>NC_134591.1:51844545-53057397 GCF_037038515.1 Microtus pennsylvanicus | reverse complement strand
TAAAGGAAAGGAAAGGAAAGGAAAAGGAAAGGAAAGGAAAGGAAAGGAAAGGAAAGGAAAGGAAAGGAAAGGAAAGGAAAGGAAAGGAAAGGAAAGGAAAGGAAAGGAAAGGAAAGGAAAGGAAAGGAAAGGAAAGGAAAGGAAAGGAAAGGAAAGGAAAGGAAAGGAAAGGAAAGGAAAGGAAAGGAAAGGAAAAAGAGAAGAAAAGAAACCTAAAAGATCAAGTAATTTAAATGGCTTTATTCTCAACATAAAATATGCATTACTTTATATAAAGTACATCAAATATCAATTCAAGAATCCTGCTTTATCACACAGAAATATGACCTTTCTTTAACAAGCTTCAGGTTGAAAATATTCTTAATTAAAATGTTATTATCTAGCCAGGCAGTGGAAATGTACACCTTTAATACACTCTGAAGGCAGAAGCAAGCAGATCTCTGTTAACTAAAGAGGTCAGGGCAGCCAAAGACTATACACACACACACACACACAACAACAACAACAACAACAACAACAAAACCTGTCTCAAAAACCAATAAAAGGAAAAAGGGGGAGGGGAGAATGTTATTATCTATTTATGTAGATATAGTAGTGTTATATTCCAAACTCCTATCCTAAGTAGCTAGCAAATATAAATGGCTAAACCTGTGACTTTTGTTTTAAGTCCACTGCCAAGAACATGTTCACTCTTCCCGCTCTTCCTTAGCTCTCAATGCACACCTATTTCAAGAACTTCAAAAATGAAACCAGACCCTTTCCATCCCTGACATCCATAGTTTTATATCACATCATAATCCTTTCTTTCTCATTTCCAGTGTCTATGTGGCAGTTCATTTTCTCCACAGCATTCTAGGATGCTACTACAATCTGCATGCCTCATATAAAAAAACAACCACACTTGCCAGCTTGTGTCTGGTTTACTCCCATTGCTTCAGTGTAATAAACAACATCGTCTTTCTCTCAAAAGTGTTTACTTTAAGCAATCGAGCTACTCTCTTCAACCACAAAGGAGACTATTAATGATCAAACACAGCAAGCACTCAAAGGCAGGCTGCTTGGCTGGCTAAATGAATGAATGTATAAACAATTATCCCAATGCCAGCTTAGGTTCCCAGAACATCCTTTTGGAACAAATGAAGATTTCATTGCCTTTAAATGCACTAATTAACAAAGTAAGTAAATGATGTCCAGAGGGACAGACATCTAAGTAACTTATTTCTAAACTAATAGATTTAAAATATGCAATTACTATATTGATTTAATAAATGAGTTTCTAAATGTTAAAGATGTGTAAAAATATCTTACGTGCTTTTACTTAATCAGTGCCATAATTTATTTAACTCTTAAATATTTTTATAGTTAAATATAAAGTTTTTCTATATCATTCTTAATGTCTAAGAGACAAGCAGCTCACCTATCTTTAATATGTAACCCACTAAATAGGCAGCTTAATATGGCTACTGGTTGTTTTAATACGACAACTAGTTTTTTTAAATCTCAATATTTATCATTATCTGGTCTAAGCCTAAAAGAAAGAAATCTGATGATGTAATAGCAACAACTCTTATAGCCTTCAAATGGTCATTTTGTGTCGGGAAAGTAATAGGCCAGAATACATGTAGTAAGATGGGACAGACTGTTGTATCCACAACATCAATGAATCTCAAAAATATCATGTTAAAGGCAAAATTCTAAGAATATGAAAACACATCATTAATTGCTAGGGCCTCAGAAAAGGGGAGACTGACACTCAAGGGACAGAATAAAATAATCCTGATCACAATGGTTGCACTATACACTTCTCATATTTTCTAGAATTGTAAAGTGAAGTGACTTATAGAGATAAAAATTAGCTTTCAGTTAAGTATTTTATAAAATGGTTACATCTCGAAAGGGGGTCACAACAACAAAGGTACGAATAAAAGGCAGCTGAGGGGAAACTATTTTCAGTATGATGTGATGCGGGGATGGAAGCTCTCAAGTCTTTCAAATCGCCAGGACACCTATCTTATCAGTGTTAGCTTTTGATTTTCAACTATTTTATTTTATTTTAATATATGTATGTGTAAGTGCCAAGGGTGCCCGTGAAGGCCAGAAGAGGATGTTAGATCTCCTGGAGCTAGAGTTACTTAAAGAACAGTTATGAGCCATCTGATATGAATGCTAGACGGAACTTGGGTCCCCTGCAAGAGCAGCAAGTCAACTAAGCAATCTCTCCAGCCTTTTGTTGTTGTTTAAAGGAAGCATCTCACTGTGCAGCTCAGGTTGGGCCCAGTCTTCTAAGTGCTGGAATGTAAGGACACATGCCAGCTACTCTTGGTTTTCATACTTCAGTGTGTCTGATGGCTAATTTGACATTCATAACTGATCTTTGCCTTGACATTTGCTCACTGGCACCAATTCATTTCTTTATGTTTAGGCCTTGTTATTAATTCCTTTAATTACTGACTCACCTGAACTTTGCTCAAACTGCTCCTTCAACTAAACTCGATTATGTCTATGCCCAGACAGCAAATGGGGCTCTTAGCTACAGTGATTTAAAACCACTAACTCTATTCAAATATGCTAAAACAGCAAATAAAACATTGTTTAAAAACTATGGGAGCCGGGCGGTGGTGGCGCACGCCTTTAATCCCAGCACTCGGGAGGCAGAGGCAGGCGGATCTCTGTGAGTTCGAGACCAGCCTGGTCTACAAGAGCTAGTTCCAGGACAGGCTCCAAAACCACAGAGAAACCCTGTCTCGAAAAACAAAAAAAAAACTCCTATGGGGTTTTTTCTTACTTACTCCAATAAATAAGATGTCTTCATTTTTATCCAACCACGCTCTCAATTATCCTTATGTGTAGTGGTATTTCATTTGTATTTTAATAAATAAAGCTTGCCTGAAGATCAGAGTGCAAAGCAGCCACACTAGTATGCTATACAGACCAGCCAGTGAAGGCACACACCTTTAATCCCAATAGTCACACTAGATACCCATAGAGGCTGGACAGTGGTGATGCACAACTTTAATCCCAGCACCAGAGAGGAATATAAAACGGGAGGAGACAGATCTCAGATCAATCTCATTCTGAGGATTCCCGGAAGTAGGACGGCCATTTCAGTCTCATTTTCTTTAAAGTTTCTCTACATCTTTTAAAAATAAGATGTTCCAAATGAAATCATCAATGAGTAAGTATCATCTACAATTACATCACCCACCTGACCCCCAAGCCAAAATTTCGTTTGAAGATAATGAGAAGAGTTTAAACTGTGTTATGCTCCTTTATACTAAGTCAGAAGAAGTGAAAGATTTACTTGACAAGTACTTTAAGTCTTTGAAGAAAGAAATTGAAGAGGATACCAGAAAATGGAAAGATCTCCCATGCTCTTGGATTGGTAGGATCAACATAGTAAAAATGGCAATTCTACCAAAGGCAACCTATAGTTTCAATACAATCCCCATCAAAATCCCAACAAAATTCTTCACACACCTTGAGAGAACAATAATCAACTTCATATGGAAAAATAAAAAAACCCAGCATGGCCAAAACAATTCTATACAATAAAGGAACTTTCAGAGGCATTACCATCCCTGACATCAAACTCTATTACAGAACTACAGTAATGAAAACAGCTAGGTACTGGCATAAAAACATAGACGTTGACCAATGGAATAGAACTGAAGACCTGGATATTAATCCACAAACCTATGAACACCTGATTTTTGACAAAGGAGCTAAAATTATAAAATGGAAGAAAGAAAGCATCTTTAACAAATGGTGCTGGCATAACTGGATGTAAACATGTAGAAGAATGAAAATAGATCCATATCTATCACCATGCACAAAACTCAAGTCCAAATGGATTAAAGACCTCAATATAAATCTGACCACACCGAACCTGAAAGAAGAGAAAGTGGGAAGTAGCCTGCAATACACGAGCACAGGAGACCACTTCCTACGTATAACCCCAGTAGCAGACAATAAGAGCAACAAAGAATAAATGGGACCTCCTGAAATAGAGAAGCTTCTGTAAAGCAAAGGACACAGTCATTAAGACAAAAAGGCAACCTACTGAATGGGAGAAGGTCTTCACGAACCCCACATCAAAGGTCTGATCTCCAAAATATATAAAGAACTCAAGAAACTAGACATTAAAATTCTAAATAACCCAATTAAAAAAAATGGGGTACTGAACTGAACAGAGAATTCTCAACAGAAGAATTTCAAATGGCCAAAAGATGCTTAAGGACATGTTCAACTTCCTTAGCGATCAGGGAAATGCAAATCAAAACAACTTTGAGACACCATCTTACACCTGTCAGAATGGCTAAAATCAAAAACACCTATGCTGGAGAGGATGTGAAGTAAGGGGCACACTCATCCATTGCTGCTGGGAATGCAACCTTGTGCAACCACTTTGGAAATCAGTGTGGCAGCTTCCCAGAAAATAGGGAGTCAACCTACCTCAGGATCCAGCAATGCTCTTGGGAATATACCCAAGAGATGCCCAACCATACTACAAAAGCATTTGTTCAGCTATGTTCATAGCAGCATTACTTGTAATAGCCAGAACCTGGAAACAACCTAGATGCCCCTCAATGGAAGAATGGATAAAGTGTGGCACATCTACACATTAGAGTACTACTCAGCGGTAAAAAACGATGACATCTTGAATTTTGCATGCAAATGGATAGAAACAGAAAACACTATCCTGAGTGAGATAACCCAGACCCAAAAACATGAATATGGTATGTACTCACTCATTAGTTGATTCTAGCCATTAACAAAGGACATTGAGCCTCTAGTTCGCGATCCTAGAGAAGCTAAGTAATAAGGTGAACCCAAAGAAAAACATAGATCCTCCTGGAAATTGGAAGCAGACAAGATCGCCAGGCAAAAGTTGAGAGAGAGCATGGGGGTGAGGGTAGGAGTTAGGTGCGGGAGAGGGGAGAGGGGGAGACAGAAGGGAGAAGGGGAGGGTTGGGGAGAGCTTGGGGCAGTGGGATGGTTGAGATAGAGGAAGGATGGATATGGGAGCATGGAAGAAGATATCTTAATTAAGGGAGCCATTTTGGGGTTGGCAAGAGGCTTGGCTCTAGAGGGGTTCCCAGGTGTCCACGGGGGCGTCCCCAGCTAGGACCCTGGGCAGTGGAGGAGAGGGTGCCTGAACTGGCCTTTGTCCCGTAGTCAGACTGATGACTATCTTGAATATCACCAGAGAACCTTCGTCCAGTGAAAGATGGAGATAGAGACAGAGACCCTCATCTGGACAGAGCTCCCAAGGTCCAGTTCAAAAGCAGAAGGAGGGAGAATATGAGGAAGGAAGTCAGGACCATGTGGGGTTAGTCCACCCACTGAGACAGTGTGCCTGAGCTAATGGGAGCTCAGCAAACCCAGCTGGACTGGGATTGAACAAGCATGAGATCAAACTGGACCCTCTGAATGTGGGTGACAATTGGGGCAGACTGAGAAGTCAATGATAATGGCAATGGGATTTGTCTCTACTGCACGTACTGGCTTTTTTGGGATCCTATTCTATTTGGATGCATACCTTCCTAAGCCTGAATGGAGGGGGGAGGGCCTTGGACTTCCCACATGGCAAGGTACCCTGCCCTCTCTTAGGACTGGAGGGGGAGAGGGAGAGGGAGAGAGTGAGGAGAAGTGGAAAGAGGGGAGGAAGTGGAAATTTTGAATGGCATTATTTATAAAGTAATAAAAAAAAATCACACTCTCAGAAGTTCACAAACCTGCTTCTCTAAACAGATAAGTTTGTTTCTTTAGGAAACAATATGAGACCAAAATCTTCAAAGCCATGGTGACCCTCTATTCTCGGGCAGTTTCTTGCCATCATTGTTCTACATAAAGCTCCTCTAAGAATCAATAGTATGTAATTAAATGCCCCAGAACAGGCAACAAGACTCAAACTTCTTAGCTATTAGATTGGCTGTTAGTCTACTGTTACTCATGCTACATGTTGAAGCTACTTCCAGTAATTCCTTGGTTCCTTTAAGAGTGAAGTATTCTTCTGAACTGGAAAAAGAACCAGGTTGAAAGAAGACTAAGCCAGGAAACAGAAGACAGCCATCATTTTTAAACATAAATTTAGTCATAAATTTAGTCAACTGTGTTTTCATAATGCAAGCAACACTTATTAATCATTTACTAAGATCATTATTAAGCATATACGAACTAAAGAATAAAACATTTACAAAATGTTTTAGGTCAATAAATTAGACAAAAATACAGAAAACAATCCAAATGAACAGGGATAAAAAATGGTAGTTAAAAAGCAGAGAAAGGAGCTCAAGAGATGTTTCATGACTCATAGCACTAGCTGTTCTTCTAGAAGCAGCTCACATCTGTCTGTAACTCTAGTCCCAGAGTACTCAAAGTCTTCTGGCTTCCTTGGGCACCAGGCACAAACATGGTACATTGAGCTACATGAAGGCAAAATACTCATACGCAGGAAAAAAAAAAATTCTTAAGCAAAAAATGTAGGATACACAGACAGAGAAAGGACTCCAACTCAAAGAAGACAAAAAGAAACTTGTTCTCCTAAAAGGAATAGTTGCGGGGCAAAATAATTTCATTTTGTGTTTCTTTAGGTGAAAAAAAAAAAGTAACAATGTGGCTCTTCAAATTTATTTCCAATTCAACAAGCACTTTGGGTCTCAACTGCTTTTTCTACCTCTCTGATAACACAGCGAACAGGAAGCCATACAATGAAACGGAACATTTTTATATGTCAATTACTTGTTGCAAGGAAGCTGCTTGTTGGTTCCTGGCAGCCCAGGTAGCTCAGACCTGAAATAATCACACAGAAACGGTATTATTTAAATCACTGCTTGGCCCATTAGCACTGTCTTCTTATTGGCTAACTCTTACATATTAATTTAACCCATCTCCATTAATCTGTGTATTGCCACGTGACAGTGGCTTACCGGCGAAGTTTCAGCATGTCTGACTCTGGTGGGTGCTCCATGGTGTTTCTCTCTCTGCCTTCCTTCTCCCAGCATTCAGCCTAGCTTTCCCTGCCTACCTAAGTTCTGCCTTGTTATAGGTCTAAAGCAGTTTCTTTATTCATTAATGGTAATCACAGCGCACAGAGGGGACTCCCACATCAGTTACTTCTACCTTTTGGCTTAATGGGCCAAGACCAGAACTATAAGAGATGAAAAAATCTCTCCCATACCTCAAACCACAATCTATTCCCACCTCACTCTGGACCAATGGTTTCTCCCACTGTGGTGAACGACAATTCTATATAAAGACAGGTATGGGAGAGGCACTCAGCTACAAAAGAAGGGAACCTCACTTGCTCAGTAATCATCCTAAACCTCTGTGCAGATCACAGATTACTTGGAAGGAAGAGGAGCAACACAGAGGGAAAGTTCTGAAGCCACTAATATAATCTCTGCCATTAACTGACCTAAAAATTTAAATCATCAAGGTAGATGGAGGTGGCATACACCTTTAATCTCAGCACTCAGGAGGCAGAGGCAAGTAGATCTCTGAGTTCTGGGCCAGCTTGGTCTACAGAGCAAGTTCTAGGACAGCCAGGACTGAATAGAAAACCTGTCTCAAAAAAGTGAAAAAAATACAATCCAAGAAATGAGTGGAACTGGGGGCTGGAAAGAGACATCGTAATGAAAAACTGAAGAGTCAGGTGCAGCTCTTCCTGAAGTATTCTTCTTTAGTTTAATCTAGTCTTCTACAGCCATTAAGTAAATACGACCAGAACAGATGTCTCCAACTCCAAACTGAATATGAACAAGGAGTAAGTACCTTGGCTTTGCTCTTAATTATATCTTCTATAAAGAAAGTGAGTTAACATTGAGGTTTCAAAAACATTTCAAAAACAATGGAATTTTGCAAAATTCATTCAGTCTCACAAAGGGGCTGGAGAGATGGTTCAGAGGTTAAGAGCACTGGCTGCTCTTAAAGAGGACGCAGGTTCAATTCCCAGCACCAACATGAAAGCTCACAACTATCTGTAACTCCAATCCCAAGAGATTCAAAAACCTCTTCTGGTCTCTGGAGGTACCAGGCAGACACATGATAAACAGACATATATACAGATAAAACACCCACACACATAAAATAAATAAACTTTAGGTAGCAAATAAAAATGACTTTATTCACAGAAATGTATTACTTAGATTACTTAGTAAGATCAACTTCACAACATAACTTCTAACTATAATCAATAAGGACCATGGCCACTATTCAAACCAAGCTTTGGGATCCCAAGTGAAAGCAATCATACTATCATAAACCTAGTTTGTGAGATTAAATAAATTAATGAGAACAATGGCAAGCTTGATGAATATAAGACATTAAAACTAGAGATAAATGGTAAAAGCTGAAAGCTCATACCTCTTAGTATTCAACTCACCTCTAACTTTTAAAAGTCTCTTTTTAATTTTGTGTTATGTGTGTCTGTAATGTGGGATTCCCCTCTATATGCTGTGAATATGTTTTATAGCCACTGGTTAATAAAGAAGCTGGTTTCAGCCAATGGCTTAACAGAGTAAAGCCAGGAGGAAAATAACAGATGTAGACAGAGAGTAGGCAGGGCTGAGGAGATGCCATGTAGCTGCCAAAGAAGAAAGATGCCTGCCCGAGAACCTTACAGGTAAACTATGAGCCTTGTGGTAAAATACAAAATAAATGAAATGGGTTAATTCAAGATGTAAGTGCTAGCTAAGAATACGTTAGAGTTATTGGCCAAACAGTATTGTAATTAATACAATTTCTGCATGATTATTTCAGGTCTGGGTGGCCAGGAATGAACAAGCCGTCTCTATCTACATGTCTGTGTACATGTTTTTGTAAATGGGTATAGGTACCTATGGAGGCCAGAAGAGGGTGTTGAATTTCCTGAAGCTACAGCTTTGGGTGAGTGTGAGCTAACTAATACAAGAGCTGTCCCCCTGTAAGACTAGTACACAACTTTAACTACATTTTGAAATAAACCTAATCCCAAAGATGACTGTAAAACGAACCCTACATATTTAAAATTGGCCTTAGTCTGTGATACTATTTAATTAAAGAAGGAAAGGGTTTTACCTTCTGTGCATAAGAAAATAAAACTGGCAGTCAAGTGTGTAATTCCAATTGCTAACAATTTAGTTACCTTAATAAATAGTTAGAATATAAGCAGAGAGCTTGGTGGTGGTAGTGAATGCCTTTAATCCCAGCATTCGGGAGGCAGAGGCAGGCGGATCTCTGTGAGTTCGAGGCCAGCCTGGTCTACAAGAGCTAGTTCTAGGACAGGCTCCAAAGCTACAGAGAAACCTTGTCTCAGAAAAAAGAAAAAAAGAATATGGGTATAAATAAATTAAATAGTTAGAAATCAGGTGTTCATTTTAGTGATTATTTACTCCCTCTAAAAGTTAGAAATAGGCATGATGGCACACACTAGCAATTCCAGCCCTAGAGAAGCAGAAGCCTGCTTGCAAGTTCAAGCCCAGCCTGGTCTCCAAAGCAAACACCAAGCCAGCAGGGCTACATAGTAAGACCTGTCTCAAAACATAGAAATAAGCAAATTTTTAATATCAGAATCAAGTGTTTATAAAATCTAATTTGTGCCTTTGTAGATTTAATTATTTCTTGTCTTTTATAAATGGTTTTCAATCTGATTCAGGTTCTATAAAATTGCTGGGTGTGATTATGCACAATTTTAAACCCTAGCACTTGGAAAAAGAGGCAGATACAGGCAGATCGCTGTGAATTTGAGGCCAGATTGATCTACATAGCAGGTTCAAGGCCAGCCAGATCTATGAAGATTCTGCCTTTCTTTAAAAGAAAAAGCAATTGTGAGGGACATTCAAAAGAAATTTTTCGTTATCAATTCCCCCTCACAATGCTAGAGTTATGAGCATAAATAAAAAGCTGGCGGTCCTTGGGCTTCCCACAGGTCAGGGAACCCTGATTGCTCTTCGAGCAGATGAGGGAGGGTGACTTGATCGGGGGAGGGGAGGGAAATGGGAGGCGGTGGCGGGGAGGAGGCAGAAATCCTTAATAAATAAATAAATTTAAAAAAAAAGTAAAAAAGTAAGACTATTCTAATCACCTATGAAAAGTCAATGAAAGCCTCTGGGAGAGCAAATCCTCAAAAGTGCTGTGAAACACCACTGCTTAGGAGTGTGGGCATCAAGAAAAAAAGGGAAGATACAGTATGCTTATCAACAGGGGTGTCTCCTCAATGCCAATGACCACTGTGCAAGCAACTAGGGTTCAACAGTGAACAAGATAAGCACGATTTAAATAAAAATGTAGACTCTGTAGATAAATAATGAAGAGTAGCAACTAAGGTGTGGGGTCAGTATTCCTGAAAGACCGTTGGCTGCTGGTGAAAGATCCTGTAAACACAGAGAACAAGCCCTAAAACAGACCAGTTTAGGAGCTGATGCAACATAACAGTGGCTATAGTGAGAGAAAACATGCGTCAGTGAAGTAGTACTAGAGCTCAATCTTGAGGGAGAAACAACAAGAAGCCAAAAAAGTAGGAGTGGGAAAGAATTGTATGACCATGTGAAAGACACGCTTACAAAACGTAAAGATGATCTTCACAGTAAGTCATGAATGAGCTAAACTACAACTGAAATAACAGAATAAAACGAAAAGAAAATTTCTAACAAAGAATAGACACCTAACCACTCAAGTAAGAAGATTATCTGCCAACAGGCACTCTATCTCAGAGTACAAATCTAGCAACTCATGTTGACAAGCAAGTATGATATGACCTAACAACCTAAGTTTTAAAACAAAATGGGGAGTGTGCTCTGAATGAAACTGTAACTCTATCAGGAGACAATAAAGCAACTACGAGAATGGAGTAGGAAGGAACTTTTATTTCATTAGAGCACTTTTCTACCAGCCAAGTGCACAGTTCCACCCCCAGACAGCTAACCCACCAGAGCTCCTGACAAGCAATATTGGATTAGATTCTACACACAACACTAAGAAAACCACCAAGCAAAAGCTAGGTAAAGCAAGGCAAGCTATCAATGAAAAGCTCTAGCTGGCTTCTTTATTACTTTAAAAGAAGTCTCAACCTGATAAGGGAAGGGTGAAATAGGGTGGCAAAGCGCTTAATCGCAGCAGTCAGGAGGCAGAGACAGGCAGATATCTGTAAATTCCAGGACAGCCAGGATAGAGTGAGACCCTAGCTCAAAAAAAAAAAAAAAAAAAAAAAACCCAATAAATAAATTTTCAGAAGGACCTGGGCCTTATCACATATCACCTAAGCCAGAGTGGGCTGGAGTACTTGCTGTTTTGCAAAAAAACTCTTGATCAATGAACTAGATAAGGTCTTGATTCCTATGTGCCAAGACACTTATCACTTCAATTTAAGAAAATGCCTACCTTTCCGGGATCATCCTTGGATCGAGGCACTTTAAGGAAACATTTGTTCAGTGACAGATTATGTCGTATGGAATTCTGAAATTAAAGAAGAAAACCATTGTTGAGTCAATGAACTATGAAAACACCTACTCCATCTTTAAAAACAAAAAAAGAAGCCTACATATTTCTATGAATTGGAATACAGTTAGTTACAAGTAGAGCTAACTTTGAATATGTGCTTCACGAACTGGAAAGTGGGTATAAGTGCTTGCTGTACCTGCAGAAGACCAGAGCTTGATTCTCAGCATTCAAATCAGGCAGCTTACGGCCACCTGCAACTCCAGCTTCAGAAAATCCAATATTCTGTTACTGTTTTCAAGAATACCCACCCCTACATGCAATACCTATATAGACTCACATACATTTTTAAAAAAATATAAATAAATGAGCTTCAAAGTTAAATCTTTCTAGTTCTCAAATTAAGTATAGCATAATGTAAATGAAAAAAGGTTATTGGAATTGTCAACTCCTAGTAGATTTAATAACAATATGTGTGTTATTATGAGTGTACTATGTATATGTATATACACATATATGTATATAGTGATATGTGTATATAGTGCTGTGTACATATATATTTATGTTAAATATATTTTATTAAATATATTTTAATAAATTAATATTTAAATTAAGTATTTAATTGCTTACAAACTTTACTGGTGCAGAAGATGCCTATGATGCAACGCTAAACATTAAATATCAAACAGAATTATATACATACCATGCTTTAACTGTGTGTGTGTGTGTGAGAGAGAGAGAGAGAGAGAGAGAGAGAGAGAGAGAGAGAGAGAGAGAGATTGATTGATTGATATGTGTGTTTTGCCTGCATATGTCTGTGTACCACATGCAGGTATGCCCAGTGTATACAGAAGCCAGAAGAGGGCGCCAGATCCCCTGGAACTGGAGTTACAGAGGACAGGTTTGAGCTGCTACACATAGGTACTGAGAACTGAGCCCAGGTCTTCTGGAAGAGTACCAAGTGCTCTTAATCTCTGAATCATAATTTCAACCTCTTAACTGTGGTTACTTACATATTTATTTATTCTTGGAAATAAATCAGAATGCCAAATGTCAGAAGTTACTCAACAAAGGCTTTTAGGTGATAACTATATTCTTCTTTTTACTCTCCTACAAAGTCCAAATGGTTTATAAGGTACAAGTACTACCACTTTTAAGAGTTTCCTAAAGTGTTAAAGGACAGGGACATACAGCCCTTGCTCTGCATGTACAAGTCAGATTCACTCTTCAGCACTCAACAAAACAAAGTTAAAAAGTCCACTGTGCTACAGGTAAACTCGAAATCAGAACATTTTAAGAGAAAACAAACTATCATATGATAAATACATAGTTCAGAACTTTAAATAAGGTACACAAAACTTTACTGTGTATACCACATCCATTTTTTTATTTATTTAACTTATGTCTACATACATGTATGTATGTGCATGTGTGGAGAAGACAACTTGTAGGGGTCAGCTCTTGCCATCATCTAGGCCCCAGAGATGGCAATCAGGTCAACAAGCTTGGTGGTTAAGTACCTTTATCTACTAAGCCATCTCACAGACACACCAGAGCCCTTCAGTCATTTTTAGGAGGAAAGGAATGAGAAAGAGTAACAGAGGTGGTGAATATTAAGTGAGGGTACATATGTATGGACACAAGTAATATAATGAAAACCCTTGCTCTGTAATACACACTGATAAAAACGGGAAAAAAACAGAACAATCTATTTCTCTGAAGCAAAAACAAATCTCACTGATCTATTACAAAGGCAAATTACAGATATGAGGTTCTATTTGTAATAGAAAAAATACATGAAAAGATATTGGGTCAGTGGGTTATTAAAACATGAAGGTGAAGAGGATCTGGGAGGAAGAGAGAGTTTAGGATGGACATTAAAGTGTCAAAGAATAAAAATTAGTAAGATATAACTTTGCTGGGTACAGAAGGCCAGGAAAATATCTAAATTCCTCAATACAATAGAAAAGAACCACCAACTTAGGTGACAGAAAAATACCTTTGGAGAACCGTGTTTGTCAAACAATCTATTCACAAATAAATGGGACTAGACAATGACTCTAAGCAGAAAATATAAATAAAGCCCCCTTTTTCCAATTAAATGTTCAAAAATTCATTCCCAAACAACTTCTGTTTGTCCATTTATCTTCAAATGGCCAAATATTTAGTAGATATAGATGGGTTCCAACCACATTCCACAACTCCTTTAAATATTTATTTAATTTATTAAGTATACAATATTCTGTCTGCATATATGCCTGCAGGCCAGAAGAGGGCATCAGATCTCATTACAGATGGTTGTGAGCCACCATGTGGTTGTTGGGAATTGAACTCAGGACCTTCGGAAGAGCAGGCAATGCTCTTAACCGCTGAGCCATCTCGCCAGCCCTCCACAACTCCTTTAAATGGTATCTTTGGAGGTCCTTTTTGGGCACAATGTCTATTTTTAATATAAATTCTGAAGTCTATTCAGAGTGCTTAGCCCTAAATGGGGAATCTATATCATATTCCTTCCCTCAAGGCTCGGGGATCTAAGGAGAAAGGGGGCAAAAAGACTGCAAGAGCCAGGGGTCGTGAATGACTTAAGGAAATGGTGCTTTCCCAACACAACAGGATAGATACAGCACATTTGAACTCAGAGATTCTGGCAGCATGCACAAAACCTACATAAGCCCAAGCCAGACAAAATGCCAGCAAAGAGAAGAGGTCAACATGAAGTCCCACCCTTAGCTAAGGAGCTACTGACATCTCATTGCTGTGAGGAGACAGGAAAGCCAGTATTCTTCAAAGGAGGGATGCCTGGTGTATGGACCATACTCTAAGGCAGACTCCATGTTCAAGAGTAGTCAACAACTCAACCCAGACTCAAACAGCTTTTTAATTAAGGGGTAGGGGATAAGGATAGGTGGGTAGGAAAATAGAAGAGGATGGGGATGTATATGACAACATATCAAATTCTAAAGTAAAAAAAAAAACATTTTTAAGAATTCTTTAGTCTAAGGATGAATACAGCAGAACTTTCCTCTCCAAAGCTTATTTATATAAAATATAATATCTCAAAATATTCTCTCAAAAATGTACATATTTCTGTTAAGAGGTGTATACAGACTATATTTTGAAACCCATGTCAGTACCAAACTGCAAATTTACAATCTAAAAATGGTAATTCTACCTCTGCTTGGAATGTAAGCAACTACAAAGAATACTTCATCTCTAACAATGTCAAAACACTAGGGTATTTTTTTCTTAAAGTCATTTGGAACTGTATCAGATCTCAGACCACAAGGCAACTAATGAGACTGCATTCCTGGGGATAGACAGGATCAGATTTCATTGTATACATATATAAAATTATTCAAAATAAAGATTTAAAAACACATTCCTAATAACAAGGCTATTCCATGGAAACTGGATATGCAAACTGTCTCATCCTTTAGCAGAACATTGACAAGCTGACCACCATCAAGCAGGTTCTAAGAAACGTACTTTTAAAAAAAAAATTGCTTCAAGAGAACGTTTTTCTGTGTAGCCCTGGCTGACAGAGAACTCACTTTGTAGACCAGGATGGCCTCAACTCAAAAGAGATTCTCCTGTTGGGATTAAAAATGTGAGCCACCCACCACACCCAGCCAAAACCTTTATTTTAAAAGATCGAGTATTGGGAGTAGCAAGTCAGTCTATTAGTAACAAGAGCCCCAGACAAAGCCATACTCACTCTCAACATTTTCTCCACAAGCATTCACCATGTGCTCATTAGAAAGATAGGAGTAGGGTAAACCATCCAGACAGCAGTCTCCATAGTAACACAGAAGAAAGACGTGAATGTCAGGAGAACGGTGATAAATAGACTACCTACTAAGTCTACCAACTTTCATATTGTTTTCCCCCACCTCATTTTTTTATATTTATTTATTTATTATGTATACAATATTCTGTGTGTATGCCTGAAGGCCAGAAGAGGGCGCCAGACCTCTTTACAGATGGTTGTGAGCCACCATGTGGTTGCTGGGAATTGAACTCAGGACCTTTGAAGAGCAGGCAATGCTCTTAACCACTGAGCCATCTCTCCAGCCCCCCCTTTTTTTATATTTATTTATTTATTATGTATACAATATTCTGTGTCTCTGTGTAGCCCTGGCTGGCCTGGAACTCACTATGTAGACCAAACTGAGATCCACCTGCCTCTGCCTCCCAAGTGCTGGGACTAAAGGCGTGCAACCACCACTAAATGGGTTTTTTGTTTGGTTTTCCCTTCCTAGATTTTTGTCACAGCATAAATATCTAAGTCTGAAGTGATGGCAACAAAAATCTCTCCTCATACTACTCTGGTAAGGCTTCATTACTTCTGGGAAAAAGATGTACTTCTACATCTGGGAAAAAATAAAGTACTTCTACAGAGAAACAAGAAACCCTATGCAAGGATACAGGCAAAAATCTACTGGTTCTATAGGAAAAAAGCAGAAACAAAACCCTTTTTCTCTAGGAACGGTATGAGCTGCTGCCGTGCACCCTGAGAACTGACACTGATAGCATACAGATGGGTCAGCTACATCTCAGGAAAGAGCAGAGGGTCCCATCCAAAACCAACTACAGCTACAAGACTACCTTGGCTTGAACTAGCAGAACTTCAAATAACAAACAGCAGTTTGGTGACAGAGCACAAAAGCACTGAACAATACTGCTGCCTGTAAATAGTCACGTTATGTCCATATAAACACCTAAAACCTAAGAGGATGAGAAAATGGGGAGGGGGTCTATAGCATACAAATCCCCTGTTGAAGTAAAACAGGAGCACACCGCTAAAAGAAAGTATGTAATATGCATAAGACAAAGTCACCATCGCCACCTAAATTTAGTACATCTAAGACTGACTGAGTCTCCTATATGAATAACCAGAGGAAAAGAAAAAAGACGATTGTCCATTTACAAATAAAAACACTACTTTAATCTGTACCATTCTTCTACAGATCCACCTGGTATTCAATCAGAGAATATGAGAGAGAGAGAGAAAAGCAAGAAAAACATCATTGTCAGAGGTAAAGTAATACATACAACCTAATTGAGAGTGAAATGAAATTTCAGAATTGTCACAAATTCTAATTATGATTAATATATTACAGGATCCGGCAGAAAAAGAAGTAAACTATTTGCATTTAGAGATAAAGAACTTTAATAGAGATGTAGAAACCATAATAAGCAAACACAAGAGATAAATAAAAATAGAAATATCAGTCGGGTGGTGGTGGCGCACGCCTTTAATCTTAGCACTCGGGAGGCAGAGAGGCAGGCGGATGTCTGTGAGTTCGAGGCCAGCCTGGTCTAGAAGAGCTAGTTCCAGGACAGGAACCAAAAGCTACAGAGAAACCGTGTCTTGAAAATAAAAATAAAAAATAAAAACAGAAATATCATGCTTTCCAGCATACACTAAGCATGGTTGGGTATGATTAACAACACCACCCCTGCCCCAAGATAAAAGGATACCTCCAATAGGCTTAGAAATAAACTGGACACACTAGAAAAAAAAACTTGGGAAACTTGAAGACAAATCATTAGATGTTTTCCCAAAAAGAACTAGCATATGCCCATAGACTTGAAACAGACAAAAATTAAAAACTTAAAAACTCTCCAAAGCTACGGAGAAACCCTGTCTCAAAAAGCCAGAAAAAAAAAAAGAAAAAAAAAGAAAACTTAAAAACTCCTGGGACAGAGAAAAAAATGGGTAGAAGGAAAAGTCAAATAAGTAGAAAATCTTATAAAACAACACAGATCAAACACAAGATACCTGTAAGACACAAGAATTTCAAAGAACATCACACAAAATTTAAAAACCAATAAAAACGAGGGCTAAAGGTATAGCTCAGTGGTAAGAGTGCTTGTGTGCCATGCATGAGCTATTAGGATAGATTCACTAAACACACACACACGCACGTGAGCAAACTCAAATGCACACTCACACATACTCTTACACCTCAGTTGGGCCTGGTAAAACAAACCTATAACCTCAGCACTTGTGTAGCATAGGCAGAAAGATCAGGAATACAAGGTCTATATAGAAAATAGGGGTGGGGAGGAAACTACACTACTGTGTATATTATAGATAAAATGCTGAAAACCCCAAACAAAGACATCTTGAAGGCAATGTAGAAAGAAAAAATACTATGTGCAGAGAACTAAAGATTAAAATTTCAGTGTGTTTTTTCAAACTATGTGAGACAGAAACTGAGTGACATCTTAAGTGATTAAAAGGGGGGGAAATATCAACTACATATAAGGATAATCTCTATTAAATATGAAGCAAAGGGCTGAAGATGCAGCTCAGTGGAAGACTGCCTGCCTGGCCTGTGTGAATTCAACTCCTAGCAAAAAAAAACAATGAGGCAAAGTCTATATGTGATGGTGAACACCTCAATCAGGAAGCCAAGTCAGAGAATTACAAGTTGGAGGAATATACAGTGACGTCCTGTTTTTAAAAAAAGGTGGGGGTTGGAGAGACGGTTCAGCAATTAAGAACAGTTGTTGTTCTTTTAGAAGATCATGGTGAGTTCAATTCCCAGCACTCATATATGATGGTTTCACAATCGTCTATAACTCCAGTTCCAGAGAATTAGATGCCATCTTCTCGCCTCTGAGCACAGTGTGCACCTGGTGTACAGACATCTATGCAGGTAAGACATCCATACACAAAAAGTAAAAATAAATCTCAGGAAAAAACTAATACAAAAGAAAAAACTAAAATAATGCACTTCCTGTGTCTCCAGCTAGCAGTGTTACAAGAAAAACAAAAATGTAAACAAAAATATAAAAGTAAATGGAAATTAAGATTACAAAATTTAAATGGATCAGAAATGGCCACAAAAAAAAAATAAACAGTGAAAGTATAATTAGCCCAGGCAGCAATGGAAAAAAAAATTATAATGGAGTGATTTGGGTCTCTGTATGATGATGTGCTAGATAGTTTGAAAATGAACTAATTAAATGAGAGGGTATCTAATTTAGAAGGGATTAATGTAATATCAACTATAAAAATTATTATTTTTGTTTTATCACTAAAATGTTGGTTAATTTGAGTGCTAAGATACAGGCCTTAGAAAAACCTAATGAAACGGATCACAGAGATAGTGAAATCCAGACAGAGGAATTTAATGAAGAGCTAATTTCAGTGTTGCACTATAAGAATAGAAAGAAACAGGGCTGGAGAGATGGCTCAACGGTTAAGAGCATCGCCTGCTCTTCCAAAGGTCCTGAGTTCAATTCCCAGCAACCACATGGTTGCTTACAACCATCTGTAATGAGGTCTGGTGCCCTCTTCTGGCTAACTGTATACATAATAAATAAATAAATATTAAAAAAAATAGAGAGGAACAGCCTAAGCTTTTCAGATAACCAATTTTAATACAACCAGTAACCTTACAGGAATTGCTGAGAAAGGCTCTGTCACAGCTAACTGGACTCCTGGGTCAACGTTAGATTTAAGAAGATTCAAGGAAACAATAGTCTCATATGGCATGCATTCACCTTTTGGGAAGCAAAGTGACTCATGGTCACTTTGTATTAGCATTATCCCTAATGACTGGATAAAGGTTAAAGGTATTTTAGAGCCTAATCCACAATTACAATGGAGTACCTGGCTCAGAGAAGAGGCTAAGATTATTGAACAACAGAGCAAAGCTAAAGATAGGGATATCTCCCAAGATCAAATTCATGGAGGAGACTACACTACTATAGAAAGGAAGGCTATATATGCTGACCACACCCTAGATTTATGCCACACAGCAGCTTTGAATGCTTGGGACAGAATTAGAGAATTATAAAAGAAAATTGAGTCATTTACTAAAGCTATACATGGCCCAAAACTTTTATGGATTTCTTACAAAGACTAACTTCAGCAGCAAATAGAAAGATACCAAATTCTGAAGCTAGACAAATAAAAACTGAATGACAAAAGGATAATGAGGCAATTAAAGGCAAGGCCAGCCACTTTTGGAGGAATGGATTTCGTGAAATGGATGGGTGGATGGATGAATTGCTCCTGACAAAATACAAAGAGGAGATTCTATTAATTATTTAGGATATAAAATAGGGTTACAAAAAATTAGACCCCAAAAAGTACATATTAGAAGAGATCAATTACAGAATCTGAATGACTTCCAAAGATTGCTAGGAGACATTTCCCATCTGTAGCCCACTATTGGGATAGATGCTGATGATCTGATCAATTTAAAGAAAACCTTAGATGGTGACAAGGACTTAACTAGTCCCGGGGAATTATCAACTGAGGCTGAGAGAGAATTGACTTTGATTAAAGAGAAATTACAGAAGACACATGTGGATTGTGCAGATTCAAATCTTAACTGCATTCTGACCATATTGCCATCCAAACATTCCCCTACAGAAATTTTAACGCAGAGGAAAGATATTATCTTAGACTGGACCTTTTTACCACATAAACCGAGTAAAAAATTAAAATCTTATATGGAAAAGGTCTCTGAGTTAATTCTAAAAGGAAAACTGAAACTTTGTCAATTAGCAGAAAGACCTAGCAGGAATTATACTGTGTTTTAATAATGATGAAATTGACAAATTATGGGAAAAAAGTAAACACTGACAAAGAGCTTGTAGTAATTTTTGGAGGAGAGATTAGCAACAACTATCCCAAAAGCAAGATAATTCAACACATAAAGAGAACTAGCTAGATCCTTCCTCACATTGCACAAAACACACCAATAACTGGAGCCCCTAAAGTCTATACTGGTGCAATAAAATCAAGAAAGGCAGGTTACAAATCAAAAAATTTAAGAAAGTGGAACAAAGTTCCTATGATTCTATCCAAAACAGAATTATATGCTATTCTCATGGTACTAAGGGATTTTAAAGAAACCCTGAACATAGTTATCAATTCACAATATGCAGAAAGTTGTTTTGTACATATTGAAACCTCTGGATTTATACCAGATGATACAGAATTAACTTCATTATTTATTCAGTTACAAGATATAATGAGGAACAGACATCATCCCATATACATAACACACATCCAGCTGGGCGGTGGTGGAACACATCTTTAATCCCCAGGAGGCAGAGGCAGGCAGATCTCTGTGAGTTCGAGGCCAGCCTGGTTTAATTCCAGAACAGGCTCCAAAGCCACAGAGAAACCCTATCTGGGGGGAGGGGGGGAGACACCAAACAACAACAACAACAAAATAACAAACATCCGATCCCATATGGGTCTGCCAGGTCCTCTAGCACAAAGTAAGGGAAAAATCGATCAATTATTGGAAACATGCTGAAGGACTCAGAATTTCACACACACACACACAAAAATCATGTCACTAGCAAAGGTTTAAAATAAGACTTTTCCATCACGTGGCAACAAGACAGAATTATAAGGAAATGTCTTAGTTGTTCTTTATATAACCAAACACCACTACCTGCAGGAAGCAATTCAAATGGTACTCAAAGGAATGAAATATGGCAGGCAGATGTGTTCCATTTTTGTAAAATTTTGAAAATTAAAATATGTACACCATGCCATTGATGCCTATTCAGGTTCTCAATGGGCAACTGTTTTGAGTTCAGAAATGTTAATTCAGTAATTATACATTTGCTAGAAGTTATGGTCATCATGGGTATGCCTGTACAAATAAAGACAGACAATGCTCCAGCATATGTCTCTAAGAAAATGAAATATAAAGTATATTACAGGTATACCACATAATCCTACAGAGCAGACATATAGCAGAATCAAATTGAACTGTAAAGGATATGTTAAATAAACAGAAAGGGGTAATAAATACCCCCAGGAATAAAATGCATAATGCTTTATTAACTTTGAATTTTCTAAATGCTAATGAGAAAGGAAAAACAGCTGCAGAGAGACATCGGATAGTTAAAAAAAAAAAACTACAGAATTAAATCAGTCAATATACTTTAAAGATTTACTGACCTCAGAATGGAAACCAGGGCATGTGTTACGTTGGGAAAGGGTTTTGTTTTTGTTTCCAAAGGAAAAAAAAAGTTATGGATACTATCAAAATTGATAAAGATTTGATTTGAACAAGAGACCCTCTTAATTAGAAGAGACGATAGTTGATTAAGCACCATGGCCATTTAATCTAAATTAACCTATAAAACTAACAAATGCTTTTCATTTCATCAAATAAAACTTGCCAAAAGAGAATCTCCCCCAAATTTAGGGTTGGGGAACAGTTTTGTTCTGTCTTTTCAGGAAAATAAAGGAAGCCAGCTGAGGAATCTGAAGACTACTGAACAAATGAGACATCTGAAGAAAAAGGACAAATCATCCAGAAAAAAAAAAGTCTCAAGAAAAAGGGTAAATTGGCCTATGGGCATATCACATTTACAACAGGGTAAAATTTCATATATCTTCCCAAATGTTTGTTTCTGCTGTTCTCTACATACATACAATGCAAATGGTCTTTGTAGTCCCAATCCAACTAAATACTAAAGTTGGCTTTGGAGTTAGAATGTGGCTCTCTCTTTCTCTAAACCCAAGAATGCTGGTTAAAGTGAAATTCAAAAATTTCTGTCTCATGTAAGAGAACCTGATATAAAAGAGAAGAAAAACAAAAATTTAAGGACTATTTTATTGCTACTAATCTCATATTCCTTTGGTTTTTATACTGACCCTTTTAAAGCTTTTGTTAAGGTAAAAGATTTATAAGATTAATATGTATATATTTTAAATTTTTTGTCATGATATTAACAAACATACAGAGTGCTAATTCTAAAAAAGAGGTTTCATTTCCCTTCTTGTACATGATTTCAGGTTTGCGATTCTATAAGTTTTCTGCAGTGAACCATGAGCACACACCTAACAGCAACCTTTGAAGTTTACAAAAGGAGGATGGGGACCCACAAAGATTCCTCCAGGACAATAAACACCAGTAGGCTGGTAAATACCACCTAAAGATCAGCTTTGAACTACAAACTGCTCAGAATAATTTTGAGGGGGCTAGCTGAGATGATCCAGTCTCACAGACTACAGACAAGCCCTGAACTTTCCCATTATGCAGAGACTGGACAAAAATAATGGTATAGCTACCTCTCCCAGACCCTAATTTTTCTTTTCAGGATTCCCTAAAGATACTGTCACACCCAGACAGCAGGAAGTAAATTTAAGAATTCAACACCCACATTCATAAGAAGTGAGGAAGGTAGTTTTTGGTCATTCAATGGGTTGTGGATATCTGTCAATGTTTAGGGGGATTAGTTACAAGCTGTTATTTGGTAATGGTCAGAAAAAAAGCTAAGCAAAGAAAACTAGATTCAAGGTTCTTGCTTTGAAAAGAAAAAGGGGAGGTTACAGATATGATAATATAAAGGTAGATTATTGAATCTACTTTTAAAAAACTACTAGTTTTAAATGATTTACGCTGAATTGAACTTTTGTATATTGTTTCCTCCTGTCTTATCTTCCTCTCTAGAAATGGGTCTTCAACCAAGACTAGTTACCATCTTTTCTATTTTCCTGTGTCAGTCAGGACACAAGATTCACTAATAGTAGTACAACAGCCTGATACTTCCTTCCCCTCTGCCATTCTCCACACTATAGGTGGTTATGTGTTAGCATGACAAATCTGATCTTAGTCACTTAAAACGTTCCTAAACGTTCCTATTTTAAATACATTTTATAAACTCAAGTATTTTTAAGCATCTGAACTACCTCACTGTCTACATGCATCCAGATTTTCGTTCTCACTTTCTAGGCTTTTCTTAAGTGGCTACGTTTGCAAAATTATTGCCCCTAGACTTCTCTTCAGCTTACATTAATCTACCAACTTCATATCTGCTCTTACTTTAAATATCAGATCTTTTTAAAACTTTTTTTGTATTTATCGCACTAATCCAAACCTTGACAAAAAGCACCTAGAGTGTCTGGTAGTAAAAACAAAAAATGGAGTTTAAATAAACTACTACTACTTGTTTACAATGATGTTTTAATTCTGAGGTTTAAGTTTTGGCTGGGCAGAGTTGTCACCTGCCTTTAATTCCAGCATTTAGGAGGCAGAGACCAGGACTACAGAGAGAAACCCTATCTCAAAGGGGGAAAAAATTGGTTTTGTATCTTTCAAGGGGAAGCAGGGAACTAGAGTTCAAACAAGGGGCTTTATGCTTCCTAGGCAATCACCTACCACTGAGCTATAGCACAAAATTTTGTGAGTTCAATTTCAAAATATACTTCTAGTCTAGAGGGATGGCTGGCTCAGTTAAGAACAGTGGCTGCTCTCCTAGTAGATCCAGCTTCAGTTCCCAGGACCTAAATGGTGGCCCAACACCATCTGTAACTCCTGTTCCAGTGGATCTGATACCTTCTGGCTTCCATGACCACCAGAAAGGCATGCAGTGTACAGATATACATGCAGGCAAAACACTAATAAAAGTTTTTATAAACCTTAGAAAATGTATTTTTCCCACTGAAATACTGTTAAAGCAGATTTGCTCAAAAAACAAGCTATTAAAAATCATTTTTCATACTAATAAGCCAGTTAAGAGGGATTTTTAAATCTGCAAATTAGTAGAAAGAGAAAACAAACTCCCACGGCTGTTGCTTGGTCTCCAAGTGTGCAAGGTGGTATACACATACTCACATCAATCTATCAATCAATGAAATTAAATTTTTTTCTCATTTTTGGCATCCTAAAAATGATTAAGACAGAATTTAATCTTTAGTTTTATGACTTTGAACAAAGCTTCGTTGCAATTAACGCTATTATCATTGCTTATTGCACAAAAGCTTTAATTTAAACAAAATGCTTACCTTCCAACCACTGCCAGCCTCTCTATAATACGGGAAGTTATCACAAATCCACTGGTAAATCTCACTTAAAGTCATTTTCTTTTTGGGTGAGCTATTAATTGCGAATGTGATGAGGCTGGCATAACTGTACGGAGGTTTTCCATCTTTGTGCTGTTGGACTTCTTCCTGGTCCAGCGTTGTATTTGGATCAAGGAGTGCATTCTTCTTAGACATTCCCGTTCCGTGTGCATTTTGTGTAGCATCAGATTTCTGTATGGCTGCTCTCATGGTAAGCTGTGGTAACCAGTCCATAGATGTTAGGCTGCTCTCCAGTTCAGATGTCATCCTGAAGGTAAATAGACTCCTTAGTGAATATCAAGGAAAACAACCCCTGTATCTCAAAATAATTCAATATTCATAAATCTAGAAGTTTCAAAGTAAGGGAAAGCTTGAGTTAATCTGAAGGGAAAGGCTGGGTTACATTAAAGACCAAACTAAATACTTAAGGGATTAACATTTCCTATCTTTTTTTCTTATTTTTTCCTCTCTCAAGTCATAAAGGGTTTAAAATACACAATAGAGCACTGACTACCAATGCTAATGTTGGAAGGAAGTGAGAATGGGCGGCAGCAGGATCTTGGTATGAAAACTCAGTAGCCCAAGTTCTTACCAACACACCAACTATACACTTTTTTCTTTTTTTTTTTCTTTTTTTTGTTTTGTTTTTGTTTTTGGAGCCAGGGTTTTGCTGTAGCCAGGGTTTTGCTGTAGCCAGGGTTTTGCTGTAGCCAGCGAGCCTGTCCCAGACCTAGCTTGTCGACCAGGCTAGCCTTGAACTCACAAGAGATCCACCGGTCTCTGCCTCCCCAGTGCTGGGATTAAAGGCGTGAGCCACCACAGCACAGCCAAACAGTACACACTTCCATCTCAATTTCTTTTACACAAATTTTATGAGCTATACAAAGATGTACCAAGACTAAAGTGAAGGCAAGGAGTCAAAGAATTGACAAATAGATGCAGGAATCTGCATTAGGGCCATGAAGGTAAAGTTGAGCAGGGGGAAGGTAGAAGAGTTAAATAAAGCAGGGCAGACAAGAATAGCAAGAAAAAGCTAGCTGAGGAGCTGACAGTCAAGGACACTATGGAGGGAAAGGAAGACAGGCAGTACCAGGAGTTTGTAAAAACCAAAGCCAAGAAACCAACTTACAAAAACTAAAGACCTAGGAGTGTAAAATGTGTTAAGAGATTGAACCACAAACTGTCAAAAATTACACAAGCCCAGGCTTCAATACATACCCTGCAAGTTGGAAGTTCTAATGTATTTTTCTCTGAGGCTAAAAAATTCATGTTATTACCACCCAAAGAAAGAAAAGTTTCAGTAGGTTAACACACTCTCTAGAAAAAAAGAATTAAGCTGACGTAGGAATGGGAGATAAGAACACAGAAAGGATGCTGACACTTCACACTGCACTTGCTGGTGTTCAGACAGAGCACACATTCTGTCCCAGGATCACAAAAGCAAGACTAGTGACTCAATGATAAAGCAAAGATGAAAAGGACATCTAAGTGATACCAAAGAACAAAACAGCGCTACAGTCAAAATTTTAGAGCTGAAAGTGCAGTTCAGTGGTAGAATACTCTAGCATATAGAAGGGCCTAGATTTGTTCCCAACACTACAAAAACAAAGAAAAAAGGCCAGGCACAAGAGGAGGATCTTGAGCCCTTAATCCCAAGTAGCTCCTAGCAAAAAGCAACCTAGAGTACTGGGCAGAGTCAATTTCTGAGAGACAACACAGGTTTAGGAATCAGAATTCAAGTACTGACTACAACAGTTTCCAGCTGTGAGCCTGTCATAATGTTCACTGTCTGAAATTCCAGCTTCCTCATATACACAATGGAACAATCAAGGTAACTATGCTTAAAATACTACATGCATACACAGAGAAAATATTCAGAAAGTGTTAATAATACAGAGAACTACAGCCCTATTCACATCTATTTACCTAATGCTCTGAGAGTCATTGCTTTACGCTGCTTCTCAAATTCTGTCCTCCTTTTAGGAAAACCAAATTTAAATTCCCCTAAATAACACCTTCAAGGTTCTTAAAGCAAAGAAATAACTCACATCACCCCACCCCACTGTAGCAATCAGAAATGCTCATGTCTTACGTGAGTACTTTATAAGCCTATGAAAAAAGGAGATGTGCTAATTTCAAGATTACACTATACCAAATGAGTTGGGGGGGGGGGGGAATTCCTGAAGTTTACAGCCCCTGACCTTTAATTTAAAGATGAAAAAAATAAGCGTTCACTGACATTAGAGGTTGTTTGCACAAAGGCAATTATTAGAACTAAAACCAGATCTTTTTGTGCCCAAGTCAATAGTTTTCTATAGTATCTTTACTATAAAATGAGGATGAGAATTACAGCTGTACCTATTTGATCTAAAGTACTTAGAACAACATCAAGCAAAAAGGTTGTTTTTTTTTTTAAGGTCAGCCAATGCTGATTATGATCATAAAAAATGAGAGCTATTATTACTGTTCAGTCATCAAAGAAGTATCGGCTATTATTCCCCTATATGCTGTTGTCTCACTCTCTCTCCCTGCACATAGCTTTACCTTGTTCAAATTTTTAAGACAGCCACTGTTACATTCCCCACATTAAAATAAAGGCATGTTTAAACTGAAATGTAACTGGCACTAGTGTAAGAACTTAACATTCTTGGGGTATGTCAGCATGAAGGAGGTATTTAAAATGTGTGGCAATTAACAAGAATTCATAATTGCACATGTGTATGAGACTATGCTTGTGTAATAAATATAGAGAACCATTATCGATTTCTTGCCCTCCAGGAACCGACAGTTTAATCAAGACCAGACACGAGCCAGGCGGTGGTGGCGCACGCCTTTAATCCCAGCACTTGGGAGGCAGAGGTAGGCAAATCTCTGTGAGTTCGAGGCCAGCCTGGTCTACAAGAGCTAGTTCCAGGACAGGCCTCAAAGCTACAGAGGAACCCTGTGTCGAAAAACCAAAAAAGACCAGATATGAAAAGAATTGGATGAAGGAACAACACTGAGTGCAGGTGCTATAAATGCTCAGGAAGGAAACACAGACTGAAGTCCTGGAGGCACTTCCATCTGCAGATGGAAGAACTCCATCTGCGTCTTAAAGGAAGGGAAGATCTAAACAGCCTGGGAAGAAGGGTATACTGTGTCAGAATTATGGCATGTTGTACTTCTATCTCTTGTGCTAGAGCAAGTATTAAGTACTCCATTAAATTCCTCAAATATAAAGTCTGAAAAGGAGGGAGGGGTGTTTGTGATTTATTAAAGTAAATACACACTTGGCAGTGAGGCAGAAAGTGCCTCACTGTGATACTTAAGCCAGAAGCTCCAGTTGACTCTCCATTAAGCAAAGAATATAAAATCAGACCATTAAATTTAGCTAGATCGCCAGTAGTTTTAGAAAGAAGCCTGTTAGTGGAATGGTGATGCAGAAATCCATATAAGAGATGGATGGTGCTAAGTTTTAAAACAGCACAGAAAGAGCCAAGGAATCTGGTTCTGGAGATCTGGCTAAGAAATGTCAGGCCACTTTACCTCACTCCATTCCAAAAGCCTCCTAGCTGGCCTCCCTGCTAATCGCCTCAGGTCCAACATTACACACTCAGAGATATTAGCAGCACTGTCCTCGGTCATCACAGCCACGCACTTTTGATGCTTCTCTCCTGACACTACAACTAAACACATTTTCAAAAGTTTTAGCTTTTATTATTGTTTTACTAATTCTGCTCTAAATTTCCTAGAGATGTTGTCTCAAAAAAAAGAAAAGAAAAGAAGAGAAAAGGAAAAGAGGGGAGGGGAGGGGAGGGGAGGGGAGGGGAGGGGAGGGGAGGGGAGGGAGGGAGGGAGGGAGGGAGGGAGGGAGGGAGGAAGGAAGGAAGGAAGGAAGGAAGGAAGGAAGGAAGGAAGGAAGGAAGGAAGGAAGGAAGGAAGGTCGGTCACACACAAACCAGCTGAAAGCTGGGAAAAAGAAACAAAGTCTAAAGCAGTGCCATTATTTAATAATGTTAGCAAGTAGTAAAACCGTTGTGAGACATTAACATTGGTGTAAGAAAACTGTACAATGGACAGCTTTTCAATCATATTCAAATGCTGGGGCTACAAAAGGGTAAGTAAAATACAATCAAGTTTCGTTTAAATTTTCTGAGGGCTTTTAAATTTTTCTCTTATTTCAAGTCAGCCAGCGTATGTACACTTATGGTACATAGAATGATCAAATCAGGGCAATTAGCATGTTTATCATCGTTAACGTTTATTTCTTTGTAGTGGGAACTCTCTAGACTCTCCACTTCCCCAGTCTGTTACCCCTTTGGCCTCCTTCAAATATCAATTCCAAGTACTTACTATAATCATGCAGCATGATATCACACTAAAACGCATTCCCATCTAAAAGCAACATCCTATCCACTGACCAATAAATCCCGAGCACCCATAAAAATCTTCTGGACCCCACTATGTAGCCCAGACTGGCTTAAAAATTCAAGCAATTCTCTTACCTCAGTCTCCTAGTGCTTAAGTTATAGGTCACTAAGCCTAGCTAAAATTCTTGCTGAAACTTATTGTCATCTGCTCAAGGGTGATATTATTATCTAATTTTCAATTTATCAGTTGACAAATATAACATATATTAGGTTCTTTCCCCCAATTTAAAAAGCATGACTAGCAGTTTTCAAAGTTTACTCTAAAACTACATTATAGCTACCTCAACAGAATATAGCCCAAAACACAAACAAGCAATTTCAGTTGCCTTTCAATAAAAGTTCCAAAAACAAGTCATTGAATTAAAAAAAAATACTGAGTTTAAAAAATGATATTAAAACAAAAGGTTCATACTTGTGTCTGTATGGGTGATGATCTGACATCACATCTCACACAAAAATGTAGGGGGTAGGGGGGAGGATGGACCTAAACGTAAAATCTAAAAGTTACAGAATAAACTCACACCTACACACCAAGTTCATAAAACTGATAAATTTTATCAAATTTTACATTTTTATGCTCTTCAAAAATACTGTCAGGAGAATGAAAACAAAATGTGGAAAGATGTGTTGGCTAATTCTCTGTGTCAACTTGACACAAGCTAGAGTCATCAGAGAGGAAGGAACCTCAATTGAGGAAATGCCTCCATAAAATCTAACTGTAAGGCATTTTCTCAACTAGTAATCAATGGGGGAAGGCCCAGGCCATGGTGGGTGGTGCCATGTCTGGGCTGATGGTTCTGTGTTCTCTAAGAAAGCAGGCTGAGAAAGCCTATGGAGCAAGTCAGTAAGCAGTTCCCCTTCATGACCTCTGCATCAGGTCCTGCCTCCAGGATCCTGCCCTGTTTGAGTTCTGTCCTGATTTCCTTCAGTGGTAAACAATAATGTGGAAGTGTAAGCTGGATAAATCCTTTCTTCCCCAACTTGCTTTATGGTCGTAGTGTTTTGTCACAGCAATAGATACCCTAATTACAACAATGGGGCAGTGGGTATCTGTGAGTGAATGAATGAGTGAATGAGTGAATAAATGAATGAATGAAAAATTAAAATTTAAAAAAATCATTAAAAGAACTTGTATCTAGAGATATAAAGAACTTTAACAATTCAGTAAGAAAACCAATCTTTTATGACAAAATATTTGGACAGGTGCTTGAACAAAGACACACAATGTCAAGATGCTTGGGTACATCATCAGATAATGAGAATGTAAAAACTACAATGAGGATCTTCTACTCACCTACCAGAACAGCTAGAATGAAGT
Organism: Microtus pennsylvanicus; assembly: GCF_037038515.1. Classification (NCBI taxonomy): domain Eukaryota; kingdom Metazoa; phylum Chordata; class Mammalia; order Rodentia; family Cricetidae; genus Microtus; species Microtus pennsylvanicus. Next base: position 53,027,420 of record NC_134591.1, on the reverse strand, counting down.
GCTGACAGTGGGGATGTAAAGGAGGCACAACTGCTTTAGAAACAACTGGCAGTTTATTAAAAAGTTAAGCACAAATGTATCACATGGCTCGATTATTTCACTTTTACGTATTTACTCAAAATAAACCGTGTATTTAGACATACTTGTACATACACATTTTCATAGATAGCAATTTCATATAGTGGTATATTATTTGTATTTTGATAAATCTTGTCTGAAGAGCAGAGGCAAAGCTAAAGCCACAAGGTCAGGTAATGACAAAACACACCTTTAATCCAGGATTTGGGTGACAGAGTCCGTTGGATCTCTGTGAGTTTAAGGCCACCCTGGGGTACACAAGATTAATGCAGAAACAACCCCAGGTGGTGGTGGCTCACAGTCCTAGGGAGTCATAAACCTTTAATCCCAGTACTAGAGGGAATATAAAATGGGAGGAGAGGCAGGCTTAAGCTGCTTAGTTTGCGATCCCAAAGCCTTGGTAGAGGTAAGACTTCTTTAGTGGCTTGGCTGCCTTCCTTTGCTGGTTTTTGGATTGTACCTCAATTTCTGTCTCTGGCTTTTATTTTTTTTATTGTTTGTTTGTTTTTTTTTTTTTTTTTTGATTTTCGAGACAGGGTTTCTCTGTAGCTTTTGGTTCCTGTCCTGGAACTAGCTCTTGTAGACCAGGCTGGCCTCGAACTCACAGAGATCCGCCTGCCTCTGCCTCCCGAGAGCTGGGATCAAAGGTGTGCGCCACCACCGCCGGGCTTCTGGCTTTTATTTATTTGTGCTACATTTGGCACACAACATTTGGATATGAATTCACAAAAAAGCCATTTGCCTGAGGCTTTTTAGCCACCAATACAGGCCAGGGCTGCACTTGGGGCTCCTGTACCACCTGGCTAGGTTTTCTCTTCTCTCCCCCCCCCCCCACCATGGGTTACAAGCTCTCCCTGAGCCCCTTCTTGGGCTGCTGCCAAACTAGGTAGCTGACTTGAAATCCAGTTGGGCTTTTACTGTTCTATGCAGCAGCAATGAGATTCACATCTTCATCAACATTGTTGGCAGATTTGGTAAAACAACTGGGAATTCTTAAAGAGAAGAATTAGTTAAAAGACAGATTAGTTTTTTTCCCACATTAAAAACTGGGGAAAACCATTATAGTGGAGGGACTTGGGTCTCTGTATAATAATATGCTAGACAATTTGAAAATGGAGTGGCTATACAAGAGGATATCTAATTTAGATGGGATTTGTTTGATGTCAGTTATAACATTATCGCATTATGATTTTAGTCTTATCACTAAAGAAGTTGACTAATCTAAGTGCTAAGATACAAGCCTTAGAAAAATCTAATAAAACAGATCACAAGAGAAATTCAAACCCAGACAGAAGAATTTAATCTCTTTGGATGCATACCTTCCTTTGCCTGGATGTAGGGGAAAGAGCCTTGGACTTCCCACAGGGCAGGGTGCCTTGCCCTCTCTTAGGACTGGAGGGGGGTGGGGGAAGGTATGTGGGGGAACAGGAGAGAAGTGGGAGGAGGGGAAGAAGTGGTAATATTTATAAAGTAATATTATACACACACACACGCATATAAAGAATAGAGAGGAACAGCCTAAGGTTTTCAGACAACTAAACTAATTATGTCCAGTAACCTTATAGAAATTATCAAATGGCAGAGGCTCTGTGACACCTAACTGGACTCCTGTGGCAATGTTAGATTTAAAGAGATTCAAAGAAGCAAAAGTCTCATATGGCATTCATTCACTTTTTGTGAAGCAAATGTAAACTCGTGGTTACTTTGTAATAGAATTATCCCCAATGACTAGAAAGATTTGATTAATGGAGTTTTAGAGACTGGTATATAATTACAATGGAGTACCTGGCTCAGAGAAGAGGCTAAGATTATTGAACAATGAACTAAAGCTAGAGGCAGGGAAATATTCCAAGATCAAATTCATGGAGAAGTAAATTACGCTACTATAGAAGGGCAGGCTGAATATAATGACCACACTTTGAATTTATGCTGCATAACAGCTTTGACTGCATGAAACAGACCTGGAGAATTAGGGAAAAAATTGAGTCATTTATAAAGTTATGTAGGGCCCAAAGGAAGCCTTTATGAATTTCTTCCAAAGACTGACTTCAGCAGCAAATAGAATGACACCAAATTCAGAAGCTAGACAAATAATAACTGAATCTCTGGCTTCTGAGAATAACAATTCTCTATGCAAAAGGATAATGAGCCTATTAAAAACAAGGTCAGCACCTTTGGAGGAATGGATGCAAGATACAATTAATATTGAATTTCATGAATATGATAATGCATGGATAGGAGAAGTGGTTTCCAGAATTTGGAGGAAAAAAAATCAAAAAGTCAAATGTTATAATTGTAGCAAAGGTAACTTTAAAAGGGACTGTAGACTAGGCATTCCTAGAAACAATATTTTTTCTAATAATAATCCATTCAGAATGCCTCTGCCTTCTGGATTATGCAGGTGTGGGAAAGGCAGACAGTGGGCTAATAAATGCAGGTCAATGAGAAAAAGTCATCTGATGGGTTTTCTGGCTGAAAGGGCGGGGCAGAGCTGGACCTGCTGGACTTTCCCTGAGGCTGAGCTGGATGGTGAGCATCAAAGACCAGAGACCCAGACCTCCCCCCGCCAGCCACTGGGGAGAAACACACCTACTGAGTCGGGAGTCTGTCGAAGCAGGATCTCCTTTAATTGCATCTGGCAGGAACTTATATAGGCTGAGATAAGGGTGGGAAGCTTAGAATGGGTTGAGGTAGAGTAAGGAACAAGGGCCAATAATATTCTGCCACATTAGCAGTGGCTGGGCAGAAACAGGTCTCCAAACTATGCTCAGGAAGTTACACTAGGCTTCAACAAATTCAAGTTAGGCTTAGGAAGTTATACTGGGCCTCATACCCAGGCCTCAAGAGGCCTGACATTCATGGTAATCCTTTGTGGGCAAGTAACTCCATGAAGGGCCTTTTAAAGGTTCCTATGTCAAATATGGCCCTTACACCAAATCCAGTTCAGTCATTTCCTGCTCCTTCCCAGTGCAATTAAAGAACCTAATGCCTATTGTAAAAAACCATACTGCTCTGGATAACAGAACAGCTAAGGAAGACAGAACAAAAAATTCAGGAGAAACTATAAAGCAAATATTTTGGCAAACTTCTATAAATGAGCAATGATCAAAATTAAAATATAAACAAATGACTTTGTCATTGAAGGCCTGGTAGACACAGGTGCAGACATAACAATAATTTCATCAGAATCTTGGCATCCAAATTGGCCTCTCAGGACGTAAATGTTCAGTTTTTAGGAATCGGAATTTTATCTCAGGCAAAGAAGAGCATGAGATGGGTCAAATTTATAGGGTCAGAAGGACAGAGAGATATATTAACACCATATGTTGCTAACATAACAATGAATTTGTGGGGACATGATTTGTTACAGCAATGGAATAATCAGATTAACATTTCACCAATCTTGGAAACGAACCATAAATTAACATATGTTTCTTGGAAAAATAGAAGATTTTGTAAAGAACAATCACTGACCATTTAAGGTTGTACATGCAGCAGGGTCCAAGAGCTGCTGATATTTCAAAGGACCAACAGCCCTACTTTTAAAATGGTTGACAGACAAACCTGTATGGGCTAAGCAATAGCCTTTCACAGAAGACAAACTACAAGCTTTGAGCATACTAAAGAATCAACCAGCCCTTGAAGTTCTCCTGTATTTGTTGTTAAAAAGAAATCTGAAAAATGGAGAATAGTAACAGATCTAAGAGCTGTTAATAGGGTGATTCAGCCAATGGGTTCTCTACAGTCTGGCATTCCTTTGCCTTCTATATTGCCTAAAGGATGGTCTCTTAATAGTTATTTAAAGACTGTTTCTTCAGTATATCTTTACAAAAAAAAGAAAAAAATTGCCTTCACAGTGCCTACTTATATTTATTCTCAGCCTGCTAAAAGGTATCAATGGAAGATTCTTCCACAGGGAATGTAAAATAGCCTCATCCTGTGCCAATCTTTTGTAAGTCAGCATTGGAAGCAATTTCCTGGATCTATAAATTACCATTACATGGATGACATTTTGCTATCTGATTCAAATGTAGATACTTTAGAAAGAATGAAGTAAAGAAAAATTTGCCTTGTTGGGGATTATAAATTGTTCCTGAAGCCAAGCATTGGTGGCACACACCTTTAATCCCAGCAGAGGCAGGTGAATATCTGTGAATTCGAGGCCAGCCTGGTCTACAAGAGCTAGTTTTAGGACAGACTCCAAAGTTACAGAAAAACTCTGCCTCAAAATAAATAAATAAATAGATAGATAGATATGTGCATGTATGGATAAATGAATTGCTCCTGGCAAAATACAAAGAGGAGATCCTATTAATTATTTAGGCTATAAAATAGGGTTACAAAAAATTAGACCTTAAAAGGGGCAAATTAGGAGAGATTGATTGCAGACTCTTAATGACTTCCAAAGACTGTTAGGAGACATTTCCTATCTACAACCCACTACTGGTATAGGTCCTGATGATCTGATTAATTTAAACAAAAACTTAAATGGTGACAAGGACTTAAATAGTCCCAGGAAAGTATCAGTTGAAGCTGAGAGAGAATTAACTTTGAAGACATATGTGGAATGTGTGGATTCAAATCTTAACTGTATTCTGGTCATATTACTCTCCAAACATTCCCCTACAGGAATTTTAATGCAGAGGGAAGATACTATTTTATTTTATTAATGTTTTTTATTTTTTATGATTTATTTATCTTTATTTTATGTGCATTGGTGTGAAGGTGTCAGATCTCCTGGAACTGGATTTTCAGACAGTTGTGAGCTGCCATGTGGGTGCTGGAAATTGAACCTGGGTCCTCTGGAAGAGCAGTCAGTGCTCTTAACCACTGAGCCATTTCTCCAGCTCCAAGATACTATTTTAAAATGGATATTTTTTTAACCACATAAACTGAGTAAAAATTAAAAACTTAACGTGGAAAAGGTCTCGAGGTTAATTCTAAAAGGAAAATTGAAACTTCGTCAATGAGCAGGAATAGACCCAGCATAGATACACACACACACACACACACACACACACACACACACACACACACACACAAATATAGTACCTTTTAATACAGACAAAACACTCATCAATGGGAAGGTGAATAAATAAATTGTTGTGAGTATACACAAATAACCATACAAAAATGAATAACTACTGATATGCCCAGCAATATAGATACACCTCAAAATTCTGTTTTGTTTTGAGGAAACCAAATTCTAAGTGTACTGCTACATTAGAGAAAGAAGTCATATGATATATGCACATTTGTCTATGGAGTAAATGCTCAAGGAAAAACTGCTTTATTGTGAGGCTTTCACTCTAGATGAATCTTTACTCAAGATATAAAAATATATATACATGGGGGCTGGAGAGATGGCTCAGTGGTTAAGAGCATTGCCTGCTCTTCCAAAGGTTCTGAGTTCAATTCCCAGCAACCACATGGTGGCTCACAACCATCTGTAATGAGGTCTGGTGCCCTCTTCCGGTCTGCAGACATATACAAAGACAGAATATTGTATACATAATAAATAAATAAATAAATAAATAAACAAACAAACAAACGAATGTTAAATACACACACACACACACACATTACAAAATTCAAATCCATTTTATCCAAACTTAGAAGCCAAACAGAATGTGAAAATTTTTAAGATTCAACTCAGACAGAAACTGTGTCCGACAGGGTCTGAGCTCCACCCTTGCCATGTCAACTCAGGAACTGAATGGATACCGATGACCTATTGTCCCTCACTATTCAGACTCTCACCCAAACTCAGCATATAAATGCAACAGATTCAGTCTACAGGAGTACTTGTTAATCTTGAGGGATTTTTTTTTAATGTTTTTACATGATTTACATGTAAAATTATTTTTACTACTCAAGTTTTTCAGCAATGTGCAAGCATTCTACCAAAATCACATTAAGGTGGACTAAAACAGATCTTAGAAAACATCTTTTTATGCCACATTTCTGAGCAGTCCTCTGTAACAAGGATGGCAGTTATTAAGTCAAACTTCAACACTACCCTATTATACTCTGCTTTGCCAAACTGAAGCTAGGATTCTCTGCAAACCACACTTCGGCTTTGCCAGCTGGCTTTTTTAAAGTTCTACCAAGAGAATGGCCAAAACAACAGACTGCAAAGCTAGAAAAGGAAGAAGTGAATTGTACCTTCAGGTCTATTCTTTGGAATTTAAGAAAGCATTCTCAGAGCTTAGTTGGCACATGCCTTTAATCCCAGTATTTAAGGAGGCAGAGGCAGACAGACCAGCCTGATCTACCTAAGAGAGATCCCTGGTCAGCCAGGACTACATAGTTAAACAAGAATGGGAGGGAGGGAGGGAGGGAGGGAGGGAGGGAGGGAGGGAGGGAGGGAGGGAGGGAGGGAGGGAGGGAGGGAGAACAAAGCAGGCAAACAGACAGGCAGCCAGGACTACATAGCTAAACATTGTGGAAATAAATAAATAAATAAATAACAAAGCAGGCAAACAGAAAGGCTGCACACATTCCCCCAGCATCTTCCCAAAACACCAAGTATATCCAGTTCTCAATGTTTCTAACATTTGAGATTTAGCACTGTCAAACCCAATTCAGAAGTCTAGGTCTCAGTCTCATACACTCAACTTCTGCATTCCCATTTCAAAGACTCATCTTCTATGTTACTAATTGTATCTTTGGCCCCTAAGTCCTATGAGTAGCTGATGTCTTCTTATGTCTTTCTTCACAATACCTGAGAGTTTTACTTTTATCATTCTGGTGCCTAATTAACAACTTTTTATCTAGTTAGATTATTTCTACTAAGATATCTTCTGTCCAAATATCTGGTATGAGCCTCCAAATCAAGACACAGGTGATAAGGCAATCTCAATTAGCAGAATAGGATATCATCATAATTTTTTTGCCTGTTTTGTTTTGGTTTGGTTTGGTTTTTTTGAGACAAGGTCTCACGTAGCCCAGGCTGGCCTGGAACTCACAGAATAACCTTGAACGCCTAATCCCCCTGCTCCCACCTCTCAGGTGCGCACCTCTACGCAAGGCCTTGTAATTAGTACCAGTGGCAGATGCCTGTAACTCCCAACAACTGGCTGAGGCAGGAAGATCAGGATGTTCAGTTCAGCTTAAGCTACATATTGAACCTGTCTCAAATAGTTTTGCCTATACTATCAAGTAAAGAACAAAGTGTTAGTAAGAACTAGTTATATCAACATTCAGCTATCACAAACAGTACTTCAGAGGATTTGAGTTTTTCCTGAATTCACACATAATTATCTATTGACAAAATGGAATTTGCCTTACTTTTTAAATCATAAAAATACAGCAACTATAACTTAAAAACCAATTCTAATGCATTCTAAACAAGGACCTAACATCACTTACAACAAAATACAATTTAATTCCTGTAAGTATTTAAGGAAGTTGGGTGTAGTTTTCGTCCATTTAACTCATCTTCCCCTATCAAAACCCAAAAAGTTTTATTTTGGAGACTGCAAACCTCCACAGCCATACAGATGACTCTTTTCCAGTCATGTACTTTCTAACTTTGGGTTAGCCACTTTTTAGAAATAAATAACATATAAGCACGCGGTGATAAACACATAGGGAGGAAGGGAAACAAGCAGTATTTCTGTGGGTTCAAGCTACTCCAAGAAATCTGGCTCTTATTTGGAAGGTGATGGTCAATCAAGATTGACTGTCAACTTTATAAGACTTAGAATCACTGCAGAAACAAGCCTCTGCCCACTTCTTAGGGGTTTTCTAGATTAGACTGAGGTAGGAAGGCACACCTAAGTGTGGGAGGTACCATTTTATGGCCTGGAGTCCTGAACTGAATAAAAATGAGAAAGGGAACAACAGCTTTCTTCACTCTCTGCTTCCTGCCTGGAGATTCAATGTGACCAGTTGCCTAAAGGCCCTCTACAAGCCAAAACACACTCTTCCTTCTTTAGTTGGGTTTTTCTTGGGTTTTTTGTTGTTGTTGTTGTTGTTGTTGTTGTTGTTGTTGTTGTTGTTGTTTTTCTCTGATTAGATACTTTGTCACAACAGCAAGACAAGTATTTCTGGTTTGGGAAAGGGCACATAGCTGTTTTAAGTCATCAAGTTTTTAACATTCTCCTAGGAAAGGGAGGACATTATCTTCCCTTTCATATATGAAAACAGCTTTCACTTACAAAAACCAATGACAGACAACAGTCCTCTTCATATACATTATCTCTGAGAAAGGGAATCTCTGTTTTTAGGAGGAGCCATACAGAATATTATAAAAATGGAAGTCTTTACTGTGACTCTGATGTTACCGGGCTTTCAATGTCTGAGTTGATAGATTTATAACTGCATTAAAATATTCTCAAATATTATACACAAGAATTACAGCACACTGTGGGTAAATTATAAACTCATCTCAGTTCTGTAATTTTATGAAGCAAAATTTAGGCAAGGATACAACTTAACTGAAACATAAGGCCTTAACTTAAACATAAATACTAAAAAAAACTTCATAATTGTTCCAGCATAAACCATTATAAATTATTTTTAATGAAATCTATTTAGTGGAAGGTCTACAAAAATAGCTAAAAATACTTTAAAAAATGATTCCTCCCATCACTACTGAGTCAAATTAGCTCTAGAGCAGTTCTGAGATAAAGAAATTGGCAGGCTTTTTTTTACCCAAAATTATTTTTAGAGCAATATAGATGGTATCCCTTGCCTTCAAAGTGGTGGGGGGACCTCAAGTTAAGTAGGTGGAAAATGTGTTAGAATAGCAAGGAGCTTAGTCTAATGAATGCTAGTACTAAAAACCCAAAATAAATAAATAAATAAATTCACTGTTCATTTTCCTTTTATGTGAATCTAGAAAATCTGAACTTGTCTCAAACCTACATTCTCCTTAACTTCCCATTCATGACACTAGTAATATACTACTCCTCTACTTACTCTGCTCCAGTTAATACTGGCCAGCATAATATTCCTCAAACACAGAACCGCCTCCTACTATGGCAATTTCTAGATTCTCTCTACTTAGGATGCTCATTCTCTGCATACCAAATCTATACTGGCTCATACCATCACTCTTCCAGCTCTTCAGTTAAATGTCTCCTTTTCAGGGAAGCTTTCCCTGGGTCATTTTAACCAAGTTCAAAATAACACCTACCGCTCTAGTTTCTAGTCTCTTCCTCCTCAGCTCTCATCAGATAACTCTCACTATCCAACAAGTATTTCTGCTTACATTGTAGGGGCCAGCCATGAAAACTAAGTCTGGGCAGGTCACCCAAAGGAAATTCGTTACTTCCAACCATTATCACCTGGGACTCTGGCCATAGATAAATTTAAATGGAGTCTGGAGTCTCAATAGTTTAACCCTGAGACAATGCCTGGCAGGCCTAGATTACCCAACCCCCCATCCAAGAGCAGACCATTCAAAGAAAATGCCTGACATTCCAACCGCTGTAGATAGGATCACCTGCCTGAGCACTTCACCAGGATACCCCTAGACAAATGTGGGCCAATCAGGGGTCCGAAACCTCAGAGACCCCTCACCCCCACCTTTACTACTATTAAAAACCCAATTCTAATTGCGCTTGGGGGTCTCCAGATATTCCAATATGTTGGACATGCGTTGAGACTGAATTTGCATACTTGATTAAAATAAAATCTTTGCTTTTACATATGGGACTTGGTCTCCTTTGTTGGCTTTTGTGGGGACCCATGGATTTGGGCATAACATCATCATCGTGTGTGTGTGTGTGTGTGTGTGTGTGTGTGTGTGTGTGTGTGTGTGTGTGTGTGTGATGCTTTATTGTACTTCACTGAGGAAATTAAGAATGATTCTAGGGCTGGAGAGATGGCTCGGAAGTTAAGACCACTGGCTGATCTTCCGGAGGTCCTGAGTGTTCAATTTCCAGCAACCACATGGTGGCTCACAACCATCTGTAATGAGATCTGGTGCCCTCTTCTGACACTGTGTACATGATAAATAAATAAATCTTCAAAAAAAATGATTCTATTCTACTGTTATAGAATGTTAGAATGTGGCAGTTTATCAGGTGAATAAGCGATACTGACTGCAGCAACCTGTAACAAGTAGCTGCTGCAATCAACATTTAGTATTCTAAATTTTAATTTGGAATGCTTTCAATTAAAATTGGGTTTAAACTTTTTTTTCGGCTTTCTGAGACAGAGTCTTTCTATTAAGTAGCCCTGAAACTCGATCTGTAGACCAGACTGGCCTTAAACTGCCTCTGCCTCCCTAGTGCTGGGCTTAAAGAGATGTATCACTACACCTAGTAAGGTTACTTTTCTTTTTTTTTTTAAATATTTATTTATTTATTTATGCAGCATTCTCTGTGTGTGTGTGCCTGAAGGCCAGAAGAGGGCACCAGACCTCATTACAGATGGTTGTGAGCCACCATGTGGTTGCTGGGAATTGAACTCAGGACCTTTGGAAGAGCAGGCAATGCTCTTAACTGCTGAGTCATCTCTCCAGCCCTGTAAGGTTACTTTTCAAATCAACTCTTAAACCAACAACGTCTCAGAGGTCACTGAAAGAATAGAACATGGGAGCCTAGAAAAACTTTGTATTTGTCTGCTTTACCCACTGCACCTACCACAAGATTGGATTCAAAGAATTTAGTAACTTATAAAAAAAATTTGAAACCACTAACTTACAATAAACAACTTAATTTCTACCTTTTAATTTCATTTGTTTAGTTTAATGTAGAAGCGGATAACCTAAATAACATGTTTTTACCGCTCTTAAGTTAAAATCAGTAATTTAGTCTACCTTAATGACCTGTATAAAGCAATCAAAATGTATTTTTAATTAAAACAAGTAGAAAGCAGATTACATTTTTAAGAAACAAAAGTGTGATTATGTTGTTTCATGTTCAAGATTATCCCTAGAGAATAAGAGATCTAATTCCCATTTCCTCGCAAGTCTGTAAGTATAAATACCACCGACTCCACAAAACTGCACTACTTCACAAAACAGCATATTATTTTCTACAGTAGAGGGTGACTTATTGTACTTCACTGGAGAAATGAAGAGTGTTGCTATTCTATAACAAAACTTGCCAGGCAGTAGTGGCACATGCCTTTAATCCCAGCACTCAGGAGCAGAGGCAGGCGGATCTCTGAGTTCGAGGCCAGCCTGGTCTACAAGAGTTAGTTCCAGGACAAGCTCCAAGCTACAGAGAAACCCTGACTCGGGAGAAAAAAAAAAAACTTTACTGAGCCTCTGTCAGGGTCCGGTATTAGCCTGGACCATAAATTATTTCTCTTGACCAGACCCTAATATAAACTATCTTTCTCAACTGGTGTGGAGGTGCGGAAATAAAGATACAACTCACATGACTTTATTGGGAGGAAGATTCTTTCTCAGTGGTCTCTCATGAAATACTAAGTTCACATCCTGAAGAATTTCTCCGTTTATTCTCCAAAAAGTCTTTATACCAAAACTGGGGAAATACATTAGCATTCTGTCTCCTAAGTAACCAGGTGAATGGCCTTTTGTCATGTCCACAACTACCTGTCTGCTCTGTATGCTAGCTGTCACATAGGCTTGAATCAGCATCTCTATAAGGAATCCTCCAAATTATAAAGGAAGGAGCAAAACATCCTGACCCTTGTTGGGGCAGTGACAGCAGGGCTACGTGACCACCTCAGGTGGGGCCTATGGCTTCAGAGCCTGGCTGCCACACCATATAGAAATATGGGCCTATAAGCCTCACCTTGAATTTCACTGCAACATGACATGACCAACATAACTTTTCAAATGTTAGATGTTCCAATAAAGAAAAAAAGAAAGAGAAGAGTACTCACCTTAATGAAGTTACAGATGGACAAGCCTGTCCATACAAACCCATCTGGACACAAAGAAAATCTAAAAGTAAAGAAGAATTAATCATTAGATGCTCGAAGTAAATTAAACTATAACCTAACTACAATTCTAATAAAAACAGTAAACAAAAATCAAAAGCTAAAAGAATCACAATTAAGAAAGCATTATGAATGAAAAGTATTACTGATAGTATCAATGACACACATATCAATCACGTAGAAGAGACAGACACTGTAACTCTGACATGGAAGGTGCTGAGACCTCATAATATTTAACAGATGAGTCACAGAACAGAGTATGTCCAAAGTATTCAGGAGGAGTCTCCGCCTTCCAGCAAGGTGCCTGAAAGCTACTATTGGCACTGAGCATGCCAGTGGTACCTATGCTCACATCCTCTCCCCAATACAACAGTCTTCAATAAAAAATGTTATCTTATTGGTTTTGCCTATTAAATCTGCTTGATCTTTAGAAATAGTTGCAGTGCTTTATGTAGTAGTATATTATTTGTATTTGGATAAATAAATCTTGTATGAAGACCAGAGGCAAAGCTAAAGCCACAAGAGGTCAGGCAATGGTGACACACACCTTTAATCCCAGGATTTGGGAGATCACAGGTGGATCTCTGTGAGTTCAAGGCCACCCTGGTTGCACAAAATAAATCCAAAGGATGGCAGCTCACACCTTTAATCCCAGTACTAAGGAGTCATACGCCTTTAATCCCAGCACTAGTGGGAATATAAAATGAGGAGAGAGGCTGTCTGTTTAGTCTGAGGTCACCCAGTCTTGATAGAGGTAAGACTTCTCTAGTGCCTTGGCTGCTTTGCTTTTCTGGTTGAACCCCAATATTAGTCTCTGGGTTTTTATTATTCACACTACAGCTTTAAAATCAGAGAGTTAAGAGCAGAGTAGCACTTGAGTAAAAGGGTATTTGAGAAGTTCAGATTCTGATACATTACTATTTTCTTCATTAAAACTTGGGGATAGGACTGAAGAGATGGCTCAGAGGTTAAGAGCACTGGCTGCTCTTCCAAAGGTCCTGAGTTCAATTCCCAGCAACCATATGGTGGCTCACAACCATTTGTAATGAGATCTGGTGCCCTCTTCTGGTGTGCAGACATCCATACAGACAGAATGCTGTATGCATAATAAATAAATAAATCTTAAAAAAAAACTTGGGGATAATACCATCGATCTAATTTTATAAATTAGCCATCACAGACCTGTTTAGAATAAATGAATAAATATAAATTTATCTATTAGCACACGGTATAACAATAGCAGTCTGCCAATATGTTTACTAGGCACAAATATAATCCACAAATGCCTAGGATAACAGGACTACAGAAAGGCTGGAGTAGGTTAAGTACACAATGTATAGAGTACACACGGTGAAATGTGAGCATCTACAGGTAGTGTTTATTCTGAAGAGTCCACTCATTCTCAGATCCAGCACAGCGCTGCTGGGCAGTATTTTAGACAGTAAGAACAAGCTGTAAGAACTTGTTTTCAAAAGAAGAAATACAAAACCTTGTTTGAACTCTGTTATTTTCTAAACACTAAAAGAGTCAAATAAATCATGAGATTTTAATCTAAGTTTATAACCTTTAGGAAACTTAAATGGGTTCTCAGTAACTAACTAAAGACAGAAACATCTGTTTTTGTTGGGATGACAAGATGGATGGCCCGATGACCATAACCACTGAAAATAACTATAATGCCAGCTACATTTGCTAAAAATCCTTATAAAAGAACCAAAAACTTAGTATGAAATAAGGTACGAAAGTAAAACTAGACGAGGAGGAAACTAAAGGTAGGCAGAGTACTAAAACCAGCCTTTCTTGAACATTCTGACAAACTCTGAGATCTCTCAAAGTAAAAGCAGCAAAACATAGGTCTTATCCAAGAGAAATCAAAGTGAACTGTTGTAGTAATACGGGCGGCGGCGGGGCTATGTCCCCAAAACCCCAGCCGCCTGCCCGGCTAGCTTATGCCCTGAAATAATTACACTGTTTTTTAATACTTGGCACTAAGTGGAGGCATGGGGATGGGGCTAGTATAACAGTACTGTGGTATCTCCCTTGGCACATAAGCTAAGAGCTAGAATCTCACTTAAAATGTCTGTAAGATATAGGAGAAACTCACCTTTGACCTAGGTCTGGGGTAAAAAAAAATCCTCCAAACAGGAGTTCAAAATAATGAATGTGTATAAATGAATTCACAATCAAAACACAAAAATCAGAAAGAGGCTACCCACAGCAAGACAGAGAAAAAATATCAGCACAGTCAAACCACAGAGCGTAGGTCCAACGATACCTTTCCCTGCTGTTTTACTTCACGGGTAGTTTACCTACCATTGTACTTTAAAAGCCAATAAGCAGAGCGAACCTGTCTGTGTCCAGCGGGGAACCCTCAGTTCTCCAACCATGCACTGCCTACTGAAAATTTTGAACTTACCATTCCTAAAAGTGACTCCATCATCACCATAAAACCGCAATCTTTTCATATAAGATGGCTCTCAGGGCTCTGCTATCTTAACTCTGTTAGAGCCAACAGTTCTAACTCTTTATTCTATGAAATACACCTTCTCTAAACACTCCTGTCCAAAGAAGTAACTTTATAGGTGGGCAGACCTTAATAAAAGACAAACATCTAGGACTTGATCTCTTCCCTCTTCACCTCTACTGTGAGGCAGTAATCTGGATGCATTTGCTCTGCTGACCCAAACATCACCCATGGTAGTCTGTACTATAGGTAGGTGGTAATGAAGAGCTGTGGAATTAGCCAAAATCATTTTGACTCTTTAACTCTTTAGAAAACATATTTTCCTGTACCAACTATATTTTTTTAAAAGGAAAAGGAGGAAGCTGGAAAGATGGCTCAGAGGTTAAGAGCAGTGACTGCTCTTCCAGAGGTCCTGAGTTCAATGCCCAGCAACCACATGGTGGCTCATAACCATCTATAATTAAATCTGGTGACCTCTTCTTGTGTGTAGGCAGAACACTGTATACTAATAAAAATAAATCTTAAAAAAACAAAACAAAGGAGACTGAAGGTAATAGCTCAGTGGCAGACTGCTTACCTAACATGCTCAAGACCCTAAATTCAATCCCTAGAAACACACACACCTTTCAAAGTTTGAAGTTACCATGAACTTAGCAATTCTATTTATAGATATATATATATCTCCAAGACAATTTATATATTCCTATAAAAATTTGTACTTAAACATTCCATAGCATTTGGCTATTCATAATTAAAGAACAAATGACTATCAGCTGATGAATAGGAAGACAATGTATATATTAATATACCAATGACAACATATGGAACTTATTATTCCACCATAAAAAGAAAAGAATGGTATCTTTTTATGTATTACAACATAGATGAGTTTTTGAAAGCCTGTGCTGAGTGAAAACTCATACACAAAAAGCCACACGTTATATGATTCCATTTATACAAACAGTCCAGACTAGCCAAGCTCTTATCTAGGACATGAAGTAGATGGCAATGTTGTTGCCAGAAAACCAGGTGTGGAGAACAACAGGTAAGGAGTAGTTGCTAAGAGTTGGTTACTGTTACAGTGGTTGACTACTGTATTTACATTTGTTCAATAAATCAGTCAACCCATTTCTTCCAGAATTGTGAAAAACAAAGTTAAAAGACTGTGCTAGTAAAATGATCCTTCAAGCCTGGCACCCTTGTTTAATCCCCAGAATCCACACAAACTACCAACTCCACAAAACCAGCCTCTGATCTCCACACATGTACATCTGAACACAGACAATTTTTAAAGCAAGTTAAAATAAGATCTGTTTGAAACTGACCAGATCTCTAATCTAGTATTTGTGTCTATTACTTCTATCTCAAAAGACTTTAGAGTCAATTAGAAGAGCAAGTTATATCCAGAATGTATAAGAGAGAGAGAGAGAGAGAGAGAGAGAGAGAGAGAGAGAGAGAGAGAGAGTGTTTGTGTGTAAAATCTTCAAAACTCGGATATCAAAAAAGTAACCTAATTTAAAACCAGGCAAAGATTTCAACAGCCTTAGCTACAAAGAAGACAGGCAGCTATCTAACAAATACACAGGTATTTAACATTATTCACCACAAAAGAAATACAAATCAAAACCATAATCATAGCAGGCAAGCTGGCCTGGGGGAAAAAAACTAGTCATGAAAATCTGACTACCTGATTTTGACTCCCAGAAGCCATGGTGGAAAAAGTAGGAACACCTGCACCCAGAAATAACAGTAAAATAATTTACAAATTTTAAACTTCTTAAAGTTCTTAAAATCCTTTAGTGCTAGTGCAACTCCTCTGAAAAGTCCATCAGCCCATCAAAGCTGACTTATCATATTAATTCAGCAATCCCACTTCTGGGTTTAAAAAAAAAAAGGAAAAGGAAACCTCCCTAAATATATGAACCCAGAGGAAAAACCTAAACAGATTAAATCCTAACAAAAGAGTAAAACAATCCAGATGCCTACCAACTGAGGAGTGAGTGAATAGTGTGTTAAATATAAAAGTACTGTGTTCATCCAGTACTGACAAAAAGAAACGATACATGCTACAACCGTGAAAACATTATGCTAAAGGCAAAAAAGACACAAGCCAAAAACCTATAATCGTTGCCGGGCGGTGGTGGCGCACGCCTTTAATCCCAGCACTCGGGAGGCAGAGGCAGGCGGATCTCTGTGAGTTCGAGGCCAGCCTGGTCTACAGAGCTAGTTCCAGGACAGGCTCCAAAGCCACAGAGAAACCCTGTCTCGAAAAAACCTATAATCATATGATTCCATTCCATTTATACAAAATATCCAAAACTGGGCAAATGTGAATTGATAAATAGACTCTCTTAGGGCTAGCAGAGAGGGGAGACAAAAAGGAGGGTAGGAACTGGCTGCTATGGAGTATGGAGTATCTTAGAGGAGGAAAAAGTTCTAAAATTAGACTGCAGTGCTGTTTGCACCTGTGAGTATACTAAAACACACTGGATTTTGCACTTTAAATGGATAAACTATATGATACGTGAATTATATCCCATCATATCTGTTTAGGGGGAAGAGTTCAGCAGCCATACACGTTTTTATTCTGCCAAGTTCCTGCTCTTTCCTGTATAGTACCTGCCACAAGATCCAAAGCTAGAACAGAAGAAAGTAAAGCAACTAGAAAGCAACTCTCCTAACAATCACTTTCAAATTGATCCATTCAACACTGTGTTCTAAGGCCTCCATTATTTCCAAACCATACTCTAGCCACTAAACAATGATACAAATACAGCCCATTACAAAAGTTCGAAATGGGAGGGGAGAGTTGGCGGATATGAACAATGCATACATGTATGAAATTGTCAAAAAATAAATTAACAATTTTTAAGGTTCATACATCTGAAAAAAATAAGGAAACCACTACTATTTCCTATGGACTAACTACATAGTATATGCCCCTCTCCTGAAACTAATCAAGTACGAGAAGAAACAAGAGACAAACAAGATGAGTTGGGGGAGGAAGCAACCATTAGCCTCAGCTTTTTAAGAGTTAAAGCACAAAGTTTAAGACTCACCCCTTTTCTTCCCTCTGCTTCAAACTATGGTCTTAAAGCAGGTGGTAAACACAAAGGAGAGAGAAGACTTCTTGGCCAAACACAACAGAGTTACTGTAACTTGTTCCAAACCCAAAACCTTACTTCCTGCAATTACAGAACCAGATCACAGGCCCCCTCTTCAAACCAAATCATAACCAAGGCAAAGAGCAGAGGATTCTATTTTTGGGTCTGTCATTAACTCACTGATAATCTTGAAGCTCCAGTCTTTCTCCTCTGCTCAATAACATAACCGCAACATCCGGATCTAAAAATCAAATCATGTGGTCCAACAAAAAGACCTTTTCTTTCTCCAATTTATATATTTATTTCCATGGGAAATATGACAAAAGCAAATTAAACCATGTTAATTGTTCAAATCACTTTGACTGACATTCGTTCAATGTTCAAAATCTAAGAAAAAAAACTATCCAATCCCAATATATTAAATAAGCCCTCCCATTTTAATTACTTTCAAAGGTATTCATTAAACAAAGATAGAACTAGCTTTCAGAGAGCTGAAGGGTTCTGGGCTTTAAATCTGAGCTCAGTTTATATTTAGAAAACTACATGCCATTTCTCTGGATCCTGTATCTTTATCTTGGGCATTGGATTCATGTGCTTTGCCTAGTATAATTCAAAGCAATAGAGTCTATCATAGCCTTGAAAAGTAAAATGAACCTATCAGAACTTTCTGAATGTCAAGAGGAATAAATGCTGTAATGTGCTCCAAATGACAGGAAGCTACAGTCTCCAATACCAGAATGAATAAAAATAAAAATGACCTTCCTGCTACCTAAAATCGTCTAAAAAAAAAAAAAAAAAAACAAGTTTTCAATTCAGGATTTCCCTGTGGAGCCCTGGCTGCTGCCCTGGAACTTTCTCTGCAGACCAGGTTGGCTTTGAACTCAGAACAATCACCTGCCTCTGCCTCCCTAATGCTGGAATAAAAGATGTGCCACCACTGCCCATCTATCATTTCTCTTCCATTTCTAGAAATCCTAATTTATTAACACTGGATGAACCCTAGGGTGTTTGTTAATCAAAAGTTCTATCAGGTGATTCAGTTAATTCATTCACCAGGCAAAGTTATTGTTATGGTTTTGGTCCCTTTAAGAGACAAGCCACACCCATTCCCCTCCCCATCCGCTGAGGCAGGCTGATCTTCAGCTTCCGGCCTGAGCTCGCTCTTTTTTTCCATCTTCCTCTCGGAGAGGCAGTTTCTCTCTCTCTCTCTCTCTCTCTCTCTCTCTCTCTCTCTCTCTCTCCCTCTCCCTCTCCCTCTCCCTCTCCCTCTCCCTCTCCCTCCCTCCCTCCCTCCCTTTCTCTCTTCTCTGTCCCCCCCCTTCACCCTTCCTCCTCCATAACTC
This sequence comes from Microtus pennsylvanicus, assembly GCF_037038515.1. Taxonomy (NCBI): domain Eukaryota; kingdom Metazoa; phylum Chordata; class Mammalia; order Rodentia; family Cricetidae; genus Microtus; species Microtus pennsylvanicus. Next base: position 53,008,566 of record NC_134591.1, on the reverse strand, counting down.
CCTGAATAAACATTCAACCTCACCCTGCATGTCGTGTCTATCCATGTTTCTGTCTTCTGCCCGCCTGCCATATGTCTCCCTGCCTGGGACCAGCCATTGTTCGGGGACCAGCAGCCGTCTCTGCCTGGGGCCCACTGCCTGCTGCCACATGGCCCACCACCACTGCTCTGGGATCAGCAGCCATTTCTGCCTGGGACTGGCTGCTCCCAGGGCCCACTGTCTGCCGCCACATGGCCCACCGCCACCATTTGGGACCTACAGCATTTCTGCTGCCTACTGCCGCGGGGATCTTGCAGGATTTTTAAAAAAGAACAACAGTTATCAGAAAGGTTTCACATCATTTTCAAATCTGCTAAACCAACAGTGGCTGCCTGAGGTCAATTCTAAACAGAACCAAAAGGTAATAGATACCCACAGCTACTGTGATGGGAAAGCAACTAACATGCAAACTGTGTACCTGGTGTCCCTGATTCAAACCACAGAATGATTCGGGCCTCTGAATAAACAAGAGACCCAGATCAAGACATTCTCTTTCAACTGGCAGAAACTCTGGATTCAGGGAGGGTAGGAATAACAGGCTGGGTAAATCAACTAGGATTCTCTGAATACTCATTATTAGTCCTAGAATCACATACAAATATACTTTTTTCCTCTCAAATTTGTTTGTGAACTTGTTGAAGAAAAAAATGTTATATGCATGGTATGAACTTGGTTCTAGTTCCACTAGAGAAAGGTGGTATGATTCGGTGAGAACTGGATGACAGCTCAGTGGAAGAGCACATGGTTTGCAAGTATGAGGCTTAAGAGTCCAATCCCTAGCACCATAATAACAATAAAACTAAATTAAAGTGGTTTTAAAAACAGCAAGTAGACGCATGACTGACAGACCAGACCAAAAAGGGTATAATTTGGATTCATTCAAGAGACAATCAAGCATGGGTTTCTAATCAGGACATGATTAGAGGAATATTTTCAGATGATTCCAAAACTGAGCATGATGGCACAGGCCTCTTATCCTATTACTTGGGAGGTGGAGGTAAGAGGATCAAAACTTCATGGTGGTCCCAGGCTCTATATTGAGTTCAAAACTATCCTGGACTATATGAAGCCCCACCATATAAACGAGTGAGTGAGTGAGTGAGTGAGTGAGTGAGTGAGTGAGTGAGTGAGTCAATGAATGAATGAGGCAGATTCCATTGACCCCAATACCAAGAGGAAGGGTGGAAGCAGGAAAGGGGGAAGGAAGGCTATTGTAATTAAGGTATGACTCAGTTTCAAAAGCAATATAAAAGAATTTTATAAGAGACAGATAAAAGAACCATAAGAGTCAAATTATGACAAAAAGTAAAAAGGAGAAAGGTCAGGAATGTTGACTCATGCCTAAAATGATGGCATTTGGTGGCTGAAGCAAGTGGATACTTCAAGGCTAGCATGGGCTACATAGGAAGCTCTAGGTCACTATCTGTGTTTCTTTCCCTGCTGCTGTGACAATACCCAGACCAAAGCAACTAAGGAGAGAGAAGTCTCATGGTTCAAGGTACAGTCCCTCATGGTGGGTGTAGCGAATTCTAATTGGTCTCAATAAATAAAACCCGGAATCAGGTATTAGGGATGAAAGCTGAAAGATCAGAGCAGTGCAGCCAGCCACTAGAGAGACCTTTTACCTCTAGCAATGCTCAGACCAAAGGGTGATCCTGTTCTCAGACTGCATCTCCAGACTGCAACTGTCTCCACCAAACCTCAGACTGCACTGAGCTGTCTCCTTCCGCCTTATATTCCTCTCTCCACCCAGCCTTATTACTCCTGTCTCCACCTCCCTAGTGCTGGGATTAAAGGTGATCCCAAGTATGTGAGCTCTGTTTCGCTTTTAGACAGATTAAATCTTGTGCAGCCCAGGGTGGTCTTGAACTAACAGAGGTCTCTCTGCCTCTGTCTCCCAAGTCCTGGGATTGAAGGTGTGTGCCACCGCTCCCTGGCCTCTAGTGGCTTAGATCTGCACTCTGATCTTCAGGCAAGCTTTATGTGTTAAAACATAAATAAAATATCAAAACAGGTGGGGAAGTCAGGGTGACAGAGCCTGAAGCAGCTGCTCTCATGGCACCCACAATCAGAAACAGAGCATGAATGAGCACTACCTACTTCTTGCTCAGTTCTAGAATCCCAGTGTCACCCAAATAATAGCATCAAGATAAAGCCCCACACAAAGGCATATAAAGAGGTCCATTTCCTTGTCAGCTAATTCTAAATTGTTAGGTTGACAATTAATGCTAACAATCACAGACTCCCTGGGCTACATATAGTGAGAACCCTGTCTCAAAAAACACGAATGCTTGTGTACACACAGGCACCCCACATACACTCGAGAAAAAAAGAAAATGCCATCAATTTTGCTAACTACAATAATGGCACATATAATATATGAGTCTAGCACGATTGCACATGCCTTTAATCCAGCAGAGGCAAATGAGTTTTCTTAATTTGAGGTCAGCCTGGTCTATATATCAAGTTCCAGGACAGTCAGGGCTACTTAGTAAGACCATGTCCCAAATAATACATTAGGAATAAGAAAATAAAAACTAACACATTGGTACAAAATAAAACAAGACACTTGAATTATATACAAAAAATTTCAATATTTGAATCTCAATAAGTGAGGATTTATTTTATTTTATATACTTCTACATATATGCAATAGAGCAGATAGACTGAAGTCTTTGGGTATTATTTATTCAACTCCAACACTTAAACAATTATTCTTCTTTTCTTAAATTTCAGAAAGCAAAGAATGAATATTACCTTGAGGAAATGGCACATACATAATCAGAAGAAAACAGGCACTCATTTGATAGCTCTACTAAGAATTCTCTATGAATTTACTCAAAGAAGTTCTTGTATATCAATATGGGAACTGAATATGTGCCAAGGTAATGCTTCAGCTACTAGAGAGAAGTAAACAGTCTTAGGCTCCATTAGAAAGCTAGTATCCAGACCAAGGAGGTTAACAGCTTCATAAACTCTTCTCTTAATTCACAGTGGAGTACTTCTATGCTGTCTTGAGCAGGGCATCTTAAGAGCACTTACAATGTTGAATGCTCACAGGGAAATATTCATAATGCAAGTGAGGAGTTTAGAAACCAAAAGTCCGGTGGTGGTGCACGCCTTTAATCCCAGCACTCAGGAGGCAGAGGCAGGCGGATCTCTGTGAGTTCGAGACCAGCCTGGTCTACAGAGCTAGTTCCAGGACAGGCTCCAAAACCACAGAGAAACCCTGTCTCGAAAAACCAAAAAAAAAAAGAAATCAAAAGTCCATGGTCTGTTGTGACACGCACTTTTGATTCCAGCACTAGAGGAAAGGGGGAAGTGGATCTATGAATTTGAGGTCAGCCTAGTATACAATCGAAATTTCAGGGCAGCTAAGGCAATGTAGTAAAACCCTGTCTCCATTTAAAACAAAACAAAACAACAACAAAAAAAGGAAACCATGTCAAGCATAGAATCACTGAAAAACTAAGAAACTAGGTCTATTAAGCTTGAATAAGAATATTTTCCAGCTTTGCAACTCACTTCTAATACATAGACAGCATACTGTTTTCCTGAGGCTTCCTACCTGTTAATGAGTATTCAGATGAATGAGAAAAACAGTACATTTTTTTCACTTCAAAAGACATCAAAATTTTCAATTACCTTAACTACTTGGTGAATGTACACGAAAAGGCATCTAGTTTTTTCCAAATGTGACAATTTATTGATTTCCCACAATGATTCGCCACACTTCAAATACTGGGAGAACAACAATAAACACTGAATATCCTGGTACACAGTCTGGGAAGTTTCTTTCCCTTATTTTCTCAACCTAAAATGCCCATATCTCATCTCATTTCAAATACTACCTATTCTAAGACACTTTCTTCATCAGTAGAAAGAAAACCATTACTTTTACTTGTTGGTAAATCCATAGTTCATTATCCACACCTGTCAGTGGGAACAGAACTACTTCATAACTGCCATTTGATAGCATCAAAATATGTTGAAAAAAATAATTTTTCTCTTATGAAAGAACTTATGGGCACTACTGTTCCAGAGGAAAAATAATTGGTTAGACGTACATTTTGCTTCAGTTAGAGTCTATATTAAACAAACAGGCTACCTTTTTTGTCCTTTTTGAACAGTCTTAAGTCCAGCACCCCTACTGGCATTCAACTCACAACAGGTTAATGACCTCAAATCTCTAGCAAACCTCCTGCCTCCCTTCCTGAGTGCTGGAATTACAGATGTGTAACATGCCATATTAGCTACATTTCAACTACCACTGACTACAGGCTTGGGAAGAGAAGCTAAATGGCCATACCTTAAGTGTTTTAATAGGACAGTTCACTGGCCTGAATGACTAATTTAATATTCTAGGACCTACAATTTATCTCATCATACCAGTTAAAAGGTAACTTGATACACACTATTTAAAGCAATATCAAAATTCTTTTTTTCCTTGGGGGAACGGGGGAGGGGGGGTTGAGACAGAGTTTCTCCGAAGCTTTGGAGCCTGTCCTGGAACTTGCTCTTTAGACCAAGCTGACCTTGAACTCACAGAGAACCACCTGTTTCTGCTTCCCCAGTGCTGGGATTAAAGGTGTGCGCCACCACTGCCTGGCCAAAATGCCTTGTTCTGTACTACTTTACTGAATACAACATGTTCTGAGCAGTAAGCACAGTCAGATGCCATCTAACATTTCTCACATATTTAGTGCTGGTCCCACCAGGTGACATCACCAGTAACAACACAACCATCAGTGTTTGCACAAGCATACTCTGATGGTTCCCAGTGACAGTCATCTAACATTCCTCAGAACATGGCCCCTTTCATTCTCTTTCATTAGGTTAAGAGAACTGCAGAGAGGATAAAAACAGAAAGGCACAGTCTCTAGCCTTTAAGAGTAAATATAAGTATCTTTGCGGGGGAAGTGTTCGGCTTTTAAAGCAGGATAGTACTACTTGAAATTCTGACACTACTTAAAGTAAGATCTTTCTTCCCTTTTTTTTGTTTTGTTTTGTTTTAGAAGGGGGCCAAGACAGGGTTTCTCTATGTAGTCTTAGCTCTGCTGGAACTAGTTCTGTAGACCAAGATGACCTCAAACTCAAAAGATCTCTGCTTCCCGACTGCGAGAATTATAGGCGTGCGCCACCACTGCCCGGTTGAGTAAGATTTCTTAATCATAGTATCATAACAAACCTGCTAACCTTCCATAAATCAGAAAGTCTAGGTCGTCTATCTCAGTAACAAATGTTCCTTAGAGATCAAGCCTGGCGGCACATGCCATAATTCAAGCATTTGGGATATTGAAGCAGAAGGACTGTGGGTCAAGGCTAGTCTGGGCTATATACCAAGATCTTGTCTCAAAAACAGGGAAGAAATGCTCCTTAGATGAGGGCATTCTGGGTTTGGGAATTTGTTTTGACATTCATCATTTATGGGTATGGAGTATGTGCTCCTGGAGGTCAGAAGGCAACTTTCAGGAGTTGGTTCTCTCCTTTCCAACTCAGATGAATCCTAGGAATCAAACTCAGGTTGTCAGACTTGGAGCAAGCAGTATTTGCCCACTGAGTCGCGGAACCACCCAGGTTCAAGGTCATTGCTTTGGATTGATGGTTCTCAGCATTTTATTGTAAATAAATAATCATGAGGCCATCAACTCCTCTTAAAGCTATTAATCTTACCCTAAATGCATCAAGTTCCTCAAACAGGCTAGCTACTGCCTTTCCAGTTAAAACTGAGTCATCAGAAGCAATAAATCACAGGTACCACATACAGGAAGGAAGGGCAGCTCTATGCCATCTCTCCCAAACTAATCAACTGTGGCCTTTGCTGGCTGGGCCCCTACTTTTTACTTTTCTGGATATAAACAGATGACAAATTCATGAGCAATCAAAGAGAAATTAATTAATTCACTGTTCCTGGATTGAAAACAGTACCTTAAATAAAACATTAGCAATTTGATTTTTTTATTAAAAAACTGCCAGAGAATGGAAATAGGTTAAACAAATCCTTAGGTCTACTTTTCATTACAAATTAGACTTCCATTTCAGGTCACTTAATTGAGAAATAATAATAACTACTGCATATAAACCTGAGATTTTCAGTTTGTTTTTGAGGGAAAAAAATAAATTTCTTGGTATAAGAAAATCCTAATGCAAAGAAACCTTAAATCACCTAATACACTCACAACTTGATCCATAATACTATAATCAAGTAATTTATCAAACCAATTTATTTACATAACGTCTTAGCCAATAGATGGACAGAATCAAGTATTTAAACTGCTCTTCAAAAAACTCAGTTTTCCAATTTGTTTTCTGAACCACAAAAATCAAACTTTCTGAATGAAACATGCTCACTGTATAGAAAGGTTCATAAGAAAATTTAAATTAGCCACTGTCATGCTTTCCTCCCATTCTGGTTTTTGTTGTTCTGTTTCTATTCAGTAAAACTTCCTTTGTATACTATTAGTCTTCTTACCTACCAGGCAACAGACAATAGGTCTCACTCAGTAACCTAGACATCTGCACTAGACCATCTTACAAGTATAATTTCTCTAAAGTATATTGGCATATACTTCCATTTTGAGAGAAAGAGGGTGAGAGACATAACTGCTACTTAGCAATCCTTAAGTTCCCATTCTGATTCTTCCCTTCCTCACCTCCAGAACAGAATACTGACAGCAGAGGTGCAGACTCGAGGAAGAATGCTTCCAATGTCTAAAAATGGACCTAATTTAACAAAAAACTGTCCCCACTAATTTTACATTAAGCTTTACAATATCATAAGATATGCTCTTGGCTTTGGGGGAGCCTAGGCAGTTTGGATGCTCACCTTAGGAGACCTGGATAGAGGTGGGTGGTCCTTGGGCTTCCCACAGGTCAGGGAACCCTGATTGCTCTTCGAGCAGATGAGGGAGGGTGACTTGATGGGGGAGGGGGAGGGAAATGGGAGGCGGTTGCGGGGAGGAGGCAGAAATCCTTAATAAATAAATAAATTTTAAAAAAAAAGATATGCTCTTATCTAAAGGATTGGATCCATTTGGGACCTCCATGGCCTTTCACTTCCACTTCAAAAAACCTAAAGTCTGCTCCCCACTATAATTTTGTTAGTTTTCTACGAAAGAGAGAGAGAGAGAGAGAAAAGTACAAGCCTAGAGGAGAATACAGGAAATGGGTTCCTATATCAGCTCTACTAACAGTAACTGACACTTAATCTTGTCAAGACTTCATGGTTGCCATGTAAGGCTCTAAAATCCAACATCAATCATCACCCAAATGAAAGGTGAAATATTTCAAAAGCACACATGCTTTAAATAACATGAAACAAAATTTCCTGACATACAAGCATTAATATTTCTAATGGTGTTTGCTATTCATTTACACAAAAGATAAAACATCAATCTATTTCATATCTTACCTGTCTAGCCTGTGTTACAGATTCACCACCCCAAGGAAAACACCAGAAACACCACTTACTTCCTACCCCAACAGTATGCCACCTTCAAAGAATCAACCTACCTTTGACTGCTATATGTTAATTGCTGTGACTATAACTCATTCCCAAATGTTCTAAAGCCAAGCAACACAAACTTTATTTTAATTCAATAATCACCCAAAATCTAGAATGTACAATAACCTATTTTTATCATACTATAACCTCCTCCCAAATTCATTCTCTGTAAGCAATCAAAATGTGAAACCGCGTCTGAAAGCCAGCAGTCTTACCTACCACTGCATTCCTCTAACAATCTCACAGTTAACTATTACAAACTAAGCTCTATTGATGGTTTAAAAGGCCAGGTCAGGTCTCAACATTAGACAAAAGTAGATTCCAATTTCTGGGGTTTTTAATACATACACACCAGCACTAAACTCTTCAAATCAATCAGAAGACTAATTTGAATGTGATTATATCCCACTAAATAGGGCTCTTGCTGACTAGGAATTCAGTTGACAACTCTTCACTTTGTACTCCAGGTGAAAATTTTGACTGAAAGTCAGTTAACTAAATAAGTAGAGCGTCCTTTAGACACAGCAATCAAAGAATGATGACCAACTCTTCAACTCAGCTCAACTCTTCTCCACAGAGGATTTGAAAATAATGAAAAACAACGCAGGCAGTTTGTGCTATCTCTAACAATTTTCTTGGACTATACGCTATTATACTTATTTAGTATGTATGTGGGGAGGGTACAGGCATGCCATGGTGCCTATATGACAGAGAACTATTTGTGGAAGTCAGTTCTCTCTTCAACTGTGTGTGTGTTCTGGGGATCAAACTCAGATCATCAATCTTGACAACAAGTACCTTTACCAACTAAGCTACCTCACCAGCCTTTTTTTAAAAAATGTTGTTCGTGTATGCGTCTGTGTGTATGTATGGAAACAAGTTCATGACTAGAACAGATGCCAGAAGAGGGTGCTGAATCCCTTGGAGTTGGGAGTAAAGGCATTTGCAGGATATTGGGCTTGTTACATGGGTACTGGAATCCAACTCCAGTCCTTATAACTGCACAGCAAGCACTCCTAATCTCTGAGCTATTTGCCAGCTAAGACTATCTTCTAACGGTTCCTCTTACTACACTTCATAAGTACGAATCTGTCTTAGAGTACTTCACTCACTTAAGAGGGAAAATAAAGACAGATCCAATCACATCAAAATAAAATGTTAGAGTTATGGTAAAATTCTTTAAGCAACAGAAGTAGCCTAGAAAGTATTAGAAACTGGGTCTACAAAGTTTATCAAAGTAAAAGTTCTTATCTTATTATAGTATTAAAGTTTGGCACCACGAGTCATTTGTTTTGACCTGACTGTACAAGAATATTTATTAGTTTGAAAAACATCAAATTCTCATATATCAAATAGTATAGCAGACAAAGGTACCTATTTAGCAAAAGGTTACTTAAAATAAGTAGAGTGAGTGCCATTGTTATAAATATAAGTACAACATCTGGTTCCTTGCAACAAAGCTATTTCCATATCCCAACAGATGGCCCACAGTAATAATGTTTTGCTGATCTGGTTATAACAAATTCTATTAAATCAAAAATCCTGTACAACGGATACCTTTCCCAATTTCAGTATAAGTCAATCTCTTTAACCAAAACACTGTACTTTGGTTCTTTTTTGTACACTGAAATACAGTTATGCCAATTAAGATGGTCAAAAATGTTGAAAGTTATTATAAAATCCTACTGTGAACGTCTTCCTGAGTTTTGAAGAGAAAGAAGCAGAGTGCCTACTTTTGGGCTAAAATGGAAACAAAATCTGCATTAAGAGAAGGCTGTTGACAGAGGGGCAAAGAAGCTTTGGCCCTCAACTCAAAATTTCTGAATAGCATCAATGAGGGAAGCTACAGGTCAGAAAACACGAACAGTGAAGAGCAATTAAAGAATGTAGTTTTTAGCTGAGAAGCTGCTAGGACAAACAAAATACATCTATCTTATTTCAGCTCCACATTAAAAGAAATGTTCATGCAATGTCAAGTCATTTTCACCGCTTCTCCAACTAGTTTCAAAATCCAATCTTCATATTCTGGCCATGCTCTCTCATCAGTAAGCAAAACAGTATAGTGAGGATCTCTGGGTTTGAAGTCAGCCTGGTCGACAGGAAGGTTCCAGAACAATCAGAACTACACAGAGAAACCCTATTTGAAAATAAGCAGGTAAAAGTAGAAACTAACTATCTTTAGAACACTAGTTTTTTGTTTTATTGTTTTTTTTGGGGGGGGGGTGTTGTTGTTTTTTGGTTTTTTGGTTTGTTTTCCAGAAAGGTTTCCTCTGTGTAGCCCTAGTTGTCCTGGAACTCCCTCTGTGGATCCTCCTGTCCCTGCCTCCAGAGTGCTGGGATTGAAGGTGTGCAGCACCACCCATCTTAGAGCACATTTCTTTTCTGAAGACAAACTCGCTTTTTGACAATTGAGTGACTCTAATATGATCAATAATAATCCCAGAGGAAACATTAGGAGAAAATACTAAAATATTACCATAGCAGCATAAAATCTCTACAGATCATGTGAAAACAATTTATCAATCTGTTACCTTCCTTTCAAAATTCCTTCTGGTCTAGTTCAATCAACTTTGCATTAAGTCCGCTGTCCGTAAATTTTAAAACTGAATCAAATATTGTCAACAATACTACCTTGTAGAAAATCTTCTTATACTTGGCTTCTGTTGCAGAAACTGCTTCCTGGTTCTTCTCAGAATGCTTCATTTTCCTATTAGACTACTGTAAAGCCTCAAATTCCTCAGGGTTCCCCCACTGTACCACAGTCCTCCTGACAAACATCTACTCAAAAGTGCTTTACTACCACTTACAGGCCCCATCACCGCAAATCTACATCTCTCCTGACTACCCACCATAAATGATGATTAATGACTACCACCCTGCCCTAAGTCACTTCATGATTACAAGACTTAAGATGAAGACGTAATGAATTAAATATATGTAAAGAGCTTATAATAATTTCAGGAATACTGTAAGCATTCAATAAATGTCATTTATTTTCACAACCAGTTTCTTGTATCAGGCCATCATCTTAATCCTAAAACTGTCCAAGAACATTCTAGTCAGTTTCCCTACTTCCTGCACTCAGCAGACACTGAAATCTTCCTTGGATACAATATACATTGATTGTTTCACTGTCTTGAGAAAGCACTATAACACCCTACAAAACCAAATCCTCTATCCTTGACCATCCTCAACCAATGTACCCTAGGCAAATGTATGAGTATGAATATTTATTCACCAATACAATGCTCTGTGACAACAAGCTACTCAGTATCTCATTTAACCAACTAGCCACTTTTCCGCCTTTACAAGTCCCTTTAATCTCTTGAACAGTCTCTTCACTGAAAATTCCTTTTTCACACTACTTACTTGGTTCAAAAGTAAAGGCTGTTTATTACATAGGAACGATGCAATGTATAAGGCTGCTTCTCCAAAAGTAAAGACAACGTCTACTCTTTTTTCAACACAAGTTGAAGCTTTCAGACACCATTTTAATACTTGCGTCTCTTTATTTACTTCACAGCATAGTGTTTTACACAAGTATACAAACGCTGACTGCCTTACTATTAAAAAATACACACCTCAGAATATATCAGAACAACATTCTATTTTTCACAGTCCCATCCATAGTTAGCATAATCAAAGCAGAATCTTTATTTAAATACTTTAATTCACCACAGAAGGAAAAGGAAGAATATGCTGACACTGGTATCAGATAAAAAGGGAAAAGGCAGTATCAAAAATAAATTTTAAGACTACACTGTAGCCAGGCGGTGATGGCATACACCTTTAATCCCAGCACTTGTGAGGCAGAGGCAGGCAGATCTCTGTGAGTTCGAGGCCAGCCTGGGCTACAAGAGTTAGTTCCAGGACAGGCTCCAAAACTACAGAGAAACCCTGTCTGGGGAAAAATAAAAAAGACTACAATATAGCCACTTATAGTAGTGACACAGGCCTGTAATTTCAGTACTTGGGAGATGAAGGCACGATCAAGAGTTCAAGGCCAGCCCTCATTTTATACTGAGCTAGAAGCCAGCCTGGGTCTACAATAAATAAAAAAACAAAAAAAGGAATGTGAAAAACAAGAGAATACTGGAAATTCTCACAAGAGTGACTTCAAAACAGTTAAGTTTTATTTTACCCAAAACTAATAAACTGAAAGCCAAAATAAACATTCTTGACCTCGTCCACAAAACATCTAATAAAGGCATGAGAAATTCCCCAGCAGCACAAAACAAGCACAGAACAAGAGTCACCTCAATTCCAATGAAAACCAAAGAGGAAAGAGCAACCTCCAATCACATCTACAAACCTTCCTAACATAAAGACGGGGAACACTTGGCCTGAAGAAAAAAAAAAAGAGGGGGTAGGGAGAGCAGTTATCGTTTTCTCCATAAATACATGCATCTGTCACGCTACTGGAAAGAGCAATCTGTGGTCTCCAAGGAGCAAAACACAGCCAAGATGGAAACCTTAACCTGGAAGAGATATTAAAGGGAAAGTAAAACAAAGCAAAACAAAACCAACACGTGTTTCAAAGCCAGTGTTCAAAAGCGGAGCCCAACAGTGCCTAGTACATTTCAGAAAAGTGGAATAAAGGAACTTCCAGGACAGTCGAGTACAATTGCCTGGTCAGCCAAAAGAAAGCTATGTATGTAACTAACTCTCAAGAGAACATTACCTGCTTTCTCACTGGGGAACATAACAAGGAGAAACTAAAGACAAACAGTGAAAGGCGAAATGAAGCCCACCAATCTCCAGCCCCCCGACACGACTCATTCAGGATTCTAGCAACAACCACAGACTGGGAAACATTAGGACACAGAGGCACAGAAAGTAGAACAGAGAAAGGAAAACCGTGCACACCAACACATCGGTAGCAAGTGCTTGTTCTCTGGGGGAATTGAGCGGTAGTGAAAAGAACAGGAGCTACTGGGGCTGAAAAGATGTCAATAAACTAAGGTCTGGTATGTCTCCTACTGGTCTCAATTTCGTAAGAGTACAACTCTTAATTCTTCCATCAAACAACAGTCATGCTCAGCAAAACAAACTGACCTTAACACCTTCCACGCTGCCGGGAAGAACTCACAAATCACGGGGATGGGGAGGGGTGTAAAGCGGCGGGGGGGGGGGGGGCGACCATCCCGCTAACTCCTTCTTGACCAACTGCAAAAATGGAGGGGGTGGGAGGGACGGGACACTACCACGTGGGCAGGATGCAACACACGCAGGACAGCAGCAACACGTCCGCAGGCGAAGGCTGCCTTTGCCCCAATGCCACAGAAGGACGCGACGACGGGATGGGCGTGAAGGCGGGACCCTGGCCCCGGGCTCCTCACCCCCGCAGGGCACCCCCGACCCGCGGGGCAGTGGCCGCGGTCCCGGACGAAAAACGCCCGGAGCGTGAGGGGAGGACGGCGCATCGCGCCAGGAACAGGACGAGCTCGGGCTAGGCGCCGGTCACCGAGCGCCGTCGCGACTGTCGCGGTCCTCCGCCGCCCCGGCATCCGCGGCGCGGGCCCACCTGGGGGAGGGGCAGGCGCAAGCGGCGTCGGGCTGAGGGGCAGCGGCAGCTGAGGAGCTGCGCCGCGAGCGAGGGAAGGCCGCCACCCGCCCGGCCCGACCCGGCTCGGCGCCCACCGCGGACCACGGGGAGCGTGCGCGGAGGGGAGCGAGCGCCGCTCGCCCAGGGCAGCCCCCGCCCGCGTCCCAGGAGATGCCCCAGCCCCGCCTCCCCGCCCGCCGCCCCAGCCCGGACGAGACCCTGGCGACGCATGCTCACCTCAGGCTGCGCAGGCCGGAACGGCCCGGCCGAGCCCCCGGCCGCTGCGTGCGTCTCCGTTCCCCGCGAAAGGTCCCTACGGCGCCCTTAGAGAGCGGCCCAGGCCCGGAGCGGCGCCGAGAGCGGCGGCGGCGGCGGGAGCAGCCAACATCCGGGGCCGCGCACCCGGAACTACTTCCCGGCCCGCTCCCTCCCACCCCCGCCTCCCGCGACGTCGCAGCACTGCCGGCCCGGCGTCCTCCGCGCCACGGCCCGCCCCGTCGCGGCCACCGCGATGTACGAGGGATTCCTCCGCGGGGACAAGTAGTGCCCTGGGCTCCGCGGCTCTGCCTGCTCGTGGCTGGCGAGAACCTGCGGTGGCCGGTGCGGAAGGCTTTGCCGTGCTCGCGCCGCAGGCTTAAGGGCGGCCGGGGCAGCCCCGGGCCTCTCCCGGGATTCCAGTGCCTGAGGAATGCACCTCGTGACTTCCCCTCCTTCCAACCTCTGCCACTGCGCGGCCCCGACAAGCACAGAGCTCAGATTTTCCCGGCCGCCACCGGGGCACTTTGGACCTTGCTTGGGGACACGCGTCGTTCGGAACAGCAAGAGCGGGGTTCGAGGCCCCTCCCTACCAAGGCATGTCATCTTGTCATTGCCCCTGCCGCGTCATCCTCTCCATCTCGAGTTCGCTGGCCAGGTCGTGGCTTTGCTATCAACAGGTGGAGCGTTTAGCAGGGTTGTTCAGATTGGTAAACTTTGGACTTTTTCTGCCTTACCTCTGAACTCTTAGCATTGACTATCTGCCCTGTCATTTTACACATAATTATCTTGGGAGGTATTTCTTGCTGTCGTTAAGTCACGTCCTGCTCTCCAGCACCAAGAACAATTGTGTACTCACAGCAGGTGCTCCGTGTTCGTACAGTCGATTGTTTGGATGGATGTCAGTGAGTCTGGTTGAATGAGAAGGCCAAGTTCTGAGAAAATTGTTCCCGACAACTCTGCTGAGCTAAGACAGCATGAAGCCCTCCCCCCATGCCATCATCAAACATTGAACACTTTTTATCTGCCAAGCAATGGGAATTCAAAGTATCCATTTTTCTCCCTGATAACTCCCACTGGTGTTCTGAAGGTTTATCCACTCATTGTCCAACAAAGACTTTCCCATCTCTGTACCCGGCACTACTTCAGGGCTTAAGATGAATCGGTGAACAAGAGGGGGGGGGATAAAAATAAAAAGAACTATGTAATATGTCAGAAAATGTTGAAAATGTAGGGAAAACGCAGGTCAGGACAGCTGTGTGGAACATTAGAAGGAGGATAATCCTTTTAAAGAGCTGCCTGCGTGAGCCACATTCATAAGACAACTTGAGTCAGAGACTCAGTATAGTTGTGGTTAAAGTCCCTGTGAGTGTTAGAAGTAGTAGTGGGACCAGGGGAAGTGAAAGAGAAAGACAGAGGGGATCTTGCAGGCAGTCTCTACGGAGCTTTAAGCAGAAGTGAACGCTCTGCTTAGAATACAGGGGAGGAAGTCAGACTTGACATCACCCAGTGACAAGGTGATGATCGCATCAGGCTTTCTTTTGGACTACCAACAAGCTCCCAAATCTTGACACTTGAGACATTATCAGTTATGAATGTTCAGCCTTAACGCTTGTCCCTTACCTTTTGTAATTTATTTATAACCTGTTTGTCTTCATGTACATTTTGCCTTGGAGCGTCTTTCTTTCTGTATGTCCAACTTTTCCTGCCTCCCTCATGGCTGACTGGCACCAGACGTCTTCCTCTTTTCACCCTAGCCTAGATTCCTCCTTCTACTTATTCTTTCTGCCTGCCAAGCCCACATATCCCACTACTGCCTAACTATTGGCTGTTCAGCTTTTTATTAGACTCAGGTGCCTTAGGCAGGCAAGGCGAAACAACACGTCTTTACATAGTTAAACTCAGCACAGACAAATGTAACACATCTTTGCATGGTTAAAGTAATATTCTACAACAGATGACCTAGACTTGGACAGTAGCATGCAGGAAAATAAGATATGGGCTCTATGCTTTTATGAATTCAGTCTAGGGGCTAGGAAGATGGCTCAACAGGTAAAGGCTATTATTGCTTGCCTCACAAGCCTGGTGACCAGAGTTGAAGCCCTGGAACCCACAGAAAAGTAAAAGAGCCAACTCCACATGGTTGTCCTCTGACCTCCCGACATGTGCTGTGGCAAGTGCCCATGCACACACACTCCCACACACACCACAATAAATAATTAAAAAACATATAGGTTCATGTTTGTATAACTTCAGCACTGAGCTTGAGGCCGTCCTGGGCCACATGGACCCTGTCTCAGCTACAAAGAACTCAGACTTATGGGAAATAAGTAGGCTGATTACATAATGCCAGAATGATAAGGAAAATACAGTCCCAAAGAGGGTGCTCCCCCACCCCTTTCCCAGCATTCCTGAGAAAGAGTAGACCATTCCAGAGCTTCAGTTCATCAAGGGAATTAGATCTCCTGGTTTGCTGGTCTACTGGGTGGATCATCAATTGAACATAACACTAGCCTTCCCAGCTTTTCAGGTCTCAAAAGACCACCTTCCTCCACCTGAGCTATAGACAGAACAGCCTGAGTCACATATTTAGAGAGATAAATACAGCTGTTCCCACTTATCAGAGGGGAAACTGAAGTCAGGAGTCCCCAGGGTTTAACCTAAAGCTGAAATCAGGACTATAAAAGGCCACAGTCAGGAATCTCCCTAAGATACTTGAGAGTCAGCCAGAAGACAGAGGTAAAATGTACAAGACACTCATACACTTGGCTCCAAACCCACTCACTACCTCCTCTTACAAGTCACAGGCAGGACATGTCTCACTGGTTTGCAATTCGGAGATACTGCCTGGAAATGTTCATTCCGGTTTACAGTGGGCACAGAACTTGGGGAAAGAACAGATTTACATTCCTGCTAGGATGGGGTGGTAAGCCACTACTTTTGAGGAACAGAACCAGGAGCCATAGAGATTCAAAAGGTGGAGAACTAATAAAATTGTGCTTTATGTGAGATTCCTGCTACATGAGTAAAATATAACCGGTCTGGCCACAGAAACAAAAGATTAATAATGGTAAGAGGACAGATGTATCTATTTGCTTTTCTTTAATAACCTATTAACCATGGATTTCCATCCCATAACATTGTATTGTACACCTTAAACATACACAATAAAATCAATTTAATTTTTTTAATATGCAGAGAAGTACACACACAGTGCCCTTAGCAACAAGAAAGGTTCTGGGACCTTGCAAGAAAGAAATGTTTAAGATGTTGGAAGGGCAGACCTAGGTACAAGTCTAGTATTCTTTAACTTCCGGCATTGCCTCTTGTTGTAGAATATTGTTTTAATGTGTGCTAACATTTGTTTATGCTCTAAAACATTTGTTTAAAGATGATGTGTTACTTTTGTTTACACTGCATTTGTTGAACTCTGAAGCTGTGATTCTTTGCCTGTCTATAACACCTGAGGTCTAATAAAGAGCTAACAGTCAATAGCGAGGCAGGAGAAAGGCTAGGCAGGACTGGTAGGCAGAGAGGATAACTAGAAGGAGAAATGAGGAGGAAAAAAAAAGGAGCAAGAGGGAAGAAGGAGAGGAGGACATCAGGGGCCAGCCACCCAGTCAGCCACCCAGTAAGAGTGAAATTTAATATTTACAAATGTAAGAAAAGGAAAACACCCAGAAGCGAAAGGTAGATGGGATAATTTAAGCTGGCAAGAAATTATCCAAGCTAAGATGGAGTCAGTATAAGTTAATAGTAAGCCTCCATCCAACGTGTGATTTATGTGGGAGCTGGGTGGCAGGCGCCCCAAAAGAACCAAAGGGTAAACAACAACCAACTACATTTTGGTGTCCAACATCAGGCTAGAACAAAGAATAAAAAACAACCAACAGCCTATATCAAATTTAGTTTCTCTCCACCTCTGTTCCTGCATCTACAAACTAGAAACTAATCACAGAGACCTAGCCAAAGAGCTTGTGAACAGGCTTTCGTCGAGTCAGAGTCCCCAAAGACAGCTGTTCACGATATACACGGGTGAGAGTCAGCATAGGAAAAGAGCAGTTTGCTCTCCTAGGAGGTGCAGGTAGGTTGGGAGGGAAGGTAAGGTTGGAGCAGGCCAGCCCTCAAAAAGAAGATGGTAAGTCTGGGAATTAAGAGAGATTGTGCAAAGCAGAGAGATGAAGTTGTTATTGTTCTTTATTTTCAGTCTTTCCCCATCTTCATGTAGATTGTAAATTCTCTGGAAATTTACACACCGAAGATTAGACACAGGGAGTACTTCAATGGCAGGATGTTTGTTTGACAAGTGTGTGACTCCACAACCACGCTAGATAAATAAGGTTCCTTCTGATCCTTTTCTCTGTATTTGTTACAAAAGAAAATAGGAAAATGAATTTAAAATGAGCCAAGATTTCCAAGAGGGAGAAGAGAGAAACGTGAAGCAGGGCCTTCCAGATTCCCCGGGTATCTTTCTATAATACGTACTTTCATGTATTAGATGCAAAAATAAAAAAAATTAAAAGCTACACATAGGCCATTGGAAGCTCTTAGCACTGCTTACAGCTACTTAATCACAACATTTGAGTATTAGTCACTATGCATACTTAAAGAGCAGTCAACAATCATTTATCAAGTGCCTACTCATTCCAGGCATTGTACTAAATATCAAGGAGTTAAACATGAACAGATAAACAATTCATTTCAATGCAATCCAACAGAGACTTGTATTTACTCCATGGAAACAGGGAAAAGGCAAGGCAAACTTCAGTTTGGTGTAGGAAGCTGTAGACCTGAGGAGACAAAGCCTCCCCCTTCAAAGATAAGGGTGGGGCTAAGTCAATAAGTGAGCAGAAGTTTTCTGTCTAGAGACAGCAGCAGCCTTCGGAATAGAGAAAAACTAAAGTGGGGAGAGAAAACAAAACAACTTTACAAACTGGAAAAGGATGGGTGGATACAAGAAGAGCCAAGCCGCAAAAATGAGCCTTTTAAATGCTCATTAAATCCGCATGGCTGATGGCAATAACTAACTCCTGGAGCTAGACTACACTGATCTATGTAAACTACCCTTACACTGAGTTCTTCCCTCTGATAGCTTGACTTTAGCTTCTGACTGTATAGGTAAAACAAAAGGCAGTTTTCCCAAACTATATGAGCCAAGCATTTTGTGTAGAAAGATCCAGCTTAGGCTCAAGTCCACCATCACCAGTAAGAGGCCAAAATAAATTATTTGCTAATCTGACTACAAATTTGCCCATAGTGGGGAATCCTCTGTTCCTTGTAACCTGCCTCAAATCTTGGCTTACTTCCACTCTCAGAATTGACCGAGCTTGTTAAAAACAATGAGAAACACAAAGGCACCACGACAGCTGAACAAACATGAGCAAATATATAGATTGAGTGAAGAAGTTACATTCAGTGTAGGCAATATCATAGATGAAATGATGCTTCAAAGAGTGAGCCAATGGATGTTCAAATAGAGTGGCTGCAAGGACAATCTCCTTTGCACCAGTTAGTGATATTTTAGGGACTGTTACAATGAATGGAACCTGGATAGCAAAAAAAAAAAAAAAAGAGTCAAGATTTGCAGTTCAAGATATCTTAATCCTCTAGGTGCAAATTTGGAAATTAAATGATTAGCTTCAAAGCATGACATTAATGCCTGATTGTGTGCCTTGTGTACTAAATAGGAACCTTCACGATGCTCCAGTGCTGGGAGATGCTGTGGGAGCACATTCCACTCCTTCAGCCAATAGCCTTTAAGATACCAGCCCACTTGGGCGTGGTCTCTTCTATTGTAAAAGCAGCTGTAAAGCGTGTGCTCCCTTTCTTGCTTCCAGGTCCCACTTCTGGCTGCTAGACTCTCTTCCTGATTGCACAGAGGACTGTCCAGAAGGCAGAATTATATGCTATTCTCATGGTACTAAGGGATTTTAAAGAACCTCTCAATATAATTATTGATTCACAATATGCAGAAGTTGTCTTGCATATTGAAACAGCTGAACTTATACCAGATGATATGGAACTGACTTTATTATTCATCCAGGTACAAGACATAATCAGGAATAGGCTTTGTCCTATATACATAACATACATTCGATCCCATACAGGTCGGGTCTGCCAGGTCCTCTAGCACAGCAAGAAGCAATTCTAGAGGATAACACCCCCATCCCAAAAGTTTGTCATTAGGGTTGGGGACATTGTTTAGGGGTTGTTGACTATTATTTGTACTAGATAGAGGGTTGGGTTGAAAACTATGTTTGTTTAAAAAAGGGGGGGATAAGGATGGTGGGTAATAGAGTGAATACTTGTGAGCTATTTATGGATAATTTACATTGGGTATAGCTTTTGTTTATTGAGACAAGTTCAAATTATATTTGTTATTTTGTTTACATTATTTGTACACCTATGCAAAGTTATTCTGTCAGATTGTATATATGCATGTTTCTACCTCTGTTTAGGATATTTTGTAATTGATACAATTTTTAGGATATATTTTCATATTGCATTATATATTATTCCTACCTCTGATCAAGATACGTATAGTTGTTTACATTTTGAGGTCGTTGTCCTCATTTGTTACACATTTGTTTACAGATTATTTAATATTCTGACAAAAAGCTTTAGTCTTTAAGTTTTACAGGTATTAAATATTATAGGTCAGTAGTTGTTCATGTTTATTATACATACAGTCAGATCAATTAGGTTCTTTAGATACATAGAGATTGTATTCTATCTAAATAGGTAATCTTCAACCACTTCAAGGATCGGTAGAACAATGAATGGAACGTGGATAGCAAAAAAAATATCAAAATTTGCAGCTCAAGATATCTTAAATAATTTAGGGTTCTGTTGACATGAGACATGATTGCTCCTGACAGCACTAATCTGTTCCTGAGAGAATGTTGAGCACTGAAGACACTCCGCTAGGAGTTTGTTTTCTTGTTGACACAACTGGCCTTTGGGCAAGGAACTACCCATACCTCAACTACTGACAAAGTACATCGTATCCAGAAATGGATAAGCAGGACACAAGGAAAAAGACTGTCAAATCTTGCCAAGACAGGGTAAGACAGTTCTGAAAGTTTTCCTGCCTCTGAAAATAGTCTATCAGTTGTGCTTGGCCTTAGCCAAAGTTGGTTGCTTTAATGTTGCAAATGAGACTTTAGGTGATTGCTTGGGTAGCTAATTGTTTCCATCATATATCACTTGCTTTGGAAGCTGCTTGATTGTACTTCCTGCCTGCTCAAGTAATATTATCTCCCTTCTCAGGCCTTCGATAGGGTTGAAGATTAGATAGTCGTAGTTACCGTCCTCTTATGATCTAGCCAAACCATTTCCAATACAAGACTTAGATTCCTTAGGATAGAATGTTTGTTAAAACATTTAGCATATGTTCCTTGCTTAATATTGTTTATGCTGGTTGTAATTCTAATTATACTTGATATCTGTTCCTAGTGTATATAGTTTTGTATTGGGTTTGGAACTCTCTTATTTAAACAAAAGGGGAGGTGCTGTGGGAGCACGTTCTGCTCCTTCAGCCAATAGCCTTTAAGATACTAGCCCACTTGGGCGTAGTATCTTATACTTTAAAAGCGGCTGTAAAGCATGCGCTCCCTCTCTTGCTTCTGGCTCCTGCTTCCAGCTGCTAGACTCTGTTCCTGTTCACGTAGAGTACTGTTATCTAAGACCGTGATTTGTAAATTTTCCTTTAAATAAATAGCCTTTTTTTGTTTTTGTGTTTTTTTTTTTTTTGGTTTTTCGAGACAGGGTTTCTCTGTGGCTTTGGAGCCTGTCCTGGAACTAGCTCTGTAGACCAGGCTGGTCTTGAACTCACAGAGATCCGCCTGCCTCTGCCTCCCAAGTGCTGGGATTAAAGGCGTGCGCCACCACCGCCCGGCCTAAATAGCCTTTTTATTATTCATAATTCTGAACTGGTGTGGGGTTATTTTGTGACTTCCGTCATCACGGAGAGAAAGATATAAAGTAGTTACCACCTATTGAATATCCTTTGTGGACCCTTTGCATATTATTATTTAATCTTTACAACAAAACTGGGAAATGCTTTTCTCAATTTTGAGGAAAAGCCAAGCAGAGTCATGATTTGAACCCAGAACCATCTGATTCTTAGCATTTGGTCTGCCTACTTTTAAAGACTCTCTAAATTCCCATCATTGTTTATGTTGATATGAATCGCAGCTTCCTGGGTCTAGCCACTGCAAGATGATGTCTTAGTATCCAAGCATCATAAGTAAAGCAACCATAATTATTATGGTCGATTGTATTGCCATTTTCAAATGTTTATGGTACCTCCTGAGGCTGGGTTAAGAGCAGAACTGATCATGTTACCTGTGTCACCTAGTAGAATGGGGGTGGCAGTGTGAGCCAAGCCTTCTGGCAGTGTGTCCTATCCTGCTGTCCTGATGACCATCGCTGCTCAAGGTAAAGGCTTTTCCATCTGCCTCAGACCCAGAATGGAAACCACATATGGTAAAGCCACAGTTGACCTGGGGAGGACCCAACAAATAAGGAAAACAACGTCAACCCATGGGGTCATTGAGATCTGAGGATCATTACTGTGGCATAACAGAGCTTATACTGACTGATACAGACATAACCTGAACCTTTTTCTGGAGTGTCTCAAAGCTCTGGTATCTTTTCCAGATAAAGAGATTACATGGAGAGTATGAAAGAAAAGGAAATATGACATAGAAAAATTAAATTCCATTTTGATCTGTGGACATAGGCAAGCCTCTTTAAGCCCTGTTGTGTCCCAGGGGCTAAGGAGGTTATGAAGGAGGTTAGAGTTCAGTCCCTATTTTTGAAACCTATCATGCACCTTTGTTTCTAAACATGGTACCATCTTTGTACCTGGCACCTGTCCATGTTTTTGTCAAACTAGTTGCCACGGACCGGCTCAGGGGAGCCACTCAGACCGTGGGAGAAGCAGGGTCCTGGTAACAGGAAGGCACAAGTTCGGCGAATGACAGACAGACACAACACACAAGAGAGTGGTTGGAATCTGCTGCGATTTTACTGAATTCATGTTTTCATTATATAGTATTCAAACAAAGAACAAATCAGAAGGTCATGTATTATTGGTTGGCACAGTATGAAAGCTTCTTTTAGTCATATCAGCAATATTTAAGAAAAGTATATTATCAGAAACAGGTGTTAGACATAAAGCATCCTTAGAAGAGGAAATCTTATCCTTGGGAATATAAACCTCAGAGAAGTGGTTTCATCTTATGAATAGAAAGTTTCTGTCTCATTATCACTATCATGGCCCTTCCTCTTCCTAACCATTTATTTCATCTAGTGACCAAATATACCTAATCAGTTCTCTGTACCTGTTGAACTATACTTTTTAGTACCTTCTTATGCAGCAGACATCATGGGGGTTGGGATCTAGCAAGCCTATCCATAAAGTTCAAAGTATACTATAACAGTCTTTGTCCATCAACATTAACCCATCTATTCCCTTGCTCATCATACACCCTGTGTATGACAAAGGTTCTGCTGTAGTCTTATACATTCCCATACTTTGCTTCCCTATCTCAGAACTGTTCCTGAAGAGAATGATCCTTGTCTTGTATATATAAAGACTATCATTATTATGAAAGAAATTGTGCAAAGCTCATATCCCACATAGCCAGCTAATAGAGAAACCCGTCTATGTCCCAAGGGCAGCCAATACCGGGCCATCTGCCATTGACCTCCAGGGAGCCTAGTCCCATGGGACACGTAGCTCCCATCCGGCATAATGACATATGTCATGTCACACAGACGACACTGGAGTTGATGTGGCAACTAGTGTCTCATAATGATCTAGAACTATAACTTGGATCTCCTAACTCACCGTAAAGGCTCTTGCTATGCTACAGCTTGTTGCCAACTTGGTTTAGGGAATTATTGTTCATTTTTATGTCATACGTTTATTTAAAAATCCACACAAATGAAGAATGGGACACGGGCTCTGGGGGTGCCTGGAGCGAAGTAGGGGTTCATTAAAGATGCACACTCTCTTGGGACATTATAGGGCTGTCGAAAGCACGGAAGGTTCCAGAGGGCTTGGTAATTGGAAATTTAGTTTGGTCAAATTGATAATGGGATAGACAAAGAAAACACGTAGGTAAATGCTCAACTCAGAGGAGCATCAGGTCAGAGAGTCCCAAGGCTTAACATTTTCTAGGCATCTTCAAAGAGTAAGGGCAGTGATTTCAAGACCTTCGTTGTAGGCTAATCTGTAACCTAGCATGCATGAGGCTCTTGGTTCAATCCCCAGTACTGAAGCAGTAGGTGGAGAAAAAAAACTTCCATGGGTTATTCTTGATGCAACCATTGAGAAGAAAACTGCAGACCAAGCCTATTCAAACTTGTGGATGAATCCTCCAAAAGTAGAAAGAGATTCAACCTGCTTATTGGTTTTCCCTTAAAAAGTTAATATATGACAAAGATAAAAGCGGTAGCTAGGGGGCAGTATAGCATAATTGTGATCAAGAACATGGGCTCACCACCTACCATTAAAATCCACCCTAGGCTCAACAACATTAGTTGGGCAAATCTCTTAATTTCTCTAAGCTCAGTTTTCTCATCTGCAAATTGGAATAATGATAGTAGCTCTTCATCGGTATGTTGTGAATTAACAGAAACCACAAACACTCGGAGTACCCAGAAGAGTTGAGTATTAACTGTTGTTCCTAGTCCCCTGTTCAGTTCATGGAGAAAGGGGAATGGAGGATGAAAATTAATCTGACTGGAGATGGAGGTCTTAAGAAAGTGTTTGCATACACATAAACATTTGAACATTTGAGCCTAGCCTTGGAAAATGTATCAGGGCTTGAAGCAAGACACACAGGAGAGGGGTTCCAAGAATAAAGGCCCAGTTCCATTTCTAAAGGTGAAGCATAAGAGAGGCTCGCTTCCCTCCCTCACACTCCCCAGGGTTTGGTGAGGAGGTGATGAGACGTTGTGCGCTAACCACATCATGGCTGCACTTCCTCTGCCCATTTCTACTTATTTATTCCTCCGCCAAGGTTGATCACAAAAGCACCCCTTCAACCATACCTCTTGCCTATAAAATTCCTCTCAGATTTTGTTTATGAAGGCTTCTAACAATATATATCATTTATGTTTACACTGTAGAAATCTCCCTGTGAAGAACTACTGGCGGAAACATTAACAGGTGCTGAAACATCACAGTGTGTCCAACACCATACTAGGGATTTCTTCTTCATCTAGTTCTCTATGTGCAGTCTTGGATGGAGAAACTTAATGCTTGTTGTGGTTTGGCAGTGAAACATCCTTCACAGGCTCCTGTTCTCTGCTGAGTGACATCTAGCTACTGTGACTATTGTAATAAACTTTGACGCGCAACTGTGGTATGTTGACCTGGAGTTCTCTGGCTAAATGCCCAGAAATGACATAATCAGGCCACAGGATAGATCTAGGTTTTTATTTTGGAGGAACCTTCATTCTGAATTCCACAGTGTCCTAGCTACTTTGCACCCCGAATAGCAGTGCATGGAGTTTGATCACATCCTTGGATGCATTGTTGTTTTCTTAGTTACAACCATTCTCATTGGACAGAGGGAATCTCAATTGTTTTGTGTTTCTCTGGTCACCATTGAGTTTGAACATTTTTCATAAGTTTATTGGTCATTTTTACTTCATCTTTTGAGAGTGTCTGTTCATTTCATTAGCACATTTATTTACTCATTCATTTATTTATTGTAAGACAAGCCTCAAATACTTTTGGCTGCCCTAGTACAAGACATACCTGAAGATGACTTTGAACTTCCAATCCTCCTGCCTCTGGCTGACTTCTCAGATTACTTACCACCACACACAACTAGCTGGTTCCTCGGCCCTGTCATTTGATTTCTTTACTTAGGTACTTTTAGTCCTTTGTCTAGTCCAGATAGCAATTTTCTGTAGAAGATTGTCTCCCATCTGAAGGCTGCCCTCGCCTCTATTACTTGTTCCCTTTGTTGTGCACAAGCCTTTATTTCACAAAATCCCACTTCTGAGGGATTCCTGTGCATGAGTCTCTTCTGATACCTGTACCTTGAATTGTATTTCCTACTTTTTCCTTTAATAGTATCAGAGGTTCACATCCTATAATACAGTTTTTGATCCACTCGGAGTGGAGTTATATTCAGGGTGAGGGATAAGAGTCTGGTTTCATTCTCCATACCGACATCCAATTTTCTCTTGCACTATTTGCTGGAGATGCTATCTTTTCTATAGTGTGTATTTAGGGTATGCTTGTCAAAAATCAAGTAGTTGTCATATATCTCAGCCTGAGGTATGTGAGACCCTGTCTTACAATTAAAAATTTATGAATAAATAAATGTACTAATGAGATAAACAGACACTCTCAAAAGATGAAGTGCAAGTGGTCAATATCTGGGTTTTCCTTTTTTCTTTCCTTCCTTCCTTTCTTTGTTTATTGAGACAGGGTTTCTCTGTGTAACCACCCTAGCTGTCCTGTAACTTGCTCTGTAAGCCAGGCTAGCCTTGACCTCATGGAGATCTGCCTGCCTCTGCCTCCCGAGTGCTGGCACAGGTATTCCACCACTCCATCTGGGATTTTTTTTCTTTTAATGATTTGTTTATTTATGGATGAGGGCTCAGTCAAACAAAAAGCAAAACAAAATAAAAACCCAAACCAAAGAGATGTGGGTTTTTTGTTTGGTTGGTTTGGGTTTTTATTTTGTTTTGCTTTTTGTTTGGTTGGTTGGCTTGTTGGTGGTGCTGGTGGTTTTTTTCAAGACAGGCTTTCTTTGTGTAGCCACTGGGTGTCCTGGAACTCAGAGATCCACCTATCTCTGCCTCCTAGCTACTGGAATTAAAGGTATATGCCACCATGCCTGGCCCTACTGCAATTTTGAATGGAATTCTTTTTCTGATTTCTTTCTTGACATGCTTATATACAGGAATGTTGCTAGTTTTACATGCTAATTTTATGTCCTGCCAGATTGCTGAAAGTGTTTATCATGTCTAAGTTTCCTGGTAGTCTTTAGGGTCTCTCATGTGTAAAATTGTAAGATAGAGAGTTTTATTTTAGTTTATCCCAATTAACATAAAGTATCCTTTATTTCTTTATGGCATTTTCATATATATATATAGCTTTGGTTGCCTCCCTTCATCTTCTCTCCCCTATCTGTCCACCCCCTTCTCCCACTTTTATCCTTTTGCCCAATAGTCCCTTTGGCACTTCCTTTCACGTGTGCTGTTACCCTCCCCACGCTGATTCCTTAAGCCTGTGTCTCCCCACCCGTGAGTCCCTTTCTGTTCCCAGACACACACTCCCTCTCACATGAACACACATGTATAGGAAGTAGATCTAGGACCTGCAAATGAGAGAAAACATGTGGTATTTGTTGTTCTATGCCTGGCTAAGTTATCTCATTTAACATACTCTTTCCTGGTTCCATCCATTTACCTGAAATTTTCATAATTCTACCTTTTCTGTAAGTGAATATAAAAGTCAACACATGACTCGATTTTTCATTTTCCTTTCATTTGTTCACGGACACTCAGAACGATTTCATTTCCTTGCAACAAGCAGAGTGCTGTGCAAATGCACCTGTGGTCGAATGCAGATGCCAGGGCCAGCGGAGCTGCTGTGCAAATGCACCTGTGGTTGAATGCAGACGCCAGGGCCAGCAGAGCTGCTGTGCAAATGCACCTGTGGTTGAATGCAGACGCCAGGGCCAGCAGAGCTGCTGTGCAAATGCACCTGTGGTCGAATGCAGACGCCAGGGCCAGCAGAGCTGTGCAAATGCACCTGTGGTCGAATGCAGACGCTAGGGCCAGCAGAGCTGCTGTGCAAATGCACCTGTGGTCGAATGCAGACGCCAGGGCCAGCAGAGCTGTGTAAATGCACCTGTGGTCGAATGCAGACGCTAGGGCCAGCGGAGCTGCTGTGCAAATGCACCTGTGGTTGAATGCAGACGCCAGGGACAGCAGAGCTGGGTCCTACAGTGCTTCTGCTCTCCAGAGTCTGAGGAAGCTCCACACTCATTTCCATACTGTCTACACTTCCACAACAGTTAGGATGAAGGTTCCTCTTCTCTACATCTAGTCAGTATCTGTTGTAATTTGTTTTCTTGGTGGCAGTTATTCTGACTGAGATAAGCTAGGATCTCAGAGTGGTCATAATTTGCACTTCCCAGATGGCTACATGTTGAACACTTTTAAAAACATTTATTGGCCATTTGAGTTCCTTCTTTTGAGAACTATTAATTCAATGGCCCATTTATTGATCTGCAGTTGCTTTTTATTCTGTTTTGTAGTTCTTTTTGTATTCTGGATATTGATGCCCTGTCTAAGTACAGCTAGAAGAGATTTTCTGTCAATCTCTGCACAGCCTGCCCACCCTGCTGATAGCTCCACAATGTCCTATTTGTCATAAGATATATCTTTGATCCTTCCTCCCAATGCTTACACATCCAGTCACTTGATGGGTTTCTTAAAACTTTGTTTAAAACAAAACTCAAATAAAATTCATACATGAAAACTGGTGTTCTCTGTTTCTTCTCTCTCTCTCTCTCTCTCTCTCTCTCTCTCTCTTTCTCTCTCTGTTTTTACTTTAAAAGTTACTTCTGAGCCCAATGGCAGTGGTGCACGCCTTTAATCCCAGCACTTGGGAGGCAAAGTCTAGCAGATCTCTGTGAGTTTAAGGCCAGCCTGGTCTACAGAGTGAGTTCCAGGACAACCAGAGCAGTCACGGAGAAACCCTGTCTCAAAAAACAAAAACGAAAGTTACTCCTGAGCCTGGCATAGTGATGCACACCTTAATACCAGCACTTGGGAGGCAGAGGAGTCGGATCAACAATATCTAGTCTATTGGCATTTGGCAAATTCAGAGAAAATAGTCCATTTTCATTATCTATCATATCTTGGTGAGTCCAAAACATTGTACCTAATTCACTTTCTATACTAACTTGCATTACCAAAACTATCTTTTAATGTCTCTCAAACATACATTTTACACGTCTCTAGTGAATTTCTTTTCTGATTTTGGTAACAAGGAAAACTTTATAAAGTCTTCAACTTCATAAGAAACCTGGGAAGATAATGATATTAACCGAGTTAGCAGGAAATGTGAGCAAGCGACTTCCAAAAAAAGAATGTGAGAAATGATAGAAACAGCTGACTGCCTGAACAGTCACCTGGGGTTCCTCTGCAATGTTAGGGTATCCATCTTCGGCCTACAGGCCTAGCACATCTGACAGACTTTTCTGTGAAGCAGGATATTCTGAAGAGCTGTCCCGCCTTGTCTTCGCAAATTCAGCAATCCTTTCTTTTGTGTCCTTTTGGTCCCACTTGACAGTAAACTGTCAGCAATCAAGGCAAGAGCACTTTCTTGCCCAGTGGCTTATTGTGTGAAGTTTTACTCTTTGGACTTTGGAGGGGGCACCATCCAGTTCCCAAATAAATCACACATGGAGACTTATTCTTACTTATTAATGCAGGGCCTTAGCCTGGTTTTTCCTTGCCAGCTTTTCTAACTTAAATTATCCTGTCTACTTTTCCTCTTCTTACTTGTGTGAAGCTTACTTTCACTCTTACTCCATGACTGACTGTATAGCTGGGTTGCAGGCCCTTCGCATCCTCCTCTTTGTTCTCTTACTCCTCATTTCTCCTCCTGTTTATCCTCTCTGCTGCCAGTCCTGCCTATCCTTGCTCCTGCCTTGCTATTACCCAGCCACTCAGCTCTTTATTAGGACCATCAGGTGCTTTAGACAGGCAAAGAATCACAGCTTCACAGAATTAAACAAAAACAGCATAGACAAAAAGCAACACATCTTTACATCATTAAATGAATGTTCCGCAGCATAAACAAAAGTAACACACCTTAAAATGATATTCCACAACACTGACTTTTGCCACAAAGAAAGTAAATTCCATGCGGAGTTTATTCGATGTCCATCATCTTTTCTGAAGTAGATTGGAGCTACCAGAAGCAAACATGTCTCATTGTCATTAAAAAAAAAAACTATGTTATTAAAACACCTTAAATGCCATATCCGCAGATCTCTGAAGTGTTTGAAGAAACCAGTCTATCTAAAATATGTCTCTGTTTGATCTTGAAAACATACCTAATATGACCACAAGTTTGATTAGGTGACTAATTACTAACCTGTATTTCCTTATTATCCTAAACAGTTGGTAATAATAGCTTTTGAGGACTAGAAATTTACATTACATCGTTAAATGAGCTGTATAGGTACAATACCTTGAACAAGATTAGAAATGCATGTACAGTATGTTTTAACAAAAATAATCTTAAATAAGTAAATACAAAGGCCTATGTCAATGTAAAATTTAAAATTAGTAGTTACTTTTTTGGTTTAAAAGTAGATTGAATAATCTACCTTTGTATCCTACTATATCTATATCCCCTTTTTTTCTTATCAGAGCAATAACTCTGAATCTAATCTCCTTTGTTCAAATTTTTCCTGACCATTACCAATAACAACTTGCAAGAAACCACCCTAAACAATGATAAATATCCATAGCCCACATAACAATCAAAAATCACCCACCACACCTCTTGAGAATGTGGGTGTTGTGTTTTTAAATTTACTTCCTACTGTCTGGCAGTGACAGCATCTTTAGGGAATCCTGAAAAGAAAAATTCGGGTTAATTGTCAAGTCCTGATAGAGGTAGCTGTATCATTTGTTGTCCAGTCCCTGCGTTATGGGAAAGTGCAGGGCTTGTCTCAAGTCCTGGCTAGAGTAGTCTGTGAGACTGGATCATCTCAGCTAGCCTCCTCAAAATTGTCCTGAGCAGTTTGTAGCCCAAAGCTGATCTTTAGGTGGTGTTTGTCAGCTTAGTGGCGTTATCATAGTCCTGGTGGAATCATCATCGTGGGGCCCCATCCTTCTTTTGGAGACTTCAAAGCTCACTATTAGGCATGGAAAACACAAAACATTTTAAATATCATATGCAGCAGATCTCAAAGAGGCTAAAGGATCATACTTCATTATGTATATTCAAAGTACAAAACCTTATTCCTAGTTACCTCATAGAGACACAAATCTGAAATCATGAAGAGGAAACTAGATGAAGCATTTTTATAGAATTTGTTAATACTCTACATGCCCATCAATATCATGACAGAGAGTTTAACACACATATATTATATATAATTATGTTATATATTATACATATATACTAATCTTATAAATTTTGAGATAATATTTATACCTTAAGAAATGCTATTAAAGAGTCAAAATAAAACCAAAGGACTATGAAATTAGTGGCAATAAAATAGTTCCTTAATTTTGGTTTTTCTTCTGTCCCATATCAGATGACTCCTCTGACATGAGACTGAGATTTTGGATTTTACTTGAACAAACATGCTTTGGTTTAGAGATGGAAAGAGCCACACTCCAACTCCAAAGTCAGCTTTGATCTTTAATTGGACTGGGACCACAGAAAGACCACTTGTGTTATATGTCTGTAGAGAACAGCAGAAGCAAACATTTGGGAAGATTCATGAAATTTATCCGATAGGCCAATTTACTCTTTTCCTTGGGACACTTTTTCTTTAGATGTCTCATTTGTCCAGTAGTCTTCTGATTCCTTAGCTAGATGCCTTTATTCTCCTGAAAAAATAAAAAGAAAACCCTGCTCCAGTCCTAACTTTGAAGAGGTTCCCTTTTGGCAAGTTATATCTGATCAAATGAGAAGCATTTGTTACTCATATAAGTTAGTTTAGATTGGATGGTCACACCGGTTGATGAACTATCACCTCTTCTAATCAACAGGTCTCTCTTGCTCAAATCTAATCTTTATCAATTTTGATTATGGTTTCTCATGATATTTTTGTTTTATTTTCTATAGCTGTTCTATCATCCAGAGCAGTGTGGTTTCTTACAAAAGGCATTAGGTTCTTTTATTGATCTGGAAAGGAGTTTCTGCCAGGACAGGAAATGACTGAACTGAATTTGACTTGAGGGCCTTTGAGAGGCCCCTCAAGGTGTTTCCTGATGACCTTGACTGTCCCTTGTTAATCTACATTCATTAGTTCAAAGACTGCCTTTGCCACATCTGTATAATCCAGAAGGGAGGGTAGTTCTGCCTGGATTGTGTTTAGAAAAAACAATGTTTTTCTCTAACAACACCCTGATTACAATCCCTTTTTAGGTGACCTTACTTACTGAAATTGAAAGACTTGACATTTCAAGTTTTCTTCAAACCTTTGGAAATCTCCTCTCCTATCTAAGCATTATCATGGTTATGAGATTTAATAGTGATTGTATCTTGGATCCATTTCTCCAAGGGTGCTGATCTTAACTTTAATGGCCTAATTAACCTTTGTATTGTGCATTAACATTTTCAAAAGCTAGAGATTCAATTATTCAATTATTATTTGTCTAGTTTCTGAATTTGGTATCATTCTATTTACTACCTAAGTCAATCTTCGTAAGAATTCAGTGAAGGTTTCTTTTGGGCCCTGAATAACTTTAGTAAATGACTCAGTTTTTTCCCTATTTCTCTAATTCTGTTCTAAGCTTTCAAAGCTGCTGTATGGCATAAAGCCAAGGTATAGTCATCATATAGTGATTACCCTTGTACATTAGCATAATCTCCCTCTCCAAGACGTTGGTCTTAGGAAATTTCCATACCTCTAGAACTACTTCATTGTTCAACGGTTTTAGTCTCATCTTTCCACCTGGACTTCCATTGTATTTGAGGACCAGGCTCCAAGACTGTTGTAACCAAGTCTCTCAAGTCTTGAGGGATAATCCTATTTACAAATTAACCACAAGTTTAACATCTTCACAAAAAGTGAATTCATATGAGACTATCGCTTCCTTGAATCTCCTTCACCCTAACATTTCCACAGGAGGCCATTTAACTCTTACATAGCCTTGGGTAAACCTATCATTTGGCAATTCCTGCAAGGTTACTGAATAAATTAAAGTTGGTTTTTTGAAAACTTTAGGCTGTTCCTCTCTAACCTGATAATGCAATGCTGAAATTGGTTCTCCTTTAAATTCCTCTGTCTGGATCTGAATATCTCTATGTTCTGTTTTGATAAGTTTTTCTAAGGCCTGTATCTTGGCACTCATATGAAACAACTTTTTAAAAGATAAATCAAGAATTATCAAACAAACAATATAAATTATCAAAATGATAACTAACATTATGTCAATCCTGGTTAAGTTAATCATCCCTTCATTTAATTGTTCCAAATTTAAACCATGCATTGCATAATCATATAGAGACCTAACTTTCTCCATCATAATAATGTTTCCCTGTTTTGTTTTTTTTTTTTGTGGATTTTTCGAGACAGGGTTTCTCCGTAGCTTTTTTGGTTCCTGTCCTGGAACTAGCTCTTGTAGAACAGGCTGGTCTCGAACTCACAGAGATCCGCCTGCCTCTGCCTCCCGAGTGCTGGGATTTAAGGCGTGCGCCACCACCGCCCGGCTTCCCTTTTTTTTAACATGAGAAAAATCTCTCTTTTTTAAAAACTAATTCCCACCTTTAAGGATTCTCAATTGTCTCACCAAATCTGCCAATGA
Source organism: Microtus pennsylvanicus (assembly GCF_037038515.1). NCBI lineage: Eukaryota > Metazoa > Chordata > Mammalia > Rodentia > Cricetidae > Microtus > Microtus pennsylvanicus. The sequence goes on along the minus strand of NC_134591.1, from coordinate 52,975,681 downwards.
TGACGATTCAGATGATGGTGAAATACGAGGCTGACTGCTTCTGTGTAGAACAGTAGAATCCCAAGTGGGTTTCAAGGCAGATACCTAGTTTGGCAGCAGCCTGAGAAGGGGGTCCAGGGAAAGCCCGGAACCCACCAGGAGAAAAGAAGCCAAAGAGCCAGCCATCTGCACGGGGGAAACATGAGACAGCAGCTAACTCCTGCAGCGTTTGGAGGTCAAATACCTGTGGAGTTTGCTGCAGAGAGGCTGTAACAGAAAATTTCAGGGCTTGAGGAAAAGAGGAAAGGAAAACCTAGCTGGTGGGGCAGTAACTCCAGCCGCATGTGGCTCTAGTCTGTGCTGGTGACTGCAAAGCCACGTGCAAGCAGTTTCTTTCATGAATTTGTGCCCTCACGTTGGATGCCATATGTAGCGAGAATTCTAATTAGTCTCAATAATAAAAACCCGGAATCAGATATCAGGGTAAATGGTGAAATACCAGAGAGACAAAGGAGCAAGCCTTAGCCACCTCTTACCTCACCAACTTCTCAATCAAAAAAGGGGCCAAGCTCCTGTCTCCACCCTGCCTTATCACTTCTTTCTGCCCAACCATATCATTTCCTGTTTTCTCCTCCCAGGTGTTGGGACTAAAGGTGTGTGTCACCAATGCCTGGCCTCTATGGCTAACTAGAGGCTTGCTCCGCACTCTGATCTCCAGACAAGCTTTAAATGTTATAGCACGAACAAAATATCCCCACACCCCGCCTTCCAGGGAAGCACATCTTTTGAGAGAAAACTACATATTAAAAAAACAACTATAGAGTATTGAGAAGGACCGCACATAGAGCAGGAAAATGTGTGCATTTTGCAAGCAGTGACTGCTGTAAATGCATAACAAGGAAAATGAGGAACGTCCATGTTAACTGGCATGCCTGAGAGGGAGATTTCCTCAAGCAATGCAGAAATTATCGCAGATGTGAAGGCTTTACCAGTGAGCATGCAGTTCTTTGCACAAGCATCCTCTCTCCCTTGGGATCTATGTCACACTGACACAAAGATTTTGTCACCATGGCAACTGGTCATTGGACCAATGAAATAATCGGTTGTCATGGTAACCCGGTCTCCATCTTACTCCCACCAGGCACCTGTTTTAAATCATCACACCCTCTGACAACTTTGTACCACCTCACTGTTGCTTTCTTCTTCCCCTTAGTCACCCTGTTATCTCTGGTCATCTATGTTAGGACCCCTAAACTTATCTTTGTATTTATACACGAGACTCCTAAATGAGCCACAGCAAATGAAAACGATTTTTTTTGCGGCGTGGAGCCACACTATGGAAAGGGAAGCCCTCTCAAAAATCAAGAGCGAAGCAGCATTCACACTGAACGAAGTGTGTGACGACCTTCTTCCCCGCGTTTCCCTAGGGAAGACACTTGGATTCTTAGACATTGTGCTGTCCTAATTATCCTCCCGCCTCTGTCGGTTCCTTCGGTGACTTCTTTCCCTCCTCTTATCTCCCAAATGCAGGCGTCTCACAAGCCTCCACAGTTTGTCTGCTCTCCTTCTAAATTGCCCTGCCTGATGCAGCCACTACACCAGCCAAGTGAAGGTTACTGAGCCCTTGGAACTAATTATAGCTGTGCTGGACACGGGTGCCGCAAGTGTAAGGTGTACGTGGATTTTACAGTCTTGCAAAAATTGATGTCAAAGAGCTCTTTGATAACATTTGTGCTGATTAAATGTTAAGATGACAACCATCTGGACATAGTATAATAAAACGTACTATTGAAATTTAATTTCACCTTTTTTTCCTGTTTTTTCAAGATAGGGTTTTTCTGTGTAGTCCTAGCTGTCCTGAAACTCACTCTGTAGACCAAGATGACCTTGAACTCAGAGATTCCCCTGCCTCTGCCCCCTGAGTGCAAAAGTGAGCACCACCACCAACCAGCAATTTCATCTCTTTCTTTTGTTTGTTTTTAATATGGTTGCTGACGTGCATTTGTGTGTGTGTGTGTGAGTGTGCATGCATATGTGTAGGCATGTGAATACCATAGACATCAGAGGATCACACTCTGAAGTCAGTGCTCACTTTCCACCTTGTCAAGTCAGGGTCTCTCTTGTTTTTCTGCTGCACTGTGTGCTCCGGCCAAGCTGACCTGCAGGTTTCCGGGGGCTCCTCCTATCTCTGCCTCCCAGCTCACAGTAAGAGTGCTAAGACTGTGAGATGTGTGCCATGGATTCCAGCACTTTTATGTGGGTTCTAGGAGTTAAACAGGTCTTCAGGCTTGTGAGGCTAGCATGTTTACCCACTGAACCACCATTTTTGGGTGGCCTATGTGGCTTGCATTCGTGGTTCATGTTGTGATTCTCTAAGAGAGCACAGTTCTGAACTTATTGTCTAATCCTCTCTCACCTACATTCTTGGTGCCGAGTATTCCCTTCATGAAATGATTCTAAAAGCTTGAATTCCAACCTCTCATCTAGGACTCAAATCCATGTTTCTGGATAACCTGCAAGTAACCTCCAGGGGACAAAACGGTGAGCTTTTTATTCCTAACTTGTTCTTCTTCTGACCAGTTTCAGTGAGGACACTTTACGTAAGTTCTTACGGCTGCTACAGCAAATTGTCACAGACTTGTTATCTAATAATCCTGGAGGTCAGAAGTCAGAAATCAGTCCTGCTGTTCTGTGGCTCTTCTGAAAGTTCTAGAAAAGCATCTCTCTGCTTGCCTTTACCATCTACTAGAAGCGACCAGCATTCTTTGCCTCGTGTCCATAACCCTGTTCAATGCCAGCAATGATCTCTGACGTGTCTCACTCCAATATAACTTCCCTGTCACTTCCCTTTCACTTCTGTCCTTCATTGTGATCACAAGGAACCCACCCAGCCAATCAAGGATAATTTCCCCATCTCAATGTCAGCTGATTAGCAACCTTAACCCAACCTTCAATTTTTTTCCCACTTTTTTGTGTTTCCTGTGTGGACATGTGTGTGGATGTGCATACATGTTGCTATGTGTGTTTGCATTGATCAGGAATCCTCCTCTATGTTTCTTTCATTACACCCAATGAAGTAGATTCTCTCAGTCAGACCCACAGCTCACAGCGTGGCAAGTCTCACTTGTAGTGATCTTTTGTTTATGTTTTAACACATAAAGCTTGCCTGAAGATCAGAGTGCAGGGCTAAGCCACTAGAGGCCAGGGAGTGGTGGCACACACCTTCAATCCCGGGACTCGGAAGACTGAGGCAGAGGGATCCCTGTTAGTTCAAGGCCACCCTGGGCTGCCTAAAATTGAATTTGTCTAAAAGAGAAACAGCTCACACACTTGGGATCCCAGCGCTTGGGATTCCATGCCTTTAGTCCCATTACTAGGGAGGTGGAGACAGGAGTAATAAGGCTGGGTGGAGAGAGGAATATAAGGTGCAAAGAGACAGGAACTCTTGCAGTCTGAGGTTTGCTGGAGACAGTGGCAATCTGATGATCGTCCCTGCAGTCAGAAGATGCAGGCTGAGGAGACAGTCTGAGCTCTGAGCTTTGGTAGAGGTAAAGGAACTCTCTAGTGGCTGGCTACTCTACTTTTCTGATCTTCAGCATTAACCCCTATATCTGATTCTGGGTTTTTATTAAGAGCAATTAAAATTCATGCAACACTCACTAACCTTCTCGCTCTGGAGATTAGATCACCTGTCTCTGTCTTCCAACGCATTGACTGGGCTTCTGGGAACCCAAACTCTGGTCCTTATGATTGCATGGTAGTAAGCGTTTTAACCTCTGAGCCATCTCCCCAGTCCCCAACCTTCAATCTTACTTGCTCCTTGCCTTGTAGAATAAGATATTCACAGAGATTGAGACAAAGATATCATAGACTTTTCGTCTGAAAGGGCTGAACAGGGAATAGGGGCCCTGTGGGAGGTCACCAAGAAAAGAAATTATAATTCAAGCAGATGCCAGAATAGTTTCCATTGCTTTCAAAGTGTCTGATGACAGAGAGGCTTTAAGACAGCTCACTGGGGGGACAGAAAGGGGCTGGAGAGGTGGCTCAGCTGTTAAGAGCACAGGCTGGTCTTCCAGAAGCCCTGAGTTCAATTCCCAGCAACCATATGGTGGCTCACAACATTCTGTACTGAGCTCTGGTGCCCTCTTCTGGCCCGCAGGCAGAACACTGTTTATATAATAAATAAATCTTTTTTTTTTTTTTAAAGACAGCTCGCTGGTGTGAACCTCAATAGTTCATCAATAGTTCATCTCTTTTTCTGACACCCCTTCATCCTGAGCTGTTTTTCACTCTGGGATCTATGGTGACTACTGTATATCATTAAATTCTGCCTTGCTCTTTTTTTTTTAATTGTGATTATTTACATACTTGAACTGAATATGTCTTTAGGCTGCCTTTCCTTTTTTTTCTTTTTCTTTTCCTTTCTTTCTTTCTTTCTTTTTTCTTTTTTTTTTTTTTGGTTTTTGAGACAGGGTTTCTCTGTAGCTTTGGAGCCTATAAGCATGTGCCATTACCGCCAGACTCTAGGCTGCCTTTTGTTCATTTGTCCAGCTCTACCCCACCCCAAGCTGGAGTTTTAGGCAGTTGTGAGCCACTGGAAATTGATGGTTCTGGTCCTTAGCATTCAGGTTAGGATGCAGATCTGCCGTAATCAATGGTGCTTAGCATAGTACTTAATACATGGTAGTTTATCAATACTGATTCTTTGAATTTAGTGAAGTAGAGGCAACTCATGTTGACCTAATGTGCTTGTTATTACAGCCACTGGTATCCTCATCAGCTGGCTCCTTCATCATTGACCTCCACTGAGCTTGTACTCTTTATCTTACGATGACCATCACTGTGAATTCTTGTAGGTAATGTGTTATTGTGCACATGAGTTTTCTGCTCATTCAAGGACTGGTTGTGTTTTATTACATAAACTGTGATATCATGGGTAGTCAAAATTATAATTATATAGCTTTGTTTAAGTTTATGTAAATCAATGTTAGTGCTATCAGTGTCAAAGGAAATAATTCATTTCTTCAAGGATCCCCATAACACAAGGAAATCCAGCAACCTCAAATTTGCTGATGGAGTGCATAGCTCTGGTAGATTAATATCTGTGACAGTTTCAATAAAGGCAGAAATCCCAGCACTTGGGAGGCAGAGGCAGGAGGATCTCTGTGAGTTCAAGGCCAGCATAGTCTGCAAAGTGAGTTGCAGAACAGCCAGGACTACATAGAGAGGCCTATCTCAAAAAAAGCAAAACAAAACAAAAACCTTTAAAACTGAAAGTCCCTTAGAGTAGAATTTGCTAAATCTAATGAGGAAGGTTCCGAAAAACTCTTGCATTCAAGAGTACTTGGGGTTTTTTCTAATAAAGGACAGAAGAAATATGTCCTCCCACATTTAAAAAAATATTTTAATAGCAGTGATGTGTGTGCATGCTAATTAGTGCACACAGTAATAAAAAAATCTTAAGAAAAGATTACTTGGAATTAATTTGGAAAAAGTAGTTAAAGTCATTGTGAAGAGAATTAAAATCCGTCTTCTAAGCACAAAATAATGTGCTAGTTACAATGCAGCATGGGAACACAGACACACAGAAACAAAACTGGAGAAGGCCATGGGCTTAGGAGTGCAGGAGTCCCTTTTAAAAGATGTAAATTCTTCCTGAGATTGGTCCATGAATTCAATCACATTATAAAGTGATAGAGAACCTCCTTCAGCCAATGCCCTTTAAGAGGCTGGACCAGGTTAGGGCGTGATCTTTTGTCTCTGTCATATACTGCACACTTTGTTTTTTTTAATATTTATTTTATTTATTCATTATGTATACAGTATTCCGTCTGTGTGTATGCCTGCGGTCCGGAAGAGGGCACCAGACCTCTTTACAGATGGTTGTGAGCCACCATGTGGTTGCTGGGAATTGAACTCAGGACCTTTGGAAGAACAGGCAATGCTCTTAACCACTGAGCCATCTCTCCAGCCCCATATACTGCACACTTTGGAAGCTGCTTGATTGTACTTCCTGCCTACTCAAGTAATATTACCTCCCTTCTCAGGCCTTCGATGGGTTGAAGATTAGATGGTTGTAATTACCTTCTTCTTATGATTTAACCAAGCCATTCCCAATGCAAGACTTAGACTCCTTAGGGTAAAACATTTAGCATGTGTTCCTTCTTAATATTGTTATGCTGGTTGTAATCCTAATTTTATACTTGATATCTGTTCCTAGTGCATATAGTTTTGTATTGGGTTTGGAACTCTCTTATTTAGACAAAAGGGGGAGTTGATGGGGAACCTTCTTCAGTCAATGATCTTTAAGAGGCTGGGCCAAGTTAGGGTGTGACCTTTTGGGTACCCAGAGAAAAACTGCCAACCGCCCGGGGCTCATTCCCCCCCTTCTCTCTCTCTCTCTCTCTCTCTCTCTCTCTCTCTGTCTCTGTCTCTCTTGCGTTCCTGCGCTACACACCTGAGGTTGGACTTCTCCTTCCTGTTCCGTGAGTTTGTCCTTTATAATAAAGAATTATAACTGAAATCTTTTGGAGTTAGCTTAGTATTCTTTGACTCACATTCTTGCCCCTCTTTTCAATAACAATAAAGAGAAAGACAATAAAAAGATAAATATAAATAAATAAATAAACAAATAGCCAGACATGCCTTTCCACAGAATGAAGCAACCTAATCTGAAAACTTAATCTGGAGTAGAGAAGGACAAGGCATCTTGAAGATGTGGAACAAACGGAAAGGATTGCTCTTCAGGACTGTAGACGCTAACTCCATTCGGGAAATAACCAGGCTAGGTAAAAGATAAACAATTATATTTTTATTTTATTAAACTCATGAAACTGGAACAAGAAGTCCAAGCTCGGCTGTGTGGCGAGGGTACCAGAGAGAGAGAGAGAGAGAGAGAGAGAGAGAGCACCTGGGCCTTGAGCCAGGTTTTCTCCAGGACCATCTTGGTCCCACCTCTTAAAGATAATTGGTAACAAGGCTTCCCCATCCCAGGACCAATTTACTTAATGTGGCTGGATTGAGATAGCCTGACATTGGCACAGAGCCAGACAAATTGGTAGATGAAACAGGAAAAATCCAGAAATTAGCCTCTGGATGTTTGTAGACAAAGCTCTTCAATGTGCCATTGAAAATATGGAGGAAGGGGCCAGCTGTGGTTGGTGACACACTCCTTTAATCCCAACAGAGACATATTCACCTCTGTGAATATGAGGCTTAGTCTATATAGAAAATTGCAGAACAGCCAGGGCTACATAAAGAGACCCTGTCTTTTTTTTTTTTTTTTTTTTTGTCCCAAGACAGGATTTCGCTGTAGTCTAGAGCCTGTCCTGGAACTAGCTCTTGTAGATCAGGCTGGCCTCGGACTCACAGGCCTGCCGCTGCCTCAAGTGCTGGGATTAAAAGTGTGCGCCACCACCGCCCAGCAAGAGACCCTGTCTTAAGAATGAAAACACAACAATGAAAGAAAGAAAGAAAGAAAGAAAGAAAGAAAGAAAGGAAGGAAGGAAGGAAGGAAGGAAGGAAGGAAGAAAGAAAGAAAGAAAGAAAGAGGAAGGGAGGAACAAATTACAGTAAATAAATGAGAAAATTGGTTAGGGTGGGAGAATCCGGCTTTGGGGGTGGCCTGTGATATTCTCAGCATAGCAGGAGAAACCATGGTCCTGCCCTGCTTGCTTTTCTCACGTGCAGGAGATAAAATGTTGACTCAAAATAAAAGATAGTAGAATAATGATCACTAGACGCCAAAAAGTCTAGAGGAGCGGGGCCGTACGTCAGCAGCAGGTTCCAAACAGACTGGTGGGAGTTAGAGGTTCTACTGTTCTATAATACAGCATGGTGACTGTCGTCTTAGCAACCTATAATAAATTTGGACAAACCTGGAATGGAAGCTCAAGGTCTCCACACAGAAGAAGGTGAAGTGCCGGAGTTGGCTCAGTGACTGAGAGCACTGGCTGCTCTTTCAGTGGCCCTTGGTTTAGTTCCCAGCACCCACAGGGTGGCTTCCAACCAACTGTAACTCCAGAGTCAGGGGGCCCAATGTCCTCTTGTGGTCTCTGCAGACACCAGGCACACACATAGTGCAGGCAAAACATCCACACACATAAAATAGCATGAAATAGTGGAGAAAATGGTGAGCAGATAGCAATGTTAGTCATCCTAATCTGACCACCATGTATTAAACATGTATGTCAAAATACTACACTGTAAGGCCGGGCAGTGGTGGCGTACACCTTTAATCCCAGCATCAGGAGGCAGAGGCAGGCAGATCTCTGTGAGTTTGAGGTCAGCCTGATCTACAAGAACTAGTTCCAGGACAGGCTCCAAAGCAACACAGAGAAACCCTGTCTCGAAAAACAAAATAAAACAAAAAATTACACTGTATCCCAAAAATGTATATGATTTTTATGTTAGCTAAAACTTTACAAATTAAAACACTACTCAACCAAATATAAAAGAATGATAAATAACAAATTTTAATCTGAGAAATTTGGGTTTTTTTTTAACAAGGCTAGGTGCACAAGTTTATAATAAAATTCCTACAAATCAGTATTAAATATGAGACAACAGGAAAGAGGCAGAAAAAGGTAATTTCTAGAGGATTTCTGAGTGGCAAATAAATATGCAAAAAATATACTTTACTCCTGATGAAGAAAGCCTTTGGGACTCTATTTCACACCCATCTAAGTAGAAAAGTAGAAAAGGATGCTAGTACAAGTGAGAGCACCAGGCTCTCATGCTGATGGGCAAGGGTGTCAGCTCTTTCTACTGAGCTAGGAAATCATTTGACAGCTGTGTGCACTGGTGCATACCTGCAAATCCAGCTGCTCAGAGGTATGGAATGGGAGTAACACACACTTTTTTTTTTGATTTTTCAAGACAGGGTTTCTCCGTAGCTTTTGGCTCCTGTCCTGGAACTAGCTCTTGTAGACCAGGCTGGCCTCGAACTCACAGAGATCCGCCTGCCTCTGCCTCCCGAGTGCTGGGATTAAAGGCGTGCACCACCACCGCCCGGCTAGAGTATCACACACTTAAGGCAATTTAATAAGACCCAGCAAAAGAAAAAGTAGTTTCAGCACATTCATAACATCGTTTACTGTGCAGTTTTTAGATGAAGTCATCAGTGTGAGAGATATCGACAAGGATACACTTCAAACACAGTAAGGAGACAGAAAATCAATCTGCAGAATAATATGTGATGTAAGTACCATCTACATAAAGATACAGCCATGTTAAAAACATGTTTAATGGCACACACAAAAGTATCAAAGACACAGCTGTTAGAGACGGGAGAGGACAGAAATAAAGTTACCATGGTGTATACAGATCTTTGCCTCTGCTTACAACATTTATTCCTTTTTGAAAACTCTGAAACAAGTATGGGTATAAAATACTAGCACCCACCAGGCAGTGGTAGGGCAGGCCTTTAATCCCATCACTTGGGAGGGAGAAACAGGTGGATCTTTGTGAGTTCAAGGTCAGCCTGGTCTACGGAGTAAGTTCCCAGGGCAGCGAAGGTTGTTACACAAAGAAGCCTTGTCTCGAAAAATCAGAAAAAAGATTAACATCCTTGTAGATGAATATGGGAACAGGTGTCCATTCCATTTTCTCTTTGTATGTTTGGGGTATTTTTTTCCTGGGAAGAACATTTTGGGAAAGTTTAACAATACCTGAAGTATGAGATATGTTAGTTTTCTGTTGTTGTAATAAACACCGTGACCAGAAGCAACCTGGGGAGGAAAGGGTGTATCTCTTACAGTTGTAGTCTGTTACTGAGGGAAGTCAGGACAGGAGTTGGATGCAGAGGCCATGGGGAATGCTGCTTACTGGCTTGTTCCCCATAGCTTGCTCAACCTGCTTTCTTGTATCACCCAGGCCACCTTCCTGGGGTAACACCTCCCACAGTGAGCTGGGAACTCCCATATCAAACATTAATCAAGAAAATGAAAACTGGTCATGGTGATGTATCCCTTTAATCCCAGCACTAGAGAGGCAGAGATCTGTAAATTTGAGGCCAACCTCATCTACATAGCAAGTTCCAGACTAGCCAAGACTACACAGTGAGACTCTGTCCAAAAATAAACAAATAAAAAGTAAAACAAAGTAATTTTTAAAATAAAATGGTGAATAATCTATTTTCATTCCCCCAAAGCTGTAAGGTACCTCTAGATCACTCACAGCACCGAATGTAAGTTACTGAGACCCGTGTAAGGTGAAACTGACTACCTGTCAGAAATGATTTAATATGTTACCCATGGCTGAAGTCCTCTCCCTCTACCTGGGTAGAAGTCATGGGAAGGTAAAGAGGAAGAAGTTCTTCAAGTACCTTTGGCAGCTTTTGTGTCCCTTGGTAATTGACAACAGCATGTGATAGTGTTCAGACAGGAGGGTACCCTCGGGTATTACAGCTCTCTACCTGCCTTGGAAATCGGGACCCTTAACTCTTGTGTAGATCTAGTATTCTAGTTTGCCTTTCAGCTGGTGTGATAAAACACCTTGAACAAGGCAATTTATAGAAGGGTTTATTCTAGTTTATGGTTCTGGTGGGATGGAGTTCGTCATGGCAGAGAAGCATGGCAACAGGGAGAGGGCATGGCTCTGGAGCAGAGGCCGAGGCCTCACATCTTCAAACACAAGCTTGAAACATTTGAATACCCAAAGGCTGCTTTGCTAAGTCTGGGCTGTGTGGACCTTGGTAGTGATTTGGTCATGCCAACATGAGTGTTGACGTCTTTGAAAATGGGTTAGAAGAAACATGAGCTTTATTGGTTCTCATATATTGTCCAGCAAGTTGTCATCCCAGCTTGGTTCTGATCAGCTTCTAGATACTGTTGGAGAGAGTGTATGTGGAATGAAGCCATGCTGGAGATCCCACAGACTGCTTGACCTTGGTTGAACAGAACATCCACGTGATTGTGGACAGTCTAATGTCACATGCTGGATGCCGTGATTACCTCGGTTTACCTCAGCCTCTCTAACAGCTATTTGCCTTCAGGCTCGGTGCCCGAAATAATCTCCTCATGACTACTGGGGAAAACTCTTGAAATGCATTACTGAGTTGAACAGATCTTTGCCGAACCTAAAGTTGAGAATTTCTAAGAAAATACATGATACTTACCTGGAGGGAAGATATTATGGTCAAGAAAGCAGTCTCCCTGAACAAGACTTATATCCTTGCCACCTGGAAGGTACTGAGCCAAGATTTTCTCCCAAATGCAGGAAAGTCGACGGCATACTTTGTGGTAGTGGGAGATGGTATTCATACAATTATACAATATATTGATTTATGACTTTCTTTGTCCTGTGGCTATAAATGTTGGTTTATCCTTCCCATGGCAGAATATATCATTAAAGTAAGGTGTCATGTTTCCAGGTCATGTTCACTCATATTGGGCTCAAAATGAGCAATTTTCTCATGGCCAATAAAGAGAGCTCTTCTTTTTTGTCAGCGGCTATGAGACTTGAGTGAGGAAACCTAGCCAGACCTGCCCAGCGTCTCCATGGCTCCTCGGTGGAGCAGTTCTTCCTCCTGGGCTGGGGCAGTGTCCTTCCTGGGCTAAGGACCATATGACTGACAAGGAAAGGGAGGTCTTTATGGCCCATCCTTACATGGAAGAGGGGGTGCCATCTAGGAAGAGGGGTTCCAAACTTTATGACCTGCACTGGAAGAAAGAATTCTGGTTCCTATATTCCTCCTTGAGGAAGAAAGAGCAATGGTAGTAACGAGGTGAGGAGGTCTGGAAAAGAATTAGCCTCTGCTTTCCTTCCATTTCAGAGTTTTCTGAGTCCTAACAATAGCTGATGGATGATTCTGTAGAAGCCCTGTAGGGACAAGGCTGCAAAAAATACACACCACAGACTGGCCAAAACAAAACAAAGAACCAGGAAGTGAACTGCAGTCACACTACTCAGGAGGTGGCGGCCAGAAGAGCAGAAGTTCAAAGGCATCCCTGGCTACATAGCAAGTTCTAGGCCAGTCTGAGTTTCACTAAATCCATCTCCAAAAACAATAAAAAATAATGTCATGGAAGATGGGTTGGACATGTGTGACACACTGCTTTTAGTTCCAGACAGAGGCATGCAGATCTCTGTAAGTTTAAGGGTAACTTGGTCTACAAAGTGAGACCCTGATAAACCATGCAACCTCAAGGAAATAGCAAAGACAGGATAGAGACTTTAGCTTCTGAGTAGAGCTGGGGCTAGACTACCCTCTTTGAAAGCACTAATTACGAGGCACTGGGTTACAGGTCTGCTGCTTTAAAAAAAAAATCAGTCATGGTCTAGGAAAGAGATGTTCCAAACTTATTGCTGCAAAAAAAAAATCTTTTTAAAAGCCTGTTTATACAGAACTTTTCCAGAGTCATGTCCTAGTGGACATGATACTCACAGTGGAACGGGCACCTTACCCGAGTAGTGGACATGATACTCACAGTGGAACGGGCACCTTACCCGAGTAGTGGACATGATACTCACAGTGGAACGGGCACCTTACCCGAGTAGTGGACATGATACTCACAGTGGAACGGGCACCTTACCCGAGTAGTGGACATGATACTCACAGTGGAACGGGCACCTTACCCGAGTAGTGGACATGATACTCACAGTAGAACGGGCACCTTACCCGAGTAGTGTACATGATACTCACAGTGGAACGGGCACCTTACCCGAGATGTCTCACCCATGTGTAGGTCTCAATGTTGACTTGGGATCTGTAAAACTCCTATCGCAAAAATACATAAATAAATAATAAAAATAAAAATAGAAGGGAAGAAAGGAAAAAAGAAGCTATTATAGGGACAGTAAGGTGGATGAGCAGGTAAAAGCGTTGTTGGACAAACCCAGTGACCTGAACCCCATTTCAGAAGCCCACCATGGAAAGAAACCATTCCCAATAGCTGTTCTGTGAACCCCACAAGCTCTTGGTGGCCTTCTTGTGCCCCATGTACTCAAACACATATCATAGATACATAAAAATAATTTTAAAAAGACCTTTTAATGAGCTGGAAATGCAAATGGCTAAAACCAATCCCTTGTTATTTAGAAGTGTTAGGTAGGAGCTGGTGAGAAGGCTCAAGGGTAAATATATTGCCACCAAGCCTGAAGACCTGACTTTGAACCCTGGAACTCACATGGTGGAAGTGGAGAACCAACTCCTGTCCTCTAACCTCCACGTGTGAGCCCTGGTAGCATGCCACCGGCCCACCTTGTGCATAATAATAAATAAATATATAATTAATTTATTTTCAAGAACTGAATACCAGGTTTCACACTAGTGTTTACAGGTAGAATTTGCAAACAGCTAGGACCAAGGTCAGTATGTAAAGATGACTGGGCTGTCGGGTGGAGGGGAAGTGAGATGTGGACCGAGAGGGAGAGACACACACCTGTAGTGGCATTGCCCAATTTCCCTCTCTGAGTTTTTAATAATCGTGCTTCACATTCCAGTGGAAACCTGTTTTTATGACACTGAGGTTATGATAACCCAGAGCTGGTGCAAACCGGGAGAGGATGCCCAGTGTAAGAAAACGAGACCCCGAGAAAAGCATAAGCATCTTTAAATTATCTGAACGAGAGGCTACTAAGACCCAACTACCTACACCTCCCAGCCCAGGTTGTAGGCCAAGATTAGAGCAGACAATCGCTCTTCTAAGGGTGAAGTCCAGCAGCGGAGCCTGGCTGTGTGACCTTGCCAGGCTGGGAGTCGTCTTTGGAAGACGCTGGTGGAGCATCTTAGTCTTAACTCTCTGGGGGAGCAGCGCCGCGCCCACCCCGCCTGCAGCTCTTGGGCTCCGGGGGTCGCGGGGGAGGGGGGGTCGTATTAGCCCCGCCCGGCCGCCGCTGGCTGCGCAGCTCCGCAAGCTCCCGGCCGCGTCCTCCCCGGGCGCTGCGCCGCGCTGATTGGCTGGGCGGTGGTGGTAGCGGCGGAGGCGGCGGCGGCGCGAGGCGATCCGGCGCATTCTCCGGCCGGAGCTGCAGAGGCGCCTGGCGCACGGCGCGAGCGGAGCCGTGGTGCTCGCCCGGGACGCGCCAGGGGGTCGCGCGGGCGGGCGGGCAGCCAGTCGGCCGCCGCTTCGGTCGCCATGTGCGCGCAGATCTGGCTGCTGACTGACCGGCTCATCCGCGAGGACTACCCGCAGGTGCAGATCCTGCGCGCGCTCCGCCAGCGCTGCTCCGAGCAGGACGTGCGCTTCCGGGCCGTGTTCTTGGACCAGATCGCCGTCACTGTCGTCGGCGGCCACCTAGGTGAGCTCTGCTCCGGAAGGGGCGGGAGGGGCGCTGGGGTCCCGGGAGCCAGCGACTCTCTGCGTTGAGCCCCTCTCAGTATTCCCCTCTTTTCAGCACGCTGAGGTCAACAGTAGAGAAGATGCTACATTCATTTAGGAGACTGGTTACAGGGGCATTCACATTCACCTGAAGCTAAAAGCACCAGACCTCAAATTGTAGATTCTCCGTGCACAGGTACCCTACCAGACTGGACTCAGAAATGAACCCAGAATTCACAAAATTGTTCTTAGGGTAGATGTTTGGGAAACTTTTCGAGCGGTATTGTGTGTATCACTGATGAATGCCTCAAACTGGGAGCCTAATTATGGGAGCAGCTGAGCAAGGTTGGGATCGTCTCTGGAGTGTAAGGGGAGAGAGAATGGAGACATTTGGTAATTTTCATCAACTCGTCCTCCTTCCTAAACCTCTTAAATTCTGATTCCAAAATAGTCAGGTACACGCCCTTCAGACTTTCCTCATCCTTTCAGTGCCCGGTCCAGGGGAATTGAGGGGCTGGCCATTAGCTATGGTTATCATCCCTGATTCCTCTCAAAGTGTTCTGTTTTCAGATGTTCATAATATTCTCATACAAGCCTGTTTTGTATAAACAATCCATGACTTTGTGAACTCGTGTTCACTGGCTTACAGTCTGTGTTCTCAGCAAGGCCACAGAGGTAGCCTGTTGTTTCAGGGGATCTGAGGTTGAAGAGGGTTTGACCCTCTTGGATACTTCTTTTTTTTTTTTTTTTTTTTTTTTTGGTTTTGGAGCCTGTCCTGGAACTAGCTCTGTAGACCAAGCTGGTCTCGAACTCACAGAGATCCGCCTGCCTCTGCCTCCCGAGTGCTGGGATTAAAGGCGTGCACCACCATCGCCTGGCTGGATACTTCTTGATGTGCTATTCATATTTCATCTTTCTCTAGCTGGGTAGGAGCCCCTTCAGCAAGGGACAGGATTCCAAATTATGAACAAACTACTTACAAGTGAGATTTTGAGTACATGTCCCTAAGTGAAGTAGCTCGGTGGAACATTGTTCATTCATAGTATTTAAACCTTCCATATGTAGGATCAGATTGCATGTACTTTTGGAGAAGAATACACAAGCATTAGACACCTCACATTTCAAAGAGGAATGGTTAAGTGTACAGAGAACCATCTCCCAAACCTCATTTCCTGAGCAGAGAACCTAAAGAACTGTGTTCAT
This sequence comes from Microtus pennsylvanicus, assembly GCF_037038515.1. Taxonomy (NCBI): domain Eukaryota; kingdom Metazoa; phylum Chordata; class Mammalia; order Rodentia; family Cricetidae; genus Microtus; species Microtus pennsylvanicus. The sequence continues at coordinate 52,960,238 of NC_134591.1, read as the reverse complement.
CTCGCAGCTTTCTGTTGCCAAGTGTCTTGGCTTTGCTTTGTGCAGGTCACTTTGACTTTGATTTGGGTTTTGTTTTGCTTTTCACATTTAATTTTACGTGTCTGGGTAATTTGTCTCCGTGTGTGTGTGTGTGTGTGTGTGTGTGTGTGTGTGTGTGTGTGTACCATGTGCATGCAGTGCCCGTAGTGGCCAGGAGAGGGTGTCATATCCTCTGGTACCTGAAGCTACAGATAGTTGTGAGCCACCATGTGGGTTCTGAAAATCCAACCTAGGTCCTCTGGAAGAGCAGCCAGTGCTCTTAACCACTGAGCATCTCTTCAGCCCCCATCTCTTTGAATCTTGTGTCTTATATTCGAGTTGAGGTTCTAAGCTTGAAAAGTCCATACTTTTGTTTCCATAGTTAAGTGAAATAATCAGTTATATTTTGGTAATCTGAATTAAGTCATTAAAATATACATCTCTTCACTCTCAAGATGAGTTTGCTTGTTTATTTTATAGCTTGTAAAGATGTCATTTTGAGATATGGTAGTCAGATTTTCTTATTATTTGTCAGACTTTACAGACACATCAGCAATTCAGAAAATGCTCGCTCTGTGTAACTAAAGCTCCATTTTAAAGATTCAGTTGTAAGAAAAGTGAAAGTTAAATCAGTGATTCAGAAAACACTTAAACAATTAAGTGGAACTCATGTGTGGAAATATCTGTACTCACAAACGTGTGATTTCCTTAGAGCTATAAGAAATCTATGGTTTTTGTTGTTATTGTTGTTGTTTGCTTTTTGTTTTATTTATTTATTTGTATTTTGATACAGGGTCTCACTAGGTAGATAGACTTGGCTAACCTGGAACTTGCTATGTAGATCAGGCTGACGTCAACTCACAGAGATCCACCTGCCTCTGTCCCCCAAGTGCTAGGATTAAAGGCATGCGCCTGCACACCTGGCTCTGTGGTGGTTATTTTTACCTCAGTGATGCACCCTAACCGACCTAGATTTGGATGGGACTGAAGCGGTCCTAGCGAAAGCCTCCCCTTTTAGACTCTGTTGCATGAGCATATGAAAGCTCATCTACTTCCTTTTCTTTGAGAGTCTGTAAAACCTTTAATCATCCAATAAGTGTTTATTTTCTTAAACACAAAATGGTAAACAAGACCAAAAATGCATATAATTAATAAGAACAACAGTAATCACAGTCATAGTAGGGTGCTTACACATACACACGTGATTTGTGCTAGGTCCTTTTTTACTTGCTAACTCTCATCAACATCAGTGAGGTCGTCATTCATACTGCACCAGCTGGAAATTACAGCCGTCCTCTTGGGCTTTTCTGGCTTTTCATGTGCTGGCTGATGCTGGCTTCACTGCTGTCCTGTGACTTGGGCTTTCACTACAATATCAGTCTGAGGTCCCATCTGGTTCCTCCCAGATGGTAGGCTTCCATTCATCCCTAAAATCTAGCCTAAGTCACTGTGTCTCCTGGAGTCTTTTCCAAGATCCCTGCCCTGTCCCCATGGAGACACGCTTCTACCTGCCTCCAAACAACATCAGAGTAACACACGTTGGGTTTTACTGTAATTTATCTGTATACAAGGCTTATATCCCCCTAGACGTAGGGTCCTTCAAATATTTGTTCCATGATTAGTCCATAGTAGGCCTCAGATAATGTTTGCTGTCTAATTTGAAGGATGAGGCTTACACTGTATAAAGTACACAAGACTTTTATGTGTTTAGTGCCTGTGTTTAAGGGGATCATGATTAGATGTGTATGTTTTTATGGTGAGCTGTTATATGAAGACAGGTTTACTAATGATAGTTGAGCTTTCTGACCATTCTCAGTCAGAATCATTTGTTGACTCAGGAAAAGGATAGATAATAAACGGTTTCATCCAAGAGGGAAAGTTTGACCCGGCCCAGGAAAGGGGGCCGTGCTAGCCTTTGTCTCCTAGGAGCAGCATGATTCAGCATTCCTTCTGCTTTCAGAGCTCCAAGCTTTGGTGGCCATATCTATTTATTTATTTATTTATGTTTGTGCAGTCCTGGGGGTTGAAGTAAGGGTCCTGAGCCTGCTAGGCAAGTGACCTCCCACTGGACAGCTCCCTGCTGCAAGTGACCTCCCACTGGACAGCTCCCTGCCAGGAAGCGCTTTCTAGGTCAGGTTCCCTTTTATCTGTGCTACTAAAAATTTAACTCGGGGCTTGATTCACAGGCTAGGCAAGCACCCTGCTACTGAGTTACGTGCCTTGCCTTTTGTCTTTTGGTTTTTTATTTTAAGACAGAGTCTTGCTTTGTTTCTAGTTTACGCTGGCCTTGAATTCAAGCTCTTTCTTATCTGGCCTCTGTGAGACCCTGTCTTTAAAAAAAGAAAAAAAAAGTGAGGGCAGGGGATACTGATCGTGGTCTTCTGTGCCTTAATCCTAGTGCTTGGGAGTCAGAGAGGCAGGGGAGTCGATGTGAGTTTGAAGCCAGCCTGATCTACAGGAGTTCCAGGCCAGCCAGGGCTACAAACTGAGAAACTTTCCCCAAGAGAAGTAACTCAAGACTTCACTGTCAGCAAGTGATAATCAGTTATGTTGGGCTGAGGATTGAATAGAAATGACGAGTCCTTATTCTCTTTAATTTAGTATTACATTTTAATGTATATTTTATCCTTCACAGCACTCTAATTTCTCCATTTTACCCACGTCGTTCAGCAGATGCTTGCTGAGTAGTGTGTCAGGCAGTGTGCTAGAGACGTAGGAACAGACATGTTCCTCACTAATTTGTGTGTTAGTGTCTGCTGACTGTATGTAAGGTATTGTTCTGGGTGCCTGAACAACAGCACTGAAAGTCACTGCCTCTCCAGGATTTTACAGCCTATACTGAGGTAGACTATGAACAAGGTAAGTAGACTACACAGAATATTTCTGAAGAGGCTAAAGGGGAAGAAAGCAGGAGGTGGAGAATGGCTGCAATATTAGGGTGACTGGGGTGATCTGCAGCCACAGGTATTTAGTCGAGAGCTGGAGGCCATCAGGAAGTATACTGTTTTGTTTTGTTTGTTTGTTTTAAAGTGTCTTTGATGGGGGGGCTGAGAGCTGCACTTATCTGTGGGTATACAGATTACTATCTAGAAAGCCCTTTGGAATTACATTGGTTTAGGAACGTGGCTGTAGCAGATTCTCTATCTAGGGTCTATGACCTCTCTAACTATGGGTAGCTGACTAAGTTTACAGTACCAGTCCTGAATTTCCTTCTTTTGAGTATGTTTCAGTCCACTTAGACAGCCTTTGGTTACCACCAAGATGAAAGTGGCACTGTTACCCCCTTGGGGTCGTCTTTGGTCTGGTCATTGTTGTGGTTGTAGGCTTTCCAGCCGGGCAGGAGGACTTTTGATTGCATTTTTCCCTGGACAGCCCATGTAATGCCTTCTGATATTGTGAGAGCTAGTCCTTTAGGAGCAGACTTACAGGTCAGTTCCAACTCAGTTCCTCCAGATTCTGTGTCTGAAGTGTGTGGACTCTTCAGCTGTCAGGTCTTACCTTCAGTTCTGGGAGGCAGCCAAGAGCAGTGATGACAGCCTGTATTGATAGGGGTCTCCTGGAGTCCCATGGCCAAAGATCTGAAGGGAGGTTTCCCGTGTTTGGTACTGGAGCGTTGCTCTTATGGGTAGGAATATTATCACCCATGTGGCATAACTCTATTTGATGTGTGTGTGTGTGTGTGTGTGCGTATATCCACACACACACACACACACACACACACACACACGTTTTAGGTGAGTGTATAAAACAATGTTTCCCTGTGACTTTTCCAAACATCCTTAATGTTTAGCTCTCTGTCCCCATTTTTCCTCTATAGTATCCTCCCTCCTCCCTCCAACCCCAGAAAGTGCACTGTTTAGCTGTAGAGAGCAGAATTGCCCAGTCAGGAAGGAGCTTTGAGGAGGCCAATGTGGACGAACAGAGGGAGTGAGAGGCGGACGTGAGGAGAAGAGGTAGAAAGTTGGGGTGGGGGGTGAAGATGAGCAGCTGCACAGGGCCTTGTGGGTCACTGGCTTCACTCCTGATGATGGTCTGGCGGAGGTGACACTGAAAAGACGGGGGACCAATGCATGGCAGTTCCCAGTGTCCACTGTGAAGGGCAGAGCGGGAGTGGAGCGAGAATCCGTTCTTGAAAGACTTTCTTGTAAAGGGAAACCAAAGGGGCACCTTCAGGCAAGAGGCTTTACCTATGGAGGAAGAAACTGTGGCTCGTTTATACGCATGATCCAGTGGAGAAGGAGAAGCTGCATCTCTGCATCCACCGGGGATAACTATAGGTAGAGAAAACAGGGTCCAGGGATGGGCTCTGGGAACATGGTTCTGGGCGCTCAGGTAGCCATGTTGAGAACAGGCTGGTAGTGGTGAGGGCTGAAGCAGAATCACCTAGTGGGCTTGGCAGTGTGGATGAGAGGTCGACTGTTGGCATGATTTCTGGGAAGGAGGTGGAAAATGACGGTTTTGGATGAATTTGGAAGGCAGGGTTGTGGTTCGTCTACTGGATCAGATATTAGAGCGGGTGGAACGCCCGTCAAGGAAGACTGCCCAAGCAGCTGAAACAATAAATGTGCCATTTACTGCCGCATAAGGGATAAGTGCGATGTCCGTGTTGGGGGCACGGACTTCCAAGCGAGCCGTTTCTGCTAGAGACTGGACGGCAGAAGAGAGGCCCGGCTCGGAGATATCGAAGTCAGTGCATGTGTCTGCAACCCATCCCCGGCCGAGGCAGCTTAGACAGCTTCAAAGAGAGAGCTCTGGAACACTCCATGGGGGTGGAGGTAGCCAAAGGAAGAAACCCTGGAGAGGATGGTTTCCTGGGTTGTTCAAAATGAAAGCTGTGCTCAGACCACATCAAATACTGCTGTAGGTCAGATTTTTAAAAAGAGGAAGGGGAATTGATTTAGCTGTGGACTGGCGTGGACCACTCTAAGGTGCTTTCAGTGTGTGGTGGACAGCAGCAAAGGGTGGAAGGATTTTTTTTTTTTTTTGGTTTTTCAAGACAGGGTTTCTCAGTGTAACAGCTCTGGCTGTTGTGGAACTCACTTTGTATATGTAGACCAGACTGGCTTTGAACTCATAGAGATCCACCTGCCTCTGCCTCCCAAGTGCTGGGATTAAAGATATGTTCCACCACCTCCTGGCAGGATTTTCTTTCTTTCTTTCTTTCTTTTTAATTTTTTCCAGCAGGATTTTCTTATAAAGGGTAAATGAAGATAGCATGCAAAGAAGTTCAAGAGGAAATAGGGATGGGAGTCTTCTCTTTTTAAAAGTTTATTATTGTTTTTAATTATGTGTCTGTGTGTGTGTGTGTGTGTGTGTGTGTGCGCGCGCGCGCGCGCACGCACGCGCGCATAGGATCCCATAGAACTGGAGTTGCCACCCATCCGAGTGGCCTTATCCACTGATCCATCTCTCTAGCCCCCAAGGGGCTTTTCTTAAAGAAATAATGACAGTTGTATGCTGTGTCCATGGCTCAATAAAGAGGAAGAACCCAAAATCTGGGGAAGGCTGGGTGGTGCTTTAGTGGGTGAAAGGGCAGGAACCCACTGTATCCATCCAGGGGTTACTCTAGGGATAAGAGTGGCGAAGCCATCTAGAGGAGGGAAGATAATCTGGATGTCACAGACTCAAAGGGGGCAGATGTGACCGTGGGAGCTTTGAAGAGTTAGTTAATAAAATGATTGCAGCTGGCCTTCAAGATGACTCTGAGACTAGCAGACTTGTGTGTGTTTCTCTAGGTATGTTCTATTGCAAAAGAGCACCCAAGACCAGGCTAGTCATTTATCCAAACAAGCAATAGGCGCAGGGCACTTGAAAGAGAGTGGCTATGAGTTTGATGAAGATATGAAGGAAAGTGAGGGTAAGACGTGGCGGTGGGGGCAGTGAGAAGATGGGGAGGTCTTTGCATGGTAGCTCCCATTGCGGTTGGAGTGTGGCTGGAGTGGGGCCAGAGGGAGAAGCAATCTGGAAAGCTGGAAGGTGGTGTTTATAATTGTGCGACTGCAGGGTGGCCATGGTGAAATGGCAGGCAACATCCTTAAAGAAAAAGCTCCAGAAACCAAAGTGCCCGGCCATTGGAAGGATCCATCACAGGGACAAGGACAGTCCCCGTATTTATTATAATGGGGGAGTCAGGGAATGAGGTTTCAAGGGTAGTCGGGGTGTGACCCTGGGATGTTGTGTGAATTGGCAAGTCGGGATGGTTATGGCTTGTGAGGGGGAGGATGCTCTAGAAGGTAAAATGAAAAGCAGGTAACACATCAACCCTATGTCTAGGGCTAGGATCTCAGGGGAGAGAGTGAGAAACAGCCTTGGGTGGACGGCAAATGGGGAAGCAGAGTCACTGACTGGGAAGAGAAAGTGATTCAGAAGAAAAAATGTCTTAGTTTGCTCTCCTTTGTTGTGGTAAAGACCATGACCAAAAGCAACTTGGGAAGGAAAGGGTTTATTTGGCTTACATTTCCCAGGTCATGGTCCATTAGGGAAGAAAGTCAGGGCAAGAACCCAGGGCTTCTTTCTTCTGGAGGTGGAGCCTGAAGCAGAAACCACAGAAGGTGCTACTTACTGGCTTGCTCTCCATGGCTTACTCGGCTTGTCGTTTTGTTTTTAACATTTTCAAAGATTTGTTTTTATTGTTTTTTTTTTTTTTTTGATTTTTCGAGACAGGGTTTCTCTGTAGCTTTTGGTTCCTGTCCTGGAACTAGCTCTTGTAGACCAGGCTGGCCTCGAACTCACAGAGATCCGCCTGCCTCTGCCTCCCGAGTGCTGGGATTAAAGGCGTGCGCCACCACCGCCCGGCTGTTTTTATTGTTTTTAATTGTGTGTGTGTGTGTGTGTGTGTACTTGTGAGTGGGTGCCTACAGTGGCTAGAGGAGTTGGCTCACTCTGGAGAGGGAGTTAGAGGCAGTTGCCAGCTGCCTGATGTGGCCATCAGAAGCAAAACTCAGGTCCTCTGGAAGAACAGTATCTGCTTTTAGCTGCTGAGTCATCTCTCGATCAGCTGGCTTTTTCTGCAGTGGAGGACCACCTGCCCAGGGTAGCCCCGCCCCTAGGGGATGGCTTTCAATCATTAGTTAAGAAAATGCCTCACACACTTGCCTACAGGCCAGTCTGAAGGAGGCACATTTCCAGTTGAGGTTCCCTCTTCCCAGATGACTCTGGCCGTGTCAAGTTGATGAAATATTAACTGGTAGAGAAAGGAAGGCTCACCAAGAAAGGTCGACAACGGAATTTAGAGCCCATTGATGTGGTTCAAGAAGAGGCAGCAAAAATGAGCAGGGACGGAGGGTAGGACCAGAAAAGGTACTGTAAGGGCTGGGCTGGAGCTCTGTGGCAGAGTTCTTGCCCAGCATACGTGAAGGTGCACAGCTGGGGTAAGTGGGGGTGGGGAGACTTGGGAAGCTCTACCTTGGAATCATGATTAGTTTACTGCACAGCCGGGCTCTACCACTGTTGTAGCGGACATGGATGTGCTACTGTACACAATAATGCAGGAGTTTACTTCTGCTGACTTTAATTCACCCTAATACAGGTTATAGAAGCGGATTTCTTTCTAAGGAGATGTTACTCTGGTTTTCTGTCATTATTGTTGAGTCTTTTGTTTGTTTTGTTGTTGTTTTAAGACAAGGGCTTACCATATAGCCTAGGCTGGCCCCAAAACTACGATTCTCCTGCTTGATGCTGGGATTAAAGTTATGCTGGTTAGTTGATTTTTTTGTTTGTTCGTTGTTTTGTTTTATCAATTTGACACAAGCTGGAGTAATCTGGGAAACGGGAACCTTAGTTGAGTGAAGGCCTCAATCACATTGTCTATAGGCAAGTCTGTGGGGGTATTATCTTGATTAATGAATGGTGGGATTGGGGGGCTAGCCTACTGCCAGTGGTTCCACCCTTGAGTGGGTATTTCTGGTGATCCTGGGAAGTATAAGAAAACAGGCTGAGCAAATCATAGGGAGTAGTCCTCTGTCCTTCAGTGTGCCTCCAGATCACCCAGAACACTCAATGTAGCATAAATATTATGTAAGTAATTGTGGATTCTTTGTGGAGTTATTTTAATGTGGGTGGGATATGAACCCAGGGCCTTTTGCATAAATGGTGAGTTATCTACTACTGAACTACATCCCCCCACAACCTTGGAAATGGTTTCTCTACTATATTCATATTGTTTAAGGAATAATGTCTAGAAAAAAGTCTTAACATTTTCAGTGTGGATACAAATTAAGTTTTTCCAGTGCTTTCTATTTGCAGTTGCCTGGATCCATTGATATGAAACCTGTGGATACATGGAGCTGCTGTAACCCCAAACCCAACATGTCCCTCTGCACAGGGCTAGGCACAGCATAAGCAGGATCAGACCTGTCTTCATGCCTGGCAGAGCCGTTTGGGTTCCGCTTTAACCCGTTGCCTTCTCCGTTTATTAAAGGCCTCAGTGGGAATGAGCCAGGCCCAAAGATTTACCTTTGGAGAAGAGAGATGAAGTCCTGGTAAGACTTCCTAGGTGTCTGTACCGCTGCTTCTAGAAGCTGAGCTCTCTCTGTGCGCTGTGGTCGGTATTTCCAGAAATGGACTGAACTCTTTTCTTCCTGTGTGAAAATCTGTTTGTTCGTGGGCTCGAGCTGGGATTTAAAAGCTGGATGTTCCCCCTTGCTTCTGGCTTCTTTAGGTCGCTTTTCTGTTGCCAAGCTGTGTTCTCATTGAGTGAGAAAAAAAAAAAGTTGTCCTACCTTGCTTATTGGAATGTCTGTGTCTGACAGCATCAGTGCCTTGTGTGTGTGGCATTTTGTTGATTTTCAACGTGTTTTTGGCTTCTCTGTCTCACTGCATAGTGATGTGCTGGGCATTCTCTATCTGTTCACCATTTTGATCAGTGTGGATACCTTTCTTTTTCTTCCAATTTTGCCCTGTCTTCATTTTCCAGCTACTTGTTCCGAGGGCTGAAGGAAGAGGGGTTTTTTAAAAGGCAGGAAAGGGAGCTATAAACCAATCCCATTTCTGGTGGCCAAACAAAGCGAACCCAGCTGCTTTTTATAGACCAGCCCTGAGACACTTCTGTCTGCTGAGCTTACCACATCCGCAGAAGTGCTGAGAAAATGTGACTTAGTAACTGTCCCTATCTGTCCACACCTTAAGGTGCTCAATGAAACACCTCCTGCAGTGGCCAACTCAGAAGTTAGGTCCAAACAGTCCTTTTTGTGAATTTGCTTTTTGTTTGCTAGGTTTTTGTTCCAGAGATTTTTCTTCTTCTTTCTCAGCATAGAACTTTGATATTGCTATAGTTACTGTTGTCATTGCCAGGTAGCCCAAGCTGTCGTTGAATTTGTCATCCTCCTGCCTCAACATCCCCAGGGCTGAGATTGTGGCTATGTGCTACCATGTCCACCTCCCTCACCCCATCCCAGGTGCTGGGTGCACCGTAGATGCTGGGTGCCTAGAGTCAGACAAGCCCTAGGATGTCATGGCTGAGAGACACCAAGCAGTTTGTATGGGTGCCTCTACTCCTTGCGTTCCCTCTGTCCCATCTTTGAGTGCCCACTCCATTCTAAAGGAGTGGAAGAGTATCTGAAATGAACTTAGTGACGCCTGAATCTGTCTTCCTGCCACTTCTGTTCAATTTAACAAAGATCAAGTGCCTACCAAGCACCAGGCACTGTTCCAGGGAATGGAGTCAGCACAAAACACATAGACAAAAATCATTTCATGGCTAGATCTGCCCCTTGGTGCCGTGCAAGGCAAGCCCAAGATTCCTTCTGTGCAGAAGTCCTTCAGTAACTTGTAGGTGCTCAGGGTTCTCTTGAGTCTTAACATCAAGTTGAGCCCTTGATTAATCCAGAGTAAGGCTCTTCTCGCGCGTGTCTGTTACAGGATCTTTCAATAAGTATCATTTAATAAATATTGAGCTCAATATTTATTACGTATTGGATTGATTTTTTTCATAGGCATTTTTAACTGTGGTTTTGTTATAAAGACACCTGAAAAAACATTCTGGAAAATTAAGATAAAAAATGCAAAGAAGAGCTGGTCATAGGAGCTCCTTTCTAAATCCTGTCACTTGGGATACTGAGGCAGGAGAGTGTTGCTCTGAAGCAAAGCCACATGGGCTACATCATGAGTGCCAGGCTAGCCAAGGCTATATAGCAAGACCCTGTCTCAAAAAAAAGGGAGAAAGAAATTACTTGCAGCCCCATTCTCACTGTTAAAATGTATATTTTTCTCTTTTTCCAACCCACATCTATTTACATAGTTGGGAACATAATGGATTAGTTATTTTGAATCCTGAGGTTGGTGGGGGACAGTGTTGGAATCCCCCCCCCCCCAAAATGAGTTCAGACTGAGCTGGGGTTGAATTTAGGCCTTGCACGCATCAGGCAAGCACTTCACACAGCACCGCTAGAGCTCTGTTCCTCCATCTAACATTGACATTTGCATAGATGAAATGTAGCTGTGTGTTGATAATTGTTTAGGGGGGTGTGGTGTAGCATGGGCCTGGAATCTCAGCCCCCGAGGCAGAAGAATTTTGAGTTTGAGCTAGTCTGTGCTACATCATAAGATCCCTTTTTTTTTCTTTCTTTTTTTAATGATGAGATGGAAGTGGCTGCATACACAGTGTTTCAGCCAGTAGATTTGCTGAGGTTCAGTCCCTGAAGAGTGTAGGGATTCCAAAAATGGGCAACATTGATGTGTTTGCTTCCAAGCCAACTGGCCCCAGAGCAGTCCTGCCTCAGGGAAGAAGGGTCTGACCACAGCTGCGCTGTGACTTCTCTAACGTGCATCACTCTTGTGTGTTGCGTTCTTTCTCTCTGCTCATTCCCTGTATCACAATCACGCTCTGCCCATTTGTTGGAGGATGGTGCTGTCTTCTGCCTTCTTACTGCCTACACCAGCATACACCAGGATGCCCGTGTGGCTGTCTGAGGCTCTCTTCTGGCCAGATGAGCTCTGGAAGCATTTCTTCCAGTTGACAAAGCACTGGCAAGTGCGGAGCTCACTCTAGCCCTTGCTTGCAGGCCTGCAGCTAAGCCAGAAACCCCTGACCACCTTCCCGGATGTGGTGGTCGTCCGATTATCCACGCCCTCCGTCCAGTCAGATAGTGAAATCACCATCCTGAGGCACCTGGAGAAGCTGGGCTGCCGCTTGATCAACCGTCCTCAGAGCATCTTAAACTGCATCAACAAGTTTTGGACATTCCAAGAGCTGGCTGGACATGGGGTCCCCATGCCAGACACCTTCTCCTATGGTGAGTCTCCCCAAACACGTCACTCCTTTCCAAAACACTGGTGTCCCCCCCCCCCCCCAAGCCTCCCTGTTTCTCTCTGGTTGCTTTTTCCCCTGAATCTGCCTGCTTACCTTTGGGGAATTAACATATTGACCTCTGGCTAATCCTTCTGTGTAAACTGCCTCGGCCACTTTCTGTTTCTAGTCATTCAGTAAATATACACCAGCCACATAAGAGGCTGGTTTAGTCACTGTCCTATGGCTGTAAAGAGACACCATGACCAAGGCGACTCTATAACAGAAAGCATTTAACTGCTGCTCCTTTACAGTTTGAGAGGTTTAGTTCATTATCGTTGTGGTGAGGACCACGGCAGCAGGCAGGCAGACAAGGTGCTAGAGAAGTAATTGAGAGAGCTACATCCTGATCGGCAGGCAAGGAAGGAGACAAAGCCCAGTCCCGTGACACGCTTCCTCCAACAAGGCCACACCTCCTTACCTCCTTATCCTTTAAATCCTATCAAAGAATCCTCCCACTCCCTGGTGACTAAGCATTCAAATATGGGAGCTTAGAGAGGACATTCTTATTCAAACCACCGCAGACACTCAGTGCTAGGGCCGGACTGGCCTCAGAAACAAAAGGCCACAAATACAATTTCTGTGCAGTAAGGTCAGTGTTTAGGTGAGAGAATTATTGCCTTTGGGTGGTCCAGTTCATTGGAGAGGTCTGAAGGGCAGACTTCAAGGACCACTTCCTTAAAGAGGTAGTAGCATTAACTCAGCTAAAGACAACCTGTGAAAAGCAGGGCCAGGAATAGAGAGCAGAAAAAGGGCCAGAGGTAAAGAACACTATTAGCTGCAGAAGGTTAAGGATGCTCGAGAGAGAATTGAGGCCTTAGACGGGAAAGATAAAAAAAGATACAGCAATGCCAAGGAGATAGTGGTGTCTCGGGACTGACACCACTTCTGTCAGGAAGTACCCAATCAGAGTCACCCCGTAGGTCACTTTGGCCACCACACGGAGAGTGAATTACACAAGACAAGGTAGAGACAGGGTAGACAGTGGTAGGCTTCTTCAGGGAATGAGGAATGGTGTTGCCAGCTTGTAGATATGCGAGCAGAGTCAGGAATGGCAAGGGCAACAGGCATAATAGAGCAGAATGACTGTCTGGGGCCAAGGGAAAGAACCAAGGTGACAAGGTTCTGGCTTGGGTCACCAGGTGCCAACACAGTCATGGACTGAACTGAAAATAGGAAGAAGCAAACTGGTTGTCAGGTGTGTAGCTGGCAGGGGAGATGGTTTCGGTGGAGAGCTTGGTCTGTTTGAGGCACTCACAGTCTGTGCAAGGGAAGCTGCTTGGGAGGCGGTGAGCAGCGGGCTCTGAACGGCTGGGAGCGAGGAATTGGAAGCCCCCGTTATGCTGAGTGAAGTGATGGACATAGGAGGTTGTGAGCGTGAAGGATGAAAGAACAGAGGGCGAAAGGGACCCTTACGGGATCTGACATGGAATGCTTATGTTTTATATATTTATTACAGTGAAACGATAAAACTGAGCTGTATGTGGTGACACATGCCTGTAATCCTGGCACTTGGGAGGCTGAAGCAAGGAGGACCATAAGTTTGAGATCAGCCTGGGTGCTGTGAAGAGACACTGTGACCACAGCAACTCTTAGAAGGGAAAACATTTAATTGGGGCTGGCTTACAGTTTCAGAGGTTTAGTCCCTATTGTCACAGCGAGAAAGAAACATGGCAGCATGCAGGCAGACATGGTGCTGGAGAAGGAGTTGAGGGTTCTATATCTTGATCAGTAGGCAACAAGAAATAAACTGGGCTGCACTGGGCCTAGCTTGAGCATTTATGAGACCTCAAAGCCCACCTCCACAGTGACACACTTCCTCCAACAAGGCCACGCCTCCCAGCAGAGCTACTCCCTTTGGACCAAGCATTCAAACACATGAGTCTAATAGGCCATGCCTATCCAAACCACCATACTAGGCTACAAAGTGAGATCATCTCAAAAAACACAAAAGAGTAAAACAAAATAAAATCGAGGGGGAAAAAAAAGAGAGAGTCTTTTAGGGAATGGATGAAGAAGCGCTTATAAAGGGAACTAGGTAAGTGCGGTTTGAGAAGCGAGGGGAAAGCAGAGAAGTCAGGCCAATGGGAAGAATGACATCATCAAAAGCCCACATGGCTCCTATCCAACAAGAAGACCGCTTCCGCTCAGTGATGGGGAGAGAAGCCACCATAGGAGGCAGGAGGAACTGAAGGGGAGTGAAGAGAGGGAAACCTCTAACTCCCCCAGCATCTAGGTGGTGGGTAGCAGGGTTGTCATAAGGGATGGTGTGGGCCCAGCAGCAGGACTTCATTTGTTTAGGATGGGAGCAAGTTGATCCCATGAGGAAACATGAGTGGAGATGTAGAAAGTAGAGCCAAAAAGGATGGCACAAGACCTCCTAGAAGTTGCCTACTGTTGCCTGCTACATGGTCCTCTCCACAGCTTGGCATTTTCCTGCTTCAAGACCAACAGAAAACTCTGAAGTTTTGTTTCCTTTTAAAGGGTTCATCTAATTAGAGCAGGTCTACCCAGGATCATTGACCATCCCTGCTTTGATGGGCACAAGGGTAATAGATTATTCGATCATCTGTGTTCTCATAGTCACTGGTCTCTCTCTCCCACTCAAGAGAAGGGACTGCACAGAGGAATGTTCTCCTGGAAGGGTAGGTGCCTGGCACGGCATCCTAGGATTCTGCTCCCACAGACATTGCGAAGGAACTGACTAGAACAATGCCATAATAACTGATGTGGCATTTCCATGTATATAATGTGGCTTGATGCTGGTAGCAGCTTTCCTCTGTGCCTGCCTTGCACATTACAGGTATCTAGTTCATGTCTACCGGGTTTGGATGGATTTGACTAGATTTCACTAGAGTATTCTAAGGGGGCAAGTGCTGGGCCAGCCTCTGCCCCATTGCCAACACTTTATTGACTCTCGCTTTTTCTTGGCAGGTGGGCATGAAGACTTTTCTAAAATGATCGATGAAGCAGAGCCCCTGGGCTACCCAGTGGTGGTGAAGAGCACACGGGGACACCGGGGTCAGTGGTGCTGCTGGGAAGCCAGTCCGTGTACCTGCGGTTCTGGGTACAGGGATGCTGTGCACACTCAGAGTGTGTTCTGTCACTGACAGTCTCCTCTCTTCTTTCATCTCTCCTGAGCAGATTTAGATTCTCAAGTTCACAGCCAGCATATCTGTGCTTTCTCTGGAGTAGATTCTTGGAAACAGATCTGTTCTCCCTCTCCCAATCCCCACGTTACCTCTTATACCAAGCCCACTTTCTCATCATGGCGCCAAGGCCTGTGCAGATGGCTGTTGTCGGGTCTCTGTCCCACCCGGTCCTGTAACCGTTCAGTCCCAACGAAATACACAGAGGCCGACATTATCAGTGAGGCATTCTCATTTTGCTACCCCTGCATCTCGGTGATAACTGCAGACTGAGCCTTTCCTCTTCCAGAATTCTCCTATTCTGGTCACCCTGCCTGTACTTCCTGCTTGGCTACTGGCCAATCAGTGTTTTATTAAACCAGTACAAGTGATAAATCATATAGGATACAAGACCATTGTCCCACAGTATTTATTTTTAAAACAAGAGCTCTGAATCTAATCTCCTTTGTTTAGCTTTTTTTCTGACCATTATTCATAACAACTTGTAACCAGCACTCTAGACAAAGACAAACATCCATAATCTATTTTTGGGGAATATGGGAGTAGTTTTCCAGGCTACTTCCTGATGATTTGGGATGCTAATAATCTTATGGGGACCTAAAGAAGATTTAGGATTATGGTCAAGTCCTTACTGGAATATTCTTTGAGGCTGGATCATCTTAGCCAGCAGTCTTGAGGCTGTTCTGGATGCAGAACTCAGAGGAAACTCCAACAGAGGTACTGTGAAATGTTGGGTCATCTGGGCCATTCGCTCCTATCAGAGATTTTTCAGGGGTCTTCCTTTATCAAACCTGATTTTTCTTAACCCAGAATGAATTCACAGCCTCTCATTTCCTATGGAAACAAAATCAAAAATCTCTTCTCCAAAGTAGCATATCTTTTGACTTAAATTTTGAAGTCAAAGCATTTTCAAAATATATGGGTTGGGTTAACCCAGCAGCATTTTTAATCAAGTGTCTTTTAGCAGCTGTTGCTCCTTTCTCATCCATCAAACAATTCAAAGACAACACAATAACATACAGTATCCAGATTCTCTATATTTTTCATCTTTATGTGGTTTTATTTTTTAAACTCTTATTTCTTTTATTTGTATTTTTAATTTTTGGTTTTTTTGAGACAGGGTTTCTTTTTTTTTTTTTTTTCCGAGACAGGGTTTCTCTATGGTTTTGGAGCCTGAGACAGGGTTTCTTTGTGTATCTTTGACTATCCTGAAGTTCACTCTGTAGACCAGACTGTCCTTAAACTCACAGAGGAGGTCCACCTGCCTCTGCCTCCCAAGTACCGGAATTAAAGGTGTGTGCCATCACACCCAACTACTCTCTTTCTTTTCTTTTCTTTTTAAGGACTTTATCCTTTCTCTTTTTTCTTCCAAGCCTACATATATTTTTAAACACACTGTAAATTGTTTAGAGGGTTTTTGTTTGTTTGTTTCTAAATCTATATTTACTATTTATCTCTCTTTTTTTGACCACATGAGTCTTTAATTTGCCAAGCGATATGGCTAGGCTTTGATGAGTGGCTCCACCCCATTCCATAGCTTTCTGAGAGTCTAACTTCATGGTGGAGGTCCTGGCAGAGCCATGTTTATTGCCATAACTCTATGGAGTTTCAAGGTCCCTGCTACCATCAAGAAGCATCCTTTTGGCTATTCATAAATACCGCTTAAGTGTTTGGTGGTGGGGCCTCTTAAAAGAGCTGCAAGGGTTTTGCAGCTAAAGCTGAGTCAGGAAGCCTCTCTTAAGTGAGATGCAATTGCCTCCAGCAAACAGAGCCCACCCGAGAAAATGCTACTACCAAGAAGTTGTGCTTAACTTTGTTCTTTTGTGTCTAGAATTAATTCCCAAGTTCTCTCAGGTTTTATGTGGACGTAGTTGCCCACATTGGTGCCATTCTTTTGACAGAGGTTTCTGTCCCACCCAGTCCTGCAGCTGTTCAGTCCCAAAGAAACACACAGGGGCCTCCATTAATTATTAACTGGTTGGCCTATCAGCTCAGGCTTTCTTATTAACTAGCTCTTACATCTTACATTAACCCATAATTCTTGGCTGTGTTAGCCATGTAGCTTGGTACCTTTTATCAGTGAGCTATAGTGACTGTATCTGAGGGGGCGTAGTACCCTTGGGCTCTAGACTTCTGGGGCAAGATGCAGCAGCCTAAACAGATGCATACTGACCATTGTTGTGACATAGATACCCAGAGAAACAGTAAATGCTTTCAAACTCATGTTAGTACAGCTTGTGAACAGACATGTCCACGGCCCCTCTGAGCCTGAAGAACAGGGGAAGCTTACTCAACCCTTTTCATCTGTGCTTTTAAACTTTTAAAAAAGTTAATTAATTGATTTCTGTGTGTATGAGTGTTACCTGCATATACCTGTTTTCCACATGTATGAATACCTGTGTAGGCCAGGGTGGATGTTGTATCCCTTGGAACTGGAGTTACAGACAGTTGTGAGCCACCTTGTGGGTGCTGGAACTTGAACCTGTGTCTTTGAAAAGAGCATCTATTACTATAACCATGAAACCATATCTCATTTCTGTTTTTAAATTTAGGCTAGTCTATTCCATTCACACACACAGACACGCACAGACATGCACACACTCAGACACACATGCACACACAGACACTCTCCAGTGAACACTGACCGCACACCTAACTGCACAGTCCCTATTACTTGCCACTTGGACATCTTCAAATAACTTGCTTCCTCTCCTCAAATTTCATCAGGTGTCTGGAATTCCATCACTTTAGGAGTGACTGAATGTTATGGTTTGTTTTCTTTTTACAGTACTGAAGATCGAAGTCAGGGATTTTGGTGTGCTTGTTAAACATCTTATCTTTATGCTACTTTACATACATGTATGCATACATATATATATATACAGCTCTGAATGCTGGTTGTGGTTTTGGGAGTTGCTTTTCAGTTTTATGAGCCGTGTGTGTGCGTGTGTGTGTGTGTGTGTGTGTGTGTGTGTTCATGTGCATGGGTATGTGCCTACATGCCATGCACAGAGCCCATAGGAAGGTGTCAGTATCTCCTCTTTTTTCAAGAGCCCAAAGCTGCTCCACTTCCCTTGTGGTGACAAGAAAAGCTGGGGAAACCATTTGTTTTCTGTTTTTGCCTAAAAGAATGCTCAGTCATGCATGCTCATGCTGGATTTTCAGGGCAAAGCTGTTGGGAACGCTGCTCAGACCTGTTCACTGAGATGCAGGTTTAGATAGGAGGTGCAGGGGCACAGTGATTCGAGCAGCAAGCAAGAACTTCAAAGTCCAGAGGAATGCTCTCCCAGAGCACCACAGAATGGAGCCATTCTCGGAAGGATAAAGTGAGGATGGCCAGCTAAGAAATGTCATCCACTTAAAAGGAAGAAACAGGACACTGGGGAGATGGCTTCCTTGGTAGAGTACCCGCTGAAGAAGGATGAGGATCTTGGCTTGGCTCCCCAGTACCCTCATAGAAAGCTAAGTGTGGTGGTGTGTGCCTGGACCCCTGGCTCTGGAGATACAAAGGCAGGAGGATCATTAATCTTGCCTCATTGGTGAGCTCCAGGTCCCAGTGAGAAACCTGTGTCAAAAAGTAATGTGGAGGAGCTGAGGAGATGGTGGAGATGGCGCGGTTGATGGAGCACTTCCTGTGCAAACATGCGCACCTGAGTTTGAAACTTCAGCACCCATGGCAAAAGCTGGGTGTGGCTGTGTGTGCCCCTAACCCCAGTATTGATAGTGGTTGCTGGTGGCCAGCTAGCCAAAACAACTAGCTTCTAGTTCAGTTAAAGACCTTGTCTTGGTGCAACAAGGGAAAGACACCCAACACCTTCCTCTGGCCACCACATTTATGCATGGGTGCACATACCTTCATGTTCACATGTATGTACTATACGTATGCCACACACACACACACATACAGGAAGGTGGGGGCAATAGAAGGCACCTGACATTGATCTCTGACCTCCAACCCATACCACACACACAAATGAAAGAAGGTGTCTGCCAGAGGTTCCCTCCTGTGAGCCCTCAGGCCGGTCTTGAGGCAGTAGCATGGACCTTGTGGGCCTCTTACTGTGCTGTGGTTGTCCTCTTTGCAAAACTCTCCAACCACACTTGAGATTCTAAACTGTATTCAATTAATTATGTTCTGTAAACACAGATGAGTGTGCCCTGTGTACTAAGCCCAGTGTGGGGTTTAGAGCAGAGAGAGAGAAAGCACTAGACACAGGCCCTGTGGCACCTTAGGGTGATGGGAAACACTGACTGTAGGTGTCTTGAGATCTTGTCCCTCTTTCTGAGTTTCTGTACTACTTTATAGTTGCATTTTCAAAAAGAAGCAGGCTCAAGTCCCACCCTGTAACAGCATTCTGGGGAGCTAGGAACATGGGTGCAGAGGAACATGAGATGGTGAGGTGAAAATCTGAAAGAAAAAAAAATAAGTTTCAGCGTTCTTTGAGAAGAAAGAGTCTCAGAGAAATGGGAGGGGCCCATCCAGGGGAAGTTGAACCTGTTTGGGGCAGGGAGGCAGGCCGGGGAGGTAGGACCCCAAAGACCGGCCGACAGCTTCTCCAGCTCTTGCTCTTCGTCTCTTCTTGAAGGAAAAGCTGTTTTTCTGGCCAGAGACAAGCATCACCTCTCTGATATCTGCCACCTGGTCCGCCATGACGTGCCCTATCTGTTCCAGAAGTACGTGAAGGAGTCGCATGGGAAGGACATCAGGGTGGTGGTGGTGGGTGGCCAGGTGATCGGCTCCATGCTGCGCTGCTCCACCGATGGCCGCATGCAAAGCAACTGTTTTCTAGGTAAGATGGGGAAGGCTGGAGGGCTCTGTGGCCTGCCCAGTGAGCAATCTCTACTCCTGGGTCAGACCTTCTGATGATTGTGGATCTCACAGGAAGTCAAGGGCTGGGCCAGAAGACACAGTCCTGGGTGTCAAGACACTGAACGAAGTCTGACACCTTGTGTGTAGATGTTAGGACTCGAGGACGGGTTGTCTGGGGAGTGACGGGAGGACCAGGGAAAAAGTCCATTTAGGAAGGCCTGGAAGGCACCAGGAAGGAGCTGAGGAGACTGCTTTGACAACTACAGCCACTCAGATGACCAAAGGCCTTTCAGGTGTGGCCATCCCGTGACCCTGAGAGCCCCAAAAGCTGAGTGCAGCCCAGCGCAAAGCACAAACTTACTAAAACATCAAGATTTTTTTTTTCAAAAATTTTTGGGGTGTGTGTGTGTGTGAGAGAGAGAGAGAGAGGGAGAGAGGGAGAGAGGGAGAGAGAGAGAGAGAGAGTGGGAAGGAGGGAGAGAGGGAGAGAGAGAGAGACTGACTGACTTGATTGCAGTGAAGCAAGGCTGCAGTCAGGAGGACCTTGTATTTGCTCTCACATTTTATTTGAAGATTTTCTTCTCTTCTCATGCACAAAGCTGCCAGAGAGCTGCAGTTTTTATTCTGGCTGAGTGCAGAAGCCCGTCCCTTTAGCCTTCTCGAAAAGCTCGTTCTCTATCGCGGGAACAGAGACAATAACAAGAGGGACATAACAACGTCCTCGTCCCTATCTCAAAACTATGGTCAACCTTGGTGAATGAGTTTGTGTTGGTAATTTGGAAAAAGAAAGCAGAAAAAGAAAAGCCCTATGTTTTTTTTCCGGACTCAGCAGATGCATGCCCCAAGTTCATTGACTGCCCAGTAAAGGGGCTCATTTGCTGGTTGGGTCTCGCTTGACTATCTCATCTTCAGTGGAGTCCGGACAACATATTATGAATATTATGAATCAGTTCTTGCTTGGGGCTAGCACATGGCCCAGAAGCTGTGAGATACTCTGGCCACACAGGCATGTGCAGAGCTGCATGTGGATCCTTGTATGTGTGGATACACGTGATGTGTGAAGACCCCAGGTTGATAGTTTATTATTATTATTACTATTTATTATATTCCTTTTTCTGGTACTAGGGGTCGAACCCAGAGCCTTACACATGCTGGATAGGTGTCCTGACACTGATGCTCAGCCCAGCGTTACTAATGATTATAAAGTATGTTGTTCCTATCTACTATATGAAAGGTAGATTATAATTTTTCATTTCCCTAACAGCCATTTATTGAATACACACTGTGTATCAGGCACTGTGATTTTCTAATATTTACTTATAATTTTTATGTATGTGGGTGCCCATAGGGACCAAAAGAAGACATTGGAGTCCCTGGAGTTATAGGTAGTTGTGAACCACCTGAAATGGGTGCTGGGAATCAAACTAGACTCCTCTGGGAGCTGTCAGTGCTCTTAACCACTGAGCCATCTCTCCAGCCCCAACGTTCTAAAATTTTAAGTAGCACTGAATAGAAGTACTTGTGTCGCTAGCTAGCCCTCCGTCACCGGTCTCCTCTCTCTCCAAGGGTCATCAGCGAGTGTGGCATTTGTCACCTTCGCATTGCTGTGCTTTCTCCCCAGGTGGTGTGGGCGTCAAGTGCCCACTGACAGAGCAAGGCAAGCAGCTGGCTATCCAGGTATCCAACATCCTGGGCATGGATTTCTGTGGTATTGACCTTCTCATTATGGATGACGGCTCCTTCACGGTGTGTGAGGCCAACGCCAATGTCGGCTTCCTAGCCTTCGACCAGGCATGCAACTTAGATGTGGGGGCGATCATTGCAGACTATGCCATGTCCTTGCTGCCCAACAGGCAGACGGGGAAGATGGCCATCCTCCCCGGACTGTCAAGTCCCAGGGAAAAGAATGAGTCAAATGGCTGTGCTCCGGCTCAGGGAGTTGAGAATGTCTATACCATCAATAATGGGTCTACCTCTAGTGAGAGTGAGCCTGAACTGGGAGAGGTCCGGGATTCCTCAGCAAAAACGATGGGGGTCCCACCTCCCCACGTTGCCCGAGCCTGGTTACAACATTAACAGAATTGCTTCAGAACGCCAGTGAATTCCTGCTTTTTTTTTTTTTTTTTTTTTTTTTGGCAGCATTTAAACCAAATCCTCCCGCTTCCCTGAGTAGTGTCCAGTGAGTAAGATCTGGACTAATGAGATTTCCTTTGCACAGAAACTAGAAAATCCTGTCTAGGCACTCAGCATTCTTTCTAACAACGGTTTGAACAAATAGCCTAGCTTTGTGGTTTTTATGAAGACTCATATATAAAAAAACATAGTCACTAAGAACAACATCCCAAATGGTCTACACGAGACCAATGTCTACTGCGAGCACTTGGCCGGAGGGGTAGGCTTTAAGGTTCTGACTCTGCTGCTGCTGTCCCAGCCCTAGCAGCAGCAGGCATGAGCTTGGCTCCCGAAAACAGTTCTCACATGCATCCAGGAGATGGAGGCATGCGCAGGCAGGCAGGATGCTCAGAGAATGCGATTAGAGGATGTCTCTCTCCCCCGACCCTGTCCATCTCACCACACTCCTCCAGCGCCCAGGAGCTCCTCGCCAGCCGCCAGCCGTCTCACCGAAGCGCTTTCCCAAGGTGAGGTGGAACGTTCTTTGACCTCATCAGTTGGCATGTGTCCTACTTTGTAACAGGACGTTTCTCCAGATGGCTTTGTCACTCAGACTTCATACCCCTGCTTCACCGAATGCCAGCTCTAGCAGCTTCACGCACCTTTGCTGCCTTTGGCCTCGACTGGAAACGCATCTGGATGAGCTATGGCCACACAGTTTGTTTCTTGTGCACCAGAACCCAGCGCTACGGACTTTTCTTTTCAATGGACTCTGCTCACTCGTCGTCTGGAAACCAGTGGGATTTTACTACAGAAAGCGATTGGACAATGACTATTCCCTCTCCCCCGCCTTCTGGATGTTCTGCTCTTACCTAGACTCCAGGAACCCATTCTTACCCTTTTTTCCAAATTGGGGAGACGCTGGTATTTGTGGAGGGGTGAGTGGGGTTATTGTAGACATGATACCAAATGTTTCCCATTTTAACTCTTCAAGCAGTAGATGAGATCTTTCTCTTGGGAGAAATTGTGGAGGTGGAGTTTTGTGTTCCTGCTTATAGGAAGTCTAACGGAAGACAAGCAGCGACCAAATGCTCCTAAACAGGTGCATCCCTGTCTCACCTCACTGCAGTTACCTAGGAGGCCGCCCTTTTGAGTCTCTATTGCAGGTGCCAAGAATATTGAGGATTCCTATTTGGGATGACCTCAGAAGCCATCAAAGGAATGAGGCCTCATAACTATCAATGAGCCTTGTTTAGTTTCTTTTACCCTCCCCCCACTCCTGCTACCTGCCAAGGCAGTGCCAGGTCTCACCACCCATTGCGTTTGCCAGATAAAATGCTCTTTGGCTATTAAATATTTTAGACCTACCCATAAAGGACAAAGATTTGCCCACTCTGAGGAAACATATAAGCTGACAGTTTCCAAAGACAGTTGTAGAAATGCAAGTTGGGTCTACTACACCGGAATAAACACACTTTCCTTAAGGCATCTACTTTGAAGGCAGCACCACCCGAGAGTAAGTGCAGGCACCCAACTCCTAGACTTACTCTAAGTGTAAAGTGTGTGTAGTCAAAACTGTAACATTTTTTTTCCGCAACACATTTAAATAGAAATTGGCCTTTAAAATAGGGTAAAATAGGACACCAGATTTCACCAAGCAACAGTCATACAAATGAAAAATGCGGTGCCGTGCCATAGAGAGGCCCCACCTCACAGCCGTCATGTCTATGCAGTCTCACCCTGGATATACGCCACTGAACTAAAACCCGCGTAATGTGTCTGTATGGTTGAAAACCGATAACACTTCACGCTTGTGGACTAAGAACCATATCCTCTTACCACTCAGGGCTCAGGATGGCTTTAGAAGCTGGAAGTGGTCAGATGTGAGCCAAGTGTTGGCCCCTTGGAAGCCACACTCATGCATGGCCACTACCTAGTGCGAGACTCCTCTCATTGGTCTGAGTCCACTGAGGCCCTGGGAGAGGAGCTCAGACTGTTCCCAATTCCTTTGCCAAAGGAGGCCCGTTTCCCAACTGGGAGAGATGTCTGTCATTGGTGTCATTGCCCCTACTAACCCTGCCTAGAGGCAGAGAGAGCTGACTCACCTGGATCCTAGCCCTGCTCCAGGATGTCCATCCCACAGCTGGCCGTGGACAATCATTTGAGTCTCAGCTTGGTGGCCCAGCCATTCTTGCCGCAGCTGCCTACCCTTGCTGTAAAGAACATGGGGAAGCAGAACCAGAGTCTGGTTCTGGTTCTGCCAACACAGCTGACCACCGGAGCTCTGTCTCCGTAGTTCCTCTCTGCAGACAGGGGAAACGGCCTATTACATTACCTCTTGGTGCACTCTGAGGTTGGAGTGAGTTAACAAGCACAGCTGTGCATTTGTGGGAGGTGGGGACAGACACCTCCTACACATAGCTTTATGTTTCTTATCACTCCTCTGCGAGCTAAAAGATGAAGATTAAATTCTTGACATTAGCCAACTCAACAGTAGTATGGGCCCAGAAAGAGTACAGCTTCTTAGAGGCCTTCAAGCCAGAGGTACTTTACAACCTGAAAGACGTAAGGCTCTTGGGATAGCCTGAGAACCTGGATGTATCCTGTCTAACCTGAAACCCTTGACTCATGTATACCAACACCAAGTCTTCCACTGTAACACAGATTCGGGGTGTGTATATGGTCTTCCCACTGTCTGGTAGCAACATCTTGAAACTGGTCAAAACTTGAATGTTAATAGTTCAGTCACTCAGAATATACACGATTCTGCACTTGGGGAAAAAACGTCTTCAGTTGTCTTTTCTGAGTGTGCGCAGAGCGAACGGAAGGTGGGCTGGAGACCTTAGGTCTTTAGAAAGTGAGAAACGGCCTAAGTGAATCCTGGGCCATCAGTGTTGCTGGCTCAGCACTCCCACCTGGGCATTCTCGGGCCAGACAGGCCAGGGTGCGGAGGAAATCGGGATCACTTGGAGCTCTATAGGAAAAGGGAGGGGAAATGGACACCCTACAAATATAGGAAAGATGGAAGCAGCTAATTTGGGAGACAGACTGGGTTCTAGGACCGACCAAGTCCCAGAATACCATGTACTTGTCACTGTTCTCAGAGTTCATGTTCTTAGATCCTGATAGAAATCCTGGTGGTGTGACTGGAGAGATAGCTTGGTAGTTAAGAGCACTGGCTGCTCTTCCAGAGGACCCAGGTTCGATTCCCAGCACACGCACACACGCGCTCACACACAACTATAACTCCAGTTCCAGGGGATCCGACACCCCCTTCTGGCTTCTGCAAGCACTAGGCACACACACACACACACACAGACAAAATACCCATACACACAAAAAATTAAAATATAAAAAAGAAGGGTTGTTGAAAAAAAATCCCTGATGTTGCTGTTGGCTTAGGAACTCAAGGTTCATACGGATAATTGCGTTAAGAAATGCCTTAGTTACTTTTATGCTGCTAAGATAAAACATCATGACCAAAGCAGCTTACAGAGGTAAGAGTTTATGTGGTTCCAGCGGGGCCATCACAGCAGGGCAGCGTGACAGCAAGCACCAGCTTGGTGGCAGGAACAGATGAGAAATCTTGAACTGCAAACAGGAAATGGAGAGATTGTACCAAAATGAATCCTCAAGACCACCCCCAGTGACACACTTCCTTCAACAAGGCCACACTGCCCAAGCCTCCCCAAAGAGCCACCAACAGGGGACCAAGTGTACTAATGCCGAGACTTATGGAGGGACAACTCATTCAAAACACCACAGAAAGTTTTTTCCCTAAGGGAGCATCCTAAAGACAGACTGTTCTAACCCTTTCCTCCAACAAAGCCAGTGACTGTTGCAAATCTGTGAACCCTGGCACCTCCTCTCCTAAGGTCCGCGCAGCTCAGTCTGAACTCCCTTCTTCTGAGCTTTCCCATTTCCTCCTAAAGATGCCTTTCCTATGCCAGCAACACTTAGGGCCACCACAAAACTAGCTTTCCATCCCCATTTGGTAACCTCGGTAACCTCTCAGACTCCAGTGTAACATTAGAAAGACACACCAGAGAGCCAGGTTGGAGACGAGTATGTTCCCCATCTTGTGGAAGTGGATCTGAGTTCCAGAAGCCAGGAACACAAGGCTAGACCTAGCATACTGCCACAGGCGAGTCTTCCTCCACCTGGCTAGCGCTGTCTGCCAACCCACCCTCTACCCTTTCCTTTCAGAAGAGCTGGTCAAGCACCGTGATGTCAGTGAGCCAGCTGCCTAGGCCTCAGCACTCCTGTGGGTGTGTGGGTGGGCATGAATGAGGTTCGCAGAGGGTGAGGCTGGGCCCTTCACAGACCAGTGGAGAGGGTTTGCTTCACTTGGAAATGCGATGGAGGGGGGAAGTTCAGGCCAAGCTGACAGAGGGCCTCCTGTGTCCCTGCTTGACTGATGTTTTGTGCTGCTGGAGTCCTGGAGATCAAGTGTCAGGCTCAGCTGAGGGGGAATCCTGTAACACAGGCTCCAGTTGCAGACAACAATGTCAAAAGTCCCCGCCCCTTCTGTTTGCATCACTTCTACAATCAGACACACAGTAGAGATTCTTCCCCATGAAGCTCAATGTCAGTGGGCAGCTACCCCTTGAGAACCAGGTGGGCCTGGTAACTGAGCCCCTGAATTTCTGAGGGTTCTAACGGACTCATGTTTTGGCAGCACCTGCTGGCCCCAAACCCCTGCTACCTCTTTCTAAACACTGGTGTTGTCCCCACACCATATCCATTAAGGCAAAAAGTTTCATTCCCTGCTCTGCTTCTACAAACAGCAACAATTTGTGGCGTGTACGTGCCCGTGTGTGTATGTGCCTGTGTGTGTGTGTGTGTGTGTGTGTGTGTGTGTGTGTGTGTGGTGCGTGAGAGGGCAGCAGAGACCGCAGCAGCACAGTTGTGACCACACAGAACATCCTTCTCACCGACGGCCGGGGAGTCTCCAGGACCCTTCTTCCACGTGGTATTTGTGTCTGCTTCCCGGAACAAGTTCGTGCTCCTGAATGCAGCCATTCTTTCTCTTACCTTGATCCCAGTCACCGTTTCACCTTAAACTGGTGGCTTTAAAAGGCATTGTCTTCAACATAGCTCCCTCTCCCAGGGGAATCTAAATGCCATCTCTCAAGGCGACACACCTCATTCTCCCTGCACTGACTAGGATAACGCCATAGCAACCATTCGCACTCCTAGCTCTTGGGTACGCCCCCCCCCCCCCGTGGAAGATGACGGGGACTAAAGTCAGTGGTGCCAGTTTGGGTCGGATCTGGTCCAAAACCTTGTGTAACACTAGACACAGCCACCACATCTTACTAAATCTCCTGTCAGCTGTAAATATGATCAATAAACATAGCCTTGAATGTGAAAGAAACATTTTTTCACGGGCTTGGCTTTCTTTGGGTGCCTTGCTCTCGTTTCCCCCACTGAGCAGTCAGAAGCCGTGCCTTCCCAGGATTGTGGCTGGGTGCCAAGGGATAAAAGCAGGCAGACAGCAGCTTACAGCTGGAAGGAAGGGAGGCGGGGGGAGGGGGCTGCAGGAGCAGACTGTGGTACAGGCTTAATGTCTGGAAGGCTCCATCCATCCTTGAGACTGTACGGCACAGCAGTGCAAGCCATGGGGAATGTGTATGACTTAGAACAATTCTGGCGGAAAGGCTGTCTGGGACACGGGGTGGCTGGGAGCTGCCAGGAAGCCTGACCTTGCGTGATTTAGCACCTGGTTTTCTTGGCTCTTCTGTCTCAGATCTGCTGGCTTTGCATCACATGGACAGAGGAGGTGCCAGGGAGTTGCATTAAACCTGTCAAACAGGGTGAGGGGAGCGTAGAAAGGGGGGAGGGGGCTATGCAGAGAGAAAGCTGATGGCACCATCTGGACTTGGAGGGGATGACAGCCCTGAGGTCAGATGGAAGCAGCCAGTAGAGCAAGCTAAAATGCTGCTGTTTGGGGCTGGTCCTCAGGGGGACTCCCGGATTCTCCTGTATAGAAGTGCCAATATCTCATAAAGGGAGAACGAGGGACCCTGGGTGACTGGAGAACTGATAAGATATTATGTGTGTGTGTGTGGGGGGTCTATTGACGGGGAGGTCAAGATTAGATAGGTGCCTAGTGTGTTTTAGTTTTACCTGGAGGTCCCCAGAGAGCAGTAATGGCTAGCCTGGCTCACAAGAATGGATTGTTTATTATTCAAAAGTATCATGAGAATGTTATTAAACACAGTCACCAGTTATGGCCAAATTGTGTAAGAATATGATTAAAAAATATTTCAGGGAGCTGGAGAGATGGCTCAGTGGTTAAGAGCACTGGCTGTTCTTCCAGAGGACCTGGGTTCAATTCCCAGCACCCACATGGCAGCTCACACCTGTCTGTAACTCCAGTTCCAGGGGAATCTGACACTCTCACACAGACATACATACAGGCAAAATAACAATGCACATAAAAGAAAAATTAAAAAAAATAATTAAAAAATAAAGTAAAAAATGTTTCAAACAGAAGCTGCTTGTGATTCAGTTGGTAATTAGAGTGCCCACATAGCATACCTGAGTTCAATCCCCAGCACTGAGTAAAACCAGACAGTTCACACCTGTAATCCCATCACTCAGGAAGCAGAGGAGAGGATCAGAAGTTCCAGGTATCCTGGGCTACGTCCAAGGCTAGGGTACATGAAGACCCTGCCTCAAGACAACAAACCCTCAAAACTCTCAATCCCAGCACTCATAGGCAGAGGCTGGTGGATCTGTGGGTTCAGGCCTAGCCTGGTCTACAAAGCAAACAAATGGGGGGGTGGCCTCAAAACCTCACAATTGTTTCGCTGTTCCTTACATTCCTGATGTTATTTGTATTCCGGCACTGGAAATATGACACAATGGTATGCAGTTGGGCATTTCTTCTCAGCCACTGGCAGCCTGGAATACAGTACGGAGGAGGCATCTACACCTCAGAGATGGGCAAACACCACAGCATCAAGAGGGCTGGCACGCCAGTGCCACAGGGTGACAGAGGAAAGAAAATACATACAAGCACAGGAGCGTCTCAGTTGCAGAGAGGTAGCGTGTGTGGAGGTTTTCCTGGAAGCCAGTGGCAACACCTGAGTGGTTGACGTGAAGTCAGGCAGACTACCTGCCAACACTGCTTTCTGCAGTCTGCCTACCTTCTGTGATTTTCACATGCGGGGAAAAAAAGAATCTGTTTCCATTGCCTGGGATAGTATGCCTTGGCAGTGTTGACGTGGTTCGATAGGTACGGTCTCCCCTGTGGGAAACACTTCGGCTAAGTTCCCTTGGGGAAGAGTCCACTGCGGGGTTTCCCTTGCAGAACTGGCAAACTGGAAAGCCTGCTGTAAGGAAAGAACAGATGTTCTTTGCGAGAGGGTTTCACAGCACCAACAAAGTTAACTCTCCCAATAGAGGAGAAATCGGTGTGAGATGATCAGCTCTTCTTGGCTTTGTTAAGATTATGACTGCCGACCAGAATGGCGCCTTTGCCTTTGTGCTCCGCGGCTTTTGGACAGCCTTTTAAGTAAGTCACATGCTGACTCTTCTTTTTATTTTCATATCATAAAATGAGGGGGGATGCTTCAGAGAGGCTTCATCCTATTCACCCGTGCACCAGCTGCATTCTGAAAAACCATAATTTTCCTTTCAAACGCAGAGTGTTGTTTGAATTGTAACAGCTCCCTGCTGTCAAGATGATGGGGGGGCACTGTTGCAGGTGGTGTGAGCTTGTCAGGGCGGCTTGCCATGCTCTCCTGCTCTGACGAGTGAATTACAATTTAAACCACATGGGAGACTTAAAAGCTGTTTAAAATAGCAGTGTGGTGCGGCCAGAGGTCCTCAGGGATCGAGAATCTCTAGGCTAACCCAAAGAACTGGGACAGGTCAGTGGGGGCCATCGTGGCTGCTCTTGCCTAACAAGAGTTCCTGGGAGGAACAGGCCTGAGGTTTCTGGACTAAGCCTACTCCCAGGAGAGGTGGGAGTCAGGGCCAGCATCAGCCTTGCAGTCAAAACGGATTTGTAGTAAGACTCCAAGTTATATCT
The DNA here is from genome assembly GCF_037038515.1 of Microtus pennsylvanicus. Taxonomy (NCBI): domain Eukaryota; kingdom Metazoa; phylum Chordata; class Mammalia; order Rodentia; family Cricetidae; genus Microtus; species Microtus pennsylvanicus. The sequence goes on along the minus strand of NC_134591.1, from coordinate 52,930,824 downwards.
TCCTGTCCTCCTTCCCTTCAAACACTGTGAATGTGACCGGGTGGAAGCTTCACCCCAGCCCCTGGCATCCATATATCCAAAGAGCCTGAAATGTTTGGGTGGAAGCCACACCCCAAGCCTTCTCCCTTGGTGTTGCCTCAGTCCGACTCCACCCCCGAGAAAATCTGCCAAACGATGACCCCTCCCCAGAGATGATCAAGACCACTCCCACAGGGTATTTAAACTGCCCTCCCAGAACAAACACGAGGGTTTTCCGGTCTTCCTTTCCTGTCTTCTTACTGGGGCCGGGGGGAGGGGGGGGGGGGGCCTGGCTGGAAAGCCATCGGGAGCATTTATATCCATTAACCCTGGGCTTTTTCTAATTCAGTTTGAGTCAGTCTGATTTGGATTATTGTGTCGGCAGAGAGGCTTATCTGGGTGTAAAAACTTTTCAATAATCTTTCTTTTTTAAATATTTTTTTTAGGAAAATATTGCCAGGCAGTGGTGGCACGCGCCTTTAATTCCAGCACTCGGGAGACAGAGGCAGGCGGATCTCTGTGAGTTCGAGGCCAGCCTGGTCTATAAGAGCTAGTTCCAGGACAGCCAGGCCTTGTCGAAAAACAAAACAAAAAAACCAACCAAACAAACAAAAATAAACAAAAAGTAAAGAAAGAGCCGGGCGGTGGTGGCGCACGCCTTTAATCCCAGCACTCGGGAGGCAGAGGCAGGCGGATTTCTGTGAGTTCGAGACCAGCCTGGTCTACAAGAGCTAGTTCCAGGACAGGCTCCAAAACCACAGAGAAACCCTGTCTCGAAAAACCAAAAAAAAAAAAAAAAGTAAAGAAAGAAAAGGAAAAGATTTATTATTTTCATTTCTGTGTATGCATGTATGTGGGCAACTGACTGCCATGTGGGTGCAGTGCCCAAAGAAGCCAGAAGAGGATCCCCTGGAATTACAAGTGGTTGTGATGCCAATTCGCTTTGGGATGCGGTCTTCGGTACAAAGGTGCTGAGCCGAGCAGTGTGGACCTGTTCCCTCCTAGATGGTCTCTCTGTTTTGGTAACACCACTGGGTGGAGGTGGGGGTGGCCCTTGCTGCGCTCTCCACTAAGCCTGCCTCAACCTCCCAGTGTCGCTCTTCACTCCCTTGCTCTGACCATGGATGTGTAGAGACGGTTGGACTAGCCAGGCCCCAGTCTTTGCTGCAGCTCTTCCATTAGGTGTTCCACAGTGCAGTGTGCGCGCAGGAGGTGGGGGGGATAGGGAGGATGGAGGGGTAAGGTGGGGAGGTGGATGAGAAGGTGATGTCAGGCAAACCTACCAGGCTTTACTTCAAAGTCTTCAGGCCTCGGATGTCACCATCCACTGTGTATCCAGTCCTCAGCTGTAACTACACATCACCCAAAGCGGCAGATTAGCCAAGGGCAAGGCCATGATAAACAACAGCTTTATTGACTGCTGTGCCCAAAGCTCTACACATCCCATGCTAATAGGGTCACAGTCCCTCAGGAAGTCCCAGCGGAGGAGTGGAAGCAGACCAGAGGACCTCTGAGCATCTCTGAGGAGTGCAGCAGTCAGTCCTCAGTCCCCAGGGCACCACCAGCACCTCCTCCCTAGGTGATGGGCTGCTCTTCCTCCGTGGAGATGATATCCAGTAACTCTTGAATAACCTTTTGCTCCTGCACGCTAAGATGCTCTTCGGCTAGACTGAGGGCTCTCGAGGCATATTCCTTGGCCTGAAACAGAATTTCCGTGGTAAGCTGAGGTGGTGCCAGGAAAGAATATCAGTAAGAAACTGAATTTGTGGTTAGCTCAGAAACTGGGCCGGGAACTGGCCACCTTCTCTCACTAGCCACTGAGCTCCATGGAAAGTTCTGATCCAGGTACATCTCCTCAGCAAGGTGAGGGCTGGGGAGGTCTCCAGCCAGGGACCAGAGTCGGGAGGCAGAAAGGCCAGCGGTGTCCGGAGTAGATTATCCCAGAGACCCTGGGGCCCAGAGGTTTGGGCAGAGCTCCACAGGATCTCTAGCTCAGGGCAGTCTCTGGTTCCTATTTTCTCCACCCTTCCTTCTAAACACTGTTAACTGAGCAGCTGCAATCTGCCAGGAACCAACTATATACAGAAATCCATGTCCTCATGAAACTCACACAGAGCAGGAAAGAAAAAAAGCACAGTGAATAATAAAAGAGGATAATAGCCCTGGCTGTCCTGGAACTAGATCTTGTAGACCAGGCTGGCCTTGAATTCACAGAGATCCACCTGCCTCTGCCTCCCAATGCTAGGATTAAAGGGGTGTGGCACCACCGCCCGAATAGACAGGCTTTTTCATTAGCCCAGGCTGGTCTCAAACTTACTGTGTAGCCGAGAATGAGCTTCAACTTCTGATCCTACTGTCTCTATCTCCTACGTGCTGAGATTACATGTGTGCACCACCTCGTCCGTACTTATGACAGAATCTTAAACAGTAATGTATGTCAAAGAACCAAAGAAAGCAGGAAAGAGATATCAGAAGTATTGGTGTTGGTAGTGGATGTCCTGGTTAGGTCCCCTCCCCTTTTTGAGACAGGGTTTCTCTGTGTAACCCTGGCTGACCTGGAACTCACTCTGTAGACCAGGCTGGGCTCAAACTCAGAGATCTGCCCGGCTCTGCCTCCAGAGTGCTGGGATTAAAGGCGTGTGCCACCACCGCTGCCCAGCTGTCCTGGTTAGGTTTTTGTTGTAGATTTGACACAACCTAGGGAATCTGGGGAGGGAGAAGCTCATTTGAAGAATTGCCATGATCAGGCTCACTTGTGACCATGTCTATGAGAGACTGTCTTGAGTGGCAATAGGTGTGGGGGCCCAGCCCACTATGGGCAGCACCATCCCTGAGCCGGTGGGCCTGGGTTATACAGGAACATGAGCCAGTAAGTATCATTCCTCCATGGCTTCTGCTTCCGTTCTTACTGACTTCCCTCAGTGACCTGGAAGTGGAAGTCAAAGTAAACCCTCTCCTCCCCTCAGGTTGGCTTTGGTCATGGTGTTCACCACAGCGAGGAAGCGAATGGGGAAGTGGGACTTGGCAGTTGTAGACAGGGAAGAAAGACATGAAGGAGATGAGTTGCTGATCTCAGCATACAGACAGGCCCTTTCTGTCTAAGCCCCTTCAGGAGCCCTAACACCCTTAGCACACTTCGGAACAATGACTTCCCCCTAAAATGGACCCTGACCTATAGAAAAGAAGTTTTAGACTATGAGAATTTAGAAATTCTCTGGAAATATTTCCCATTCTCTATTTCTCCCAGAATTTCTCAGAATTCCTATCCAGAATTTCAGGATTAGCGCCCCTCTCCTGTGCCCCAGTGTCCCGAGCTTTGGTGGCATTCTCTTCTGACTGGACCGAGCTCCTCCAGACCCTTCCAAGGCACCAGGCCCTGTCCTTAGCAGGTGTGGAGGGAAGGGAGGGAGGAAGGAGGATAGAGGAGCAGCGCGGAACCCCACACTGCGCACTACACGTCTGCTCTGTTTGTCTTACAGCAGACTTTACTGTCTGAGATGATACTACACTTTTCCCATGCCTGTCTGATTATGGTAGCTTCCCTTTCTCCAGAAGTCCCAGGTTCTATAGAGACGTAACTTGTTTGGTTGTTTGCTACTGTCTTCCCCATTCTTGGCAGGAAGCCTTTTAAGTGGTAGATGCTCCATAAATATTTGAATGGATGAATGGGTCAATAGTCTGAAATAGACCACTTACTGTCTGTAAGACATTGGGAAGATAATCAAGCCTTTCCGTGCCTCAGTCTCCTTATCTATAAAGGAGGGGTGAGGATTAAACATGACAGTCATGTGATGGGCTTCAACCAGTATCTGGCATCCTTTTTAACAGCCGCATGGCAGTTCCTGTCTGCCTAGATCCCCACAGCAACAGGGAGCTAGGACACAGCAGCCACTTCCATCTCCACCAGCATCTTCAGAACCTTCCTGAATGCAGCAGGTTTTCAGGCACTACCCTCACCCCCAACCCCACTCAGTCCCTCCACACAGCCCTGGGAACTCCCCCCCCCCCGCCCGCAAGAAGAAATCCAGAGTCCATTATACAACCAGACTGGCAATGTTATAGAGTGAAGGCTTGCCCAGGGGTAGCAGGCAAGACATAGTTTACCTGAACTGCTAGGTGATTTTTTTTTTTTTTTTTTTTTGCTATCTCCCCATTTAGACAGCTTTTCTGGGAAGCTCACCTTTGAACACTCCAACATCAGAAAGTAAAGCATGCTCAGGGTCTTTAGAACAAAGACGGTTTTTTGGGGTGCTTTGTCGAAGGTAGATTCTCGAATGCTCAGAATTGAAGTTAGGATCTGAATGGCTTCTGCCTCCTGGGCTTCATCTGCATTAGAAGAGGAGGAGAGGAACACAGACATTGGAGGCTGCTGGGGGCTGGCAATGGAGTTAAGAACTGGCTGCCTGCGACACACACCCCTGTCCTTGCCCTAGACACTCGGCTGTGGCCTGCTGCGGCCTCCTCATGGGTCCCAGCTGCACAGTGGGACTGCCAGAAGTCAGGGGAGGAGAACAGCTTGCTACAGTTCTCCAGCTCTCTAGCAGGCCAGTATTGGAGTGACCACAGCCCCAGAAGCTGCTAAGGATTCTATTTCAGAGGCTGGAGTCTCCTGTAGTCCTAATACAGGGAATCTGTCAGGCCAGATTCCTTGGGACTCATTCAGCCACCACTGAGCTGCAGCAGCAGAGTTCCTCCCACAAAGGTCAAAGGCAGCCGGTCTGTTCCCCACTGAGTCTGTTTATTTCCCTGAGCTTGTTTTCTTTGTTTGTTTTGTTTGATTGAAATGCGTGTTCAACTTGCTGCGTAGCCCAGGCTGGCCTTGAACTTCTACCCCCCCCCCCCACCTCCACCTCTAAGTGCTGAGATTATGGATGCGTTCTTCACAGAGGTTTTTGTTCCTGTATTGGTCACCATTTATTGTGCAGTTATGATGGGACTGCACTTAAGAGCACATATTTAAGTGACAGGCTTAAAGAAAAAGGCACAAAGGACATATGCATGATGCTAAGTGTGGCTGCCCATGCACGGCTATGTTCCTACTACAGCATGAACCACTTTCCTGATGAGAAAACTGGATAACGTTACATTTCTAAACCTCATCTTAAAATCTTCCTTCGAAGTCAGCCTTCAGTGCCTCCCACCTCTCCTCACTCCTCATTCTGGGACTTCTCACAGAATTTGTGCTCAGAATGTCCTTTGCTGCTGCAGGTGGGCCCAGTATCACCTGTACTGGGGGTGACTTTCGAGTGGAAACCAGATTCCCCATCTCTACCATCTCAGAAGACATGGCCCACTACAGTGCTACCCAATAAGCAGCCATGGCAGGCATGAGGATGGAGATAGATCAAGTCTAGCCCTACTACCAAGGACCTCACCACCCTGTAAAGAAGGAGGACAGGGTGTTAGGAGTAACCAACAAAGCACCTTCATTCTGCAGAGAGCGTCCCTGGGCTTGTGTACCATGGAGGCACAACAAATAAGAAACAGATGCAAGGGGGCTGGAGAGATGGCTCAGTGGTTAAGAGCACTGACTGCTCTTCCAGAGGACCCAGGTTCAACTCCCAGCACCCACATGGCAGCTCACAACTGTCTGTAACTCCAGTTGCAGGGGACCTGACAGCCATGGGAAAACACCAATGTATATAAAATGAAAATAAATAAATTTAAAAAGAAAGAAAGAAAGAGATGCAAGGTAGAAACCAACATGGTCTAATGGGGTCCCCTTCTCCCTAAGTCTGCCCTTATCAACCTCCTGAGGATTGTGTATGACGGCAGGGATCTGAATTCTTCCTGACATTGGTACAAGCTCCTTGAGCCCATTGTTCTCCATGTTTCTCTCCATCTGCAAAATGGAGAAGGTGCCAGTGATGGGCTCTGTTGGAACACAGAGGCAAGCAAGACCTGTGTGTTAGGGAGGAAAGTCATCGCTCCACTGGTTAAGAGACCTGTCACTTACCTAGACCGGTGTCATTCACTAACTGCTTGCCCAGTAAGTCTGTTTGTTGGGACCGGGCCTGAAAGAGGACTTGATAGTGATTATTCAAATAGGCGTACCAGATCTCCGAGACCTGTAGGGAAAACAGGGCCATCAGACCAGCAGGGCAGAGTCAGCCACAGCCAGCCAGTTTCCTGAGTCTAGAAGCCCTCACTCTCAAGTGCGCATGAGCAGAGAGGGAGACCTAGGAGTCCAGACAGGCCTAGTACAAGTGCGTAGGACAAGGGCTGGGCAGGCTCAGCAGGGGCCCTGCCAGAGTCTCAGGTCAACAGCTACTGTTATGAAGCACATAGTTACTACTCCCATTTACACGTGAATAAACTCAGGCTTAGAAAAGTTAACAACATGCTTAACTTTTGGAAAGAGCTGACAAATGGCAGAGCCCGGCTCCATACCCAGGTCTAACTGACTCCAAAGTTCACTGGTGTTCAGCTACGCCAAAATGCTGGTTTTCTTTTCCAAGAGACAGTTTGTCTGTGTATGGCCCTGGCTGTCCTGGAACTTGCTCTGTAGACTAGACTGGCCTTGAACTCAGAGACCTAACTGCCTCTGCCTCCTGAGTGCTGGGATTACAGGTGTGTACCACCACTGCCCGACCCAAAACACCTTTTTCTAAGAAATGGTTCTAAAATAGAAATTCACAGTCACAGTATGATAGCCTCTATCATAGTTGCTCCTAAGTGAGGGATTACTGGATGACTAACTGGCGTGTTTGTATATTGGAAAGTTTTTACACAGAAAGAGTAAAAACTTTTGGCAGGAGAGACAACTCGGTGGACAAAGTGCTGCTACGTAAGCATGAGGGCCTGAGTTCAGATCCCGGCACCCACTGAAAACAGAAAATGCACAAGGCAGCGGTGGGCATGCTTTGGTGGCGCAACACACATGCGGAGGTCAGAGGACAACTTTTAGGAGCTGGTACTCTCCTTCCATCATGTGGGTCCTGGACTAAACTCAGCGTCAGGACTGCTGGCATCATCCTTTACCCACTGAGTAAGTCACCCAAAGAATTTTTAAAACATTTTCTTGTTCTTTAGCCCTGTGAAAGGACTTTGCAGCAATAACTATCCCTTAAAAAGTTCTTCCTTCAGCCAGGCCGTGGTGGCACACACATTTAATCCCAGAATTTGGGAAGTAGAGGCAGGTGGATCTCTGTGAGTAGTTACCAGGACAGTCAAAGCTACACAGAGAAACCCTGTCTTGAAAAAGTAAAGTAAAATAAAGTTCTTCCTTCTCTGTTGTATACCTCCATATGACTGCCTCGCTGGCTGTGTGACAAGGGTGTGGCAAAACCTGTCATAAGCTCTGATTCTCCATGAGTTGCTCTACAGATGCTAAGGATTGGCCCATCTTAGCCAAGTATCCTGAAGATTAGGCTGTGTAAGCTGATGCAAGTCAGTCCGTCTCTGAGAATCTCAGCAAAGGCCTGCCTCTCCTTATAAGATGCCAGGCCTAAGTGTCAGTGCTAAGTTCCTCCACTCCCCAGCTCACCTTTGTGTACAGTGTGTCTGCCAGCTCCATTTTCTTAAGATCATGGAAGACATTGGCCAGGTGGAAGTAGCCTCCTGAGGTCCTGATGTCTTCTGTTCCGAATGCACAACTTGCAAAATAAATCTATTGTGAGAGGAAGAGAAAGGGTGCTTGGATTCCCCCTGGAAACCAAATGAACGATGAAGAAAAAGACCTCTACTACAGCCCACTGTGAAAATGGACTAGGGACCCAAGAAGACATTTCTCCAAAGGATACATGAATGCCTTCTAAGCATGTGGCAAATGCTAAACACTGTCATTCGAGAGATGCCAAACAAAGTCACAGTGTCTCATTTCTCTTCACAGCCCGAACGATGGCTGTCTGCAGAAGGAGAAAAGGGCAAGCCTGGTGAGGGAAGAAAAGCCCCAGACACGGTCGAAAGGCATGAGGAATGGTGCAGCCTCTGGGCAGCGGCCAGGCAGATCTTCAAAAGGCTAACCATGGAGTTGCTGTGTGGCCCAGGAATTCCTCCTCTGGGTACCTTCAAAGAGAAACTGGGCTGGGCATGTGTGTCCACCCAGAGAGACTGGTTCACAAACATCTGGCACAGTCCCAGAGCAGAAACACCATCGTCTCCAGCGTGGGTAATAACATGTGGCCCAGCAGAGTGGCCTGGTCCTTGACAATAGAAGGGAGCAGCTGTTGCTCACACGGCAACATGGCAGACTCCAAATGCTGTGCAAGGTGAGAGGAGTCATTATCTCCTCCGTGAAGAGTCTGTGGAGACAGGCTGGCTGTCGGGGGCTGGGAATGGGAAATGACTGCAGATGAAGACGAGAGGTTTCTTTGGAGTGGTGGAAATGTGCCAAAACGCTTGTGCAGCTCTGTAAATGCGCAAAGACTTAGCGAAGAGCACATATGAAAATGGATGATTCTGTAGTTTGTATCCGTGAAGTGTGTGTGAAAGAAAAGGGGGAAACATCTGGATGTGACATCAAACATCTATAATCCGAGCACTCAGGAGGCTGAAGCAGAGCCGGGCGATGGTGGCCCACGCCTTTAATCCCAGCACTCGGGAGGCAGAGGCAGGCGGATCTCTGTGAGTTCGAGACCAGCCTGGTCTACAGAGCTAGTTCCAGGACAGGCTCCAAAGCCACAGAGAGACCCTGTCTCGAAAAACAAAAAAAACAAAAAAAAAGAGGCTGAAGCAGGAGGGTGGTGAGTTCAAGATCAACCTGATGTATATAATAAGAGCTTGTCTCAAAAAATATATCTAGAGACAGTTTTGGCATGGACCTTTAATTCCAGCATTTGGGAGGCAGAAGCAGGTGGACCTCTGTGAGGCTGAGGTCAGATGGTATACATAGTGAGACCCTGTTCAAAACAAAAACAAACAAAAACGACAAATATATATGTGTGTATATATAGACATACAGACAGATAGTTAGATAAAGGTTGAAGATTTAGCCCAGTGGTCCCAGTGCTAAAGTAAGCATGGGTATGTGTATGTGTGTGTGCACATGCGCGTGTGTTGCATGCTCACACGCTCAGGAAACCTGGGTTTGATCTAATTCCTAATGTGTGGTTCAGCACAAGACAGAATGCGCCTCTGCTTAGTTAACTGATGGAGTAGAGAGCAGAGAACAAACATAAATGAAGAAAAGTTCCCAGGCACAGTGGTGCACACCTTTAATCCTAGCATTTGGAAGGCAGAGGCAGGCAGATCTCTTTGAGGTCAAGGCCAGCCTCGCCTACACATCAAATTCCAGGACAGCCAGGGCTATGAAGTAAGACCCCGTCTCTTTTAAGTGAAAAAAAGTATTGGTTAGGGATTTGGGTAGAAACATATGATACTTTAAAGGGCTGCCTGAGCTTAGGTTAATGGAAGAGTTACTGGACATGTGGAAGGGTTACAAGAACAAGAGGGCTAATGAAGCACCAGGAACAGCGATGGCAAGGAATTCTTACCATCTCTACACCTCAGAAAACAGAGGAGCTAGCAGGAGTAACAAAGACCAGCCAGAGCTGGAGCTGTGGCCGCTGGACAGGAGCTGTATCCCACAGGACAGCCGACTGTTTCTGCCAGAACTGCCCCCCTATGCTGTATCTCCCACCCTCCTCTCTCCTCTGCGCCGCCCACTCTTCCATCCTTAGCAAAGTCAGACAACAACGGCATCCAGGATGACCGTGGAGGTCAGCCTCCCAGGGCAGAGGGTTGCACAGAAGATGGCCTTGAGGTTCAGGGATCTAAGGCAGAGACAGGAGCCAAAGGGAAGGTTGTTAGAGGAGGGGTAGGTGGCGACACTACAGAAAGGCCCACAGAGATTGCAGAATGAACCAACCTAATCTGGAATTCAGGTGCAGGAACTCTGCCTGATAATATTTTCCTAACTAAAAATTCTACAAGAACTCCCTGACTTGAGAAGAACAGCACGTCCCTCCTCCTATCTACCATTTGCACGGCTTTAGAGATTGTAAGTGCTTTCTTATAGATCTAGCTCATTTAAATTTAATAACCACACTCTGAAGAAGCAATGTTAGTATTATTTTAACAAATGGCCACAAAGTCCAGTGCATACAGTCTTCTATTATTAATCTCTGCAATGCACTGCTGTGGTTGGGACCATTTCATGAATCGTGTCTTACATCTGAAAGAAAGGTTAAATTACTTGCCACAGAACCAGCAGAGCTGGGAACAGAATCACCACCCTTCTAGTAGCCAGTGTGCAGATCTCTCTTCCCAGGTTAGCCACAAACAACCGAGACCCGGGGAAGGTAGGTTTTTGCATAGCCAGGAAGTAGAAAGGTTTGAACTGGGGTCGTTAGAACTGAGTTTTTGCTGCCGCTCCCGAAACAGTCAGTATGAACGGTACTGTTAGAGAGATGCTCAGGTAAAGAAACACTCAACAGAACTGTCCTTAGAAGCATCCGGGTCTTAAGGTGCTCGCTCACATCATTAGCCAGATGGTACCGGGCTTCGTCGTGGTTCTCCTTGGCCATGTAGAGAAGGCCCAGGTTCCGGTGCAGCAAAGAGTGAGTTGCATTACTACAGTCAGTTGACTTGAGGACTGTCCACCGGGCTTGGGATAGATATTCTTCAGCCTGCACTATCCGGCCCAGACCTGCCAAAAATCAGTTAGAAAAGATGTTATAAGTCAGGCAGGAGGCCGCGCAGTGGTGGCGCACGCCTTTAATCCCAGCACTCGGGAGGCAGAGGCAGGCGGATCTCTGTGAGTTCGAGACCAGCCTGGTCTACAAGAGCTAGTTCCAGGACAGGCTCCAAAACCACAGAGAAACCCTGTCTCGAAAAACCAAAAAAAAAAAAAAAAATAAGTCAGGCAGGGTGGTGCATGCCTTTAATTCCAGCACTCGGAGGCAAAGACAGAAGGATCTCTGTGAGTTTAAGGCCAGCCTGGTTTACATAGAATATCCTATCTCAAAAATCCCTTCATAAATAAATAAAAATAGGTTACAATTCAATTTTTAAATAAAGAATAAACCATGGAATATGAGTTGACATACGTCCATTTGTTCATTGATACAAATATTTATCAGTGCTGCAAAGTTGCTCATAAATGTTCTTATCAATCTATTCACAGCAAATGTTCATCAGTTGCTAAGCAAATCCTTACCCATGAGTAAACTGTGATCAGTCATAAAAACTGATATCATGGCCTGGATCCGGGCTACAGAGCTTGAAAACAACACGCTAAGTGAAAGAAGCCAGGCACTGAAAGACACACATGGCCAGATTCTGTTGGTGTGGACTGTCCAGAACAGGCACATATCCAGGGGGCTGGGTGGGGACAAACAGGGAGAGGAACAGTAGGGATGTCTAATGAGGATCACTACTAACAATCACATGGATTTTTATTTTTATTTTTATTTTTTTATTTTTTTGGTTTTTCGAGACCGGGTTTCTCTGTGGTTTTGGAGCCTGTCCTGGAACTAGCTCTGTAGACCAGGCTGGTCTCGAACTCACAGAGATCCGCCTGCCTCTGCCTCCCGAGTGCTGGGATTAAAGGCGTGGGCCACCACCGCCCGGCTTCACATGGATTTTTAGAGGTGACAGAATGTTCTGGAATTAAATAGTAGTGAGTTATACTACCTTTTGAATATGTTAGATTGTACCTTAAAAGGGTAAATTTATAGATTGTGAATGCTCTTTCTACACACACACATACACACACTAGACCTTTAGATTTTTATATATTTATTTACTTGGTAGTTTCTTGTTTTGTTTTAGACAGGTTATCCGTACTTCTGGTCTTGAACTCTATGTAGACTAGAAAAGCCTTCAACTCATAGAGATCCTCTTGCCTCTGCCTCCCGAATGCTGGGAAATAAAGGTGTGCACCATCATTCCAGGTTAATATCAGGCTTTTGAAAATATTTATTTTTAGGGCTGGATGGTGGAAGTCCATGCCTTTAATCCCAGCACTCCTTTCCCAGGAGGAAAAGGCAAGTGGACCTCTGAGTTCAAGGCCAATCTGGTCAATAAAGAGAGTTCCAGGACAGCTGGGGCAAAACAGAGAAACCCTGTCTCAAAAAGTTAAAAAAATTTTTTTTATTTTGATTATTCTTGTGGGGGCAGTATGTGCACATGCATACAGGTTCCTGAGGATAAAATCAGGTATCAGGTCCTTGGAAACTACAGGCAGTTATGACTCATCTGACAAGGTTGCTGGAAATTGGACTCTTCTGCAAGAACAATATACATATATGCATATATATGTATATTTCATTTTGTTTTTCCTAGATCTTCTCAAGAAGGCAATGCTAAAGAAGATGTCTCAAGGCCAAGTGCAACTGCAGCTAAATATCAGTCCTGAAGGCAAAGGCACACTTGGAGAATGCACCAAGGCTGCAGGTCCAGAGAGCTGGGCAGGGTAAGCAAGCAGCGGGGCTCCAGCCCATGGGGCCTTCATCAAAGCTCACACTGTGCCCCATGAGTGGGTCAGTCCAGACATGCTGTGGTCTCACAGACCGTGCCTTCCATGCTGGGTGGGGGTGTGGTGGAGGAGTAAAGGAAGTGAGACTCTCCTGAATGGACTTTACAACATATGCAATGGAAGAGACCAGTGGTATTTGTCTGGAGAGCGAGACCACAGCTGACATCAGTTAGTGTAAACCTGGACACATTACATTATACGGGAGATTCTGCAGGACTTGGTGATGAAAGCAAAGGATGACAGAAGTAGCAGTCACTTGCAGGAACTCAGGACGTGGCTGCCCCACACCAGCCAGCCCGTCTGAACCCAAGTCTGCCAGCGATTCTGGGCAACAGTTATCAGAGGAGGAAACTGCAGCACACGGCGCCCATCTGCGCTCTATGCGCTACCATACAGTCCCCGAGCTTCGGGCAAAGGGCTGGAGGTTGAAACACACAAAGACTCACACAGAGACAGGGACAGAGACACGGACCTCTAGTCCCTGGTAAGAAGCCCTTTATTCAGTAGCACCACGGAGGCTTATATACCCAACAGTCAGGTGGGCCAACAGGTGAAAACCTTATCCCCTGATCCTCAAGGCCAAGGCAACTTGTGCTCGTGAAGCAGAGCTGGTAAACAACTTTGACACAGCTTTCAGTAGCTCAAATCAGAAGGAAAGTAAAGATCTCTAGCAGGGAAGAACAGCTGGAGGCCAGGACTCCAAATGGTCCCAAGAGGAAACTTCCTTCCCGTGAGGTATTCTGACCTAGCTTTCTGAGTCCCCACCACTGCACTCCATGTTTAGTGCCTGTACACTGACTTCAGCAAAGTCGCTGATTGCAGGGTCAAGCCAGGTGAAGTCCACAACAAACCAACCACGAAGGGCTTTGGAGGAAACAAACACAAACATACAATCTCCTCGATGCAGCAGGAAGGGCGTAGTTTGGATGATTAGCGACCCCTCTCTGTGAGGACAGCTGAGCAGATACCTGAGGGTTGGACAGAAACCAGCAGTGTGGAAAAGGAGAAGAGAAATCTCCAGCCTCTAGGTCAGAAGCCCCCACTCCACCAGGAAAGGAGAGAAAGGTGCAAGCCCCTTCTCCTGCTATGGCTTGAACAGAACAATGTCCTCCTCAGGCTCACAGTCTGTCTGCCACCTGGTCCCCGGCTGCCACCTGGTCCCAGGCTGGACGCTATTTTAGTGGTAACTTAGGGAGGTAACACAGCAGGGAATGGGCCACTGGGCAAGTGTCCCTGAAAGTTGTCCTGTCGAGAGCTCCCCCCTCCCCCGCTCTCTCTCTCTCTCTGCAGTCTGTCTACCCTGAGGAAAACTGCTCTGCTCCGCTATGCCCTCCCCACCACAATGGATTGAACCCTGTGAAACCATGACCAAATCAGCCCTTCCTCCCTACTGTCCCTGCCAAGCATGGTGGTCACACTCTATCATGTGGACAGCAGAGGCACGGGGCAGCTAGGGTGCCTCCTTTCTCTTTGAACTGTCACTGCTAATGGCAGCCCTCATTAATTCAAACTTTCAAGATTTAGTGAAAGAAAGAAAGAAAAGAGTAGAAAGACAGAAAAAGAGAAAAAAAAAGGAAGAAGAGATGGTGGCGTCGGCTAAGTTTCCACTTGAGGCTGGAGTCTCCAGGAGGAGAAGAAGCATGAGTGAGAGGAACGAGACCTCTCCGGCCCCGGGTTGAAACCCTCCATTTCAACAGCACTTCCGGCTTCCATAGCGCTTTCAGGATCGCGTCTATGGACTTAATCCCCAGAGCATCTATAAAGAGGTCCTCGGACTCAACAGCATCCTTCGTGGAGCTGTGAGGTACCAGGGCAGTATTTTTTGAGTACCCTCTCTGCCCTGTACTATGTGGGTGTGAGAACCTCATGCCAGGATGGATCTGGTTGTCATGAGTCCAGTGGAGGAGAGAGAGAGAGCAATCTCATCAATAAGTCTATGAGTAACAATGGAGCGAGTGCTGGGGGCTGGATTGGGGGGAGAGAAGATGTTTCTAAGTGATGATTAAGAAAGACAGCAGGGAGAGTGAGTTAGCCCTAAGGCAGACAGCCCAAGGTCTGCCTCTAGGACCCACGTGAGGGCCCTGGCACACGTGCCTGTGAACACACACAAATAAGATTACTTGAGGTTAAAAACAAAGACCCAACTTAGTCTTGGCATTAAGGGAAGGCTTCCAGACCAGAGAATAGAAAACTTAACCTGAGACCTGAGGGATAACAAGGAATTGAGTAGATGGAAGGGAGGGAAGAAGGGAGGAGGAAATAGAGACTTCTAGAATGAAGAATGCCTCCAAGGACTTACAAGAAGGTCTCTGTAACTAAGAGAGAGCCAATCATTCAAGGCCTCAGACTGCTATGGGAGTTTGTCTTCTTGTACATGTAACAGGATCCCATTGGTTGGTGGAGCTGAGACTGAAGAAAAGCCACGGAAGACCTGGAGAGAGCAGTGAGCGAGCAGGTGGGAGGTGGGGCTTCCGCTTAAATGGCTTTCTCAAAGCCACGCCGGGACGCACAGAGCCTGGGCTGTATCTCCTGGTCTGGTGTTCTTCCTACTGTCTAGAATGCGGTGTGAGAGCTGAGCAGGGTGCGGAGGACATTCCTGTAGGTACAAGGCCTGGTACAGGGAGCCAGAGCCCAAATGACTAAGGACATGCATGCAGGAGAGTCAGCCCCAGAGTGGGGAGGCAGAGCCCACACAGGCAGGTGGAGCATCTTTTTTGGGATGGGGTGGGGAGCTTGAACTGGAGAAAACTGGTTGGTTAGGTCCTGGGAGCCCATTATATACAAGCACATCAATGACACTGGATGGCAGCATCCTCGCTGGCGGAAAAGGGGCTGCAAACTGAAACGGAACACCGGACTGAAGGTGTGTGCCGCATGGGGTTTGGGTGTGCTGGCATAGACCCATGTCACGTATGCGTGAGAAACATTAAATAATAAGCATTAGCCTTTTCTGTTGAACACTATACACTTTTGTTGCTGACAGGAATTCAAATTTTTTGTTCTCCCCCACCTGGTGAACCCTTTATGGAAATCTTTAGATCCCTCTAACCCAGTTAGACTTTTGTTTACACAAAGGCCCTGCTGTATCTTTGGAACCCCACCCCTTCCCACTGTCCTTCATTTCCTCTTAAAACTAGCCAATTGCAGGAGACTGAAGTTGGACCCCAGCCAATGAGGAAAGGACACAATCACCACTAGAGCTAGAATAAAAACCAGTGAACTTCTTGTCACTGTGAGCTTGCTAGGGTTGGGTCTTGGATACCCTTTTCACAAAGAGAATTGCCTTGCTGGCCGCGTTTGCCTTATTCATATGTTCCTTCTGCGTGGTGCTGAGATGGCGTGTGTGTGGACACACACAACACAGTATTGTTTACACTTCCATTCCTGATTAGTCCTGGCATAGGCAACGGTAAGGCTAATGGGCAGCTTTTGGTGTTCAGATTCGTATTCTGTGGAAAATGGAAAGGGTGGTGGCATCTGGGAGACAGTGTGTCAGAAAGCAGGAACTCAGAAAAAAAAATGGAGGTATTTCAAAGAGCGAGGAGGAAAACTCCAGCCCGAGTGGGAGCAGCCCCTGGCCAGATCTGTGGCCAGCCCCTGGATAACTGTGGTGGGCTGGAACCCAGTGAATAAAGCAGGGAACCAGGAGACACAATAAATGGCTGTAAATGAATGACTACATTGTGAGTTTGGTAAAAATGGGATATTTATATGACTTCAAATACCACTCGATAAACCAAAACTAGGACCACAGTTACTCGTGATAGAGAAGCCTGAGCCCCTCTGCAGTAAGGTGTGATGGGGAGCACTGGGGAACACACGTCCTACTTGGTGGGGGAGGTGCTGTCTGGTTCTAGAAGTGCAGTTAACCCAGTTAGGATCTTTAAACTTAGGTAGAGCTGGGCTGCATGGCGTCCAGACACTCTGTAGCTAAGGATGGCTTTGAACTCCTACCTTCCTCCACTCTAGACTTTACTTCTGGATTTCCCATCGAATATCTCCTCATCACTGTTGCCTATGAGTAAGCATCAGTATTGGGGAAATTGTGTCATTTTATCAGATGAGTTGAGAACACTATAAATTTTGTGACATTTCTGTCCCAAATCTATAACTTCAATCCAGCCACAAGGAAACAGTAGACAAACACAACTGAGGGATGTTTTATATAATGGTTGGCAAGGCTCTTTCTGAGGACCTAGGTTCAATTTCCAGTACTCATACGGCAGTTCACAACTGTCTGTAACTCTAATTCCTTGGGATCTGGTGCCCTCTTCTGGCTGTCTCAGGTACTAGAAACAGATATGCAGGTAAAACACACACACATATATAATATACAATATATTTTTTTAATTTATTTATTTATTATGTGTACGACATTCTGCTTCCCACACACCAGTAGAGGACGCCAGACCTCATTACAGATGGTTGTGAGCCATCATGTGGTTGCTGAGAATTGAACTCAGGACCTCTGGAAGAGCAGTCAGTGCTCTTAACCTCTGAGC
The DNA here is from genome assembly GCF_037038515.1 of Microtus pennsylvanicus. Classification (NCBI taxonomy): domain Eukaryota; kingdom Metazoa; phylum Chordata; class Mammalia; order Rodentia; family Cricetidae; genus Microtus; species Microtus pennsylvanicus. Next base: position 52,913,886 of record NC_134591.1, on the reverse strand, counting down.
CATCTCTCCAGCCCCAATATACAATATTTTTAATTGGCCAATGATTTGGGATAATTTGCTGTGAAGATTTGTCTCTGCCTGTGGTGCCTTCTGATTGGTTTAATAAAGAGCGGAATGGCCAACAGCTAGGCAGGAGAGAATAGGCAGACTTCTGGTGAGAGAGGACTCTGGGAAGAAAGGCAGAGTATGCCAGTGAGACACTGAAGAAGTCAGATATATGTACAGCTGAGAGGTAACTGATTCACAGGTTAATTTAAGTTATAAAAACTAGGGGGCTGGAGAGATGGCTCAGAGGTTAAGAGCATTGTCTGCTCTTCCAAAGGTCCTGAGTTCAATTCCCAGCAACCACATAGTGGCTCACAACCATCTGTAATGGGGTCTGGTGCCTTCTTCTAACCTTTAGGCATACACACAGACAGAATATTGTATACATAATAAATAAATATTTAAAAAAAGTTATAAAAACTAGTTGGGAAAAAGTTTAAGCTAAGGCCAAGCTTTCATAATTAATAATAAGTCTCTATGTCGTTATTTGTGGGCAGGTGGTTCAATGAGAGAGTAAGACTCCGGGGCTGTAAACATGTTGTGGGAGAGAAGCCTGAACGGATCTTCTTAGCAGATCAGGTTGCACTGTGCTTGTGAAGAGGTGCTTTTTGGGAAATGCACACTAGAGTGCTCTGGCCACAGGGACCTTATGCACTACAGTAAGTAGCGTGATCAGATGGCCTGGGTGGGCTCTCACATCACACAGTAAGTGCAATGTAAGCTAGGTATGTGCTTTATAGCTGAGCTATAGTACTATACTGAAAAACGTTATTCAAAATGATGACTATTAAGGTGTATATGATGCCTAAAACACTGTAGATGCTCAAGAATGTAAATTCCTCTCAGATGCTGATCTCTATAGCAGCCCACAGGCAGGTGTCTGCCAAGCAAGTGATCTCACTCTTAGGGTGGTGGGTTCTTCTGCTTCTGAACTATGACTTTCACCCCAGGGAACAAGGGTAAAGTCTACATCCCAGCTGGGTTAACAAAATTCTTTCTTCTAGGAATTTGTAATGGAAATCAGATGCTAATCCACTTCTGCTTCTCAGCTTGAATCTAGAGTATGTGCAGATTTAACTAGATAGGATATCTGAGGGTAACTGTCTCCTGCAGCCAGCAGATGTTAAAATTTAGTCTGCGGGTAGGCAAACTGAAGCAGATACCTACAGAAGAGCAGAGACGAGAAAGAAGACTGGGGGTAGCTGAGTGGATAGAGAACGGGCCTAGCTTGAACGAAGCTCTGGGTTCAGTCCCCCACAACACATGGAAATGTAGTATTGACCCGAAATTCAGCACTGGAAGAATAGTGGAGGCAGGAGGATCAGAAGTTCAAAGTCACTCCTTAAGCAACCTAGTGAGTTTGAGGCAAGCCTGGGTTTTATAAAGAGCCCTTAAAAACATAGAGGAAAGAGAAGAGGAGAGGAAAGAAAAGAGGCCCAGGAGAAAGACTGAGCTCCCAGCACTCTCCTATAGCAGTCAACCCTTTAACCCTTAGATCACTCCAACAGTCTCATTGATTTCTTCCAATACAGTATTTCTTTGTGTAGCCCTGGCTGTCCTGGAACTGCCCCTGTAGACCAGGCTGGCCTCAGACTCAAAGAGATCGATCCATCACTTACCTCTGTCTCCTGAGTGCTAGAATTAACGGTGTGTGCCACCACTGCCCAGTTTTTGGTTTTTGTTTTGTTTTGTTTTTTCCAGAGTCTCTCTATGTAGTCCTAGCTGTCCTGAAACTTGCTATGTATGTAGGTCAGGGTGGCCTCCTGCCTCTGCCTCCCTAGGACTGGGATTAAAGGTGAATGCCACCAGGCTCATCTTGAGTGGATTATTGTCAACTGTAGCCATTGCCTTCTCCCTCCTTATGCCAGACTTCATACCAAAAAGGGTGTCTGAAATCAGAGTCTTCCACAAGGGGTGTCTTGCCCCTATAGAGAATCAATACAGCACTTCAGAGGGCTCCAAGAGTCTACACAAGCTCCACTCACCAAGGCTGGCCTCGGCCAGGAGCAGGTAAGCAGGCACAAGCTCTACTGAGTTGAGGCCGTGCATATTCATGCGGAATCGAAGGGAGTGCAGAGCCGCAGGAACAGCGTCTTCATGTCTTCCTTCAAAAAGATACTTCTGGGCGACAGTGTAGCAGAATTCAATCAAGTGCTTCTGTGGGAGGCGGGAACAGACACTGAGAGACAGCCTGGGTGGGAAAGGCGCAGGTGGACATACCCACAGGTAAAGCCAACACTCTGCTGAGAGCACTTGGTGAGTCTGCCTGTACTAGGTGGACATGAGACTCTGGGCTGGGGTGGATAAAAATGCAAACCTGGGCCATAAGTCCAAGGTCCAGAAACAGATGTCTTTCAGTTCAGTTTAGAACTTGGCAGACAGGTGGCTGGATGTGGGCTCTACATGAACCCTATACAGCATCCCTGTAGTTCTTGTTCCTAGCATCTTTTTCTGCTATTGCTTTTCATTTATTGTTTTAAAAGACAGAGTCTTATGTAGTCCAGGACAGCCTCAAACTCACTACGTGGATGAATATGAGCCACTATCCAGTTCATGTCATACCAAAGCTTGGTGCCTGCTAGCCTGGCCCCTACCAGCTGATGTACATCACCTGTCTTATTCTTTGAGTTCTAATAAGACTTTAATTCAGCAAAGCTCCAGATGACACAGGACAATCTAAAACGTTCTGTCTACAGAATACTGTAAGTACGGGAGGACTGGGACCACTGCTCCAAAGTAGTGTCTTCTAGACATGACAGGGACACTGCACCCATGAACTCTCAACAGTGACTGTTTACACAGAACCAGGCCAGCTGTGGTTGGGGACATTTAACAAGAGCTGCAGGGAGTCAGTGGCTGCTGAGGGAGACTCCGTTCTCTTCTGGGATGAGCCATCTGAAGGCTTCCCGGTCGTAAGGGGTCAGCCTTAAACACATATACATACAGGCAGCACTGTAGGTTACACACACACAACAGGAACAGGGAAGGGTAGAAACTATGTAAAGTGTACACCCATGTATGAAATTCTGAAGAAATTAAAATTTAAATTCAAAAAATAAAACTTTCTGTCTTTATATCTGAGTTAATTTCAAGAAAACATCTCTTATTTTCTTCTGGAATTATCTGCCTAGCTAATACAAAACAACTTTTAAGTCTTCCTTGTTCTCAGATGATCATAGTTTTATAACATTAAAATTGATGAGTCTGAGTTTATAGATTTGTGGCTTTCAGAGGGCTAATTTTGGAGGGCTTGGGAGATGGCTCTGTGGGTAAAATGCTTGTTGTGCAAAATGAAGGCCTCCGTTCAGATCCCCAGCACGTACATAAAAACATGGCAGTATTCACCCATCACGAGAGACTGCAGAGGGCTCTCAGGCTCTCACTAGCCAGCCTGGCCAAAGGGTGAACTCCAGGCTCAGGAGGAGACCCTGTCTGAGAAAACAAGGCAGAGAGCAGTAGAGAAAGACATCCCAAGTCAGCCTCTGGCCTGCACACATGCAAGCATACCTACATGTGTGCACGTGCATACAAAGGAGATTAACTTTCAAAATAATAATTGATATTCTTAGTTGGGTGGTAGCGCCACATGCCTTTAATCCCAGCACTTGGGAGGCAGAGGCAGGTGTATCTCTGTGAGTCTGAGGCCAGCCTGGTCTACAGAGTGAGTTCCAGGACAGCCAGGGCTACACAGAGAAAACCTGTCTAAAAAAAAAAAACCAAAAAGTTAAAATAATAATGATAATAATTTATATTCCTTTAATGCCATAAAGTACATTAGTTTTTAAAAAGATTTATTTATTTATTACGTACACAGTGTTCTGTCTGCATGTTTGCCTGCAGACCAGAAGACAGCACCAAATCTCATTACAGATGGCTGTGAGCCACTATGTGGTTACTGGGAATTGAACTCAGGACCTCTGAAAGAGTAGACAGGGCTCTTAACCCCTGAGCAATCTCTCCAGCCTGTAAATTAGTTTTTATAATCTCCTTTATACCCTGATATATTTTTAATATCATTTTTATTTCCTATTATACCGGTGGTTCTCAACCTTCCTTAATGCTGTGACGTTTAATACTGTTCCTCAGGTTGTGGTGACCCCTAACCATAAAATTCTTTTCTTTTTTTAAATTTTATTTAATTTTATTTTATATACATTATTATGGGGATGTCTGATCCTTTGGAACTGGAGTTACAGACAGTTGTGAGCCAATCAATTCCCAGTGGGTGCTGGGAAGTGAACTCAGGTCCTCTGGAAGAGCAGCCAATGCTCTTAACCACTGAGCCATCTCTCCAGCCATAAAATTATTTTCATTGCTACTTCAGAGCTGTAATTTTGCTACTGTTATAAATCATAATGTAAATAATTTTGTCAAAAGGTTGCGGCCCACAGGTTGAGAAACAATGTGTTATGCACAGAAGCTCTTATCACAGAACTTGGCACATGGAGTCTCTGGACTGAACCATGCCCCCCTCAAAAGTCACGTGGTAAAGCTCTAAATCGTAGTCCCTCAGGATATAATGGATTTGGGTAAAATGGCATCCAAAGAGGTGGTTAAGTTAAAATAGATCCACTCTTGCAGACTCTAATTTAACCTGTTGGGCATCTTAATTACATCTGTGGATGTGTGCGTGTGTACCCATGTACACCACGATGCGTGTGTAGAGGTCAGAGGACAACTTCTGGGAGTCGGTTCTCTCCTTTGACCTTGTGGATTCCAGGGATCAAACTTAGATTGTCAGCATCAGTGGCCAGTGCCCTTTCCTACAGAGCCATCTTACCAACCCTGACTAGTGTCTTAATAAGAAAAATTCGCTCTTAAAAAAAAAAAAAGAAAAATTCGACAAGCAAAGAGACATTAGATATGTGCGCAAACAAAAGACCAGATGAAGACTCAGCAAGAAGAGAGATCTTAGGAGACACCAAATCTGGGGTTCAGGAGATGGCTCATAAGCATGAGGACCTGAGTTCAATGCCCAGAGAAACCAGGTAAAAAAAAAGCTAGGCATGGTGTGTATACTTGTACTCCCAGCACTATGGAGACAGCCATAGGTGGAGCCCTGGGGCTTACTAGACAGCTAGGCTAACCTACTTGGTGAGACCCAGCCCAGTGGGAGACCCTGTCTCAAAAGACCAAAATCAAAAACCAAGGTAAACAGCTTCTATAGAAGGACACCTAAGGTTATCCTGTGGCATCCACATGCAACTCAAACACATGTGCACCTAAAGATACACAGGGAGGGGGAGAAGACTGAGGGGGTTGGGGGAGGACAAGGGAGGATGGTAGGGGGAAGGAAAGGGTGGGAATGGAGGGGACGGGTGAAGGCACAAAGGTCCACAAACCTTGACTTGGACTTTCCACCTCCAGCAGTGTTGAGAAAATGAATGCCTGTAGCTTGTCCCACCCTATCTGTGGCATCTTGTTAGGGCCACCCGAGCAAACCAGAACAGTGGGTACTCAGTGAAAACGGGGGCGATGACGCAGGGAATGGGACTGGACTGAGAACATAGATACCAGGGCTCCACCCTCACTATTACCACCTGCAGGACTTGCCTGTCGCTTCTGCAGCTGCTGCAGGCCATGTTGCCTTTCTTCCTCTGAGTTGTAGAAGGGCATCGTGGTGCGCAGAGGAATTAGCAGCTGGCATATCTTCTCATGGATGCTGGCCCAATCAGCCTTCTGATGCACAGGCCCACTGACAACAAAAATGTATTGCGTTATCTTGACCTTTGTCTCTTCCCAGCCTAGCTCTAAATTCCAAAAATGTTCAACCAAAGCTGGCAAGAACATGATATGCTTTCTGAAATGGAAGTCTGTCTTCTCTCATGTCTTTATTTATATAAAAATTACATTGGGATCCATGGCCACCAGAAAAATGCAGACTAAAACAACCTTGAGATTCCAGTCAAAATGGTTATCAAGAAAAGAAATCTGGGTGTGGCACACTCTTTTAACCCCAGCATTCAGGACACAGAAGCAGGAAGATCTCTGTGAGTCTGAGGTCAGCATGATCTACATAGAGTTTCAGGCCAACCATTGCTACACAGTGAGATCCTATCTTTAAAACAAGGAAGCTGGATGTGGTGGCACACACCTTTAATCCCAGCACTCAGGAGGCAGAGGCAGATGGATCTCTGTGAGTTCAAGGCCAGCCTGGTCTGCAAAGTGAGTTTCAGGACAGCGAGGACTGTTACTCAGAGAGACCCTGTCTTGAAAAACAAAACAAGACAAAACAAAATGAGAGAGAGAGAGAGAGAGAGAGAGAGAGAGAGAGAGAGAGAGAGAGAGAGAGAGAGAGAGACCAAAAAATCAAAAAACAAGAAATGCTGGAAGTAGGCAGGGAAAGACGAACCGGCTGGGAAAGTCTGCTGGTGGGAATGCATAGTGCAGCCAGCATGGAGGTTTCTCCAAAAGTGAAAATAAGAGACTGGAGAGATGAGGGCTCGATGTTCAAGAGCACTTGTTCTTGCAGGGGACCTGGGTTTGATTCCCTGTACCGACATGGTGATTCACAGCAATTCCTAAGTAGAGTTCCAAGTGATCCAACCCCTTCTCTTGACCTCTAAGGGCACTAGGCACACAGACATACATGCAGACAAAACATTCTTACACATAAAATGAATTAATAAATCTAAAAAAGTTTAATCTAAAAATAGTACTACCACATGGCCAAGCTATACCACTCCTGATGTACACCTGCAGGGCTATAAGCCCTTCCCCAGAGAGATTCTCGTACATCCATGTTTACTGCTGCATCTTCCACACCGCCAGGAAATGGAACAGGCTTTATCAACAGACAAATGAATAAAGAAAATGTAGTACGTCTGCATTGTAGAATTTTATTTAGCTGTAAAGAAAGATGAAAATCTGACATTCTAAGGAAACTGGGTAGAACTGGAGACCATTATAAGTGAAAAAAGCCAGATCCAGGAAGACAAATATTGCATGTTTTCTCATACATGTAATGGAGATTTAAATTCACACACACACACACAGAGAGAGAGACATCAAAGTGGAACAGGAAGTATGAAAGAGGAGGAAGATGTCTACAGCGAGGACAGAACAGTGATGAAACTTTATATATCATGAAGCAGAAGGAACTATTTGGGGTAGGGAAGAGACTAGTAGGAAGGAAAGGAGGATAGAAGAGGGCAATGGGCAATGTGAAAAGAACCGTGTGTGTGTGTGTGTGTTGTGCTTTCTCTTGTTCACTAGGTCTTTGCTATTGAAAAGCTCCCAGCTCATGGGACAGCTTCTCCGGCACCAGTATCTACTGGTGTTTAATCTCTCAAGGATCATGCACTTCATGGTCAGAAAGAAGTAACCTCCATCAGTGAGGGACACAGTGACCTGGGGAGAATGGCCAGTCTTGAACATGAGTACCAGCCCAATCACGGGGTCAGTTTTCACCAAAAACTGGTGGAAAGTGGAGTAGTGGTTGTGTCTGACAGCGGCTTCTTCTACAGAAGCAGTGTGGTGCTCCTCAAACCGCTTCCTTTCCGCAGCTTTCAGATGTGGGCCACGGCAGTGTGGCTAGTGCATTGCCTCTTCCATTCTCTATCATGTGGAGTCTCCTGGTGACTGACTGGCTTTCCAAACACTTGGCTTGTTTTCGTGGCTGGAACAGCATTTCAGCGCCATGATGTATTGCTCCTCCTAGGTGAGCTTGGCCACAGGTTTGAGATGATTGTACCAACTAGAGGAACCCTGAATGCAGGACCTCAGTGACTCCATCTCACCTGGGTCAGCCTGGAGGCCACCAGACAGCTCTCAGCGCTGCACTCACGAGCCAGGCTTAGTCACCTTCCCCCTTGACAGTGTTCTCTGAAGCACAGCTTTCTTTTTTTTTCTTTTTTAATTTATTTATTTATTAAGGATTTCTGCCTCCTCCCCGCCACCGCCTCCCATTTCCCTCCCCCTCCCCCGATCAAGTCACCCTCCCTCATCTGCTCAAAGAGCAATCAGGGTTCCCTGACCTTTGGGAAGCCCAAGGACTGCCCACCTCTATCCAGGTCTCATAAGGTGAGCATCCAAACTGCCTAGGCTCCCCCAAAGCCAGTACGTGCAGTAGGATCAAAAACCCACTGCGATTGTTCTTGAGTTCCCATTCTTCCTCATTGTCCGCTATGTTCAGCTAGTCCGAATTTATCCCATGCTTTTTCAGACCCAGGCCAGCTGGCCTTGGTGAGTTCCCGATAGAACATCCCCATTGTCTCAATGTGTGGGTGCACCCCTCGCGGTCCTGAGTTCCTTGCTCGTGCTTCGTCTCCTTCTGCTCCTGATTTGGACCTTGAGATTTCTGTCCGTTGCTCAAATGTGTGTCTCTGTCTCTGTCTCCTTTCATCGCCTGATGAAGGTTAATATTCAGGAGGATGCCTATGTGTTTGTCTTTGGATTCACCTTCTTATTTAGCTTCTCTAGGAACATGAATTATAAGCTCAATGTCCTTGATTTATGGCTAGAAACCAAATATGAGTGAGTACATCCCATGTTCCTCTTTTTGGGTCTGGCTTACCTCACTCAGGATAGTGTTTTCTATTTCCATCCATTTGTATGCAAAATTCAAGAAGTCCTTGTTTTTTACTGCTGAGTAATACTCTAATATGTATATATTCCATACTTTCTTCATCCATTCTTCCGTTGAAGGGCATCTAGGTTGTTTCCAGGTTCTGGCTATTACACACAATGCTGCTATGAACATAGTTGAGCATATACTTTTGTTGTATGATAGGGCCTCTCTTGGGTATATTCCCAAGAGTGGTATTGCTGGATCCAGGGGTAGGTTGATCCCAAATTTCCTGAGAAACCGAAACACTTCTTTCCAGAGTGGTTGCACAAGTTTGCATTCCCACCAGCAATGGGTGAGTGTACCCCTTTCTCCACAACCTCTCCAGCAAAGGCTATCATTGGTGTTTTTCATTTTAGCCATTCTGACAGGTGTAAGATGGTATCTTAAAGTTGTCTTGATTTGCATTTCCCTGATCGCTAAGGAAGTTGAGCATGACCTTAAGTGTCTTTTGGCCATTTGAACTTCTTCTGTTGAGAATTCTCTGTTCAGCTCAGTGCCCCATTTTATAATTGGGTTGATTAGCCTTTTACGGTCTAGTTTCTTGATTTCTTTATATATTTTGGAGATCAGACTTTTGTCAGTTGAGGGGTTGGTGAAGATCTTCTCCCAGTTAGTGGGTTGCCTTTGTGTCTTAGCTACAGTGTCCTTTGCTTTACAGAAGTGAAGCACAGCTTTCTAAAGTGTTGTTGGGTGTGGTGGTGCACATCTTTTTTTTTTTTTTTTTGATTTTCGAGATAGGGTTTCTCCGTAGCTTTTTTGGTTCCTGTCCTGGAACTAGCTCTTGTAGACCAGGCTGGCCTCGAACTCACAGAGATCCACCTGCCTCTGCCTCCCGAGTGCTGGGATTAAAGGCGTGCGCCACCATCGCCCGGCTGTATTATTTTTAATATTGTAGTGTTGCGGTAAGTTTTGAAATTGAAAATGTTGTATTTCCATGTGAATATTAGGGTCAGCATGTCTAAATTGGAATTTCACATGAATAGCATTTAATCAGTAGAATAATTTGGGGAATGTGGCTATCTTAATAAGTGTTTCAATTTCTTTCAACAAAGTTTTGTTAGAACATAGATCCTGTACCCTGAATCAGGCCACACCTACCTGAAGCTCTCTCAGGGTTGAAGTTAAACTGCGCTCCTTAGTGTTCCTTGTCAAATACATCATAGTAAGCCAAATCACATGATGGCTGTGAACTTCCCATCCCCTAAAAGGTTATATAAAGTCACATCTTTCTTTTATCTGGGTTATTGGTTGAAGACACCCCGAGAAGATTATTCAAGACTGTCCCAATGATGAAGGCTGTTTTAAGGCCCCATCATATTTAGATTTCCATATATCATGTTATTTCTGTCTAATGTTTTCCCTTTTACCCCAGGGCCCTTACATTATAATAAGCCTTATTAAAGGGAGTTACATCAGCTTTTCTTTTGGGACTGGCCACTGTTTCATCATCTTTTATGATATTTCAGCATATAAGTCATGTACTTCTTTAACTGTTTTTTTCTAATAGTTTATGCTGTTGTGAATAAAGTAACAGTCTTAATTTCACTTTCAGATCATCCATTGTTAGTGTAAGAATGTAACTAAGTTTGCATATCTTATAATCTTGCTGTGTTCAACAAGTTTTAGTTCTAATATATTTAATAGAATATAAATTTTGCTTAGTTTTAATGCAATTTTGTAAATTCTTTATGGTTTCTATATTATAAGCCTGTCTGGATACTCCAGGACAAACCAATACTTCCTATAGGAATTGTTCATGTGATACTGAGCAGAGTCACTAGATGGATGCTAGGCAGATGGCTCAGCAGTTGATAACACTTACTGCTCTCTCAGGGGACATGAGTTTGAGTCCCAGCACCCACATCGGGTGTCTCACAACCCCTGTTAACTACAGCTGCTTAGGAATCTTACTCCTCTCTCTCTGTGGACACCTACACTCACGTGCACATAGCTTTACACACACACATACACACACGCACACACACACACAAAGAAATTTTTTTTTAAGTCTCATAATATTATCTAAGTTGGAGAACCAGAAAAGTCGGCTGTAATTCAACTGAATCTAAAAGCTGGGTCAGGGGGGAAGAAGAGGGTCTGTTTGGTGCCAGTCCAGGGCCCAAAGGCCTCAGGACCAGCGACACTATAGCCAAGGGAAGAAGATGGGAAGCCCAGCAAACTCAAGCGAATTACCACTGTGCCATGCTGCTAGGTCCAGGCCATCAGTGGAATGGACGGTACCCACTCACCTTGGTGAGGGTGATCTTGACTCAGTATACCAGGCCAAACACACTCTCTCACACAAACACCCAGAAGCAAGATGTTACCAACCATTTGACATCCTTTACTGCAGTCAGACTGACATATAAAATTAGCCATCGCAACAAGGTCATGCCATCTGTAAATCAGTTTTTTTTTTTTGCTTGGTCCAAGCTTGGATGCCTTTTACTGGCTTTTACTTCATTGTCTTGCCTAATTGAGTTCTGACTAGAGCCCCTCGTACAACACTGAATAGAGTTGCTGTGGGACAATGATCTTGTACCCTATAAAGATTTGTTACTTGTGTTTTAATAAAACACTGATTGGCCAGTAGCCAGGCAGGAATTATAGGCAGGACGACCAGAACAGGAGGATTCTGGGAAGAGGAAAGGCTCAGTTTGCAGTTGCCACCCAGATGCAGAGGAAACAAGATGAGAATGCCTTGCTGATAAAAGGTACCAAGCCACATGGCTAACACAGACAAGAATTATGGGTTAATGTAAGATGTAAGAACTAATAAGAAGCCTGAGCTAATAGGCCAACCAGTTTATAATTAATGTAGACCTCTGTGTGTTTCTTTGGGACTGAATGACTGCAGGACTCGGCAGGACAGAAATCTAAGTCGACATAGAATGTCTCATTTGTGCTATCATGGGGAAGTTCTCAGTGTTCAGCAATTAAGTATGGTGTTCTGTTTTGCTCTGGATTTTCTTTTATTATTTCATTTTAGCAAGTAACAGAATTTTCTCTTTTTTTTCCAAGTTTAAGTGTGTTTATCATGATATTGGATTTTGCCCAATGTTTTATCTGCATCTACAGAGACATCATCTGTGTGTTTCATCTGCTAGAATAGTGTTTTATATTGACTGATATTTGAGCATTCAACCAATCCTGAATTCCTAGAATAAATATCAATTGCCCATGATGTTAATCCCCCACGTTTGCTGCTGGGTTTGGTCTGCTGAAGTTTTGTTGAGAACTTTTACCTCTATATTCATTAGGGATATTGATCTGTAATTTTCTTGTGATACTTTTATTTGGTTTAATTACCAGGACAATATTGATCTTATAGAATGAGTTAGGAATTATTTATTCCTCTTTTGTAAAAATAAAGAATCTGTGTTCATTTTCCTTGAAATGTTTGAAAGAATACACCAGTCTGGGGTCATCTGGTTTGGGCTTTTCATCACTTGTTCTAGAGTTAGTCAGACATGCTTCTTACATCAGTGTGGGTTCTTTTTGGAATGTGTCTGTTTCATCCAGGTTACCTAACTTCCTGACATTTAGATGTTCAGAGTGTTCTCTTAGAATTCCCTTTATTTCCAAGGTTGGCAATAATGGTATCATGATTTTAGTAATTCAATTCTTTTTTTCCTGACCATTCTAGCTAAAGATTTGTCACCTTTGTGTGAGGTTTATTTATGCTTTCTATAGTTCTCCCTATTCTCAATTTCACTCACCTCTGCTCTAATCTTTAATAGTATCCCCTTCTCCTAACACAGAGCTGTGCAGGAACAAGTTGATGAATATACTTTTTGCTTGTTCTTCATAGGTTAAGATGGGGAGATAGAATATTAAGTTACATGTACATCAACAACTGTAAATCACAGGGACCAGTAACTAATTCATTCATTCCTTATATACATGATTTTGTCTGTATCCCATAATTTTGAGTATGTTATGCTTGTTTTCATTTACCTTGAAGTGTTTTTCAGTCTCCTTGATGATCCCTTTGACCCACTGGATTTTAAAGAGTGTGTTATTTTCAACCTGATTGTAAACTTACCAAATTCCTTTTTGTCGCTGGTCATTAATTTCATTGCACCATAACTGAACCTACCTTCCATGATTTTATTCCTTCCACATTTACTGAGACTTGGTTTATGACCTAATGTATGATCTACCCTCAAGAACCTTTTTATGCACTGGAGAGGATGCATATTCTGTTATTAGGGTTGTCTACAGGTGTGGGCTGGGTCTAGTGTTGCTCGAGTCTTACCTTCCCTCAACGATCTTCTGTCTAGTTGGCTTGTTCACTATGGAAAGTGGGATAGTAAAGCTTCAGACTGCAGTTTCTGAATTGTGTCTCTCCCTCCGGTCTGTCTACTATGGTTCCTGAATTGTCTCTCTTCTTTCCATCTGTCTACTGCAGTCTCTGAATTGTCTCTCTCCCTTTGATCTGTCTACTATGGTTTTTGAATTGTGTCTCTCTCCCTTAGGTCTGTCTACTGCGGTTTCTGAATTGTGTTTCTCTCCCTTTGGTCTGTCTACTACAGTTTCTAAATTGTCTCTCTCCCCTCAATCTGTGGTTTCTGAATTGTCTCCTCCTTTGATCTGTCTGTGGGAGGCCCTTCGGTCTATGTGTTGCTTTTATTGGTTAATGAATAAAGAACTGGCTTGGCCTATAGCATGGGAGGAGGAAGGTGGAGTCGGGGAGATGCCATGGAGCCACTGGAGATAAATGCTGAGAACTTTAGCTGGTAAACCACAGCCAAGTGGCAATACACAGATTAATAGAAATGGGTTGAATTAATATGTAAGAGTTAGCTAATAAGAAGCTAGAGATAATGGGCCAAACAGTGATTTAATTAATACAGTTTCTGGGGTGATTATTTCGGGAGTCTGGTTGGCCAGAAAACCAACAAGCAGCCTCCCCCAACAGATTGGTGCCAACATGGCAAACTAAAATCTACTTAAAAACCTGAGAGAGCTTAATTCTAGACACAAAAATACAGAGTTTAACACAGCTTCTTGCTGTTTGCTGGCAGCGTGCCACAGCTCCTTTAAGAGAGGCTTTCCTGATTCAGCAGTAGCAGGGGGAAAGTGGCGGTTTTGAAATGCTGGCTTTCTGGGTGGTGCTGCCAGCGCAAACTCTGACTCTTTCAATCGGGAGGTCCAGATACAGAGCATTTGAGTGGGGTTTGTGAGCAGACTGCTGCAGCTTGCTTAATGGAGACATGGACCAGCTGTGTGCCTGAGAATGGGGCGGTGCACACAGCTCAGAGGCACAAGCAGCTTTGCCATGCTGAAATGGGCATGGCAAGCAGAAAGTACCGTATAAACCATAGCAATGGCACAGCTTAAGTTTTAAGAAGTGCTTAGCATTTTAAAAAGTGCTCCCGGACAGTAAAGAATTACAATTATACAATAAAGACAAGTCCAGATGAGTCACAGTGTTAGATATATGTATGTAGGCTTGGAATAGAGAAGAAAAAGAGTATAGAGAGTCATAAAATAAAGTTAATGCTTTTAAAAAAAAGGGTAAAGTCTTTAAAGAGACAGAGTATTAAAAGGGGTAAAGAAAAACAAGCCACGTAAAAATGGAAGATTAGCAGAGTCTGGGTTATGTATATTATTGTGTTATCTTTAAATTTTTTGACTGTAAATGAGCTAAGTACAGAGAGACATTTCATTGTATGGGCTACTAAGATAAACCAGCATGTATATTATAAAGGTATCATGACTTCCAAATTTGGGTCTAAGGATATGTTGCTTTGGAAAAAGGGTTCTTCTCTTGTTTCTACAGAGGATGAGAACCTGTGGATTGCTTCCAAACTGGCATGGTTGGATGTAACAAGACCCCCTGAAAGATCACCATGAATACCCTCAAAAAAATCACTTCACCCAACTGCTGACTGAGATGAACCTAGCACACAGGATACACCATGAAAGACCTGATTAACAGCACCCCCAAACAGTAGGAAGCAGTATGGACAGAACTATGCCCATATTCCCAAATATTGTTTATCATTGTTCATTTGCATTTAAAGGGGGATATGATATAGATATGAATAATTTGCATTGGCATGGATTCTGGTTTATTGATACAGATTTAAGGTCAATCTTGTTATATGTATATTTCTGTTCTTGATTAGGTATTGTGATTGTGTAGTTCATTTAAAATGTAATGTATAATTAAGAAACATAGGTTAATAGATAGTCATCTATAACAGTCAAGCTTGTAGTCATGTTAGTTAGATTTTCTAGATGTATAGAGATATATTTCAGTTAGGTATTCTGCAAATCTTTCAGAGACTTTCAGGATATGCCATTATAATGTTTTAAAAATTTAGGACTTTTCATGACAATGAGACACATCTACTCCTGGAAGCATCAATCTACTTCAAGAGGAAGATGGGCATCGAAGAGGTTCCTTATGGAGTTTGTTAGATAAACTGGACATGCAGGACCCACAGAGAAATGACTGCTGAACTTGCCTAAAAGTGAGATGATCCTTCAGGGTTCCTGCTTCATGAAAGGGTCTGCCACATTCTGCAGGACACAAAATAAGTGACTGACAAACTAACAATACAGGCAGACCTGTCTTTGAAAATTTCCTGCTTCACAGAAAAGTCTGCTGGATACTATGGGCCTGTAGGCTGAAGATGGATGCCCCAACGGTACAGAAAAACTTTGGGTGACTGTCCAGGCAGCGAGATGTCTCTGTCAATTCTAGAGTTTTTGAAGTTGCTTACAATGTACTTCCTATTTACTTAGGTAATATTATATCCTTCTGGAGTATTTGATAGAGTTGAAGAATTTATAGTTACAGTTTTCCTTAGTTATAACAAAAGATATAGATATATTGTAACTGTAATTCTTGCTTGATAACTGTTTTGTTATATGTAATTTTACTATGTTAAAGTTCAAGCCTTTCTTTTTGTTTAAACAGAAAAGGGGAAATGGTGTGGGAGGTACTTCTGTCTATGTGTTGCTTTTATTGGTGAATGAATAAAGAACTGGCTTGGTCTATAGCATGGGAGGAGGAAGGCAGAATCAGAGAGATGCCATGGAGCCACCGCTGGAGATAGACGTGTGGAAACTTTGCTGGTAGGCCACGAACTCGTGGTGATATACAGATGAATAGAAATGGGTTAAATTAAGATATAAGTGTTGGGCAATAAGAAGCTAGAGCTAATGGGCCAAACTGTGATTTAATTAATACAGTTTCTGTGTGATTATTTTGGGAGTCTGGGTGGCCAGAAAACGAAAACACAGCCTCCCCCAAATCTGTCTACAGCGGTTTCTGAACTGTCTCTCCCTTCAATCTGCCTACTGCAGCTTCTGAACTGTCTCCCGCCCCTAGTCTGTTAGTCTCAGCTCTGTCTTTCGAGACTCTGCAGTAAAACAGGACATAGCTATGGGGTTTTGCATGTCTACTGCTGATGACACATTTTCTCTTCAGTAGAAGACATTTAATATTTGGACTCTATTATACATCACACACATTTCAAAACAGGTAACTATAATATAGGGGAAAGGCTGCCAGTGTGTTTCTGCTTTTCTTCCAGACAAGAACTATTATAGGTTTTGGGAGCTCTAAGGTTTCAGTTAGAACAACTCAAGCCCCAGGTGGGTAGCACAAAAGCAGCCACGGGAAATATAAGGCTGCATCCAAACATGCTCCTTCCTTCCTCTGCAGAGAACAGAGATACAACCAAGTGTTTTCTTTAGAGACTATATTACTACCACAGAAATGATATAAAACATTTAAGGTTTTTTTTGTTTTTTGTTTTTTTGGAGGGGGAAGTTAGGGAATTACTGCAAACAGATCAGCAAAAACACTGAGCCGGGGTTCAGAAATGGTGATATTCCATGGCAGAGGGACAGGTGAGCAACTGTGAACGGACCTTGCTCCACTGAGAGTGACTGACATGGCTTGCCTTTCTACGTGAACTCAACTCTGGTCACACTTCTGCTGCCCTCCTTATTCTGCTGTCTCACCCAAACATTCACCACAGGTTGGGACATACAGAGAAGCTGGGGTCACAATTAAGTGGTTTATGCCACAGACATGTTTTATTCAAGTATTATGCTTTATTGACCTGTATCTGGATGTCTTTAGGCAAGGCATTCATTCTACCATCCACTGAAGCTTCTTTTCCCTTTCTCCTTCCTTTCTCCCCTCTCTCCCTCCCTTTCCGAGATAGGATCACACTGTAGCCCAGGCTTGCCTTGACCTCAATATTAGCCCAGGCCATCCTAGAGTTTATAGTGATCCTCAGCCTCCCAAGCGCTGGAATTACAGGCATGAACCATCACACCCAGCTTCCTATTGCTTTTTTTCCCTGTTGTTTTTTTGAGACAGGGTTTCTAGCTAGCCTTGAACTCAGAGATCCACCTGCCTTTGTCTCCCGAGTGCTGGATCAAAGGCATGCGCCACCATTGCCACCACCACCTGGCCTTATTACATCTTACCAGTTGGCTTTTTCTCCCTGCTGGCCAGTGAAGGCATTTAAATTTGTATCACATACAGTCAATTAAAGGAAAAAATATTGTGAATTACTGTTATCTGTCTGCTATGATCTGATGTGCTATAAAATGAGGGCTCTTTAATCTATTAATGTTGTAGTGTGTAGTTTTATAAATTTATCCTTCTTAAAAATGTCCTATTTCAGGCCAGCAAGATGGCTTCCCATCAAGCCATTATTACCTGGGCTTGAACCACATGTTAGAATGGAGAACTAACCCCTGAAAGTTTTTTCTGACTTGCGCGCACACACACACACACACACACACACACACACCACACCACACACACACCACACCACACACACACCACACCACACACACACCAACACAATTAAATAAATAAATGTACTGTTTCTTAATGTTCTATCACTTGGGAACATAGTCACAATTCACGGCATATAACATAAATATATTTAGAATAGAAGGAATCTCACCAAAACACCAGTTTTTTTTGTTTGTTTTTGTTTTTCTTTTTTACTCTGAGTGATAGGATTATGTATTTTAGTTCACAGTCTGCTTGCCAAGATTGAGGATGTACAGCCTGGAGGAAGGGCATCTGGAATGGTCTGAGAAAGAAAAGTTCAGTCTGCACTTGGGCCATGGTAATAGCCTCTGAGTTGGCTAGGCAGGGTCTACCCTCCAGTGTACCACACTGCTGTCTCCTGTCATCTTCTTCAACACAAACGACGTCACACATGGCTTGCTAAGGGACAAATTCCAAACTCCTTTATCGTGTGTCACTGCCTGGCCCAAACCTTTGTCTTCTTAAGAGAAGGTTCAAACTCCTTCTCTTAACTGATCACAGCCTTCCCAACTCATAGGAAGAAATACTTTATGAATAGATATTAATTATACAGTATAAATTCAGGCTGTGACTTATCCGTGACCCATTGCAGCTCAGTCTGCAATATGGAAACCACTGACCACCCTTACACAGCTGGTCCAAACCAGTCCTGGAGAGCTGCAAACACCTACCCTTCACAGAGCAAGCCTCCACTGGCCTCTCAATACTCAACCCCAATGTCATTTTCTCAGAGAAACCTTTGTGGGTACTGCCCAAGTTACCATGTTTCTATCCTCAGACATCTCAGGCTTAGTTCACCCTGAGTGACAGTATGTAACATGCACAATGAATAACAGCGGCTTTTGAGAAACAAGCCAGTTGGCTATGAGTTAACATCCTAGTTCTGTGAGGCTCAGAACAGTCTAGGGCTGGGGATGTGACTTAGTTGGTGGTATCTGTCTAGTATGCTCGGAGCCTGGGGTTCTATCTCTGGGACCACACCCAGGCATGTTTTCACACACTCCTAACCCCAGTCCTTGAGGGGTGTGGATAGGATCAAAAGTCCGGTCCTTAGCTTACATAGTAAGTTTGAGGCCAACTCGACTACTTAAACCCTGTCATAAAAAAGGATGAAGGGGGAGCATAAATGTGAATACATACAAAGGGATCGATTTCTGGAATTACTAGCTCCGGACGACCCTCAAACTCTCTTGGCTGTGCACTGGCCAATTAGTCTTCTTTAGAGTCCCTAAGGACACAAGTCTATCCTAATTAGGGGCCAATCTGTGCCTTCCCAGGGCAAGAATGCTGGCTCTTTAGCTCCTTATTTTCAGACCAATCATCTACTGTCAGAGACTGTCTGCCCAACTTCTCACATTTCCGTTGACTTCTGACATTTCTCCCTGAAATTATCATTTGTTTTCTTCGCTGTCTTCCAACCTATAATGTTTGAGCTTGGACGGAATGGGTCTACAGAACTGGCCCATTACGTTCAGAACCTAGAATGGCGCCCAACACAGTATCAGTAGGACCCCTGGGAAACATCAGGAGAAAAACCTGATGTGGGAGAGGAGGCAGACGAGGCTACAGGAGTCTTAGAGACACGTCTTCAAGCCTGCTCGGGCCAGTGAGGGGTCGATGGCTGAAAGGGCCACGGACACAGACTCACCAGGCCAGACCCAGGGTTGGGAGACGGGGAGGGAGCAAAGGCGTCAGGCACCACGTTCCAGGGCCTACCAGTAATAAGTGACTGTACATGCCGTACACATCCGCTCGGCCGGGGCTTCGCACACCTCACAGCAGAGCCGGCGCCCCTTGGGCACCGACAGCGGGTAGATCACGTTCATGGTGCAGCCGGCGGAGTCGTCTCTAGGACGGTTGCCGGGCTAGACCACACAGACGTCACGTGACAACCGCGGGTCGCGGGGTGTCCGGATTTCAAGGGCAAGCGGGCGGAGCTGAGCGGGGCGGGACTAATAGCGGCACACCGGGAGGAGAGAGCTCAAACTCTTAAGTCCTAAAGATTAAATGTCTAGAATTTGATTGCAATGGAACCCAAGCGTGGGGAGGGATGTACGGTGGCCGGTAAAGGTAAAAAAAGAAAAAAAAGAAAACAAAACAAATTCACTTAGTTTTCCAGACTAGGAAACCCACAGGAAGTATAATTTTTCTGGATTTTCGAGAAAGACGCTTCCTCTCAACGCATTTCGACGGGCTCTGACAGAACAGTCAGGCATTCTCAAGGCTTGGCGAGGTCAGGACCTACTGATGTCCAGAAGGCGGGGAACGCCCACAGTCATTATTTGCGGTTGCGCGTAGCCCAGGTATCCGGAAGGGGGCGTGGCGCCGTGGCCGGCGTGCCGGGACGCCGTGGTTCCTGCGTGCAAGTGACTCCCGCTTGCAGATGGCGGAAATGGACCTGGTTGCGGACATGCCGCGGCCGGAGGGTGCTGCGCGCTGGGCCGAGGTTATGGCTCGCTTTGCGGCCAGGCTGGGCGCGCAGGGCCGGCGGGTGGTGTTGGTCACATCAGGAGGCACCAAGGTCCCCCTGGAAGCGCGAGCCGTGCGCTTTCTGGACAACTTCAGCAGCGGGCGACGCGGGGCAGCTTCGGTCGAGGTTTTCCTGGCTGCGGGTTACGGGGTCCTGTTCTTGTACCGAGCGCGCTCGGCCTTCCCCTACGCCCACCGCTTCCCTCCCCAGGCCTGGCTGTCGGCCCTGCGGCCTTGTGGCCCGGCCCAGTCGGGGAAACTGAGTCTGGAGGCCGAAGAGAATGCACTCCCGGGCTTTGCTGCAGCATTGCAGAGCTACCAAGAGGCAGCTGCTGCCGGCACCTTCCTGGCCGTGGAGTTCACCACTTTGGCGGACTACCTGCATCTGCTGCAGGCTGCGGCCCTAGCTCTCAACCCACTAGGTGAGTGCTGTAAGGAATCCAGAGGTTTCTTGGCGGTACAGCCATTCTCCCAGCCTCTCTTTCTTCATGCTTCCCACTTACCCTGCAGCCAGCCAGGGAACCGGAGTTGAAAAGGAGCGGGTCCCCTGCCCTTCCCCGATTTCTTAGACCCTCTGGTTTCTTTTTTTACAGGCTCTTCTGCGATGTTTTACTTGGCTGCAGCAGTGTCTGATTTCTATATTCCTGTCTCCGAAATGCCTGAACACAAGATCCACTCGTCCGGTGGCCCACTGCAGGTGATGGGCTCTCTTCCAGAGATCTGACCCCCTATAACCAGGCTTGGGTTACTTTCCTCTTGATCTGGAGATGGCCTTTCTGCATTCTGTATGAGCTAGGCACTGCCCTCCCACAAGGACCTCACAGTCTAGCGAGGGCCTGGACACCAGCCATAATCACAGATGAGAATGATAAAATTCTGTAGTGGAGGTATGTACAAAGTGCAGTCAGATCTCGGGGTAGTGAGCTGGGGGAGTCACGGTTTCCCCGGAGATGACTCATCAGAAGGTGGGGGTGTAATAAAGTGGGAAAGGTCATTCCTAGTGGAGTTACGCGTTGGAGTTTACCGTTGAGTAATGGTGTGTGAAATGAAGTGCTTTGGTAAGACTGAAGAGGCATCTCGCCTTTCCTTGGGGGGCGGGGCGGGGAACAACTTTATATTCTTTTCTAAGATATTTAGACTTCATCTTGTGGAGGCACTAAGGTGGAAGCAAAAGATAACGGGTTTTTTCTAGGGCATAATGGCACATTCCTTTAATTGCAGCCCTCCAGACACAGATGATCTCCGTGATTTCAAGGGCAACCAGGTCCACGTAGTGAGTTCCAAGCCAGCCAGGGCTACACAGTGAGACCCAGTCTCGAAATAAATTAATAAAAGTAAAAGGTTTAGTTTGCAAAGAATAGCATTTTGGAAGATGAGGTAGAAGTAGAGTGGATAGATAGGGCTCTTGTAGTTTAAGGAAAAGGCATGGGAGGATAGTGTCGTGGCCAAGAATTTAAGATGACTTGGTGCCTGGGAACCTGAGGGAACCCATAGGCATTTGTTGGATGATACAAGTAGTTTATAGATAAGTATTTGAAGGGCACCTTTGGGATAGTTTAGTTATACATCTTGGAGGACCTCCTGTGTGTCAAGGACTATTGTGGTACCTAGAGATGAAGAGAAATAGTACAGTAGCAGTTGCTTGCACTGCTCGCTCTCTGCAGGGGAATGACATCCCTGCTGAACACTGATGATGAATGCCAAAGTGAGACCCTGTATGTGATTTCTGTCACAGACTTCATACTCTTTAAAAAGAGTGGGAGCGCCGGGCGGTGGTGGCGCACGCCTTTAATCCCAGCACTCGGGAGGCAGAGGCAGGCGGATCTCTGTGAGTTCGAGACCAGCCTGGTCTACAAGAGCTAGTTCCAGGACAGGCTCCAAAACCACAGAGAAACCCTGTCTCGAAAAACCAAAAAAAAAAAAAAAAAAGCGTGGGAGCTCCAGTTTCTCCCACAGTTTTTATTTATCTTGAAGATACACAGATGACGCAGTATTCCCCTTGGGTTGTCTAAGGCCTTAGGAAACAGGGCAGGAACTTTAATCAAGTGAAGACCAAGTCAATTGTGTCTTCAGTGCTCTGTTTTGGTTACTGTATTTATACTTTTAGTTGACAAATAAAAAAATTGTCAATGAGAACCACCAGCTTATGACATACTTCAGGTGAAGAGGTTTAAAGCCCGGTATTATTGGACGTCTGCCAAAGTAATATTTCCATGAGCGGATTACATTTGTTTACCTTCAGATTTGCTTTAAAAGAAATGAGATGAATATGATCAAAATAAAATCTATAAGATTCTCAAAGACTTAATAATATTTCAGTGAGTGCCGGGCATGGTGACTCACACCTTTAATCCCAGCACTCTGGAGACAGAAGCAGGTGCATCTGACTTTGCAGCCAAGCCTGGTCCATAGACCAAGTTCTAAGTCAGCCAGGGCTGCATAGTGAGACCCTGTCTTCAAAAGTAGTAACAATAGTACAGTCAAAGGAAGTGTTTGAGGAGTTGTAATGAGAATGACGGGACAGTACAGGTTCAGAAAACATATTTTATCCCAGAGTAGATGTGAGGCCTTGAATTTAGGCGTTATGAACCCTACAGAACCTAGTCTTTAGGCATTTAGTATGCTCCAGAAAGTTACACAGTGAGAAATCCCTTTAAATTTAGGCAGAAGTCAGTCCCTGATTGCTTAGATTCCTGGTAGGGACTGACCAGTGGTTTACTTATTAACCTTTGCCTGCTCTTTCCAATACAGATAACAATGAAGATGGTGCCAAAAATGCTTTCTCCTCTGGTTAAAGATTGGGCTCCCAAAGCGTTTATAGTTTCCTTTAAGCTGGAAACTGATCCCGAGATTATAATCAGTCGCGCTCGGAATGCTTTGGAAGTTTATCAGCATCAAGTTGTGGTGGCCAACATCCTCGAGTCAATACAGTCCTGTGTGGTTATTGTAACCAGAGACTCGGAAACCAAGTTACTGCTGTCACAGGATGAAATAGCAAAAGGCATGGTGATAGAAGAGAAGATAGTGGAAGACCTCAGGTCACGACACACAGCTTTTATATGTGACCAAAACTGAAGGACATGGTCATCTAGCATCAAAAACCAGGGTTCTTAGAGCTGACGGGAAGCAAAATGAATCCTTTGCTAAGGATAAAGACAGTGAGGCAAATCAGTGCTGGTGTTGTGTTTCTAAACAAACTGCTTGGGGACTGAACAGAAATTGTTTTTCAGTTTTTACGAAGCTGACTATGGGATTGCGTGTCTGCAGAACAGACGTAGGGGCCTGAAGCTGGACGTCAGCCTGCTGTACAATAGAATGATCGCGGATGCGTGGTCATGCTCTGAAGATCGCGTATTCATCAAGTGCCTACGTGTGCCAGGGCCTATGAGAGCTGTGAGGGTTTAAAGATAATAAACACATCTCATTCGGGCACTGGATGTACAAAGTTTAAGTGCAATAAAGTGTGTGCCCACAGATTGTCACATGGAAAGGGTGGGTTTGGAGTTTGTTCTGTTTTGTAAGATTTAGTTGTTTTTATTTTATGTGTTTGGGCGTTTCTCCCTGCATATATGTCTATGTGCCATGGGTGTACAGTACTTTTGGAGGCTAGAAGAAGGGGTCAGAGGTTGTGAGCCTCCCTGTGGGTGTGGGGACTCAAACCTGGCTCTTTTTTTAAAAAAGAAAAATATACTAAAATAGGAATGCTACAGACACCTCCCTACAAACAGACTGAAGGTCACAAACATTCCTACATTTACTTTTTGCTTCTTGTCCTAGGTTTATTCCATAATTGGTAACACTTTTCAAATATTTTAGATCTGTTCTGTAAGTAACCAGCCTTCCACTTGGGGCCTGAGGGCTGTGTTACAGTGTTGTGTGGTAAGGAGTGTGGGGCTCAGTTAGCCAATGCTTCATAAATGTGGGCCCTTGACTTAATCTCAGGTTATGTATCTACAACGTAGGGGTGAAGCTGGAGTGAGCACAGGTTACCTGTCTACAGCGTAGGGGTGAAGCTGGAGCGAGCACAGGTTACCTGTCTACAGCGTAGGGGTGAAGCTGGAGCGAGCACAGGTTACCTATCTACAGCATAGGGGTGAAGCTGGAGCGAACACTAGTTCCGTGCCTGGCACTTCACACTCAGTAAGTTGATGCAGTTACTGGTTTTCTCAGCTGATCGGGCTGAGATCATGGATCATTGAGTCCATGAGAAGTTCTCACTCTCCCGGTTTGGAATAAGGATGTGCCTAGTGCAGAAAAATCCAGTAAATGATCCAGAGGACTGTCCTGAATGGGTATTTGTGTGTGTGGGAGGGGGTGAATGCCATTATTAACTATATAGAAGTAGGTAGCGTTCTACAAAAGTATTTGGTTTAAGGGGCTGGTGGTGAAAATGGTTGTCCAGGCTTTGGGTATGATCATAGCACCGCAGAAACCTGGCTGATAGTACAACTCAGGTCGTGGAGGTGGAAAGGGTAGCCTAAAGTCCTATTGAGGAGGCAGTTATGGAAACAGCAGTGGCCAGATGAGTAGAAATAATTGAATTGGGAAGTTTGACCTCCAGGCCAAGCTAACACTGCAGCCAGGAGTGAATGCAGTCTCCGGGAGCACACAGTTGAGATGAACTTTAGGTCTAGTTGGCAAAACTTCCCAAACAACAGGTTTCAACACTGGTACACTGTTGTAAAAGCTTGTTTTGCCTCTCCACACCTGTAGCCTTGGGGTGCTGACTCTTCCCTGTGTACTGGGACATATGCTGCTACAGCTAGGTGTCTTCAAGGTATTAAGTCATGCGGGAGCCCCTTCAGATTGTTTTATTAAAGCTCCGAAATAACCACTAGCTAATTTGCATGAACTCATCGCTGTTTCTTTCTTCAGTTTATTATTTGTTCTGAGTGCTTAAAACAGTGTTTGCCTAGGTCGACCTACGTTCCAGGCATTTGTGCCTGTGTGTTTCAGCAGGTGGAAATGCTTGAAGAAGGGGACATGAGTCAACAAAGGCAAACGAGAAGGCATTTGATCTAGATTGGAGGACCAAGGAATCTTTCCTAAGAAGGAACCTTTCCTTAGCTGAAGCTGGTAAATGGGAGTGGGCTGGGTCGTGGTAGAGGTGAGCATCTTAGATCAGAGAGGGGAGAGTTGTAACACAGAAAATAGGGGATGCTATCCAGATGGTATCCAGGTGATCCAGGAAAGGTGGACAGCTATGGTAAAAACAAGAAATGTAAGTGGTGTTTTGTTGCTCTCCAAAAAGCAAGCAAAATTCAATTTTGACAAGTACCCGAAATCTTACAAGGAACATGAAGATTTAAGTTGTGCTAAAAATGTATCATTAAAAATGTTGACTTTGGGGTTCTGTGGTTACTAGCATTTGCTGCTCTTGAAGAGGACCCAAGATTGGTTCCCAGCACCAGAAGAGGTCTCACAACGCCTGTAACTCCAGTTCCAGATCTGGTCTTTTGACCTCCTTAGGCTCTGGCATACATGTGGTGCACATAAACATATCAAGGCAAAGACACATACACATAAGTAAACAAATCTTTTAAAAGATATTTATTTTGCATTGCATAAGTAAGAAGCCAAACAACTTGCAGTGCTTAGGTTTCCTTAAAGGTTCCAGCCTTCAATGTAATTCTAGTCAAGCCCAGTTCTGCATTTTCACAATAACTAGCTGGGTCCCAAAGTGTTGAAATTTACCTTTGGACTCTAGTTGTTATGATGAATCTCTTCCTAAATTCAGAACTGCTTACACGCATAGTATCCCGCCTTAATAGGTGGGTTTTTTGTTTGTTTGTTTGGTTGGTTGGTTTTGGTTTTTGTTTTGTTTCGTTTTGTGTTTTTAAGGCAAGATTTCACTCTATTCCAGGCTAAACTGGAATTTCCTGTGTAACACAAGTTGGCTCCAAACTCAATTCTGCCTCACCCCCTTATGCTGGAATCACAGGAGTCACTTATAGAAAAATATAAGGAGAACAGGTTGAGCTTTGCGGGGGAACAATTCGAGAATTCGAACCCTGTCTGAAGTTAGTTATATAGACGCTGGACACGGTTGCTATGGTTACTGCTGCCTCCAGAGCCAATGGTGTAGTTCGTAGATCCTGAAGGCCAATGGTGCGCGCTGTTTAACAGTCACCACAGGAAGGACGGCCTTTAGTAACCACGGCGGCGTGAGCGGTCTCCATGACTCCGGCCGGCTGCGCGCCTGCGCGTCCCCTGCTGAGCTCGGTTGCCATGACAATACTGGGCCGCTGTAGCTGGGCCGCCCTAAACTCACTTCAGGTCGGGGTCGGACCTGCTCTTAACAGGGTGCACATTCCGGATCTTTTTGGGTTGCGGGTGAGCTTCTTCGTTTGGGCGTGCGAGCTTTGGGGTTCTCTGCCGGGTCGCGTTTCGCCCAGGAGAACCTTGCTTCTCTCTAGTTAGCATCCAGAGCTGACTGCCTCCGAAGGTGACTGCCACAAAGGCCCCGGAACCATCGCTGTGCCCTGTGCGAAGGCTGAGGGAAAGGACCGTGGGGCCAGCTTCTTCACGCACAGCCTTGCAGCCGGATGAAGCTCTGCAGGCCTTTGGTAACGCCAGCATCCGAGGTCAAGTCAGTTGCCTTCTGCCTTTCAGCCTTCAACTCCATCCACTTCTCTCACCATCTGACCACCGGTTCCCTTATCCTGTTCATCCCACGACCATCTCCACCCTTCCCTGTCCACGCTGTGCACTGTTAAATGTTCCTGTGTCTCCACCACTCTGTCACCTACGGGCCACCTACTTCCGTTTCCCTCCCTCAGGGCTTTGCCTGTCTGCACATTTCTCCCTGTCCAGCCTTGCAGTCACTATGAAGATTTTCCGTTTCTCTCCACTGTTGCAAGCTCGTTGTCTTGGGTGAAGTTGAAATAGGAAATTTGAAACGCTGCAAATACCTGCATTAGGTCATTGCAAGTCTCTTCTTGTGTTTTGAAAATAGAAAATAATTGAATGTCAGATTTGGACTTATTGTTAGCCACACACACACATCCCATATACAAAAGTTGTTCCTTGCTAAGTATTATGTTAGATATAAACTTATGTAATGTGTTTATACTTGTAATAATGTCGTTCAAAAATGATCGCATAACAGAATTCCGACTGGGAAGGTGGGGACCCTTGAAATCATCCGTGTGTCTCTTTTCTTTGGGTAAGTTTCTAAATTAGAAACAATTTTTGTGAAAAGAACCAAGCAAGAGCAACTTAAGATAGATATTTTTGGCAAAGAAGCAGGCCCAGTGCCCCCTCCAAAAAAGACTAATACAGGAATTCTTAATACAAAATGGGAATAATTTAGATGCAGTGAAGTTTTCTTTTAGCCTGGAAAATATGGTTTAACTCATACTTTCATCTCATAGTATGCATTGCTCGTTGGCTCTTACTATTGCCTTTTCGGTATTCGGATTTAAATAAATGTAAACCCATGTTTGAGGACCCATAAGTTTATGTTTTAAACTTTGGTTTAAACTGTACCAAAAATTGTCCCCATTTAACAAAGGATATGAGTATAGTCTTCTCTTCAAACTAGATACTGGAGACATGGTACTTTGAGGTTACAATTCTGATCTCTCAGACCAATTGAAGTAGTATTTCGGATGTCTTATGCTGAGGGTGAGGTCCAATTTACAAATGCTGAAAAATTCTGTTCTCTGTACTAAATTAGAAAGGGAAAAACTTGTTCAGCTTTTCTAATTTTTCACATCCAATAAAACTACGCAGAATTCCTTGGGAAAGCACACAGGCAATTAGGTTCTATGTCATAAGGTGCTTTCTCCTCCAGTATGTATTGAACAAGCACTGTGACAAGGTTAAGGTACAGTTTTGTTTTGTTTTGTTTTTCCTGTTCCCCTCGAATGGTTCTAAACCAGGGGGTGGGGTGTGGCGATTTTAAGAGGCATCACTAGGCATGGAGTCACAGCTGGGTGTGTGCTCCTGGCCCCTAGTCAGTGGTGGCCAGGGCTGCCGGGGTCCATCCTACTGCTCGGCATCTCCCATAACAAAGGTTGATCCTTTGTGAATGGTGCCAGGACCAAGAACCCGTCCTAACGTAACCAGCAGTGACTATTTGTCTTCTGTTCCCAGTCCTAGTTCACATGCACATTTTACATATTGATGACATACATTTTTCTTCATCTTTCTCTTGATTTATGTGTTAAGCATTCAAATTGCTACCTTGTTTTCAACTTTTTTTTAAAAAAAAAGTGTATTTTGGTTAGGAATTGAAACAACTTGTGAATCATATTCTTGGCTTTAAGATTATGTATCTTCTATTATATTTCTATGGAAGGAAGGACAATTAGGGTGAAAAGTCACGTGATTGGCTGTTCTAGTTTGGTGACCGAGTTATTTGTTTCTTAGCCGTCACATAAAGACCACATGATCCAAAACCAGTCGCTTACTCAGAGGCAGGAAATGAGGTTCTGGTCCCTCTGTTGTAGTTAGGGCACCTGCTAGGGGAGAATAAAGGAACAGGCAGAAATGCCTGCACCTACCCCGTCTGCCTGCTTTCCGTTTAAGACTGGTTGTTACTGTCTGTTTCCTGACACTTCCTTCAGCTTAGCACCTCATCCTTCATATGTGGGAGGAGTCAGAGGACTCAAAACATCTCAGGGTACACTCGCCTATGATGCTTAATCACCATGTCTTCAGTATCTAGTTTGAAGAGAAGACTGTACTCATATCCTTTGTTAAATGGGGCAGTTTTTGATAGTTTAGATATCAGAGAATTTATAATACAAAGGACATGTTTTTATTACCTCAAAATCTGCTATATTAGAATTTTAAGATTTCTCAACCACCAAATCGGAGTTCACTTGGGGGGAAATTTTGTTCTGGGATGTCCTAACACCATCCCAGGCAGCGGAGCCTGGATGTGCAGAGTCAAGGAGCTCACTGTAAGCAGCGTGGTAGGAACAGTGGTCAGGTGGCGGGAAAGCCTAATGCAGAAGAGGGTCAGGAGGTGAAGTGAATGAGAAGGCAGGAACCGGGCTGTAGAGAATTTCCGGTGCCAAGCGAAGGGTCTGAACTCTTCTGGAAGCCATGCAGACATTAAGCAGTGAGTGACCTGTATTCGGAATGAGCCTTCTGGGGGCTTTACCAAGCACACATCGGACGGGAGCCAGCATCGCGGCGGCAACTCGAGTTGCTAATGTTGCTGTGCTCTTCTGCGCATGTCCTGAGTGCCTGCACCAAACCGCAAGCATGGGGAAGCTGAATCAGGAGGTGAGAAAAGGCCTAGCAGCTACAGATTGGGTGATGAACGGGGAGGACCTGAGGATGCCACCCGGGCTGCGTCACTAAACCATTGGTAATTATAACTATGGAATACCGGAGGTAGAGGAGGGAAATGGATTATTCAAGCTGAGCTGCTCAATTGACAGTTGGACACACGCTGTTCTGAGTCCCCGCATTTATATTGCCCTCCCACCCTGTGTCCTGTTTTCCAGAGCTTGCCTCCTCCACCCGCCCTCTCTTGAAGGTCAGTCCTGAGGGACCGTATGTGTTCTCTGGCTTCCAGCCCATTTCCACCTACAACTCACTGAGTGAGAGCTACACACGCGGAGGAGGACCCAGTTCACTGAGTAACCAACCAAGGGTCTCCAAATGTGAGCCGAGAGAAACGAAGCCTTAGCCGATTCTGAAATGATATGTAGTAGGCCTAGGGCTTGAAGAGCTCCCAGCCTTGCTGAGGCGCAGCAGCAGAGAATGTCCTGCTGAGAAGAGGAGGACTCACAGAGAAACCCTGACAAGTGTGCTTCAGGAAGCCAGGCCTCAAACTCACGAAGATACACCTGCCTCCGCCTCCCAAGTGCTGGGATTAAAGGTGTGCGCCACCACCGCCCGGCAACAGCAGCTCTTATAAAGGAAAACATTTATCTGGGACTGACTTACAATTTAGAGGTTCAGTTCATTTTCCTCATGGTGGGAAGCATGGCAACATGCAGGCAGACATGGTGCTGGAGAGGTAGCTGAGAGTTCTACATCTAGATCAGCAGGCAGCAAGAAGAGAGAATGACACTGGGCTTGGCTTGAGCATCTGGGACCTCAAAGCCCACCTGGTAACACATTTCTTCCAACAAGGCCACACCTACTCCAACAAGGGTAGAAGTTCAATAATGGCATTCAGTAAGAGTCTATAGGGGCCAATTTCATTCAAACCACTACCCTTCTATTGGTCAGAATTTGGTCACATGAGTATGCCTAGCAATGAGAAAGGCAGCTTTTTGATTGTTAAAGGCGGTTCTTTGGTTGATTCCTCTTATGTCTGAGGAAGAAAGAAAAGTACAAATTAAAATTAAAGGGCATCTGGAGTCACATCCATACACCTGTGTTTGCTCCAACTTGAACGTTGCTCTTTCTTGCTGCTTTTTTTTTTTAAGTCAGGGTCTTGCTAGGTAGTCCAGGTTGACTTTGTACCTGCCATCCTCCTGCCTCCACCTGCTGGGCACTGGGATCCCAGATGTATCCTGCCATGCCTGACTCTTGAGACTTTTTCTAATTATTTAATTCAGTTACTCAATGAGCTAGACACCACCGTCTTGCAGATGAGGAAATAAGAATTTAAAGACGTGAGTGACTAACTTGTCTAACACCTACACAGTGAGGCAACCATCTGTGGAACCAAGGTGTGCCAAGCTGCTAACACTGTAGAGGAGGGCCGAGAGCCAGAGTGGGTTCCTGGGAATGACAGCATTAAAATACCCATAAAACCGGGGAAGCCTGGAAAGAACACAGGGTAGAACAGGCTAGACAGGAGTGCCGATCGGACAGCGTGATATCACAATGCAGAATGAAGAAAGCTTTCCCGGAAGAGTGACCAAATTGTTGGGGTGCACCGTGTAGCATGAGTCAGTTGAAGAAAGAAGGCACTCCAAGATGAAATTCTAAGGTCTACGTGGCCACAGGAAGGTCCAGCCTCTTCTGATGAACTGAACCCTGAATAGCCATACAAAGGGTATTTATTGAAAGTTTCACAAAGTATTTCCTCATACCAAGGTCCCCGATCTAATTTCCACGTCTCGCTGAAGGAGAACATCACACGCCCCATGACTCTCGTTCTTAATCATGTATCATTTGCAATATGCAATAATACACGAGTCTCAGGGGTGCCTGAGGTGTCATGTGACCAGAGTCATGGGATGACTGCAATGCCCCTTCAGCAAAACCATCACTGTTTCCACAGAGATTCTTCAAGGTCAGAGCACTTCTGAAGAACAGCTGTTCGTTCTAATGTCCATCCAGATATGGTGTTCTGCCAAATTCCTACGATAACAAATAAAAATAGAAGTCATCTCTAAGGACAGGAAACCAGCCTGGTGTTGGTGGCACACACCTTTAATCCCAGCACTCAGGAGGCAGAGGCAGGTGGGTCTCTGTGAGTACGAGACCAGCCTGGTCTTCAGAGTGAGTTCCAGGACAGGCTCCAAAGCTACAGAGAAACCCTGTCTCAAACAAAACAAAACAAAAATATGTGTGTTTGGTGAGAGACATGCTGTCCCAGAGGACGACAGCTAGAGGGGACTCTGGTGGGGCTCTCTGAGCTCTGAGTTTTATCACTGAACTCTACTGCCAGTTCTATATCTTCATTTTTGCTATCAAAGGTGTCTTGAGCTTGGCCAAGTATCAGTAGAGAGGGAGATTATGTGCATATGGAAAAGAAAATAAACAAATAGAAAATAGGGCCAAGATTACAGGCAAAGGGGCTAGTCTTTGCACAAATAGAGAATAGGGCCGAGATTACAGGCAAAAGGGCTGGCCTTTGTCAAGAGGATGAATGTCCTCGTTACCCTTAACTGTTGACTTGACACAGCCTAGAGTCCTTGGAGAGGAAAGCTTCAGCTGAGGAATTGCCTAGGTCAGGTTGGTCTGTGTGTGTGTCTGAGTGATTGTTTGGATTATTACTTGGCTCAGGCCTGCTCAGCCCACTTCAGGCATCACCATCCCTAGGCAGGTGATCTTGAGCTGTATAAGGAAGGGGGCTAAGCAGGAACCTAGAAAAGAAGCCAGCAAGCAGTGTTCCTCTAACCTGCATAAATTCTTGTCCTGATGTCCCTCAGTGATGATCTGTGACCTGGAAGTATAACCAGGTAAATTCTCCCCTCCCTGAGTTGCTTTTGGTCAGAGTGTTTTACCACAACAGAAAGGGAACCAGCAAATGGACTGGACACCTTTTCCACTGAGAAAGGAGAGATAGGGATGTCTAAAGATGAAGGTTTGTATGTTGGGGTGAAAACAAAAAATGGCAGGTTCTGATGGGCTTAGTGTTGCTAGGATGAAGAACAATGTCATCTGTCAGGAGTAAGAGACAGGATTTCCAGTAGAACTGGCAACACAGAGGATGACCTAGAAGCTGGAGACCATGAGTTTGTAGCCGTTTCACTCTGTGTGCGTAGATTTTCCTCTCCCAGCACTCAGCAACCTACAGTAATAAAGAATAACAGAACTTTTCCAGACTGGCATTTTTAGGAAGGTGGGACAAGGAACAAGATGGTTGAGAATATTGGTGAGGTTTAATAAACCTGGGCTAAAGTAGCAGAAAATAAATGCTCACAAAGCATGGAGAAATCGGGCCTTTCTGCATTGCTGATGAGAAAATAAATGATAACATTATTATAGTAGGTTATTGATACAGAATTATGTATCTAGCCATTCTATCCCTAGGTGATAAATCCCAAAGATCAGAAAGCAGGAACTCAAGGTGGTACTTGCACACCAATATTCATAACAGCATCATGTACAATATTGCAAAGGTAGATGCAGCCCAGTGTCTGTCAGCAGATGAGTGGACAGACGGACTATGTACAGGACAGCGGGACATCATCCGGCCTGTTAGAGGAGTGGCGGGGATAAGATGCTGAGTAAAATGGGGAAATACAAGGGAAAGTTGCCTACGGTTCCTCTTACAGTGGGCACTTCTAGTCCAGATCCAAAGGTGGCAGGAAGAGAGAAGTCACTGGGCCTGGCTTGGGCTTTTAAAACCTCAAAGTCCACCTTCAATGACACACTTCTTCCAACAAAGCCACACCTACTCCAACAAGACCACACCTCCTAATCCTTTTCAAGTAGTGTGCCAGCCACTTCCTGATGACTAAGCATTCAAATCTACGAGCCTATGGGGGGCAGTCTATTCAAACCACTGCACTGTGTGCTGCCATGTGGGTGCTGGGAACCGAGCCCACATCCTCTGCAAGAGCCACCTGTGTTTGTAGCGTCTGAACTCTCCAGCTCCCAAAGCAGCTGTTATTTGACCCACTATCATGGTGAAAGATGATATATAGCATAATTTCTTTTTAAAAATTTTCTTTGGGGATTATTACTTTCAAAGTAAGAAAAATTAATAGTAATAGAAGGATTAGGCCAAACAGTCTTAGGTGTCTTCAGGAGGATGTTACTATTTCTGCTTCTCTTGAATCAGTGCGATGGAGAGCGCCACATCTGGAGCACACCTGTGCTCAGGAAGCAGCACAGCTGGGGCATAACTCCCACCTGAGTCCCTAGTAGACCTTAAAAGGCGCTCTTACTCTTTAGTCAGCAAAACATTAAAAGCTGGTGGCAACGAGTTTATCTATGCACAGGGAGCCGCTTCCCACTGTTACTGCTGTTTCTGTGGGACACTGAACAGGGAAGACTGTAGACCCACCCCTCCGTCCTCCTCCCTCCCTCCCTCTCTCTGTTTCTTACTTTTATCACTTTCCCTTCATCCTTTTCATCTCTCCTTTCCTTTCTATCCCTTCTTTCCTTTCTCTCTATTCAAAGGTTTTGTTTTTACTTTTGTGCGGGTGTGTGTGCCTGCACATGTCTGTGAATCCCAGTAGAGGCCAGAATAGGTCATCAGATCTCCTGAAGGAGTTAGGAGTGGTTGTGAGCAGCCCTGTGTGGGTCCTCGGAGGAGAAGTGTGTACTCTCAGCCATTGAGCTATCTCTCAGCCCTTTTTCTTTCTGTTTTAAACAAGGTCTCACTAAGTGGCAAGCCTGACCTCAAATTGATGATTCTCCTGCCTCTACCTCTCAAGTGCTGGAATTGAGTGTGTGCTACCATGTTATGTTATTGTTACTGAAAGTTTTCAAATACCCTGGGAAGACAGGGAGAAGAGAGCTGGGTCAGTGTTGTTTTTGTTAATTATTAAACTCTAATTAAGAACTTTCTTGGTGGGTTTGTTGTTGTTATTGTTGTTGTTTTTTTGTTTTTGAGACAGGGCTTCCTGTAGCTTTGGAGCCTGTTCTGGAACTAGCTCTTGTAGACCAGGCTGGTCTCAAACTCACAGAGATCCACTTGTCTCTGCCTCACAAGTGCTGGGATTAAAGTCATGCGCCACCACTGCCTGGCTATTTTCTTCATGTTTTATAAAACAATAATTATTTTTCTATAGTTCTTTTAACTATAGTTTTCTGTTATTTCTTCCCAACAGAAGCCCAAATAAGGACACCCAAAGAAATGTGTCAAGAATGGTTGTCTAGACTTGCTCTGAGCAGCCGCAGTAAACAGACCGAGGGAGAGAGGAAGACACTAGCAACAGCCCCAGAGCTTATGGACTCCATACTGGAGTCTCGAAGACACCCAAGCAGCAGCCTCCAGAAGGACTTTCCCCAGGTACTCTAGAATTAACTAGGTAACAGAGAAAGAAGCAGGCCCACCGAGACAGCATGCCTTCATCTAATCCGCCATTCGCTAAAATACCAGGAAGTCAGTTTACACGCTTCAGAATGAGGCTTTGTGTTGGGGTGGCCTTCCTCTGTCAGCTGCTGGCCTTTGAACAAGCTGACCTCACGAGCCTCCTTGCCCTACCTATGAAGCTGACGTGAACTCAGTTACGGCAGAGTAGTCATGAGGATAAGTTACGGCAGAGTGGTCGTGAGGATAAGTTACGGCAGAGTGGTCGTGAGGAAAAGTTACGGCAGAGTGGTCATGAGGATAAGTTACGGCAGAGTGGTCGTGAGGAAAAGTTACGGCAGAGTGGTCGTGAGGAAAAGTTACGGCAGAGTGGTCGTGAGGAAAAGTTACGGCAGAGTGGCCGTGAGGAAAAGTTACTTAATGCACGTTGCTACTTCTTTCATTGCTGTGTCACGTACCTGACAGGAGCAACTTGAAGAAGGAGAGGTTTACTCTGGCTCCTGGCTTCAGTGAGTACCGTCCATCATGACAGGAAGGCTCACTGGGCGGTGCCATCTGCAGCAGACTGGGAGGCCGCAGTGTCCAAGTCTTGGTGGATCAGGAAACCAAGAAATAGACCTGAATGGCTGTGTCTGTCTACTATTGGCCATGCCCCAAAGGCTGGACAGCCTCCCGCCACAGCACCACGAGCTGTGGAGTAGGGGTGGGGGAAACGGGACATTTCATTTCATGTTTAAATCATAATAGTAAGCAAGTCTGTGTTGATCCAAAGCAGAATAAGCTGAAACTCTTGTACCCCACTAATAGAACTAAAACTCAATACAACTTTTTAAACATAGGCAGTGTGCGTGTGTGTGTGTGTGGTATGGTGTGTGTGCATGCCTGTGTGTGTATTGTATGCATGTGGATATATTTATGTGCATGTGGA
Organism: Microtus pennsylvanicus; assembly: GCF_037038515.1. NCBI lineage: Eukaryota > Metazoa > Chordata > Mammalia > Rodentia > Cricetidae > Microtus > Microtus pennsylvanicus. Next base: position 52,878,434 of record NC_134591.1, on the reverse strand, counting down.
GGTCTTCCTCACTCTTCACCTTTTGAGGCAGGGTCTCTCACTGAGTCTAGAGCTTACTGGATCTGGTTAGACTGACTGGATCTGGTCGCTGGCTCAGTCCTGATCCACCAGTGTTGGGACTGGATTTGCTCTTGGCTTCTGCTCCCAGTGGAGCGATCCACTCTCTGTCCTAGGTAGCTGGTTCTGTCCCACTCCAGCTCTGGTGGAGATCACTGACTAGTCAGTGTGCTGCACCGATCTGCCCATTTCTGCTCCCCCACTGCCAGGCCTGGCTTTAATGTGGGTGCTGGTGATTTGCCCATGTCCACTCCCCCGTGGCCAGGCCTGGTGTTGGGGGTGTTACTGAGGTTCTCATGCTAGCACAGCAGACAGAAACCAACTTCTGTTTCTTGATTTTGTTAAAGGTGAAATCTGAGAAAATCTGTCAGCCTTTGCAAAGAGAACATCAGAATCTCCAGGAGCCTGGGCAGCAGCCTAAAAAATACCTTACCCAGGTAAAATTCAGATCCCTTTACCTAATGATATTAGCTAACTCTGTGTCAGCTCTTGCTTAATTCTTGTCTGAATATATTAAGATGTGTAGATTCATACTGTAAGGTTGATCAAATGTATATTAAAATATTATGAACATATCATAATAAAGAAAGAGGAAAAAGTCACACACTTGGTTGTCTTCATCAACTGGATCAAATTTTCAACATTGTGCTACATTCTCTAGACCACTGAGGACTGGGGTTGTAGCTCAGAGGATAAGCACTTTCCTAGAATATGCAAAAAAAAAAAGTCCTGGGTTTAATCCCGCATATTGAAAAAATCCTTTTGGACCAGGCATTGTGGCCTTTAATCCCAAACACTCTGGAGAAAGAGGTCTGCGATCTCTGTAAATTCCAGACCAGCCTGAGCTACATAGTAAGATCTTAAAGCAAAGCAAACAAACAAAGAATATATATGTTTGTGTGGGAATAGGGGTCAGGGAAGAGAGGCACGCAGAGAAATAGCTCTGTGATTAAGAACATGTACTACCCTTGCAGAGGACTGGGGTTCAATTCCTAGCACCCACATTGGGTGACTCACAACCCCCTGTAACTCCAACTCCCATAGAATGCTCTGGCCTCTTCCAAGCACTTGCATGTTCACACACACACACATACATGATTACAATTTTAAAAGTAACTTGCTGTGGGATAATGGTCTGTACCCTGTAGCCAAGCAGGAAGTATAGGCAGGGTGATCAGGCAGGAAGTAGCGGTGGGGCAACAAGAACAGGAGAATTCTGGGAAGAGGAAAGCTCAGTCTACAGTCGTCACCCAGACATAGAGAAAGCAAGATGAGACTGCCTCACTGAAAAAGGTACCAAGCCACGTGGCTAACACAGACAAGAATTATGGGCTAATATAAGTTATAAGAGTTAATAAGAAGCCTGAGCTAATAGGCCAACTAGTTTATGATTAATGTAGACCTCTGTGTGTTTATTTGGGGCTGAATGGCTGTGGGACCTGGTGGAACAGAAACCTCTGCCATCAGTAACTCTTTTTGTTGTTGTTGTTGTTGTGTTTTTTTTTCAGTAACTCTTTTTTAAAAAAGTGTACACACTTTGGAATTAACCAAACAAGTGAAAACATTCTGCAGACTACCTGGTCCACATGGTTTATGTTTGCTTTTTATGAAAGTATAGACATAGTCTCTTACTGTGTTGCTTTGAACCATGTGAATTTTTTTAACAAGTAAAAAACCCTCAAGTACCCACAATTACAACCTAATCAAAGAATGCACATGGGTGGAGTGCTGTCTGCTGCTTCTCTGCACAGTTCTTGAAGCATAGACAGCAGCTACATGTCTTTTGTCTTAGTTTTTTGTTTTTCAAGACAGGATTTCTCTGTGTAACAGCATTAGCTGTCCTGGAACTAGTTCTTGTAGACCAGGCTCGCCTTGAATGCATAAAGATCCACAGTCTGCCTCTGCCTCCCGAGTGCTGGGATTATAGGAGTGCACCACCACCGCCCGGCAGAGCCACGTGTCTTTAGAGTACATTTGCTGTTAGCTTCTTACTAACTGCAGCTTCGTTTCAGCACCCGCATGAAGACCTGGCTAAAGATGCAGAGCCTCAGAACTACCTCTTGAGGGAAGTGGAATGCATAGCACAGAGGCTGGGGGTGTCCCTGGAGGAGATCCAGAGGAGAGCTGTGGAGCCACCAGAGAAGGAGAGAGAGCAGAGAAAGTTAGGTGAGCCGTGGCTTCAGCCGACCGGTCTGGCCGTGGATTTCCTGGGATGACCTGAGGCAATATATACCAAGGGGAAAGGGACTCTAAGATGAACATGTAAAAGACGTACTGCTTCTGTGTCCCCAAGTCTTCAGAAAACACAGGCTTGACAGGCCCGCCCCAAAGGCACAGCCCAGAACTGTGCGCCACTCACCAGTAGGAGTCCCAGCACCCAGAAGACCCATTTGTTCCTCCTTCCTCACCAAACATCACCGTCTCCCTACTCTGAATGCTGTTTCTGAGTTTTGATCACATGCAATATCATTCATTTAAAATTTTATTTCATTTATTTATATTTTATGTGTATGGGCGATTTGTCTCTGTTCTGTGTGCACTCCTGATGCCAGCAGAGGCCAGAAGAGAATATCAGAATTACACACAGACAGTAGTGAGCTGCCATGTGGGTGCTAGGAATTGAACTTAGGTCCTCTGGAAGAACAACCAGAGCTCTTAACCACTGAGTCATCTTTCCAACCCTCATTGTTGTTTTTTTTTAATAAACTTTAAAATGGGTATTATGGTGTAATCCCATCACTTGGGAGGCAGAGGCATGTGGATTTGAGGCCAGCCTGGTCTACATAATGAGTCCCAGAATTATGTATTTTTATTTTGTGCATTTTTGCAAATGTGGGCAACATGCTAAGACACATATATAAAAGTCAAAGAACAACTTAAAGCGATTCCCTCTACCATGTGGGTTACCACCACCATTGAATGCAAGTTGTTAGACTTTGTGGCAGGTGCCTCTATCCTCTGAGCCATCTTGCCTGCAATATCCATTCTTTTAATTTGTTCTCTTGCTTAGTCTCACAAACGTTGGTGAGACTCATTTACATTGTCTCTGTTCACTATTACTGCCTTTATAATATTCTGCTGACACTACACTGGTCCATTCTACTGTTGATGGGCATTGTGATGTTTCTAGTTGGGGCTAGCACGAATTCTGATGCTATTAGCATCCTTGCGTTATCTTGTGGGTATTTACATATGCCTAATCAAATAAGAATGCACTGGATCAGAGACTGTGGCACATTCTCCTGTGGTCTTCCAAAATACCATCATGTGCCACTTAACCATAGGGATTCGGTCTGGAAAATGGAACATTAAGTATTTTCCTTGTTATACAAACTTCAGAGTCTGCTGACAGAAACCGAGACTGCTAGGCACTGTATGGGAGGTTGATTCTGTATGGGAGGGTCAGGTTCATTTTGTGGCCCATAATCACAATTAAGAGCTCAGTAGTGTAAGAGGTCTGGTTCTGCACACTCCCTGGCAATGCTTACTAGTGGGTCAGTACTGTAGCCTGGCATGGTGAGGGTACAGTAGCATTAACCGGATTCACCGTGAGAGTCCCAGAGCCCTTGTGTCTGCTGCGGTGGCTGCTCACATTGTGTGTAGTTTGGAGCAGTCCCTGCTCAAGTCTCTCACACGTTTCTGTTCTGAACATATGCCTTTTTTGACCGCAAATATTCACGTCTGCTCTCGGTTCTGCCAAATAGGAGCTCTATTTATCAAATGCAGTTTAGGGGAGCACTAACTTACTTTCTGTCTCTAGAGTTGCTTTTTCTGGGCATTTCATATAAATGGCATCATACATGAGTGTGTTTGTTTTCTTTCACTTAACACACTTTTGAGATTTAACCATGAAACAGGTTTATTGTTTTGTGTGTATGGGTGTTTTACCTGCACGTATTTCTGTCTATCATGTGTCCATGGAGGCCAGAAGAGGGCATCAAATCTAGAACTGGTATTAACAGACAGTTGTGAGTTACCATGTGTGTAGGCAGAGTTTTCCTGTCCTGACTGCCTGCTCCCAAATAACTGACATAGAGGCTTCTCTTAATTATAAATGCTAGCCAATAGCTCGGGCTTATTACTAACTAGCTCTTACATAACTCATTTCTATTAGTCTATATATTGCCATGTGGCTGGCAGCTTTACCTGTCCTCCAGCTCATATTGCTTTCTAGGCAGCTGGCTAGCGTCTCTCCTGACTCTGCTCTTCTTCCCATCATTCTCAGTTAGGTTTTTCTGCCTAACTTCCTGCCAGGCTACTGGCCTGTCAGCTTTTTTTAAAAAAATATTTATTTATTATGTATACAATATTCTGTCTGTGTGTATGTCTTCAGGCCAGAAGAGGGCACCAGATCTCATTACAGATGGTGTGAGCCACCATGTGGTTGCTGGGAATTGAACTCAGGACCTTTGGAAGAGCAGGCCTGAGCCATCTCTCCAGCCCTGGCCTGTCAGCTTTTTATTAACCAGTGGGAATAATGCATATTCCCAATATACAGAAGGATTATTCCATAGCACATATTGTTATGGTTTAAGTAAAAATGCTGCAGGTCCCCGAGTGGATGCAGTGGGCAGTGGGTCCAGAGACCACTATGCAGGTCCCCAAAGTGACAGCAGGCAGTGGGCTGTGGGTCCCGAGAGCAGCCAGTCCCAGGCATAAATGGTGCAGTTCCCCAAGTGGCTACAGTGGGCCATGAGGGGCAGCTAGTCCCAGGCAGGGAGCCACATGGTAGGTGAGAGACCTCGACGGGGCAGCCAGTCCCACGAAGAGAGACAGATGGATGGGCATGCCAGGAGACCACATGGCAGGTCTCCAAAGGTGGCTGGTCCCGGGCAGGGAGCCATGCAGCAGGTGAGAGACATAGATAGGCACACCATGCAGAGTGAGGTTAGATATTTATTTAGTGGGTTATGGAGGGGAAAGGGAAGAAGAGAGAAGAGCAGAGAGAGAGAGAAACTGGGGGAGGGGGAGAGGATGTTGGAGGAAGGGAGAATGCTCGTTAGTTCTCAGCCACCCAGCTAGCTTAGACCTGACATAATCACACAGAAACTGTATTAATTAAATTATTGCTTGGCCCATTAGTTCTAACTTCTTATTGGCTTGTCTCTTAAAGGGACAGGACAGATCATTACACATATGAGTGATGAGAATCAAATCCAAGCCCTCTGGGAAGTTCTCTTAACCAATGAGCCCTCTCTCCATACCATTAATATCTCGCCAGCCCCCTATTGAGACCAGGTCTAACCATGCAACTCTGGCTGGCCTGGAATTTGCTGTGTAAATCATCCTTGAATTTAGGGATCTGCCTGCCTCTCCTGCTTGCGTTCTAGGATCAAAGGCATGTGCCACCACCACTCTCAGCCAGCCATTGCTGCTTTTTAACAGTGGGGTTTTGTTTTCAGGGCATGGGGGATGTTGGTTGAGACAGGGTTTCTCTGTGTAGCCCTAGCTGTCCTGGAACTCACTCTGTAGTTCAGGCTGGCTCAGAAATCTACCTTCCTCTGCCTTCCAGAGTGGTAGGATTATAGGTGTGGGATTTCTATTGTAAATGTTCTGGATATTAATCTCTTACGAGACAGGGGATTTTCAAATACTTCCTCTTCTGAATTGTGAGCAGTCTTTTCTAGCAAACATGGCCGGGCTGCCAAAGCTTACTATTCCATAAACCTTCCTCATCTTGTGTAACCCTGCCTGTTTGCCCAAGCCTTGAATACCAGGCATTCCTGAGATTGTCAGTCATACCCTACACTATTATGAACGGGGCCTAGCATTCAGATAGTAAGGTTGCAGAGTGAAACACCCCCATCATGCTGGCTCACCCCGTTGGATCATTGTGCAGTCTTTTGCAAAAGTAGATATTGCCTTGCGGAGTTACCATTGCATTGTTCACATGTCTGTCTGTCTGTGTGACACTAGGAATATTCTCCAGCACGTCTCACAAATCTTCCCTCTGTTGACAGTGTCCTTTATTGGACCAAAGGTTTTCATGTTATGTAGCTCAACTTACCTTTTTATTCTTTTGTTCTTCTGTTGCTACTAATCTTGGTAAAAGATTAAATATTGCCACCCCCTCAAAAAAAAAAGAAAAGAATACACTTATATGTCCATGGTCTAGCCAGGCATGGTGGTGCATGTCTTTAATCCCAGCACTCAGGAGGCAGAGTTCAAGGCCAGCCTGGTCTATAAAGCTAGTTCCAGGACAGCCAGAGCTATAGAATAGGAAGCCCCTGTTAAAATAAACAAAAAACAAAATACAACAACAACAAACCCATTATATCTAGAATAATAAATAAAGAAGCAGACTTAGAAAATACATCTGCGAATCCAGTAGAAGGTCTTAAAAATGTAACAAAGCCTGCCAGGCATGGTGGTGCATGCTTGTACCAGCATTTGAAGGATGTTATACTTCAAGATCAGTGTTAACAGAGTGAATTCCATTCTGGGCTATATAACAAAGCCTTCTCTCAAAAGAGAAGCCAATTCTAGGATTATGGCTCATTTAAGGCTAATGAAAAGTCAGAGTTGTCGAATTCTTCACTGATATGGCAGCCATCTGACCAATCAAGTTTAAGGCACTGGTTGTCTCCATTAATTTTTAAATCGGGCAAACAATTTATTTGGCTGTGTCATTCTAAAGGTAGATTTTATTTTTGAGACAGGGTATCACTATATAGCCGTAGCTAGCCTCAGACTCACTGTATAGGCCAGGCTAGCTTCAAACTCAGAATCCTCCTGCCTCTACCTCCTGGTGCTGGGATTCAGGTGTGGCTCAACACTGCATCCACAGCCTAGCTTTTAAAACGAAAACCAAATGTTTTCTAAGTATCTGGAGCACCTCAGAACTTTTTAACATTGTGGAAGCCCTGGTTCTCTTAAAGTTAAGGGAGCAAACGGAATTTTTTCTGTCTGTCTACAGCACACATCCCACGCTCGCCCCAACCCTTTGCTCTGCAGACCCAAGCAGCTCTGGACCCCTGTCGTTCCCAGAAGGCCCAGTGTCTCTCCTGCCTCCTTTGTTCTTCCTGCCTTCTCTCCATTACTCGTGTTGCTCTCTTTCTCGAATATTCTTTCCACCTGAAGTTCCTCTGCTTCCCCTTCTTCCATAAAGGAGTACCTTGGAAAACTTGTTTTAGTGCCACAGAGACCATCTCACATCTCCAGCACAGAGAAAACAGCCCCGGGTTTGCATCCCCCACCATGCTATTTATTCCCCTTGGCTCTGAGCAGGCTGCTCCAGTTCCTGACTTGCTTATCTCACCCATACACTGGGATGTGGGCACCTACATTGTATTTGTCATAATTATATGCCTGACAATGGGAGCAGTTGCTCCTGGAGGCAGCAGCAGGAATAGTATTGCTATAATTAGAATATAATTTCTCATCTGATGGGTTATAGTGGGATCTCCTCTGAAGATTTGAGTGTTGCTGGCATAATAATAAAATGCGTACAACTGTCTGTGGCACCCATGGTGTGACTGGGGGTATTCTTATAAAGCTCAATGTTCGCCTCTTAGTGTTAGCAGATCCTTCATTCTAATAGTTTAGGAAACCAGCCAACCAATCACAGTGAGGAGCCCTCAAGAAGCAAAGGGATAAAGCCTCCATCAACTCCAGTGCCCCGGCTGCTGTTCCCGTGTACTCCTTTGTACCCCAGATGTGGTACTGTGTCAACCTGGCAGGAGCTAGAATCACCTAGAAGACCACCCTCTGAGCTTCCCTGTGATCTAGTCTCTAGATTGGGTCCACAGAGGAGGGAAGAGACACCCTAAATGTGAACAGCACCCGGGACATAGACAGAAAAAAGGGGAGAAAGTGAGCCGAGCCGTAACATTCTCTGCTTCCTGGCTTTGGTACAGTGTGACTCTGTGCTCCTTCTGCCGTCATAGGCTGTACCCTAGAACTGAGCCCAAATCAATCCTTCCTCCTTAAGGTGCTTTTTAGTGGTGAGGACAGTGACCGACACAATACCAAAATCTATTCCTGGGATTTTGTTATTTTCATTCCTAGCAGATATTGGCAAATTTCTTAATATAGTTCACTTACCACATAGTGACATTTTGGTCAGCTGGAAATCTTCTGTACAAGTTTCATAAAATTATATTACCTAATAACACTGTAGCCATCTTACTATGCAAGTATACCCTATGGTGTTTATGCTCTAATAAAATTACCTCCCAGCAGTTTCTCAGAACAGACTTCACCATCCTTACCTGAGGCAGGATTGTGTTATGCATGCTTTAAACATTCAGCTGCCCTTGTGACCTCAGTGATCCAAGCCCTTCAGAACTTAATCTTATAAGAGGCTGGTTAGGGCCAGGTGTGATAGCACATGCCTTTAATCCCAGCACTTGGGAGGCAGAAGCGGGTGGATCTCTGAGTTCGAGGCCAGCCTAGTGATCTACAAGGTGAGTTCCAGGATGGCTAGGGCTATTACACAGAAAAACCCTGTCTCCAGAAAACCAAAATAAAAAATACATAAAGAGAAAGAGAATGGTTAGGGAATGTGTGGTCAGAGGTTCATGGAATCAATAAGGGGTTTAGTAGGAACACTAGACGGGAACCCAGCAAAGCTTCCAGATAGATCACATCTCTGTAGAGACTCAAAGGATGGTATTCACAGAGAAGAAAAGGTAGGAAATCTGATTGTCATATGAGTCATTTATGTCTTTGGTTTTGGTGTTTTGAGACAGGGTATTTCTATGTAGGCTGAATTAACAGAGATCTACCTGATGCGGGAATTAAGCTGGGTACCACAATGCCCAGCTGATTTGCTTTTGGGGATGTCTTAGAGTCTTAACCCTTAGTTAGGGTTTCTGTTGCTGTGAAGAGACACCATGACCATGACAGCGCTTACAAAGGAAAGCATTTAATGAGGCCTGGCTTACAGTTTCAGAGGTTTAGTCCATTATCTGTCGAGGGGAAGCGTCACAGCACAAAGGCAGACGTGGTGCTGGAGAAGGAGCTGAGAGTTCTGCATCTTGATCTGCAGGCAGCAAAAGGTGACTGCCACACTGGACATAACTTGAACATATGAGAGCTCAAAGGCTGCCTCCCACAAGGCCACACCTACCCCAACAAGGCCACACCTCCTAACAGTGCCACCTTATGGGTCAAGCACTCAAACACATGGGGGCCATTCCTATTCAAACCACCACATGGGGGTATTTATATTTATGTGTATGAATGCTTGTCTGATATATATGTCTGTGCACCCCGAATGTTCAGTGCTTGAGGAAGCCAAAAGAGGGCAACAGATCCCCTGGACTGAATTTAGAGACAGTTGCCGTGTGGGTTGTGGGAATTGAACCTGAGTCCTTTGGAAGAATAGCCAGTCTTCTTAACTGTGGAGCAATCTCTCCAGCCCCTCATTTCTTTTTGTACATATGTTTTATTTTTGTTTTATTTTAGACGAGGTACTTGAGACTGCTCGACTGGAAATTGAAAAATTGAAAAACCATCTGATAAAACTGAAAGAAAGTGGTGAGTAATTAGCATATATAGTAATAATAGATCACACAATAGCATAGTATGTGCAGTTTAAAATATCACTTAAGAGGGCTGGAGAGATGGCTCAGAGGTTAAGAGCACTGACTGCTCTTCCAGAGGACCTGAGTTCAATACCCATCAACCATATGGTGACTCACAACCATCCATAATGAGATCTTGTGCCCTCTTCTGGCATGAAGGCATAGATGCAGGCAGAACACAATACATAATAAAATAAATAAATATATATATCACGTAAGAGCTCCATGGCTAACAAACACTTACAGAGGACCCGAGTTTGGTTGTAGGGCCCACATTGAGCAAGTCACAGCCACTTGTAACTTCAGCTCCAGGGGATTTGACGCCCTCTTCGGGCCTCTGTAGACATTTGCCCACATGCACAGACACACAGACACTCACACATAAATGACATGATAAGACAAATCTTTAAAATGTTTTTAATAATGGCAATCACAAGTACCACTCCTACAGACAGTGCTGCTCTGGCTGTTGCGGCTGCCATCACTTCCTACCCCCGGAGCAGGAGTCGCTCTGCCGGGAGCTCCTCATGATTTTCTTTAATCCCCATCTCCTAGATAAGGACGCTGAGCTGTGGCAAGGTTACCTGGGTTATCCATTAACTACAAAATATACCACATCTGATGTGTGAATCCTTATGTATCTGATTCCAAAATCTATCACCAGGACAGAGAACTCAGGTGGTACTGAGACCCCTGGAGCCAAGGACCCTTATGGTCTGTTCAGCAATAGCTCCTTCACATTTGTTCACTGGAAAGCCAATAGACCTGGAATGGTGTTGAATGAGCTAATCTGACCCTGCCTTTGCTATTTAATAATTCTACCAGTGATTGTAAAATTTGGATATTCCAATGGTCACAACAAAAATGATTTATAGAATATTTTTATCAATTTTAAATAATTCAAAAATCAGTCAAAATTCCAAAATCCTTTCCTTTAAAATAAAAAATGTCCACCCTGCTGAAATCTTAGCTCCAGGGACATTGAAATGGCTCTGAACCAGACCCACCTGGTTGAAGGACAGACCTGATGCCAGCAATCTGTCTTCTGACATGTGTGCACATGCCACACCACACACACACAATAAGAAATGTTTTTTTCTGGTGAGATGGCTCAGTGGTTAAGAGCATTGCCTGCTCTTCCAAAGGTCCTGAGTTCAATTATCAGCAACCACATGGTGGCTCACAACCATCTGTAATGGGGTCTGGTGCCCTCTTCTGGCCTGCAGGCATACATACAGATAGACTATTGTATACATAACAAATAAATAAATAAATATTTTATATAAAAAATAAATGTTTCATGTTCCCAGACCCCTGTATTGTTGGAAACTCTACACTCAAAAAGTTCCTTAGACCTGTGTGACAAATACAAAGCTTCTGTTTCATTACAATAGGTTGGTAGAATATTCTGGTTTGGCGGCTCTCCTATGCAGACAACCACATATACAGAATGCAGCAGACCCCCACTCGTTAGTGTTTAAGAGTTGTAGCCTCCCAAAAGAAAACTGTGACCCAAGTAGTAACTGCCTCCTTCTCTGTTTAGATGCGACGGACCTACGGAAAGCGAAAGAACACAACCAGAGGCTGGACGAGGAAATTCTGGCTTTAAGAAACCGGGTTCGATCGCTTGACTCCGAGAAAAAGTTGCTTGAAGAAATGGTCAGTGTGCTTTAGTTCCTGGAGTTTGTTTAGTGTGTATCCAATAGCAACCAGTGGTGTGAGCCACAAGGCTACCCATGGTCTAAGCTGGTCCTTCGGGAGACTGGTCCTGACAATATCGGGGGTCAGGGCACAGAGGTGCTGTGTTCTAACCTAGTGTGTTTTTATCCGCCAGTGCTTACGTCTCATTTTAAGTACTTGTGCTGAACAGCAGCATCACTGCAGTTGTATGAATGTCCGGCTCGCTTATTTTTGTTGTTGTTTTATGTGTATGGATGTTTTATGTGTATTGCTGTTTTATAAATGTCCGGCTCGCTTGTTTTTGTTGCTGTTCTATGTGCATGGATGTTTTGGTTGTAGGTATGTCTGTGTATCATATGCATGTAGTGCCTGAGGGGGCAGAGGAAGGTTCAGATCCACTGCATAAAGATCATTGTAAGCTGCCGTGCAGGTGCTGGGAACTGAACGCAGGTCCTCTGGCAGAGTAGCCAGTGCTCTAAACTGCTGAGCCATTCCCTAAATTAGGATTTCTACACCAGCATAGAATTAACAGTCATCAGATAAAAACATTACTCTTACTTTGTACAAGTTTGTGATTATTACTATTGTATTCACAGTTATAGTATTTTTTAATTGATTTTTATTGAGCTCTGCATTTTCCTCTGCTCCCCTCCCTGCCTCTCCTCTCTTCTTCAACCCTCTCCCAAGGTCCCATTTACTCAGGAGATCTTGTCTTTTTCTACTTCCCCAGTTGTGGTATTTCTAAACCGTTTCTTCATGGTGGTGTATTATCTTTAATACATACTTTCATATGTAGTATCTCCAGCTTCAGATTATTTTAGTTTCATAACCACATTTATAGTATTAAATACAGTGCAAAGTGCTCAACAAACTTAGTTTTAAAAATTATTAAATACCTGTATTTGGACTTTCCTTTGGGAAGCTCACAAAGCTTATTTAGCTTACCAAGTAGGGTTTGTTGTTGTTGTTGTTGTTGTTTCTATCCTAGACCTAGCTCTTGTAGACCAGGCTGGCCTCGAACTCACAGGGATTCACTGCCTCTGCCTCCCGAGTGCTGGGATTAAAGGTGTGCACACCACTGCCCTGCCCCCACCTAGTTCTTATAGCTTAAATTAACCTTTTTCTATTAATCTGTGTTCTGCCACGTGATTCAGTTACCGCGCCTCTGTGTCCTCCTCCCACTCCTGAACACCTAGATTCTTCTCGAGTTCCTCTCTCTGACTGGAAACCCCACCTATTCTCTCCTGCGTGGCCACTGGCCACTCAGCTCTCCAGTAAATCAGTCACATTGACACATTTTCACACGGTGTAAACAAATATTCCACAGCAAATACCCACAGGGATAACCCTTATTAAAACAATAAGAAATGACGTGTTGCCAGGCGGTGGTAGCGCACATCTTTAATCCCAACACTCAAGGAGACAGAGACCAGCGGATCTCTGTGAGTTCAAGGCCAGTCTGGTCTACAGAGCGAGTTCCAGGACAACCAGGGCTTTTACACAGAGAAACCCTGTCTTGAAAAACAAGAAAGGAAGAAAGAAAGAAAGAGAGAGAGAGAGAGAGAGAGAGAGAGAGAGAGAGAGAAAGAAAGGGAAAGGAAAGGAAAGGAAAGGAAAGGAAAGGAAAGGAAAGGAAAGGAAAGGAAAGGAAAGGAAAGGAAAGGAAAGGAAAAAAGAAATGTCATGTTGTTGGGACTAGAAAAATTAGAACATAATGCATTGCTACTTGTGCTGACTGTATGTCAACCTGAGTCATTTTGGAAGATGGAACCTCAATTTAGGAAATGCCCTCACCAAACTGACCTCTGGGCAAGCCTGTGGTACATTTCCTTGATTGATGATTGATGTGGAAGGGCCCAGTTCACTGTGGGCAGTGCCAGTCCTGGGCTGGTGGTTCTGGGTGCTATATGAACGCTGGCCATGGAGAGCGAGCCAGTAAGCAGCACTCTTCCATGGCCTCTGTTTTAGTTCCTGCCTCCAGGTTCCTGCCCTGTGTTCTTACTGTGACTTCCCTCAGTGTTATCTGGAAGTGTCGGCAAAAGAAACCCTTTCCTCCCTAAGTTACTTTTTGGTCATGGTGTTTTATCGTAGCCATAGGAACCCTAGGACGCCACTGCTTGTGGTGGTGAACCCACAACAGGGTGCAACAGCCGCTGTTGAGACAGTAGGGAGCCCCCAGAGCACTGCCCGTAGCATTGACGTGCTCTGCTAATGGCGCTTCCAGGTGTAAGTTAAACGCAAGGCCTCAGATACGTATTTCTACCTTCATGTTCAGAGCAGCGTTATTTACAGCATCCCAAGGGCAGCAACAACCTGCGCCAGCTGACAAGTTTAAACAAGATGTGGAACGTTATCACACACAATGGAACTTAAAAGGAACTGGACTAGGACCTCTGCAAGACCAACGAGTGCTCTTTTGTTTGTTCTTTGGTTTGTTTCAAGACAAGGTCTCTCTGTGTATTGCTGACTGTTCTGACTTGCTCTGTAGATCAGGCTGGCCTTGAACTCAGCCATCAGCCTGCCTTTGCCTCCCAGGTTCTGGGATTAAAAGTGTGCACCACCACTGCCCAGTACAAGTGCTCTTAACCACCAAGCTAGCCCTCGTTTTTGTTTATTTTTATTTGTTTGTTTAGTTAGTGTCTGTGTCTAGTGTACGCACACACCTGTCTGCCAGAGGTGTGCATGCCGCTGCAAGCATGCAGGCAGGTGTCTTCTGTATCACTCCTGCCTATTCCATTGAGGCAGGGTCTCTTCCTGAACTCAGAGCTCCTATTTTCTCTGCTAGATTGAAAGCTAGCAAGCCCCAGTGCTGCTTCTGCCTCTGTCCCCCTGGGAGCTAGGATTACAGGCACGTGTGGAAGTGGTGCTTGTTAAGTAGGTGCCAGGATCCAAACTCCAGGCCTCGTGATTGTGCAACCATCTTTCCAGCCTCGCTTTTGTTTTCTCACCAGGGTTTTATGAAGAATAGAAGTTTAAACAATTAGATAAAGATCAACTCATAAGAGCTTTGCAATATTGTGATGAGATCCAGCATGTCTACATTATTTTTGTTTGCTTTGTGGTTACAAAGTGATTTTGTTGTTGTTGTTGTTGTTGTTGTTGTTGTTTGTGTTTGTTTGTTATTTTGAGACAGGGTTTCTCTGTATAGCTTTGGAGCCTGTTCCGGCACTCACGCTATTGACCAGGCTGGCCCCAAATTTACAGAGATCTGCCTGCCTCTGCCTCCTGAGTGCTGGGATTAAAGGTGTGTGCTACCACCACTTAGTGGTGGTGCAAAGTGATTCTTTTCCTTTCTAATAAATGTCTTAGTAGTTCTAGCATACACATTTATGTTGTAAAACGGCACGAGAAACCTTAGCGGGTAAGAGCCCTTAGCGAGTGAGAGCCCGTGGCGGGTGAGGGACAGACAAATACGCCATGCAGGCAGAGCTTGTGTGAGAGTTTATTGAGAGAAAGGTAGAGGGGGAGGGAAGAGGTAAAGAGAAATACAGAGAGAAAGAGGAAGAAGAGGCAAGGATCGGGCTGCCTCTTCAGAAGAGCAGTGGGAAGAGAGCGGGAAAGGGCGGAGCTTGTCTCTTAAAGGGACCTTTTGCACCTGTGTGTATACACATAGTGACGTAGCAGCCATAGGACCCTGGGTTGGCCATCTTATCTTGCCAGGCGACAGGGGCCAGCATAATGACTGAATCCTAACACTTAGGTTTATGATTTATTAAAGATATTTTTTGTTTATGCAGTGATGAAAGGGTTGAGTATTGTTCATTTCCTAAAGTGCACCCAGTTTGCCTAGAGCAGTTGTTGAAAACAACTATTTCTTTCTTGAATTATATTGTCACTTTTTTCAAAAATCAATTGTATGGGGTGGAGAGATGACTCAGCACTTAAGAAAGCTGGCTGCTTTACCAGAGACCCTAGGCTCAATTCCCAACATCCAGATGGCGGCTCACAACTGGCTGTAATTCCATTTCCAGGGATCCTGATGCCCTCTTCTGGTTTCTTTAGGCACTGCATGCACGTGGGCACAGATGTGTATGTAAGCAAAATACCCATACACATAAAATTAAAAGAAAAAAAAAGCCAGGCAGTGATGGCACATGCCTTTAATCCCAGCACTTAGGAGGCAGAGGCAGATGTAACTCTAAGTTTGAGGCCAGCCTGGTCTACAGAGTGAGTTCTAGAACAGCCAGGACTACACAGAGAAAGAAACCTGGTTTTGAAAAAACAAAACAAAACAAAAAATCAGTTGTTTAAGTCTTCTGTTGGACCTTCTGCCACATTCATCCATGTGTCTATTTTAAAACAGTTGTGTGCTGTGGCTGTACTTATTATAAATAAACAAAGCACTGCAGCTCCGGCTTTGGGTTTCTTCTAAGTTGTGTGGGTTAATCCAGGTCTCCACCATTTTGACATAAACACCGCGAGGGTTTTGATGCATGGCATGCACTGTTCACATAATTTTGAGGAAGCCTTACATTTTTAACAATATTGAATCCTCAAAGCAATGGAGGCGTCGTCTCCTGGTGCTCTTGTCTTCTCTGCCATGTTTTTTCATCTTAACCTTAAAAAGTATCCTAAAAGGAAACAAGAAATGGAAGGACATTGTAGAGTCATGAAATATTAATGTCACACTAGAACAAGTGTGAACATTTAGGCAAATAAAACCCGTGTTGGTTGGGTTTGGTCAACTTGACACAGCAACCTGGAGTCTCCTGGGAGGAGGGACTCTCAATTGAAGAATTTCCTCCCCCAGACAGGCTGAGCTACACAGCTAACCAGTAAGCAGTGTTCCTCTGTGGCCTCAGCTCCAGTTCCTGCCTTGGAGTCCTTCAGTGATAGATGGTGACCTGGAAGCTGAATGAATCCCTTCCTCCCGCTGTTGCTTTTGCTCAGTGTTTGATCACAGCCACAGGAAGCAGACCGGGAAAGCTTCTGCCTGGAAGAGTGTGAGCTCTTTGTTCCCATGGGCTGACAGTTTTCACAGTGTATAGGAGAGTGTTAGCTATTGTCTCCCACTTCTGTGGCTCTGGCTGCATCTTGGTTGGGTCTCTTGGTGTCGTATCAAAGGTTCTGTTCACTTTTACACAGTATGTGTCAGTGTGATTGTTTCTATTGTTCTTTCTGTCTTCAAGTTTAGGTTTTTTTTTCTATATAGTCTCTTGTAGCACGACTAATAAAAACTCAGAGACAGATATTGGGGTTCAACCTGAAGGTCAGAAAAGCAAAACAGCCAGCCACTGGCTCTTACCTCTACCTCAGTCTGAAACGGCGATTCTGCCTCCAGGAATCTCAGAATGAGACTGAGCCTGTAAACTGTCTCCGCCCATTTTATAATCCTCTCTAATGTTGGGATTAAAGGCACACCTGGTTTCTATGGCAACTAGTATGGCTACTGGGATTAAATGTGGGTATCACCACTGCCTGGTCTGTAAGGCTGACCAGTGGGGCTGTTTTACTCTCTGATTTATTTATTAAAGTACAAAGGAAATAACACGACATCCGTGGTATTTTCAATCTCATCCTTGCATTATTTTTTTCAGACTGACTTTTTCTTTCCTAACAATTCAATTTTTAAAAAATTCCCTCCCTTTTAACTCATTGTGCTTAAGAAAATGCTCTCCCCTCGCTGAGTCTGTTTCTCTCTTGTGCTCTCTTGTTCTTGCTTTAATTGCTTGAGAATGGAATACATGCAGACAGTGTATTTTGACCAAATCCGCCCCCACTCCCTCCCTTAGTTCCGCCTTCTTCATCTCCCAAGTGCTGATATCACAGGTATGCCCACCACACCCAGCTAATACAGGTGTCCATAGTAAAACCTCTTACAAAGTGTGAGTTGGGGTCCTAGCAAACCGTCTGCCCTGGCGTCTACCCTGAGCGCTTGGATCCACCACAGACCGACCCTTTCAGTGTATCTGCTTGCTCGGCTGTGCACATCTACCATGCTATTCTGCTGGGACATGACCATAGGGCTACGATAAATAGAAACGGTACTAACCAAACACCAAGGGCCTCCTCAGGCGGCCTGAGTTCAAATCCAGCTCTCTCATTACATGTAACCCTGAACACATAGCTTTCTGGTGCATGGTAACGGCCGCAATGCTTTCACTTCCTTTCTTTTCAGATTCATTTGTTTTTATGTGTATGTGTGCTGTGCCGACATGTATATATGCATGAGTGTCTGGTGCCCACAAAGGTCAGAAGAGGGCATGGGATCCCCTGGAACTGGATTTCCTGATGGTTGTGGGTCACCATGTAGATGCTGGGAGCTGAACCCACAACCTCTGGAAGAGCAGCAAGGGCTCTTACCCATGAGCCATCTCTGCGGCCCCCAAATGATTTCGTTTCTGATACAGTTATTTTCTTTCATCTGTGGCAGTAACCATGACGGCAGCCTCTTCACCATCATTCATAGGAAGCAGGCTAATCTAGGAGGCAGGGCCCAAGATGACCTTAAAATCCCAAGTTACTGAGAAAGCGCAGATGAAGCATCTATAAAGAGCAGTTATAGGCAGATAGAGCCTTCAGATCCAATGCAAGTGTGACATCCCTTAAAGAAGAAGACAGGGCAGGGTGAGCCTCAGATTCTGGTGCAACTGAGACAGTCTCTGCCAGCCAAGAGTCTGCCACAGTCATAACCTGTGGGGGAGCCGCAGGGGCAGAAAGGCCTCATCTTGCTCAGGTATCCCATGAAGTGTCATTCATTGTCAGTGGTCTTGATCTGGGAGAAGACCCTTGGCTGTGCCCACCTGATCTACCTCCCTCTGTGGCCAGTGTCACGTGGCCTTCTCTAGCAGTGTCTGTCTTACTAGAGAAGATGCTCGGAAGCCATCTCAGGTCTCCCCAGTACTCAGCACTGAGCCTCACGAGTTTGGTTTGAGTAGAACTGTGTGTCAGTCATCTTCCAGACTGTAGTGTAAGCCAGATCCCTTTCCTTATCGAAACTTGAAATAGATATGTACTTATAAAATCCCAAGATACACTTCACCCACATGCTGGAACACACTTACGAAGACCATTGCAAATAGATATTCTTCTCCGAGTGATTCATACGCATAGCCTATAATTACATAGATTGCTACCTATATAGATAATAGTATATGATATGTAGAGAGGGAGGAAGCAAAGGGTCTCTAGCCCAGGCTGGCCTAGATTTAGCCTCCTGCCTCTGCTCCCTGAGTGCTGGGATTATAGGTGTCCATCATCTGATGTCCCACCAAAACTAGGACACATTGTCAGTGCACGGTGACCAGTGGCAGTAAAGGGCTTTTTAAGGTAGTTCCTATAGAAGGCTGGTAACTGAAAATGGGGTTTTGTTTTGTTTTTACCTTCAAAATTTTTTTACAAAGGAAAAGGCTGCAGCTGCCTTAACTGAGGTTGGCAGCGGGTGATAAGTTACCAATAACTGTTAACCCTGGGATCACTCTCCGCTGAGGAGCTGAGTGAGCTGAGTGTTGTGGTCAGCAGGTCAGGACGGCTGTTTCCCAAGTGCCCTCCATCCCTGTCATGGATGCTCAGCCTGCAGGTGAGCAGTCTTCCTGACCGCTGCTTATTGTATTTTCTAACAAACTGAAGTAAAAAAGATAGTGCCAGGTTCATTTTATGTCAACCTGAATGGCCTTCAGACATCCGTAGGTGTGTCTGAGAACCATTGCAAGATAGGTTAGTATCTAAATCTGCAGACTGAGAGAAGCATGGCCACAGTGTGTGTGGGCCCTTCTCACCAACAATGTGTGGGCCCTTCTCACCAACAGTGTGTGGGCCCCTTCTCACCAACAGTGTGTGGGTGGCCCCTTCTCACCAACAGTGTGTGGACCCTTCTCACCAACAGTGTGTGGACCCCTTCTCACCAACAGTGTGTGGACCCCTTCTCACCAACAGTGTGTGGACCCCTTCTCACCATCAGTGTGTGGACCCCTTCTCACCATCAGTGTGTGGACCCCTTCTCACCAACAGTGTGTGTGGACCCCTTCTCACCAACAGTGTGTGTGGACCCTTCTCACCAACAGTGTGTGGACCCCTTCTCACCAACAGTGTGTGGGTGGCCCCTTCTCACCAACAGTGTGTGGGCCCTTCTCACCAACAGTGTGTGGACCCCTTCTCACCAACAGTGTGTGGGTGGCCCCTTCTCACCAACAGTGTGTGGACCCCTTCTCACCAACAGTGTGTGGACCCCTTCTCACCAACAGTGTGTGGACCCCTTCTCACCAACAGTGTGTGGGTGGCCCCTTCTCACCAACAGTGTGTGGACCCCTTCTCACCAACAGTGCGTGGACCCTTCTCACCAACAGTGTGTGGACCCCTTCTCACCAACAGTGTGTGGACCCCTTCTCACCAACAGTGTGTGGACCCCTTCTCACCAACAGTGTGTGGGTGGGCCCAATCTCATCAATGGTGGGGGGGGGACGACGACGCAACATCTGATCACCTGAGGGAATGCATGGGACAAAAAGAGGGAGAATCTCTGTGCCCCCCCCCCTCTGTGAGTGTGTGTGTAGAATCTGCTGGTTGTACTCCTCCAGGGTGACCTGTCTAATACACATAGAAGGTAGCATTTGGGAATCTACGGTGTTGTAGTGCCATGAACCATGGATGTTTTCTTGTTTTGTCATGTTACATTGCTGTTTGTTTGTTTGTTTGTTTGAGACAAGGTCTCTCTCTCTCTCTCTGCAGCCAAAGCTGGCCCCAAATTTGCTCCCCTCCTGCCCCAGTCTCCCGCAAGCTGGGATTATAGCTGTGCACTTCCATGTTCAGCTGACAGAATTCATGAAAAGCTAACAGAAACCCTAGGAGGCAGGAATTGTTCACCTGGCTGAGGGAACAGAGGTCACAAATTCATAACCGTAAAAACCATGATATCATAGCTCCGCCTGACCACAGAGCCCGTGGTTTTGCCCCCGAATCTCACAACGCCAGTTGCTGTGGTCCTTAGTACTGCACAAGCTCCCCCTCCCACTGAACCAGTCACAAAGCTTCACTTCTGGGTGCCCTGTGGCAGGTTTGCCCTGAAGACTTCCCTAGCAAATAAAAATCTGAAGGTCATTTTTTGGTTTTTACAGAAAAATAATCCTGAAAAATCACTTCCTTTTCTTACACAGCTGAAAACATGATAGTGTTTCTAAATGCCATCAGGTTCATCAGTAAGTAGATGCCCATCACTGTCTGTCTGCATGAAGGCTTGGGTTTGGTCCCCAGGATGTCTTTACCCCTAGACACAAAATAAAAACATGGAATGACTTTTGTAAAGTAGGAATGTGAGCCACTTGTCGAGGGTGACAGTACCCACAGTGTTTTAGATATTTATCAAGCTCCATCATGGGGGCAGGAGTCTTACAGGCAGTGGCTCACGTGACCCCTGGAGCAGACTTCCTCAAAGCAGACGAGTATTCCCACTGCATATGTTTGAGACCTGTAGGGGATTTGACCAAAGCAAGAGTCAGCCAGGAGTTGACGATACAGTACCAACTCTTGCGGAGAACTGTACAGATTTCTATAAGGAATTACTTGTAACCTATAGAGGCCGTAGCATGCCCAAGGTTGCGTACAGAAACCACTCCACCTAGAGGTGAGTGGGCAGTGTTTCGTCCTCTGTCATGCCTTAGCCATGTTTGACCCAGAGAGGTGACAGCAGCGAGATCTACTTATCAGTCTGCACCCAGGAGGCACGGTTAAATTCAGAGTAGTAAGTGGGCCCCGCCCCCCAGACAGAACAGTGACTGTGCTGTGTTCTGAGCCGTTAAACTGTTCTTCAAAGTCCTTGGCAGCTGGCCCTTGTGAAGGAGGCAACCTGTGACAAGTCACCGGCTTTCCTCTCCCTCTGCTGACTGGCAGGTGAGGTGAGCTCCCTTTAGACTCAGAGCCTCCTTCAGACACTCAGCATTTGCCTCCATTTCCAGTTCAAGCTTTGGTTACTGGTCTCATGAAGTATGTGATTGCTCAAATGCATACCTGTATTCAATGTGCCATAAGTTATAGTAAATTTTATACGCTATTTGTAAAATATATTTAATGCTTTCAAATATAAAATAAGCTATGTTAATCAGTGTTATAAACTAAGTATAAATTATTTTTCAGTTTTTAAATATACTGTTTGGAAAAGCTATCTTAAACATTTTTTAAAAATCTATCTAAAAAATAGCCAATTGTGATGGCAGACATCTTTAACCCCGGCTTTGGGAATCAAAAGGCAAGCAGATGTCTGTGAGTTCAAAGCCCGTTTGGTCTACATAGTGAGCTCACACAGCCAAAGATACATAGTAAGACTGTCTCAAGAAAAAAAAAAGTTAAAATACATGGCATTCTTCTTTTTTTTTTTTTTGCTTATAGTCTTTTTTTAATTTTTAAACGATATTTTGAGGTTAGAATTATATCATTTCCTCCTTTTTCTCCCTCCAAAGCCTCCCATGTACACCTCTTCCACCATGTTCTCTTTCAAATTCATGGCCTCCTTGTCAATTATTGTTTCCCCCCACACACACACACACACACAGAGAAAGAGAGAGAGAGATTCCTAAATATATAAATACAACCTACTCAGTCTGTATAAGTTACTGGTACATGTGTGTTTTGACCCGTTGGTATTGGATAACCAATTGGTGACTCTTTTGGGGGAAGATTGCTTCTCTGCTCTCAGCATCCCTTCGTTGCCTGTAGCTTCTCTGCTCTCAGGATCCCTTCGTTGCCTGTAGTTCTTTGTCTAGGATTGAGACCTCATGATCTTTCCCCCATTCATGCTCGCATGCCTATTGGTATTCTTGTTCAGGATGGCGTTCTAATAGTAAGAAAATACAAGGAAAATGTAGGGCGGTCTTAGTTTGAAGAGTTTAGGTGTCTCCTTTCTTTCTATTAAAGCACCAGGCACCATGCAGGTGTGCCTGGGGCTAAGGAACTCCTGCCTTGAGTGTTGAATGCATCCGAGTGTCTTGGGGACTTGCAAAGGTGTTCACTAGGGCAGATGTTGAGTGATGACAAGAGAGAAGATGCTTTGGAGGAAAATATGTCCTTCCTCCTCTCCTCAGGCCTTGCTGTAGGTCCACACAATTCTCGACATTTTCTCCAACTACTGTCAGAAGGAGTCTGACTCACCCGAGTCTTTGTGTCCGTTTTTAAGTAGCACCCCTTCTCC
This sequence comes from Microtus pennsylvanicus, assembly GCF_037038515.1. Taxonomy (NCBI): domain Eukaryota; kingdom Metazoa; phylum Chordata; class Mammalia; order Rodentia; family Cricetidae; genus Microtus; species Microtus pennsylvanicus. The sequence continues at coordinate 52,856,051 of NC_134591.1, read as the reverse complement.
TTTCTAACTCATCGGTTTGGGATTGCCCGTCCTCTTTTCTGGACCTTGAATATGAGGACTGGAAATAGTAACTTGATTAATACAACAGGATGCTTTAGAGCTTTTTCTAAAGCTTGTTCCTTTTGGCTCACTGCCAAACAGCAAAAGCCCAAACCAGTAAGTCAGCCTGTAATCAAAATGGACAGTTATCTAACCCAAGGAAGAAGGTAAAATTGTTGGAAGACACTTCATGGGGTTTGTCTTAGAGAATGATACCCAAGCAAAATGTAGCTTGGGGCTGGAGAGATGGCTCATGGTACTTACTCCTCTTGCAGAGAATCCAGGTTCAATGCCCAACACTCCCATTGCAGCTCACAGGCAGCTGTAATTTGAGTTCCAGGAGATCTGATGCCCTCTTCTGGCTGCCACGGGCATTGCATTCATGCGGTGTGTGTACACACACATAAAGAGCAAACACTCATACACATAAGATAAAAATAAACATGTCTTTTCAAAGAAAAAAATGTAGCCCATTTTGGGGCCTGGCAAGATGGATGAGTGGGTAAAAGTGCTTGCCATACAAACTTGGAGACCTAAATTCAATCTCTGGAACCACAAAAAGGTAGAAAGAGAAAATAGACTCCCCAAAAGTTGTTCTCTGACTTCCCCATGTGCACCATTACACAAGTGTGCCCATACATAGATTGTGTGCACATGCACACACCCAATAATTTAAACAAATGTAAATTATTTTAAGGCTATTTTAGTAACTCTTGTGTATATTTTAACTGGTTATTTATTTGGATTGAGATTTCCATCTGAGAGGCCGAGTTATCAATAACATAGGAAGAAGGACGAGACACCAGTATGAAAGACCAAGAGCCAATTAAAGTGCAAGATTTTAATGAGGTAAGAAATGAAAATGAAAGATGACACTCTGCTTTGAGACAGGTTTCGTACAGCCAGGCTAACTACAAACTCACTATACAGCCAAGGCTACCCTTGAACTCCTAATCCTCCTCCTTCCACTTCCCACGCCCTGCTTGAAAAGATAATTCTTCAGTTCTATTTCTTAATACAAACCACATACGAATGAGCAAAACACTGCCAACAGGCCAAGAGAGAAAACACAGCTCTGGGGATGGTCCATCTTTGTGATGAGCTTACCGAAGGCCTCCTCGGAGAAGTCAGTGAGGCTTGTGGGAACCACAGGGATGATCAAGCTTATTGCTTCACCTGGATGGGTGAGAGTTCAGAACAATGTGGTGCTTTGTCTCTGAGCAAAGTGTCCATGGTTTTCATCAGGGGAAACTGAGGCTAATGGTGGAAGAACCATCTCTTACACCATTGGTGCTGAAACACAGGCAGCACAGCCCTGCCTACCGGCTGTGTTTGCCCTGACAACCTGTTCTTACCATGGAGCTTGTCAAGGGGACTCTCACTCTGTGCTCACTAAAGCACATTTGGATTTTAGGCTTCACACACAACAAGTATGCATGGACACGGCTGCATAGAGTAGATATGGTAAGAACTTGTAAGAGGTGGACTCGGAATTGAACAATCGCTGTCTGACCTTGAGACATGACGGAACGTCGGAGATTTACTGGTGTCCTATGGGGGGGACGTGTGATGATCCTTACATTCCTATCCCACGGTGCTCCTCCAGAGACAATGTGAGATTATTCAGGTAGAGCCTTCGCCGTAGTGTCTGATGCTTGATAGACCCTCAGTGAAGTTATTACCCCATTTGTCATCAGCATTGCATTTGGGAAGATTCCATCAGCATCTTACGTTGGGGGCCTGGGGAAATGGCTTAGGGTAGTGGTTCTCAACTCTCCTCATGTTGTGGTGACCCCCAACCATAAAATTATTTTCATTGCTACTTCATAACTGTAATTTTGCTACTGTTATTATTTGAAATGTAAATATCTGATATGCAGGATGGCCTTAGATCACCCCAGTGAAAGGGTCATTGATGTCCCCCTTTGGGGTCGACCTGCAGGCTGAGAACCATTGGATTAGAGGGTCAGGTGTTTGCTTGCTAAGCCTGACCACCTGAGTTTGACTCTTGGGACCCCTCACATGGTGGAAGGAGAGAACTCACTCTCACAGACTGTCCTCTGACAAACATTATGATGTGTGTGTGTTCTCCCTCCCACTAAATATATCATGAAATTTAAGATATCTCATGCATGATTAACATTTGTAAAATGTCTTCAAAACCACATAGTACTCCTGCCGTGGTGGCTATGCTGTAGGCAGGATAAGGTCACTACATGTGGCAGCTCTATCGACTGGCTTAGAGAGAAAAATATATCCTATGAACTAGTTTTCCTAAGTTTCTATAACCCACACATGACTTTAGCATTAAGTTAAGCAGGGGGTTATTGTTATTAAATTTTACAGGTAACAGTGCTATTGTATAGTAGTTCATAAAGTGAATTATGCAAAATGCCTTTTACAGATACTGAAAATGAGCCAAGAGAATATTAAAATATTTGAGAGTGACTTGTCAGAGGAGAGACAGAAGCGACAGCAACTGGCATCTGCCTTTCAGAAGTCCTTGAGAGTGGACAGTGAGGTATCACATTGCGGGTGGTGCTCTCTTCCTGTTTTTCTACTTGAAGGATTTCACGTGACCATTTGTTCCTATTGTTAAACAAACTGTGACCTTGGGGAGACTGACCAGTAGGTAACAACCCTTGCTATGCAGGCGTGGAGTTATCTCCAGCACCATGTAAAAAGTCAGGCATGACTACCTGTGTCTGAAAGCTCAGCACTGGGGACAGATCACTGGCCAGTTAACCAAGCAGAAACAGCAGGCTGCCCACTCAGTGAGAAACCCTAAAATGAACAGGCAGGGAGTCATGGAGGAGGACACCCAGCTCTCTCTCATGCCCGGGCCGTGCAACACAATAAAGAAAACAGAACTTAGGCTGAGCACTGCCATTTGGTACCAGTGGCTGTGTGACTTCCTTACAGTCCCAGAGGCTGGAAAGTCCTGGCCACCTTCTGTGTCCTCTTGACAGCGTGTGACCTATGTGTCTCTTCTCTTCTTACGAGGGCTCCAACCTGTCAGACCAGGGCCCCACCCTTCTGTTCTCATTTGACTGGATTTAGGAGGCCTTCCCCACTTGAAGCTTTTTTACAGCCCCAGCCCCACCTTCCATTCCCTCTGACTTGAAAGCTTTCAGAGAACATCAAATAGACCTTTCTCCTAAAGTGTCATGTGACCTATTAGCTACTGGGTATCACAAACCGTCACTCCCTCATCATCCCCCATCAAACACTGCATATCTGTGTGGTGTGTGTGAAAGTGTGAGAAGCTGTGTGACCTGCATCAAAACACACAGTCCGAGGACTGGAGGAAATGCTGCTTCGTGAGTCATTGAGCTCACCTTGTACAGCAGCAGGGTCTGTAGTTAAGGGCACAAACCAGAGAGATGTGGGAAGCGGCTTCCCAGTTTTCTGGCTACCTGAGGTGAAGTTCGGGCACTCTGCCGAGCCCTAGTTTCAGAGGTAGCCTTGTTGGGGTGCAGAGCAAAGCTACACCCCACTGTAGCACGAAGTTTACGAAAGACACTGCGAGATGCATTTTGAACTTGTTAGTTACTGTATGTGTATATATGGTTGGAGAGAACACATTGTCACTGCACAAGTGCTGAGGCCTGAGGACCACTCTGGAGCCAGTTTTCTCCATCTTTTGCATGGATTCCAGGGATCAAATTTAGGTCCCCAGGCTTGCATGGCAAACTCGTTCACCCACTGAGCCATCTTGTCAGCCCTGTATTTTTATTTTTTTAATTAATTAATTTATTTATTATACAATATTCTGTCTGTGTGTATGCCTGCAGGCCAGAAGAGGGCACCAGACCTCATTACATATGGTTGTGAGCCACCATGTGGTTGCTGGGAATTGAACTCAGGACCTTGGGAAGCAGGCAATGTTCTTAACCTCTGAGCCATCTCTCCAGCCCCAGCCCTGTATTTTTAAAGCAAATAAATATTTAATGCGGGAGCTGATGAAGATTTTACCTTTATCCAAGCTTTGCTTTAAGGAGTGTGGACACCCAGTCTTTCAGCCTGTAAATAATGAAACACTGCGTTTGGTAACATGTAACAGTGAACAGTTTGTTTGGACCATTTCAAAAATCCTTTGTAGAAATTTTATTCCTTTGCAGGAAAATAGACTTGATTTATCCTATAAAATATCTTCTTTTTTTGTTTTTTTAATGTTTTTAATTTTTACTTTAAAAAATTTATTATTTAAAACTATTTTAGATTTAAATATATTTTTATTATTAAAAAAAAATCTTCATTTGTTAAACAGGAATTCCAAAAATCAAAGTCAGAACTCCTGTGCCTTTATAAGGAAATTCAAAATCTTCCAAGGGCTGAGGGCAGAGACCAGTTTTTAATAGCATATAACCTGCTACAAAGAGAGAATTCTGAATTAGAAGCCAAGGTGAGATTGAATTATTGATTACTTGCGTGTTCAATATTTAACATGTCTTGTGTGTGAGTGGAATAAACGGAAACTTTAAGTAGCAGATTTAGAAATCAAAGTTCCTTTTACTACCATATAACAAAAGGACGTATAGCGTGGGTTATAAGTCAGGGCAAACATTTAGACTTCCACCGCCTGGATGTCTGACCTTAAATCAGCTCCCGCCAACTGAATTTCTGGAGTGTGGATTATGGTATGGAATGCAGGGAGGAAACGGTCCAGAATCCAGGGAGATGTGGGGAACGGTCACAAGCAGCCTTTGCCTGTGGGACACTGTTAGCAAGATGAGCCATCAGCACCCTGAGCAGTCAGCCCTACCCCTTAACAGAAACCGAGAGGAAGAGGATGAAGAGGAGGAGGAGATAGTGATGGAGGAAGAGATGATTGGAGGAGGAAGAGGAGGAAGGGGAGGAGATGAAGAGATAATGATGGAGGAGGAGATGAAGAGGAGGAGAAGGAGATAATGATAGAGGAAGAGATGATTGGAGGAAGAGGAGGAGGAAGAAGGGGAGGAGAAGAAGAGATAATGATGGAGGAGAAGATGAAGAGAAGGACAACAACTCAAACCATTTCTAGTCCAAGATACAATATAAGATCACTGAAAGCTTTTTAAGCCCCTGAATCTGCCCACAGGAGCTGTCTGTCTGTCTGTCTATGAGGTTTTTGAAGAAGTCTTTGTTTGGCAGCTTGAGCAGAAAGCATAGACTGGGCGGTTTAAATGACAAGCATTTATTGCCCACAGCTCTGCAGGCTGGGAGTTTCACAGTCAGGGCCCCAGTGATCCCCATTTGGTGAAGGCTGCAGATGGCCATCTCTGCTGGCTCTTTCCTCCTCCTCGTGCACGATATATGTGTGCACATGAATGTTCATGTGTGTGAGTGTGGACATGAGTGTGGACATGCTCGTGCCACAACATGGGCAGGGGTCAACCTCAGCTGGCCTTCCAGTTAGTTTGAGTTAGGGTTTCCTATTTTTTGTTACTGTCTATGCTAGGCTAGCTGGTCTGCAAGTTCTGTGTATCCTCCTGACTCTGCCCCCATCATGTTGCAGGAGCGCTGAGATTCTACACACTCTTCCACCCTCCACGCACCCCCCCGCATCCCCCTATCACATCTGACTTTACGTGAGTTCTGGGGATCCAAACTCAGGTCCTATGCTTTCACTTCAAATGCTCTACCCCCAAGCTATCTCCCCAGCCCAGATGGTTCTCATAAGAGTACCAATATTATGAGCGCTCTGCCCCTGTGCTTCCTAAGGTCTCCTCCTGAGGCCACCTTATTGAGGGTGAGAGCTTCATGTTTTTAAATTTTATTTATTTTTGTATGCTTTTAGGTATGAGTGCTCTGTCTGCATGAACATGCTAGAAGAGGGCTTCGGATCCCATTATAGATGGTTGTGAGCCACCGTGTGGTTGCTGGGAATTGAACTCAGAACCTCTGGAAGAGCAGCCAGTGCTCGTAACCACTGAGCCATCTCTCCAGTTCCAGGTTTCATTTTCAGTTTAGGGATTTTGAAAGAGTCACAGCCTGTTATTTGGAAGAACGTCCTTCTGTTTGGGTTTGTCTGCTGTTTCCCCACAGTATAATACAAGTTGCTCATTCTGGACAGGAGTCCTACGGAAATCTCTCCTTCCCAGCACATTTTATTGGGAGACTCAAGCTACGTTGTTGTGCTGATCTTGTTTTGGCTGAGATGCTCTCTGTTGTGTCCACTGTAAAAATTATCGGGTTTCCCTTTGCAAGGGTAATCATCTCATGGATGGCTTCTTTGGGATGCTGCATTCCTGCCATCAAACTATTGCTCATAAAAAGTTTTCGTCTTGGGCTGGAGAGATGGCTCAGCGGTTAAGAGCACTGACTGCTCTCCCCGAGGACCCGGGTTCAAATCCCAGCGCCCATATGGCAGCTCACAACTGTCTGAAAATCCAGATCCAGGGGATCTGACACCTTCACACCAATGCACATAAAGTAAAGCTAAATAAACCATAAAAAAAAGAAAAAAAAAAAAAAAAAAAAAAAAGTTTTCGTCTTGAGCCTCTGCATCTTGATCAACCCCGAAGCTCCTCCTCGGAACACACGGTGCTCTAGACATGAAGGCGTCCTGCTCGGCAGAAAGCGGGCTGTGACTTATGGGCTTGCCAAAGCTTCTTATTTCACAGACTTTTTATCTGGGTCACATCTAGACTCACCGCACAGAAATTTGTAGCAGAAATAGGTGTGATCGTGTAGTCCAGCTCATTCAGCTTATAAAAAGAACCCAGGGGCCCTGGGCAATTGAACTACCCCCAGCTTGCTTGGCATTTCTCAGCCTGTGCTCTTTCATCCTACCCTAAGGTCTCACAGACCGGAGCACTGACCTTAGTTCTTTGGTATTTAGGCGCGGCTGCTGATTAGACTGAACTGTCAGCACTAAGATCAAATGGAAGCTTGTCCTTTCCCACATCATCCCTCTCCTAGACGGGCTGATGGGGTTAACTTTCCTCATGATAAATAGCAACATTTGGGGGCTGGAGAAATGACTTGATGCTTAGGAGCACCTATTGCTCATTTAATGGACCCCAGTTTCATTCCCAGCACCCGTATCAAGAGGCTCACAACTGCCTGTAATTCCAGCTCCAAGGGACCTGATTTCCTTTTCTGAATTGCCAGGCAACTGCATGTACAAGCACAAATATACGCATGATTTTAAAAAGATGAAAAGAAATATGTTTTTTAAAAAAAAAAGAGGAGAACTTCCAACTGCTTGAGACATCCCAACGTTGTATGTGGGTCCAGAGGACCCAGAAAATGCTTGGTGTTTGTGTTACTATTGTTTTTAATTTGCTTGAGTATTCATCCCAAGTTCTGCTGCCCGCTGTCCTTTAAAAGTAGGATTTATTGTCATTATATAATGTTTGCATTGTCAGAATAACTGTAAAAACTAAGTAGCATTTTGGAATTTATTTTCCTGCTTGCAAAATTAATATATGTTCATTAGGAAAACCATCTCCCAGCTGGGCAGTGGTGGTGCATGCCTTTAATCGCAGCACTGGGGAGGCAGAGGCAGGCAGATCTCTTGTGAGTTCAAAGCCAGCCTGGCCTACAAGAACTAGTTCCAGGACAGGCTCCAAAGCTACAGAGAAATGCTGTCTCAAATAAAAAGGAAAGAAGGAAGGAAGGAAGGAAGGAAGGAAGGAAGGAAGGAAGGAAGGAAGGAAGGAAGGAAAGGAAAGGAAAGGAAAGAAAGAAAGAAAGAAAGAAAGAAAGAAAGAAAGAAAGAAAGAAAGAAAGAAAGAAAGAAAGAAAGAAAACCATCTCCTAAGATTCTTCCCCGCTGCCCATCTTCTTGTTTCCTCTCATGTTGTGGCCTCCTCCCTCTTCTTCAAAGCAACTTGAGTCAACTGTGTATCTGTCTTTGACCACATGCTCCCCACGGTTCAAATAAGCCATCCATAGCCTCTTACTTCCCAGGTTCAAGGCCACCTTCACTGGAAAGTGACAGCCCTTGGGGGAGATAGGTGGACTGAAGTCTATACTGCAATCTGTAGTTCCTCTTGAGAGGACTGGAAAGTCTTAGGAGACCAAGGGAATCCCTTAAAGTACATGGAAATTAAGCTTTGGATTTAATTCCTTGGCTCTTGGAATCAAGCACAATTACTGTAGGAACTTTGCGTTTGCAGACAAGCAGTTGTTTGCTCTAATTGAGGGCTGTGATGTGAACCATCTTCTGTTCATAGAACTATTTCCCAGCCAACCTCTCTGCTGGAAGGAGGTCTGCTTGGATTTCGTGTGAACATACCACTAGACGCCACTGAGGAGGGGAAACTACAGAGTCTTCTAAGAGCAAACAAGCAGAAATTAACGTTTTACTTAGTCCTGCCAGATTCTCCTAGGGACCTGATACAGATTCTCGTTTCCACCCAGACACCGAGCCTGGGCCTCACAGTAGTCTTTTAAATAAACTGTCACGTAGGCTGACATTTATTTAGGGGCCACCGCAGTCACCAAGAAACCTTTACAAGGGTCAGCCTGGAAGAAAATGTCCCTTTTATAATAGCCTTCTACTATTTTCTCGAAGCAACATGTTACTGCTTTATGAATCAGAGAAGAAGAGCAGTCAAAACGAAAGTGTGTGGTGAGCTTGTCAGAGCCTAAGGGTCGCTGGAGCTTTGTTGCCGCTTGTTTCTTTGTTCCTGTTTAAAGGTACAGCCCCTTATAATCAGCAATCAGTCGACATGCCAACATCAAAGACCAAACTACCTGTTGGTTGGTTGGTTTGTTTGTTTGTTTGGTTGGTTGGTTGGTTGGTTGGTTGGTTGGTTGGTTGGTTGGTTGGTTAAATCATGGAGTTACATACAGTCTACTGTAAGCATGGATTACGTCATGACACCTACTAGGTATTTAACTAGATTGTAATAAGACTTACTGTAGGGCACCGGTTTGACTAGCGTAAGGCAGTAATGAAGCATTTGGTGGCGTCAATATTCTTTTTATCACAGACGTACAAGAGTTTGCAAAATAGGACAATTGCTTTTTCACTTAACTTTGCAGGTCTTGAAGTTTTCACAAGAATTGGAACAGTTAAAATATTGCTCTGTAGGGGACAGAACTGCCAATTTAATGACAAGCAAGAAGCTCTGTGAAGATCTGGTGTCTAAAGGGCCACTTTTGGAAGTAGAGGTTCTGAGCCCAAGTGAAGAAAGACAGGCACTCTGGTAAATTGAGAAACTCCCGAACACAGCAGTAATTGGAGGGGGATTTTATTTGGCTTGGTTATCCGAAAGATTTGACGTTCCTTTTCAAGAGATGTAATCAGAAAAGAAAATTAGTTCTGAGCATTTCCTAGAGTTTGTCTTTTTATTTTTTAAACCGCTGTGTGTTGAGTGCTATGGAAGAGAATAGGTGGGCTGGGCAGTGTCTAGGGCACCGCTTGCAGCACAGGGCAGAGGGCTGGCAGCGTGCCGCTTTCTGATTTAGCACTAACATTACAGTTTGAAAGTTTCCCTCTTGCTTTTGAAAGTTAGTAGGGGTTTCCTGCTGGAAGGTAGGAAGCACGTAAAAGTAAAAGTGGGTTACAATAACCCACAATCCTCTTCAGGGAGAGACACCCACCCACCTCTCTTCTGTGCACACAAGTATGCAGGTAAATTGGATTTGGTTTTGTTTGTTTGTTTGGTTGTTTAGTTTAGTTTTTGAGACAGGGGGTTTCTCTGTATAATGGCCCTCACTGTCCTAGAACTCACTCTGTAGACTGTAGGTGGAATTTCCTGTCCTGACTGCTTGGTCCCAAATAACCAACTCAGAGGCTGAATATAAATTATAAATGCTTGGCTGATAGCTCAGGCTTATCACTAGCTCACTCTTACACTTAAATTAGCACATATTTCTGGTTATGCTTTGCCACGTGACTCATGGCTTATTGCCTTACTTTTACACATCCTGCTTCATTGGCGACTGGCTGGCATCTCCCTGACTCTGCCCTCCTTCTTCCCATCAATCTCAGTTTGGCTTTTCCGCCTAACTTCCTGCCCAGCTACCGGCCTGTCAGCTTTTTTTATTAACCAATGAGAACAATACATATTCATAGTGTAGAAAAGGATTGTTCCACATCACTAGACCAGACTGGACTCGAACTCACAGAGATCCGCCCGCCTCTGCCTCCCTAGTGCTGGGATTAATGGCGTGCTGCCCTCCGTAAGTTGTTTTTACACAATCAAAGCTGTGCTCTGTAAAGAGTTTCTGTTTTGCTCACCTTATTTGACATTATATCTGATAATTGAATTTTCAGAACTCTTCTCTTTTATATATTTATTTAATTTTGCTACCTAACTCTGTTTTTTACAAATTCTAACCAAAATTATCCTTCCAGGAGTTTTGGAGACTTTAGGCAAATGGTCTGCTCTAATCTGGCACAAAAACTAATAGAAACAAGTGGCTTTGTGTGGACAAAAGTCTAAAGGTCACGGAGAAAGAATGGGCAGAAGCCATGCTCCTTAGACACTGACCTAAAGGGCAGCCTTTTTTTTTTGTTTTTCTATATTTTTTTTTATTTTTATTGAGCTCTACATTTTTCTCTGCTCCCCTCCCTGCCTCTCCACTCCCCTTCAACCCTCTCCCAAGGTCTCCATGCTCCCAATTTACTCAGAAGATCTTGTCTTTTTCTACTGCCCAAGAACAGCCTTTTCTCTGAACTAGGGAGATTGGGGCCTAATGTCACCAAATTTATTTCTGCATGAATGTTCTCAGATAGATACTGCTCCTGATTTTTTTGCTATGTTAAAAATTTCTTTTAACTTAAGAATTAGCTTGGAATTCAAGATTCTCAAGCAAGAAACTGAGGGGGGGGCGGGGAAGGCATCTTGGGGAGATGGGGTTGGCAGGTGTGGGATGGGACAGGCATCTTGGAGAGATGGGGCAGTTTTCTGATAGTGAGCCCCAAAACAAAAAACTGAGAAGCTGGCTCACCATGTTTTGGTTTGGTGGAGGGATCAAGAAAGCCTAATTCTAGAGTACGGGGACAGTGTGACAGGTTTCAAGGGAGTTGTCCTAGCAGCTCCTTAGATGAAGATGGAAGGATACAGGCAGGTCGGTTAATCCATTGTGAGCCACAGATGAAGAAACAGTAGCCTGGAGCAAGAAGCTGTCAGGATGTAGCAGTCACCTGAAAATGCTTCCCAGAAAGAACTGACAATATCAGGCAGAACTGCTCAACCATGCCTGGCTGCACTGGGTCACCAAGGCTGGTTGGTGCCTTCGTCCCTCTGTAATGGGAAGTCTGCCAGGAGACAGAGTCTGGGCTTCTTTCTAGACTCCTCCCCACCCTCGGTTTTATGGCTTGGCCCAACCTACTTCCCATTGCTGGGACTATGAGAACTCTAGCTGTCTGCCACCTGCTTGCCTCTTTCCTGTTTCGTTACCTGTGTGCCTTGGCAGGTGCCACTTCAGTCAGACCTGGAACACAACCACATTTAGCATTAACCATTTGTCCACTGTGTGCAGATGCTCCAACCAGAGGCAGGGCACAAACTGAGACAGGTTTAACATTGTGTCTGATGGGAGGAGGTAGTTAAATGAGGTAGTGTTGGCTTCGTAGTCTGTCAAGGGCCAAATGGGGGCACAGGGTGACAGAGACAGAGACAGGGGAAGAGAGACAGCAGAACATGATATTGAAGGGACATAGGTTTGTGTGAGGTCGTTTAGAAGAACTCTAAGTAAGAGGGACAGTGAGAACCAGATGCAGACAGAATCCCGAACATATAGGTACATGGGATGCTTATATCAGGGAAGTGTTTGCTTGCTGGTTTTGCAATATTGGGGTTAATCATGGGGCGTCACGTGTGCTAAGGAAGCACCGAACACTGAGCTATGTCCACAACCCTTGTTAGGAATTTCGACAATAAAAACCTCCTTTAGAGTTTAGCAGCCTGGGCAAAACAATAGGTTAGTGTTTTAGGAAAATCACACTGCCTACTATGTGTAAAATTCAATGGGACTTTTGGGATTAGTGACTCTAACCGGGATGGAGAAGATATAAGATATGGTAACTTGAGTATGGGGAAAGTATTAAACTTCATATTAAAGGTGGCCAGGGAGATGGCTCAAGTAGTGAAGGGCTTGCCAGGCAAGTGTGAGGACCTAAGTTCAGATCTCCAGCACCCACGTAAAAGCTAGGCATAGTGATGTTCACCTGTCCCTCTGCTGGTTTGACATGTGGAAACGGAAGGGTTCCCAGAACTCACAGGCTAGCTCATCTAGCTAAATTGGTGAGTTCTAGGTTCGGTGAGAGACCCCCATCTCAAACAATAAGGGGCAGGCCAGCGAAATGCTCAGGAGGGAAGGGTGCTTGTCAGCAAGCCCGAGTTTGATCACTAGAACCTACGTGACAGAAAGACAGAACTGACTCCCACAGATCGCACACACACACACACACACACACACTTAAATGTAATGCAATTATAAATAAAATAACTTGAATTCCAGCTGGGATTGTTTTGTTTTCTGATTTGGGGAACATGTCTATGACTAAACACTTGAGACTGAATTTTTTTTTAAGACTTTAGCTCACGGTTCTAGGGGTTCAGAAGGACGGCACCCATCTCTAATGAGAGCCTTCCAGCAGATGGCATTACAGCAGAAGGAACAGGCACAAGAAGGGATTCCATGGCAAGTCTAGAAGTCAGAGAGAAAGGAGGGGAGAGCCATGTCTTTTCCCCTGTGTGTGCACGTGTGTACATGATTGCGTGTGCGGAGGTGTGCGTGCGCGTTTGTGTGCCTGCATGTCGAGGCCCGAGGTGCTGTCAGGAGTCCTCCTCGACTGCCTTTCCATCTTGCTGTTGAAGGATACCTCAGTTAAACTGTCTCACTGGCTGGCTTGCTCAGGAGCGATCCCCTTGGGGGAAACAATAAAACCATGTCCAAACAGGAGCAGTGTGTCTCCACGAGCTGCTGCTTTAAAACACATTATTATGGGCAGCATTGAACACTGAGCTTTTCTTCTTACGAGTTATTTTATTGCAATTACAATATTTTCATGGAGACTGGGGTTACAGCTCAATAAATACCACAGCACCTTCCTAACATGCATGAAACCCTAGATCCAGTTCACAGCACCACACAATATATGTTCATGGGTTACAATTTTTCAGATTCTCAACATTTTAAGATGTCTCGGGGGCTTTCTTTTTTTTAATCAATTATTTTTGTGTGGATGGATGTTTTGCCTGCATGTATGTATGTACATTACATGCATACCTCGAGGCTGGAAGAAGAAATTAGATTCCCTGGGACTGGAGTTACAGATGGTTTTGAACTGTCAACTAGGTATTTAGCCCAGGTCCTCTGGAAGAGCAACCAGTGCTCTTAACTGCTGAGCCATCTCTCCAGCCTCAGATTCTAAATATTTTTATGGCTCTTGATTTGTGTTGCTAGCTGCCTTTTTTTTTTTTTTTTTGATTTTTCGAGACAGGGTTTCTCTGTGGCTTTGGTTCCTGTCCTGGAACTAGCTCTGTAGACCAGGCTGGCCTCGAACTCACAGAGATCCGCCTGCCTCTGCCTCCCGAGTGCTGCCTTTTTTTTTTTTGAGACAGGATTTCTCTGTGGTTTTGGAGCCTGTCCTGGCACTAGCTCTTGTAGACCAGGCTGGCCTAGAACTCAGAGATCCACCTGCCTCTGCCTCCCGAGTACTGGGATTAAAGGTGTGCGCCACCACCACCTGGCGCCAGCTGCCTTCTTGAATGTGAGTAGCAACTATGACTGGTGAAGCATGCAATGCTGGGCTCCAAGGTGCCCCAAACAAACTTCAGATTGAGGGACTAGAAATAAAATGGGGCTGGGGTGTAGCTTCGTGGCAGAGTGCTTATCTAGCATGCAGAAAGCTCTGCCCCAGCAGAAAGATAGCAGAAGCAAAATGCAGCCAAACCACCCAGCATGCTTGTGTGCACTGTAATCTATACATTCTCTAAGGGCTGAAGCTGTGCCCCTCCTTCTGTTTCTGTGGCTTAAATTCTCAAGGATGCTCCCCTCTTTCTCTGGCTTTCCAGTCCCTTCTGCTTGCTCCTTACAAGCCTTTGGCCTCCATCTGAGATGACCCCTTCAACCCATCATCCCCCCCTCTTCCTGTGTCCTTGGGTTCAAGGCCAAGGTTTCTACCCCTGCTCCCCTGTGTCCGAATCCTCAAGCATTCCTTATGTACACCCTGCCAGCCTAGTCCACCATCCAGTCGTGAGTTTGCCCCAGGTAGAAATCCAGATGTCGCCTTGTCTCCCTCACCTGCCACATCTGGCTGATGGTTGGATGTCGTGAACACCAACCAAAAGTCTCTCCAGACCCAGTCCTGGTTCCCACCGCTGATTTTTATTACTTTTATTATGTGGATGGAGACAACAGTCTCTCATCAAGGTTCCCTGGCATGTTTTTTTTTTATTTAAAATCAAAAATAAAAGCAAACCCATTTACTTAACTGGGGAATGGGCGGTGCAAGCATGCCACAGCACCTTTGCGGAGGTCAGAGGACAACTTAAAGGGCTTGATTCTCTCCTTCTACCATGTGAGTCCCAAGGATTGAACTCAGGTCATCAGGCTTGGCAGCAAGCACCTTTCCCCACTGAACCATCTTGCTGGCCCCCGCAGATCTCATTTGTTAAATCATGCTGGGATACTTTGTTCTCCCATGTTCCTCTCTGTACTAAAATCTCCTACCAACATCCGTGTGTGTGTGTGTGTGTGTGTGTGTGTGTGTGTGTGTGTGCAAACACACGTACACTTTTACTCCTGTCCTTCGTTAGCTCATGTCAATGATTAACCAAGCCATATATCACTGCTCAGCCTAATTACCGTCTAGATAGCCTTATTTCTCAATTATAAACCTCTTACAGCCCACTGTAACCTCTTTGCCTATTGAAGTACCTGCTTTTGAGTGGCACTTGGAACTCTCTATGACCTGAATCTAGTTGCCCAGCGCAATACTAAAAGTCCAGAAAAGACAAAAAAAATTTTTTTAACTGGTCATTGGGTTGTAAATGAAAATGTATGATGGGTCATCTCCTTGACTATGAGTGAAAACATAAGTCATTGCTATAAACCGCACCCAGAACAACTTCCAGCCTTGCAATTCACGTTTGAAAAAAAAGAATCCCCTAGCATGTAGGATTTTCTTCACTCGTCTGCAACAAGAATATTTGTTTGATAGATTTTTTTTATTGTTATATTTGTGCCAAGTTTCAAACTAGGAGAAAATAAGCAGGAAGAAATGCCAGAGGTGTCAGTGAAGGCGGCCACTTCCCCAAGAGAGAGGCAGGAGGAGCCACAGCAGAATGGAGACTGGAGAGGCCATGTGCAGCTGTTGGCCGTGGAGCGCAGAGACGCTGGGAGGCTTAGAGAAGAACTGAGCCTCCAGCCTCAGAGCTGTGGGGATAGTTCAGATGACAGTAGCACCCAGGTAGGTTCTGCAGACACATGCTCCGGGCCTGGTCCCTCTGACTAGCCCTGGAGACAAGGCTAAGCATCATTTTTACCATTTCCTTTCTTGATGTCTGTTTCTTCTATAACATTACAGCCGTGGCTTGACTGGTAATAAACTTACAACCGAAATCTGAACCTGTTGATTCACTTGGTTATTGAAGGGTTGCTTTTTTAATTACGGGGGAGGAGCGATGCAGCCCCGTTGAGCGGGTTCTCTCCTAAATGCAGCCCTGTTGAGCAGGTTCTCTCCTCCTGCCTCCCTGCAGGTTTTTGAGCATGGCCCGTAGTCTCAAGGAGGACTCAGAAGGAACACATCTTCCTCCGGTGGGTGGAGTGGAGGGTCGGCAGCGTATATCCCACCCTCCTATTGCAGGGAGCTTAGTGAACCAAGTGTTCCTTTTAGTAGAGAAAATGGCATCAGAGAATGGTTCTAAATATGGCCCCTTGCTATTGACTTCAGGTCTGCCTGAAAGAGAGTTAAAGGGAGTGGCTGCGAGCCCCACTTTGGTTCTTAATCTTATAGGACTCCATTGTACAAAGTACAATTTCTCTGTAGATACCTTCCCAGAAATTACCTTGTGAGCCTCAGAGGACTGTTGGATTTGCAGGTAAACCACCTTCAAAGGGCTGATGAAATGCCAGGTGCTATCCTTCTAGCCCAGGTTTCAGAGGCAGAGGCAAGAGGATCAAGAGTTCTAGGTCACCCTCTTGTTACTTAGTGACTTTGAGTCTAGCCTAGGCTGTAAGAGAATAAAAAAGGTTGACAATATGTACTGGAGAAGTAAGTCAAGGAAATGCTTTACAAAAAGGAAGGCTGGAGAGTTGACTCAGCAGTTTAAAGTGAGTATTTCTGGAGCTGGAAAGATGGCTCGGAGGTTAAGAACACTTTCTGTTCTTCCAGAGGTCCTGAGTTCAATTCCCAGCAACGACATGGTGGCTCACGACCATCATATAATGAGATATGGTGCCCTCTTCTGGCCTACAGGCATTCATACAGACAGAATACTGTATGCACAATAAATAAATCTTAAAGAGTAAGTACTGCTCTTGCAGAAAACCTGAACTCAAGTCCCAGAACCCACAGTGGGTGACTCACAACTGTTTGTAACTCCAGCTCAAAGGGGATTTAGCATCTCTGGCCTCAGGGTACTTGTAGTCACATGCACAGATACACCAAGAGAGACATAGATTAACTTTTTATTTTTATTATTTATTTATTTTGAAGCAGTGTCTCACTGTGTAACCTTGGCTGGTCTGGAACTCTATAGAGGCCGGGATGAGTCACAAAGATCTGCATGCCTCTCCAGAGTGCTAGGACTAGAGGCATGGGACACCAGGACCTACTCAAAATAAGTTTTTGGTTTTGTTTTTTTGTGCTTGTTTGTTTTAGTGTTTTGTTTTGTTTCAAGACAGGGTTTCTTTGTATAGCCTTAGCTGTCATGGAACTAGCTCGATAGACCTCCAACTCACAGAGATTCACCTGTCTCTGCCTCCCGAGCGCTGGGATTAAAGGTGACCACCACCACCCAGCTAGTTTGTTTATTTGTTGTTCGGAGTTTTGTTCTTGTTGGTTTGGTTAGTTTTGGGGGTCAGGGTGTTGCTTTGCCATGAGGCTGGCCTGAAATTCAATATATAGCCCAGGCTACCTCAAACTCATAGTCTTCCTAGCTCACTCCTGAGCAATGGAATCACTGGTGTGCCATCAAGCTCAGACTATATAGTCACCTGCGTGTAACTTAATGTCTGAAAGGTAATTGCTGACTAATTTGTTGGTTTAATGTATCTTTCCCCTTGGTTTGAAGCACTTATTCATCAACACCTAGTAACTAAGAACAAAACTGGGGGTGGGGTGGGGATTGGAGGGAGGGTGGTGGGGAAGAATAGGAGCTCAGGGAATGGGGTTGGATTGATCAGAACTTTTTTTTTTTTCGAGACAGGGTTTCTCCGTAGCTTTTGGTTCTTGTCCTGGAACTAGCTCTTGTAGACCAGGCTGGCCTCGAACTCACAGGGATCCGCCTGCCTCTGCCTCCCGAGTGCTGGGATTAAAGGCGTGCGCCACCACCGCCCAGCTTTGATCAGAACTTTATATACATGTATGACATTCTCAAACAACAGAAACAGGGACACTCTCACAATAATGGCACATAGACAGCTTGGAACTACAAAATACGCAAAATTTTCTAAGAAAATTTCGAGCCTCGCCACTTTGCGGAAGGGCAGATAGTTCTACATCTCACACAGCTTCTTGGGACTTCATTCTAGCGTAGTTCTGTAGGTTTTCCCCTAATGACTGTGAGTTACTGAAAAAGTTGAAGTTCTTATGTCTTCAACCAAACCGTTTTGTGTGGGATGCAGTGGACGTGGGTGATGGAGCTAACGCCGCGTTAGGGTCCAGCTAGATGGTTTGTGGTCCAGCAGGACCCGCTCTTTCTACCTGGTCACGCTAAGCTCAAGGTGAATGTTTAGCGCGTTGGAGGGGTGCCCAGCACTGTCGAAGCTTCCCCTGAGTTGAAAGGTTCTGTATCAAGTGAGTGCGGCGTCCACTCATACTGTCCAAGCAAACCACAGGGACCACTCTGCGTTGTTGTCATCTGCCTGCACATGTCGGTTGTCATAGAGTTCTCTATTCCGTGTATTCTCTCTGTACTGTAAAAGCTCAGTGTCTGAAGATGGTCTAGAGAGCTGTGTCACCTCCATAAACAGAACCAGGACCTAAAGCCCACCTTACGGCAGCTTCCAAACAGACGCCAGCTCACATGCCTCAGCTTTGCCCAGGAAGTTGGTGGCCAGAGATCTCCCTCCTTGTCTTCCAAGACTGTTCTCTCTCTCATGTCTCCCAGGGGATGTGCGGCATCTCTATGGGGCTCACCACACAACACTTGGAATAGTTGGGTTTGGGGACATAACAATTGCTTGGTCTTGGTTATTCTGGGTGAAAGATGTGAAAAGTTTAGGGGAAAGATATTAGGTTCTATTTTTTTAATTAAAAAGAAAATGTGTATGGGTGTTTTATCTGCATGTATGTATGTCTGTGCGCCCTGAGACTAGAGTCACACATTGTTGCAAACCTCCTTGTGGGTTCTGGGAATCAAACCCAGGTCCTCTGAAAGAGTAATTTGTGCTCTTAACCAGTGAGCTTCTCAATGTTATTTTTAAATGCAATTATTGACATGGTTTGAGTTGCATGGGCTCAAATGTTTGAATGTGTGGTCCCCAGTTGGTGGGAAGGTTTGGGAAAGATAAGATGTTGTTGGAGAAGATATGTCACTAGAGACAGGCTTAAGATTTCAAAAGACTAGCACCATTTCCTTCCCAATGTGCTCTCTGTCTCTTGCTTGTAGTTGGAGAAGTGATTTGTGCTCTTAGCTACTCCTGCCACCATTGTCTTTGCTCCACCATCATGGACTCTAGCCCCTGGGACCATATGTCTAATTAAATTGCTTTTCTCTTTCTTTCTTTCTTTCTTCCTTTCTATTTGTTTACTTACTTACTTATTTATTTTGGTTGTTTGAAACAGGGTTTCTCTATGTAGCTTTGGAGCCTATCCTGGAACTCACTCTGTAGACCAAGCTGGCCTTGAACTCACAGAGATCTACCTGCCTCAGCCTCCCAAGTACTGGGATTAAAGATTTGTACCACCACCACTGGATATGCTTTCTTTTATAAGTTGCCTTGGTCATAGTGTTTTATGATAGCAACAGAAAAGTAACAAATGGGGCTGGAGAGGTGGCTCAGTGGTTAAGAGCACTGGCTGCTCTTCCAGAAGACCCAGGTTCAATTTCCAGCACCCATATGGCAGCTCAGCTCACAACTGTCTGTAATTCCAGCTCCAGGGGATTCAACAACCTCATACAGATATAAATGCAGGCAAAACCCTAATGCACATAAAATAAAAATAAACAAATCATTAAAAAATAAAAGCTAACTAAGACCCCATACAATGTAAGCATTTGAAATAGGTGCTTCAGTTGTCACCTTAGAAACAGCATCTGTCCTGTTCTAGCTTCTTTCTGTTGCTGGGATAAAACACTCTGACAGAAGCAACTTAGAGGACAGGGTTTGGCTTCCAAGTCACAGTCCATCACTGAGGGTGGGCGGGGCAGGAGCTCAAGCAGAGACTGAAGGCGGCCTCTGTCATTCCACACAGCATTGCCTCTACTAACGCACTCCCAGCAGAGGAAGAACAGCAGAAACCACACAGGAGCTCTGCTTGGTGGATGGCACAGACTCCACCAGCTTCCTTAACCACCTGTCCAGGGAATGGTGCCGCCCATGGTCAACTAACAATCAATCAGTATCCCACTGTGAAAACAGAACTTCCTTCTGGAGTAGTTTGGCCAAGAGGGAACCCAAATTTGAATTTCCTACTTCCCTCCATCTGTGGTCTGCAGGTGGTCTATCTATGGAGTGTGTGTGTGTGTGTGTGTGTGTGTGTGTGTGTGTGTGTGTGTGTGTGATGTGTCCTTATTGCCTGTTTCTTGTGCCTGTATCCTGTGTCTGTGCCTAAAGAGGATTTCTCTGTATTTATTGAGTAGCACAGAAAATAAGGAATGGAACTTTTTTTATGGAGTTCTTTACCAGAGCTTTACAAGCAAAGAGGTTATTTACTGACCCCAGTAGATCAAGACCTCACACAGATATTATCAACCTGTATCCACATGTTGCTTCCAACATTTATGGAATATTTATTTTGTTTAAGGTTGCTTTCAATATGCTAGCTATTTTCAGCAAATGATTACCACCTCCACCACCACCACTGCCACCTACACACACACAAAATATAGCATTATTCTCTGTCAAAGTATGGAAGAGTCCATAATTTAAGATTAAAACTGTGCATTTAACTTAAGCAGTGAAAGCCAGTTGTGTGGGAAATCCAAGGCATAGTAGGGTTGGGTAGATTGGTCTCTTAAAGGCAGGTTTAACCTAGGCTGAGTCCACAGTAGGACTACAGGATAAGTGCATCATTTCTTCGGTTATCTCGAGGCATATTATTACCTTGTGATCAAACAGAAGGCCAGGAGGCAGAGGCAGCCTTGTCTACAGAGCGAGATCCAGGACATCCAGGCTTACACAGAGGAACCTTGTCTTGAAAAAAAAAAAAGCCAGGCAGTGAACACCTTTAATCCCAACCCTTGGGAGGCACAAGCAAGTGGATCTCTGTGAGTTCAAAAGCCAACCTGGTCGACAGAGCCAGTTCCAGAACAGCTAGAGCTGTTACACAGAGAAACTCTGTCTTGAAAAGCCAAAAAAGAAAAAAGAAATTCTGAAGGATGCTTGGCTGAGGACATGAAAGGCTTGATTTAATGACTCATTTTATTGCCCACCCCATCCACATCCCCGGATAGGAAGATGTAAAGCCTGTAGTTTTACTCTATTTCCATAATAGGAATGATCTTCCCATGAAACCAGCATTTGAGCTTTGGTTCACATTTAGGTTTTCATTATTTTTTTTTTAAACTGGGCTAGTGAAACGGCTCGGTAAGAGACACTTGCTGTGCAACCTAATAATGATCTGAGTTTCATCCCCAAGACCCACATGTGGAAGGAGAGAACAACCTCCTGAGAATTGTCCTCTGGTTGCCACACATGTATAGCAGTATGCATGTTTACATGTGTGTGCAAACGCACACACACACAAATTAAAAGATTAAATGTGGAACTAGAGAGGTGGCTCAACACTTAAGAGTGTCAACTGCTCCTTCAGAGGACCCAGGTTTGATTCCCAGCACCCACATGTCAGTTCACAACTGTTTGTAATTCCAGCTCCAGGGGATCTGACCCACTTCTGGCCCCTCCAGCATCAGGCATGTAAACGGTGCACAGGCATACATGCAGGCAATGCCCATAGACATAAAATAAAATACAATTGTAAATTAAATGTTCTTTAGAAACTACAAAATATGCTGGGTGGTAGTGGCACATGCCTTTAATTCCAGCATTTGGGAGGCAGAGGAAGAGGCAGGCAGATCTCAGTGAGTTCCAGGCCAACCTGGTTAATAAAGCGAGTTCCAGGACAGCCATGACTGTAACACAGAGAAACCCTGTCTCAAAAAAAAAAAATGGGGGCTGGAGAGGTGGCTCAGAGGTTAAGAGCACTGACTGCTCTACCAGAGGTCCTGAGTTCAATTCCTAGCAACCACATGTGGCTCACAACCATCTGTAATGAGATCTGGTGCCCTCTTCTGGCATATATATATATATATATATATATATATATATATATATATATATATATATATATGTTCTTGCAGAATAGTGTATACATAATAAATAAATAAATCTTTTTTAAAAAAAAAGCAACAACAACAAAAAAACTACAAAATAGTATGGGTTCCTGGATTTTTGTTTTGTTCGTTTGTTTTTCGAGAAAGGGTTTCTCTGTAGCTTTGGAGTCTGTCCTGGAACTAGCTCTTGTAGACCAGAATGGGCTTGAACTCACAGTGATCCGCCTGCCTGTCTCCCGAATGCTGAGATTAAAGAAGTGGGCCACCACCGCCCAGCAGGTTCCTGGTTGTTTTAATTCTTAAGGAATTTTGTAGTTCTGGGACACAAAAGGGGGTGTTTTACTCTAAAATCTTCTATTCTGTTTGCCTTTCATTGATACGAGACATTAAGAAGGTTAGTGGTCCATGCACATCTGCTTTTGTCCCCAGAATTCGCTGGCCTTTTCACGCCAGTGTAGAAGCTCTATGGGAGCATCGCCAAGCAGCCCCAAGTGTACAAGCATTGTTTGTTGTAGGTGAACCCGCTGCTTACACGGGAGCACCAGGCTCCTGCAGTTGTGCTGACAGCTTGAGGCCACACATCACCAGTGCTCTCTCGAGTGCGTCTCTCTCATTCTCTCACTGTTTGCCTCAGTACCTAACATCTGGAGAGAAAGCGAACTGCCAGCATCACGGGGAAGTGCAGCAGCTGCGACAGAACCTGCACCGCCTGCAGATCCTGTGCAACTCGGCTGAAAAGGAGCTGCGCTACGAGCGGGGCAGGAGCTCAGACTTCAAACAGCACAACAGTTTGCTGCAAGAGGAGAACATCAAGGTGAGTCCCCCAGGCACATCCTTTTCTGCCTGGCCGCAGCTGGGCAGAGCCAAATCGCGGTGCTCAGAGCTCCCTTCTTCCACCTTCTCCAATGCCGACAGGGTGCGCATGCGTCTCCAAACAGGAAAAGGGGTATAGTGACAAGGTCTGTTGAGATCTTTACCTCAAACTTTCTAACGTTTGATTTAATTTCAGCAGTAACAGATTGGTTAATAATATTAATAGTTTGTCAATAATGTTTCAAAAATGCAGTATTGCCCGTGTGTCAGTACCCAATGAGAACACGAGGAGAATTGAGACGTTGCTTTGGCTTGATGGGAAGAAAAGTGAGTGCTCACTAGGAAAGTGGCAGTTTATTGATGCTCAGTCTAGAGTTCCTTCTTTGTGTTATCACAGAGATAAGGCTAATGATCATTTGTTTCCTATTGACCTTTGGCCCATCAATTACAGGAAACATTTGGCTCTTAGGTTGTAATCTCTTCATACATTTCCGTCCCCCTTAAGGTCTGACTTTTACTTGTCCCTTACCGTCTTTGAAGATTATATCTCTCTTGTCTTCCGGAATTAGTAAGAGCTCATTATTTCAGTAATGTCCAACTCGCGGCTGAAGCGCTCTTTCCTGTGTAGTAAAAACAGTTAGGGTTGCTTCTACTTTTTAAAGGACATGGACATGCATGCCCAGGCATGTGTGCTAATGTACGTAAGCGCGGCTCTCTGGGAAGACAGCGAAGTGAGATCGCTCAGCTATAGGGACAGTGCATGGGTTACTCACGTCCTTATCTGGTCTGTTTCTATCTGCACCATGTAAGAATCAGCATCACTTCCATCCTCGCCAGTTCCTGACACTGTCACACTTCAAAACCTACCTGCTAATCTAGTATATATGCATAGCAATAACTCCTTGAAGTTTATTATCATCATTCATAATAATATAGTTGCGCGTGTGTGCAATGTATATTTGTGAGTGTGGTGCACATGTGCCATAGCAGACACAGACAGAGAACAGCTTTTGGTAATCAGTTCTCTCTTTCCACCATGTAGCATCCAGTGGATTTGATTCAGGTCATCAAACTTGGTGCCAAACACTTTTACTGACCAAGCCATCTTGCCGGCCTCCATGTTTACTTTTAATCTTTGTGTGTGTGTGTGTGCACGTGTGTGCACTTGCATGCTCTGGGCCTCCAACCCGGTGCCTCAGAAATGCCAGGCATACTTTCTACTATTTAACTGCATCCCCAGCCCTGTTTTTATGGTTTGTGTTTATGCCCCATCTCTAGATCAAAATCGAACTCAAGCAGGCCCAGGAGAAGTTGCTGGACAGTGCCAGGATGCAGTCCTCGCTCACGGCGGAGTGGAAACACTGTCAGCAGAAAGTCAAGGAGCTGGAGCTGGAAGGGCTGCGGCAGGCTCAGAGCATTAAATCCCAGCAGAGCCTGCAGGAAAAGCTGGCTCGAGAGCAGTCGAAAGCAGCTGAAGCACAGGAGAAGGTAAGTATCTTCACACTCAAGAAGCAATGTACAGAGCGACGCAGTATGCCATGTTCACATCTAGAGCCCTGCTCCCTCAGGACCTTGAGACAGTCGTGTGCAAACCTGGACACGGGCTAATCTTTTTCTTTACTCTCCCTGTGCTTTCCTCTTTTTCATAATTTTAGTCCATTTGGCCCTACCATTCTAATAAGGTATATATATATTTTTAAAAAAAAAAAAACAACTTGGGGGCTGGAGAGATGGCTCAGTGGTTAAGAGCATTGCCTGCTCTTCCAAAGGCAGCTACATGGCTTCTCCTTGACTTCGCCTACTCTGTCCTCTTTTCTCTGCTTGGAATCCCCACCTTGACCTATTCTGCTAAGTCACTGGCCAATACAGTGTTATTTTGTAACCAATAAAAGCAATACATAGACAGAAGGACTTCCCACACCATTTCCCCCTTTCTGTTTAAATAAAAAGGTAGGTTTTAACTTTAACACAGTAAAATTACATATAACAAAACAATTATCAAGCAAGAATTTTAGTTGCAATATTTATATCTACTTTATCTTTTATCATAACTAAGGAAAACTATAACTATCTGCTCTTCAACTCCATCAAAGACTGCAGTAGGATATAATATTACCTAAGTTAACATTTTAAGCAACTTCCAAAACTCTAGAATTGAAGAGATATCTCCCTACCTGGACAGTCACCAAAAATTCTTCTGTAATATTACGGGCATCCATTTTCAGTTTACTGGTCCATAGTATCTGGCAGGCTTTTCCATGAAACAGGAAATTTCAAAGACATTTCCACCTATATTGACAGTTTGTCAGTCACTTTCTTCTGTATCCTGAAGAATGTCTGGCAGACTCATGAAACAGGAACCCCACAGGACCATCTCACCTTTAGGCAAGTTCAGCAGTCATTTCTCCATGGGCCCCGCGTGTTTAGCTCATGCAGTATAATACAAGCAGTTCAGGCAAGAGCAGTCTCTTGCCCAAATGGCCAACAAACTCTATAAATAGCCTTTTTGGTGCTCATCTTCCTCTTGAAGTAGATTGGTGCTGCCAGAAGCAGATGAGTCTCACCGTCATGAAAAATGCTCAGTTCTTAAAAACATTTTAAATGCCATATTCTGTAGGTCTTTGAAAGGTTTAAAGAATATCTATCCGTCTGAAATATAGAGGTCCTTGCTATAGTTCAATTTAGTATTGAGTTTGTTGTTGAAGAGGGGTCAACCCCCCCAATAATGTTTCACTTTTTCATCCAAGATTTTGGACCTGCAGCAGAAATTAGACAATGCTCGACAAGTCTGCCTTTCAGATGCTTGTGTTTTGCATAAGAAACAACTAGAGGAGGAGATTAAGGAAGCAAGGAGCAGTGAGGCTAGGCTGCAGCAGCAGTGTCAGGAAGAGCAGCAGAGGAGGTAAGGACCACCAGGGTATGGGACTCCTAGGGTGGAGGGCTTACCTGGAGCACTGGGTAAACTGCCTTAACTGGATTAGCCTGTGAAATCTGACAGTTGCTTGCCTTGTTCTCTGATGTGACCTACAAATTCAGACTTCATTGAAGCTATATTTTTTATTCATTGGCTAATGTCCTTCTAGATTGTTCTAGATCATTATAGAAATCTTTGGCATCAACAAAATGGTCAAGGATAAGAGCCATCGCCTTTTTTCCCCTTTAACATAAGTGCTATGATTCTGACTTAAAACATTTTTTTGGAGACCCTGGACCTCAATGGCAGGTGCTTCTCATTTGTAGAAGTTCAGAATAAGCCATACACATTTTGAGAAGATATATTATCCACTGAAAACATACAGAGAGGTTCACACATACTTTGTAGCTCAGAATCCTATTCCCAGCTATAGTTAGAAGTTCTATGCTAGGACCTAGTGCAAAGTACTACTGAGTAAATATTTGTTGAACAAATGAATGTTTGAGTATGTTCCTGGCTTCGTATTTGTGTACGTGAAGATCGAATACACTCAATGAGATGCCATGGGGAAACATTTGTCTTCTTAACCTTCCATGTCTTGCAAGTCGGTGGGTTAACCTGTCCTAGTGCAGTTAGGTCCTAGCTGGTAGCAAGTACTGGTCACAAGAAGGCAGCAGGGCACAGCCTGAGCTGACACAAGTCTGATGACACAGCGCTTGCAGATCAAGGGGCAGATCACAGTAGCAGGGGCACATTGAGGAGTGCCACAAGTCCAGATAGCTGAAATAAGAAAACCCCCATCTTAAAAGTGATCTGGGGAGGCTCACTGGTTAAGAGCACTGGCTGCTCTTCCAGAGGTCCTGAGTTCAATTCCCAGCAACCACATGGTGGCTCACAACCATCTGTAATGAGATCTGGTGCCCTCTTCTGGCATGTGGGCATACATGGAGGCAGAATGTTGCATACATAATAAATAAATCTTTTTTTTTAAGGGGGAAAAGTGATCTGGGAGTTGGGTGATGTGGACAGATGGCTTAGTGGTTGAGAACACTTGCTGCTCTTACAGTGGACTGGGATTTGGATCCCAGCCCTTTACCAACACAGTCCTCTTCCCAGGCCCTCACTCGTCTTTTCTGAGGTGGAAGTCTTGCCCAAGCTGGTCTCAAAGTTGTGGGATCAAGAGATGTTCCTACCTCCGTGTCCCAGATTTCCGGGACTACACGTGAGCCTACCAGTCTCAGCAGGATCCAGTGTCTGTAGTGGATATAGCGATGCCGCGCCACCTGTCCTTCCTTGTGGGAGTTGACATCATCCACAGTTCAAGAGTTCTGCCCATTCATCATCAGACTTACCAGATCTCTGGCACAGAGTTGTTAATGATGTTATAATAATATAATAATAACCTGTGTTGTCCTTTCAATACCTGCGGGACCAATAAAGATGGTTCACATCAATTTCTCTATTCTGTGCATCTCGGTTCTCCTCCCTAAATAGAGATTTTATCAACTGTATTGGCCTTTTCAAAGAACTTCCTTTTAGTTTTATTTCATTTTCTCTATTTTTTTTCTGATTCCATTTATCTGTCTACCTCCCCACTCCACACCTCTTGACAGGGTCTCATGTAGCCAGGCTGGCCTCCGATTCACTATATAGCTGAGGCTAGCATTAAACTCCTGATCCTTATATTGCCACCTTCCATGTGGCATGGGGTTACATGTGAGCCACCCCACTTGGTTTGAGACCACAGAGTCTCACTTTGTAGCCCAGACTATCTCGGAACTCACTATATACCCAAGCTTGCCTCAAACGCACAATTCTTCTGCCTCAGCTTCTAGAATACTGGAATTGCAGGCATGCACCACCACACCTGGCTGAGGTTCTCGTCTTATTATTCTTTTCTTCTGTTTGTCCTGGGGTTCTAATCCTAGTCTTCCTCTGGCTTCTTATGGTGGAAAACTTGGAGTATTGGTTTTCGAGGTTCCTTCCTTTATAACATACATATTTACTGGCACCAGTTTCTCTGGTTTTAGAGGTTCCTTCCTTTATAACATACATATTTACTGGCACCAGTTTCTCTGGTTTTAGAGGTTCCTTCCTTTATAACACACATATTTACTGGCACCAGTTTCTCTGGTTTTAGAGGTTCCTTCCTTTATAACATACATATTTACTGGCACCAGTTTCTCTGGTTTTAGAGGTTCCTTCCTTTATAACACACATATTTACTGGTCCCAGTTTCTCTGGTTTTAGAGGTTCCTTCCTTTATAACATACATATTTACTGGCACCAGTTTCTCTGGTTTTAGAGGTTCCTTCCTTTATAACACACATATTTACTGGTCCCAGTTTCTCTGGTTTTAGAGGTTCCTTCCATTATAACGCACATATTTACTGGCACCAGTTTCTCTGGTTTTAGAGGTTCCTTCCATTATAACGCACATATTTACTGGTCCCAGTTTCTCTGGTTTTAGAGGTTCCTTCCTTTATAACATACATATTTACTGGTCCCAGTTTCTCTGGTTTTAGAGGTTCCTTCCTTTATAACATACATATTTACTGGCACCAGTTTCTCTGGTTTTAGAGGTTCCTTCCATTATAACATACATATTTACTGGCCCCAGTTTCTCTGATGTATTTCACAAAGTCTGTATGTTCTGTTTCCGTTTAATTCAAAATATTCTTGACTCATCATGAAACATCCTTGCCTCTGTAACACTTGGGAGTCTGTTGACTCTGGACATCTGCGGTTTCCCGATGATGCTGTACAGTTTCATAAATACTATCATTTTAAATTGTTGTATAGTAATCTCTTGCATAATGACAGTTAATCTTGGTTGTCAAATTTCCCCATCACTGTGGCTCAGTAGTCCACGAGGCAGCTGTAGCAGGTGTCATGTGTGCACCAGCACCTGCAGTGTGTGCACCAGCACCAGCACCAGCACCTGCAGTGTGTGGAAGCAGCCATAGCAGGTGTCGTGTGTGCACCAGCACCTGCAGTGTGTGGAGGCAGCTGTAGCAGGTGTCGTGTGTGCACCAGCACCAGCACTGCAGTGTGTGGAGGCAGCTGTAGCAGGTGTCGTGTGTGCACCAGCACCTGCAGTGTGTGGAGGCAGCTGTAGCAGGTGTCGTGTGTGCACCAGCACCAGCACTGCAGTGTGTGGAGGCAGCTGTAGCAGGTGTCGTGTGTGCACCAGCACCTGCAGTGTGTGGAAGCAGCCATAGCAGGTGTCGTGTGTGCACCAGCACCAGCACCTGCAGTGTGTGGAGGCAGCTGTAGCAGGTGTCGTGTGTGCACCAGCACTGCAGTGTGTGGAGGCAGCCATAGCAGGTGTCGTGTGTGCACCAGCACCAGCACTGCAGTGTGTGGAGGCAGCTGTAGCAGGTGTCGTATGTGCACCAGCACCTGCAGTGTGTGGAGGCAGCTGTAGCAGGTGTCGTGTGTGCACCAGCACCAGCACCTGCAGTGTGTGGAAGCAGCCATAGCAGGTGTCGTGTGTGCACCAGCACCAGCACTGCAGTGTGTGGAGGCAGCTGTAGCAGGTGTCGTGTGTGCACCAGCACCTGCAGTGTGTGGAGGCAGCTGTAGCAGGTATCATGTGTGCACCAGCACCAGCACCTGCAGTGTGTGGAGGCAGCTGTAGCAGGTGTCGTGTGTGCGCCAGCACCTGCAGTGTGTGGAGTCAGAAGGTCGCAGGGTCAACCTGTAGAGCACTAGGGGGAAAGGAACATGGATTCAGGAGTAGAGCCCCACGCCAGCCTTGTCCTAGATGTTCTTGGTGCCAAGTCTCTCTTATCTCTGCTATAGAGAAAATTACTTCTTTCTTATGGCCTTGTTTTGATGGCAATGGGAGAATTAAGAAAAAGCTTCTGTTAGGTGGAAAGTTTCCTGCACAGGTCCTTTAACCTTACAGATACATGACTGTACCTCACTACTGGACCCACAAGCTCCCTCTTGCTGGCACAAAAGTCGTAGGTCTAGGACTCATTTGCAGAGTGTGGCAGTACAGAGTCATGTGCTGTGCACTGATTGCCCTCAGGGTACTCCTGGACCAGGACATGAATGAGCTCCAGAAGCAAGTGAGAACCTTGCAGGAGAAGGAGGACCAGCTGGAAGCAACCAATTCCCAGCAGCAAGAGGCTCTCCGCAAACAGCTGGAGAACGAGAGCAGGAAGTGTGAAGAGGTAAGAAAGTGGCGGCCATGCTTCCCCGTTTTCCTGTTCCCATAGACTGGAATGCGCGTCCATCACTGCTATTTAGCCACTTACCATTGAGCACACTTTACCTACTGAATTTATCTAGGGAAAAGAATCTACCCTAACTATATTATATCCAAGTGAAGGAGGGGGAATATGACCTCCCCGTAGCCTTCTGGGCTGTTTGGCTAGGCTATGAATTAAACTGGCAGGAGCTGGAGAGATGGTTCAATGATTAAGAGCGCTGGCTGCTCTTTTGGAGGACATGGGCTTGATTCTAAGTTCCTACATGGAAGCTCCCACTGCCTATAACTCTAGTTCAGATGGATCCTACATCCTCTTCAGAACTCCTCAGGCACCAGACATACATGTGATGAACAGATATACATGCAGGCAAAAGATCCCTATACATAAATAAAAATGAATAAGATATGTTTTTAAAGATCAATCAACATAGGGCAAACAAGGAGGAGCAAGACCACTTTAATTACATGTATATGCATGAGTGTCCCACAAAACATGATACTCGAAACAGGTCAGTCGTCCAAAGCTTGTACAACATCCCGAGCTATCTAGAAAGGACCTTGGAACCTCTGGAGCACAATGGAGACCAGCTATGGAAGGGCACAGGGAGAAGTTATAGGGTGAAGGAGTTGTCTTGGATACAGATAAATATCCAATAGGCAGTGGTGGCGCACGCCTTTAATCCCAGCACTCGGGAGGCAGAGGCAGATGGATCTCTGAGTTTGAGGCCAGCCTTGTCTATAGAGTGAGTTCCAGGACAGCCAGGGCTACACAGAGAAACCCTGTCTTGAAAAACAAAAATAAAATTGAAAAAGAAAGGAAGGAAGGAAGAGAAAGAAAGAAAGAAAGAAAGAAAGAAAGAAAGAAAGAAAGAAAGAAAGAGAAAGAAAATGCCCTACTTCTGGCTCTTATGGAGGCGTTTTTTCAGATGACTCCAGTTTGGGTCAAGTTGACATAAAACTAGCCAGCACATCGGGGCATATTCTGTTCTGTGGTCATGTTTTGGAGTGATGTGCCCTGAGCCCCAATACAGACAAGAAGATATTTAATACATAAGGAAAAATACTTGTGCTGGGCGGTGGTGGCGCACGCCTTTAATCCCAGCACTCGGGAGGCAGAGGCAGGCGGATCTCTGTGAGTTCGAGGCCAGGCTGTTCTACAAGAGCTAGTTCCAGGACAGGAACCAAAAGCTATGGAGAAACCCTGTCTCGAAAATCCAAAAAAAAAGAAAGAAAGAAAGGAGGGAAGGAAGGAAGGAAGGAAGGAAGGAAGGAAGGAAGGAAGGAAGGAAGGAAGGAAGGAAGGAAGAAAGAAAGGAAGAAAGAAAGAAAGAAAAATACTTGCAAAGCTGCTGGATGGGAAATCAGAAGGACCTGCTGTGGGCTCCCACTCTCGCCTCAGTGGATGTGATGCTGTCTTCCGGCCTCTGCAAGTACATACGCAGAGACAGACACACATATACACAAAAGCAGAATGCCTCAGGAAACATTTGTTTACATGGTTGCCCACTTATTTAAAAAGGTCACGATTCAGAAATATCCAGAAGGAAGAGATGCCCCGGAATGTGGGACACATGTACTCTGCGTCCACCCTGTGCTTCAATGTGTTCACCCACACTCTTTTAACTCCTAACCTCGTGGAATTTTATGGAAGTTTCTGGCTGAGGATTCTGTACAAAAGGAACTTGGAAGTGATCCTACCCCAAATAAAGCTGAGCAAGATGAAAGCTTTAACAATACATCTTGATCTGTCAGAGAAGTGGGGTCACAGAGCCTGCCTTAGTTAGGGTTCCATTGCTAAGAAGAAACATCATGATCACGGCAACTGTTACAAAGAAAGCATTTCATTGTGGTGGCTGGCTTACAGTTCAGAGGCTCAGCCCGCTATTACTATGGCAGGACATGGCAGCGTGCAGGCAGACATGGTGCCCAAGAGGTTACTGCTATGCGTTGCTATGCAGGCAACAGGAAGTAGACTGTTTCACTGGATGTGGCTTGAGCATATATCTGACCTCAAAGCCCACCTCCATAGTGACACACTTCCTCCAATAAGACCACACCTACCCAACAAGGCCACACCCACTCCAACACAGCTACACGTCCTAATAGTACCGTTTCTTTTGGGGGACATTTTCTTTCAAACCACCACAAGGCCACTGCCCCCTGAAGCTGGAGAGACTGAGGAAATGGGGAGGGGCAGGGGGAGGGGAGCCCGGTGAGAGCAAGGCAGGAAAGCCTGCACCAAAACTGATGAACTGTTAGAAATTCAGAGTGCAAGGAAAATTCCGAGAGATTAGAACTCCAGGGGCTCTACAGTGTTGAGGCCCCTCCCTTTTGTGGGTTTCACTTCCAGGTTCTGACTGATTATTTGAGGAATCTCTTCCTGGTCTCCTGGCAGGAGGAGTGTTTCGGGAGAGAGGCATCCAGAGTTCCTTCGTAAGGGAAATTGTTTAACTAGAACCTAGCATGATGGAGTTCTGCCAGAACCTAACTGACCCAGGGTAAGAGAAACATACAATCTTAGCCTACTCTGCCCCATTTAAGGAGAAGAAATGAAGGCAGGGAAAGAAGTGTAAGGACCGTGGTTCAAAGTTGTCGCTAACTGAAAGATTCTGACCTACTCATAGGAGCAGAGAATGAGGTCCATCCATCCCCCTAGCCGTACCAGCACACTAAATACCTGTCTCTGACAACTTCATCATGTCTGGCTACCAAGCAGAATTCACAAGACATATCAAGACACAACTTGAAGAAACTGAGTAACACGGCAGAATGAAGACCCAAATATGATGGGGATATTGAAATGATCAGAAATGTAAGGTGCCTGTGATTAATATGCCGATGAATCTAATAACGCGGGTGCAGGGCATATAAGAGGAGGGGCAGCAGAAACAGAGATGGAAAGTCTAAGAAGGAAGAAGAAAGGCTCGACAGAGAAACTGCAGTGGCGGAAGTCATGGCAGCCTGTGATGGGCCACATAGCATACTACACACAGCTGAGGGAAAAATCCTGGACCCTGAGGAACTCCCAACAGAAACCTTGAAATCAGTGAGCAAAGGCGAAGGAACAGAGTATCCAAAAACCGTGAGACAAATGCAGAATGTGTGATAGAAATGACGGAAAATCAAAGAAGAAGAAGAAGAAACATTTGAAATAATGATTGAGAATATTGAGAATATCCAGAAGTTAATGTCAGATGCTGAGCCACAGATCTGGAAAGTTTGTAGAATGCCAATCAAGATGAGTGACAGAAAAACTACGTGTAGGTTCATAATGTTTAAACCAAACTTCAAAGAAAAGGGGGAAATCCTGCTAGAAGACAGAGGAATAAAATACTTTCTCAGACAAACAGAAACTGGGGAGTTTGTTGCCCGCAAACCGGCTTTGAAAGCAATGGTGGGAGATGTTCTTTAGGTGGGCTGGGCAGTGATGGCTCATGCCAGGTGATACTAGGCATGTCCCTGGGCACCGGTGGCAGGCACAGGCTGTTCCGAGTGTGAGGTGTCAAGTGTGAGGGGTCAACAGAGGCACCAGGTGGTGCAGCCATGGCAGCAGGGGAGAACATGGCTCAGCGGTTGGTCCGGGTGGACCCGGAGAAGACAGGATTGGACACTGAGAAAGATCAGATAATTGAGATGGCCTGTCTGATAACCGATCTTAACATCTTGGCTGAAGGTCCCAAGATGATCAGCAAGCAGCTGGAGGAGTTGCTGGACAGCCCGTCAGACTGGTGCAAGGAGCATCGTGGGACGTCTGGTGTTAGCAGCCACTTCTAGATGCAAATATCTTATGGGTCAAGGTCAAGAGACTTTCTTTAATTTATGCACGCATGTTATAAAAAAGCAAACTGCCTCCTTTCCTCCGCTACTTTTGCATCACATCCATGAACGTGGAGGCTCATGTGACCTCAGAGATGTGTGACTCTTGGCCCACCAGCAACCCAGTGACGCCTCTGAGTGACCAGAAGTTGGATACCTTTTTTTTTTCTTTTTTTTTTTCTCTCTTTCTTTTTTTTTTTCCCCGAGACAAGGTTCCTCTGTGTAGCTTACTGTCCTGGAACTAGCTCTGTAGACCAGGCTGGTCTCGAACTCACAGAGATCCGCCTGCCTCTGCCTCCCGAGTGCTAGGATTAAAGGCATGTGCCATCACTCCCTGGTTAGTTGCATATCTTCTAATTCAATTCAATTCGGACATAATCACCCTGAAGACTGTTTCATCAGACCTATGGGTTAGAGTTTAGTCCTCACGACTTCAGACCCAGGGGCAAGGCTGTACCTCCAGAATTACTTGTCTCCCCCCACCCCTTTTTTAAGACAGGGTCTCTTGTGGCACCAGCTAATCTCAAATTCTTATGTGGCTGAAAATGCCCTTGACCAGTTGCTAGGATTATTAAGTAAATTCCCCTCATGTAGTTTTATGCTAGGCTGGGAATCCAACTTAAGACTTAGTGCACAGCCAGGCAGTGGTGGTGCACACCTTCAATTCCAGCACTCAGGAGGCAGAGATAGGCTAATCTCTGAGTTCAAGACCAGCCTGGTCTACAGAGTGAGTTCCAGGACAGGCTCTAAAGCTACAGAGAAACTATGTCTCGAAAAACCAAAAAGTAAAAAAAATAAAAAATAAAGACTTAGTGCACTAGTCTTTAGCACCCCGCCAGAGGAGCCACTTCCCCTGCCTGGCAGAATTTCTGACCAACCAGAAATGGACCTCCTGAGACTCAGTCACTTTGCTAGGGCACTCACACAACACAGAGTTGGCTACACTTCTGTTTCCTGGTTTGTTATAAAGGGCATTTTATTTTTTTTTTTTTTGATTTTTCGAGACAGGGTTTCTCTGTGGTTTTGGAGCCTGTCCTGGAACTAGCTCTTGTAGACCAGGCTGGTCTCGAACTCACAGAGATCCGCCTGCCTCTGCCTCCCAAGTGCTGGGATTAAAGGCGGGCGCCACCACCGCCCGGCATAAAGGGCATTTTAAAGGTTAGAAATAGACAACCAGACAAGGGGACACATGGGGTGAGGTCCCGAATGGTCTCCCTGCAGTAGGGGTAAACCAGCCCCCAGCACATGGAGGAGTACTTTTCATCTCCCTGTTTGCAGCGGTCCCTAGGCTCATCGAGGTTCATGTGGGGACTTCTATGCCCAGGCACAGACTGCTCCCTTTCCACCATCACCCCCCGCCTTTTGTTTGTCTTTTTCAGTATGTCAAGAGCAACCAGGAACTGTCAGAGAAACTATCAAAGTTACAGCAAGAAAAGGATGCTCTCTGGCAAGAACACGGGCGGTTTTTGGAGCAACTTGGTGAGCATGTGAGGTAAACAAAGCAGGTTCCCTGTGGGCAAACAGGACACAGGGGCTGTTCTGCCTAAACAAAGAAACAAACAAACCAGAGCAATCACACTGATGGGGCCATCAACAGGATTTCCCTGTCCCATCTACACTCTGTTCCAAGGAAAATGCTGGGCCCAATTCCTTCCTGAGAAGAGGGACTTAACTGTTTCCTGAGCTCTCTGTCTATATTTTGCTTTCTTCAGATATACCCTCTCACTGTCTTCAAGGGTTTTCCCTACAGTCTTTAATATTTGCTTATTTGTTTTTAAATTTCTGTGTATGTGTGTGAGTCTGCATGCATTCATGTGCACTCTGTGGGAGCCCTTGGTGGCCAGCAGAGGGTGTCAGAACCCCTGGAATAGGAGTTACCCATGCTTGTGAGCTGCCATGTGGGTGCTGGGAACTGAACTGGTGTCCTCTAGAAGAGCAACAGGCGTGCCTAACCACTGAGCCATTTCTCCAGTCTCTCTCTTACTTCCTTTCCTCGGTCTGGACAGTATGTGCACTGGACGCCTGACAACCTGGGAGCTCAAAAGCTGAGACTTTGGCTTATACTTGGCCAAGCACATTAGCCATCACTACCTGTCACCTGCCTCCGTGGAGCCTTCCTAGGACCTCCCTGAGGCCAGGCACAAGTCTCACTATCGCACTACTAGCAACAAAATCGTCAGCATGCTGGTACCAACCTGCTACAGAACTCCCCCTACTGGTGGTTATGAAACTACACTATTTTACTCAGTGTATTTCATGCTTTAGCCAGCAGTTGGCGCCAGACAGCGCAAAGAGCAAAAAATGCAAGCGGAAAAGCTTTGCTGGCTCTAGACCTGCGGGAATCCGCCAGCCATCCCGCCACAGCCCTGATTCTGTTTGGAATGACTCAGTGGTCCAATGAGTGAATAGTACTATGCCTCATTAATGCACTGGCAAGCGTTC
The DNA here is from genome assembly GCF_037038515.1 of Microtus pennsylvanicus. NCBI lineage: Eukaryota > Metazoa > Chordata > Mammalia > Rodentia > Cricetidae > Microtus > Microtus pennsylvanicus. Next base: position 52,820,197 of record NC_134591.1, on the reverse strand, counting down.
AAAAGCATCTCTCCTCTACTGCCATCGTGCTGGAGGAGTTGCTGTTTCTCCACATCCTTCTTTGTGGCGAGTACCATAGTCGAGGGGAGAGGGGACCTTGATGAAAATTTCCTCCAACATTTTGATGTATGTAAAACACATGTCCAAAAAACTAATACACAGCTCAATGCATTGTGGCAAGTGTATATGCATGTAACTCCCACCTCTATCACGGCGTGGAACATGTCCCCTGCTGCTGAACTGTCTCCTGCTTGTGTGCAGTCTGCTGCTCTCTCTTATCCTTAGGAAGCCACTGTTGTGACGTCTGCATTTTCCAGATTTCTGAACAGACTCATTTTGCACGGTATTCTCTTCATGTCTGACTTCCGTCACCCACCATCTCCCATTATTTACATACACACTTAGCCAGGGCTTTCCACTCTATTTTGAGTGTGTGGGGGGGGAGGGAGTTACATCTGTGAGGTTGGATAATTTTCCATGTTATTTATGCATGACCTTTAGAAAAATGGATCCAACCCTGGCTGCATGTGCCTGAGTACTGACATACATGAATTTAATCAAGATCTATGAGGGGAAGGGGAGTCAGTGTTTTCCCAAAGCATCACCATACGTTTGTAACATGTATCCAGAGTTGAAGAGCACAGATCTCCGAAGCACAGTTTTTTTTTTAATAATTCATTTAAATTCATTTTATGTGCATTGGTGTGAGGGTGTCAGATCCCCTGGAACTGGAGTTAACGACAGTTGTAAGCTGCCACGTGGGTCCAGGTCCTCTGGAAGAGCAGCTAGTACTCTTAACCTCTGAGCCATCTCTCCAGCCTCCGAGACACAGTGCTTTAGAAAAGAAAACTGTCGTGATTTTACTGTAGTGGCACACACCTATAATCTCAGCTCTCGGAAAGTAGAGGCAGAAGGATCAGGAGTTCAAAGCCAGCGTAGGCCGCAATGTGAGGCACTGCCTCAAAACCAAGAAATCTGCTGGGGCCCTGTGAACATCTGGGAGATATGGAGGAGGGAAGGAGGTTGATGCACTGTGAGGTGCTCCACCTCTGATGTGCCCCAGGATGCCGATACCCAGGAGCAGTCCCGCCACTCAGTCCCAATGCCAAAGGAAGTGAGATTGTGCATGGGAGGGAGTCATCTTTGTAACCCTGGTGCTGAGGGAGAAGAGGAGACAGGGGATCCCTGGAGCTCCTAGCCAGTCAGCCTAGTCAAAGGGGTGAGCTTCAGATTCAGTGAGAGACTCTATCTACATATAAGGTGGAGGGCAGGTGCTAGAGAGATGGCCCAGAGGTTAAGAGAACTGACTGCTGTTCCGGAAGTCCTGAGTTGAGTTCAATTCCCAGCATTTATATGATGGCTCACACCCATCTATAATGAGATCTTGTGACTGGAACACTATATACATAATAAATAAATTTTTTAAAAAATTAAAGAAATTAAAAAAAAATAAGGTGGAGGGCAACACCCAGACATCGACCTTGGGCTTCTCTAATTAACCACACATTTACTCATGCCTGCATGTACACATGAACACACATACACGCATGCACACATATATGCACACACAAAGCAGAAGATATAAAACTGGACATGGTGATATACGTCCATAACCCCAGCACTGGGATTATGAGTCTGAGGCCAGTCTGGGCTACATAGTGAGTTCCAGGCCAGTCTAAGCTATACAGCAGGACTCTGCCTAAAGAACTGAAAAGAGGCATGCAGTATGTGGGGGTGTTTCTGTCTTAGCTGACAGTGCAGACATAAGCAGTCCAGGCTTGCATGGAGCTTCGCTGCATCAGAAGCCTAGGCTTCTATTATTTTGCTGTTGCCCGAGCATCTTGTAGGGACTTTTTGTTGTTGTTGTTGTTGTTGTGGTGGTGGTGGTGGTGGTGGTGGTGGTGGTGGTGGTGGTGGTGGTAGTGGTGGTTGTAGCCGGGGTTAGTTGGTTAGTTGGGTTTTGGTTTTCAAGACAGGGTGTCTCTGTGTAGCCCTAACTGTCCTAGAACTAGACCAGGCTAGCCTCGTGGAACCCAGACACATCTCTACACTACAACAGCCGCATCTCAGTCAGTAGGCAGGCAGAGACAGCAGTGCACGCTGGGTTCCTTTAAGGCACGCTGGCTTCCTCTTTATATTTTGTTAGCTAAAATGGACATGGATTTATGTAGCCATAACAAAAGCTAGACAAATCTAGCTATTAATTTAGATATTTAGATTGATTTAGTTTTTTTTTCAAGACAACCCTTGCTCAGTCAAAACTCATGGATTCTGTAAAGACAAAAAGAAAACGAGGGGGACTGGAAAGATGACTCAGAGGTTAAGAGCATTGGCAGCTCTTCCAGAGGTGGGGAGTTTAGTTCCCAGCAACCACATGGAGGCTCACAGTCATCTGTCATGAGATCTGGTGCCCAGCAACTGAATTTTGCTTTTATAGAAACTACAAAGACAAACACCACTGCTACAAAGCCAAGCATCAAAAGGTCAAGGACCGTCTAACCCATGAGTTAGAAATACGAAATAAGAGGATTAAAGAACTCGAAGATGAAACTGGGAAACTGCAACAAAAGATTGAACTGGTGAGGAAAAAAAAAGCCCAGAGTGCACTGAAATCACTGATGGTTAGCCACGGCCCCAGCTTCCATCTTTCAGTGTGATGAATTCTCTTTATTTTTAATGCACGTGTATGTGTGTGCACACACCCTTGTGTGTGCATGTCTGTGTGTCCGCGGGTGTGCACACATCCTTGTGTGTGCATGTCTGTGTGTCCGCGTGTGTGCATGTCTGTGTGTCCGCGTGTGTGCACACATCCTTGTGTGTGCATGTCTGTGTGTCCGCGTGTGTGCACACATCCTTGTGTGTGCATGTCTGTGTGTCCACGTGTGTGCATGTCTGTGTGTCCGCGTGTGTGCACACATCCTTGTGTGTGCATGTCTGTGTGTCCGCGAGTGTGCACACATCCTTGTGTGTACATGTCTGTGTGTCCGCGTGTGTGCATGTCTGTGTGTCCGCGTGTGTGCATGTCTGTGTGTCCGCGTGTGTGCACACATCCTTGTGTGTGCATGTCTGTGTGTCCGCGTGTGTGCATGTCTGTGTGTCCACGTGTGTGCACACATCCTTGTGTGTGCATGTCTGTGTGTCCGCGTGTGTACATGTCTGTGTGTCCGCGTGTGTGCATGTCTGTGTGTCCGCGTGTGTGCACACATCCTTGTGTGTGCATGTCTGTGTGTCCGCGTGTGTGCACACATCCTTGTGTGTGCATGTCTGTGTGTCCGCGTGTGTGCACACATCCTTGTGTGTGCATGTCTGTGTGTCCGCGTGTGTGCATGTCTGTGTGTCCGCGTGTGTGCACACATCCTTGTGTGTGCATGTCTGTGTGTCCGCGTGTGTGCACACATCCTTGTGTGTGCATGTCTGTGTGTCCGCGTGTGTGCACACATCCTTGTGTGTGCATGTCTGTGTGTCCACGTGTGTGCACACATCCTTGTGTGTACATGTCTGTGTGTCCGCGTGTGTGCATACATCCTTGTGTGTACATGTCTGTGTGTCCGCGTGTGTGCACACATCCTTGTGTGTGCATGTCTGTGTGTCCGCGTGTGTGCATACATCCTTGTGTGTGCATGTCTGTGTGTCCACGTGTGTGCACACATCCTTGTGTGTGCATGTCTGTGTGTCCGCGTGTGTGCATACATCCTTGTGTGTACATGTCTGTGTGTCCGCGTGTGTGCATGTCTGTGTGTCCGCGTGTGTGCACACATCCTTGTGTGTGCATGTCTGTGTGTCCGCGTGTGTACATGTCTGTGTGTCCGCGTGTGTGCACACATCCTTGTGTGTGCATGTCTGTGTGTCCGCGTGTGTGCATACATCCTTGTGTGTGCATGTCTGTGTGTCCGCGTGTGTGCACACATCCTTGTGTGTGCATGTCTGTGTGTCCGCGTGTGTGCACACATCCTTGTGTGTGCATGTCTGTGTGTCCACGTGTGTGCACACATCCTTGTGTGTACATGTCTGTGTGTCCGCGTGTGTGCATACATCCTTGTGTGTACATGTCTGTGTGTCCGCGTGTGTGCACACATCCTTGTGTGTGCATGTCTGTGTGTCCGCGTGTGTGCATACATCCTTGTGTGTGCATGTCTGTGTGTCCACGTGTGTGCACACATCCTTGTGTGTGCATGTCTGTGTGTCCGCGTGTGTGCATACATCCTTGTGTGTACATGTCTGTGTGTCCGCGTGTGTGCATGTCTGTGTGTCCGCGTGTGTGCACACATCCTTGTGTGTGCATGTCTGTGTGTCCGCGTGTGTACATGTCTGTGTGTCCGCGTGTGTGCACACATCCTTGTGTGTGCATGTCTGTGTGTCCGCGTGTGTGCATACATCCTTGTGTGTACATGTCTGTGTGTCCGCGTGTGTGCATATCTGTGTGTCCGCGTGTGTGCATATCTGTGTGTCCACGTGTGTGTATGACTGCATCTATGTCGATGCATGTGAATGATGTCAGGAGACAAGGTCAGGGGTCATCTCCCAGAGCATGCATGGAGTTCCTCCTTTCTCTCATTGGCCTGGTATTCACCAAGGAGACTAAAGCCAGCAGCGGCCCAGGGATCCCCATCTCTTTACCACTCATGGCTGGGATTCCAACATTTTTAGGTGGGTTCTAGGGATCAAACTCAGGTCTCGTGCTTACAGGGCACTTTACCAACCCAGCTAACCGCACCAGCCTGAATGTAAGGAATCCCCTAAGGACCTGCAAGATTTTTAGGGTTGCCAACCCAAATAGGATATTGAAGAGGTGCCTCATTAGTAATCTGCCATTGTCTCACCTACAAATGGAAATATCCATCTTAGAGTGACGGCTCAGGAGTTGAGAGCGCTCGCTGCTTTTACAGTGGAGCCAGGTCTGGTTCTCAGAACACTCACGGTGGCTCATAATCATCCAGTTCTAGGGGATCTGGCACCCTCTTCTGGCTCCATCGGGTACCAGTCATGCATATGGTTCGCACACATGTATATGTAGGCAAAGCACACATATACATAAAATAAAAAGAAATCTTTTTTCTAAAAATTAGTCTTTTGGGTGTATATGTGCACAAACTTGGTAAGACAGTGTCCTCCAAATTCATGTCTCTTACATAGAGTACCAGATGCAAGCTGCCAGTTTGGAAAGCCTGCCTCTGCAGGTGTGGTCAGTTAAAATGAGGTCATCCTAGATGAGAGCAAATTTGAAGTCCAATTGCCTGTGTCTTTGTAAGAGGAGCGGCAGATGCAGAGACAAGGACACATCCCATGGGAAGGAGCATCTCATGAGGACAGAAGTGGAGAGGGAAAGGGGATGTCTATAAAACCAGAGAGCATGGAGGATGCCCGGCAACCATGCAACAGGAGGAGGCTTGGAACAGGCTCCCTGTGAGGGCTCAGGGTACAGTCCAGCATAGAGCACTTCCCTGACAGGCACAAGGCCCTGGCTTCAGTCTCCAATACTGACAGGGAGACCTTCTGGGTCCCTAGAACTAACCCTGGCAACATCTTGATTCACGTGTAGGCCCCTAGTATGGCGATAAAGTCAATTTGCCACATAAGGCCACTAGGTATGTGATAATTTGATTTGTCTAAGGCACGGACAGGAGGCTAAGTTCTTAACTTTCTCTCTCTGCCTAAAAATGAAGGTAACTGAAGGCCGGCTAGATGGCTCAGTGGGTAAAAGCACCTGCTGCCAAGCCTGACAACCTGAGTTCAATCCCCAGGCCTCACATGGCAGAAGGAGAGAACTGATTCCTGCTGCTTATACCTAGTCCTCCACATACATGTTGTGGTGCACACCCATACACACCTAATTACTTAAAATAAATTAACAAATTAAAAGAGAACACAGCAAGTTGAGCATGGTGACACAGGCCACAAACCCAGCACTCAAGGGGCTGAGGCAAGACTCTCACCATAGAGTATATCAAAACAACAACAAAATATCTACAAAGCAGATGGAAATAAATCCAGGGGCAAGAACATGGAAAGCAGTTGCACTTACTGGTGGTTTGATACCTACTGGGATTAAAGTACAGGAAAGACACTGTTGCTTGCTAGAAATTGGCTGTCACAGTATTTCTTTATTGTTTTGTTTTGTTTTTCGAGACAGGATTTCTCTGTGTAGCCCTGACTGTCCTGGAACTCCCTCTATAGACCAGGCTGTCTTGGTCTGGGACTCTCAGAGATCCGCCTGCCTCTGCCTCCCAAGTACTGGGATTAAAGGTGTGCACCACCACCGCCCAGCCCACCATGGTATTTCTCTAATTGAGAATGCATATATTCCCTAAGTAAACACCACCAACAGGAGGGCATCTAGTAGAAGTAAGCATGTTGGCAGCAGACAGGTGCCAACAGATTTGGGGCCAGAAAGAGAGAAAGCAAGAGTTCCTGTTAAGACATGGGAACAGGGGCTGGGAGATGGCTCAGAGGTTAAGAGCACTGACTGTTCTTCTGGAGGTCCTAAGTTCAATTCCCAGCAACCTCATGGTGGAGATGTGGTGCCCAGAACACTTTATACATAATACATGAATCAAAAATAAAAAGCCAGGGGAGCAGACTGAAGTCTTTCATGTGTATGTTGTTGTCCCCTGTGCTCATCCCCAGGAGAAGGAGTTCCAGGGTCAGATCATAATCCAAAATGACATCCTCCTCCTGGAAAAGAGGAAGCTGCTAGAACAAGTAACAAATCAAGAAGAACTGATCTGCAGCAATAAGTCCACAGTCTCTACAATCCAGAGCAAGTAGGTGCAGCGGACACAGGTGCTTCTGGGGACTGTGGGGAGGGGGCGTCTGCGAGTCTATTCTGCTGACTTCTGCTTCCAGGTGTCCGAGCAAGTGACAGGCACCGTGGCATTAAAGGCGGTGTCGGGGTGGGGGGAGTCTGTATAACAGTGGTAAAGCACATGCTTAGCGTGCATGAGGCCCTGTGTGCGATCCCTGCACAGAAAAAAAGGGAGGGAGGAAGCGAAGGAGAGAGGGAGGGGGAAAGGGAAAGAGAGAGGAAGCAAGGAAGACATTTCTAGCTATGCCTCTGATTTATGCCATGTTTAGGGCGTTTTTACTGGATAAAGAAAACCAGCAACTGCAGGAAAACTGCCTCCGGCTCATGCAGCAAATCAGTCTCCTAGAACGCATTATAAGGAGCATCCAGAATCGCAGAGCGGAAGTAAGATGTGCACTTCGTACTGGGTCCTGACTCTAAGGTTTGGTTCGCGGGTTCACCCTGCCCTCTCTTGGCTTCCTCTAGAACCATAGCCTGTTCCAGGCCACACAGTCAGCTGTGACAGAGGCTTCTCAAGAAGACATGGAGTAGCAAACCTGTGACTGTTCTTGGTGACCCCTGCTCATCCCTGGGTCAATTTTGATAACACTTTTACCCTGTGTGATTCCCAAAGACATCTGTGTATGCCTCTGAACATCTTTCTTAATGTGCTACATTGTCATTACCTTTTCTCTTCTCTAGATCAATAACTCAGCAGTGAGGTCTCAGAGGGCAAGGACTGTAGCTCATACATGACCATATCTGAGGACAGGCATAGCTCATACATGACCATATCCGAGGACAGGCATAGCTCATACATGACCATATCCGAGGACAGGCATAGATTATACATGACCATATCCAAGGACAGGCATAGCTCATACGTGACCATATCCGAAGACAGGCATAGCTCATACATGACCATATCTGTGGACAGATATAGATCATACTTATCCGTATCTGCAGACAGACACAATAGAATGCTTTAGAATGAATGGATGCTGTTTTCCCAGATATCCCTCCTTCTGAACAAGCCTGTTGACAGTGTATTAGTCTAACCCTGTTTAGAAAGAAAGAAAAACAAATCTGAGGCTCAGAAAGATCCAGTGAAGCCAGTTTAGTCTACTAATGAGTCAAGACTAAGGAGAACAACCAAGTCAGAGAAAAACATGTTCAAATTAAAACAGATGAATAGCCAAGGAGAACTGAGGAGATGGGTATAGGCTCAGTCGAGGTCCAGCGTCTGACTGGTGAAGACGGAGGGAGTTCAGTAAGCAGAACTGATGCTGTATCCAGGGTAGAGGCTGCTTCCTCCCTTCCATGTGTGCATCCCCTGCAAGGCATCCCCTTTGGAAGATGCTTCTCCACAGATTTGGTGACTGTGGAGTTGCCACAATTGCTATAAGTTCTGTATCTTGTTTATTCTCACAAAGGAGGCTATTTCTAAGCTACACGAGGTGTTTGTTTTCTAGTCGTCATCCAAAGCAAAACTGATAGGACCTGGTTGCCAATAGTTTTTCTATTTGCTGGAATGAGTTTTTTTTTTAAGATTTTTTATTTATTTATTGTGTATACAGTGTTCTGTCTGCCTTCTTGCTAGCCATATGAGGGCACCAGTCTCACTACAGATGGTTGTGAGCCACCATGTGGTCGCTGGGAATTGAACTCAGGTCCTCTGGAAGAGCAGCCAGCTCTCCCAACCTCTGAGCCATCTCCCCAGCCCTGGAATGAGTTTTTTCTCAACTTTCTACATAGTCATTCATCAACCATTAGCTCCAGCAACTCAGCCGAGTCCTGGACTACAAAGAGAGTCTTAAGACTTCCTTAAGCCTTGACTCCAGAACAGAAAGGCACACACACACACACACACACACACACACACACGAATAAATATGATAGGATTACCAATTGGAGCTAAAAGACTACATGGAGGCTGGGCATTGTGGCTCATGTAATCCAAGCACAGAGAAGTCTGAAGCAGGAGGGTTAGAAGTACAAGACTAGCTTCTGCTATTTAATGATTTCAAGGCCAATCTGGGGTACGTAAGACTCTCTCAACCGAGGGAAAAAAACAAACAAGAGCAACAACAGCATACACACATTCAACAACAACAAAAACCAACAAAGCTTGATTGATAGGGTGGCTTTAGCCTAAAGACCTAAGCATTCCCTGGTACCCCCAGGTCAAAGAAGAGAGTCAAGTCCTCTCTTCTTTGCACACAAATTAATTAATAAAATTAATTAAAATATAATTAAATTTCTTAAAAAACAGAGTGGGCTGACCATGTATAGGGTATACACACGCACACATATACATACACACATACCCACAGGCACTAAATGAAATAAAAAAGTAAAAAACAGAGCTGGGCTGAGAATGTAGCTTGGTTGGTAGAGTGACAGCCTAGCATACACAAAGTCCTATCTTAAAACAAAGCAAACAAACAAACAAACAAACGAAAAAACCAGCCATGGTGCACACCCTTAATCCCTGCAATCCAGAGGCGGAGGCAGGCAGATCTGTGTGAGCTTAAAGCTGGCCTGATCTCTCTACACAGCCTAGGAAATTCTAGGACAGCCAGGACTAAACAGTGAAACCCTATCAAAACAAAACAAAGCAAAAAGCAACAAAAAAATAAAAACAGGCCAGGCAGTGGTGGCACATGTCTTTAATCCCAATACTCATGAGGCAGAGGCAGGCGGATATCTGTGAGTTTGAGGCCAGCCTGGTGTACAAGAGCTAGTTCCAGGACAGGCTCCAAAGCTACAGAGAAACCCTGTCTCAAAAAAACAAAAAAGTTACAGGATCACATACAACCAAGCGCCTCAGTTCACTAACAGTGACTCACATGAGAAAGAAATAAGCCAGCAAGACAGCTCACTGGGTGAAAATGTTCGCTGGCCAGCCTGACCACCGAGTTCCATCCCTAGAATGGTGGAAGGAAGAACCAGCTCCCACAAGATGTTTTCTGGTCTCTGCACTCAGACAGACAAACAAACAAATAAATGTGATGGGGAAAGAAAGAAATCAGGAAAGAGACAAGTGCAGAATGCTTGTCTGGGATACTCAGCATCCTAGTTCAATCGCTACTGCCTCTCCCCTCAAAAGTTTGGGCTGGGGCTGTAGTTCAGTTGTTAGAACACTTGTTTAGTATGCACTTGGCTCTTGGTTTGCTCCCTAGCAACGTGTGTGTGTGTGTGTGTGGTGGGACAGAGAGAGAGAGAGAGAAGATGGTGGAACAGAGAGCGAAGAAAGTGAATAAAGGAGAGGAGAGAGGGGGGAAGAGAAGAGGGCAGGAAGGGGAGAGAGGCAAGAGCTATGGGAAGGCACTGGAAGGGGGAGGGCAGCTATTCATTCTCTACCCTTTTATTCTTATATTGCTTGTAGTATGTTGTATGGTTTAAGACTAAATAGGGCTGGAGCATTGCTCAGTGGTTAAGAGTAACTGTTGTTCCTGCAGAGTTACCTGGGTTTACTTCCCTGCACCCACATCAAGTGGCTCCCAGCCACCGGTACCTCCAGCTCCAGGGGATCTAATACACATACACATACACACATACATTCACATACTCACATACAAAACAAAAATAATAAATATTTTATGATTTTTTTCTTTTAGGAAACGATAATCAGTGACAATGCTGCTTTTGAAATACTCAGAAAGATACTACCTTTGCAGAGCTCCAGGTGAGTCAGTGCATCAGACAGCCATGATCTGCACACCTGGCTCCTCACCGGTTCAGTGCCTGGCTTGAGAAAACACAGCTTTGGGGTTTTTCCTGCATTTAGCATTTGAATCTGCTCCCAGCCCCCGATCTCCTCACCCCCTTTCTAGTCCTACAGAATGCGGATCTCAGGCAGAGGGTAATTCCTGAGCATGGGCTTCCGGAAGCCTTTGTTTTGTTGTTTTATTTGATCCTGACAGCCATGGAATGCTGTCCCTATCAATGCCACAGGCCCGTAGCCCTGCACATCTGCCAGGAAGTTCTGTGTGCATGTTTATGTCGTCACACGTGGCCTTTCTCAGTTTCTCAGGAACAGGTTTGGTATTGTCAGCTGAAAATCTCCAGGAGACTGAACTACATAAGTCAGAAGAAACAACAGCAATCCCCAAGTCCCCTGAACCTCTTTCATGTTCACAGAATTCTGAAAGTGGATATATAAATGTGACTTCTCTAAAAGGGACATACAACATGCAAGGGGACCAAAAGCTGGGACTGTGACATCACTGCTGTCTAAAACAATGCTAACTGAACCTAGTAACTCAGACCATGGATGGAAAGACGCAAACTGACCTGGAGAGGTCTCACAGAACAACCTGGAAAGCAGCAAGGAGTCTCCAAAATCACTGACTAAACAGTCATTAAAAGCTTTCTAAAGATAGAGTTGTTGTTTGTTTGATAGACCCATTGATAATGTTTTTTTTGTTTTATTTTCTGTGTATTGATGTTTTGTCTGCATGTGTCTGTCTACTCCTGCATGAATGGCCAGAAAGGGCATTGGTTCCCCTGAGACTGGAGTTGCAGACAGCTGTGAACTGTCATGTGGGTGCTGGGAATTGAACCCCAGCCCTCTGCAAGAACAAGCGTTCAAAACCACTGTAACATCTCTCCAGCCCTACGAAACTCATTTTTAAAAATAACTTTAATAGGGCTGGAGCAAAGGCTCAGAGGTTAAGAGTGCTGATTGTACTTCCAGGGGTCCTGAGTTCAATTCCCAGCAACCACATGGTGACTCACAACCATTAATAATGAGACATGGGGTCCTCTTCTGGCCTGCATGGATAAGTGCAGAGAGAACTTTGTATACATAATAAATTTAAAAAACTTATTTAAAAAAATAACTTTAATAATCCTCCACCAGACAAAATTAATGTCTATCAAGCATGGCAGGGGAGGGACTAGCACTGGTGAGTAAATTCACTGTTTAGACCATACCAAAGTAAAGCTTACTACTTTATAAGAGGCAATGGGATGGACACTAAGAGAAACACACTTGTTGTAACGGCGTAAACGAATGCAGACAGATTGTAAAAATATATATACAGCTTTAATGGCGAAATAGACTTACAGAACCACTGTTCTGCGAAGACCAGGAAAGCAGAAGAGACGGCTGGGAGCACACTCGCCAAATTTATAGGCAAACATTAGCCCGAGGCGAACATGCCCCCCAAGGGGCAGGACTTATCCCTACAACTTGTAACTTAACCATTCTTATCAAAACACATTTCATTTTGGAGTTAATCGCTTTTTGTCCTTTTTCAAATACATTTTTGTTTGGGGACTTTTGAGACATCATCTCGTGTGGCCCAGCTGAGCCTCGAATTTGATGGGCCAGAAGATGACCCTGAACTCCTACTCTTCCTCCCTCCACCTCCCAAATACCAGGATTGCAAGCACGCTCTACCACACCCTGCTAATACATGGATTTTTATTTTAAGTTTTCATTAGATCTTCGAGAACTCCATCTAGTGTGTTTTGAGTATAATCAACCCCTCTCCCAATTTCTCCCAGAGCCACACCCCTACCCTATGTACCCAACTCAATGTTTTGGTTTTTTTTTTTTTTTTAGACCAGGCTGGCCTCGAACTCACAGAGATCTGCCTGCCTCTGCCTCCTGAGTGCTGGGATTAAAGGCGCGAAGGTGCCTGCCACCACCGCCGGGCCTTGATTTTTTTTTTTTTTTTTTTGGTTTTTCCAGACAGGGTTTCTCTGTGGCTTTGGAGCCTGTCCTGGAACTAGCTCTGTAGACCAGGCTGGCCTCGAACTCACAGAGATCCGCTTGCCTCTGCCTCCTAAGGGCTGGGATTAAAGGCACGTGCCACCACCGCCCAGCCGATGTTCTTTTTTTTTCTAAAATATTTAGAAATTATTATTATGTATACAATATTCTGTCTGTCTGTAGGCCAGAAGAGGGCACCAGACCTCATTACAGATGGTTGTGAGCCACCATGTGGTTGCTGGGAATTGAACTCAGGACCTTTGGAAGAGCAGGCAATGCTCTTAACCACTGAGCCATCTCTCCAGCCCCCAATGTTCTTTTTTTAAAGCTCATCAAGACCAGTTTTTGCTGCTCATATGGTCTTGGCTGTGTGGCCTTCCAATGAAGCATGGACGACTTAGCAGTTGCTAAGACTTATTAAAGAAAACTGATTCCTTCCTCTCCCAGCAGCTATTGATTGACAATAGTTCCTTGAAATAAGTATTTTTAAAAACAGCCATTATCATATTATACATTCATTTTAATACAGTGTGTGTGTGTGTGTGTGTGTGTGTGTGTCCATGTAGAGGTGAGGATTCAACACTGAATACCTTCCTCCATCTCTGCAGTTTTTACAATTAGTATTTCTGTGTAAGTGTAAGTGTTTGTGTGTGTGTGTGTGTGTGTGTGCACGCATATGTATGCAAGCACTGAAGCCAGAGTCTTCCTCTATTATTTACCACCTATTACTTTGAGGCACAAGCTCTCCTTGTAATGGATAATTAAAAATGCAGGATCCCCCGTGGCAGCAGGCAACAGAAATGCTGCAGGTCCCTGAGCTGTGACCGGTCCCGGGCAGGGCAACACGAGACCATGCCGCAGATGGCTGGTCCTGGGCTGTGAGCCACCAGCAGCAAGAGACAGACGGATAGGCAGGCCCTGCATAGTGAAGACCAGCCTGTCTCAGCGGATGGGGGAGGGAGTGGGTGTGGCTTGTCTCTTAAAGAGAACAATCTTTATACTCCTTGAACTTGGGGTTCACATTTTCTCAACTAGGTTGGAAGCCACTAAGCCATCGAACATCTTATCTCTACCCTCCTTGGAGATTACAGGTATGTGCAGGATACCCAATTTGTCACATGGGTGCTGGGATGCTCTGGACCTTGTAAGCATTGTGGCTCAGATGGCTAGGGATCCTGGCAGTCGGGATTCAAGAAATAGTGAGCGAGCCGGGCGATGGTGGCGCACGCCTTTAATCCCAGCACTCGGGAGGCAGAGGCAGGCGGATCTCTGTGAGTTCGAGACCAGCCTGGTCTACAGAGCTAGTTCCAGGACAGGCTCCAAAGCCACAGAGAAACCTTGTCTCGAAAAACCAAAAAAAAATTAAAAATAAAAAAAAAAAAATTCTGAGCATTACAGCTTGGGTAGAAGAGTATTCAGGCAATCAGAGGCCAGGGAATAGCGGTAGCAGCTGACAGCCCTGCTCTAAGGAAAGGTTTCCCCAATGTAACAACTCTGTTGCCGCAGGAGAGGGCTTCCCTAGCGAAGTTGTTACAGTTTGGCTCCAGTGCTCAGGAGTGTAGCAACTCTGCTCTACTAGGGGTAGGGTTCCCCAGGAAAAGGGTTACAGCCCTGTTCCGCTCAGCTCCTGTCTCTGTCTCTGACTTCCCATGCAAAGTTGTAACAACTTGCAGCTGCTAGGGGAAGACCCCCTAGAGAAAGTGTTAACAATCCCACTGTGCTCAGCTGGCTCGGTCTGCTCTGGGAAAAGGTCTTCACCCAAACCTCCTGCAAGAGATTCACTGGGAGGGAAGAATCCAGGAGAGTGGTTGCCTCTACCAGGGTGGAAGAGGAGCCGCTGCAAACTGAACAGGTGCAGGACTTATATAGATATGACTTCTTGGGATGGGGGTCGGGGGAGCCAAACTGTGTTTTCTTTACTGGCCTTTCTAAGCTTTTTGGCTCTAGTTTGGGGGCCAAGGTATATTTCTTTCACTGATTCTAGGGTCAAAGTGTGTTTCTTTGGCACTGGTTTCAGAGTCACGGTGTATTTCTTTGGTTCTGGGTTTGGGGCTAAAGTATTTCTTTCACTGGCTCGGGTCTCAGAACCATGGTATATTTCTTTCTCTGGAGCCCCGGGAGGTTTCTTTGACTGCCCCTTTTCTCCTACAGACGTCCTAAACCATCTGTTCAGCCCTAATTTGAAAAGGATATGGCAAACCATGTATGTAATACCAACATTTGGGAGGCTGAGATAGGAAGATGGTGCGTTTGAAGCCAGCCGGTGAAACACAGCAAGACTGTCTAAAAATAAAACATAAGGTGAAAAAAATACATTTCAGAAAAGACCTCAAGGCCCTAAAGGACATAGCAATCTAATGTCCTCCACAACAGAGGCAGAAAGGCTAGGCATTTCATCCTTGTGTCCAGTAAATGGCTAACATTCCTGTTCGGTAATTGAGGAGAGTGGTGTGAGAGTGGTGGTAATTGAGGCTAGGAAGTAGGGGGCAGGGGAGGGGTCTCTACTTCCGGGCCTTAGCTACCAGCGGTGGCAACTAGGTGCCCTTTAGAGCTTCGCATAAACAACTGCGTTTATTTTAAATATGCCAAGCCCCGCACGATTTACAAGCACAAAGGTGAGGGAAATGAGCTGGAAGCTTGAGGCAGAAATAAAATTACATTTCCAGCATCGGGAATGAGCCAGCCTACATATCAGACCAATTTAAAATATGGAGGGCGACAACCCGGAGGGTCCTCCTCTCGTGGGTGCCCCTTCAGGGAACTGGGGGGGGGGGGAGACAACGACACACCAAGTGTGACGGTTCAGCAAATGCTGCCTGAAGGAGATTCATTTGTTGCACTAATACAATCAGGCGAGCGGGTAGCCCGTCGCCTTTGGCAAAGATGCCTGCACTTCCTTGCTTCTGCATCTTCTCCCTTCATCCCCGCCTTCCCTCAGCGTGGACCTGCCGGGCTGCTACGTCGCACGCTTTGCTTTGCAAGCTCCCGGCAGCCCGCCCCGCACTTCCGGGGGCGGAGAACCACCATCGGTTTCCCCTGCGCCTGAGCTTTGGATGAATTCCGCCAGACTGGTCGCCGGAAGCTGATCTTCTCCTTCCGGGTCGGGGCCATGGCGGTGGCAAATTCAAGTCCAGTCAATCCGGTGGTCTTCTTTGATGTCAGTATTGGCGGCCAGGTGAGGTGCGGGCAGCCCAGCGGACCTGCGCGGGCGGGCAGGCACGGGTGAGGGAGGCGGCTGAGGGGGCCCTTCTAGCTCTCCCGAGACAGGCTGGGCCAGGGCGGCGGAGGTGGGAGCTTCTGAGCTGCGTGGGCAGCGGCCGTGGGCGCTGAGCCTTGCGTCTCCCGTCCCTTGCAGGAAGTTGGTCGCATGAAGATCGAGCTGTTTGCAGACGTGGTGCCTAAGACGGCAGAGAACTTTAGGTAAGGAGATGCTCCAACTGAACCAGACTAGCTGAGTCCGAAGCCGGCCTTTGCAATGTCTGCCCCTGTCCATTCGTTCACTGCCTTGGGAGCTCTGTGTTCTGGGTATTACCCTGGCTGGATAGCTACCGGGTTTGACCGTTCTCGTGTCAGTTTCTGTTACTAGACTACATGCCTGCATGCCCTGCCATTTGGCCGACTTGGTGGCCCCACTGTTGGTACTCTCCTCTCCTGAGATTAGAGGTGCGTCAAGCAGTGATGGCCTGGTGACTGAATCGTTCACCCTTTCTTTCGTTTTAGGCAATTCTGCACTGGAGAGTTCAGGTCAGTCTCGGATGTGTTTGACCTTTCCCCTTACTCCTGGGGGTTTGGTGAGGGTATTGGGGAACCATGGGCAAATCTTGAGGGATGGAAGATGATATTCAGAGGGTGTCTCCATTATTGATGTGTTCTTTAGCTCAGTTCTATCCAGTTCTTTATGAGAGTCCTCTTAGCTTCCAGTGTGTCCTAAACGGGAAGGACCCCTCATGACTCCAAGCCTCCTTCTTTTTGGTTACAGGAAAGATGGTGTTCCGATCGGATACAAAGGAAGCACCTTCCATAGGTAAGACTTTGGGCATGCAGGAAATGCGGTCATCGTTTGGTATCTATACAGGCAATCCTGTACACCTGAGAACAAAACCTATGCGTGGTTGTTGTTTAAAGTGTCCGTGTTCAGGGCTGAGGATAGAGCTGGGCAGAGAATTTGCCCAGCATGCATGAGGCCCTGGGCTCAGCGCTCAGCACCAGATAGCCAGGGCACAGCTCCCTTTGCACCTTAAGTCACCCACGCCGGCTCTGTGTAATACCATACTGAAGAAATGATGGCAAAGAAGACACTGTATCAGTTTGGTTGCAGGTATGCTTCTGTATGCTTCCATACCCAGCTTTTTTGTGGGGTCTGGTCCTCATATCGAGGACTTTATACACTGAACCATCTCCCTTGCTCCAGGTTATGATTTTAGTAGAGGCTTTTGTAATAATTACTATTATCAGGAAGTCGTCAGTAGGAACCTGACCTTTATGAGCACCTGGCTTTCTGTATTTACTTGTTTTTGTTAGGGTTTGATAGAAGTTGTACCACTTTAATCCTGAAATTTTTTCATGTCCCCCTTATCAGGGGCGTAAGAGCTATGGTCATTAATCCTCCTGGCATTCTTGTGAGGTAGTATGTGTTACCCACATTCTTTATGGAAGGAAACTGAGGCCGAGAAAGGCTAAGGACTACGCCTGGGTATAATAGCTTACGTTACCCTGTGTGTGTAGCGGTCCATTGCACATGTAGTTGCTAGTGTTCTTTTCCCCCAGATTTGCATTGAGCCCTTGACATGTTTTTCTTTTGGCGAATATGTTCTTTCTTCCTGCCAAGTTTCAGCCCCTTCCTACTGTTCAGGTGGTGACTCATACACCCAGATCAACCCAGAGATGCCCCTGAAGTTGAACTTTTTATGTTAGTAATCCCTCGGCTTGCTCACTCCAGGGGTGAAGACTCATTCTCCGTGCCACCGTGGTAAACGCTGTACTTCAGACAAACTACTAATCAACCATGCCAGTGACTAAATCACTGAATCCTTCCCTCAGGACTTTTTTTTTTATTCTGTTTCAGGGTCATAAAGGATTTCATGATTCAGGGTGGAGATTTTGTTAATGTGAGTACTGCTTCTTTGCTTGGCTCTTCTTCCTGTCAGTCCCCAGTCTTGAGATCTAAGAATACTGCTAAGTTAAGTGGAGAGAGCGTGGATGTGGGGATGTGCTATAGAATTGCTGGCTACCACTGTCTTTGTCCTCAGAACACGTAGCATTACCAAACTTGAATCGTTAAGTTCTATTGTCCAAACGTGAGCCTTTTGTAACCAGAAATTGGACTTTGCTAGGATACCTAAAGATGATCTGAGGTGGTCCACATACATTGTTCACAGAAAACTTTAAAATTAGCTGCAAATTTTTTCCCCCAAAAGAAAGTGAGCGGGCTGTTTATGTCCCCTATTTTTCCTTCCACTTCTGGTGTCATTGTCTAAAATTCTAGTTTTTTGTTTGCTTTTTGTGGGTCTTCCTTTCTTTTTTCCTTTCGAAAGCTGAGGTTTTAGCCACAAGCCAGTTGGTGGCAAGGGATCCGATCAGGAAAGGCAGTGGTTCGAAGGGGCTTTGTTCCGCTTGCTGAGGTATCCCTGGGATCTCCGTCCTTCGCTGCTGACCATGACTTTTCTGCGTCCACACTATTTGTGTCCCCATTCCAACTTTGGGGTGTGCTCAATAAGCTAGGATTTTTTTCTTTCTTACACTGCTTTTCCCTTAGCCGCCCACTTCTGCGCATGCTGTTTCTTACTGTCAGTATTGCGTAGTTGGGTATGGTGCCAACTCCGTGTGTCTGGGAAACGTAAGTGTAAGTTTAGATTCCTGGGAGATTTTAAGATCCTATTCCCCCTACGGAGGGTAACATAGGATCACATAGGATCTTACTCCCCGTACGGAGGGTAACATAGGATCTTCCTCCCCCTACGGAGGGTAACATAGGGTCTTACTCCCCCTTCGTAGGGTAACATAGGATCCTACTCCCCCACGGAGGGTAGCATAGGATCCTACTCCCCCACGGAGGGTAGCATAGGATCCTACTCCCCCACGGAGGGTAGCATAGGATCCTACTCCCCCACGGAGGGTAGCATAGGATCCTACTCCCCCACGGAGGGTAACATAGGGTCTTACTCCCCCTCGGAGGGTAGCATAGGATCCTACTCCCCCACGGAGGGTAACATAGGATCCTACTCCCCCACGGAGGGTAGCATAGGATCCTACTCCCCCACGGAGGGTAGCATAGGATCCTACTCCCCCACGGAGGGTAACATAGGATCTTACTCCCCCACGGAGGGTAGCATAGGATCCTACTCCCCCACGGAGGGTAACATAGGATCTTACTCCCCCACGGAGGGTAGCATAGGATCCTACTCCCCCACGGAGGGTAGCATAGGATCCTACTCCCCCACGGAGGGTAACATAGGGTCTTACTCCCCCACGGAGGGTAGCATAGGATCCTACTCCCCCACGGAGGGTAACATAGGATCTTACTCCCCCACGGAGGGTAGCATAGGATCCTACTCCCCCACGGAGGGTAGCATAGGATCCTACTCCCCCACGGAGGGTAACATAGGATCTTACTCCCCCACGGAGGGTAGCATAGGATCCTACTCCCCCACGGAGGGTAGCATAGGATCCTACTCCCCCACGGAGGGTAGCATAGGGTCTTACTCTCCCACGGAGGGTAACATAGGATCCTACTCCCCCACGGAGGGTAACATAGGATCCTACTCCCCCACGGAGGATAACATAGGATCCTACTCCCCCACGGAGGGTAGCATAGGATCCTACTCCCCCACGGAGGGTATCATAGGATCTTACTCCCCCACGGAGGGTAGCATAGGATCCTACTCCCCCACGGAGGGTAACATAGGATCCTACTCCCCCACGGAGGGTAGCATAGGATCCTACTCCCCCACGGAGGGTAACATAGGATCTTACTCCCCCACGGAGGGTAACATAGGATCTTACTCCCCCACGGAGGGTAGCATAGGATCCTACTCCCCCACGGAGGGTAACATAGGATCCTACTCCCCCACGGAGGGTAGCATAGGATCCTACTCCCCCACGGAGGGTAGCATAGGATCCTACTCCCCCACGGAGGGTAGCATAGGATCCTACTCCCCCACGGAGGGTAGCATAGGATCCTACTCCCCCACGGAGGGTAGCATAGGATCTTACTCCCCCACGGAGGGTAGCATAGGATCCTACTCCCCCACGGAGGGTAGCATAGGGTCCTACTCCCCCACGGAGGGTAGCATAGGATCCTACTCCCCCACGGAGGGTAGCATAGGATCTTACTCCCCCACGGAGGGTAGCATAGGATCCTACTCCCCCACGGAGGGTAGCATAGGATCCTACTCCCCCACGGAGGTAGCAATGGGAGTTTTAGGCCTCATGCTGCTGTCACTGTGCTGTGATTGTGCTATGACTGTAGTTCTATAAAACTGGGAAATCTGGGAGACTGGAGAGGGAGCTCAGCAGGGCAGAGCACCTACTGTTCTTCCAAAGGACTTGAGTCCCTGTCTCATCACTGTCTGCAACTCCATTTCCCGAGTATCTGACACTTCTGGCCTCTGTGGGTACCTAAACTTACATGCATGTACCCATACCACACACTCAACAAACACATAATTAAAAATAATACAAATAAACCATTTTTTGAAACTGGGAAATTTGGGAACCAGAGAGATGGTTCAGAGATTAAGAGCCCTGGTGGCTCTTCCAGAGGACACAGGTTTGATTCCCAGCACCTACATGGTAGCTCATAGCCACCTATAACTCCAGCTCTATGAATGTGAAAAAAGAATAAGAAGGGTTTATCGAAGGGTCTGGAGAGAGGAAAGGGAAGAGGAAATGATGTGATTATCTCAAATTTTAAAATATTTTATAAAAATAAATCTTTTTTGTTTCTTTGTTTTTATTTTGTCTAGACAGGATTTCTCTGTGGCTTTGGAGCCTGTCCTGGAACTAGCTCTTGTAGACCAGGCTGGTCTCGAACTCACAGAGATCCGCCTGCCTCTGCCTCCCGAGTGCTGGGATTAAAGGCGAATAATAAATCTTAAAGAGATAAAGAAGCTAGACTTTAAGTGCAACAGTGTTTCTTCTCTTCGCCCATCCAATGGGTGTGCATTAGTGGGCATGCAAGTGTGCAAGCCTGTGGATATGTGTGTGCACACCAGAAGGCACACAGGAGAGCAAGTCTGTGGATGTGTGCGTGTGCTCACATGCACACAGGCATGCAAGCCTGTGGGTGTGGAGCCCAGAGGAAGACATTAGGTATTCCCTGTCAGTCACTTATTGCCTTAAGGAAAGGTCTCAGTAGATCATTTGCTGCTTGGTTCAGTGAGGGTAGCTGACTGGCTAGCTCACGGTATCTGCCTTTCTCTACATGTTAATTCTGGAGGCATGTACAGCCATGCCTGGCTTTCTTTTTTTTTTCCTTTTTCTTCTTAATGTGTGTGCTAACGATTTGAACTCAGGTCCTCACGATTGGATAGCAGCCAGCTTTTATCTACTGAGCCATTCTCCCCAGCCCTGTGAGTGTTCTTCCTCTGGTTTCAAGGGTGCCGAACACTCGAGACCACTAACATATGTCTGCTCTGTTTAGGGAGATGGTACTGGAGTCGCTAGCATTTACCGCGGTCCATTTGCAGATGAAAATTTTAAACTTAGACACTCGGCTCCAGGCCTGCTTTCCATGGTAAGTGAGGTTCAGTTAAGATTTGGGGTTGGAGGAAGAGCAGATTTCTGGTGCCTTGTTGAGGTCCAGATGTCTCTTGGAATCAGAGCAGATGCTTCTCTTAATTCAATCAGAACTCACCTGCATCTACGCCCTCCTTCCTTGGTTGGGTTTGATGTTGTTGGCTGGGGTCTTGCAGCTGTAGAATGGAACCGAGCTCTGACTTGTGTTGTTGCCTTTATTAATACGAAGACGTGTGGATGGGCTTTAGCGTTAGTGTTCAGTGGCTTCCAAGACTGGTGCTCACCTGCTTGTTGCCCTGGTTGCTGTGATGCACTCACTGCAGTAGCTGCATGCTGGCCACTCTCCTGCTTCCCTCCCTCTCCATGCAGTTCCTTCCTAGTCCCATGTGCTGCTCTCTCCCCCCCATTCCTAATCCCTGCTCAGACTCCCTTGTACCTTTATCTAACTCAGCTCTGCTCACTGCTTGCCCCTTCACATTGCTCGCCCTCACTCCTCCTTTCCATTATTCCCCTCCTTTCTCCCTCACCTCCCACTCCTCGCAGTCCTCACCTCCTGGTGCCGGTGTCTGTGTGTACATCCTCTGTCCTGCCTGCCTGCTCTTCACTCTTCTTCCCCGGCATTTATGAGAATTTGTGAAAATTGATGAAAATTTGTACACAGCCATTCCATTCAAGTCTCAGGGCAAAGCACAAGGACACAAACATGACCCCTGCCATTGTCACATGTAACGTCTAACCCAAATTTGGTACCCAGCACCCGCATCAGGCAGCTGACAACTGTCTGCAACTACAGGTTTTGGGGATCCTTCATGAATATGGTGTACATAAAATTATAATGGGAATACATAATACAAGTAAATTTTAATACATTGCAAAACCACTTCAAACAGCTGATTTCATAGGCATTGTGTCTTTTCTTAGCTACTAACCAATTTGTAAGTGTAACCCAGTTGTAACTAATTTGCAGCTCAACACACTAAGTCAAGTCCTGTAAGAAGGGAAAGGGGGATATAGTAAGATAGCTCAGCAAGTAAAGACAAGGGATAAAGACACCTGCTGCACATGCCTGAGTTCAGTCCTAGCCCCATGTCGAGGTGGAAGTAGAGAACTAACTCCACAAATCTACTCTCTGACCTCATAAACGCGTACACGCATGCACACACACACAATTTTTTTTTAAATTTAAAAGAAAGGAACAAAAGGGAACCCATTAGAGAAAAGTAAGGGAACCAGTTGAGAGATGAGAGGATGTAGGGGAAGAGAATAAGAACAGAGTATAATAAATGTAAATATGAAAATGCCATAATTAAAGCATTACTTTGTATGCTAACCTAAAACTTAGTTAAATCTTGTATTTGCTTGTTTTAAATGAGCAGTCATTCCCATTACAAAACCTCACAGTAGGGACTCATCAGGTAAAGATGCTTACCATCAACTCGGATGGCCTGAGTTCAGTCCCCAGGACCCACGTGATGGAAAGAGAGGCCTGACTCCTACAGAACCTGACAAGGAAATTGTTCGTTGATTGAAGAACTTAGATCATCAGGGATGGAGCCTCTGTGTCCTGTTTGTCTGTCTGTCCTTAGCTAGACCTGAGCTTATAATAGGTGCTCAGTTGGGTTGCATTTAGAGCTGTGTATTCTAGGAAATCTTGCCCTTCACCCAATACAGCCAGAGAAACTTACTGCAGGTACGTTTGGTTCTCATCAGGCAAACAGTGGTCCCAGTACAAACGGCTGCCAGTTCTTTATCACATGTTCTAAGTGTGATTGGCTGGATGGGAAGCACGTAGTGTTTGGTAAGTCTTGTCCCAGTCATCTATCTGCCACATTTTCCACACTCACTAAGGATGCTCAGCTGCTTGGCTGGGCTAGGCTGGGGCTGATGGTGGGGGTGGCTATGGCCAATGGACGTGGTGGGGGTGGCTGGGGCCAATGGACATGGTGGGGGTGGCTGGGGACGATGGACATGGTGGGGGTGGCTAGGGGCAATGGACGTGGTGGGGATGGCTGGGGCTGATGGACGTGGGGCTTGGCTGGAACTCATGGAAAAGACAAGGGTATTCCAATCAATACTCATGAAATAAATAATGAAGAAATGCCCCAGAGATAGCATGGATGAGTGTGGTTCTGGGGTCATGCAGACCCAGTCCTCTATCCTGATTTCCTGCGTATATTCCTATGACTTCAGGCAAGTCAGGTTGCCTCATTGAACTCAGTTTCCTTACGTTGTAAGAGGGTTTGGGATGCCTACTGAGAATGGGAGCTGGGTGTAGTACCAGCACCGAGAAAGAAACCTTGACTTGATGTTCTTCCTGCAGGAAAAATCATTGATGGACTTCTGGTGATGAGAAAAATCGAGGTTGGTCCTGCTGGGTGTCCCTGCAGCCTTTCTGATGGGTGCCTTCTGCCTGCTAATGAGGGGCTAGAGAAGGGTGACGGGCTCCAGTTCCTAGGTAGACTTGTCACTGTCTGTAGTCACGGCCTCCCCTTCCTTGGGGAAGACAGGAGAGCTCTAGCCTTCTTGGCTCCGTTCATTATCCTGCCCAGTACATCCTAGGGTTTGGCCTCTCATCCTGATGCCCACTTGATAAAATTCCACTTCTTGGCATTGTATTCAGGATCCTGAATCATGACCTGTACCCTGCCCATCCCTCCATGACCCCTTCTGCCACTGCCTTCTCTTCTCTGGTCCAGTGGCATCAAACTCCTGGCTCTTCTTTAAGGAGGTTGACCATAACAGGTGCGTGCCTCCTGCTCCTCCCAGCCCCAAGCTTTGACTCCGTTCCTCCTCTCTTCCTGAAGAGTTCCTTCTTTGGGATCTTATCTACCCCTTATGGCTCAGATCACCCTCTTCTGTGACTCCTCCATAAGCTGGGTCCCTGCTCAGTGCTCTTGCTACATTGTTGCTACATTGTTAGGTTGTGGAGCTGAGGCCTCTGAATGTTACTTTTCTATTGGGTCTTTTATACTTCAATGTCTGTCAGTCTGATCCTGGGCCCTGGCTTAGGGGATGGAGATCTGTTAGACTTTCTGTCTGTCAGGATGCACGCCGCATCAGTCTGATCTTGGGCCCTTTCTTGGGGTGTAAGCAAGGCACTGAGCAGGTGCCTGACCTGAGTGCATCTCATGTTCTTATGCTTTGTTTTCTAGAATGTTCCCACGGGCCCTAACAATAAGCCCAAACTGCCAGTGGTAATCTCCCAGTGTGGGGAAATGTAATCTAGACCAAGACTGAACCAGGTAAGTGATCTCTTCTTCCAGTTAGGAAAAGGAATCATGACTTGAGAGAGACTTTCCACTCTTAGATGTGGGTTGAGTCCATCCTTCTGCATGTAAGCGTGGAGCATTCCTCAGGGCTTGTCTCCTCCGCTGTCAGGAGAAGATGTCAGCCTGAGGGTCACTGTGAGAAGCAAAAGGGGGGACACTGGAAATACTCTTTTTCTACTGCTCATCCAGTGTCACCCTGAAAAGGACCTGACTCGCAGGTGACTGGGATCAGCCTGCTGTCCAGTCCTGGAGGTGTGGGCCTCACCTGCAGCTTTCATGGCTTACTTCCTCTTGCCACTGGCTGCTCTGCACTGGGGCCTTTTGGGAAAGAACTAAAAGGCCCTCCCAGGAGCGAATTCACCCTCTGAGGGGAATGCTAATGACATCAGTGGCCTGCGTGTTTGCACACGCGGGGAAGATGGGTCGGTCCACCTCTGTGAGAGGTCGTGGTATTTTGTTGGTCTTTTCAGTTTTTTTCAAACCTACAAGAAAATTTGGAAAACTGTTGATTAATTACCCATAACCTCACAGCTAGTGATGGACATTTGCTTGTGGCTGTACTGTCCCCTCCCTCCGTTCTCATGCCACGCCCTCTCCTTCACTGTCTCGTTTCTCTTCCTTTCCTGCCCTCATTGCCTTCCTTCTCATTCTAAAACTGCAGATCTCTTGACACTTCACCCTCAGGTACTTCAGCAGGAGCCCCTAATAATAAGACTAAATAAACAATGATATTTGTAATATATATTCATATTCAAAATTACCAGTTGTCTCCAAAATAACTTTTAAATCATACAGAAACTTATTTTATTTGTGGTGCTGGGGATTTAAGCAAGCTTTGTACATTCATCACCAACAGGCTGAAGAGGTGGCTCAGGGGTTAAGGACCCAGCACTCACACTAGGCAGCTGATGACTGATGGTGTACCACCACCACCACCTGACTAAAAAAATCCCCAGCACTCGGAAGGGGTCACCATGCCACCTGTATCTCTCTGTATCTCTTTCTACCGATCAGTAAAAGTCTCTGTAGCAAGATGGAGAGATGGCTTCTCTTCCAGAGGTCCTAAGTTCAATTCCCAGCAAACACATAGTGGCTCACAACTATCTGTAATTAGAGTTGGTACTCTCTTCTGTCCTGCAAGTCATCCGTGCAGGCAGAACACTCTACCTAATGAATAAATAAATAAATCTTAAAAAGAGAGAGAAATGAAAAGAAAATGTCCCGGACTGGTGTAGTAATAAGGGCGGCGGCGGGGCTGCGTCCCCAACACCCCAGCCGCCTACACGGCTAGCTTTACCCGAAATAATTACACGGACACTGTATTCTTTTAATCACTGCTTGGCCCATTTCTATCTAGCCTCTTCTAGGCTAACTCTCGCACCTGGACTAGCCCATTTCTTATCATCTGTATAGCACCGGTCTTACCGGGAAGATTCTAGCCTAAGTCCATCCTGGGTCGGAGCTTCATAGCATGCATCTTCCCTGGAGCCGGGAGCATCTCTCCGAGGCGTCTGCTCCCGAGAAGGGAGCTGTCCAGTCTGACCTCACTTCCTCTTCCTCCCAGCGTTTTGTTCTGTTTACTCCTCCCACCTATCTCCTAACCAATGAGAGCCAAGCAGTTTCTTTTAATTTAACCAATGACCTTCCTCCATCAGGCTGGAAAGGTGGCTCAGCGGTTAAGAGCACTGACTGCCCTTCAGCAAGCATGCACATGGCAGCTCACAACTGTTTCTGTCTCTAAGATCTGACACCCTCACACAAACATGCATGCACGCAAAATACTAATGCAAATAAAAACAAATAATTTAAAGAAAAGTCTCTAGTTGAGACTGGCCTCAAATCCATAATCCTCCTCCTGCCTCCCAGGTATGAGATTAGAAAGCCACCCATACTGATTTACTTGCCTCAGCTTCCTGATTGCCAGGAATATTATCACACCTAGATATGGTGGCACACACCTTTAATTCCAGCAATTCAGGAGGCAGGCAGGCTGATCTGTGAGCCCAAGGCCAGCCTGGTCTACAGAGCAAGTTCCAGGACTGCTAGGCAAAAATGAAAAAAGGTTAGTTGGGTGTGGTAGTACACACCTGTAACTCTGTGATCCCGGCCTGGAAGAGGTTGCCTAGAGGTGACAAGTTTGAGGACTGCTGGGTAGAAGAATGTTTTCTAGACTAGCCTGGCAACTTTGTGACCCTGTATAAAAGAGGAACCAAGCGAAGCCTGCTCAGTGGCAGGTAAAGGTGAGGGCTGCCAAGGTAGACCTGAGTTTGGGCCCTAGGACCAGCTGGAGGAAAAAGAGAACTGACTCCGCAGATTTCCCTCTGACTGGTGCTTTGGCACTCACATCCGTACGTACATGCACAAAATGAGTAAATAAAGAAATGCAGACTGTTTGGGGGAGCTGGTTGTGGAGGCTTGCACTCGGGATCTTAGCATTTGGAGACTGAGGCAAGACTGCCACAAATTCACAGAGGGCCATGGTGGCAACAGCCTGGCCACCAGAATAAAGAACACAAAGTGCACACACAGGGTCTGTCCCTTCTACAGCAAAGGAAAGGAAAAATATATAAGTTCTGATTTGATGGTGTCAAGATTATTGGTCCCTTAATGACTTTCCTGCTTTGTCTTATCTAACTTTCACTACCTCCAATCATAATATCCTCTATAGTACTGTGTCTGTACCCATTGACATTTCTGTACTTTATCTGTACACTTAGAAAATTATGTCTGTTTGTTTATTGTACATAACAATGGAGGTTAAAGGACAACTTTTTTAAAGTCTGTTCTCTTCGATCCTGTGGTCCCTGGGATCAAACTGAGGCTCAGCAGCAAGGGTCTTAACTCTCTGGGTCATCTCACTGGCCTGGAGTCTTGTTTGTTTGTTTGTTTGTTTGTTTGTTTAAATATTTATTTATTATGTATATGGTGTTCTGCCTGCATGTATCCCTGCAGGCCAGAAGAGAGCACCAGATCTCATTACAGATGGTTGTGAGCCGCCATGTGGTTGCTGGGACTTGAACTCTGGACCTCTGGAAGAGTAGCCAGTACCCTTAACCTCTGAGCCATCTCTTCAGCCCTCTTTTGTTTTGTTTTGTTTTCGATATAGGGTTTCTCTGTATAGCTTTGGAGCACGTCCTGGAACTTAACTGTAGACTGGGCTGACCTTGAACTCAGATCTACTTGCCTCTGCTTCCAGAGTGCTGGGATTAAAATAAAGGTGTACATCACTACCATGTGACTTTTTATTTAATTTATTTTTTGGTGGGGAGTGGACAAGGTTCCTCTGTAACAGCCTTGACTGCTCTAGAACTAGCTCTGGTAGACCATGCTGTCCTCGAATTTACAGAGATCCTCCTGCCTCTGCCTCCTGAGTGCTGGGATTAAAGATGTTGTGCCACCACCACTCGGTTGAGGTGTAGCCTAGGCTGACCTCAAACTCGGAATCCTCCTGCCTCTACCTCCTTCATCTAATTCTATCGGCATGTGCCACCACAACTGGCTTGTTTATTTTTGAGACAGGGTCTTACCGTCTCACCTTGCCTGGCCTGTCTGCAATCACAGAAATGCCCTCTCTCTGCCTCCCGAGTGTTGGGATGAAAGACATGTTCCACCATGGCAGGCGGTCTCTTATTTTTTAAGTAGAGATCAGTTAAATACCAAACAACCTCAGTGATTATATCCACATCATCTGCCACTTGCTTGTGCTCAGAGCATCTGGAATTCACAGACTTTCAGTAGCACTCCACAAAGCAGTGAAGGAAGACCAAGCACTTGAGGGAGGGCTGGAGTGAGCAGTGCCGGGCCGGAATTCACAGGCTCACGGGAGCTACAGGTGGGCCTGTTTGCCTGGGCAAATGCTTCCCTCTCAGGCTGAGTGAACACCATGAACTTTTCTCTCCCCACTTGAGGAGCTACTGGCTATCTCTCCTGGTTTCTCTCATTTCTTTGATGTCTATTTCTAATGATGAGATTTCTGATCATTGCTAGATGATAGAAGATTACAAAAAAAGACTGAAAAACATTAAGAAATATAAAACCTACCTAAAACTTTAGCTTTCACCATGTGAGGGTTATGCTTTACAGTGGTCTCTTTGGCCAGTGCCACTCTCGTGCCATGAGGGTGCCCCATTTTGCTTTATGATAAACTCTTCCATACACATACAAAAGATGAAATTTAAAAGATTGTTCAGGTTGGGTGGTGGTGGTGGTTCATGCTTTTAATCTCAACACTCTGGGGGCAGGGGGCGGGGGTTATTCAGGATTTTTATTTATTTATTTATTTTTGGAATGGGGATCCAGACAGGGTTTCTCTGTGTTGCCCAGGCTTTCCTGGAAATCACTCTGTAGACCATGCTGGCCTTGAACTCTATTTCCTGAGTGCTGGAATTAAAGGAGTGCACCACCACCACCCGGCTCAGGAATTGATTATTTTAGGGGCACTGAGATTGTAGTTTAGTGACGGGGTCCTTGCTTGACAACAAGATTCACTGCCCGGGACTAGAGAGATGGCTCAGCAGTTAAGAACTCTGACTGTTCTTCCAGAGGACCCGGGTTCAGTTCCCACATGGCAGCTCACAATTGTCTGAAAATCCAGTTCCAGGGGATCTGACACCTTCACAACAATTCACATAAAGTTAAATAAATCATAAAAAAATTATTCTTAAAAAAAAAGATACACTGCCCAATACAAAAAAACAAGACAACGCCTTTAATCCCAGCACTTGGGAGGCAGAGGCAGGCGGATCTTTGTGAGTTCGAGACCAGCCTGGTCTACAAGAGCTAGTTCCAGGACAGGCTCCAAAACCACAGAGAAACCCTGTCTCAAAAAACCAAAAAAAAAAACAAGACAAAAAGCAACCTTTACATTGGAGTCTCTTCTGAGCAGTTCTTTACAGAACTGGAAAGCCCTTTTGGGGGCTTTCAGAATTATTAGCCAGCCTCCCCACTATTAGGAAAAGTCATTTAGCTATTTGTCAAAGTCCCTGTTGTGGCGCAAGTGAAACAAATTCCTCAGTGGTCATTCACATTCCAGAGGCCCTCCAGACCAGGACTGTCCATTGGACAGCCCTATTTGCAGTGATGGAAATCCCAGGTAGAGGGCAGAGCTAGTTGTAGCCCTGTGTGGTTACGAAGCGAGATTCACCTGCCTCTCCCTCCCGGACATGCACCACCACCTCCCAGCTACTTTATTTTAATTAAATCTGAAGGGAGCCGGGCGATGGTGGCGCACGCCTTTAATCCCAGCACTCGGGA
This sequence comes from Microtus pennsylvanicus, assembly GCF_037038515.1. NCBI lineage: Eukaryota > Metazoa > Chordata > Mammalia > Rodentia > Cricetidae > Microtus > Microtus pennsylvanicus. Next base: position 52,790,436 of record NC_134591.1, on the reverse strand, counting down.
GGCAGAGGCAGGTGGATCTCTGTGAGTTCGAGACCAGCCTGGTCTACAGAGCGAGTTCCAGGACAGGCTCCAAAGCTACAGAGAAACCCTGTCTCGAAAAACCAAAAAATAAAAAAATAAATCTGAAGGGTTCCATGTGGCTGTAATGGCTATTCTTTTAAGGCGTCAGGGAATCTAGAGAACAGTCTGCTGTAAAGAGGGTTGGTGGGTGGCTGTCCACTTTGGATTTGTTCATGGACGACACAGGTTAAGAATAATGAGCTAGCAGCCCACCATTTTCCTTTTAGATGGAAACATATAGGCTTCTCTAAATGTCCCCGAAGTGGTTTTTTTGTGTGTGTGTTTTAATATTTTATGTGTGTGTTTTTCCCCTGAGTATCTTGTGTATATCTTGTGTACTGTGTGCATGCTTGGTGCCCAAGGAGGTTGGAAGAGGACATCAGAGCCCCTGGAACTAGAGATGGTTGTGAGCTGCCATGTGGGTGCTGGGACTTGAACCAGGTCTTCTGGAAGAACAGCCAGTGAGTGTTCTTAACCACTGAGCCATCTTTTCTGTGCACCCCCCCACAAGTGTTTTAGGTGGAATAATGGTCAAGAGCCACATAGATGATTTTAACACCTATTGGGCAATTGTTTGTTGTCTGGTTGGATTTTTTTGGGGGGGGGGGCTAATTTGTCTCAGCTTTGAGAGTGTCCAAATTACAGGCATTATTTCTCATACTTTAACTTACTCCCGGATCCTCACCTTCTTTTTCCCAAACACTAGACCTTCGGGACCCCAGGAGCACGTGAAGACATGAAGAACACAAGCACAGTAGTGAATGTGTGAGCAGGCACACCTAAGATCCTTCACCTCTCCTGTGTTGTAGTGTGTATTAACTTGTGTTCACTTATGTGTGGGTATGCATGCTATGGCGCTCAGAGGAGTTTACCAGAGAGCTGGTTCTGATGAATTGTCACAGGTAATAGTGAGTGGAGAAGCTCAGCATGGGATTGACAGGGTTTGTCCTTTCAAGGAGAAAGCCAGCCCAGGAGGAGATGACCTCCTGATGCTCCAGCCAGAGTCATGCCAGCAAGGTGTGCCCCCATGTATTTGTCTGCCTATTGGGTGTGTGGCACTGTTCTCTGCCACAGCGAGGTAGAATGTCTGGCTCTACTCCAGTCCAAAGGCCAGGCCCCTACATTGTCTTTACAGTCACGGTGAGGCTCTTCTATGCACTACCATTCAGCCTTAGAAAAAGAAAGGAGCATCCGGGTACTGGCAAGATTTCAGAGTAAATGAAGTGACTGCGGAGATCATTCTACTGCACAGACGTGGCACTCTGTTGAATGTTCCAGAACTTTTGGGGCTAAATAGCACATTGCTAATAGTAGATACTTCCACTAAGTTGAGGCAGCAAAGACTTTCTTTTCAGGTTATTTTGTTCCATTAATTCTACACTGAACTTAAATCTTCTAATAGACACATTGTGTGTATGTGTGTATATATCCCAAGTCTTTCTCTTCTCTCCCTGAAGCATGCCTATGGCTAACATGAGTTTAGAAATCCTGCCTGTGTCCTTCCATCTCTTCTGGGTTCAGCCCAGTCTGTGGTTCCCACCAGGTGCCATCACAACACTTAGCACAGTGAGTGTATCGCAGTGTGTATATTAGGCTAGCTTGGGAACACCTTGAAGCAAGGGCCATATTGAGAACACAGTGCATGGTGTCATAGACCTTTGCCTCCAGTACACTGAGCTGTTTATAATGCACTTATGCATTCTTACACACTGAGGACCCTGGATAACTTGTGGGCCTACACTGTGATACCAGAACTCACTGTTCCTAAGAAGAGGGTGTGTCCACATAAGGGGGCTGATGAGAGACAGCTAACCTGGAAGTCTGTGTACAGCAAGCTCTCAAAGCCTGATGAGGATACAAGCCTTGAGCCAAACAGCCCCAACAGTGTTAATTCTTTGGCCTTAGTCAAGTCATTAAGCCTCCTGGAATTCATTTGTCCCTTTGCTTGGAGATAGTATATACAGGCCAGGAGCTAGTACAGCAGGTGACAACACTTGCTGCTAAGTCCAACACCTGAGCTGAATCCCCGAGGCCTATGTGGTTGAGGGAGCCAACTCACACAAGATGTCCTATGAGCGCCATAGCATTGCCCACACACACAGTAAGTGAACACAAGTTAATACACACTACAGACCAGGGAGAGGTGAAGGATCTTGGAGGTGTGTCTGCTCACACATTCGCTACTGTGCTTGTGTTCTCCATGTCTTCACGTGCTCCTGGGGATCCAAAGGTTTGGGAAAAAGAAGAGGATAGGGGCCCATCTGTTTCATAGAGGTGCCCTTCCTGTTCCTTTGAGCTGTTTTTCCCTATCTTCTCACTGACCTGTCCCTACCGTTTAGGTCTTCAGTGTTGGGTGACACTCCCCTTGAGTCTGACAAGCTGGACTGACCTCTGCCTCCACAATGTGTGAACCAGGACCTGGAAGTCTCACAAATCAGAATCAAGATCTTGCTTAAATTTTGAACTGTAAATAAAGGATTTTTTTTTAATGTTGGTGTTTGTGTTGCTCACTTTTATAAAGTCAAGCAACGCCAATGTTTATTCAAATAGGAAAGTTTAATTAGGTTTAAATGAAAAGCCCCTAGAGCCAGATATTTTAGTCCCAGCACCTAGGAAGCATAGGCAGGCCTGTGAGTTTAAAGCTTGCCTGATATAGTTAGTTCCAGGCCAGCCAAGGCCACATCCCTGTCTCAAAGAACAGCAGTAAATCTCTACAGAATCACTTTATCAGGAGAATGAGTGGAAAGGAATGTGGGGTGGAGAAAAGGTAAGGAAACCCAAAGTATCAGAAAAAGCAAAAGCATGCTTAGGTCTTGGCCTGCATCCAAAAGAGACAGGGAAGGTTGTGGCTGAGTCAGGGTAGGTCAGGTGGGCAAACGAGCCAGACCTCGCTGAAGTTGGTGTGTGGTTTTAAGTGGCAGTAGGGACAGTCCTGTCTTCTCGCCTCTGTGCTTCAGCTAGGACTGGCTCTCCTCAGAGGCCAGCATGGAGAAGAGCAAAGTGCCGTGTGGATTGAAGCCTCCAACTTGGCAACAGTGAAGTGCAGGCCTGTCCAGCAGTAGGTAGTCCAGGATATCCCAGCAGATTTGATTCCATTAGCTCTGGAGCCACTGGTCAAGGGGTCACTATCTCGGGATGTGTAGGGAGGAGACCTGATAGAATGTGTCTTGAACTAGTAGGACGCGTGTGGAGGAATCTTCACCAGGTCACTTTTGAACCCGGTTTCCTAATCTGTAAAACAAGGTGGCTGATGATAGGGGTGGTGAGGAGGAGGAGGAGGAGGGAGGCATTGTAATACCTCCCTGAGGCAGGAGAACTGCAGTAAATTCAAGGACAGTTTCGAGCATTCTAGAGACCCTGGGAGGTTAGGAGTAGATGGGTGTGGTGGCACCTGTAATCCCAGTGCTTGGGTGGGTGAAGGCCGAAAGAACCTCAAGGCCAACCTTGGCTGTGTGACTCCCAGTGTCTCAAAATACAAGCAGCCGCCATACAGGACAGAGAAATGCCATGCCTTGGAAAATTTTGGAAAGGGAATAATCCAACATGGAAAGATTCCACTTCCTATGGAGTATAACGTGAGGATGAGAAAGTTACTATGAACCGAGCGTAGTGGTACATGCCTTTAATCCCACACTCAGAGACAGGCTCAGCTCTGAATTCAAGGCTGGTTTACACAGTTCCAGGATAACCAGGACTATGTAGCAAGACCCTGTCACACACACACACACACAAGAAAGGTCTTCGGATACAACTTTCATGAGGCATTTAATGTGTTCATTTAGCAAGACCCTGTCTTAAACATACACACACAAGAAAGTTCCTCTGTGGGGTGAGGGGAACGCTCCTCCATTGCTGGTGGAAGTGCAAACTTGTACAGCAGCTTTAGAAATCAGTATGGCAATTTCTCAGAAAATTAGGAAACAATCTACCTCAAGACTCAGTAATACTGCTGTTGGGTATATACCCAAAGGACACTCAATCATATCACAATGACGTCCTCAACTATGTTCATAGCAGTATTATTTGTAATAGCCGGAACATGGAAACAATTTAGATGCCCCTCAACTAAAGAATGAATCCAGAAAAATGTACACTTACACAGTGGAGTACTACACAGCGGCAAAAAATAAAGACATCATTGAAATTTGCATGCAAAAGGATGGATCTAGGCAAAAAGCGTTGAGTGAGGTAACAAGTATAATATATACTCACTCATAAGTGAATTCTAGACATAAAGCAAAGGAAAAAAAACGAACCTACAGTCTACAACAACTCCAGACAACCCTGACAACAAAGAGGACCCTAGACATACATGGATCTACATAGATAGAAAGGAGAAAAAAACAAGATCTCCTGAGTAAATTGGGAGCATGGAGGCCATGGGAGAGGGTAGAAGGGAAGGGGGAGGAAGGGAGAACAGCAGAGAAAAACGTATAGCTCAATAAAAACAACAAAAAAGAAAGTTCCTGTGATACAACTTTCGTGAAGCATTTAATGTGTCCCTTTAGCAAGACTCTGCCTCAAACACACACACAAACACACAAGAAAGTTCCTCTGATGTAATAATGTTCAGGAGGCATGTACTATGTCCATTTCTATATTTTGGGGGGACAGAGTCTGCCATGTAGCCGTGTGTAGCTTGGAACTCACTGTGTAGACTAAGCTGGGGTCTTCCGACCTCTTCCCCCTACTTGCTGGGATTACAGCCATGGGCCACCACACCTCTCCATTCCCATTTCTCCCATCTCAGGAGAGATTCCTCAACTCTACGGGCAGACGAAACAGTCAAACGCCATAACAGAACTTGCCCTAAGTCCTCTAGCTATGTAAACAGACTTCAGATGATATATTAAAAAAAAAAAAACACCCAAAAAACCAAAACCTCATGCTAAGCAGAGGTCTGTAAGTAACCGAACAGGGCGGAGCTATCAAGAGATGGAGAGAGGGAACAGCTGTGCCGTGACCCAGCATCTTTGTGATCGAGTGCAGCTGAGTTCGCTGACACCTGGCACTGCTGCCATGCCATCTCTGCCGCTGTGCCAGTCTCTGCTGAAGCTGTAAGAGGAGTAAGATGTGGCCCAAGCTTATGACAGGAGACAGGCAGTTTCTACTTGGGTGGCAAAGGCAGGAAATGTGGTCTGGTGTCTTTAGCTTTGACGGGTTTTTATTTGTTTCTTTAACTGTTGTGTCCCTAACACCTGGAAAAACTAAGCATTGACTATCTAGTAAGTGTTCAATCGGTATGTGTTACATAAATCAGATACTCAAGTAATGTAGAAAGTTGAGATGAAAGGAAAAGGTTAGATTTTTTAAAAAATAAATAAACAACAACCCCCACTTTAACAAGGAGAGGGATTTTCGGGCCTGGAGAGATGTCTCATCCAATAAAAGCCTTTCTGGACAAGTATGCTGGTGTGAGTTCAGATCTCCAGCACACATCAAAGAGCCAGATGCGTTTGTAGTCCCAGTAGTTGAAGAGCAAGATAGGAAGCTGAAACTGGAGAATTCCAGAAAAGCTTGCCAGTCAGCAACCCTGAAATATTCAGCACAACAGCAGAACTTCTCTTGAGAGAAGCTGCCTCAAAGCATCAGGAAATCAAGGATTGACATCTGTGTCCCAAGACCCACACATACATAAACACATGCACACCATATATACAAAGATAGCAAAAATTTAAAGGCACCAGACACTTGGGAAACAGAAGCAAGTGAGTCTCTATGGAGGCCAACCTGGTATACATAGTTCCAGGTCAACTAGGAGTATAAATTCTGTCTCAAAAAAACAAACTTTTGCCCGGTGGTGGTGGTGGCATGGGCCTTTAATCCCAGCACTTGGGAGGCAGAGGCAGGTGAATCTCTGGGAGTTCGAGGCCAGCCTGGTCTACAGAACTAGTTCCAGGACAGGCACCAAAGCTACAGAGAAACCCAGACTCAAAAATATAAACAAACAAAAAACTAAAACAAACAACTTTTGAAAGCTTGGAAGAATTGATGTGTGATGTAAATGTTGTGTTGATTGAGAATAGGGAGGAGGGCCAGGATAAGTCAAAATGTGTTCCTAAACCAGAAACCAGAGCCTGTGAGGGATGGGGGACAAGGTGAGAGCTATTTTTTTTGCAAAGGAGATTCCTGGGCTGTGTCCCCTTGCATTGCTTAAATACAGGAATTAGAATTGTGTGAAAGGTGGTTCTTGGACAGAATGGCTGGTATAAACTCCAAAAGTAGTGGTGGTGGTGGTGGGTAACTAGCAGAAAGTAGAGATCCCCCACTTTGGGATAGGAAGTGAGTTTCAACAGAACCTGTCAACCTTAGGGTTCATCTTTGTTTTGTTTGTTTGTTTTTTTCCTGAGATAGTTTCTCTGTATAGCCCTGGCTATCCTGGAACTCACTCTGTAGACTAGGCTGGCCTCAAACTCAGTGATTCTCCTGCCTCAGCCTGCCAAGTGCTGGGATTAAAGACGTCTGCACCAGTGCATCTTAACATAGCATCTTCGTGTTTCACCAAAGCACGGAGCACCCAAATGAGGAAGGAAGGACACCCCTAAGCCATAAAGACAGATGTGACAGAATTGTCATTTTACCTCAATATACCATCTTTCCAAAGCAGTTAACACTCATTTATTTCTTTCCACATCTTTCGTATGTACATGTCATGCATATGCAGGTTTTGGGGGTGTGTATGTGTGGATACTCAGGAGGTTGTCCAGAATCCTTTGCTACTTCATCTTCTTCATGGAGACAGATTACCACAATTCAACCCAGAGCTGACTGATACAGCTAGAATTGCTAGGTAGCTTGTCCTGGGGATCCAGTCTCTGCCCTCCCAGGCTGAAATTATGAGAGGGCCGCCACACCCACTCAGCATTTATTTTGGGAATCCAAATTCCAGTCACGCAGATCACGGCTTGCAATCTAACCATGGAGCCATCTCCCCAGCTCCTGCTCCTTTAATCTTACAGGTTGTGTCCATGCTGGACTAGAACTCACTATGCAGCTCACGAAGGCCTCTAAATCAAAGATCCTCCTGCTTCAGCCTCTCAACTTCTGGGAGTACAGATACCCACCATATTCTGTTGCCATTGCTGTTTGTTTGTTTTTTGTTTTTCGAGACAGGGTTTCTCTGTAGCTTTGGTGCCTATCCTGGAACTAGTTCTTGTAGACCAGGCTGGCCTCGAACTCCCAGAGATCCCCCTGCCTCTGCCTCCCGAGTGCTGGGATTAAAGGCGTGCGCCACCACTGCCCGGCTAGCTGTCGTTTTTTTTTAAGTAGTTTTATAACTTTAGAAAAATCTCAGGCCTGCAGGGCATGCTGATGAAGGGTGGCTAAACAGCAGCTCTCCTATCCACCGCGCTGCCCCAAGCCTTTTCATCTGAATTACTGCCCAGATAACCCTGTTGCTGCCAGCATTTCATTTTCTACACTGTGTCATTAACTATATGATTCATTTCAACCCTTGGCACCACAGAAACAAAAGGAGCATATATTAAAACATTACACAGCTTGACATGATAGCACACATCTTTAATCCCAACATTTGAGAGACAGAGACAGGAAGATCTCTGTGAGTTCTAGGCATGGCGAGACCATGTCTCAAATCAAAGTAAAACAAGAGAACAAACACCTTAGGCACTAGATAGATGCTCAAGCAAAGATCAGGCACGAGGGCACGTGCTTGGACAGCTGCCACTCGGGTCATGGATTCCAGGCAGCCTGAGCTTGAGGCCATCCTGGTCTACAGAGTGAGTTCCAGGACAGCCAGGGCTACACAGAGAAACACTGTGGGGGAGGGGTCGTAGAGGAGAGTATGTTGTAAGAGCGATTTACAGAGAGTGGATAGGACTTTTAATATGCACTAACAGCTAAAACCTGATAGATAGGCTGGACAAGGAACGAGTGGGTGGGGAGTTACCTTAGAGAAGTCATACCACATTAAATATTGGGATATAAAGAGTTCAAGTGTTTGCAAGGTGGTGGTGGCACACTCCTTCCATCCCAACACTTGGGAGGCAGAGGCAGGCGGATCTCCATGAGTTTGAGGCTGAGTTCGAAGCCGGCCTGGTCTAGAAGAGCTAGTTCTAGCGCGGTTACACAGAAAAACCTGACCTCAAAAAACCAAAAATACTAATAAAATAAAATAAAAAAGAAAGGAGGGAAGAATGGGTGTGGTAGTGCAGGCCTTTAATCCAGCAGGTGGGTCTCAAGAGTTTGAGGCCAGCCTGGGCTACACAATAAGACCCTGTTTCCAAAGACAAAACAATAATAAAAAAAAAAAACCTGCATGTTTTAAATAGTAAAACAATTTAAAGATGATGGCCTTGTGACAAGTAAAGGCTACATCCCATTTCTAGGTCAGCTGTGAGTAAACTGTCTCAGGGCCAGGAAGACCGTTTGATGCTGACAGTAAGGGGGCTACACGGTGAAAGGGGAGACTGGACTACACAAGTTGTCCTCTTACCTCGATTGTGTCCCCTAAAATAAAAATAGAATATTTTCAGTACAAAATTTCAAAACACACGTACCCTCTGCTTTCAGAGTTAAAAGTTGATCAGTTATAACCCAACAGCCCACAAAACTTTAACATATTATGTTTTGCTGGACTGGAGAGATAGCTCAGCAGTTAAGATCACTAGTTGCGGGCTGGAGAGATGGCTCAGAGGTTAAGAAAGAGCATTGCCTGCTCTTCCAAAGGTTCTGAGTTCAATTCCCGGCAACCACATGGTGGCTCACAACCATCTGTAATGAGTCTGGTGCCCTCTTCTGGCCTGCAGGCATACACACAGACAGAATATTGTATACATAACAAATATTAAAAAAAAAAAAGATCACTAGTTGCTCTTCCACAACACCTGGGTTCAATTCCCAGCACCCACATGGCAGTTCACAACTGTCTTTAACTCTAGTTCCAGGGGATCTGACACCCTCATACAGACATACATGCAGACAAAACACACCAACCCAGTGCACATAAAACAATAATAAGTCATTAATTTTAAAAAATTAAAAAATTAATTTCTTTTTGCTGTCCCTGATTTAAGCAAAAGTAATCACCAAAAGCAATGGCAGGCCGGGCGGTGGTGGCGCATGCCTTTAATCCCAGCACTCGGGAGGCAGAGGCAGGCGGATCTCTGTGAGTTCGAGGCCAGCCTGGTCTACATGAGATAGTTCCAGGACAGGAACCAAAAGCTACGGAGAAACCCTGTCTCGAAAATCCAAAAAAAATAAAATAAAATAAAAGCAACGGCAGAGTAGCCTAACTGGCTTCAGGATGAGATTTTTCCAGAATTGACTGAGGAGGCCTTTACAAAGTGGAGTGGCAGGCCTTGATGGAGCAGGCAGTAAGGATTTCAAGGTCCTGCCACGAAACATTTAAACGGTGTTGACGAAAAGCTGAACACATGCTTTTCGGTTTTCAGCCGTAGCAGGAAAAAAGCTGCGCCATTTAAAAATGCAGGCTTTTTGGGCTGTCCTGCCAGGGCAAACTCTGACTCTTTTACGCAGGCGGTTCATGCAGTTTGCAAGCATAGGCTGCTGAAGCTCGCTTGCTGGCAGGGACCTTGAAACGCCATGAGGCTGGAAAGCTAAGGAATGGGCTACATCTAGCCGGCAAAGCCATGCCTTTAGTCCTACTGAGATTGCTTGGTAAATTAAAGACTCATGTGGTCAAAAAACAGAGAGATATACAGTAAAGAGAGATTCAAAGACAATGAAAATTTCTAAATGGTTTACAGTGTGTTGAAAATATATGCAGACTAAAAGTTCAAGTTCTTAAAGTAAAAACAAAAATAAGGAAGAAAGAGAGTAGTTGGGTGTGGTAGCACACGCCTTTAATCCAGTGCCTAAAAGGCAGAGACAAACAGATCTCTGTGAGTTCAAGGTGTAGTAGCAAACATCTTTAATCCCAATGCCTGGGAGGCAGAGACAGGCCCATCTCTGAGAGTTCAAAGACAGCCTGGTCCACAGGGTTATTCCAGGTCAAAGATATATGCTCAAAAAGCAAAAAGTTAACATAGGAATGTCACAGCTTAGATTCTTAAGCGCCTAGTGATTTAAAGGCGCAAATCAAAAGTGCTCCTGGATAGTAAAAAATTGCAGATTCACAATAGGACAGATTCAGACCACTAAATGAGTCACACTGTTGGATGAATGTACGTAGGCTTGGGAGAGAGAAGAAAAAGAATATAGAGAATAAAGTTAATGGTTTAAAAAAAAAGGTAAAGTCTTTAAAGAGACAGAATAAAGTAAAGTGATAGAGTAAAAATAAGCCACGTAAAAACGGAAAATTCACAGATAGTCTGGATTGTGTGCATTGTGTTTTCTTTGGAATTTTTGACTGTAAGGGAGCTGAGTGCAGAGAGACATTTCATTATATGGGCTGACAAGTGGAACCAGAACGGATATCATGAGGGTGTGATTTCGGAGTTTGGATCTAAGGATATGATACTTTGGAAAAGAGATTCTTCTTTTGTTTTCACAGAGGATCAGACCTTGTGGATTGCATTTATCCCGATGTGGTATGATAGACCACGTCCTCCTGAAGGGTTGGTGTGAACACCTTCAGAAAATTGCTTCGCTCAACTGCCAACTGAGATGAAACTGGCACACAGGTTATACCATGAAAGACCTAATTAACGACGCCCCCATTCAGCAGGAAGCAGTTTGGAGAGAAAAAACTGCGCCCATGTTCCCAAATATGGTTTATAAATGTTCTTTTACATTTAAAGGGAGATATGATATAGATATGAATAATTTGCATTATTATAGATTTTGCTTTATTGATAGAAATTTAAGGTCAATTTTGTTATATGTATAAGTGTTTCTGATTTTGATTAAGGTATTGTGATTGTGTAGTTCATTTAAATATGTACTGTATAATTAAGAAATATAGGTTGTTAATGGATAATCATCAATAATAGTAAAGCTTGTAGTCATGTTAGTTAGATTTTCTAGATATATATATATATATTTTAGATAGACATTCTTCATGTCTTTCAAAGATTACAGAATAGGACATTTAATGTTTTAATAACTGAGGACTTTTCATGACAATGAGACACTCTGCTCCTGGCAGCACCAATCTACTTCAAGAGGAAGATGGGCATCGAAGAGGCTCGTTATGGAGTTTGATAGCCATTTGGGCAAGAAACTGCTCTTGCCTGAACTATTGCATAAACTGGACACAGAGAACCCGCAGAGAGAGGACTACTGAACTTGCCTAAGGTAAGATGATCTTTCGGGGTTCCTGATTCATGAAAGAGTCTGCGAGACATTCTGCAGGACACAACAGATAGTGACTGAACTGACTTTGAATTTTCCTGCTTTATGGAAATGTCTCTGGATACCATGGGCCTGAAGGCTGAAGATGGATGCCCCAACGGTACAGAGGAACTTTGGGTGACTGTCCAGGCAGCGAGATGTCTCTGTCATTTCTAGAGTTTTAAAAGTTGCTTTTTTCTTGTTTGCTTATGTATCTTTCTGGAGTCTTTGATGGAGTTAAGAATAGTTAGTTATAGTTATAGTTTTCCTTAGTTATGATAAAGATTATTGTAACTTTTACTTGATAACTGTTTCGTTATATGTAATTTTGCTATGTTAAAGTTAAAGCCTTTTTTTTTTTTTTTACTACACTAACTTTCTTCTTGTTATCCCCCAACTCCCACCCCGACAAGACAAAGTTTCTCTTCAGAAGCCTGTCCTGGAACTAGCTTTTTTTTTTTTAAATATTTATTTATTTTTGCAATATTCTTTCTGTGTGTATGCCTGAAGGCCAGAAGAGGGCACCATGTGGTTGCTGGGAATTGAACTCAGGACCTTTGGAAGAGCAGGCAATGCTCTTAACCACTGAGCCATCTCTCCAGCCCTGGAACTAGCTCTTATAGACCAGGCTGGCCTCGAACTCCCACAGATCCGCCTGCCTCTGCCTCCCGAGTGCTGGGATTAAAGGCGTGTGCCACCACCGCCCGGCTCCTTTTGGTAATTTCTATGGCGTGTACTTATTTACTGGGAGGTGGGAGGTATATGCCACAGCGCCCATGGGGAGGTCAAAGGTAAACTTGCAGGAAGAGGCTTTCTTTTTTCCACCCTGTGGGGCTCAGGGATAAAATCTTCAGGTTTGGTCTCAAGTGCTTTTACATAGAGCCACATTGGATGTCCCTAACTGCGTTCCCTATTTCCACCCTTTCTCTTTCTGCAGCCTTAAGATGGGACTCCCTATTTACAACTCTAAAGCTACCTTCCTCACCGTGACTTCAGGATGAATCTCTACAACCCAGATTTCCTTCTACCCCTACAGAATTCCTTTATTTACATTTTCCTTGAGGCCCTCTCTTTCTTTCCTTAGTTAGGCCTTTGCACAAACCTACCTTTGCCTGAAATGTCACCACCCAACTCTTCCTGTTTCCCTCCCGGAACGCTGCGCTCATCCAGCTACGCAGTGCTGGGCGTTTAAATTTCTGCTTCCGTCTGAAGGCAGAAACTGACTGGCAAACTATTTCAGTCCCCAGTCAATAGTAGATGCCTAATAAAGAATGAATGAAGGTAGGCGGAGGGCGTCGGTAACAGAAGGCAGCCTGCATTTTACAGGGTGTAAAAACGTGGAGAGCAATCAATTCATGTCTACATTGTTGCTTGTTAGAAGGCTGTCTAACTTAGCCAATAAATACGAAACCAAATTAAATCTAATTTGTGGCCAATATGAAACACATTCCTCGTACGGCCAGGCAAAGGAGCACCTCCGCCCTGAACACGCTGATTTCGTGGCAGCCGGAGCGCCTGCGTGGTCCGTCCAAGGTGACTGGACCGCCAAAAGCCTGAACCATTAAAGGAGGCCGCGGCGCTCACTCTGTCGAGGGAGGGAGCCCCTTCTAGAAGCCCGGCTAGGCCCGGCCACCGCGGCCCACGTGCGCGGTGAGCGCAGCCCCGGGCGGGCACATTCCCTCTACGCGTCCTCCCGGTACTCTATGGTGCTCACGGCCGAGGAGCTCATTCTAGTTCCGGTCTCTATGGCGGCGAAGGCAGGAGCGGCTGTGGGTCGGCCGAATTAGTCGCCCAAGGGTCCAATGAGAGCGCAGGAGCCGCGGAGCGTGAGCCAATAGACGCTAGGGACCCGGTCAGGTGGTGGGACCGACGGCGGCTCTGGCCAATGGGAGAGGACTAGGGCGGGCCTATCGCAGGGCTTATCCCGCCCGTCCCGCCATTCTCGCTAGTTCGATCGGTAGCGGGAGCGGAGAGCGGACCCCAGAGAGCCCTGAGAGCCCCACCGCCGCCGCCGGCCTAGTCACCATCACACCCCGGGAGGAGCCGCAGCCGTCGCCGCCGGCCCCAGTCACCACCACCGCAACCATGAGCAGCGAGGCCGAGACCCAGCAGCCGCCCGCCGCCCCCGCCGCCGCCCTCAGCGCCGCCGACACCAAGCCCGGCTCCACGGGCAACGGCGCGGGGAGTGGCGGCCCAGGCGGCCTCACATCGGCGGCGCCCGCCGGCGGGGACAAGAAGGTCATCGGTGAGCGCCAGAAGGGACCGGGGGTGGGGCCGCGGGCCGGACCGTTAGGCGTCGCGGCCCGGAGCCACCGACTGCGCGGCCGCCCCTCCCCCCGAGGCCGCGGCGCGCGCACGCCCGGCTCCCGCCGCTGTCCCGGCCGCCGCCGCCGCCCCTCCCCCGCGCCCACCAGCTTCGGGGCCTCGTGCGCGGGATCCCCGCCCCGCCGCCTACGCAGCTGGAGCGGCGCGGGCTGCTTTCCCCGGCCCTCACGTGCTCGCCGCCTGGGTGCACACCCACCTCGGACCCGCGCTGGCCAGTGCACCCACGTGTGCGGGGAGGGCGGCGGCCCGGGCCCGCGGCCGGATCCTGGACCGACTACCAGGGCCAGCTGCTGATTGGACGTTGTTGTGCTTTGTTTTCCAGCAACGAAGGTTTTGGGAACAGTAAAATGGTTCAATGTAAGGAACGGATACGGTTTCATCAACAGGTGAGATGCCGGTGTGGAAAGCTCGGGCCCGCCTCCGGCCGGCGTGGCTAATCTCCCGAGCCGCTGCCGCCGCGGGCCTGGCAGGGAGAGGGGTTGGAAGCGTGGTGTTTGGTCCTCGGGTGCCGGGATTAGTGGGTCTGTAGACTTGCTTTGTTTTGCCGTTAAATACCAATCTCGAGCGAGCCTCAGCGCGGTGGCACAAAGCAGGTCAAGGCAAGCGCGGCACATGAGCCATCCCCATAACAGTTACCTTGCCGCCTCAAACAGGCAACTCCAGGTTAAGCACGTTTTAACCTTGACATCCTTTTCTGCTTCCTGGCAATTGCTATGTAAGAATGTGACCCCCTAATTACCATACAGGTGATTTTTCACCTTGTTAACCTCTTGGGGAACGTGATTTGACATGTCAAGTGCCCGAGATGTTATCTGTGCTGGAAGGTTATGTTGCCTTTGTTTAGTCGACTCAAATATGCAGTCGTTTGAGTACCTCGAGCACATTTTCTGTAGAACTCGTTCAGCCAAAGAGGGCTCTTATTTGTCCAAACGGCAGATAATACATCCGAAGAAAATGGCTCTTCCTCAATTTTTATTTCTTCTACTTCCTTGTCAGGGAATCGTGATGATCAAATGAATTTTTGTTAAAGCTTGGCTGTAGCTTATTGGCGTGGGTTTAAGTCCTTGGGAATCTAGCCTTGATCGTAGTTGCAAACTACACCTTAATAGATCCGTAGAATGGTTTGTAGCCCGTGGTGTGAGTGCAGGCAGTGCCTGCACTCTGGGCTCCCTTGTGAGCCCGGCATCTTTTTCAAGATGGCTGCCAAGGCTAGTGCAGTTGCATGGGTGTAGAGCACCGCGAGTGCCAGCAGCAATCCTGGCCGTACAGCTGTGAGACTTGGCGCCATTTCAGCATTACTTGCTTGCTTAGGAGGCGTTAAATAAGTAGATAGTGAAGAGAACGCTTAAGAGTGACAGAGAGTGCTTGTGAAGTGGACACTACCAAATGGGCCAGCTAGGCTTTTAAAAATAACGGAGTGATGAAAAAACCGTTCATTGATGATCCACCCCGTGTTGTGGAAACACTCAAACAGCAGCGATTACAATCACTTAATGGTCTGTTCTCTACAGTAGCAATTACAGAGAAACATTTTGTTTTTCCAGACTCTTAGGGTTTTCTAGTGTCGTAGGCTGTTTGCTTTCCTGACCGATGCTACATTTTCCATGTTTTGTTTTTCAATGGTGACTAGTGAGCAAAGAAGAAAATGGAATGCCTTGCTGCTTGTGCGTGGTTGGTGGCCTGGTGGCTTTTAAGCTGCTGCTGATTCGTGCTTTGATCGAGGTTTCTACGCTAACAGTCTCAGATGATGCTGAGAGTAGTCTGCACCCTGCCTTCCAGGGGGCGGTTTGAACCCTTAGCCCAGTGCAGCTGACTAACCCTCCTTGGCAGCCTTTTTAATTGGATAAATTGTGGGGGGTTTTGTATGCATTTAATACGTTTTCACATTTGCCTAAGCTTTTCACATCTTTTAAGCAAACAGTTTCTACCCAAGATGAGTATGCTGCAGTTTTAAAATGTAATGAGATATACTGGAAAGTCTGGTTCCAGTGAGCGAGGTTTGTCTTGGTTAAGGAAAAGTATAGAATACAAAATAGATGTTTATTATTTGGGATACACTGAATTCTAGATTATGTATTCTAGGATCTTTAGTTACTTTATAATTCAAATATAAAATTTGATGTCTCCTGTGATGCCTTTTTACAACTTGGTCAGAATTCTTTGTTCCAAGGCAATTTTTAAAAACGCTGCTGGTTTTATTGTAAGCTTCTAAAGGTGCTGCAGATGTAACTGAGTTGGTGTAGAGTGCTTATCTAGTGTTCATAAAGCTCTGATATCTTTAGCACTGCATAAAAAAACATAGTGTGATGCAGGCATGTAATCCCAGGAGGAAAGACAAGTTAAATAAATCCGGTGTAGTGGTTCACACCTTTAATCCTAACACTCAGAGGCAGAATCAAAGAGGTTTTATTTATTTATTTTATTTATTATGTATACAATATTCTGTCTGTGTATATACCTGCAGGCCAGAAGAGGGCATCAGACCTCCTTACAGATGGTTGTGAGCCACCATGTGGTTGCTGGGAATTGAACTCAGTACCTTTGGCAGAGCAGGCAATGCTCTTAACCTCTAAGCCATCTCTCCAGCCCCTCAAAGAGGTTTTAAAGTAGCGGAATTTTTAGTTAAATACATTATAATCTAGGAATTGAGAAAAAACTGGTCACTTTATCCCTTTGTATACCATGTTTTTCATGTAACTTTGTTTGCATCCCTTCCCCCAAGTTACTGTGTTTATTTGATATAGAGATTGGTCCATGCTAGAGAATCATGAGTCAAGAACATTTTTCAGTGGAGTGTTTTTTTTTTAAAGATTTATTTATTTCTTATGTATACATTCTGCTTCCATGTATGCACGCACACCAGAAGAGGGCACCAGATCTCATAGATGGTTGTGAGCCACCATGTGGTTGCTGGGAATTGAACTTAGAACCTCTGGAAGAACAGCCAGTACTCTTAACCACTGAGCCATCTCTCCAGCCCTGGAGTGTTTCTTTTATGGTAATAGAATTTAGGGGTTTGGGGTTTGGCTCGGTGATAGAATTTAAAACCCAGAATACCTGAGGTGAGCTTAGGTTCTGCTTGTGATTTCAACCTTTACATATGATATCGTTGCCTTTTTTTTTTTTGGGTCATGTGTTTGTATTGAGGGCATGCCTGTCTATAACATTTGTATGCAGGACAGAAGACAGATCAATCTGACTTTTATATGGGTTCAGGGGTTGCAAGCACTTTAATCCAGCTGAGCTATCTCCCTGGCCCAGTCTTGCATATAATTCTCTTATGTTGCTTATTCCCATTTCTCTCTGTACATAGGCCTTTTTATTTAACCCATGGTCTAAAAAGTTTAGCTTTATGTCCTTAATATAAAACTTAATGCTATCAGGGTTAGTCTCCTTTGGGGGTATCCGTGTATATAACTAATGACAGCAATAACAGTGATGTGAGTAGTTCAGGATCTGTTACTGATCAAGATGATCTAATTGACTTAATCATAAAACCCTTTGAGACTTATTTCTCAGGAACACAGGTTTGAGTGACTATCTCATAAACATATGAAGTAGTAGAAGCAAGTTGTGCTCTGGAGTATTTGTTCAACAACTAAAGTGTCTACAGATTCTAGTTAGTGTGCAGGTCAGCTTTACAAATGAAAGAGCTTGCTTACTGCCCCAAGCTGATGTTGAGGTGCAATTGAGGAATTAAAGGAAAGAATATTGGACTTCCTAGTTACTTTTGTTTTTATTTTTTGAGGTAGTAAGAAAATATATATGTCTTTGGGGGTGCTGAGATTATAGGTGTTTCCCAACTTGACCTGGTTGCTTGGGTTTTGAGATAGAGTTTCTCTGTAACAACTCTGGCTGTCTTGGAACACACTCTCTGTCCTTGAACTCCAGAACTCTGCCTGGCTCTGCCTCCTGAGTACTGGGATTAAAAGCATGCACCATGACAGCCTACCTGTCTTGGTTAGTTTTTAGTGTAGACTTGACGTGGCCTAGAGTCACCTGGGAAGGGAGAAAGAAGCTCATTTGAAGAATTACTGTGAACAATGAAACTCTGCCTCTGTGGTTAATACCACACCACTATACCTGGCCTTACCACGTTTGGGGGAGGTGGTAAAGGCTGCTTTTTATTACTTAGCTGAGGTTTTACTCCAGCAGGATAGGTAAACTGTCTTGGTCTTCATACTGCTAGGAAGCTATGTACCCACCAAAAAAACCCAAAAGTGGCACATTAAAGAATACAAGAAAGCCTACTTGGGTACAGCTGTGAAAACCAACCCTTTTGAAAGTGCTTTAAGTACAGAGATAGGGATTGGGGTCCACCCTATCAAGAACAGCTAGAAAAATCATTCCTCCCTCCCCCAGTGATGGTTGCTTGAGTTTCACTGGGGAAAAAAATGAAGTTCTGGTTGTTTAGTTTGGTCAAGGATTGTACATTTGTAGAGTCCACTTTCAAGCAGAGTAGCCAGTGTCTCTTGGCCCAAGAGCATAAGTATCGACAGTGTAATGCCTTTTCATATTGCAAAAAAGTTAGCTAAGCCTATTTTGTAATACTGCAAAGCCTGTAGGGCTTTAATACCGTGTTCTTGATAAAAATGAAAATTTTGTAGATTGGAAAGATTGTGGTTAAAATTTTGGCTTTTAAAAATGTCACCCTAGTTGTCCTTACCTTTGATCCACTATAAAACAGGTGTTACCCAAGGTCTATGGACACGTGAAGACTTGAGTGAGCTAGCTACCTGTTGGTGTATTGATTACTGATCTTAAGATGACGCACGAAGGCGCTTTTTTTTTTTTTTTTTTTTTGGCCAAGTAAAATCATTTGCTCTTAAGTCCCCAGAAAGAGCAGCCAAGGGCATTAGCCTTCTGTTTTCCTTTCCCTGAGACTGTAGTTGGAGTTAGGTGGCCTTCAGGCCTGTCTAGACCCTTGGAAGCATCTATGGTCACATCTGCCTAGAGAACAGCTAAGGAGTCAAGTGAGATTTGTGATTTTAGGGCAAGCTTCAAGGCTTGGAAATTGTAGAACATTTTATTTTGAGTGAACTTATGGTAGGTCTTATTTAAGGCAGTAACCAAAAAACCCAACATTGTTAGTCTGGGTAGATTGAGTAGAATCGGCATAATAATTAGAGAGCTAGGGTTTGAATGATAGGCATAGGTAGATGTTGTAGAGGCTTAATGAAAACTTAGATTGCTGTAGTGTGTGTCGTGGGTGGTGATGAATCGGGGAATCTGCATTTGTCCTGACCACATCAGGAACTCAGTAGGGATCCTTGTTACTACGAGTCATCATAGACACAATTGTGTTTTAGCCTGCCTCTGAAGATAAAGTGTGGTCTGAAAAGGTGGTTCAGTGTTTAAAAACACTAGATGCTCTTCCATAGGACCCCAGTTCACTTCCAACACCTGTAACTCAGCTTCCCCGGGCACCTGCACACACTGTCATTTACTCAGACACACAAATGCATGTACAATTTTTTGGAAATTATTTTAGGGTAAAATGTAAGGATTGTTTGAAATTCAATGCAGTAAGGACCAGAGCCCCTATGATGTCAGTCAAGGCTGTGAGCAAAGAGCTGCAGTTGTATTTCAGTTACCTGCTTTGTGAAGATGGTTGGTTACATGGTGTATTCAAAACACTTAGTGTGTGGTGTTAAAAGGTAATCGTCAATAATCCAGGCTGCTGTGTATGTGTGTGCTTCTTCCTGACATCCACATACACTTTGCTACTCTTCAGTAGGCTAGGCTAGTCAAAAGTCAGTAGCTGCTGTGTTTGTGGTTTGGGTTTCCTATTTCTGTATGTATTCACAAAATGAATAATAAAGTATTTCTTAGGGAATAGTGCTGTTTTATTGCTAGCATAATCTTATTTTTAAAAGCTGTCTAACCAGATTCTTAAAGTTGTCCTAGATACATGGTATTTTATAACCCAGAAATAAGTTCATATATAATAACTGTTTATCATAAGGAAAAAAATACCCTTGGAAAATTTTTCTTTTCACTGAATTGAAAGCATACTCTTTTGATTTTTGAGATAGGGTCTCTGTATAACCTTGGCTGTTCTGCTACCTCTGCCTCCCAAGTGTTGGGATTAAAGGTTTGCACCATCACGCCTGGCTCATTTCATTATTTTATTGCATTTATTTATTGGAGTTTGGAACATTGGGAGGTCAGAGAACAACCTGCAGGAAATATTCTTATGTGTGTTCCAGGAGTCAAACTCACATTGTCAGTAAGTACTTTGACTTGTTGAAACATCTTATTTACCATCAGTTTAAATAAAGCATGCTAATGCAACAAATGGCTACATTGGATGAGGTGGTGCGCACCTTTATTCCCAGCACTTGAGGCAGATCTTTTTTGCTTTTTACTAGAATGCCAGTGGCGTCTTTGGTCATTAAATACTATTAGAGCTAGTGCTAAGCCATTTCTCTGGCTGACTAATAGTGAAAAGAGCATGGAGTGGGTCACTAAAGGAAGGAAATTGTTTCTCCAGTGGTTCTTCAGGTTCCCAATGTTTTCAGCCTGCCCACACTAAAAGTTAAGACAGAAATGATTTTCTACTTAGTCCCCACTTCCAGTTTCTAGTTAGCCTGTTTCTTCCATTTTGGTCCCAAGAAAGATAGTCTAAATATCTTCATTGGGTGGTCATTTAGTCTAAGATGTGGTTCCTGTCTGATCTTTGACCTAACTAATTTGCTGTGTTCTGCTTATTCAGATGTTCCATTACATTTTATGCAATAATTTTCTCACATTCTTCTAATGAGATACCGTCATTTCTTGGTAAACCCCTGTAACTAATCCCAGCCAGCTCTGTGAAAGCTGAAGCAGAACTGTCTGTCATAGGTTCAAGATCAGGCTAGACTTAAGGCTGTCAAAAAATAAAGCTTTGCTGGATCTGTTCACTTAACTAAGGATTGTGATGTTCATGATGGGAGGTGAAAGGTGTGGGAGTGTAAAGGAAACAGTGTTAGGCACGTAAATGCTGTGTATGTAGTTTACATGAAGTTTCATTCTCTGTGTTGTGTTTTCTAGAGAACTTTCTGTGGTTGTTTTTAATTACCTTGGGGAATTGAGAGTTTAGAAGTGGTGAGGAGGAAGTGAGAATGACTACTCCTGTTAGTAAGGCTGGTCAGTAGGTAAGGGTGTGTGCTAGGTTATTGTTAATGTTTAATAGGGTAAGGAGTGGAAGGGGCATTGCTTGTCACTCTGTCCTATTGAATTATGGCTCTTCTGGTTACAGTGCCTTAGACTTGTTTGCTTTTCTTACAGGTTGTGAGTGGGCTTATCTGTTTCCAACAGTTTTTAGTCTTTAAAATATAGTTCAGGTAGCATGTGTTTGACTGTTACTTCTTTGCTGGCCTGCTGATAGGTAGAGTTGAGCGTGTGAATAATTGGTTTCTCTGAGGTTCCTAATGCTGTCACCCCTGCTGCCCACGCTCAAAGTTAAAAGATAGAAGTAAGTTTCCAATTCATCTGAGACACTGGGAAGTCTCTGGGAAAATCAAGGGTGTCCACTGTCCAGGATGTTCTTTTTGGTTTTTCAAGACTGGGTTTCTCTGTAACCTGGTTGTACTGGGACTTGCTTTCTAGGCCAGGCTGTTCTTAATAAGTTCTAGGTAGTGAAATGTACATTGATTTTTCATTTGTTAATCTTGGTCCTGTCTTGCAGGAATGACACCAAGGAAGACGTATTTGTACACCAGGTGAGTGCTTATCTTGATTCTCTGCACTCTGACTCTGGCTTGTGAGAAGAAATGGGTGGGTGTGTTTTCAGACGTGGTTCTTTGCTAAAGGTTAAGTCCAAGGATGAGTATAGTTAGTTCCTGGGTCTGAAGAGTAATGCCATGACTATAAAGTGTAGGGTGAAGCTTTGCACTGGAGAGTCCACTCCTTTAAAGGAGTGTTACAATTAAGAATTTCATTAATAATTTAAAACAACTTTTTAAAATATTGAATCTGTTAAATGGCGGCATGCAGTTTTCGTGTTTAGTTTCAGAAAAATAACCACCGTGAGTCTGACTTGAATAGTGCTGCTATAAATACACGGAAACATTGGCAAGACATTTCCAGATGCTGTTATTGTCAGGTCCGCCTTTGGTAAGGACAAATTTTTATGGAACAGAGCTACAAAAAAAACAGTTTACCTGAAGAAAATAGGAAGCCAGCACTGTCTAGGGTGCCTTTTTTTTTATTCTAAAGCATTTTTTAAATAGTGGTGTGTTCTGTTTTCGCCTTTAGAGCTGGCTGGAAGCATAAATCCTCACTAGTATTGCAGCAAAGTTGTTGGTCAGTAAATTAGCCAAGTATAAACTACATACAGACTAGGAAAATGACTGGACATTGAGGATTTAAGAATTATTGGTAAATGCTGGTAGGTGGCGGTGCACACCTTTAAATCCCAGCACTAGAGAAGCAGAGCATGCAGATCTCAGTTCAAGGCTACACAGAAAAACCTTGTCTTGGAAAAAAGGAAAGAACTATTGGTAAAATAAGATGTTGCCAAGTGAGTGGTACACTGCCAGCATCAGACTTGTATCCACACAATGAAGAGGGTTAGGAAATGTGTCATTTCCTGTGTGCTTCCAGGCAGTCAGATTTTCACTAGGACTGTTGAAATATCCACTTGTGTTGAAAGTTATTTTAAGAATTTTCAACCCCCCATCCCCTTCTTTTTTTAAACTAACTGGAGGTCAAAAGTTTTTGTGGCGGTGTCCTCCTTAGAGGTTAACAGGGTAGCATTTTGTAGCTCCTTGAAGTGTCCTGTACAACATACATTGAGAGTTTTCTAGTACGTTCAAAACCCATGGAAACATTCAAATTCTAAATGTAAACTAACTGCCTAGACAAAATGTTAACTTTAAAAGATTGGAAAAGGCTAAAAGATATTGACTTAACTTATTTGGAGATTTTAATGCATCCTTCTGCTATTCCTTATGACTGCAAATAATTGAGAGTTGGCTACATATATATGAAACGATACGACAGTTCAGATGACAGCTGAGATCAATTATTTGACTCAACTCACTCAGTCTTATCCCACAAGGTGTTACCAATATGCTTTACTATTTATTTTGCAAGTGGTTTCAACATAGAGCTGTTCTTGGGACTTTGGCTGCTCAGGTTGTGGTGGTGTATTAAGTAGACTGCAGTTCTGGGCACCGGAGCTTAATTGGCCTCAGATTTGTTGGTTGTCCGGCCTCCTCTGGAATAGAAATGCATGAGTGATCCTGTAATGGATACTGCTGTGATGTGGAATGAACGTGGGATTTGGAGTCCCAAGACCTGGATTTAGAAAAGTTCCCCAGCCACTTTATAGCTGTGTGACCTTGGGCACTTCATAATTTTTTGAGCCCTATATAATGTTATGTTAGACTTTTCTGGGGCAGTAATAACCAACAGTCTCTACAGAGAGAAATATAAGTGGCATAGATACACGGGAAATGCATTTTCCTGGAAGTATTCATAGACAGGATGGAAGGGATTTTGGTTGACATTTGTAATTGAGTTTGATATGGTAAAGGGACAAGAGTTGGTATGGTCAGAGTTGAAGCGTGTAAAACTAAACTCGCCTGTCATCTAAACTGGCCGTGTGTGGGGCTAGCTTCTATTAAGTGCAGTCTTTGGGGGATAGATGGAGGCCTTACTTGTTCTTTATATGTCATGCTTTTGCAAAAAGCATCTTAAAACATTTTGTTGTTTGTCTTGGGTATTGAATTACTTTAGTTTTGTAAATAGTGATAAATTGTTGGGGCCTTGTAAGATTGGAGTCTTGGTAGAGGTTGGGGGTAACATTGGTCCCTGCTATCCTAAATTAATGACAGTTTGGTCTTACATAAAGCAAATATTAAGTATATATCCAAGCTAAAAATGATATTGACAGTGGTACATTTTAAATGAAAAAGCACGTTCTTCTCCCCTGTTAATCTTATTTTTGGAATGATATATTACTAGACTGCCATAAAGAAGAATAACCCCAGGAAGTACCTTCGCAGTGTAGGAGATGGAGAGACTGTGGAGTTTGATGTTGTTGAAGGAGAAAAGGTGAGGATGCTTTTTGTGTAAAGGTTTGACTTCGGTATGGAAATAATGTGGATGTCATCCATTAGGATGGTGGCTCTAATTGGATGGATGATGTGTTCTGGTGACCATGAACACAGGTGCATCAAGCCTACTGTGCTGGCTGCAGCTAGAGAGCAGTCCCTTCAGAGGAGTGAGGAGCCGATGATGTAGTCCTTCCTGTGCACCCTTTGCCCCTGCAGACAGCTTCCCTCCATTTTGTTTTCTCTTAGGTTTTATTTTTTCCCCTCCCTAGCTTGTGTGAAATTTATTGAATATTTGGATTTCCTTTGTTATTTTCAATAAATAATGGCTTTTGTAGGGTGCGGAGGCAGCAAATGTTACAGGCCCTGGTGGAGTTCCAGTTCAAGGCAGTAAATACGCAGCAGACCGTAACCATTATAGACGCTACCCACGTCGTAGGGGTCCTCCACGTAATTACCAGCAGAATTACCAGAATAGTGAGAGTGGGGAAAAGAACGAGGGATCGGAAAGCGCTCCTGAAGGCCAAGCCCAACAACGCCGGCCCTATCGCAGGCGAAGGTTCCCACCTTACTATTTGCGGAGACCCTATGGGCGTCGACCACAGTATTCCAACCCTCCTGTGCAAGGAGAAGTGATGGAGGTAGGTGTCAGTGTGTGTAACGACATTTTTGTGTTGTCTTCTCAGTTTTGCTGTCCTGGGAACGGAACCCAGGGCTGAATGAGAAGCATTCCTACTTACCCCTTATAACAGCTTTATGGAAGACTGTAAGTTGTAACTCCTGGGAATCCCTCAGTTAACCTGTTACCTACACGTTTCACCTTTGTTAATTTATGGTGTGATCATAATTACTTATTAGATACTTTACACTGGAATTTGACCAGGAAATGGTGGTATGTGTCTTTAATTCTGGTTCTCTGGAGGCCAGCCTGGTCTACATATCCAGTTCGGGTACAGCCAGGGGCTATGTAAAGAGGCCCTGTCTCAAAATAAGTTTGAAGTTGCCAAATTGGGATTTTGTTCTTATTGATCTGATAGACTTTAATTTCTGGTGTCTTTTCAGGGTGCTGACAACCAGGGTGCAGGAGAGCAAGGTAGACCAGTGAGACAGAATATGTATCGGGGTTACAGACCACGATTTCGCAGGTATGGTCCGTCATAACCTGTTTCTGTTACATTCTTCAGCCAGATGTA
Source organism: Microtus pennsylvanicus (assembly GCF_037038515.1). NCBI lineage: Eukaryota > Metazoa > Chordata > Mammalia > Rodentia > Cricetidae > Microtus > Microtus pennsylvanicus. The sequence continues at coordinate 52,765,565 of NC_134591.1, read as the reverse complement.
AGAGCTTTCCAGCATCGTGAGTTAATACTTCACATTCTATTTCACCGAGGTGTAGGAAGTCCTGAAGTGAGTAATCTTTGAGAACATAGTCTTCACATCTTTGGCACACTTCAAAGCAGCTTTTGTATAGTTGATCACTTTATGGTTTTGTTGTGGTGTTTTTGTTTTGTTTTGTTTTGTTTTAAAAGCAAGTGTGTGGCCGGGCAGTGGTGGCGCAGTCCTTTCTCCCAGCACTTGGGAGGCAGAGGCAGGCGGATCTCTGTGAGTTCGAGACCGGTCTGGTCTACAGAGCTAGTTCCAGGACAGGCTCCAAAACCACAGGGAAACCCTGTCTCGAAAAACCAAAAAAAAAAAAAAAAGCAAGTATGTGGAATGCCAAATTTTCTATCCGTGAACAGGTAAGAGTGTTTAAAATTACAGTATCTAAAACATGGCTTACTTAGAGAAGGTAAGAGTAATCCTGTAAGCATTAGGAGTATCTGTTGCCTGTTTACAGCATCCATGAGTCAACCTGAACCCAACTAGAACATGTCTACCTACTTAAGTATAGAAAGTTGTGTGTTTTAGGTAAAAGGACTATTGGAATAATTGAGAAAAAACTTCGTGAGCAAAGCTAGCTGTCCTGGACGCAGGCCGTGTTGACAGTGGTGTGATGCAGTGGAGTTGTAGAGCTGTGACAAGTGCTAGTGGCCACTCGTGTGGAGCACTTGCACTAGCAGCCAGTTTCTCACCCTGCTCAGAATTTGGGAGTGACCCCCATGACCGCTTGTCTGACAGATAATCGTCCTGGCCATTTTTTTTTTTTTTTGCCCTCATTTTGTGTGTTTCGTTTATGTATATGTCATCATTGGACATTTTGAATCATTTTCTCCATTATTTATTTATTTAGGTTTTTCGAGACAGGGTTTCTCCGTAGCTTTTTGGTTCCTGTCCTGGAACTAGCTCATGTAGACCAGGCTGGTCTCGAACTCACAGAGATCTGCCTGCCTCTGCCTCCCGAGTGCTGGGATTAAAGGCGTGCACCACCACCGCCCGTCGAGACAGGGTATTTCTATGTAGCCCTGCTGTCCTCAAACTCGTATCCAGATCTGCCTGCCTCTGCCTTATTAGTGCTAGGATTAAAGGGAGTGCCTTGTCCTGTTTGTGGGGTTTGTTTTGTTTTTTGAGGCAGAGTTTCTTGTAGCTTAGGAGCCTGTCCTGGAACTCTAACCAGGCTGGCCTTTAATGCACAGAGATAATGCCTGCAAGCCTCCCAAGTGCTAGGATTAAAGGTGTACCATCACCTGGTTCTATCTTTTTAATTAAGATGAATTAGGAACATTTGCTGGTTCACTTTTAGATTTACTTTATATGAACGTGTGTGACACACATGTGCTGGCTGGCACCTTTCTCTGATCAGAAAGCATTTTATGCTCTAGAACTGATACTAAGAACAGGTAATTGTGGGTGCTTGGGAAGCAAACCTAGCAAGAATAAGAACTTAAACTGTTAACCATTGGTACATCTGGACACTGGTTGTGTTATTGTGTTGTCCCTGTGCTGAATTCGTCTGTCCATTTTGATGCTAGTGGCTCTGTTTTTAAGACGACATACATGGAAATTCATTTAGTGCTGCACTTACTGCCACTCTACAAACATGCTCTCAAAGCAGTCTACGCAGAAGTCTACAGGTGTCAGCAACATCTTCGGGTTTTTTCTGTATTTCTTTTACAGTGAAGAACTTAAATCTCTTTGTATATTGTGCAGATACCCTTTTGTTTTTGATTGTTTGCCTTCTATAATGCGGTGGTGGCACACTCATTTAATCCTAGCACTCAGAAGGCGGAGGTAGGTAGAGTTCTAGGAGAGCCAAAGCTACAGGGAAAACTTTGTCTCAATGCCCCTCCCCTTCCAAAAACAACAGATATAACCTTGCCTTACACAGACTTTTGATTTGTTATAGGTAATGTTCTTGGTTTTTTAAAATAGAGATAATTAGGAGTCACCCATATGGGTCCTCTGTGAATAGGTGTTCTTAGTCATGCAACAATCTCTCTAACATTGCTCTTTTTTTCAAGACAGGGTTTCTTTGTAGCTTTGGAGCCTTAGCTCTTGTAGATGAGGCTGGCCTGTCTCTTTCTCCCAGGTGCTGGGATAAAAGGTGTGCGCCACCACTGCCCAGTGATAACATAGTTTGTACAAAGAATAGAATTTTCCAACCATGTCAGAAAAATCACTTCTCAGTGGATGGCTTGTCAATTTAAGAAAGTAATAAATGAAGCATGCTGTCCCTTGTGCACAAGTATGTAGTACAAATACAAAATTCTAATTGTGTGTTCATGAGCAAGTTGAGAGAAATACAGCTAATTTTGATGGAAAGGCACTGAGAAGACTGCGGGGTCGGGGATGTTTTTGGTATAAGAAATGAAATGATAGCTGGGAGTGTGCATCAGAATAGTTATGGGCAAGAGTTAAGTTGAATCAAAGTGTTTATATATATATAAAGTGAGAGTGCACCAGTATGGTGCAAACCCAGCTTTCCTGGTTTATATGAATGGAATAGAGAATATGCTTCCTATACAGAATCACCACCTTGACTTAGAAGAAACTTAGATTTTTGCTAAGCTGTCTGAAAATGGTTGGTGCAACTAAGTACCAAGTATTGCCACTTGTGGCTGGGGGGAAAAGGCTGTTCTTGTTCCTGAGATTATATTATGTTTATTTCAGGGGCCCTCCTCGCCAAAGACAGCCTAGAGAGGACGGCAATGAAGAGGACAAAGAAAATCAAGGAGACGAGACCCAAGGTCAGCAGCCACCTCAACGTCGGTATCGCCGCAACTTCAATTACCGACGCAGACGCCCAGAGAACCCTAAACCACAAGATGGCAAAGAGACAAAAGCAGCCGATCCACCAGCTGAGAATTCGTCCGCTCCCGAGGCTGAGCAGGGCGGGGCTGAGTAAATGCCGGCTTACCATCTCTACCATCATCCGGGTAAGTATGGTTTGGTGCCCTGTGGCCTCCATTGCACTGTTTTCTAGTGCATAAGAAACTAAAAATGATAATAGAATAAGATAAGTGTCATTCACTATATAATCCAAGTTAGACAAAATGTCCCCCTTTAGATCAGTCTTTGCGTATGTTTTGACTATGAGCTTGTGACTGCGTTTCTGAATCAGTCAGCTCTGACCTTGGCAGAAAGCTAAGCAGAGTCTTAGTTCCAGTGCTCTGGCGAAATGTGGATTTCAAGGTTTTAGAAAGTAACCTTACAAAATTAATAGTGCCCACCTTTAATTCTAGTACTGCAGGCCTCTAAATTTGAAGCTAGCCTGAAAAGCAAGTCTTTGGCATTACTTGCTGGTAAAAGTAATCTCAGCCGGGCAGTGGTGGTGCATGTCTTTAATTCCAGCACTTGGGAAGCAGAGACACACAGATCTATTGAGTTCAGGACAGTCAAAGCTACAGAAATCATGTTTTTAAAAAAAAACAGGGCCGGGCGGTGGTGGCGCACGCCTTTAATCCCAGCACTCGGGAGGCAGAGGCAGGCGGATCTCTGTGAGTTCGAGACCAGCCTGGTCTACAAGAGCTGGTTCCAGGACAGGCTCCAAAACCACAGAGAAACCCTGTCTCGAAAAAACAAAAATAAATAAATAAATAAATAAAAACAGGGAAAAAGTCCTGCTTCTGGGGTTGCCATTTTCTCCTCCAGATGTAGTAATGTCCACTTGTGTTGTAAATCAATCTTAGGCAAAATGAGGTGGTTAAAATGTGACTGTTCTAGAGTGTGGGTGGTCTACTATGTGAAGACTTAAGAGGATGATAGTAAATAAGAGTCTTCTCTTTGCAGTTTGGTCATCCAACAAGAAGAAACGAATATGAAATTCCAGCAATAAGAAATGAACAAAGATTGGAGCTGAAGACCTTAAGTGCTTGCTTTTTGCCCGTTGACCAGATACGCTAGAACTATCTGCATTATCTATGCAGCATGGGGTTTTTATTATTTTTACCTAAAGATGTCTCTTTTTGGTAATGACAGATGTGTTTTTTAAAAAAAAAAAAGGTCTGGTTTTTCTCAATACACCTTTAATGGTTTTTAAATTGTTTCATATCTGGTCAAGTTAAGATTTTTAAGAACTTCATTTTTAATTTGTAATAAAAAGTTTACAACTTGATTTTTTCAAAAAAAGTCAACAAACTGCAAGCACCTGTTAATAAAGGTCTTAAATAATAATGTCTGTCTAGTTTTATCTTAATTTAGTGATTTCCTCCCATTTGCAAATAGATGGTCCTAGTGTTAGCCACCCTCTGGGAACAGGGGTACTTCCTTAAGATCAGCCTGTCTGGGGTGTTTAATGTGATAGTTGCCTGTTTTTAATGTAGATTAGTTCATCTGTCCAGAATGCTCTGTAAGGCATCTTTCTTTTGCTACAAAGTCAAAGGGTAGGAAAGTTATGAAGTGCTTGCTGTTCAAGTTCAAGATATGTTCCCCTGTAGAAAAGCTCCATAGAATGTGTGTTCCTTACACTAGAGAATGTCTGAATGGGGAATAACGGCTGTAGTTTGTCCACCAAGTCTTCCAAATTTAGTACCATTTCTCTTTTGTTTCAGTGCGAGGTTTCTCTGTGTGACAGTCCTAGCTGTTCTAGGACTACCTCTTATAGGCTAAGATGGCTTCAAACTCACAGAGATCCGCCTGCCTCTGCCTCCTGAGTGCTGGGATTAAAGGTGTGTCACCACCACCCAGCTAGGACCATTTCTTTATAATAGAAAGTAATAAGAATTGATGGGTCATCCCTATTAAAGTAAATACACTGTGGGATATGTTAGTTAGTGTTTGCTTATACCAGCTATGGTTTCTGAAAATTCTGTGGTCAAGAGTGCAGTAGAGAAAATTACTGGCAAGATATCTATAGGTGGGTGTGTCAATATGGAGACAATTATCTAATGTGAATGTGTAGCCAGTTTTCTAGTCACAACCAGGAGATTAATATATGCATTAAAGTGTTTTGTGTCATTTTATATTAAAATAACAACAACTCAGTCACCTTAAACCTATAATCTGGTAGTTGCTTGGTCCTTGAAGCTAAGTGCCTTAGCAACTTTACCTACTGTTCCTGGAGAGCTATATATGTTCAGTCCAAAATGGGAGCTTGAAAGCATTGGTTTTGGAATTTGGAAAGGAATCAAGTAGCAGAACACATCAACTAGCAACGAGGAAAAGCCAAGGGAGTATCTGCCCTTTCTGTCTGGTCTGCTAACAGAAGGCACTGCCCATGATTTGGTATGGGTATGTCAAGACAATCAGGACATTCCTTTGAATCATAGCTCCCTGCACCCAGGAGATTCTAATTTGTCACTGCAGTGGTGCTGATATTTGGCAAATGGAATCTTATTTGGGAAGGAAAATGACCCAGGGGTTATAACTGTAGAATACCTCTGGATACCTAGAAGTCCAAGTGAGAGTTGGAACAGAGATCCAGAAGACAGATTGTAAAATACATGTTCAACAGTGGAGGTGAAGGTAGAGGGTGAAGAAATCTGGAGACAGGGTAGCTGTGCTGGAGTGGAGAATACACAACATGGGTGCTTCAGCCCATCTTTAGATGAGTGTTGGGGACTAGTCTGTGTGCCAGGCATGGCTATGGTAATGGCCATGACTGGAAGTGAGAAGGCCAAAGACAAATGTGATGGTCAGAAAAATACTCCAATAATCGCTCAGTCAGTGAAGTTAAGTGATATCATGAAAATTAGGGAGTAGGGCTGGAGAGATGGCTCAGTGGTTAAGAGCATTGCCTGCTCTTCCAAAGGTTCTGAGTTCAATTCCCAGCAACCACATGGTGGCTCACAACCATCTGTAATGGGGTCTGGTGCCCTCTTCTGGTCTGCAGGCATATACACAGACAGAATATTGTATACATAATAAATAAATATTTAAAAAAAGAAAATTAGGGAGTAAAAACATTACTGTGGCTGGTGGTGGTGTGTGCCTTTAATCCCAGTGCTTGGGAGGCAGAGGCAGGCGGATCTGAGTTTGAGGACAGCATGGCCTACAGAGCTACACAGAAATCCCATCTAAAAATGTTACTGTGCTTATAAGGCGGCTGGTGAGAGCAGGCCCGGCTGTCCATGGTGACTAATTGTTGGAGGATTAGGGCTGCCAATGGATGTACAGTCAGCTTCCTGGAGCCTCTCATCTGTTTCTGTGACAAAACCATGAACATGATCAGATAACTTGTTTTTAAGAGGAAAAATGTTAAAAAGGGTTGTGTTTACAGTGGTATCAGAGTTAGAGTTCATGGTAGCCAGCAAAGGCATTTTGTAGGACTGAAAGCAAATGCCACCACACCCTTTGAAAGCTCATGTCTTAATCCACAAGGCTGACCACGAACTCAACATGGCCTTAAGACTACACCTAATTTTCCAAGCAGCCCAACTGAAAGCCCAAGTATTGGGTCTATGGGAGCCATTTTCATTAAAATCTTCACTATCCTCCAGAGGCCCTAGTCATCCTTTACCACACTCAACCCCCATATCCAGAGACTGAATTCTGTGGACTTTGAGGCCCACTCCACTGCTGGTCATCTGGTAAGGTCTCTGCTGCATACTTCTCCCCCTGAGTATAGTGGGCTTAGCAGGGTATGGTGGTACACCCAGAAAGGAAGAGGCAGAAGGACTTCTTGTGAATTGGAAGCCAGGCTGATCCACATAGCTCCAAACGACATAGATCCCTGTCTCAAAACGGAAGTCCACAAACAAGAAGTGTCTAGAGACTTAATCTCCCTTTGCTGGAGCCTTAATGTGCCATCAGTTCTGTGTCCAGTTCCAGTTTCCTTTTCCTGGAACGTGCTCGGCACCATGTACATCACAAAGCTTTCATACCATTTCCTCTTGGCTGTAACAGTTCCTGCAGATAGCTAAGTGACTTTCTCCCTCTGTTCTTTTAAGGGCTGTGGTTTAGAAGTTCATCCCTTACTGACAGGCTTAAAAGTGGCACTCTCTTGCTGTGCTCTCCTGGTCACCAGGGTTCCTACTCTGCTTCTTTATTTCCAGTCTATCTCTGGTAGGAGGTAAGCCCCATAAGGGCACGAAGGCTCATGCTTTGGGTTAAAAACAATATCAAATGTGTTGAAAATAAACATCCTTGAACAGTGAGGTGGAGTAAGGGCAATAGCTGGAGGGGATGGTGACTATGGTTGCTATTAATTACATAGCATGGGCCCAGGGCCTTAAAATCAATTTAAGTCTTGTGATATGCCTTGCCTTCATGCTGTGTCAACAAAGCAGAGAGGAACCACTCCCATTATGAGGGCTCCGCCCTTATGACCTCATCCAAACAGAATGATTTCCTGCTAAGACTTGGATCTGAAATTTACCCCAAAGGCCCATATGTTGACAGCTAGCTCTTGCCAATAGCACTAGGGGTGTCTGAAGGAAGGTCTCATTTTACCAGGAAACATACCCTCAAGGGTTGTGAGCCTCTTGTTTTATTTAGCTCATTTCTTGGGCCATGAAGTAAGCAGCTTGCTCTGTGAGCTTCTGATGTGACAGACTGCCTCACCACAGACCCAGAAGTTAGGGAAGAGGGCCAAAAGTCACCAAGAGAAACCTGCACCAGCTTTGGTCCTGTACTTGCATATTCTAAGCAAGCACTCTACCAATGCCTGTTTCAAGACCACTACTGAAAGCTCACAAGAACCCCAAAGGCTCTGTCATCAAATACCCTCACATGGGTAAAGACTTGAACATGAATGTGGGGCGGGGGGACACCTGACAGAATTGCACCCGGTGCATTGTATAGTTTGCACATTAGCCAAGTAAGTCTTGAAAGTGGAATGAAAGGTTCAGTATAGGTCAGTAGAGCTGAGGGAAGTTAGAATGAGAGAACATGATTTTATGGGGATGAAGAAAAAAATCAGTTTTAGGGTTGGGGCTGATCTGGGAGGAGTGGAGGGACTGAGTATGATCACTAAAAATTGTAAATGCTTTATTCTCTAATCTGGTACCACCAGCTCATTTTACCTGTGTTAAATTATTTGGTGATGGCAGAGGTAGGCGGATCTCTGTGAGTTCGAGACCAGCCTGGTCTACAAGAGCTAGTTCCAGGACAGGCTCCAAAACCACAGAGAAACCCTGTCTCGGAAAAAAAAAAATTATTTGGTGATGGTGGTGGTTTGGTTTTGGGTTCTTTTGGCTGTCCAGGAACTAAGTAAACCAGACTAGCATCATACAGATCCTTCTGCCTCTGGAGTGATGGGATTAAAGGTGTGTGCCACTAATGCCTGGCTTATAACCCGTTTTGAGACAAACCTGAGTTTGGACTCTGCCAGTGCCTCAGCCACCATCATTCTAGAGCGAGATAACTGCATTGCTTACGTCAAGGGCCAAGACTGAACTGAAATGCTGTAGCCAAAAGACCTGACTGGCAACCTGGTAGGCATTAAGTTGTAGAACATTTGCTTCACTAAACTCCTTTGCAGCTACAGTTATTCATTCTGTGACCTAGAAAACTGGATCAGTGAGACAGGGAGTGACAACACCAACTAAAGGTCTCAGGGTCTCAGACAGGCCTTTGCTCTTCTCAGAGGGTGGCACTCCCATGGACACTGTGACAAAGGAAGGCCAGAAGAACTGCAGGAATGCAGATAAGTCCAGACGTTGTTAGTCTCTTATTAACTACTTTTTAGGTGCAAAAATTAACTTTTTATTCATTTATTTGAGACACAACTTTGGGTATGGTCCTGGTTGCCGTACTTATAGACCAGGCTAACATCAGATTCGGGATCTACCTCCCTCTGCCCTCTTAAGTCCTGGAATTTAGGCTGTATGCCGCTATCCCCAGGTATGTGTCGTATGTATGTAGTGCTGTGTATCAAATTCACAGCCTTGGATATGCTGGTAAGTACTCCATCACCAAGTACACTCATAGCCCTTGCCCCCCATAATCTCAGGTATTTGCATACTTGGTACTGTTTAGGGGAAGATTAGGTTATGGCCCCCTTTTTTTTTTTGTCTTTGCCTCTGCCTTTGTCTGGATGGTTTGTCATAGCAACAGAAAAGTGATTAATACAGACTGGTATCCCAGCACATAGAATGGTCCTGCCTTCATTTATGGTATGTGTATCATCTGTGTTTAGTGCATGCATGTGAAGTTTGTGGGTTCACATACCCAGACAAATTTGTAGGTCAGAGCAGAATATTGGGTGTTTTCTATTGCTATGTGCTTTAACTACCTTGGGACAAGGTCTCACCAGACTAGAATAGAAGCTCATCATTTGAGCCATGCTAGCTATCCAACAAGTGAAGGAGGATGCTTAAAAGAAGTCCCACACTAGCTCAGAATTGAGAATAATAGATGGTTATTCATTTAGGGGTAGACTCACAAATCAGAATCCTCTGCTGGGATGGAGAACAGCAACCAAATCCTGCAGCCAGAAAAGAGGCTGGACGCACGCTTTACATTGGCATAAATAGTATAAGAGGCCACGCCCAAGTGGGCTGTTACTTAGACTAATGGCTATAGGATTTCCTGCACCAAACAAGCTCCCATAATCTTCCCGTGTCTGCTTTGCAGTAGATGGAGTCACAAGGCATACAAAGTTGTGCTGGCTTTTTACACACATGCTGGGATCCAGACAGGTGCTCATAGAGCACATACATGACCCTTACCCACTAAGTATCTCCCCTCTTAATGAACTCAATCCAGAAATTCATTTTGGGGACTGGAGAGCTACACTGCTGTTCTTCCAGAGAACCCAGGTTCAGGTCCCACTACCCATATGGCAGTTTAACTGTGTTAACTCCAGTTCCAGGGGATCTGTCATATACGTATGTGCAGGCAAAGCAACATGTATGTTTGAAAAGGGGAGGTTGCTTGAGATGACTCAGTGGTTAAGAGCACTGGCTGCTCTTCCAGAGGACCTGGGTTCAGTTCCCAGTACATACAAGGCAGCTCACACCTGTCTGTAACTCCAGCTCCAGGAGTTCCGACACCCTCACACAGACACACAGGCAAAAATACCAATGTGCATAAATAAATAAAAAGAAACTCCTTCAGACATGCTCATCAGACTGCCTCCTAGGTTATCCTAGATTCTGATGGTATTGACAATATTAACCCTCAAAGATGCCTCCACTAACATCTTCACTTGCACTGTTGCTGGCTCTGCCTTTGCTTCCCCATTTTTTTCACAGACATTTCCTTAGTCAAATTCTCAACATTTAGTCTTCTTGAGGCTTTACTACTTGAAGTGCCCAGCCACCAAAGAGACATGGAAATGTGAGCACGAAGGGCTGGGATAGCCCTTTGTGGTGATGCCTGCAGTTCTGGCACTAGCAGAGCCAAGGGTATCATTGACTACAGCCTGGGGATGAGACCGTGTCTCAGAAAGAGATGGGCCTTCTGGGAAGATGTGTAGAGGCAGCCAGAATCCGAACACCCAGAACTGAATACCACTGAGAAGTGGTTTCTGTTGGAATGGAAATTCAGTCTGGACTGTTGTAACTTTATGATGTTAATGTAACTCCCATAGTAGCCGCCAGAAAAATAGGTATTTATATATACATAGAGGAAAAGTGCCTTTCCCCCCCCCTTAGGACAGGGTAACTCGCTTTGTAGACCAGGCTGGCCTCAAACGCACCGAGTTCCACTCTGCCTCCCGAGTGCTGGGATTAAAGGCGTGCAACATTACACCCAGCTATGAAAAAGTGCTTTTTAATGTTTTACTGAGAAAAGTGATCCTCACCAGCAAGTACTTGAGGGGGAAGAAGTGGGCTCCAGCCAAATGATGGAATTTAATGAATAAAACAGTGATCCAGTTATATGTCCTTCACAATAGATGCCTACTAGATTTTGAGACAAAAATGAGAATGGAAGGATTAAAAAAAAATTCTACACAAATATTTAATTGTAAGAGATCCCAGTGGTTATTAAATTTTTGTGTGTGTGGTGTGGCCAGAAGTTGACTTCTGGTGTCTCAGTTCTCCTTATGTTTGGGCTGGAACTGTTTTTGTTTTCCTTGAGCCAAGGTATCTCACTGAAGGTGGAGCTGCTGGCCCGCAGTCTGAAGATTGTCTCGCCTCCACCTCCCCAATGTTATTTTAGGCAAGCCGCTCCTTGGGCTTGCCCTGTGTTGCTGAAGACTCATGTCCTCAGCAGGCAGTGTATCAGCCGAGCCATCGTCCCAGCCTGACACTATATTAATAAAGCAAAAGTGTGTTTCAAATCTAGAAAGTTAATAGGACTGAAGTCACTCAGTAAAAGCCGAGCAAGCCTGCCAATTCAGATTGGATACTCAGAATCACATTAAAGCCAGGTATGGTATAGCATGTGTAATACCAGCATGGCTGAGATGGGGGACTGAGACTGGAGAATTGCCTGGAAGCCCATGAGCCAGCTCTCCTAGAGTAAATATTTAGTGCAGCACAAGAAACCAGAGACCCTCAGAACAAGGTGGTAAAAAAGAACTGCCTGGGAAGTTGTCCTCTGGCTACATGTGCTGTGGTACACATGTCAGCATGCGTGCATCCACAGTAAATAAGTTTTTAAGGCATGATGTCTAATTTTAATAAACTCCAAGATAGGCAGAGTTTGCTTGTTCGTTTTCAGCTGCCTAGACACGAAATAATCCCACAGAAACTATTAATTAAAACACTGACCAATTATTTAGGCGTATTGCTAGCTAGCTCAATTTAAGATAAATTATATCTTAAATTAACCCATCTCTATTAATTTTTGCATGGCCTACCAGCAAGGTTTACAAGGCTTGCCCCATTTGGTGAGGCTGCATATGAATTTTTGCCTCCTCCAGGTTATATTTGGGGCTCTCAGAGGTCTCTCTGGAGTTAGATACCTTCCATGGACACTCCATGCTAGTCCTTTAGACTGACCTTGAGGTACTGGGGTGGGGAGGAAGTGTGTGGGAGACAATGAAGGAGTGAAAGCTGTAAGTTTGAGGACTTTGACCTCCCAGCATCTCCTGAAGCGACCCCATCCAAGGCTTTGTGTCCACTCTGCTGTTTACTGCTCTGGTCTCAGGCTGAGGGCTCTGGCAGACGCTGGGGAAGATAAGCTCACATACAAAGGGATGGTTCTAATGTCATCGCCGTTGTGTTTTAGTAAACAGAATCCCAGAAGTGAAATTGGCAATGTATACATTTAAGAACCATGCCCATGCATTCGGTTCCTGATGTCCCAGGCCCTGGGGGAAAGGACCAGGAAGCTATAGGCTGAGAAGAACCTTGAAAACCAAGAATATGACAGAAGGCTTTGAGACAATTTCAAGAAATTATTTTTGTGCTACATAATACTGTAACTATGTGTGATAACGACACTTGAATATTGGCTATTTTTTTAATTTCTTGATTCTTACCTGATAAGGTGCAACTGAAACAATGGCTGGATTTGCTTTAACGTCTCTTAGAACAAGTTCATGGGCAAGGAAAGTTATGACATTGAGAAGCCCCATCCCCTGACGAGGTCCACTCTACCCCTCTTTGTACATTTGCTAATGAAAGAAAAATAAAAGTTTGAAGAGAACTCCAGTGTTTGCCGGCTGCATCCGTCATCACCCTCACCCTAACCAAGGAATAAAAACCACTTGATATCTGAGCACACTCGAGTCTCACGGTGCCTCAGACTCCGTCAGTGCGTCACCTGGCCTGATGGCCACTCACTGTCTCAGTTCCCACCTAGGGCTCCTGTCAAGGGTGACGTTTTGACAAGACTTCTATGTGCACCATCACTGCCCGGCTTTAAAAAGATTTTATTTTTAATTATGTGTATGTGTTTGTACGGATGTATGCCATGTGAGTGCGGGTAGCCAGAGTCTGGACGAGGCCAGGGTGTGCTTGTGAACCAGGTGAAGTGGATACTGGGAACTGAACTTGGGTCCTCTGGAAGCAGCAACCAGGGCTCTAGCCATTCCTTTAGCTCAGCAAAAATTTGAGACAGGGTCCAAAAACTTGTGACTATCCTGTGTCCACCTCCTGAGTGCTGGGGTTCCAGGCATGCACTACTATGACTGTTTCCTGTAGAGCCAGGGAGGAGGGTCCAGACTTGGGGCTTGCACACACTAGATAAACACTTTACCAATTGAGCTGATCTCTCACCTTCTCCATGAGTTTTTTTTTTTTGTTTGTTTGTTTTTTTGTTTTTTTTTTTTTGTTTTTTGGTTTTTTTTGAAAGGCCTGAGGATCTCAAGAGCTGATCTTAAAGATGTTCCTGGATTGCTTGTGCCTTCAGGCATCTGGCTGAAGCAAGTTACTGAAGGAAAATGCCATAGTACTAGGTGTACACTGTCTCCATGAATGGTTTTTGTTTTTTTTTTTTCGAGACAGGGTTTCTCTGTGGCTTTGGAGCCTGTCCTGGAACTAGCTCTGTAGACCAGGCTGGTCTCGAACTCACAGAGATCCGCCTGCCTCTGCCTCCCGAGAGCTGGGATTAAAGGCGTGCACCACCACCGCCCGGCTGCATGAATGGTTTTTCAAACGTCAAATACAGTGCCAGTTTGAGATACATAATGTGTCAGTACATGACCTAAGAGAAAAGACATGAGCTCGGCCCAGTAGGGAAAACATTAGAAAGGGAGCCATGGAATCCAGATACCAAATGTCCGAGGATAAAGCCGCCGTGTAACATGTTCTGGGAGGAAGAGGGGGCTGGAGAAGGGTGGCAGTGTATGAGCTCCTCCGTGTGGACCATCCTGGCCTCCACATTGAGTCAAAGAGAAACAAACCATCTGGCTACCTGTGATCAGGGAAATACAATAGCCAAGGAAAAATCAATAGGCAGGGTTAAAGGCCGACTAAACACAGCTGAAGATAAAATTAGCTCCCTGAAAGGTTGCAGAAGGCAACCGTATCAGCTAACATTTCATCTTGAGGTTAGGGAGGTTGCTTCACAGAAGTACCATTTGGAGTGAGACAAAGACACTCTAATGGCTACACCAGAAATCTCTTAGAACTGATAAACAGTTCATCAAAGTAGCAGGCTACAAAGTCAACCCACGATAAGCAGGCGCTTTCCTGTATACAAATAAAGGATGCGGAGAAAAAAAATCTAACAGTTCTGCTCACCATAGCTTTAAGAAGACAACCGAGGAAGAAACCTAACCAAAGACCTGGAAGACTTGTACAATAAAAACCTTAAAACACAAAAGAGACAAAATGACACTAGATTTCCTTGTGCTCATGGATTGGAAACATTAAAAGTATAAAAATGGCTATCCTATCAAAAGCTATCAGCAGATTCATTACAATTCCCATCAAAATCCAAAGTCATTCTTCATAAGAATAGGGGGGAAAAGCAATGCTAAAAACTCTTGTGGAGGCAGGTGGATCTCTGTGAGTTCGAGACCAGCCTGGTCTACAAGAGCTAGTTCCAGGACAGGCTCCAAAGCCACAGAGAAACCCTTGTTTCAAAAACAAAAGCAAACAAACAAACAAACAAAACTCATGGAGAAGGTGAGAGATCAGCTCAATTGGTAAAGTGTTTATCTAGTGTGTGCAAGCCCCAAGTCTGGACCCTCCTCCCTGGCTCTACAGGAAACAGTCATAGTAGTGCATGCCTGGAACCCCAGCACTCAGGAGGTGGAGACAGGATAGTCACAAGTTTTTGGACCCTGTCTCAAATTTTTGCTGAGCTAAAGGAATGGCTAGAGCCCTGGTTGCTGCTTCCAGAGGACCCAAGTTCAGTTCCCAGTATCCACTTCACCTGGTTCACAAGCACACCCTGGCCTCGTCCAGACTCTGGCTACCCGCACTCACATGGCATACATCCGTACAAACACATACACATAATTAAAAATAAAATCTTTTTAAAGCCGGGCAGTGATGGTGCACATAGAAGTCTTGTCAAAACGTCACCCTTGACAGGAGCCCTAGGTGGGAACTGAGACGGTGGAGTGGCCATCAGGCCAGGTGACGCACTGACGGAGTCTGAGGCACCGTGAGACTTGAGTGTGCTCAGATATCAAGTGGTTTTTATTCCTTGGTTAGGGTGAGGGTGATGACGGATGCAGCCGGCAAACACTGGAGTTCTCTTCAAACTTTTATTTTTCTTTCATTAGCAAATGTACAAAGAGGGGTAGAGTGGACCTCGTCAGGGGATGGGGCTTCTCAATGTCATAACTTTCCTTGCCCATGAACTTGTTCTAAGAGACGTTAAAGCAAATCCAGCCATTGTTTCAGTTGCACCTTATCAGGTAAGAATCAAGAAATTAAAAAAATAGCCAATATTCAAGTGTCGTTATCACACATAGTTACAGTATTATGTAGCACAAAAATAATTTCTTGAAATTGTCTCAAAGCCTTCTGTCATATTCTTGGTTTTCAAGGTTCTTCTCAGCCTATAGCTTCCTGGTCCTTTCCCCCAGGGTCTGGGACATCAGGAACCGAATGCATGGGCATGGTTCTTAAATGTATACATTGCCAATTTCACTTCTGGGATTCTGTTTACTAAAACACAACGGCGATGACATTAGAACCATCCCTTTGTATGTGAGCTTATCTTCCCCAGCGTCTGCCAGAGCCCTCAGCCTGAGACCAGAGCAGTAAACAGCAGAGTGGACACAAAGCCTTGGATGGGGTCGCTTCAGGAGATGCTGGGAGGTCACAGTCCTCAAACTTACAGCTTTCACTCCTTCATTGTCTCCCACACACTTCCTCCCCACCCCAGTACCTCATGGTTTTAATCACCGCCTAAATTGGTTGTGTAATTCATTAAGGTCTGACCCTCTGCCCTTCCAGCCCCCAGAATGGGAAGAGAGGGCTTCCTTAAATGGAGGAACAGATGATACCACCCTACTTCCAGGTCCCGTCCTTGCATGGAGCTCTCTTCGCCCACAGCCTGCCCCTGACAACCACAAGATATAGCCAGTACATTCTGCCTCCAAATTCCCCCACCAAATTTTGAGCCTCCTAGCCCTCAGACTCTTAAGAGGGCACACAAAGTTTCCTGCCAGCTTCATACTCAAATGCTGCTGAGTACCAGACCCGGGAAGGGGACATCTGTGTCACACTAGGTTCCTAGGCTTCAAACTCTGTTAGTCGGGCTGCGTGTAACAGGATTCAAAGTAGAAATCATTAAGGACAAAGGAACATGGATGGGAAGGATGTGGGCGTCTCCTCCAGGGGTCTGGATTCCGGAGAGGCAGGAAGTGGATGAAACTTCCTTTCTGGTCTTGCCTCTCCCCCACCCTCCACAGATGGTTCAGA
The DNA here is from genome assembly GCF_037038515.1 of Microtus pennsylvanicus. NCBI lineage: Eukaryota > Metazoa > Chordata > Mammalia > Rodentia > Cricetidae > Microtus > Microtus pennsylvanicus. Next base: position 52,749,375 of record NC_134591.1, on the reverse strand, counting down.
GGGTCTGAGTGTAGGCCTCAAGGAAGTACCGCCAGTGTGAAGCACACACCGCAAAGGAACTGTGTGAATTCTGATGCCCGGGTTCACCTGACCAACTTAGTCTTCGTGTCTGGGAGGAGGCTGGGCATCCACTTCTAAGAGACTCCAATGTGCACCCAAGTCCAGGAACCCCTTGATGGTTTCTGGCACCCAGAGAGGACTCAGCTGCAGTTCTCATAGCTCAAGGGGCCTCGCTCAGGAAACCTGTTTAGGATCAGAAGCGTCCATGGGGGTTGACGGCTGCCACCAATCAGAAGATTAATTGGCCAGCAGTTTAGCAGGTATATCATTATCTGGCCATAGCATCTCTGTGCCTGCTTCCCTCCTCCTCCACCACTGTCAGCTGTAGTGTTTTGGTCTTTGCACCCCGGGATTGCACAGTCTTGAACAAGAAGCTGAACAAGGCTCTGGGGATTCAGTCACTTGGCGGGAGGTATGGTCACAGACTAGAAGTGGAAGAAGCTGGCGCTAGCTAGTTAGCTAGGAAGGTGTGTTGGAAGCATGAGAGGGGTAGTGGTGGATGTCTCTTCTCAGGAGAGGGACAGACCTGGAGTCCAGGGAGAGGGTTGAGTGGCAGAAGCCCACAAGTGAAGGCAGGGGCCAGCGCACTCTGGATGGGAGCACTGAGGATGAAGGACACGGCTGGCTCTTTGCTGAGCTTTCTTCCCCTCAGTTCCTCCAAGGACTTTACCTCTTCTAGAAGGTCATACCTGGCCTCAAAGACCCACAGCCCTGTCCCCTGGCCGCACTTCAGCACAAGGAAGCTGACAATCACTGTAGGATTAGGGTGAGAGCTGAGCTGAGGGCTTTGGAGTCTGCGCAGGACAGTCCTCTCTGTCCTCTTCCTCACTGAGGGAGCTCCTACAGTGTCCCGTCACTCAGCTGTGACCCAGTCCTTAATTGGGCCTTACAGAGAGTGTCCTTTTCTTCAGGAGGGCTCCCAAGGAGAGCTTAGGACATTCTACCTACCTATGGGATGGTCTCCATGCCAGGGGTTCCCTCACCGTGAGGTCCTGCACCCTTCCTAGGTCAGGCTTTAGGTGGCCTCTAGGACTAGCTGTGGTTTCCCCTCATCCAAGTCCTGGTACCAAACTCCAAGGTGGGGCAGGCAGCTTAGGGAGCAGGAACTGTAAATGCTCCCTGCTTCCTCTGCCTGCGTTCTCGAGCCCAGCGCAATAGCCCTAGGAGTTGGTTCTGACCTCTCTAGTCCAGACCCCACCCTAGGCGCGTGGGAACAGACAGAATGACATCACACTCGGGGCTGAATATTCGCTTCTCTTTCCATAAAGTACCAAACACACCGTCTAGATGTGGTAGTGGGGAGGGCCTGGCTGGGAACCCGAACTTTACACACCCAGGGGGCCCTTGATGGAGGCGGGCAATTTAACAACCGGTCTGCAAGTCAAAAGAGAAAAAATGGGTTAGTGGGACGAGCCAAGGTGAAGCAGACAGGGGCTGTGGAGTCAGGGCCCAGGTACACGAGTCTTAGGGCAGCCCTGCCTGGGGCCCATTCCTGGGGACAAGAGTGAGACAGTCTGACCTTGTGACCTGTATGGGCACCCAAACAATGTTGGGCAATTAACTGTGAGAGCCTGAGGCCCGTTCTCTGAAGCTCAGTGTCCTTGGGTGTCATGTGGGGGACAGTCCTTAGCCTAGAGAATTTCCTCTAGCTGGTTGCTGGGAGGAGCTGCTGGATGGGTACAAGGGCTCTCTGGCCCAAAGTGCTGTGCGCTGGGATCCTTCTGTTGCTCTGAGATCCTCAGGGCCCAGCATATAGTAGGCAGGTGGCCCTTTCAGTTAATAAGTGGGCAGCTGAAGGAGCCTGAGGCCCTGTGTGCTCGTTCTGCTATAGACAGAACAGGCTTGGGTCTCACTGGGTGACATGTGTTGCCTGGGTCTTGCTTCTGATCTCTTTGAGTGTCTTGAGTCTGTAGCTCAGAGCCTGTGTTGGACATTGGAGCTCCAGACTGAGTTCAAGGGATCTGGACCCTGCCTACCCTTGCCCAGGGTATCATGGAGGCTGGCTGGAGTTCTGGGCAAGAGGGTTGCTGGAAAGATGAGCTGGGCTGGGCAGGGCAGGCCGACTCAGACGTACTCTCGGGCAGCAGTTGAGGGTCCAGAGCGATAAGGCTGTGGGATGCTGTTGACTCTCTCCGGCTCTGGACATGTGCAGCAAAGAAAGGAGCCCCCCAGCATGGCCAGGCCAGCAGAGGCCCAGCCGACAAACAGAGCTGGACCAAATTCATACCTGTAAGAGGTAGGGAGGGCTATATCAGGTTGCAGACCCTAGACCAGCCTGGTCCCAACCAGCACCTGGTGGACAGAAGACAGCACACAAGATATCCCAGGCCGCCTCCTCATTTCCGCATGAACTAGGGTGACTGCCCTGCCTCCCTCCCCACTAGCCTGTTCACAGCACATAGCTCAAGTCTAGGTAGGCAGTTCAGGCTCAGTTCCTCATCTGGCTGGTGGAGGGATGGGTACAGAAATTTAGATGGATGCAGCGGGACAATCTGTGGCCTTCTTTCCCAGTCACGGTCTGGTCTACAGACCAGCATCTAGCTAGGGCAGCTCCTCGCTGCCCTCTAGAGATTGTTGCTCTTCTGTCTGATCCTCTGGGCTCTCCACATCCAGCCTGGCTCTTCCAGAGTTTTCTTCCCCTCCTAGAACAGCTACCTTCAGGGCCCAGTTCCTATGGGACCTCCAGACTGGGATATTTGCCCTGTTGCTCTCCTCCACCCCAACCAGAGGGATCTTTTGACCTGTACCTGTAGGGCAGACAGAGGCTTAACTGTGTTCCGAGGACTCAGCCCGGGCAGCCCCGGGAGTCCTGAAGTGATGGTCCTACTCCCTGCTTGTCTCCTTGGGATAGACCTTGTGTGGCAGGTCTTTGTGCTGTAGCTGCTCACCCAGGGCACAGCTCTCTTGTCCAAATTCTCTGTCTTCTCCATGAGCCTTCCCATAGAGACAGCCCAAGCATCCCTTCCCATCCTCCTCCACCCCAGAGTTGGCAGGATAATTGGCTGGGCTGGGAGGAAGGGAAGAACCAGGTCCATCCAGGTTCTTCTGAAAGTCCCTCCCCCATGCCTTTAACCCTACAATTTCTGACCACAGTAGCTCCCGAGAGTACATGGCCTGCATCCCGCTGCCACCTCCCTCACCCAGAGCCCTCTCCTGGAGGCCAAGGCAGCAGCTGCTCCACTGGGCTGGCCTCTCCTCCCTGCAGCAGAGGGCAGCTGCTGCTTCACCCAAGCTGAGGGGCAAATTCTCCTCACAGCTGCTGGGCCTTATCCTAGCTACCCATTTGCTCCAGTCTGTATTACCAGTGCCCCACCCCCATACTACCGCCTCCTCCAAGAGGCCACCTTGACCTGCTGCCGCCAGTGGAAGCAAAACTGCAGGGCATCCTGAGCCCTGTACAAAGCCTCTTTCCTCATCACCCCTTGGAGCCTCAGAACCACAGGAGAGCTGGTTCTGGCATGAAAAGGTTAAATCGCAAGTGACCCAGGTCACTCTAGCATAGAGCTAGACTTCAGACCCAGAGCTAGGGCCCTGGCTGCCCCAGAATGTTCTCAGCAGCTCTCCTGTCCCTCCCAAGGACCTTCATGTGACTCTCCTTTCTCAGAAACTAGCTGGGGCCCATTCCCTATTTCCTCTTCCAAGTGGCAACTGGGACCAGGGGAAGACAGATAAGAAGGAGGCCCAGCTCCTGCACTCACCTGGCGTTGACAGGAGTGCTGGGGTTGAAGAATTCCTGGGTCACCAGGGTAGCATACCACGAGACAGCGGTCAAGGTACAGAGACCTAAGGACCAAATAAGGGGGGGTGCTCAGTTCTGCCCAGCCCTGCCAGCCACATGGGCAGGCTGGCTGCATAGTCAAGAGGGGGGGAGGAGGCAGGGCACTCACCTGCCAAGAGGAAGAGGACACCACCGGAGATGGCCACACGGCCCTTGGCAATGGGGTTACTGTCTCCAACCCGAGTGCACTTCATGCCCACGACACTGAGCACCATGGCCACAAAGCCCAGCAGCACTGCCACGACCATCAGGGCTCTCGCTGACTGGATGTGACCTGGAACAGCGAGGAGGTACTGAGCAGCAGTGGGGAACTCGGGGGGGAGGGGTGGCAACAAGGAGGAATGGGAGGAACCCAGTGTGGAGGGGCTTGAGCAGAAGCCCAAAGAGGTCCGACCACTTGCCTGCTAGTGAGAAGAGACAGTGCGTGGATGAGAACAGAGTGTAGGTGTGTGTGTATTGGGGGGATTCCCACTGGCCCTGACCGGCTCCTCTGAATGGTGCTGAGTGACGGGATAGCTTGACTTTGCTCTTCTGTTGCTTTCTCTTGGGTCTGGTGCACCCCCAAGCAGCAGGAGATGGGGCCGGGTGCCACTCAGGATCGCCAGTTCAAAAAGAGCAGAGAGTGCGAGGCCCACCCAAGCCCAGTGTGGTCCCCAGCAGCAGCCCTGTCAATCATCCATGGAGTGGTATGCCTGCTTCTCTACGGGTGTGCTGGTCAGTTTTAGGCTGCAGACAGTTCAGGGGACCAGTGATCTGATGCCTGGCTCAGTGTGCAGTGGGGCTGGCTGGTACCTGCAGAGCCCTATTGGAGTGCAGGAGGGATGGCCCTGCCAAGGTCAGAGCTGTAAGAGTGTCTGCCTGTGAGCCAGCTTGACGGTCGAAATGCCACATCCCAGGAGTAGGTGTGTATGTGAGCATGTGCATGGGTGTGTTCTAGTGCTTTGTGTCCATCTGTGTGAGGTGTACACACCTGTGTGTGTGTGTACATGTGTCAGTATAGAATATGGAGAGAAGAGGAGCAGATGGTATTAATAGGTTTATAGAGCCAGACCCTCATCTCAGTCCACCCTCCCATGTCCTATGTATTAGTGTCCTGGTTACACAGGAGAACATCAGAGTATGAAGGGTTGGGTGAGTAGTGAGGCGAGGGTGCCAGGACAGGGAACCCAGTCTGCCAGCCTCCTGTACTGAGGCCTCTCCAGAGCCCAGAGACCTGGCTGGCCTGAACTTTCCGGTGTACACAGGACGGCAGTTAGGGAATCACACCAGGATGGAGCATGTAGCCTGGTGAGCCTGGCCTAGACCTCCCCAGTCCCCTCCCAGGCTCCTGCCCGAAGCCTACCGTCCAGGGCCAGAAGCGAATCATAGAGCTTGCATTGCACCTGCCCCGTGCTCTGAGAAGCGCAAGACATCCACAGCCCTTCGTAGAGGCCCACGGCAGTGATGATGGCGTCGCCTGCATAGGAGGACTGCTTCCACTGTGGCAGGGCAGTGCTGGCGATGATGCCCACCCAGCCACCCAGGGCTAGGAAGTAGCCCAGGAGCTGGAGGCCGGAGTTGGCCATGGCCCAGGGAGAAGTCTGCGGATTCCAGGGCTCAAAGATGGGCCAGGGTCCTGAGGAGCGCTGTGGTCATGGTGAGAGTAACAGCTGGAACAGGGAAGCTAAGTGGCACAGGAGTAGGGGAGGAGAGGGGACAGCTGACCAGCCAGCCAGAGGCAGCCCAGCAAAGGCAGTGGCTGCTGGATTCCAGAATGCAGGGGGCGGCCCAGGGGCTGGAAAAGGCCAAAACCCGCCCACAGCCAGTCCTAGGCAGAGTTCTTGCCCAGTTTCTTGGGGGTGGAGGGCGGGACTCAGTGCCCAGGATGGGGTACCCTTGCCCTCCCTGCCTCAAGAGTAAGGCAGGGAGGGGCTAGGAGGAGTGACTCTCAAGGCTTTTCCAACCAGGGAAACCCCTTCAGGAGTGCAGTTTCAGTGGGAATTCTTCTCATCCCTATGCCAAGCTCCAGCTCGGTGGATACTGGCTTTGCTGTGTTTTCGTCCCTGATCTGAACCTGGGCTTTCTTGCCCACTGGCCTTGAGAATGGAAAAAAAAAAGAGATTCTAGTTATAGCAGGAAAAACTAGAGTTAGACATGAGTGTGTGCTTGTGTGTGTGTGTGTGTGTGTGTGCGCGTGCGCACGTGCGTGCCTGTGTGTGTGTGCATCTGAGTGTGTGTTTGTGTGTATGTGTGCACGCGTACTCGTGTGTGTGTGCATGTATGTGTGTGTGTGAGTGCATGCTTGCGTATGTGCTCGGTATGAAAACCAGGCCTTGCACATGTGAGGCAAGCACTCTGCCACTGAGCTATACCCCCTAGAGTTAGTTTTTGGTAGGAGTTCTGAGGCCAGATGTGCAGAGACTGGGCTAGAATGAGGTGTTGAGAAGAGTCCTGGGTACCTGGAAGTCATGTGTGGCAAAATAAGGGGAGACCAAACCAGGAAACATGTGCTGTAGGGTCTGTTTGGAGTCTGAGGAGTCGGAAGAGGAACCCTACAGTTCCTGGGCCAGCAGTGGCTGCAGGCCAGCTTCAGATGTGATGGGGATCTGGGGAGACCTGTGCCAGCACCTGGCATGGGCCTGGAGGAAGAACTGCTTAGCCAGTTAATCCCTTTGCTGGCTGGCTCAGCAGCTCCTGCTGGCACCTGAGACAGCAGGCCTGGGCCCCTAGCTCCAGAGCAGCCTGGCAGGGGCAGTGGCCTCTGCACATTCCTGGGGTTCAGGCTGCCCCCTCCTAGACCCCTGTCCACCCCTTCTCACTCAGGCCTCAGGAACAGGGAATGTTTAACTCCCCTGGGTCTCATTAGCAATCCTCTCACGTTCATTTCAGCCCCACAGGCTTGGCATGGGTGCAGGAAGAATGTTACACCCCTGCTCCCACTCGGGCCGGCCTCCCAGCCGCCCCCCTGCATCCCCTGCATCCCACGGCCTTTCCTGAGCTGCAACACGGCCAGCTTCCTCCCCCACAGCCTCAGCCCCCACTGCAGGGACAAACCCCCAGCCTGTTGCTTTGCATTCTTCACGTGGGTGCCTGGCACTGCCAGACAATGGCAAGCCTGTATGCCCGGTCAGGGCGTGGGCCCTGGTATGGCCTGCAGCTCCAGCTCCAAGCTAGGAGGACCTGGGGGAAGCTGGGCAAGGGGTGAGTGCTGTTGGGTAGACAAGTGTCAGACACTGGGTCCCTCTGACTTCCAGTGTACACAGGACCTGCTTCTTGGGGTAGCCTGCCAATCCTAAAATGCCAATGGGGTCCATCCAGAGCGGTGACAGAGATGGTTCTGACTTCAAATTCTTCTGCCATGCATAACAAAACAATAGGATCAAAAGAAGGAGGGGGTGGTTACCAGAGCCCAGAGTGGAGCAGAAGATAAAAGCAAAAGACTCCTGGGAGACAGTGAGACCCTGTTAACTTCAAGAAGGCCTTCCAGGGTAGGCAGATAACTGGGATGTGTGTGGTGCTGTTTTCTATGGCCTCTTCCTGTGTCTTTACCTTTTTGGTGTTTTTTGGAGGGAGGCATAAGATGCTCCCACCAAATGAGATGACTGTGTAGCCTCAGTGTCTTCATCCCTAAAGGTACAGTGTTTTGCCAAACTGAAAGGATGCTTAGGGGCGGCAGAGGGACTGCCTGTTGAAAAGGTCAGACATGGCCCCTCCTCCTAAAGCTGGGCCTTGGCCTCTGTGAGGAAGAATCAGGACTCATTCTGACCTTGGGAACACTGGTCAGATACCTGGGTCCTGGAGCCTCAGGGGTGCACATAGCACTAGCTGGGACCCCTGTCTTCAGACATATAAGAGCTGAGGTAGACGGGAAAATGGTCACCGTCCACAGAGCTGATGTGTCCCAGATGTGAAGCCTGAGGCAGCAGGATGCCTGCCTGATTGTGTCTCCATTCTGGGCATTCCCTCAAGCCCCACCCTATGGACCCAGAACCTCCACGATTCTTCTTTGTTGTTTTCTTCTTGAAACAGGGTTTCCCTATGTAGCCCTGGTTGTTCTGGAACTTGCTCTGTAGACCAGGCTGGCCTCAAACTCAGAGATCCACCTGCCTCTGCCTCCTAAGTGCTGGAATTAAAGGCATGCGCCCCCACTGCCGAATGTAAGCCTCCAGGATTCTTACGTCCTCCCCTGAAGCTCTCCCAGGTGCTTTTCCCTTTGTTATCTGAGGATTTGGGTCTGTTCTACCTAAATATCCTCCGCTTCCCCAACAGCCTCCCTGCACCAATGCTCCATCTGGAACTTAAGTCCTGCTCTGAAGAGAAGTTCCCTAGCCTGGTATAGCTAGCTTCTCCACCCTAGGAAACCTACCATCCTTGGTGGCCCTGCATCACAGTGACTCTCAGGCATGCAGAGAGGACCAGAAAGCTCAGGGTTCCCAGCCCAGCCTCTCAACAGAGCTAACAAGAACTGCCTGGGTGGACACAAATCACAGTTTAAAATAAAATGCTTTCACTTGGGACTGGAGAAATGGCTCAGTGGTTAAGAGCACTGCCTGCTCTTCCAAAGGTCCTGAGTTCAATTCCCGGCAACCACATGGTGGCTCACAACCATCTGTAATGAGATCTGATGCCCTCTTCTGGCCTGCAGGCATACATGCAGACAGAATATTGTATACATAATAAATAAATAAATAAATAAATAAATATTTTAAAAAAATGCTTTCACTTCTGGTGGGTACTGGACTTTCCTCAGCTACTGAAAAGCCTTGCCATTAGGCAAGTCCCCAGCTTGTCTTCGTCCTCAGCTGAAAAATACAGTAATACCACTTGCTTGTCTAGCTCATGAGGTTATTAGGGCTATAAACTGCCATAACAGTGGCTGACCAAATCTGTCCCCAAGATATTGGTCCTAGGACATGTCTTTCCCGGGGCTGCTTCATCCTGGCATGGCAGAATGCTTAAAGCTGGGAACTGGCTGTCACCTTTTTCACTACTGTGCCTAGCTGAGGGTGGCTTTGGTAGGCAGGTATGTGTTGATCATTGATGGACTGGCATGAAGGTTCATTGTTTTTTCCTCTCGTCATACCAGGGACTGGTCCCCTGTCCTCTCCCACGGCTGGTTAAGAGGGTCTGATTCAGTCAGCTGCAATCTATTATTTTCCTTGTAGGTGCCATGGGAAATTGGAGGTTCAGAAATGGTGCCAACCTTACCACCCCCCAACTGGGTTAAGTTCCCTGAACGGCCACAGGCTCAGGACAAAAATGACTCACGTTAGGCCATACAGCAAGAAAGGAAGGCAATCAACCGTGTACCACCCTCAGCTGCTCTTCCTGTCCAGGCATAGTTGAGCAGCCAAACTGGAATCCCACAATCCTCTGCAGCTTCCCATCCACTACAGCTGGCATATTGTCTTCCTCCTTCTTAAGCACCATGAACAACTTGAGGCTGCACTAGGAGTCTCAGGTAGTCCACTGTCTGACTAGGACAAGGACACTTTGCAGGGCACGGGACAGTCTGATGGCATCTTTTACTCCTTGGGAACAGCACTGTGTACAAATCTTTGGTACCCCTGCCCCAGCTCTGCAGCTTCCCTAGGCACCAGAGACCAATGAGTGCCACACCCATATCTTCCCTGGGTTTGCTGAGTTGTTCCTGATGCCTGTGACACTCCCACAGGCTGTCTCCATGCCAAGCAAGCTTCCTCATCCTGCTGACCTGCTCTTCTACATGCTTCCTAACACAGGCCAAGCATGCGCAGTTGCATCTCAGCTGGGACCCGACGTCATTCCTGGCTTCTGGATGAGTCTCCCAAGCTTAATTACATACATTTGCCTTGGTCCTGTTGCCCCTGAAAACACCTTACCTTCTGTGAGCTCGAAAGAGGCAATCTGTTGTCAGTATGTTGTTAGCATGCATTAAATTGTAAAAGCCAGCTGGGCAGTGGTGGCACACACCTTTAATCCCAGCATTCAGGAAGCAGAAGCAGGCAGATCTCTTGAGTTCGAGGCCAACCTGGTCTTCTACAGAATAAGTTCCAGGACATCCAGGGCTACACAGCGAAACCCTGTCTTGAAAAAAGCCAACTGGCCAACTGACCAATCAACCAACCATCCAACCAAAAATTGTAAAACCCATCTGCCCTAGTATAGAAACTTCTGGAAAACCAGGATGAGACTGATGTAGTGTAGAATTTTTCCCCTCTCTTTTTTCATTTTTTGGTTTTTCAAGACAGGGTTTCTCTGTAGCCTGTCCTAGAACTAGCTCTTGGAGACTAGGCTAGTCTCGAACTCACAGAGATCCGCCTGCATCTGCCTCCCGAGTGCTGGGATTATAGGCGTGAGCCACCACCGCCGGCTTTTCATTTTATTTTATTTTATTTATTTATTTATTTTGGTTTTTCGAGACAGGGTTTCTCTGTGGTTTTGGCGCCTGTCCTGGAACTAGCTCTTGTAGACCAGGCTGGTCTCGAACTCACAGAGATCTGCCTGCATCTGCCTCCCGAGTTCTGGGATTAAAGGTGTGTGCCACCACCGCCTGGCTTTTCATTTTATTTTTTAATTTTACATATCAATCCCAGTTCTTCTTCCCTCCCCTCCCTTCGTCCTGTTCCCCCTACCTCCCTCTCACCTCACCCCCCGTGGAATTGTTTCTGTTGTGTCAGGTGCTGTGTGAGAGTTCTTTTGCAAATATTCTTGGGCGTCTTGGGCTCAGCACATGGGTTACCCCCGTCTTAATGAGGAAACAACTTGGTCGCGTACTTCATGTTTGAGACTATCCCTCAGCTCAGGGCCCAGGCCAGGTCCTTGCCCCTTTCTTTAGTTATCCTTTAGTCCTCTATACAGCAAGGGCTTCACCCAGGCCAGACAGAAAGGACCAACAGTGGTAACAGGAGGTGACCACGTGGCCTGGAGCATCCACCAGCACCGTCTCAGTTTGAGAGGCAGCCTACCTGGCTATCCCATTCACCCTTCTGCCTCCACGCCCAGCTAACTGCTGCAGAGTTGGTAAGCCCTTCCTGTGGTTCTCTCTCGTTCATCTCTCACACACCACCTCACTAAAACATCTCTGGGAAATTCTGACTTCCCTGTTGTCAGATACAGAAGCAGACCCTCAATTCTCATTTCATTTTTCTCACTTTGAGAGGTCTGTCCCTGAACTCTGACCCTCCTGTCTCCACCTCTGAAGCTGTGATTCCAGGCAAGTACCATGACACGGGATCTCAGCTCTCATCTTGCTCAGCTTCTGGACACCATGTGTCACCACCACCTTGATCTGTACATCCGTACTCATACCATTTCCATGGGTCTGAGGCACTGGGTCTTTGACATGGCCATGCTCATGCCAACGATGACATTTTCACTTAGGACTTCATTGGCTTCAACACACTACTGTTGCTTCTTGAACCGCCGGGGGGGGGGGGGGCATGGCACATCTCTCTTGCTGTTTTCCAAACGTATAGATGAGCGGTGTACCTCTCCCAGTTTTATACCCTCAAACTCACCCTTAGCACACTAACCCAGGCTCCTGCTGGCCACACCTCACTCTGCTCCAACTGTGTACTGCCCCCTCCCTGCCTCTAGTAGCTTCATTTCCAAAGGCTTCTGCTCATCCCTCATGACAACCCATCAGCACCTCTTCTTTTTTTTATATTTATTTATTTATTTATTATGCACACAATATTCTATCTGTGTGTATGTCTGCAGACCAGAAGAGGGGACCAGACCTCATTACAGATAGATGGTTGTGAGCCACCATGTGGTTGCCGGGAATTGAACTCAGGACCTTTGGAAGAGCAGGCAGTGGTCTTAACCGCTGAGCCATCTCTCCAGCCCCCCAGCACCTCCTTCTGTTGCTTGGCCCTGACCTCCTCCTCTCCCTCATCACTCAACAGCCTGTTTGGCTGTTTCCATTCCTGTCCCAACAGCTTATTCTCCATGTATTACCCAAGGAAACTTTTTTCTTTTTGGAGGCGAGGTCATTTTTCTGTAGCTTTGGAATCTGTCATGGAACTCGCTCTGTAGACCAGGCTGGCCTCGAACTCACAGAGATCCGCCTGCCTCTGCTCCTGAGTGCTGGGATTAAAGGCGTGCGCCACCACTGCCTGGCACCCAAGGAGACATTTAATATGGTAGTCACATCCTGATGCTGGAGCCTTCAGCATCTGCCCACCTGCCCTCCTCTTCCTGGTCCACTCTCTGCCCCTGTATTAGTCTTTTATTTTCTTTTAAAGATTTGTTTTTATTTGTATGTGTGTATGCCATGTTTGTGTTGGTGCCAGAAGAGGGCATCAGAGTCCCTGGAGCTGGAGAAACAGGTGGTTAAGTCACCTGATATGGGTACCAGGAAGCAAAGAGTAGCAAAGGCTCTTACCCGCTGAGTCATCTCTTCTGCTTCTTCTGCTTTGGGGCCCTGACTTGACTTTCTACAGCGAAGGCTTAGGCTATACAAACCACACTCATGATATTTACACATTTATTACGTATCTCCTATAAAATACAGCTCTATGAGGACCAGGCTTACTTTGCTCCCTCTCATGACCCCATTACGAGCCGCTGCTCACTAAATAAATATTGTCTGACTAATGATTGTTCAGGTGCAGGTTCCTATACTCTGTCCTGTGGCATCTCAAGCGTGGTGAAGGCTTGGTGCTGGCTGTGTGGCCAGAGGAGCTGAGTCTCCAGTTCTGTGTTTCTGATCTCTCGGGGCATCGTCCTGCACACAAGGCTCTCAGGTACAGGTTCTGAGGCCAGCAAAGCAGGAAGCAAACACGCCAGAGCACTGCTGAGTGCTGCTCTCTGCCAGAAGGATTAGCAACAACCAGGATGCTTCATCCACGGCTTTATAGTTTATGAAGTGCTGTCACAGCCGGTGCTATATCTGAGCCACACAGGTCCCGCAGACGGTGGACACAGTGAGGATCAAGATGCCCCTTCTGTACTGGGTTCAGCATCTGGCCTGAGGCTGCACAGGAAGTAACCGTGTTGGGTACTAGGCCAGGCCTTCCTGTGTAGCATGGGCCACCACACACTGGCCAGAGAAACTGCCACCAAACACGGTCTCTGGGGTAGAATGGAAACACTTCCTCTCCTGGAACAGACCACTGAATGAAAAAAACACGAATCATTTATTCTTTGGTTGTCTATACAGACATTTAAATATCATGCTGCCACTAGGCAGCTGCCTACATAGGCCCCAGGGTGGTTCTGGGCCTATGTCCTGAGCCTCAGCCAAGCCCGGAGGAGTAGCACCCTGCCGCGTCCACTCTAAGAACGGTAGCACCATGGGGAAGGCTGTGGGCAGGATCCTTTGGCTGGTGAGCGGACAAAAGTGCCCCTCACACTGCAGCCGAGAGGCTGGCAAGTCCAGGCTGCAGGACAGAGTTCCCATGGGTCCAATGACACCCATGTGTGACCTAGCTGCTGTCATAGCTCATCTTTGTGCTGCAACTCTCTGTCTGACAGAGACTTGTCTCCAGGTTTTGGGGAGCCCTGTTGGTCATGCAGGGGCTGCGTCTGGGGGATGTCCACTTCTTCTGGGCTGAACAGCATCTTCACCAGGTCATCTGCCTGCACCCTGTCCTGCAACGGCAAACCATTTCTCAGCAAGCAACTCCCTTTCCCCTATCCTCTTAGCTGCTGCTTCCAGAGAGAACAATGGCAATATTGCCGTGGGACCACCTCCTTTCCCAGCTGGCCTAAACTTTGGTGCCTAGGCACTGGTAGTGGGAACAGGGTCCAAGGAGTGAGCCAAGGACTCCCATCATGCCTACGCTGGTCCCCTGCTCACATGTGGAAAGGGTGGTCCAGGGAGGGCGAGGCAGCAGTGCTGCAGCATGCATGGGGTGGGGAGCTCCTAGCCCAGAACTAGCAGCAGTTCTCAGAGGAAGCCAGAGCCTTGCACACAGCTCTTACTCGCTCACTGTGTCGCGGGTCCAGCGTGAACCACAGGGCGATGGCACAGCGCTGCCCCCTGGTGACGGCTTTCACTCCGTGTGGGTTCTCAGTGCCGGAAGAGAATCCCACAGCCCTTCCACACTGGGGCTGCACCTCTGCCTATGGAGAGGAAAGAGGCGAAATGGGAAAAGGTCTCAGGAGAGTATTGGGTAATTAGGACCAGGACCAGAGGACAGTCAAAGGAGAACCGCCATGTCCCAAAGTCCCTGGCTTGGGGACAGGTACCAGTGGGGGAAGCCCAGTGGTCATTCTGTGCACTGGGGACATCAGCTTCTGTCCCCGGGAATGAGGACAGGGGAGCACTCACCGTCACAGTCTTGGCATCTAGTTCAGTGAAGTAAAAGTTTCCTCCATCAAAGTCACCATTGAGGTAAAGGATGGCACTGGGAAGGCAGGGAATCCAGACATGGCTTATCCCCTGCTCCCTGGAACTCCCCTCTGTGTGCTTTCTTTCTTTCTTTCTTTCTTTCTTTTCGTTTTTTTTTTTTTAAGATTTTTATTTATTATGTATACAGGGTTCTTCCTGCATGTGTGCTACAGGCCAGAAGAGGGCACCAGATCTCATTACAGATGGTTGTGAGCTACCGTGTGGTTGCTGGGACTTGAACTCAGGACCTCAGGAAGAGCAGCCAGTGCTCTTTACCTCTGAGCCATCTCTCCAGCCCCCACTGTGTGCTTTCAGCCAGCAGCTGGGCCAGAAGCTTTTCTGAATCTATACACATCTCACAAGGTCCCCCCAACCACCTGGGAGACTCCATCACACCCTAGCTAGTGAGCTTGTGTGCCCAACCCCGCATGCCCTCCTATCACACCCCTCCTGAGGGCTTCCCCTACTAACAGTCTTCCTGTGTCTTCCTATGTGGAAACTAGGGTGAGGGCTGGCCCCTGCAGACAGCTTGCCTCTGCCTGTGCGTGCACCAAGGGTGGGGAGGCAGAGTACAGGACATGGAGGGACTTCCGAGGGCAAGCACAGTGCCCTGGCACCCCCCCTGTGGTGCGCTTACCTGTAGTCCCGGAAAGTGTAGGCAGGGGGCTCCTTGATGCACACGAGGGTCTCAGCATTCAGGATGCAATTATCCACATGGACTGGGTGGCTACTGTCCTTCCTCTCAGCCTGCGACTCTGAGGCCAAGATAATCCATGTTAGAGTAGGACATACAAGAGACACAGTGAGAGATTCTCTTGTTGACACATGGGGCAGGGGACAGAGGAGTGCTCTCAAATGTATGTGAGTCTATGGAACTGTCATGGACTGGGCTGTGAGGGGTCTTTGGTTAAGCCAAAGCTTAGCGATGCCAACAAAGCAGATTGGGCTGAGTGCCACCATCCTGGGAGAGCTAGAGACTTTCTTAAATAGAAGGACCGTAGCGGTAAACAGAGGAAGCTGATGGGCACAGCGGGCCTGCAGGAGGGGCGGTGCAGCTCAACAGAAGCAGCATAGTGTAGCCAGAGAAGTGGGGCTCTGGGACTGGGGATGGCAGAGAACCACACAGGGAGAATATGTGGAAAGAGAACAGACAGGGTGGCTGTAAATGACAGTGGATCACACCTCCTCCAGGGTAAACCTTGGCACACTTTGTGTGGGGATGGCAGATGCTGCCCCTTCAGGTCCAGCCAGTCACCAGCACCTGCCTGTCTTCCTCTACACCTCTCCTGGGGCATCTCTTCTCTCTGCCTCCTTGACACTTCCAGATTTCCAGCCTTCATGTTCACCTACTATGGCCACTGCTGACCAGTTCCCCCGCCTCTATTCTGCTCCACCTGCTCCCAATCTCACCACATAGAGCAGCAAGATTCATCTTTTAAAAAGGAAGGCTCTGCCAGGTCCTGCAGTGTCTGCTGACTCCTCCCTGTGCCAGCACTCCTCCACCTCGAGGCTCTGTGGCACGCAGCCAAGTGCCTGACACATTCCTGCTGTGTCCAGATTTTCTTCGAGCTTTTAACACCCTGAGGGAGAGAGAACTGCCAGCCACCTTCCAAGGAGGTGTTGGTGCCAGAGTCTTCTGAACGCTACAGTAGGACAGAGCTGGCTGTGGGCCACAAGTGATCCCTGAAGCCTGGCTCTGCCTCCCCCTGCTCAGGGAAGCACAGGGCATATCAGGGAGAAGAACAAGGTCTTGTACCTCTTGGACTTCATGCCCTAGCTCCCACACAAGACTGGTATCTAACAGTTGCTAAGAGAGCGCTTGCTTGCTGCACAGTGCAGGACCGAGTGAAAGCAGACAACACGAACTCCAGAACATGGCTCTCTGTGAGTTGGCAACATTCTCAGCTCCCATGGTGCTTCCATTCTGTTAGACCTGGTCTCCCTGGCTTGCAGGGCTTCCTGTTTCCCTGTGGACTCCACAAACACATCCATCCTGCAAACTTCCCACCACTTTCCCTGGAAGGCTTCCTGACCCCTGGCTAGTTGACGGGATCTTTCTCCATGCTACTGCCAGATTCAACATGTTGGGCTGCAGCCTGCGTACTTGCGCAGGTTTCTCAGCCACCGTGAAGGGACCACACCCTCCTCTTCTCCGTGTCCTCAGTGTCCCGTGAGGCCTACCTTCTATTGCAGTACGGCATACCAGGTGGGAGTAGGAGAAGTAGAGGGGTGTGTCCAGGCGGAAGTAGGACTCCATGACACGCCGAACCTTCTCCGTCACATTATAGTACATGTGGGCACTCTGCAGAGGAACTTTCCCTTCCTGCCCAAGCTGCAAAGAACACTGGTGGTGAGCTGCCCTGACGCTCCTCTATAGGCTGCCGGGACACTGAGGTACAGGCTGCATACCGAGAGCATCTCCCTCCCGCTGCTGAAGGGACAAGCACTCCGTTCACTACACCCGACAGTCTCCTCTCCTCTCTCCTTCATATTTCACGTACCCTGTTGAGGAACACGGCCTCTGGGGTCAGCCCCGATTCACAGCCAGCCCACACGCCTGGGGACCCATCTGATCTCACTTGCCTCATTTTTATTACACCTCATCTAACAGCCAAGATTTACAAGGAAATCTCGTTGGCAGAGCTTATCCTCACTCCCTGGCAGCTGTGATGTCAGCAACGAGACACTTCTCCCTATCTACCTCCCACCCCGACTCCTCCAGAGCTGGAGTGCCCTCCTCCTCCATCACCAGTAGATTCTCCTGCCCCATGCTCTAGAGAGCCAGGATGGATTTTACCTTGAGAGCCTTGAGGACAGTGACACCGTAGAACTTTTCATTTGGGGTGTGTGGAGAGGTCTGGCCTCGGTAGCCATCTCCTGAAGTTGCTGCTGCCTAATGGGCCCAGAAGACAAGACGAAGTTAGTTAGGGCAGTGTCTGATGAGAGGTGACAACTACGGGTAACAGGGACCCATGCACCCAGGAGGAGCACTTGGAAGCGGGGTGATGCTTACATTGGTCAGTCTCTGCAGCTCCTGGCACTCATCGTCAGAGATCACACCGTCCATCACCACCCGCTGGGAGCCGTTCAAGACTTTGGAGTTCATAGTGAGACTGATGCCTTCATACAGCAAGGGGCCACCTGCAAATCAAGGACAAGACTGACCAGTCCCGCAGAGGCTCTGCCCAAGGCCTCCCTGGAAAACATAGGCATCCCAGAGAAACCCCTCCCCTGTTACTTCCAAAGGAAGTGTAGTCCAGAGGACAGGATCAGGAGGTCCAGATCCTAGGCCTCACTCTGCCGACAAACAGCTGCTAGCTCTTGGGCCTCTACCCACTGAGTGAACGGCTACATGTAGTCTTAAAACATGCACTTCAGAATTAAAGAACTAACTGGGTTTGAGTCCCTGAATCCCCCACTTACTGTGTGACCTTAGCAGATTACTTAATTTACTAAAATTACTCTGAGGTTAATTTCTTTTAAATATTTTATTTTTATGTGTGTGGGTGTTTTGCCTGCATGTATATCTGTGTACCACGTGTGCCTGGTGCCCAACAAATTCAGAAGAAGAAATCAGATCCCCATGAAACTGAAGTTACAGACAGTTATGAGCCACCCTATGGGTTCTGGGACTCAAACCTGAGTCTTCTGGAAGAGTAGCCAGTGCTCTTACTGCTCAGCCATCTCTTCAGACAGTTGCTAGCTTTTTTTTTTTTTTAAAAGATGTATTTATTATGTACACAGTGTTCTGCCTGCATGTATGCCTGCAGACCAGAAGAGGACACCAGATCTCTCATTACAATACACATGGTTGTGAGCCACCATGTGGTTGCTGGGAATTAAACTCAGGACCTCTGGAAGAGCAGCCAGTGTTCTTAACCTCTGAGCCATCTCTCCAGTCCCGTTTTTTTTTCTTTTCTTTTCTTTTTTTTTTTGAGACAGAGTTTCTCTGTGTAGCTTTGGAGCCTGTCCCAGAACTTGCTCTATAGACCAGGCTGGCCTCGAACTCACAGATATCCACCTGCCTCTGCCTCCGAGTGCCACCACGGCCCAGTCCAACCTTAGTTTTTGATTAATTACTCTAATAGCAGCTACCTTATGAGTTCGACAGCAAGCTAATGTGAACACATATAGAGGATGTGAATGGGGGAGGCTTGACTACTGTGGATACCCGTATGGTCCTGGTGTTTTTTTTTTTTTAATATTTATTTATTATGTATACAATATTCTGTCTGTGTGTATGCCTGCAGGCCAGAAGAGGGCACCAGACCTCACTACAGATGGTTGTGAGCCACCATGTGGTTGCTGGGAATTGAACTCAGGACCTTTGGAAGAGCAGGCAATGCTCTTAACCGCTGAGCCATCTCTCCAGCCCCCTGGTCCTGGTGTTTGTGTGTGGGAAAGGATAAGGACAGACAGGAGGTGACTGGGCCTATGTGGGCCAAAGGCAATGGAAGAGAAAAAGGCAGGAGAGGAGAAGGAGAGCAGAGAGCGGCCATCACCAGGGGTTGGGAGCACAGCAAATGGAGCAGAGAAGACAGGAAGGTTTTGGCGTTTGATAATACCATGAGTGGTCAGAAGAGAGTTTGGAGAGGGAGACAGGAAAGTTTATGCCATCCAGACTTACTGTGACTACGCTGGTAACTGACACAGGAATCTCACTGCTAAGGCAAAGGCCCATTCTCAGGGCTGTCTGGATGTGGAGGAAGTCCTGGTGCCTACTGTTCAGGCAGACGCTGGTATGTGATGGGCTGAACAAAGCCCTAGTGGGTGCTGCCGCCTGGTGAATGTGGGGAGACCTGTCTGGCTGCCCACTTGTGGACATGCCCCCCTCTGCTGGCTTACCTTCCCTAGTCAGTCTGCTCACATCCAAAGACTCCTTGGTCTTTTCCTCCACAAGGGTCTCTATCTCCTTCATAAGGTCACCAATCTCCTGGGAGATGCGGGCTGCAGTTTCACGTTCTGACCTGTGAGCATGACAGTGTTGAAGGTTGTGGGGCCAGCCCCGGTTCCCACCCCAACTTCCCAGACTGGACCTGCCCACCCCTGGCAGGAGTTCTCATCTGCCTGGGCGCAGGAAGCCTCAAGCGCTTCGTCAGACCGATCCAAGCATGGCATTTCTACAAGGCCCTCACTTCTGTTTCTCTTGCAGTCTCTTGGGAATCACCTCTTCCGGGGTCCATGAGTCCTGAGGTGGGTCAGAATAACAAGTAGGGTGACTTAACCTTCCAGATCCCAGTGTATGACACAGGGCTTCCAGGAGTTCACTGCCTCAATGCCTGTGAGGAAGTGGGCTCTTGAAATCTGTCACTTTTAGTGGTCCAGGGTTCCCTTTCCTCTTCCACTTTGCCTCCCACCCTCAGGGTCCACATTCTTGGCTCAGCCCCACAGTCTCTCCTCAGAGCTGTACAGCGTGGACTCCCTCACCTCTCAGTGCCCCCCCTTTCCCTCTTTCCCTTCCTTCTAGTTCCTGCTGTGGCTCACCGGATCCACAAAGGGAATTCCAAAAATGTCGTAAGCGAAGAAAAGCAGTTCTTTCTCCAGCAGGCTTCGTTGTCGGTAATCTTGGGCATTCTGAGGAAACAAAGACTCTCCTAGAATTAAGCTCTACCCTTTAGCCCTAGGGCGGTCTTCCCTGGCATTTTATATTCCCCTATTTCTCCCCATCACAGGTTATGTGCTGCCCAGTCTGAGCCAAAGGTCTCTCTTCTGTGCTCAAGAAGACCCTGAGGGCAGCATAACTCAGCTGTACTGGATGGAAGATCCCAGTGGATCTCCCAAACAGATCTGATGATTCTCAGAATGGAACATGTGCTTCACAACACCATTTTTTTTTTCAATTCTGGGAACCAAACCCAGGGCTTCAAGCATGCTAGTAAGCTCTGTGCCAACGGAGCTGTACCTGCAGCCCTCCTTTTACTTTCTTTGTTATATTTTATTTATTTCGTGTGTTCTGGAGCGTACAACTTCCACAGTGCATGTGTGGAGGTCAGGGGGTGACTTTGTGGAGTCTATGGTCTCTGTCCAGCTTTATGTGGGTTCTATAGATTAAACTAGGTTACAAGCTCGTATGGCAAACAATTTTTTTTTTTTGTTTTTTTTTTTTTCGAGACAGGGTGTTTCTGTGGCTTTGGAGCCTGTCCTGGAACTAGCTCTGTAGACCAGGCAAACAATTTTTTAAAAGAATCTTTTATTCTATTTATTGTATGTGTATGCACATGTGTGCGTGTGTGCGTGTATACATACAAATGCTGCACTGTAGGTGTGGAGGTTGGAGAATAATGTGCCAGTTCCCCCTTGCATCATTTGGGTCCAGAGATCAAACTCAGGTCATCAGTCTCGGCAGCAAATGCCTTTACCCACTGAGTCATCTTGTTTGCCATTTTTGTTTTGAGACCAGGTCTTTCTATGCAGCCCGGGCTAGCCTTGAGCTTGTGATCCTTAAGCCTTTGCTTCTCATGGGTTAAAGAGGAAGGAGCAGGACTGAAAGTGATACTCCACTCAAATTCAGGGATTGGGTCTGCAGGCCCATGTTCTTGCTACTTGGCCACCTGCCACCCCTCAGAAGGACCAGACCCCATCCCCCTGAAGGCAGGCAGCTGCAGAACAGCTAAGCGTGGTATTCTGATATCCCATGTGTGCTCAGGGGGAGGGCTTACCCAGGGCAGGGAAACTGAGTCCTTTCTGGGGTCACATCTTTCCCCAGGTCCCCTGCTAGGATCCAAGCAGCAGAAGGAAGAGAAAAGGACAGTAATAAAGGTGAGGACGTTCAAGGGGAGACATGTTAAAGGAGTCTACTCATCAGCTACCAGAATCGCCCAAGAAGATGAAATTTGAAGGAGTTTAAATTGTTTGCTTCCTCCTCCAAACGCCAGACACCAAGTCACATGTGCTACCTCATTTAACTCTCACCAACAAGCCAATGAGGGTACAGGAAGCAGACCCCATTGCTGCTACTTATTAGCCTACAATGACCTACTGAGTATCAGCCATGTGTCAGGAACCATGTCAGTACAGGGACAAGGCAGACAGCAGATTCCAGCTGCCACTAACTAATAAGATCCACCGCACAAGTTATTTCGCTTCTCATCGCTACAGCAGGCAGAATGCCTGCACAAATGACAGTCACACTGATTACAAAGGGGTAAGGGGCAAGGCCTGGGCTGGGGCTCAAACCAATGCTGGCGACTCCCTTCCCGGTAGAGAGTTCTAGGTAAACGTTTCCAGGTGGAGTATTTTCCTTCCCCCTTCCCGGGCTAATAGGTGACAAGGAAGGAAAAAAGTATTAACTAAGCAAGACAAAGACAGGAAAGGCCTTCTTAAAGCTAGATGGCCACCACCTAGTGGCCAAGAAGGGTAACTACAAGAAAGCAAGCGTCACCTGGGAGGAGCTGACAATATGATTCTTTTCTCTGGAGTCTCAACTCCAGAGCTGTGTGGGAGGAACCATGTCTTCCCCACAGAAGACTTTCTTTCTCATTCTAGGGCCGTGAGAAATGCTGACTGATAGGAGAGAACAGACGATGGCAGGGAGACACGCACTTGGCGGGGAACGGAACCAGAAACCCATTATGAAGGAAACAGCGCTGGCGTTGGGCAGTGGCATCCAGCAGCATCTGGGTTGGGTATCAAGCAGGGAAGAGAAACCTCTGCGTTCCAAGTTGAAGAGCACACACCCAAATCCAGAGGCTGCTGTGAGGTTCTGGCCTTCTGCAAACTCCTGGTACTCCTCCCCACCCCGAGTGACAAGCTGAGTCCAGAACTTGTTCCACCCTGCACCAGCAGTACCCTTCTGCCTCCTGATTGGGTTCAGCCAGAAGCTGTCCTCACTGAAGCAACCCTCCTACCTCCCGGGGACTGATGGAGCTGGCTTCTTCTTCTCCAAGCATGGCTGTGTAATAAGCCAGATTCTGGCTCATCACCTCATCATTAGGGAAGAAGAGGAGGTAGGTCTTGGCGCATTCAATAGCCTGTGTATAGTTCCCAACTGTAAAGGAAGAAAAGAGAATGTTTTTGAGGAAAGGGTGTAATCATGGGCACCAACATCCATTTAGCATCTGGTTGCAGAGAAGCCTTGAGGCCATGATGACAGGGCAAAGCAAGACTTGCTACACAACATAACTGTTTAGAAGAGGAAGATCATAAACAGATCTCCTCAGCTCAACTATACACGTACTCGTGGACATGCTATAATGGCTGGTGCCCAGTAGGTACCCAGCACATAACTGCTGATTTGCTGTCCCGTGCCCCCCTCTACACCCCCTCTGTTGGATATTTTTAGTCCCTTTACTGGGAGGAGGTCTGGCCATGTCCTGTGAGCTGGTTTCAACAGTAGTACAGCCTTACTTTTGCTATTCATTTTAATTCAAATGCAAAAATAGATTACAAATGCAAAAAGAGGGTCCAAATAAGAGGCCCTGGAGTCCTCTGTTCTTAGCTTTTGGGCCACTGACATTGGCTACCTCGGCCAGTGGCTTGTGACGAAATACCCAGGGATCACTGTACATGTGGCCTCCCATAGACATATATGCTAGACACACTGAAGAAGTAGGGTGGCTGCAAACCCTGCTGTCTGGCTAGCCTTCTTGTTGAGGCATCAGAGAGAAAGCAGGCCTTACTGTTATAGTAGGCAAACTGTAGATAATTATAATGTGAAGGAAGGAAGTCTTCGAAAGGCTTTTCTCGACTCGGGTGGGAAGCCAGCTCGGTGACACAGCTCTGCTTACAGCTGAGGACCTGGACATAAT
Organism: Microtus pennsylvanicus; assembly: GCF_037038515.1. Taxonomy (NCBI): domain Eukaryota; kingdom Metazoa; phylum Chordata; class Mammalia; order Rodentia; family Cricetidae; genus Microtus; species Microtus pennsylvanicus. Next base: position 52,726,493 of record NC_134591.1, on the reverse strand, counting down.
GATCTGGAAGGAACCAAAGATGAGGAATAAGAAAAGTCATGGTTTAGGATTCAAATTCTGGCTCGATGGACAAACTGAAGTGGAACGCAATCTCTGTGTGGTGGAGATGCACATATATCTGTGCACGTGTGTGCAGGGGTGTGGTACGTGTGAACGCTCATGTGTCGAGGCCAGAGGTGATGCCAGGGGTCTTCAGCATTTCTCACCTTATTACTACTTTTTTTTTCGAGACAGGGTCTCTCCCACAGAAACTCACACATATGATGAGACTGTCTGATCACCAAGCTCTAGTACAGGGATTACACGGATGTGGGTGCTTAGGAGTCTTTTGTTTGAGGCAGAGGCAGGCAGAGCTTTGTGAGTTCAAGGTCAGCCTGGTCTACAGAGCAAGTTGCAGGACAGCCAGTTCTACAAAGAGAAACCTTGTCTTGAAAAACATTAAAAAAAAATATTAAAAAAAAAACCCCAAATCCAAAATGAAAGAAAAAAATGAAAGAAAAAAATGAAAGAAAAAAAGAAGAGATCGAGGATGAGGCTTCAGGTAGTGTGTGCACGCATCAATCTGACCTCACAGTCCTGGAGGGTGGAGAATGGACGCACCTGTGATGGCCTGGAAGAGGTCAGCACTGTAGTCTAGGTAGTTGTAGCCATCGTAGTCATAGGGCCCTTCGCAGAGGGCGCGGCACTCCTCGTCAGCCACAAAGTACTCTTGCAGCGCGGCCTCTAGGTGGGGCACAGCTTCCTGGGGCTTTTCCTCAGAGTAGAGGCGCACTCCTAGCCGAAACTCATGCTACTGGAGGAAAGGTATACTCAAACAGGCCCCGGAGGAACCCCTCACCTTGTCTGAAATCCCTGACATGAAGGTCCTAATCCCTACTTCTAAACTGTGGACGGAAAGGGGGAGTCTGGGTCTGCTACATGAAGAAGCTGTGAGTAGACGGGCTTCCCCATAGCTTTGGATACACACAGAACCCCTAGTGCAGTGGAAGGCAGAGTTTGCTGTAATCCTTATACATTGCTGGAGAGCCTACAGTTTTCAGATAACGGGCTAGAGAAAGGTGCTTCAGTGATTAACAACATGTACTTTCAGAGGATTTGAGATTAGTTCCCAGCACCCACATACGGTGGCTGGCAACTGCCTATGACTCCAGCTCTAGGGGCTATGATATTCTCTCCCTTCTCTCCCGGCCTCCTCAGGCACCCACATAAATTCTCTCTCTCTCTCTCTCTCTCTCTCTCTCTCTCTCTCTCTCTCTCTCTCTCTCTCTCACACACACACACACACACACACACAGAGGGTGAGGGGTGTCTTTTCACCATATGGGGCTTGGCCTCGAGATCCTTGAAGTCCGCTTCCTTTACCCCCGACATGGTTTGGTAATAGTCGAGGTTCTGCCGCATCTCCATGTGCTCAGGATTGCCCACGAAGAAGGTGTGCGCAGCAGCCACAGCTTTCTCTAGCTTGTTTATCTACGGATGAAGTAAAAGACTGAATTCCCATCCAAACTCTGGGGTTTTCATTATTCGCTTGGTTGGTTTCTCTGTGGGTGTGTCTACTAACATGGGGTTTTGTCCTGTAGGTCAGCCTCAAACTCTCATTCCCCTGACTCAGCTCCCAAGTGCTGGGATGACAGGTGAAACTTTGTCTCCAAACAAACAATGAAATGTAGCGACTGAAGAGTCTAAAGCCTCAATGATCTGGGAACAGGGCAGAAAGGGCTGTGAACAATTACACTGAGGTAAGAATCCAGGGCTGGGACCAGAGGACCACCACCATGCCCAGCGTGCACTCCCTGATGCTCCAAGACAGGCGCCTTTCTTCCTTACCCACCCCACCTATGAGCCTTTTCACCTCTAGGCACTGGCGCCTGGCCTACTCTGGTGGTCTACCGCACAAGGGTAGTCTTTCCCCTTTCCACTGCCGCCACTTTCTCCTTCCGCCTATCCTATCCATCCACTTCTAGAATTAACCTTCTGAAAGCTAAGTCTGATGGTGGTTGTCCCAAGTGTGCAGAAGGTTTCTTTGAATCCAGCCAGCCTCCCTAAACTTTATGGTCCTTCTGTTCTTCACATACACCCCTACACCGGAGTCACTGCGGTGAACTGCCCCCATGGTACAGATGGTATTATGTTCTAGCTCTCCTTCCCCTCTCTGGGAGGGAGGGGGAACATTCTTCAACGCCACCTCTTCTCTCAGGCAGGCCTAATTTAACTGAAGTACCCCTCCTTTGTGCTCCCACAACCCTAACTATCTGCATAACCACTTTAGTTAGCCCTTAGTGCAGTGTCTCCTAGCAGTAACATAAGGAAAAGAGTCAACCAGTTATTTTAATCACCTGCCCAAGAACTGGAATGTAGCAGATGTTCAGTCATTGTCAATGCCAATAAATTTTAAAGTAGTGCTTTTAAGTGCCACGACCTAAGTCAGAACCCAACCATTTGGGGCTTGTAGGTCCAGCTCTCCTTCCAACAACCAGAAGGGATGGAGGGCAGAAGAGGAAATCTGAGGTCTACAAAAGCCTTCAAATCTTTTAGGGAGAATCGAAGGTTTCTCAAACTGTTGTTGTAGATGTGTGTGTGGCGCAGCCCTCAGCCCCAAATGGGACTAATAGAATCTATTCAAAAGATGCTGCTTCGTGGCAAATCAGTTAATAAACGCCAAGTGCCCCGAGTCCTGGAAATACACGCTGCCAGACAAGTCTGCTCCAAGCCCGTTTGTTGACTTGGCCTTAAAGCGCTGCGGCATCCCTAAAGACAGTCATTTTCTTTAAACACAAATACAAAGACAAACAACAAAACCAAAAACTGGCATACTAGCCAGAGGGTCCTCCACAGGGAAGAGCCAGGCAGCCCATGCTGGCGACGTGGCAATCCCACGTCCTGAAGGCGCTGCTCTTGAATTCGGGAGCAGGAAAAGCATGATTGGAGAAGGAACCGGAAGGAAGATGCTGCTGAAGCGCCTAGCTTCTCACTTGGACCACTTGCAATGAAGTAGGGCTGGGAGACCCAAGCGGTCGCCTCGGTTCCCTCTAGAACGCCTTTCCAGAAGGAAAGGTCAGGTTCTTCTGGGCTTGGGCTGTTAGCATCTGCCCAGAAGAATTGGATGAAGGGGCCTGAATCCGCCAAGAGCTCTCTAGCCAAAAGGCCCCTTTTCCTCCCTGCGGACTCGTCCCTGCTCTGCTCCCCGAGAACCCCAGGTCTCCCGGGCCGATGGGCTCCGGGCTAGTCGCACCTTGAAGTAGGCGACTTGCAAGTAGTTGTAGGGACTCCTCTTGTTGAACTCCAGGTCCAGCTCCTCGCTCAGCAAGTGGGCAGCGGGCGGCCCGAGGCAGCGTCGCAGGCAGGCGGCACGGCGCAGCAGGGCTCCGAAGAAGCGCAGGTCGCGCAGGGCGGCGCCGCCCAGGTCCTGGCTCAGGTTGGGGGCCGGGCCGAGGTCGAGGTCAGGTGCCCACGGCAGCTCGGCCGCGCAGCGTGTGCGGCAGCGCAGGCGGAGGGCACGCAGGGTGGCCCGCGAGCGCAGCGCCCGCTCCATGTTCAGGACCACCCCGGGCCAGTCCCCACGAGCGTAGGCGGCGATCCCCTCTGCGTAAAGCAGATCGGGGGCTGCCACGTCCCATCCCGGCTCAGACTCCTCCGCGGCCCGCGACGCGGCAGCTGCGGCGACGGCTAGCAGCGCGGCCAGCAGCCTCCTGGCGCTCATCGCCATGGCCTGGCTCCTTCACTTAACGGGACACTTCGCCTCGGGCACAAGCCAGAGTCCCGCCCCGCAGAAGCCACACTCGGAGACGAGCCACGCCTCAAGCCCCGGAGTCCGTGGCCAGGAAGTTTGCACCGCCTCTTGCTTTCAACCAATCGGAACATTCGTTCTTCGCGGGGCTCCGCCTCCAAACTCAGGCATTCAATAACTTGCGAATGAGAAAGCCCCGCCCACAAACTGTTGTGCGCCTGCGCCCCATTTCCCCCGTGGGCGGTGGGGCCGAAGCGCTGTCATGGCGGACCCGGCGGCTCCCGGCCGGCTGGAAAGAGGCACTGGAAATCTAGGGGTACAGGAGGCGACGGGGCCTGGAGGTAGGTGGGGCTGAGTTGGCCGGGGGAAGAGGTCGTAGCCGGGCGGCTCGTCTCTGCTGTCTCGCGGGAGGCTGAGGGCTACAACTTATGCCCGTGTTCCCGGGTGTGTGTCGCAGGAGCCCTGGTGGAGCTCACCCCGACCCCCGGCGGCCTGGCTCTGGTGAGCCCCTACCACACCAACCGGGTCGGGGATCCCTTAGACCTCGTGGCGCTCGCCGAGCAGGTGCAAAAGGTGAGGAATCGCCATCTCCGTACTTTAAACCCTGCGTCTTTGGGCTCCGACCTAAAATTTCATCTGCGTCCTCGGACAACCCTTGAGCTCGGCAGTACTACCATCCCATTTCACACACGAGGAGGATCGCTCTATCTCCAGTTCTTCCTTGTTGTTAGTTTGTTTTTGATACAGGGTTATCATGGAACTCACTATTAGATTGGTCTGGTTTCCAACTCAGTTCCACCTGCCTCGGCCTCCTGAGTTCTGGGATTAAAGGTGTGTGCCAGCAAGCTCATCTTCTATCCCATATACTTGAATAGTTCATTATTTTATGCTGCTTCCCGTAGAGTCTTTATCTGCTACCTAAGACCTTGTGGAGGAAATATATGCTATTTCCTTTTAAACCAAAAATTGGTGCTGGAGGTGTAGTTTAGTGGTTACACCACTTGCCTAGGCTGAATTGGATCCTCAGCACCACCAAAAACAACATGTAAAAAGGGACAGGGTAAAATTCCCATTTTAGATGAAAACAGCAACAACAACAACTGGAGACAGTTTCATCTTGCTGGATAGCCCAGGCTGGCTTCCTATTCAGCCTCCCAAAGGCTGGGTATTAACGGGGGCTGCCACACCTGGTGAATTTCAATGGGTTCAATATTCCTATGTCCAGAGCTTAGACATCAGTTCCCATAACAGATAAAGAACATATGCAAGATAATGGAAAAGGCAATAGAAGTCTGGGCACATTAGCTTTGGATAAGTTGCTTCTCTCTGGAGCTCAGAGTCTGTAAAATGAGACATTTGAGGTGGGAGAGCCCCTGGGTCCTTCTCTTCTGTAGAATTCTTTTCAGTGCCAGAGCCTGACTACTTTAAAAGCTTCTAGTGTCCCCTCCCTCTTGTGTAAACTAGCTTATTTGGCAATGATCATGTTCAAAAGATTGCTTTGGTCAAGAAAATTAGTGATAATGTGGTCAAATCCCTCACATAAAAAGCTATGTCTGAGCCGGGCGGTGGTGGCGCATGCCTTTAATCCCAGCACTCGGGAGGCAGAGACAGGCGGATCTCTGTGAGTTCGAGGCCAGCCTGGTTTACAAGAGCTAGTTCCGGGACAGGCACCAAAGCTACAGAGAAACCCTGTCTCAAAAAAAACAAACAAACAAAAAAAAAAAGCTATGTCTGCTGTTTTATTTGAGAAAACTTCAGATGTTTAGGGAAGCGTCTTTAATTAAAGCCTTACCTTTTTATACAAATAGAAACGGGAACAAAATAGAACTTTTGTGGATGAGAAGACTATCATGTGTCTATTTAGTCAAATTGCTATTGAGAGGGAAGTAGCAAGGTTCAAAATCTTGGGCAAACAGTACTTTGAGTTTCTCTGAGTGACTATCACGGCCTCAGCCAAAGAAAGGAGGAATACAGTTTTTGTCTTTTTTTTTTTTTTTTTTGGTTTTTCGAGACAGGGTTTCTCTGTGGTTTTGGAGCCTGTCCTGGAACTAGCTCTGTAGACCAGGCTGGTCTCAAACTCACAGAGATCCGCCTGCCTCTGCCTCCCGAGTGCTGGGATTAAAGGCGTGCGCCACCACCGCCCGGCACAGTTTTTGTCTTTTATACCATAACCTAGTGAAATATAAAGGTTATATTATTCTGTTGCCTCCAATTCTCCAGTATAACCGATCCATCTTGGAGAAACTGAAGAAAAAGATGCTATACAAACAAATTGAGAGCTGGAAAGATGGCTCAGTGGTTAAGAGCACTGACTACTCTTGGAAAGAACCCAGGTTCTGTTACTAGCACCCACATTACAACTCACAATCATTTTTAACTCCAGTCCCATTGGATCAAATGCCCTCTCTGGCCACTGTGGGCATTGCTTGAACATGGTGCACCTACACGCATGCAGCCGGACACCTATCCCTATACAAGAAAAAACGCTAAAGGCTAAGTGAATCAACATTCTCACGGTCTACATATGAAACACACTTGCTAAGAAGACTGACTGCTGGCTCCCTTAATATGTGTTCAGAAAGCTTTGGGAGATTTGGTATTGAGGCATGGATTTTGGAATTAGACTCAACTGTGGTCAGATCCCTTAACTGCTATTTATTAATTGTAAAACCTCAGTTGCTACACCCGAGTCTTAATGCCTAAGTAAGGTTATCATATCTTTTTTTTTAATTTATTTATTTATTACGTATACAATATTCTGTCTGTGTGTATGTCTGCAGGCCAGAAGAGGGCACCAGACCTCATTACAGATGGTTGTGAGCCACCATGTGGTTGCCGGGAATTGAACTCAGGACCTTTGAAAGAACAGGCAGTACTCTTAACCACTGAGCCATCTCTCCAGCCCAGGTTATCATATCTTGAGAGTTAGATGTCGTTATTAATACAGAGGTTCTTGGGCTGGCTAGGTAGAGGATCAATGCTTAGCAATTATAAGTACCTTTGAGACTGGAGATGGCTGAAGGGTTAAGAGTACTTGCTGTTGCAGAGGACACATGTTTGGTTTCTGGAAGCTACCTGGTGGCTCACAACCATTCATTACTCCAGTTCCAGGGGACCGTGTGCCCTCTTGTGAATTCTTCAGGTGCCGCACACACAGTGCACATACATACAGGTAAAACACTTATACACTCATATTGTCTTAGTTAGGGTTCAATTTTTGTGAAGAGACACCGTGACCGCAATAACTTTTATAAAGGAAAACATTTAATGGGGGCTTAGAACTTGAGAGGTTTAGGCCATTATTATCTTGGTGGGACATGGTGGCATGCAGGAAGACATGGTCCTGGATCTGAGAGTCCTACATCTTGATAGGCTGGCAACAGGAAGTGAACTGAGACACTGGGTGTATCTTGAGCATTTGAGATCTCAGAGCTTAGCTTCACAGTAACACACTTCCTCTAACAAGGCCATACCTACCTTAACAAAGCTAAACCTCTTAATAGCGCTACTCCCTCTAGGGGCCATTTTCTTTCAAATTATTGCATTCCACTCCCTCTCTCCCAAAGGCTTTTAGACATATCATAATGCAAAAATCAGTCCAACTTCAAAAGTCTCCATAGCCTGTAACAGTCTCAAACTTATTTAAATGTCTAAGGTTCAAAGTCTTTTCTGAAATACATGTAATCTCTTAACTGTAATCCCCTGTAAAATCAAAATAGAAAAGCCGATAACATACTTTCTACTTATAATGGCACAGAATATACATTATCATTCCAAAACGTAGTGAAGGGAGCATAGTTAGGAAATACGAAATCAAAGCAAAACCGAAAACCAGCTGGACAAACTCAAAACTCTGCATCACCAAGTCTGATGTCAAAACTTTCCAGATCTCCAGCTTCTTTCAATTTTGTTGATTGCAACACATTTTTCTCTCTTGGGCTGGTTCCACTCGCTGTTAACAGCTTTTCTTGGCAAGGTATAGGATAGCTCTCTGCCATCTCCAACATCCTGGGGTCTCCAACAAATCCAGGCTTCACTTTCACATCTTCATGCAGTGGCCTCTCTGGGCCTCCATGCAGGAATACCCTTGCCTGACCTCAGTGGCTTTCCTTAGTCATGGGGGAGACTCCATAATCCTTCTTCTCTCCTTGACTCTAAAGCCAGAACCACGTGGCTGAAGGTGCAAAGTTCAGCTGGTTGCTGGGGCTGGAACATGACTCCCTTGTTAATGCCGTCTTTACCAGCTTTCTGTATTCCATGGCTTCCTTCACTGCCTGAGCTTGGAACTCTGTTCTGGAACTTGCTCTGTAGACCTGGCCTCACACTCAGATCCACCAGCCTCTGCTTTCCATGTTGAAATTAAAGGTGTGCACCGCTGTACTTGGCTCTAACATATATAAGAACATCCTACATCACATAACAGCTTGGACTCCACAATAGGAAAGCAAAACCAAACAAGGGGGCCTGAGAAATGGAGGGTTTAGTTGTGCAGAGAGGAAAGGGAGTGATCTTTAGATGGAGGACGTGCTCATGTTTGGTGGCAGGAGGTGAGGGTGCGGAAGCACCAAACCTTGTGATTAGAGCTGAGAGTGAACAGTAGTGGAGATAGATGAAGGGTGCGGGTCATTACAGTGTGGGCTTCTCCTGAGTTGGGCCCTAGGGTGGGTGGAAATTTACATGGCAATGGAATAGGAAGAACATTTTAGGTAGACGCAGAAGCTGTTGGCATAAGTCCTTGAATTGCATCTTGATGTGACCACAGGTGCCACTTGCCTTTTCACCCTACAGTATGGTTTCTCTCCTTTGTAGGCTGATGAATTCATCCGAGCAAATGCTACTAACAAGCTGACAGTCATTGCTGAGCAAATCCAACACTTGCAAGAACAAGCTAGGAAGGTGAGAAAGGCCAGTGCAGGTTAGGCAGGCTTTTCTTTTCCTTTGCTTGGGAGGGTTAGCCGAACTTATAATCATGGTGCCTTCTTCGTTTTTCATACATTCTGAACATGTAGACCTTTTGATTAAATGCCAGAAATATGCCCAAGAGGTTTCATTAGTTTATTTCGTGTTGCTATGGTGAAATACCTGGAGCAGGTTAGCCCTATAATGATGTTTATTTTGTATTTAGAGGTTCGAGGGCCATGGTGCTGGTGTAGCTCAGCTGTGGGGAAAACTCTGGGTCACATCTAGTCACAGCAGAGCATGTGTGGGAGAACAGACACATCTTGAATTACAGATTCAGGCGTCAGGCCCTGGCTTTTACAACATCAAGTCCTGGTTTGTGTCTTCACGTCGCTCTCCCCAGAATTCCCTTCTGAGGGCAGTGCCCTCCCTCTTACGTCACTCTGCTGGTGGCCAGGCTCCTAGCATCCTTTAGGAGACAAATGACATCTGAACCATAACAGAAGTTAAGCAGAAGTGGGTTTTGTTTCCTATGCAGGAGAAAGGTAAGATGAAGCTTTTTAAGGGAGGAAGAGTTTCTTAAGAAATGTACTTGAGGGCTGGAGAGATGGCTCAGAGGTTAAGAGCATTGCCTGCTCTTCCAAAGGTCCTGAGTTCAATTCCCAGCAACCACATGGTGGCTCACAACCATCTGTAAAGAGGTCTGGCGCCCTCTTCTGCCCTTCAGGCATAGAGACAGAATATTGTATACATAATAAATAAATAAATAAATATTTTTTAAAAAAAAAGAAAGAAATGTACTTGACCCAGGAAAAGAACTTAGAATCCCCCAAGTCAGGCACAGCAGCATTAAAATCTTACCCCTCTAGTAACTTTCCCAGCACAGCAACTTGTGTAACCTGCATTCTTCCAAACCCCAGTGGTGAGCCATTGCTGCTGGGGAACCAGACTGCCAGCTTGGAGTTTGTGCTTTGGTTAGGGTAATGTGGGTGAAGCTGGGTACCTCTGACTCATCCCCTGCCTTACCTGTGTGGCTGGCAGGTACTGGAAGATGCTCGCAGAGATGCTGACTTGCACCACGTAGCTTGTAATATGGTGAAAAAACCTGGCAGCATTTACTATCTTTACCAGCGGGAAAGTGGCCAGCAGTACTTTTCCATCATTTCTCCAGAGGTAAGAACATTCATTCTTAACTGCAGACCAGCTCCAGCCTTTGAGAAATGCTGGGCATGTTTGTATGAAAATGTAGCCTGCAGCTTGGTCAGTGGTTTCCTAGAAAGTGAAGTGATGTGAGCCCCTATATGATGAAAAGTTGTGTGTGTGCTTGAATGATATTCTCTCCTTTTTTCTTTGTTTTTATTTTTCAAGACAGGGTTTTTCTGTGTAACAGTCCTGGCTTTCCTGGAACTCACTTTGTAGACCAGACTTGCCTCAAACTCACAGGGATCTATCTGCCTGGCTCTGTCCCCCAAGTGCTGGGATTAAAGGCGTGCGCCACCACCACCTGGTGATACTCATTATTTCTGATGTGTAATATAAGTTCCAATGATGGTTTGAGTAGTCTGAAGTGAAAAGCATAAAAAGAAGTCTATGTAGAGAAAGAGCCCTGTTCACTTCTCATCCTGATGAGGATTGCTCCTTTGCCCTCTAGGAATGGGGAGCAGGCTGTCCACATGGCTTCCTTGGTGCCTACAAGCTGCAACATGACTTGTCGTGGACTCCATACGAAGACATTGAGAAGCAAGATGCTAAAATTGGCATGATGGACAAGCTGCTGAACCAGCCCATGGCCTTGCCCCCGTGCACCGAACCCACCTTCCAGGGACTAACTCACTGAGTGTGGCTCTGAGGAACAGTGCTCATGACAAAGGCCTGACCAACACCAACCATCTCCTTGTCCACATTCTCTTCCTTGTGTGTGTGTGTGGCTCATGGGGACTTTGGGTTTTGGGGTGAGTCATGAACTTCTTGGAGGAAAGCCTGGTGAATGTAGACATTCACCAAGTAAGGATGGTGAATGGAATCGCTGAACTCCTGTGGGATCTTCCTGGGCCCACTGATGCCCAGTCACTCGGTTTCAGAGGATTAGCTAGTGCTTTCCTTCACCTCAGCACTGGGGAAGGAAGAATTCTCTTCCCACAACAAGCTGCTGGGTCATTTTCCTGTCTTTTGTGTCAGGTTGGTATTGAAGCTGTCTACGTAGGTGCTGTGCCAATTTAAGGTTGATTCAGGAATTGCAGTGTTGCCTATGGAGGATTAAAAGAAACAGACAACTTGGCATGGCTGGGTGAGAGTGCTGATTCTAGAGTTTCAGTCCTCATGGCGTCCTTCTGGTTCGCCCTTCTGCCCTTCCTGCCTAGTGAGAGTGACTGGAGACTGAGGCAGCCATCCTAAACCTCGCAGATGCTTAGGGCTGGAAGAGGTCGCAAAGGCTGCTACTGTCTGAGCCCACTCTGAAGCCTCCTTAGGACAGCCTGAGCTCAGCACCCCGCAGGACAAACCCATCAAATGGCATTTTTAAGATAGAGTGTGGAAGGGCTGGAGAGGGGTCAGCAGTTCAGGGTGCTTGCAGCTCTGCTAGAGGGCCCGAGCTCCGTTCCGAGCACCCATGTCAGACAGCTCACAACTACCCCGTTTTTTTGTTGTTGTTTTTTTTTTTTTGTTTTGTTTTGTTTTTTTAAAATTTTTTTCGAGAGAGGGTTTCTCAGCAACTATGGAGTCTATCCTGGAACTCGCTCTATAGACCAGGCTGGCCTCGAACTCACAGAGTTCCTCCTGCTTCTGCCTCTTGAGTGCTGGGATTAAAGGTGTGCGCCAACACCGCCTGGCCCACTTGTAGCTCTTAACTCCAGAAGATCTCATAACACTTGATTTCCATGAGCCATCCAGACACCCAGATATACATATTCATACATTTAAAATCTTTTCAAAAAGAGACTGGAAGAGAGTAGAGCAGTGGGGGTGAAAACAAGGAAAACCACTCACCTGTCCACAGATTGTGGCTTGACTGGGATTATTTATTTATAGGTTTTCTGTAGCCCAGGTTAGCCTGCAGCTGACTAGCACAGGCTAACCTTGATCAATGTGATAATCCTGCCTTAGCCTCCCTAGTGGACTGAACCATCACACCTAACATGTTAACACTGATTGAAACTCATTTTTATTGCTTACTGAATAAGTCATGAACTGCAGAGGGACCGGGGATGTAGCTTAATGTTAGCGTGTTTACATAGCATGTATGAAAGTGTTTACACAGCATGCATCAGGCTCTGGTTCCGTCTCCAGTACTGCAGACAAACAGTACCGAATGGGGCCTTTTGTGCCCAAAACTCTTATGAGTGGACTTTTTTGGATTCTACCTCGTTTCAATTTATAGCATAAGCAGAGTGACTGCTTCTTCATTGCAGTGTCGTCTACTGTAATGTGTTCTAAAGAACGTGAGGAATATGTACTGGAGCCCACAGGCCCAACTTCGGGTATACACTGTCTTGGTGTTTACGGCTTCCCTTATGAACAGTGTACCTTGTGAGCTAGAAGTGGTCCATGCCTAGCACAAGAAGAAGCCGAAATCTAGCAAGGAACATGGCCATTCTGTTCACACAGAACTGTCTTGTGTGAGCTGCGGAAAGCCCCTCGCTGGGAAGCTGCAGACCTGGTAGACTTTCCTGGGGTGTTTTGGATCCTGACTCCGGAATGTTGCCCAGGTCTTGAGGAGGTTCTGACCTGGTGGTAATGATGGTTTTGAGTAGTGCGTAGTCTGTAAGGAGGTAAGCACTGTCGCAGGGCTAGTGGTTTAAGGCGACACTCACCTGCTCGTGGCTTCACTGTCTTCAGCCTCAGGGTTTCTTTGGTACTGCAAGGCTATAATCAGGTTTTTGGCTAGGGCTGGATTCTCTGGGCCTTACTATCTGCTTCCAAGCTCACGTGATTTTGGCAGAATTTTGGTTCATTGGAGATTGCTGGGCTCCCTACTAATGGATAGATAGAGGTCTCCCTCAGCTTCTTACCACAGGTGTCCCTGAAAACATAGGTGCACTCTGCATCAGAAAGGATGGAGCTCACGAGCAGAACGGAGGTTCCAGCCTGTGGAGTCGCACCACAGAAAGGCCATCTTTGCTGTATTGTCTAGAAGTCAGTCTCTAGGCCAGCCTACATTTAGGGGAGAGCATTACACAGGAGCGAGGAGATCAGGAGGCAGAGATCAGTGTTGAGACAGGAAAGGTAACCGGTTTTGGGTAAAAGGCGATTGTGGTTGGATGGTGTTGATACCACGGATCTGGACTGCACACAGCACTGGCAGAATAACCTCCTGGATACATTCCGGTTCCCTCTATCTTCCTCAGATCCTTTGGCGTGCAGTATCACGCTGAATCACTGAAAATGTAGATTTCTCTCGCTTTTGGTATTTCCAACAGCGAGCTGCGCCTGGAGATCAGTGGTTTCCAAAGAGAAACTTCTTGTCCAAGAAGATGTACTTCCCATTTTGGCCACCAGGTAGTGCCAGTGCTCTTACCTGGTTAATCTGCCTGGCTGAGGGATGACGAATGGGGGATTAGGGCCAATGAGTGTATGCAGCAGCTACTCTCCGACGACCCTCATCCCTCTGTCCTGATGATTTCCTAAGCACCAAGTGCCTTCTCATTCCCAGGTTCTAGAGGATTATCTCAGCACAGGGCCCTGTTTCAAAGAAGCACACAGTCTGCTAGGGGAACAAGCAGATTAGCAATTACAATGTGGTACAAGGATTTAGTGGAGGTATGCATAGGCCATTGTAGAATACAGGAAGACTTCCAGTGTATGGGAGGCTTGTCTTTCGGGGTTTAGGGAGGGTCTTTTTGGGTGGAATTTATTGGATATGCTCTTAACCTCATCAAGCAAAGTCATCCTGGTCTTTACAAGGGGTGTGGTAAGACTGTCCTGGCTAGAAAACTAACTAAAGAGGTCAGTGCCAGGAAAAGGAATGCAGTTGACAAAAATAACATGAAGGGCGTTGATGGCAGCCTGGCCGCTTTGGAAGTACAGCAGCTGAAGTGAACGCTGGCTGGGGCGATGGGACGGGAACCAAGGACTACTACTGGACTCGAAGCCAGCTAGCAGCACTGGAGTGTGAGGTGCCAGCTTGTGTCAGTTGTTCAGTGGAATTAATTCCTCTGTGTTTATATATCTGGAATTCGAGTGCTCCTAGAAGTCAGTGGCCTGTTACTTTGTTTTTTTTTGGGGGGGGGGAGAATCTGGGCACATATGCAGATACCCACAGAAGCTAGAGATATCAGACTTTGCAAGAGCAGCACGCACTCACCACCCACTGAGCCATCTCTCCGATTCCCTGTTTGGTTTTGACTTCTCCCCTTAGAGTTACATAACAGTGGTGTGACTTAGTGAGCACCGCCTGATGTGATGATGCGTAGCATGTTGAAGTGCGATAGACTGCTACCTTGTTAGCTAATAAAATGTGAGGACATGCGTGAGAGGAGGGGATCTTGGGCAGTTCTTGAATTTCTGGTTAAAGTGTGTTGATCCACTCAACAAAATGTGGAAGAGAAAGACGTGGGGTATTTACCAGAGACCACTTGGACGTGGGTTTAAGCCAAAATAAAGTCTTATTAGCCCGCTGGTGACTACACTGGCTATTTAGGGATCCCAATGTACCCTCAAGCCTTTCTCTGGGTGACCTTTCAAGTACAAAATCCATGTCCTGGGTTGACATCAGTTAACAAGCATAGTCAGCCAGAAGCAGAGCTACAGAAACCAAAATGGAAAGTTAGTGCACTTAGAGACTTTCCCAGAACTATGGACTTTGATGGATTAGGTCTTTGTTTTCATCTTGGCAGATGGTGCTATCTACATGTTTTATAGCCTGAATGATACTTCCATCATGGAGTCAGTTGTGCTAACATCTGGGACCCTGTTACAGACATTCTGATATTTTCTAGCATAAATAGTGATCTGTATTTGCTTCAAGAATCTACCTTGTGACTCTGCCCAGGCTCACTGGGTAGCCACTGACTGAGCGCCTCTCCACCCCAGGGGTCTGGAAGGAGGCCTTACTTGTGTATTTACCTTCTCAAGACTTGTTCCCCAAACATGGATGATACTAGCCATAGGTGAAGAGATGATGCTGTCTAGGGAACTTTAGTTCTATCAGATGTTCCCTTTATCTTTTAAATCTTCATGTGGCCCAACACCCAGGAGGTCTGAGCAGGAGCATTTCCAGTTCAGAACATGGCTCCTGGCTATTCAGGTAGCAGTGATAAGGTCAGGGTTAAGCAAGGCTGTGTTTGCTTTGAGTCCAGTGATAACCACAGTCATAGCCACCTAGGTCACGTTTACCCCAGCAGTGCTATAGAGCTCTACAGAGGTGACATACACACGGAGTTTGGCCAGTGTGGGATGCATGCATGTCTCTAGTACACACCTGTACTCAGAGCCTAGAAGGCTGAGGCAGGGGTCTGGATGCCAGTTTCAGACTAGTTTGCACAGCAACAAGGGAGCGTCTGTTTTGAAGAAGTGAAAAAAGGTGTATGGGGAACTGGGGGGATAGGTAATAAAACACTTGTTGCAAAAACAGGACCTGAATTTGATCCTCAGCATCCACATTGAAAAATCTGGGCACGGGGGATGGAGTGATGGCTTGGTAGTTAAGAGCACTGGCTGCTCTTCCAGAGGACCCAGGTTCAATTCCCAGCACCCACATGGCAGCTCACACCTGTCTGTAGCTCCAGTTCCAGGGGATCTGACACCCTCTCATGCAGGCAAAACACCAGTGCACATAAAATTGAATTTAAAAAATCTGGGCATGGTCACACATGCTTGTAATCTCAGTGCTGGCAGGATGGAGTTCACTGACGAGCCTACCTAGCCTAGTTGGTGGATCTCAGCCAACCCCCCCCCAAAAAAAAACCCCACAAGGTGGACAGCCTTTCTTTTTTTTTTCTTTTTTTTTTTTTTGGTTTTTCGAGACAGGGTTTCTCTGTGGCTTTGGAGCCTGTCCTGGAACTCGCTCTGTAGACCAGGCTGGTCTCGAACTCACAGAGATCCGCCTGCCTCTGCCTCCCGAGTGCTGGGATTAAAGGCGTGCGCCACCATCGCCCGGCCATGTGGACAGCCTTTCTGAGAATGTGTACATACACTCAGCCTCCAAAATGACATAAAAGCACGATGAAAGTGTGAGCTACTGTGGGAAGCGCTCACTCAGTGTTCAGTGTTTGGCACGTAGAGGAGGTTAGCCATGGCCAGAGAAGTAATTTCCCCAACATTATACTATACAACTGAACCCATGTCTCTGGCATTCACCATGTGTGCCGAAGGTAAGTTTGTTTCGTAAGGAGCTGGTGCCTGCCTGGAGAAACTGGACTTGGATGGTTGTAAACATTTGATTCAGTGGGGCCGCTCACTACTTGAAAGTGTGTCAGAACCCATCCAGGTAGAAATCAGCTGGGGGTACCCTGGGAAGGGGCACTGAGGCTGGGGCTCCCACAAAAGTGCTTGTCCTCATCTAGATTTGGAATATTGTCTTATCCTGATCTCTTCTACTTTACCTTTTCTGAATCCAAACTTCCTCTGGGGCCAGGTTCTTGGCACTTTCTCCCTCCTGCATGCTCTAACCCATTCCCATGCCTTAGCGCCCTTAAGCTGCCAGCTCACACGTTCCAGGCTCCGATCTGTGTTCTGTTCATGCACATTTGTCCTGCTGCTATACTTGACCTCTACTTGACTCAGTCATTACAAACTTAATGTGTCCACAGGAACTCTCTGTTTACCCCGAAGCCTTTCACATCCTCGGCATTCCCACGGTCACCTATCTCACGTTATTTAGTTCACAAGAGCTACGCTATCCTTTATTCCATTTGCTCTCCGCATGCCAATCAGCTCTGCTTTTAAAATACATCCCCACATCTGACCCCCTTTTCCCTTGGTCCAAGCCACCTACATAATCTAGCCTAAGGCAGTAGTTTCCTGGTGGGTCTCCTTGCTTCCTTCCCCACCCTGAGCATTTCCACAGAGACCACCAGCAGCATCCTTTATCGCTAGCAGTATCCCAACATCTGTTTCAAAGCATCCCCAGGCTCCGCATGACCCTCCACAGAGACCGCAGAGGGCAGTGGTGTTGACTGCATTTGTAGCACGATCTTGCCCGCCCTCCACCCTCCCAATTCCGACTCCTGCCTGTTTTAGTTTAGAGACACCCAGGTCTGACTTTAGCGTCAGATTCTTTTCTGGTCTCAGCTCTGCAAGTTTTTATTTTAATGTTAGGTGCTAGGGATTAAGTCTAGGGCCTTCGAATACACTGAGCAAGTACTTATAATAAGCCTATAATCCCCAACCCAGATGGGGTTGGTTAGAACTGACAGTAAATGAACTTGTTGATCCACCATTTCCTTGACTGGCAGGGCCAGTCTAAGACCCAGGGAAATACCATGGGTGTCCTCCAGCCCAGTGTCTGATGGCCTCTGGGCTCAGTTAGGTCCTCTGTCCCTTGCTGATTGTTGTGTCACATGGCCTCTTAGCCCCACCCTTTCTATTGCATATTCTCTGGGCTCTGGATACTCCTGCTGGTGTACTTTATCCTTAGTGTGGAGTGGATGTGGGACAGGTAAGGGTGGACCCTACTTAGAACATCGTCCAGCATTGTTTCTTTCCAAGGCTGAGTGTCTCACACCTGTAATCTCAGTATTTGGGAGACTGCGGCAGGAGGATCACACGAGTACAAGGCTAGCCTCAGCTATGTAGTTTCAGGTTAATCTTGTCTACAGTGTGAGACAGTGTCTTAAAGACGAAGAATGAAGGCTTGTGTCCTTGTTCAGGGCCTTCCTCACACTCTTAGGGTTCCTCTCACACTGGCTGCCTCCCCATTCCCTGACATAGCTTCCGTCTTACTACCTCCTTTCTTTACAGTGACTACCAGAACCACCTTTCTGAAAGAACCTGACCTAAAAACATTGTCTTCATTCTTGGGCCCCAGTTCCTCAGGTCCTCATCCCTCTTAGAAATGTTATTACATGTCTACACCGCCTCGTAGGTACAAAGAACCAGTATGAAAGGCCATACCTGCTCGGAGCTGACTCTCATGGGGCTCTTCATTTTTTTTTTAAAGAATAAACTATTTTATTTTTATTTATTTATTATATTATGTGTATAGCATTCCTTCCACATGTGCCTGCAAGCCAGAAGGGGGTGCCAGGTCTCATTACAGATGGCTGTAAGCCACCATGTGGTTGCTGGGAATTGAACTCAGGACCTCTGGAAGAGCAGTCAGTGCTCTTAACCTCTGAGCCATCTCTCCAGCCCTCATGGGGCTCTTCATAATGTAGATCCCAGACTGCTTTTTATAAGTCCTTCAACTCACTCCCAGCCCACCTCCAATCCCAGGCACTCAATCAGCAGGGGTCTCTGCATTAAGCAGAAGTCCTCAGTGAACGATGTTTTTTTTTAAAATATTTGTTTATTATGTATACAATATTCTGTCTGTGTGCATGTCTGCAGGCCAGAAGAGGGCACCAGACCTCTTTACAGATGGTTGTAAGCCACCATGTGGTTGCTGGGAATTGAACTCAGGACCTTTGGAAGAGCAGGCAATGCTCTTAACCACTGAGCCATCTCTCCAGCCCCTGAACGATGGTTTTATCCAGCGGATAGAGAAAGCAGACCCCTCCCCCTGAGAGTCCCCCATGCCCCGCCCCTAGCGGCCCACAGCAAGATCTGTAAATTGAGGCGCTGGTGCCTCTGCCCTAAGACTCCTCAGCCCCTCCCCAGACCTCGGGATTGTGAGCTAAGAGCCAGGCTAAGAGACTGGACCCACATCCACGCACCCTTGCCTGGGCTGGACCCCTCCGCCTCAACAGCAGCAGGAAGGAGTGCTGCGGGGCTCCAGCCCCACCTAGGAATGTCTGATCCCCAGGTGAGCTTTCCCGACTGACGTGGAGCTGGTTGGGCAATAAAGAGGTACTGGGACATCAAGCCAGCCAACCCCTCGTCATCCCACAGAATTAGGTTTAACGGGGTTACCCGGACAACCCATGGGGAAGCTGGCGAGAGAGCAGTGTTGTGTCCTGTTCTCAAGCGGGCAGGTTTCTGCAGGAGATGGCCTCTGGCCTCCAGGGAAGGGGTGGCAGTGTGCGTGATGAAGAAGGACAAGAGACACCACTGCTGGAAAATATACCTTCATCCTCACCGGCCACTCATGGTGCCTGGTGAGGGAACCCTTCTCCTCACTCATTCCTCTTTCTAGAAACCCACAGTCATGTGAACTTTGCGACTTCTGCGGTTTGACCTTCAGTTTCCGTTCCTCAATTTCTTACCAATCCTCCTTCCATTTCCTTCCCAGACATCACAGGGCTGGCCCACAGCCACCTCAGGGAGGGCGCCAGCTTAGACCTCACCAACTTGATCTTCAGTCACCCGGCTTTGGGGAGCCAGGACCTTACTGTATTTTTAATTCTCTTTGGCAATAAACCCTCCCCCATTCTTAGAGACCCTGATAAATGTCACCACGTTGTCGATATCCTCCCTTGGCCTTGCCTCAAACTTGGTCTTTGCTTCCCGGTATACCCAGGGCAACTGGAACATGCCCTACTTACACGTAACATGTCTCTTCAAGCTCCTCATACATGGAGACTGTATCTTCCAAGGGCAGCACACAGGTCTTGTTCTATTTACCAAAAAGACAAAGTCTAGCCTAGAGAGGCATCGGAAAGAATAAGTGAACAATAAGGATTGAGCTGAAGGGGATGTGGGGGGGTCTTCATCAAAAATGGCTTCTTGGAGGCCTCAACGAAGAGGGCTAGATTCTGAGTACATTAGATCCGTGCAGCTACAGGACCTGAGTGGTGTATTGTATTAACTAACATTGAGCTCTTTTATTGTTAGGCCTCATGCTTGGCACAGGGGACCCTACTCTGCACTCAAGTTGTGTCCCCTCTAGGAAAAAAGGAAGACAAGGTAGGCGAAGCCAGTACAGAATGCCAGGTGTTGCACGGTGAGCACAAGAAATCTTCTAAGATAAGCATTTATAGCTCTGTGGGCTGTTAGGAGGCTCCTCAAAGAGGACCAACCCAAGACCTAAGAATGGACCCCAGAGAAGGGTTTCAGCCGGGCTGGAGAGCTAAGCAGGGCTGGGCTCCACAGAGGGATTCGAGAACCTGGCATATGACCGAATCTGCTTGGGGCAGATTCTACCCCTCCTCTGAAAGCCTCCCCGAGGCAGGCCAGTTCCTTTCGGTGCTCACGTGGTCCTGTTTCTTCTTCCATGCTGGGTTGCATCCTCTGCTTGACTATTCCTTGAGAGATCAGTTCACAGTCATCTCTGTGTCCGCAGCACCAAGCATCAGATTTGCTCCTAAACACGTATCCTGCTGTAGGAGTGAGTAGATTATTCCCTCTTTCTGGGGCTTAAACTGCCCTTCTCAAATCCCCATCCTTTTGCTCCTGGGACCTGTGTATAGTTTTTTTTATTTTTTCTTTTTTTTTGGATTTTCGAGACAGAGTTTCTCCATAGCTTTTGGTTCCTGTCCTGGAACTAGCTCTTGTAGACCAGGCTGGCCTTGAACTCACAGAGATCCACCGGCCTCTGCCTCCCAAGTGCTGGGATTAAAGGCGCGCCACCACCACCCGGCCTAGTTTTTTTTTTTTTAAGATTTATTTATTAAGTATACAGTGTTCTGCCTGTATGCATGCCTGCAGGCCAGAAGAGAGCACCAGATCTCATTACAGATGGTTGTGAGCCACCATGTGGTTGCTGGGAATTGAACTCAGGACATTTGGAAGAGCAGGCAGTGCTCTTAACCACTGAGCCATCACTCCAGCCCCACCTGTGTATAGTTTTTACAAATCACATTTAACCAAGAAAGGGGAGACCCACTTCAAGTCCTGGCCCTCATTTGTGCTAATTCACAGATGTTTTAGCCCTAATTAATGATCAGTCACCTGCTGTACCGTCTATCCCGTCCACAGAGCATTGGACACCTGGGATCCCCTTTGGTCCTGTGAGCTCAGTCTGGCAAGGGCTGTCATCCCTGCTTATATATCCCAAGGAAGGCAAACACAACAGAGAGGGGAAAGCCTTGGGAGCAGTCACTTGGAAGTTACAGGATGGGGCTCAGTTCTGCCTTGAGTGTTCTCTGTACTCTGCCGTCTGTCAGCAAACAGGAGTGTTTCTCAAGCCCTATGCTTAGTCTAAGCTAAGTGAACCCCTGGGCCGCTGCCTTCAAAGAACAATCAGTCAGTCTGTCTGTCTCACCTTTTCTGAGACAAGCCCTTTTCTATTTGGAAGGCTCACTTTCCCATCTGTAAAATTGTGTGCTTGTGTCTCATTTCTCTAGACCAGTGGTTCTCCACTGCCTAAAGCTGCAACCCATTAATATAATTCCTCATGTTGTGGCGACCCCAACTATAAAATTATTTTTGTTGTTACTTCATACTGTGATTTTGCTATTATGAATCATAAATATCTGATATGCGACCCCTGTGAAAGGGTTATTTAACCCCCTAGAAGGGTCACGATCCACAGATTGAGAACCGCTGCTCTAGACAGACAGTCAAAAGGCTCCTGGGAGGATGTCTGTGCCGTGGGAACAGGGCAAGGGAGGATGGGATGACCATGTGCGTTCACCTGCCCTACTGCTGAGCTTATCTCTGGTGTCTCCTTGCTAACTTGTATTCTCAATCAGTGAGATAGGATGTGGAGAGGCAGTTCTGGGATGGGGTCTCTGAGAACTCTCTCAAGACCCCTTGACCTTGGGAACCCTGTGCACCTCTCTCCTGGGCCACAGGGAGGCAGATCTTGAGCCATGAGCAGACCATTCCTCAGGTGGCAGAACTTTCCTGGAAGGATGTTATTAAAGCCATGTCCCTGGCCAACATGGTCCTGGGGCTCTTCTCCATCTACTGCAGCTTCAGCAGGTAGGTCTGGGGCACAGCCTGCTCTTAGCCTGAGGAAGGGGAGGCAGACTCGAAAGACCTAGCCACTGTGGCTGAAAGGTCTACTTGGGGATGGGGATAGTATACTAGTTTCAAAGCCAGGATCATGGCCTTCATGTTGCTACCTTTCTGGTAAGTGACTTCATCTCGGTTCATCTCTGAGCCTCGGGATCCTTTTGTACCATGAAGAGTTTGTGTTATAATTAATCTTCCTTTTTCCTTCAAGCTAGAGCAGTTCAGAATGGCTGTAGGAGAAAAAAAAGATGCATAGTATTATTTATAGGCCCTTCCCCAACCTCTTTTCTCTCCCTAATTGAGCCCAGGATGGTCTTGAACTCACTATGTGGCTTAGGATGGCCTTGAACTTCAGATCCTTCTGCTTCCACCTCCCAACTCTGGGACTGTAGGTGAGTCACCTCACTTGGCTTCACTCATATTTTCTGGCTCTTGAATGAGAACATACGACTTGAATACCCGACATTAGCACTGTTCTGGAGATTGTCCAGTATACTTAAGGTGCCACCAAGAAAGCAGGAGCAGTTTATGTTCTTGTAAGTTGGGTTCTATTTCGAGGCCTTTGGCAGTTCAGTTCTTTAAAGGAAACTTTCTGACGCACTCCTGGTGTGCCTGATTCTCCAGGACCAGCATGTAGCTTCTTTCTGTATCTGTTTTTCATCCATGAACTTGGAATCTAATAAACGGAGAATGCACATCTGTGGTAGGAAAATCTCAGTTTAGCCAAATCCGCTGAGAGGGTAATTTTGTGTTATGATTGTAGGTTCTGTTATTTTCGTTTAGCCTCAGGTCCCTTTAGAACTCAGTTGTAGTCTAAACAAATGTTGAAGTTGTTTGAGGATGGCTGAGGTCAGAGGTCAGGCTCTCTGCTTCTGCTGGGTCACCTAAGCATCGTAATGCAGTGCAGGGTTGGCAGTAGACCTCCGTGGGCAGGTTCCCTTTGGACTGTGTGGCCGCTCACAAAGGGACCATATGGGAGCATCTCATGATGGATGAGGTGCAATGAGGAATGTGAGAGGATGTGGGAGACACTGATGGATCCTTGCCACACACGCACCAACCCAGGAGACCTTGGCAGACACTGCCAGATCCATACTACAGGTGGAAATGTCAAACACCTATCGCTCATCCACAGAAAATCAGCAAGTATATTCATCTTGGCCACACCCTCCCATGTCTGGCTGTGGCTGACAGCTGCAGACACTTTGTCCAAGAACAACAGAATGCATAGGATTCTCAGGCTGTCTTAGAGGGTCTGTCTGCATTCTAGCCTATGACTAGAAGTCATAAAGAAGGTGATCTCAGGCCAAATGGAATTAATCTAAAGCTCAGAAATGGAAAGAACAGGCAAACCCTGACCAGGGATAGCTCATGGAAAAGCATTTGCCTGGAATGTGTGAGGCCTGAGCTTCAGTCTCCAGTACTGAAGAAAAAAAAAAAACAAAAAGTACCAGATGGTTAACATTGTAGGAAGGTCAGAATTTAGTTAGATATGGTGGCATAAAATTGCAATCCCTGAACTTGGGAGGTGGAGGCAGGAGGATCCAAAGTTTGGGGGAGATCTCTCAGGCAATAAAGTGCTTGTGGCCCAAGCATGAGGGCCTGCATTCAGTTCTGAGCAGCCATGGAAGAAAGCTGAGCACAGTGCTGTGCCCTCAGGATCCCAGTGCTGGAGAGGCAGAGATTCTGTGGGGCTCACTGGCCATCCAGCCTTGCCCCACCGAGTCCCAGGTCTCACTGAGAAACCCTTCAGGGTCAGAGGCTCCTGAAGAACAGGTGTCTCAGTTACCTTCTCTGTTGCTGTCGCAAAACACCATGCCAGGCAACTTAGGAAAGACAGCGTTTAGCTGGATTTAGTCCCTGGCGGCAGAGCAAAGGCAGGCGGCAGAAGCAGTTGAGGGTGCGTGTCTTGATCTGAAAGCCAGAGGCAGAGAGAGTGACACTGAGAATGGCAGGAGTCTTTTGAAACCTCAAAGTCTGTCCCTGTGACACAGCTTCTTCAACAAGGCCACACCTAATCCTTTCCAAACACTTCCACCGACTGGGGACCGAGTATTTGAATGTGTGAGCTATGGGGGACATTCTCATTCAAACCACCACAGAATGAAAGGAAAGGAGAGGAGGGGAGAAGAGAAGACAGGAGAGGACATAGCACAAATCCGTCATTTCATGAGTGGAGAAAGGGACACAGACAAACAGTAATTTATCTGAAGAGCCACAGGGGGATAGTGGTAGAGGCTGCACTAGGAACGAGGAAGGAGCCTGTGCTGTCACATATGTTGAGGCTTAAGAATTGGAAGGAGCTGGGTGGTGGTGGCGGCGCACGTCTTTAATCCCAGCACTCAGGAGGCAGAGGCAGGTGGATCACTGGATTTGAGGCTACTGGTCTACAGAGCGAGTTCCAGGACAGCCAGAGCTACACAGAGAAACCCTGTCTCGAGACACCCTCCCCCACTAAGAAAGAAGAGTTGGAAGGGACTTTGGTGATTACTGGAGGGTTTGGGGGTGTCGGGGAACCTCTTTAAACTATTGTTTGGGGCTGAAAAGATGGCTCAGTGGTTAAGAGCACTGGCTGCTTTTCTAGAGGACCTGGGTTTGCTTATCCACACCCACATGGTGTGGTTTACAGTCGTTTGTAACTCCATTCCCATGAGATCCCACATCTTCTTCTGATCTTCACGGGCAGTGTATTGAATGTGCATATGCAGGCAAAACAACTCAGAGACATAACACTTAAAGAATTATAAAAAGACTATGTATTGGGAGTTGGGGAGGGATAGAGCCATCTACGAGGGGGTAAAACACTCAGAGCAGTGTATGCCGGAAGGGATGTGAGTGAGTGAAGCGTAGGCATTGAGTGTGCGCTTGTCCAGTGGGGACTACAAGAAGCTGCCCTGCTGGCCTGCACTCTAGGAAATCCCTCTGTGCTTCCTGGATGCTTTTGATCAGCTTCCTGTTAGACATGGCAGTAGGGACGATGATCAGGCACCTCCACATCTGCCACAAATTAGGTGAGTTCAACCTTGGGGCCCTCTAATCCCTACCCTGGGGGAGCATCCATCTCAGGCTACTACCGTCCATCCCTCTGACACCAGTCACCCCAATTGTTCACATGCCAATAGAGGAAGCCATCCTGCCCCAGGAGTGAGGCTGTCTGCAGCCTGGACCCTTCTCCTGGGCTGGATCTATCTCCTGGGCTGGACCCATCTCCTGCAGCCTGTACCCTTCTCCTGGGCTGGATCTATCTCCTGGGCTGGACCCATCTCCTGCAGCCTGGACCCTTCTCCTGGGCTGGACCCATCTCCTGGGCTGGACCCATCTCCTGCAGCCTGTACCCTTCTCCTGGGCTGGACCCTTCTCCTGGGCTGGACCCATCTCCTGCAGCCTGTACCCTTCTCCTGGGCTGGACCCTTCTCCTGGGCTGGACCCATCTCCTGCAGCCTGTACCCTTCTCCTGGGCTGGATCTATCTCCTGGGCTGGACCCATCTCCTGCAGCCTGTACCCTTCTCCTGGGCTGGACCCTTCTCCTGGGCTGGACCCATCTCCTGCAGCCTGTACCCTTCTCCTGGGCTGGACCCTTCTCCTGGGCTGGACCCATCTCCTGGGCTGGACCCATCTCCTGGGCTGGACCCATCTCCTGGACTGGACCCATCTCCTGCAGCCTGTACCCTTCTCCTGGGCTGGACCCATCTCCTGGGCTGGACCCATCTCCTGGACTGGACCCATCTCCTGGGCTGGACCCATCTCCTGGGCTGGACCCATCTCCTGGGCTGGACCCTTCTCCTGGGCTGGACCCATCTCCTGGGCTGGACCCTTCTCCTGGGCTGGACCCTTCTCTTGGCCTGGCTGGCTTCCCCATCTTAGCCCTGCCCTCACCCCTCTGCTCCAATCCCATTTCCTCTTCTTTTGGTTTATGCGATTTTGCTAAGGATTCTGGCCTTGTTTATACTCTGTAGTACATTATTATGGTTATTGTGAGTTTTATGAGGTAAGATTTCACTTGGAGTTAATCAAGCATTTTCTTTGCTGTTGATCCTTTCCTGCCTTCCAAGTGTTCCCTGGGGTCACCTTCATTCTTAGTGAGGAAGATGCGCTGTAGATTTATTAGTGAAGTGAAGGGGATGATGGTCAGTGAGAGGATGAGAGATATCCCCAGGCAAAGCAGCTGGTTCAAAAGGAAAAAAAAAAAAAACAAAAACAAAAAAACAAAATACTTCGAGATGTTTCCATATAAGGTTTTTCCTGAAAAAGGTCCTGAGGCTTGTGAACTTAGGTGCTAAGCCTTGCATATTGAGTGGCAAGGACGAGCAGAGAGAGAGCTGGGAGTGGGGGGACGACCCAGGCTTTGATCTACAGACCATCTTTAGGGAGCAGCTGCTGCCCTCTGAGACCCCAGCACCCCAGCTGTCCCTGCTCCAGCCACCCAAGAGAGGCTGGGGTGTAGACTGCATGCCTGTGAGTGAACCTTGACCTCTGAAGCAGGACTTGAACTGAACGACTTCGCTGTCTTCACCACCTTTGGCCTGGCCTCAGCTCTGCTCCTTGGTGTGGATGGGCCTCTGAATGGGTTCCTGGCCATCGTCTATGTGTTAACCACTTCCTTCCGCCTGTGTTTTTACTCAACTGGTGAGTGGAACCCAGTCTATCTCAGGACTGTGATAGGGATCAAGGGGCAGGAAAAACTGCTGGGAGCCAGAAGCTAGGGGACACTCATGGACTCCTCCTCCTCCTCCTCCTCCCTCCTCCTCCTCCTGTTCCTCCTCCTCCTCCTTATGAGTCCCACGCCTGCTGGAGGTTGAGGGCTGTATTGTCTGGGAGAAACAAGTCCTTGCTTCTTCAGGAGTTATATCTCTTCTGTACTATATCTGTATAGTAGACACACTCCAGAAATGGAGTTCTAGAGAACTCCAGTTCCCCCAAACAAAAGACGCTGTGGTAGTGAAGACAGCTCGAAAGACCACACAGAAAGGGGGTGCAAACCCAGCATTGAGCTTAGCCTGGCTGTCCAAGGACCTGTTAAGGTATGGGCACACCGAGTATATCTGATTGCCTGCTGTCCCCCAGAAACCAGTCCAAACCTGTGCAGCATCAGCTTGTAATAACCAAATGACCTACATACTCCTCCCCACCCCTGGGCTAAGGGAATCTGGTAGCTCAGGGAAAGGAGACCCAAATTGATAGGTGTCCTTGGAGCCAGGAAACAGCTCATTCTCTGATCTCTCCCTAGAAGGAGGTCCCTCTGCATACAAAGGTCTACCTTGTCCCTATGCTTCCTGTGTTTTGGCCTCCACCTGCCTACTGACCAAGGGCAACACGTTTATTCTCTGCTGCATGGCTTCACTCATGATTCTGTTCATGATCGACCAGAGTTACTACCCACACGATGAAATCCTGGAGTCCGAGAACTGGAAAAAAGTGGTTTATACGGGAGGTGAGTTCAAATCACTGCCACAGTGTTTACGGTCACACTGTCTCTCCCAG
Source organism: Microtus pennsylvanicus (assembly GCF_037038515.1). Classification (NCBI taxonomy): domain Eukaryota; kingdom Metazoa; phylum Chordata; class Mammalia; order Rodentia; family Cricetidae; genus Microtus; species Microtus pennsylvanicus. The sequence continues at coordinate 52,699,455 of NC_134591.1, read as the reverse complement.
CGGCAGTGTCCATGCGCTTCGTCCTCACGTATCCTTCACCGTCAACTTTGTTGTTAACCAACATAGAACACACTTCAAATGCCTGAAAATACTAAATGTGCTCACACCCACAGACGTTTTCTTCGTGCTCTGATTTCCAGTGCCCAATACATATCTACTTCATGTTAATGAGATCAGCAGAATTTAGGGGTGCATGCTTATGTGCCAGGTACAGGGGTCACTCTGGCGAACTAGACATAGTCCCTGCCTGAGACAGCCAAGAAAGTTACTGAAAAGCAAAACAAATTAGTGAATAAAAATGGTGAAGACAACTGGGAACAAACAAAGCTGGGAGTTCTTGGGAGGCTGAGGCTGGAGGATCATTGCAAGTTCAAGATATAGTGAGTCCCTGAGCTACAGAGTGAAAGAAATTCTGTCTGAAACAATAAAGTAACTACAAGCAGTTTTGATGCTCTGGGAAGGCACAGGGTGACTCTGAGATGGCATGAGAGGAGGAAGTGCTCTTCAGGGAGGATGTTTAAGCGAGATTGGAGAGATGAGCTCACAGAAGAGCAGGAAGAGTGGTTCAGGCAGAAGCTGCTGTCTTGTGATGATGGGAGGCCGAGAAGGTGCTGGAAGGGAGCAGTGTGGCTGAACTTGTGTGGAAAGCCAGGAACAAAAACTTAGGCCAGTGAAGTGGGCAGACTGGGCAGGATTAGGGATTTGATATTAAAGGCAAATAAGATGCCTTGGGTGGGATCCAGGCAGCAAGTGATATATGATGAGGGCAGCCGCTTCCAGGCGTCACTGGACTAACAGAACAGACAAGGGAGCACCAGGGGGAGGTGTTCAGAAGTGGTGATGTGAAGGCTGGAGTGAGGCGACTGGACGAGTAAGTATTGGAATGAGAGCTGGCATTGAAGGAGGAAATTCATGTAGGATGCTCACAGTTTGTCCCGAGTTAGGGCTTCCTTTAGGGTGTGCAAGCCAACAAGAAGAGCATCCCTGGGGGCCTGAGTTTCTCCCATTATCCCTTTGCTGTCAATCCACACTGGGTCGTACAGCATGTTTCCTTCAGGTTCATATCTTATGTGGCATCAGTACAGTCTCCTTGACCAAGTTCTGGGTGCTGACTCTCCTGTGCCCTAGGTGGCAGAGGCAGAATAGTGAGGAGAATCTGGGTTTGTAGCTAAATGTGCCTCAGCTGAAGCTCTGACTTCCGCATATGGGTGTATAAACTTGGACTAGCACCTCATCATCTTGAACTCAGTTCCAAGTTCCTGAAGCTTACAGGCTCACGGCAACTGAATGAGGCAATGAGGTAGTCCTGTGTAGGGTCCTGGACAGGAAATGGCGATTGCTGGCTCCATCTTTTCTACCTCCCCTCTCCCAGCTCATAGCAAGTGTTTTCCTCAGAGGTCATTGTTCCTAGAGTTGATCCCGTTGCTCAAAATAAACCACACTCTTAGCATGAGACTCCTGGTTGGCTTTGCTGTATGAGTTAAGGAGGAAATGGCACCTCATAGATTCTGACACCTGTTAATGTCAGTTTTGTGCACATTTCAGAGTGGACGCTGTAGATATTCCGCTTGCCTTAGACTGAGGACCCCTCTTCCCTACAGAGCTTCAAGGAGCTGGCCCATGGCTAGCATTGGGGAGATAATGTCGTCTATTTTCTAGGACAATTCTGACTTTAAACCTTGCCTCCTTGTCTCAGCAGATCCATGATTGGTCTCTATACTATACTATACTATACTATACTATACTATACTATACTATACTATACTATACTATGCCGAAACTCTAGCACATTAACTGATTCTTTCCCCTGGAAGTGACCTTTTGCAAGGTCACCTGTTACGATCTAACAGGTTCTCACAGAATACATGTCAGTCAGGTTGGGCGTGTAGTCCAGTTGGCAGAGTACTTGCTTGGCTTGCTTGGACCCCTGGGGCTTGATCTCTGGTACTGCACTGGCTGTGGTGGTGCGCACCTGTAATCTCAGCACTGTGGAGCTAAAGGCAGAAGGACCAGAAGTTCAAGTCATCCCCAGCTACAGAGCAAGTTTGAGGACAGCCTGGGCTACATGAGAGCTGGCCATAAGACTATTGTTACCCCATATTCTTATTAACTGAGGAAGAATGTTAGTTTTTAAAGGCCAGGCCTTGAATCAGGCCCCTGTGTAGGTTACTTCCTCCTGATCTCTTATGAGGAAATAGAGGTAATTCTAAGTCATGGGAGCATTATGAAGTCTAAGTGAAGCAATTGGTAGCACATGGCAGAGTATCCAGTACCGAGTAGATGCACCCCTAATTTTGGAGTCCTTGTGTCTGATGTGTTTCATGTAAAATTCCATTGTCTTGGGAGTTCCTGAGACTAGATCTAGGTCCGGTGATTTGTTAGGAGGACTGGGCATGCTGCTGTGCTCATAGCGAAGACTGGTTAGAACACAAGGAGGTGGGCCAGGAGGTTACACCTGACTTTCATCCCTGCACTCAGAGGCAGAGGTAGCTGGAGCTCTCGAGTTCTAGGTTAGCCTGGTCTACAGAGTCAGTTCCAGGACAGCCAGGGTTATAACAGAGAAACTAAAACAAAATCAAAAATAAAGGATGTGACTCAAAATCACGAGAGGGAAAAGGTGCGTGGGAAGTGACCACAGAAGACAGTCACACTCTACTTCCCAAGCCTTGAACTGTGGTCATGCACATGAAGCATTGTCTTGCAGGGAAGGTCATTAGAGACTCACTCAGGTACCCACTGCCTAGCAGGTACCGAATGCCAGACTTGAGAAGGGAAGTGGCTGTTCAGCACAGACTACTAGCACAGCCTGAGCAGAGTGAGTCACTCTGATTACTCAGTGCTATTGGTATGAGCCTGAGGCCACTCCGTAAGCAGCCTCAAGCATGGAACATTGCATGTTAAACTTCAAACAACCAGGAAGATGTTTTCCCCCTGAAAAGGCTCTGGCCAACTTGAATTCAGTCTTGGCCAGAACTTGGCTTCTGGTCTGAGCTCAAACAGAATGGACCCTGAGATTGCATTAGCTTCCAACTAGAGGCTTACAGATACTTACTCAACTGAACATAAACATGGGGCTTTTGCTTCTCTTGCTGCAGTTTCCGCAGCTCTGTGAGAGACCCGTGAGGGACCGAGGGTGGGGTAGGAGCCGCGTGAGGCACTTCATGAAACCGAGAGTCTGCTTCTCTCTTTGCAGGTGTCGTCATGCTGGTTTTCTCCCCGTTCTCACTCACCGCCTTCTACTGCCTGATTTGGTCGCTCTCCTACATCTTCTTCCCAGATGCCCTGTGGGGCAGGGGGGTTTGTATTAAGCTCTAGCGAGGGGGAACCACGACTTCACTGCTCCTGCTGGCTCTGTGGGCTCTGCACTTAGCACACTGGACCAAGACCTGCCTCATCCTCACTAAAGCTTTCCTGGTGCCTGTATTGTTATCTGCTGTCTCTGGTCTCGAATCACAACAACCCACAGTGGGCCCAGAAGCCTTTGTTTTTTTCTCCTTATTCAGGGTTCAGGCTCCCTTTTGGGTAATACTTGAAACAGGATTTTTTGGTTTTGTTTTGTTTTTTGAGACAGGGTTTTTCTGTGTTAGCCAGCCTGTCCTGGAACTCATTCTGTAGACCAGGCGGGCCTCAAACTCAGAGATCCACTTGCCTCGGCCTCTCAAGTGCTGGGATTAAAGGTGTGCACCATCACCATTGGCCTGGGTAATCCTTGAATCAGTCATGTAGGGTAGACTTTTGTTTCTAAGCTAAGTTTGGGCTGGTTTGAGTTTCAGCTTAGGATCTGGAGTCCCAGGTCAGCCTCGGATACATGATACTCTATCTCAGAAAGTTGGCAGCCCAAATGTATCACCTGGTGTATTAAGGTTTTCTAGAGGAACAGAGTGGATAGAATGAATATCTATCTATCTATCTATCTATCTATCTATCTATCTATCTATCTATCTATCTATCTATCTATCTATCTATCTATGAATGGCATTTATTAGAGTGGCTAGCTGTGATCTAGCTAGTCCAACAATGGCTGTCTACCAAGAGAAAGTCTAAGAATCCAGTAGCTGTTCAGTTTATGAGGCTGGACATCTCAGTCTGAAGAAAGAGGCTCTAATGTCAGTGAAGTGATTTGATAGTGGGGGAAAGCAGGCAAAGAGAGCAAGCTTCCTTCTCCCATGTTCTTTTTTATATAGGCCGCCACCAGAAGTGTGGCCCACATTAAAGGTGGTTCTTCCCACCCCAAAAAAGTCCTGATTAAAAGTGGGTCTTCTGACTTTAAGTGACTGAGAAAATTCCCTCATGCCAGGTATTGTGGCACATGCTTTCAATCCCAGCATATGGGAGGCAGAGACAGGGGGATCTCTGTGAGTTCGAGGTCTGCCTGGTCTACATAGAGATAACATAGACTACATAGACAGCCAGGACTACATAGAGAGAACCTGTTTCAAAATGAGAAAAAAAGGAAAATCCCTCTAAAAAACTAACTAAGCCTGCTTTGGTTTAGTTAGTTACAGATGTCGCTGACAACCAAGAATAGCCATCACACCTGGCTTCCAGTGAGCTCATTCTGTGTGTATCTCTTCTAAGGTCTCAAACACTAAACTCCACTCAGATGGAACTTTGTCTTATTAAACTCAAATCAGACAGAAATCCTGCGTGCTCTTATATTGTATTCCAAAGCTGCATCTTATGGAGAATAACCAGGAAGCCTAGCTTCACTCTGGATTCTGTCTTCAGGTGGGAGGGACATCCAAAGGACGGCTGGCTAATTCTGCCCCTTCCCACACGGTGGCGCTTGAGCTCTTCAACAACATGTCTGCCACTGAAGGGTTTTTTTTTTTTTTTGGTTTTTCGAGACAGGGTTTCTTTGTGGCTTTGGAGCCTGACCTGGAACTAGCTCTGTAGACCAGGCTGGTCTCGAACTCACAGAGATCCACCTGCCTCTGCCTCCCGAGTGCTGGGATTAAAGGCGTGCGCCACCATCGCCCGGCTAAGGGTTTTGTTTTTAATACTTTAATTATTTTATTTTATTGGTCTTTTGCCTGTATGTATGTCTGTGTGAGGGGGTTGAATCCTGGAGTTACAGACAGTTATGAGCTGTCATGTGGGTGCTGGGAACTGAACTTGGGTCCTCTGGAAAAGCAGTCAGTGCTCTTAACCGCTGAACCATCTCTACAGCCCCCGGCACTGAAGTTTTACAGGTAGTATCTATGAGCTGGGCGGTGGTGGTGCACACCTTTAATCCCAGCACTTGGGAGGCAGAGGCAGGCAGATCTCTGTGAGATCGAGGCCAGTCCAGTCTACAGAGCGAGTTCTAGGACAGGCTCCAAGCTACACATAAAAATCCTCAAAAAGCCAAAAAACAAACAAACAAACAAAAAATAGTATATATGTGGTAAATTTGCCTCAAATCTAATTAAATTAAAAACAAATACCAACTTGCAAATGAAAGAAAAAAGGAAAATGCCAACATCATTACAACTCTATGGAAGCTGGCAGCATTGTCTCTCCCTGGCCTCTCTTCCCCAGTGTTTCATCTTTTATGTGGTCACTGTTAATGAGTCTACTGTGTTCCGCTAGACCATAATGGCCTTTTATTTATGCTTATTATTTCTACCACCTGCCACAGTGCCTAGCACTAAAAAAATGTTGACTTTGCAGGTGAATCAGTTTCCCTGTGGGCTCTCAGAAATTATAAAGAAGGTTACTATAGTAAGAACATGTTCACTCGGGCTCAGACATAGCCAGGTGATGCTCTTCCATGCTGACACTCACGTCAGTGAGAGCCTACACTTAACCAAACCTTGACAACTGTTCACATGAGCTCTTAGGGACCAGGAGCTAGCACGGCACTTTCATAGAGTAGGCTCATGTAGGATGGAATATGCTTTCTGCTTTTTTTGAAGGGGAAGGAAGGGAGAAAGAGAGGAAGAGAGGGAGGGAGGAAAGGAAGAAGGGAAGGAAGAAAGAAAGGGAGAGGAGGGAAAAAAGAGGAAGAAAGGAGGGAGGGAAGAAGGAAGGAGGGAGGGAAAAAAGGGAGAGAGGGAAGGAAAGGAGGGAAGGAAGGAGGGAAGGAAGGATGGGTGGCTAGACAGTCCTCCCTGTTCAATGTCACAGAAACAGTAGGAACAGTGGGAATCCCAGTGTATGGATAACTTCATTGCCACAACAGCTTTTAATGTTTTGCTGACTAAAGAGTAAAAGCGCCTTTTAAGGTTTACTAGGGACTCAGGTGTGAGTTATGCCCCAGCTGTGCTGCTTCCTGAGCACAGGTGTGCTCCAGATGTGGCGCTCTCCATCGCACTGACTCAAGTGAAGCAGAAATAGTAACAGCCTCCTGAAGACACCAAGAAGCTAAATGACTTGCCAAAGGTCGCTCGACAAATCCTGACAGTTCTCGAAGACAGCTGTCCCAGTCCTCCAGCAAACTCCAAAGTCCTCCATCCTACTCCAGTCTTCTGTAGTCCCTGGGCTCTGTCATTACCAGTAAAAGTAGCCTCTCTCTGGTCTGCTCCTGTTCTCTAATCATCCCTCAGGATACTTCTAGAAGCTCAGTTTCAACCGTAGTAGAAACTCTAACACATGAGCCTTAGACACCTTTCAAAGTCCCTCACCCTCTTCCAGTTCTCATTCACTCTGAGTCAGGGTCTCACTATGTAGCCCAGGCTGGCCTCCAACTTCTGATCCTCCTGCCTCAGCCTCCCAAGTGCTGGGATTACAGGTGTGTGTCACCACGTCTGGATCTCATTTACTTTTTCACACTGAGAGCTGGGTCCGTCGTTATAATGCATGCACTGGGAATACGCACCTCCCTGTTCTTTGCTTCCACTTTAGCTGCTGAGCAAAGCCCTGGTTCACTTAACCGCAATTCTCCATCTCCTGTGCCTCCCTCCAGCAGGGCTGAGAACACTGCATGGCTGCGCTGCTTGGTGTCTATGTATGCTCATCCCCAGTGAAGCCTTCGTGCTGCCCAGCTGTCGTCCCACGTGTCCCTGTTTTCACTCTTTGTGCAACTAGACTGTCGCTTCATACCCTCTCTACTCAAGCATCCATCACCTTCCCTGTCCACTCTCGTCACCCTGCTTCTTGCTCTCCAAAGAGCTTCCACACTTACCTTACCAAATCCACCGACCCCTGCGTTCTTTCCCCTTGAGGGAAGTAATGATCTGTCCTTATTCCCAAGGCAAAGCAGCTCCTCTGTCCCCATGGACACTAGATCCCATTCCGTGTGTGTCTTTGTGTGTTTGAGACAGGGTCTCATTATGTAGCTTTGGCTAGCCTGGGACTTGCTATGTAGAACAGGTTGACCTCAAACTCACAGGTATCTGCTTGCCTCTGCTTCAGTTTACTAAAGGTATGTGCTACCATGCCAGCTCTTTTAAAAAGACAGTTTATTTTTAACTGTGTACACACACACACGCATCTTTGTGGGTATAGGCGGGGGTGAGGTGCTCAGAGTACAGTAAAAGATGTTGGAAGCATGGAGCTGGACTTCAGGTGGTTGTAAAATGTTGGAGGTGGATGCTGGGAACTGAACCTGGGTCCTCTGCAAGAGCAGTCAGTGCTCTTAACTGCTGAGCCATCCCTCGAGCCCTCACCCTCTCCATTCTTTATTCCACTTTCTGTGAGCAGCCATTCCCACCCTAAAGTAAGAACAAATGAACATTTTGCATTTTATTATTTTCAGGGAAGACGCACAGTTTCACTAGAAACAATGATTTTTCTTGAACAGTAGAAAAAAGGCCTTAAAAAAAAAAGCTGCTGTCTCAGATGAAAAGTCTATCCAGCAAGCACTAGGCCAGTTCTGAGAGGAGGAACCAGTGTGGTGAAAGTTACCTACAGGAAGTTCAGTGCAGAGTTCTCCACAAGTCTTGTTCAGTTCCTCAGACTAGGATGCAGGTGGGCTCACTCCCCAGGGGGCTGCATTTGCTTACAGAACTCGTCAAACTGCTGCTGCTCCAGCTCTGTCATGACTCTGTTGAGAGCGTAGATCTGAGGGGAGAACAGATACGTTAGCAGTGGAAGAAGCTGCATTTCCACCAGGAGGGGCTGTGAACAGCAGCTTCTGTTGGGGGAGTGGAGCCAGCAGCAGTGAGGGTGTGGTCTTTAGAGGACAGTACCCGACAGGTCTGAGGGAAGTCAAGGGAGGCAGCAGGCCATGCACTGTTGATGGTGGAGGTTATCCTCTTACCCCCACACATAAATGTAGCAAGGAAAAAAATGTTCAGAGGAGAGCCAGTCCAGGGCCAGAAAGGTTTGTCCCCAGCACCCACAACTGCCTTTAACCAGTTCCCGGGGATCCTATGCCCTCATTGCCTCCATGGGCATTGCTCACTTGGTTCACAGAGACACTTGCAGACAAAACACTCATAAAAATAAAGGTATCTGAGAGGCACTTGGAGGCAGAGGCAGGTGGACCTTTGTGAGTCTGAGGACAGTCTAGTCCACATAGTGAGTTCCAGAATAGCCAGTGCTATATAGTAGAGACCACGCCTCAACAAAATAAAATCTGAGAGGCAAAAGTGGGATAGAAGTTGGGATGGCTCAGCAGTTAGAGCACTGCTGCTCTTACCATGGGACTGAGGGGTTTAGGTCCCAGCACCCATGCTCCAGGCAAACATAAATATACATAAATAATGGTTAAAAAATAAATCTTAAAAAAAATGGTTGCGTGTGTGACTCATGTCTTTAATCCCAGCACTCTGGAGGCAGAGGCAGGATAATCTCTGAGTTCAAGGCCAGCCTGGTCTACATAAAGAGTTTCAGGCCAGGCAGTAAGTTCATAGAGAACAGCAAAGGAATGATTAGCATAAAATTAAACAAAGCAGCTTATGTGAATGGGCCATGACCAGAAGTGAGCACTGGAACTTCCAAGTTACTGGTCTATTTCCCGTCTTTTTCCCCCTTTCCTTTTTTTTTCCCCTCTTAGAGACAAGGCTTCACTATGTTACTTAAGCTGGTCTTGAACTCATGTACTTATTGATCCTCCTCAGCCTCCCAAATGCTGGGACTACAAGTGTGTGCCACTGGGCTTGGCTTCAAGTTCAGTTTCTTAGGCTGAGTGGTAGGTACGAGGGTGTTTATTCTTCTTATACCACACATGATTACATGTGTACTTTATAATATATTTGAAAAGCAGAAAAGTCTCTGCTTTGTAGGTTTGATACCTGCCAGCCTTTGTGACCTGTATAGTACTTTCTGTTCTGGGACTGACAGGCATATTAAGTGCGTTCTGGAGACCTTCCAGTCAAAGAGAGAATGGTAGGAGAAAGGGGGAAATAAGCAGGGCATACAGAGATTTACAACGTCCAGGGTGTCTGAGCTAAGGAGTGAGACTTTCGGCCTAGAAGGAAAGGATCACAGCAGTGTGATGTGCTGTTCCAACTGATAGCAAATCCCAATCCCCAAACACGGCATGCCTCCTTTCTGGAATATGGCATCTTTATCCCTTCCTCCTGAGGAGGTGATGGCACATTCCTCAAGGAGATTCCATTCCATTCTGGGGAACACAGACAAAATAGCAAGACAGCTGTTGGGGGAGCAAATGGTGGCCTGGGGCCGGGGTGTAGCTCAGTGGTAGAGCACAGGCACATATAGATTCTGGGCTCAAGCCTTACACGACAGGTAAAACCATGAGGTGACTAAGTAGGGAGCACTGCTCTGACCACGGGCCTGTCCCTACTATGGCCGGACTCCTTTTCCAGAAGGATTCACAAAGGCTAAGTGGGAACTAGTAACACCTGCTCAGCATTTGCTCACACATGTGCGGGCCTGGCTCAGGCTGACATAGAGGAGCTAACAGGTGCTGCCGCCAGCGTGCACACCCAATCTGACACCTCAGCAAGCAAATCTGGATACAACCAGCTGGTCCCTCTAAGTCCACATGGTAAGAGCACATCGGCTTGGAGGCATGGTGTCTCCAGACCGTGATCACTGCTGACTGTCAAACACCTTCTGTGCGCCAGGCACCGTGCTAAGTGCTTTCCATATGTAATTTCTATTCCTTATGATACTGTGAGGTAGATACCACCACCCTCATTTTACCAAAGAGGCATCAAGGAAGTGGTGTTCAGAAGTCTGTTTTCCAAGGTCATGTGGGAAGAATGAGTGGAAGCCAGCAGGGACAGGAACAATGCCCTCCACATCTATCTTTCAGTGTGCGCAGAACAATTTGGGGGCTGTTTCTTCCAGCTCCCCTTGAACTGTCTGCTAAAGCACAAAGCAGCTAAGGCCATCTTGGATCTGGGTAAAGAAAGGGCATATTTATTTATAGAATGGAGGACCACAGCTTTCAGATGCCCTGCTTAGGCCACGGGGAGACTTTGGGGTGCAAGGGAACTTCAGACATGCTCCCGAGTTTATTATGATTACTGGAATGCACACTCTATGAAGGCAGAAACGGTTCTGTCTTGTCCTGACATGTGTCTCACTCAAGCCCATACACTGGTACAGCAGCTGGGCATCTGTTTAATAAATGGATCCAGTAAACAAAGTTGGACAGTATCAACTGTCAGACCAAAAGGAACAAGAAGTGTCTCACATGACCAACAGAAGTGCAAGCTTGAGGAATCCCTCTGAAAGTTATTTGGCAATGTCTAAGAAAATTGAAATGACACCTGGTAATTTCTCTGGTCATACTTCACAGAAATCCTAGCATAGATGCCAAGAAGCACCTAAAAGGTTTTCTTTACTATAAATGTTTGTAAAAAGCAAAATGATAAGTAATTACAATATCCATCACAGGAGGAACGGGTGAACACTGAATAAGGCGGTTCAGGGGCTGGAGAGAGGGCTCAGTGGTTAAGAGCCCTTGCTTCTCTTCCAGAGGACCCTGGTTCGAATCTCAGCACCTTTCATAATCACCTGTAATTCTGTTCTAAAGCATCTGATGCACTCTTATGGCCTCCATGGGCACCTGAACTCATGTCCACATACCCACCACACTCATAATTAACAATAAATCTTTTTAAAAAGTTTATAAAGTAGACACTATAAAGAACAAAGAAAACAGATCAAGAGTAACATGAACAGCTCTAAGAGCCATGCAAACGAAGCTCAAATGTACAGATAATGTATTCAGCTATGTGAATGAAAATGCATCTAAAAAAAGGGGGGGGGTAGAGGCATGCAGATCGCTGAGTTCTGAGTTCGAGGCCAGCCTGGTCTACAGAGTGAGTTCCAGGACGGTGAGTTCCAGGACAGCTAAGGCTATACAGAGAAGCCCTCTCTTGAAAAAAATAAATAAAATAAAAAAGGCTTTACCTATGGAGATAGAGAAAAGGTGTAAGACAAATAAAACAGTCAAAGGGGACAGTAAACTAACTTATGTGACTTTATTTATCTTAAGAAAATTCTATGAAAATTCAATCCCACTGACCACTACCAAGTCGGAAAAAGCTATATTCTAAAATTCCTCAAAAACACGCGCAACGAAGAGGCAGAAAAGACCAGCAAGCTTATTCCTGATACTAAATATTAAAATACTCATGTCTGGATATGGTTCATTGGCAATGTAAACGTTTTAAAGCTTTTTATCCTTAAAATGCTTAAGTGTTGAGAGAACAAAGAGACACAGGGTGGGCTCAAAGCCTGGGCCTTTACATGGTTAGGAGCAGACGCTTAAAAATTGGTGGTGTTGTGTGTGTGTGTGCATGCCACGACCATGTGGAGGTCAGAGGACAGTTTCCTGTAGTCCTTTTCTTCTACCTATATATTTATTCTGGGGAGCAGACTCAGGTAGTCAGGCTTCTGCCGCAGGCACTCACCCACTAACTAGCTACTTTTCTCACCAAATGCACATGTGTAGCAGGGTCCCAGGACACACTGGCATTTCATGAATTCTGATCCATTCATTTATTCATATTCTCCCCCCCCCCATCCTTCCTTCATCCGCGGCCGCTTTTTCTCTTTTCACGCGTTCCTCAGATCCCTAGCACAAAAGCTCTGTGCCAGGAGTCACCTAGAGACCTGGTGGTACAGGTGGGGATCCTGACACTAACTTGGCCTGTGACTCTCGGCTTTCACTTTACCATTCTAGACCTCGATGGCTTTTCTTCCCCGAAATATCCTGCCTAGAGACAAGCAGGGACCCCTAAGCAAAGTTTTCTCTGCTGTGTTTTCTTCCAGCACCTTCTCCTTCAGCTGACACAGGCACTGTGAGCCCCCTCCTAAGTCTCACCTCTGCTCTTTGTCTTTGCTTCAGCTCCTGCTGGGCAGATTTCTGCTTAGCCTTCTCCACTCTGAAGGCAGGTTCTTTAACTTTGGATTTTTCTTTCCGGGCAGGTGGATCCATGGCTTGGCTTCTGAATGCTTTTTGGTCAGCTCTGACCTGAAGGTACAAAAAGAGAAGGGCTTGCTAGTCTTTCTCCCAACTCCCTCGCTTGGCAGCGAGGCAGGGTGCCCTGGAGTCCCACTGCCAGCACCTCGCTGTGTGTTGCTAGCAGAGTCTCCTCACTTCGGAGTCTCAGTTTCCTGCACAATGGGACAGCAGTCATTTTCTGGGCCTTTCCCTACCAACACCGGGTGAGCAGCAGATGAAAAGGACAAGAAAGCAGCTCCAACCCGGGGGCGTGCGCCACGGCCGGGTCTCTGAGGCCGAGGGGCAAGCAACTTGGTCCCTGGCAGCGCCCTCAGCCAGCCCCGCCCTCCCGGCCTCCCGGCCCCTCCGCAGCAAGATGGCGGCTCGGGGGTCCGCGCCCTTCCCTACCCGGTCTCGGGCTCCTGGCCTCCGCCACGTCGCAGACCAGCCCCCACGCGGGGATCAGCTTCGCCTTCCCCTTCCGCGGGACCGGAGCGCCCAGCCCCGCTGCCCTTGAACTGGGCGGGCCGCGCCGGGGAGGGCGGGGCCGCGGCCTAAGGTGTCCCTCCCGCAGGAGCCACTGCGCGCGCGCAGACAGCTCACATGGGCGTGGCCAGATTGAGAGAGGCGGAGTCGGAGGCGGGTAGGGCGGGGTCTGTGGCTGGAGGGCGGGACCTGAAAGTGGGAGGGGAGGGACCTGTGACAGGGACGTTTTTACAAGTAACCAAAGCTTTTCCAGGCTTCTAGTTTCTGGGACAACTGCAAGACTTTGAAGGGCGAAATGTGATTCCTGGGATTGGAATTGGTTAGCACTGGAATTTTGAGCATCAGGTTCTAAAAAGTCAGGATTGCTGACTGCTTCCTTCCTGATTTACAGGTTTTTCTTTAAGGAGGATCAAATGCTATTCTGTTTGCCACCGTGCTTTGAAAGCTTTGAAAAAAAATAACATTTTAAATACACGGCCCCTAGTCAGGCCTAGTGGTGCACACTAGGGAGGCATAGGCAGGAGGGTCTCTGAGCTGGGAGAAGGGAGGAGTGGAAAGAGAAAGACACCATGGATAATCAAAGGGGTGTAAAATAAAATTTCTAGCTATCGTTTTCATTTGTTATATTAGCAAGAATTGACTAAAGAAGAGAAGGTAGAGGAGGATCCAGAGTAATAGCAATAGCTGCTTCCCATTGGGTCTTCCTATCTTCCTGGCACTCTTCTTAGAACATTACATTACTAAGTCCCTAGTCCTCATAATAAGGATGTAGTCTATAAACATGTACCAATAAGCTATCTTCTTCTTCTTTTTCCTTTGAATGAGTTGGTTTAATTCAAAGTGATACAGAATTCAGAGTGCAACAAAGACGAAACAGCAGGCTCTGGCAGGATTCCAGACTGGGTTTACTTTCAATTCACAGCTGAGGTAGGAACTGCTGAACACTAGAGACAATGAGCCATTGTATTATTTATTTTATTTTTTTCCTATTCAATATTTTTTATTGCTTTATAAATAATACCATTCAAAATTTCCACCTCCCCCCTCCTTCCATTTCCCTCCCTTTCCCCCTTATTATTATTATTATTTTAAAAAGTTTATTACAATGTTCAACAGGCTCCAGGATAACACTTCATTCTAGCTGTAGATGGCAAAGATGTTATGGCAGGGAATCCAGATGTTTACATAGGAATGGAAGAGGGTCACCATCATCTCAGATATGAGGAACAGCTTACTTTTGTCAGATTTCTTAATTCCACCTGTGGCCAGGGGTCCCTTCCCCACGGCCTTGGTTTTTAGCTCCTCCAGTTTCTTCTGCTCCTCTTTTTGTTTCTGCTTGAAAGCCTTATCTTCCTCGTCCATTTCCTTGGCCTGCTTCTTGGGCTGTTTCAGGGGCTTCTTTTTGCCACCTTCCTGGCCCAACATGGCACCTCCAGACAGCCCCTTCTCCAGATCCCTTCAGACCTGCTTCTTTGTCTTCTGTCAAAGTGGTAAGGATTTCTGTGCATGACGGTGCACACTTAATCCCAGTACTCTAAAGGCAGAGGCAAACAGATCTCTGTGTATTTGAGGTCAGTCTAGTTTACCTAGCAAATTCCAGACCTCCCAGGCCTACACCTTAAGCATCCAGTGGGGAGTCTACAAGGACTCTCAGGTACTTTCAGTCTAAGTGTGAGTTGTTATATTGTCTTGGGAGGCTAATTCTGTATTAGATTTTAAAACCTTAAAAATGGGTATAATCACATACACACACACATTAATTACTGCTTGCTTCCATTTATACAAGGTATCAAAAGTAGTCAAACTCTAAGAAACAGAAAGGGCCAGGAGCTGGGGCGGGGGTGGGGGGTGACTGCCAGGGTATGTGTGTGGGGAGTGGTTGCCAGAGAATGGGGGGGAGTAGAAAGGAGAGTCATTGTTCTATGGGTATAGAGTTCATTTTGCAAGACAAAATTCTAGAGAGTTGGTGTATAGCAATGTTAATACTTTTGTATATAGACTTTAAATGACTGAAATGTTGTGCCTCTAAATCCCAACGACTGAAAAAGCCGAGGCAGGAGGATCACAAGTTGAATGCCAGCCTGGGCTACATACAGAGTAAGTTAAAGATCAGCCTAGGGCACCTCATTGAGACTCTGTCTTAAAAAAGGAAGAGGAGGGTTGGGGATGCAGTTCAGTGGTTGAGCGCCTGCCACAGTGTGTGTGAGACCCTAAAGTCAATCCTCAACACCTCCCAGAGGGGAGCGAAAAGGTAAAATGGTTTTACCCCAGCTTTATTTAAGAGTTGACTCCAACCATCTTAAACAGTTTCACTTCGAAGAAGTTGTCTTAAGTAAATAATCAGAAATAGCAGTATTTATAAGAGGAAAACACTACACCGGCCGACATTTAAAAATTTTTTCCCGAGACGGGGTTTCTCTGTGTAGCCCTGGCTGGCCTGGAACTCACTCTGTAGACCAGGCTGGCCTGTTCTGCCTCCCGAGTGCTGGGATTAATGGTGTGCACCACCACTGCTGGGCTAACAGCCAACATTTTATCATCGGAGTTAAGATGAATGAAAGAGCAAGGCGTAGTGGAGCACACCTCTAATCTCGCACTCGGGAGGCAGAGGTAGGCTGATCTCTGTGAGTCTGAGGCTAGCCTGGTCTACATAGTGAGTCCTAGGACAGCCAGGGCTATGTAGAAAGATCCTGCTTCAAAACAAAAACAAAAAGGATGGACGAAAGGGTAGCTATAGTAAAACTCAAGACAACCACTAAAATGGCATAGAAGAAAGTTTTATGATATAATAAAATGCTTTCTAAACAGACAGATCCCTAGAGCATGACGACCAGGCAACCTAAACACTTCGGTGGGCCCAGGTTCAGTTAGAGACTGTCTCAAAATATAAGGTGGAGTTTAATAGAGGAAGACACTTGACATTGACTTCTGATCTCTCTCTCTCTCTCTCTCTACACACACACACACACACACACACACACACACACACACACACACACACACACAGTGCTTTAGCATATTAAATTTTTAAAAGCCACAAAGAACATATATTGTCTAACCACAGTATTTGTTTTATAGTTTCAAAACAGAAAATGGGATTTGAAAGCATACCAAAGTTGTTAATATATCTTGTTTTATTAGTAGGGATTATATTCATTTTGTTTAAGATTTTCTGTATTTTGTGAAATTTCAACAGTGGATATTTATACATCATAGGAGAAAGCACAAGAGCCAGGTGCCGGGATGAGAGTCTGTAATCACAGCACTCAGGAGGGTCTCAAGTCGGAGGCCACCTTGGGCTACACAGCAGACTCCACCTCAAATAAAGGAGAAAAGACAAGAAATGCCCTTTGAAAGGTCTAGCAGCTAGGGGACTGGGAAGGTGTTCAAAGAAACCATATTTATTTAGCTGGAAGTCTAGAACTCTGTCCATTTACCCCTTAAAGCGAAGAAGCATGGTAGGGCCTGATTTTGCGAATGGCTGTAATCCCATTACTCAGGAGACAGATGTAGGAGGATTACAAGTTAGAGGCCAACCTGGACTATGTAGTGAGATGCTGTCTGAAAACAAAACGATTAAAACTTGGGCGAAGGGACAGACACAAAGGCTAATTATGACTGCCAACACATAGTTCTAGAGGAGAGGTAAGCTGTAGTGTTCCAGGGTGAAAACATTTATAATAACCTATTAAATGTTCAAGAGAGAGGAGTTTGAAGTTTCCTAGCACAAATGAGTGATGAATGTGTAAGGAGTGTGTCTGTGTGTGTGTGTGTGTGTGTGTGTGAATGTGTGTGTTTGTGTCTGTGTGTGTGTGTGCCAGAGAGGAAACCTAGAGCCTTGCCAGATGGACGAATTCCAGTGTCTTAATCACTACACCACTCCATACCCAAAGCAGAGTGTGAGACAAGCCCTTCAATACAAGAATTTTCAGGCGGATATCCAGGAGAAGAAAAGGGTTTCTTGCGTCTAGGTTTCCAGTGGGGAATCTTGGAGGAGTATGTACTAATAGAAGGTTCAGAACTTGATTCCTTAGAGCACGACCTATGGTGAACTCTAGAGATGCCCACAGACCAAATAGGCTGCTGAGCCTTTGTATAGACTCTCAGACAGTAAGCAAAGAGCTACTGGGTTCCTACAGCCTGCTGAAAAGTCTCAGCTACACTGAAATTGGGAGACAGGTCAGCCCTCAACAGGGGACTCGGTGCAGGCCACCACTGACATCTGCTAGACTCAAAGCTCAAGGAAGTCTGTATGACGAGTATATCTTTCTGAAAGTCAAAGTCATAGTTTGTATGGCAATGAATACAGTCCTGGGCAGTATGAGGGTAAGCCAGTTAGGAAGGGTGTAACACAGGAGGGGCAGGAAGCAAGTTTGCTCGTCTGAAAGCGTGCAAGCATGCATCAAGGTGTAGCTGGAGATAAAGCCGTGGGCTAAAGGGTATGGCTGATTGGCGGGTGTCTTGAAGCCTACCTTCTAATTTTTTAAGTTAGTTTAAGTTAGCATGCAGAGTGATGGGTTTCCTCATGGGATTTTCATGTGTATATGTTATTACAGTTTATCCTCACTCACCCCCTCCCCCAGTACCTTCCCACCTATTCCCAACCCCTTCTTGCAGTTCCCCCCTCCTTGTCTGCTTTTATATTGCCTGTATTACTTTGCTCTTCCCCTGCGTTTTATGGCTTCTTTCTTCTCCTCCATGGAATCCTTTCTATTTTCAGACCCCTGCCACACACAGACACACACACACACAGACACACACAGACACACACACACACACACACAGACACACACACACACCTCTCTGAATGTAAATCCCACACATAGGTGGAAATGAGCAGTACTGACTTCCTGAGTCTGCCTTATTTCCCTTTACACAACGGGCTCTGGTTCCATTCACGGATCTTCTAACCCGTACTGGTTGGAAAGTAAAGGAGAGCAAGCTTTTAAGAAAAGGGGTGATGGGGTCAAATTGCAGGAGTCACTGTTGTACTAGGCACTGGAGGAAAAGTCCTTTCTTTGACAGTTCCCTCGCTGCTGGGGAGCCTCTCCTTTCTACACCCTTGCTTTATCAGGGATGGGCAGACAGGGCGTGGCTTGTGTGTTTTTAGGGACCTCCAGAAAGCCATCTGTGGGGCAGAGGGAGCTCTTGGCTGTGAGGCTCTGCTCATCAGTCTAGAATATGAACTTTTCCCAGACCCATCTTTTGGGATGTTCCTGGCATTCTTGGCCGATGTCGGACCACCCTGCCTGTGGGGAGATGGTATTCCCAGCTAGGAGGCTCCAGCTTTGCCACTAAAGGACAAGGATCCCGTGTCCCAAATGTGGTGAGTTCTCTCCCGTCTCCCTTCTTTTCTTAGTCTGTCTAGTTCTTTAAATTTCTCAGTATCGGCAAGCTTATGAATGTAGAGAAATAATCCTTCCTTTTACAAAGAACATCTTTGTTTTGTTTTGTTTTTCAAGACAAGGTTTCTCTGTATAAGAGCCTTAGCTGTCCTGGAACCAGCTCTGTAGACCAGGTTGGCCTCAAACTCATAGAGATCGACTTGCCTCTGCCTCCTGAGTGCTGGGATTAAAGGCATGTGCCACCGCTGTCCAGCTACAAAGAACATCTTAAAGGATAAAAAGGGACAATGGTTAGCTGTCACTTAGGAGCCCCAAATACAGCAAGTGACAAGAATGACAGGTGGCTCTGTCTGAAGACTCTTACTTAACACTGCAGTGCTATTAATACTTCAGCACGCATGCCGTTTGCCCTTCACCATCTGCTCGGTCCTGAACTGGGTGACTGCGAAGTTATAGATACCTGGGATCTTCTTAAACTGCTCAAGATGGGCAAAGAATGTCTGTTGGGATCCTTTCCTCCTCTTCTTTCTTTTTTTCTGACTTAGAAGTTTCAAAACTCAAACTAGTTCAAGCTTACAATGTAACTGACTCTGGGGGGAAACACTTGCAACTTGTGTCATGGGGAAAAATGGTTACTTATGTGAAGAATTTTGCAAGCCATTAAGAGACAAATGTGTCAAAGACAAAAAACCCAGCAAAATACAGAGGAAATCATTGACAAGGACCAAATAAATGAATAATCAAAGAAGTACAGATTAGCACAAGGGACTATCAAATTCTAAGAAATACAGTTTCGTTATTAAATTGGTAAAAACTTTAAAAACTTGATACATCCTTCTGAAGGCAGGGTTGTAGGAAAACAAGAAAATTAATTAATTAATTTGCTTGGACCTTTCCTTAGGGCAATTTGGTGGTGAAATTGTAAAGCATTCCTATTTTAAAATCAGGAAAGTCAAGGCCTAAGACTTTCAGCAGCTTCCTTTTACTCAGAGTCTCATTTAGTTGGAGACCGCACTGCTACCCCTAGGACAAAGCCTCCTACTTCCAGCCGCCAACCCGCTGTCATTTGTAGCAATGTTTAAGCAACCTACCATATTTAATTATTTTTTAAAATTCTCACAGGTCTGTGTTGGAACACTGAATCTGGTTGAAGAATATGTGGTTGCATGAACAATGTGTGTAATGCCACATTCCTGGAAAACATCAGGTACCAAAGCCACGATGGTTTTATGCTTTTGGAAAGATTATTTTTTTATGTGTATGAGTGTTTGCATGCATGTATGTATGGCAGGTACATGCTTAGTGCCTGTGGAGGTCAGAAGAGGGCATTGGATCCCCTGGAATTGGAGTTACAGATGCTTGTGAGCTACCTTGTGGATGCTGGGATCGAACCCAGGTCCTCTGCAAGAGCAGGTAGTGCACTTAAGAGCTGAACCATTTCTCCAGCCCCTCCAGACTGTTTTCCAGTAACCAAAGTGATACAAAGGATGTGAAATGTTGGAGAGACTTTGGGAGTGTTCTCGCCTCCTAGAGTGTTGGCATTTTCAACGTTTTCCTCCGTGTGGCTGGAAAGATTCTGCTAACAGCATTTTGGGCAATGGCAAGTGGGTGGGCGGAGCTTTACTAGGGAGCCCTCTGGGGTCTCAGGCTGCTAGAGCACACAGTGCACCTCTGAGTTATGACTATCTCCTTTTCGCTCAGTACACATTTATCACGCACTTGTTCTCCAGGCATCTATATATTAAGCCCTCCCACCTACGAGTGAAGACAGGCCCCTCCCCCACGGACTAAGAACATGCCATCACAGATAGTACACAACCTTGCTAGAGATGTGGAGCTAGCAAAGGAAAATAGGTGAGACCTGAACCCAGGTCTTTTCAACCCCCAGTGCCTGTTTGAAGGATTAGTGTCTTCAAGATGGAACGGTGGATTTGTACGCCTCTGTTGGTTATATATAAATCTAAAAGGGTGTCAGGGAGGCTGGAGAGATGGCTCAGCTGCTTTTCCTAGGGACCATTCTCAGTCCCCACATCAGGCTTCTCACAACCACCAGTGGAGCCCATACCCTCCTCTAGCCTCCCAGGCCACCTGCACTCATGTGGTATACACACCTCCCCTCGTATATATATATATATATATATATATATATATATATATATATATATATACAATTTAAAGTATTTAAGGATGAAGAAAAGAGTTTCTGAGAATTTTAGTCACTTTGTCACACGAGCGTAAGGGTAGTGAAGCTGTTCTTCGAAGCACATGTCCTTGCTCCTCAGGTGGAACGCGTGACCTGGGTCTCGGCCCCACCTCCTAGGTTCCTCAGCTCAAGTTCATCAGTCCTCTTCCGGTGTCTGTCCTAGTTCATATGGAGAGACCACCAAGTCCCTCTGCCTCCCAGCTCCTCAGCTGCCTCCTCACTCTAGCCTTCCTCCAGCTGCCCGCTCAGGTGTCAGGTAGGAGTTTTGGATCTTTCTCTGCCTGGGAGGTCTGACCAGGATGAGGCATGGCGCTGGAATTTGGTTCTTGGGTTCCGTTGTCTACTGTCCTTCCCAGGCTCTGCCCTTCCTTAGGAAACTCCCTTTTCTCACTCATCCCCCAAGCCATTTCTTCAGCATCCTTCACCCCGTTTGGTGTCTGTTCCACAGGGAATACTGACAAGTTCTACCTGGCCCCACTCGGGGGCAGAGCCGAGCTGCCCTGCCCCCTCTTGCTCTGGCCAGGCATGGTGCTCAGCGAGGTGAGGTGGGAACGGCCTGCACACCTGCCTCGCACCCAGGCTGTCCACGTGTTCCGGGATGGGCAGGACAGTGATGAAGATCTGATGCCAGAATACAAGGGCAGGACCACGCTGGTGAGAGATACCCACAAGCAAAGTTACATTCTGTATATCAGTAACGTGAGGCTCGAGGACCGAGGGCAGTACCAATGCCAGTTCCGGATCGGAAACCAGAGTCAAGAGGGCAACGTGACCCTGCAAGTGGCAGGTTAGGATGCTTTGCAGGGGCCTGGGTCATTTGTGGCAATCGCTTTGTCAGTTCTGCCTTCTCTAGCCGGGTCTGCTCATCTCAATGAAGCCCTGACTGGTGATTCTTCCTGAGAGGGGAAGAAACCTGGACTTTGGAAAACACTGTCCGGATAAACACAGGCTGGCTGGCTCAGACAAGGGCAGCTTTCTCAGCTTCGGCTTCGTTACCAAGAAACTCACAACCAGGGCTGCAAGGAAAAGTCCCCAAGGGCCAGGATTCCCTGCTGTGATAAGGAAATGCTTCACAGTCCTTTTCCAGGTTCTTGAGTGTTTAAAGAGCCAGAAGTCAGAGACTGTTCCTCAAACTAGCTTCAGTGTTTTTATAAAAATCAGTCTACCACAGACCCAGCCCAAGTCTCTGCTCTCACTTCAGGCCAGTCCATGGGGTTACCATTGTCAGTCTTTTTAAAAAGATTTATTTACTTTTATTTTATGCATTTGGGTGTTTTGCCTGCTCGAATATCTGTCTACCACATAGGTACCTGGGGCCTACAGACCCCAGAAGAGAGTGTCAGATCCCTTTGGGACTAGAATTACAGACAGTTATGAGCTGCCATGTGGGTGGTGGGTCCTCTGGAAGGGCAGCCAGTACTTTTAACCCCTGAGCCAGCTCATCTCTCCAACCCCTGATCATCTTTGCTTATCACTTAGTTACGAAAGAGGGATGAATTTATTTAAAACGCATAGTAGTTGGTCGATTCTTTCCAGTCACGGAGTCCTTTGGCCGGGGGTTGGCAAATCACTTTTCAGGGACTGGGGTGCCCAAAGGAACAGAATAGTGTGGACGGGTGTTGTCATGAGTAGATCTTGAACTTCATTTGGATTGACTGTTTTATCCCATTGTGGTGGTCAGACCCACTGAGGGTAAAGGGAAGGCAGAAACGACAGCTCTATTAACAGCTGTCCATCAAAGGAAGGGGTGGAGGGCAGGACACTGGCTAGGACTGTACCCTTGCCACCACGCCCCTGCCAGTCAGTTAAGTTGCCTCAATCAGACAATCTGTCCTTTTTAGTTTCAGGCTCTGATCCCTTCATCCACATGAAGAGCTATGATGCTGGCTGGATCCAGCTGGTGTGCTGGTCAATGGGATGGTTCCCAAAGCCATGGACCGAGTGGAGAGACGCTCAGGGCAGAGTGCTCCTGTCGCTCTCAGAGACCCACTCCCTGGATGAAACTGGGCTATTCCGAACAGCAGTGTCCAGCCGCGTCAGGGACAGCGCTCTGGGGAATGTGTCCTGCACTGTCCGTAATGAGATCCTCGGCCAAGAGAAGACCACAGCCATGGTTATTGCAGGTAAGGCAGGGGTGCAAATCAGCTTGAGGCTCCTGAAGAGCCTGGAGGAAACTCTACCTTGTGGGGGCTTTCTACAGACTTTTCAGGGGAAGGGAGATGGCTCGGTGTTGGGGCATTCCGAAACACACATGCTACACAGACATACATGCAAGCCAAACACAAATACATGTAAAAAATTTAAATTAATTTTTTTTCATTCTATGAATTATATTATAGCTCTAAGAATGTGTATTGTAAAAAATAAACATGAAAACGTGGAACATTTTAGAGAAATCAAAAACAATGGCGTAGAATCTCATAAATCATAGAGAATTACTGCTAATGTTTTGGGGGTCCACATTCACACACCCGAGGAGTGTGCCCACGCTTCTGCGTGTGTCCACGTTTGTTCCTCATTTCTTTTCTCACTTCTCAACTCATAAGGTATTTGTTGTCTAATTCTGAAGTGTTTTTTCATAAATTGATTTTTGGGGGGCATCAAATTCCATCATGTGGCTATTGATCAAAACAAAGTAACCCGAAGGCTGTCTCTGGGACTCCAGATGCTTTGCAACGCCCCCCTACCCCACCGACACCCCCCCCCCGCCCCACCGACACCCCCCATCGACACCCCTCCCCGCCCCACCGACACCCCCCTGCCTCATCTGATAACTAGTGGTGGGTGGACATCTTCACACTTATTTCGAGCTGATTCAGAACACATTCTTAAAAAAATGGAACTGCTGGGTTAAAAAGTGTGAAGCTTTGAAATATCCTTGAAATGTGGAGTCACGTGATAAAATAAGTTGGTAGAGAAGCCTCCTGGACATCTGCCAATCTTTTTCTTCATTCCTCCCTTTATGCTCCTCCCCTCTTACTTCTGCCACCGCCTCTCCCTAGCTGATAAGAGTTTAAGGTGACTTATTTAAGTCCTTCCCCTCCCCCGTAGTCCCAGGGAATTAAGACTCTTACCAGCTCCATTTTACAGATGAATAACCCAGGTTGGGAGAGGCTGGGTCGCTTGCCTAGGGCCTCCCAATGGTTGAACAAGGATGTACAGCCAGCTGGGACTCCTCACAGTCCCACACTTTCCTGTCCTGCCTCCTGGGGTCACACACGTGCAGTTCTACCCCTGCACTCCTTTTCCCTTCCTGTCTGAGCTCCAGGCCTGCCGCTGTAGTCCATAGACCTTGTCTTGCCCCTGCTGATGGTGGAGCAGAGAGACAGCCTGGAACACATTGTTGTAGCCAAGTCTGTGGCTGCACAACAGAAAGGGTTTGAGAAGGCAGGCGGGACTCATGAGGGACCACTGGGAATTGTTAAGGAGCACTTCAGGACTTTGAGGTCTCTAGAGTATTTGTCCATAGAGTTAGAAGACAGGGTGAACTTGTGCTTGAGAAGTCTTCATGAGATGCGAACGTCCCATTTCTCTCTGTCACCCAGAGTGTGAGTTAACAAGGGAAGCAAAGAGGCTCATCAGTCTTGGCAGGGTTCTCCCTAGAGCCGATGGAGTTGGTTGGATATGCCTGAGCGACCTACCCTCCGAGGCAGAGAACTGCTCTCAGCCGTCTCCTTGAGGGTGGTCATTGGTGGTCTCTGTTTCAGCCCCAGCTCCTGGAAGTCTGTCCTCTCCAGCGGTGGCTCTCTCTGTGGTCCTGCCTATCTTGGGACTCCTTATCCTTCTTGGCATTTGGCTCATCTGTAAACAAAAAAGATCAAAAGGTAACTTGGTGGTGGAGCTGTGAGGACAGTGATTGTAGGGTGTGGGGGTGTGGGGGACTGTGACTGCTCTAGGCAAAGACTAGCAGAAGTGGATGTGGGCATGGCATCTACCAGAGGTGGGAGACCTCACAAGTTGAAAACCGGGACTCACATGGCAGAGGGAATGCAGTAGACTGCAGAGAGGCTCTGGGTAGAGCTGTGAGTTCTCACCCTTTGAGAAATTAGACAGCAACCAACCCTGGCAGCTTCCTAATTAACTAAGAAATTAGAGCCTTCTAATCAGGAAATCCAATTATATCCATTTGGATAAAACCCTCATTAAAATGATCACATTTTTTGGGCTCTTGATTGCAAAGGATTTGGAAAGTTACATAACCCAACATTTCTTCCCCCTTTTGATGGTGAGAAGACTCTGATCTTTTCAAATGGCCATTTACCTATAGTGGCAAGGGGTCAATCCTAATCAGACGGCTTAGGCCATGTTTGGGCAACACTGTGTGTTAGGAAGAAATGCTTCCTAAGCTGAGCTCGCTCTCCCCTCTCTCCTTTCCAGAGAAGCTTCTGTACGAACAGGTGATGGAGGTAGGTAAGTGTTCTGGGTACGGGTGGGGAACATGTTTTTGTTTTGTTGGTTTCTGTATCTCCAGTGCCCACAGAACTACATTGGTACCTGAAAGTTCCGCCACCTTCTGTTTGTGTTGATGGAGGAACTCAGTCTTTTTCCTAAAAGCAGAGGTAAAGCACGGAATGGGGACATCCGATCAGAATGGCGCTCTGAAGAGGGCTCTTTGGCTACTGGGTTGTGAAGAGACCAGAGGAGTAAGACAGGACACGCCAGACAAATTGAGTTCCCATTTTTATGGTTCAGAGGAGAGATGACAGGCTGGATCAGGAGGGGCGGAAATGAAGATGGCAGAGTTGGGGGCAGTTCAAGAGCTGATAAAACCAACAGGGACTCAGAACCTTCCCTTGAAATGGCCGGGAATTTTATCTGCTTTCTCTTTTCTTTCTCTAGAAAATCTTCTGGAAGACCACGCCAAAGAAAAAGGTATGTACCGAGCGAGAGGCAGTAAGCAAGTATAGCATTCTTTCTTCTTACAGTAGATGCCAGCAGTCCCTCCACAGTACTAGAATTCAGTTTCCGGTGTCGAGGGGCGATGGAGTTGGTGGCAGTGGGTGAGGAGATGCCAATGCCCGGATGCATGTGTCTGGATCGCCATGTGCTCCTTCATCAGTCATTCTAGCAATCTTCTTAAAAGGAGGTCCTGCCTGTGACTGAAAGATGTATGAGCAAGATCACACGGGATGAATGAGAAACTCAGGCATCCACATGATCTTGACATGCAGAGCAGTGGCATGGTGCCATGGAAATGCTGCAGGTTTTGGGGTTGGCTGTACTTGATTCAGCTTGCTGGTCTCCCATACTGTGGCCTTGAGTTATTCAGTCTTGCCCCGGACTCTGGATTCCTTATCTGTAACACGGGGATACTAAGTTCCAGTCTTAAAAGAGAAAACCTTTTCAAAAGATCTGCCACAGGGTCTGGGATTCCTTCCTCTCAATGCCACTTTATCACCATTAATTGGATGAACACGTGCTGGGGTCCCCCCAGGACAAAAGTCAAAAGAGATGCTTTTGAAGTCTTGTGGAGATCTATCATCGACTTGATGGCTCCTAGTTCAATGATGTTAGAATCTGGCCCTACATCATTTCTCCCCAACCTGGAGTTGGAGAGTGTGGAGTTTATACTGCAGCCAGGCTGACTGTTCTGCCCAAGAGCACAGAGGAACAGCATTGTGTGATGGCAAGGGACACTGACTTAGAGGTCAGACAGATCTGAGTTCAAATCCCGCCTCCTTGGTCACTTACTAGATCGATGACCTTGAGAAAATTTCATGGTCCTTCTGAGCCTCAGCCTATTTTCTTCAAAGCAGGAATAATAATTCCATGCATGTCAAGGTTAAGAGGTTCCAGGTCTCACTCTGTGTAAGAGCAGGGCACAGTGAATGGTGGCAGTTAGGTTGTGGAAGTGACAGTCATACATCCTAAGCTCCTGAGAAGCTATGGCTTATTCAGCGTCACTGTTCCAAGCCAGGAGCCTGCCCTGGGTCTATCCCTTAGCTGGGTGGACTCAGGGTGCATAGCTCCAATCTCTGACAAGGATAATGCTAGGCTGGGGAAGATAAGGGCTAGGTGGGCCCTCTAGAGAAGCTAGAAGCACTCGTGCAAAGCACAGGAAGCATATAAATATTCCAAGCTTCCTGGGCCCTGAATTTCTTAACCTCTGAGCCATCTCTCCAGCCCCCAACCTTTCCTTCTTGGTGGTGGTGGTGGTGGTGGTGGTGGTGGTGGTGGTGTGTTGGAGTGGTAGGCTTTCGAGGGCCCCAGGCGTAAAGGATCAGGTCACTCACCCCTCTCTTTCTCTCTCTGGTTTTCAGGAAGACTCCACAAAGCCCTCAGTAAGTTGTCAAGTTCTCCCATGCCACCCTCTTTCTGCTACTGTCTCTGCTGCGGGCTGAGTGACTCAGTGACTATCTGGGCAGGGGGAACAGGGCAATTCAAACCAAGGAGGGTTGTGTGGCTCTCGACATCCCCATTGTGAGCGCTATCTGTTTCTCTTTCCTACAGAGCACTTATGTAACTTCTAAATGGGAGCTGTTTCACCAAGATGTGTGCCTCTCTTAGATGAAGCCCTGGGACGTCCTTTATCCCGGGGCATAGTGCTCCCTAGGCAGGGTCTGCGGCTGTTGTGTCCCCTCTGGAATGTGACACGGCCTTCTGAATTCTCAGTCATTTCATCCACAGGAACCAATTTTTAACACTTCATAATAACAAAAAACCATAGGAGGCAGAGGCAGGCAAATCTGTGAGTTTGGGGCCAGCCTGGTCTGTATATCAAGTTCCAGATCAGCCAGAGCTACATGGTGAGACCCTCGTCCAAAACAAAACAAAAACCAACACCAACAAACTGAAAAACAAGAAGACAAACAAAAAACTGAAAGCATGCAACATGTCTACATATTTTACATAGAGAAAATACACATGCTAACAGGATTTTATAGGGACTTGGCGACAGTTTTACATAAACTTTTATCTTATTCGATAACATCTTCACATACTTCACTTACATTGTCACCTACAAATGTAATATTTATTGTACCTGAAGGTAAGGTTTGACTCACATAGGAATTTGGGGATCATCTGTCATATCTCTGGGGACTCCTAGGCCACAGCAGGGAGCCATACCCCTATTGCAGGCATCATTATGGGGGAAGTCCCAGGACACGGCTGCTTCTAATCTGTTATGGGAATGCGGGTGTGAGGGACAGAAGCATAGCGAGCGGGTAATGGTTCTTGTTCTGATGCGTCCAACTCTTTTTATTCTTCAGAGAA
Source organism: Microtus pennsylvanicus (assembly GCF_037038515.1). Classification (NCBI taxonomy): domain Eukaryota; kingdom Metazoa; phylum Chordata; class Mammalia; order Rodentia; family Cricetidae; genus Microtus; species Microtus pennsylvanicus. The sequence goes on along the minus strand of NC_134591.1, from coordinate 52,671,917 downwards.
GCTCCGGAGTGAACTGAGTAAGTCTGCCATGTTTTTGTAGTTTCCATGCCAACGTATTTCCTGCCCTGTAAGTCCAGTGACAGATAGCTCACCCCTTATTTCTTCTCCCCCAGAGTTGAAAAGAGCCGCTGCCAATGCAGGTGAGATGCTCCTCCTCTGGTTTTGGCTCTGCCCTCCGGGCTGCCTCCGTTCCTACTCCGCTTTAACAAATCCTCCCTTTGCCTTTCAGGTTGGAGAAGAGCCCGGCTGCATTTTGGTAAGTTAAGTCAGCTTTCCCGGTTTCCATTCCAGAGTCCATGCTTCTCGGACTCTGTCGCTTAAGTTTTCATCCCGTCCCACTTGAATCCAGACTGTAAATTTATGTTATTATAAGTAGTGGTTGTGTCGCTATGCAGCACAGCTGGATCAAATCTGTCATTCTCCTCGCCTTCCCTCAGAGGGCTGTGACCCAGGAGATGTAAGTCAAATAAACCCTTTCCTCCCCAGTTCCTTTTGGTCAAGGTGTGTCGTCCCAGCAATAGCAACTCTAACTGAGACAGGAGAGAGGATATATTTGGCTTACAGCTCACGATTAATCATCAGTCAAACCCCAAACAGGAATCTGGAAGCAGGGACATGTGGCTTACTGGCTTTCTCCCTGTGACTTGTCCAGCCTGCTTTCTCATACAACTCAGGACCACCCGCCCAGGGGTGACACCGTCCACAGTGGGCTGAGTCCTGCCATATCAATCATTAATCAAGAAAATGAACCCATCAGTTTTTCCTACAGTTAAATCTGACGGAGACAGCTTTTGTTTTGTATTGTTGTTGTTTTGGAGACAGGGTTTCTCTGTGTGGTCCTGGTTGTCCTGGAACTCACTCTTTAGAACAGGCTGACCCTGGAACTAGCTCTACAGAACAGGATGGCCTCGAACTCACAGAGATCCGCCTGCCTCTGCCTCCTGAGTGCTGAGATTAAAGACATGCGCCGCCACCACCAGGCTGGGAAGCATTTTCTTAGTTGAGTTTCCCTCTTCCCAGATTACTCTAGCAGAGCAGTTCTCAACCTTCCTAATGCCGCAACCTTTTAATATGCAGCTCCTCATGTGGTGGTGACCCCAACCATAAAGATATTTCATTGCTATTTCATAACTGTAATTTTGTACTGTTATGAATTGGAATGTAAATATCTAATATGCAGGATCTCTGATATACAACCCCCAAAGGAAGGGGTCGTGACCCACAGGTTGAGAACCACTAGAGTCTAGCTTGTTATCAGATTGTCAAAAAGCTAACCAGAACATGGTCTAACATCCAAGTCTAGATTTTTTTGTGTGTTTTGGCTTCTGAGGCTGTCCAGTGCAGTGCCGGTTGGTTTCGTATTCTCTCTGAGGCCACGGATGACCCTGAGCTACTGATGCTCCAGCCTCCACTCCCCAATATCGTCTTACTGCATCATCCCACCTGTTTTACATAGTGCTGGAAGTGGAACCTAGGGCTTCAGGCTCACTAGGCAAGCTTTCTGTCTGCAAGCTAAACGTCTGGTTCCAGTACATCTGTGGATGTAGTCGGGGAAAGCCATGAACTAAAACAGATTAGTGACAGATTGCAGACCTCCGGAGTATTTCCCCTCCAAATCTACCTGAAGATTCCTTAAGATATAAATTTCTCTTCTCCCCTCCAACTCTCTACAGTGGTGGTGACCCTGGACCCTGACACAGCCCATCCCAAACTCATCCTGTCTGAGGATCGGAGATGCGTGAGGCTTGGTGACAAGAAGCGGTCTGTTCCTGACCACCCTCAGAGGTTTGATTTTGTCGTCAGCGTGCTTGGCTCTGAGTACTTTACCACTGGCTGTCATTACTGGGAGGTGTACGTGGGCGAGAAGACCAAATGGATCCTTGGCGTGTGCAGTGACTCCGTGAGCAGGAAGGGGAAGGTCACGGCCTCACCCGCCAATGGCCACTGGCTCCTGCGGCAGAGCCGTCGGAATGAGTATGAAGCTCTCACGTCCCCGCAGACCTCCTTCCGTCTGAAGGAGTCTCCAAAGTGTGTGGGGGTTTTCTTGGACTATGAAGCAGGAGTCATCTCCTTCTACAACGTGACTGACAAGTCCCACATCTTTACGTTCACCCACAGTTTCTCTAGCCCCCTTCGTCCTTTCTTTGAACCTTGTCTTCACGATGAGGGGAAGAACACGGCACCTCTAATTATCTGTACCGAGCTGCAGAAGTCAGACGAATCGGTTGTCACCAAACAGGAGGGAAAAAGCCGTGCTAATGGAGACGTGACCCTGAAGGTGAATCCATCCTTACTGTCTCCTCAGGGTTCTGAGCTTTTTCCAGTCAATGATACCTGGCCCTCTAGCCTAGGACCTGCCCTTCAGGGGTTCAAGGCTCCTTCTCTGTAGGGCTGTGCCCTGTGATCTGATGCACGCAGGTGAGCATCTTCTAGCCTGGCACCCTGGACTCTGTCTTCTGGCCCAGCATCTGTTTCTCCAGTACCTCTGGTCCAAATCCAGACCCTTCTGTGGCTTCTGTTTGTACCACCTTTCTCCTAGGGTTCAATTCTGAACACTGCCTTTTTTTTCTGGAGACTGGACATTCCCATTGCTCTGGATGACTTCTTGATATGAACAGTGCTCACTCAGTGGAGGTTTAGTAGGAGATGTTGGCTGTATCTCAGCAGTGTTCAGTGCAAGCTCAGGAGACAGGCTCTGTACCTGAGGGAATCCTGACAGGAACTTCTCACAACGTCAATGGGTTTTCAGTAGTGAAGCTACAGCCCCAGACTCTGACTTTTCCATCAAAGACTGTTCTTCTCTATCCCCGACCCTGCCCCCAGTTCAGGCCTCCAACTCCTAAAGCCAGCTTTTTACAAGTGTATGTCTTGTGAATCACACATCCTCCCTTCTTTGTTCAGGATTGAAGCAGAGGAGTCAACACTCCATTGTTTTCTATTTCCTTCACACTGTTGACAGCACAGTCTGGAGACATTCAGAATATGATTTCAACAGCTAGCTTGAAAGGGAGCCATCCAGAATAGAATGTACGTGTTTTCAGAATCAGTTTACCTACATGTTGACCAGGAACTATAATACCCCCAAAACCCTCAACATAGGCATGGAGCTGGGAGGCACAGCTGTAATCAAAGCTGTCCAGCTGTGTGGTCACTCTGCAGTCTATGGCTCTGACCCTCTGAAGACCTCATAAAGTTCAGAAAGGCCCATGAGAAAAAGTGGCAGTTTGAGCCACTCACCTCAATAGACCCACAAGACCATTATTCTTCAAGACTCGACAATAGCCTCTGGGCCATAGATTACTGATTTCAAGAAAGCTGGTCTTATTTAAAATAAGATGTCTTATTGCTGGGTATGGTGACACACATCTTTAGTCCCAGCAGGCGGATCTCTGTAAGTTTGAGACCAGCCTGGTCTACATAGTGAGTTCCAGGATGGAGAGACCCTGTCTCAATTCCCCCAATCCCCAAAAACCCCAAAACCAAATAAGACATCTTATTTGAAAGATTATATAGTGAGACAATAAAATAATGAATTTAAGGCTGGAAATACTACTGGTCGATTAAGAGCTTATACTGCTCTTGCAGAGGACCTGAGTTTGGCTTCTGGCACCCATATTGGGCAATTGACCACCACCTGAAACTCCAACCCCAGAGGATGAGGCTTCCTCTTCTAGCTTTCAAGGGCACCTTCAATTCACTGCACATAACTATACATCAACGCACACATGCACACACGCACACACTACACATTTATTTTTTTGGATGTGGGTTAGAAAAAGAAGGCAAGGAACTTTCAGGTAACACCCATGTATGTGAGGCAGCCTCTTTGTTTGCAGGTGAGAAGGCAGCTGGACCCCTCTGGAACTAGATCTGTGACAAGTTCTTTCCAATAGTGCCTGCAATAGTCAGGGTTCCCTAGAGAAACAGAGCCAACTGTGTGTGTGTGTGTGTGTGTGTGTGTGTGTGTGTAGTGCGGGAATGGGGGCAGAAAACGAATACATACAAGACTGAAGTTGGCAAGTTGGAGATCTAGAAAGAGCCAATGTTTAATTTCAGTCCAAGGCAAGGGAAAGACCTGAAGTCCAGTCCAACGCCGGACAGGCCCCAAAACTGGTCTGGAATCTTCCACTGATTGGATGGCTCCCCCTGGAATTAACAAGGGTAACTGCTTTCCTCAATCTATTGATTAAATGTTAATCTTGTCCAAACTACCCTCATAGGGACAACAATTATAATGTCTGATGAAATATCTGGGAACCTTGTGACCTGGTCAAGATGATATGTAAAACTTGCTATTACAGAGCCTCAAAGGACTATTTTGTTTGTCTTTGTACAGTTATTAAATACAACTTTTAGTATTTACTGTTTGGCATGTTGTCTTCATTGTGAAGGAAACCGTGGAGAAAACACATGATGGGGTTGGTTTCAAGCACGCTTTAGACACAGTTCATAATAAACCCAGTTTGATTCCCGAGTCTGCCTCTGAGGTTTTATCTTTGCCAATTTATAAATTAATAGTGTATAATGCTTATATTTCACACACATCTTCAGCTCCAAACATACGTGTCTAAATAGTCAACCCTAAAACTAAGCCCACTGGTCTTACCTATTGAGAGAGGTCACCACAGAAACCAGAGCTATTTGAGGAGGCAGGAGATTATCTATCTAGTCACTCATTCAGTCTCTGAAATAGCTGTGTCAGGGGTTTTACAGAGGAAAGAACTGGGATTATACAGTTTGTGGCTCTCTTTTTCTTTTCAGATGTGTGTGTGTGCACGTGTGTGTGTGTGTGCACGTGTGTGTGTGTGTGTGTGTGTGTGTGTGTGTGTGTGTACTCATGGGCAGATGCCCAGGAGGCCAGAAGAGGACATTGGATCCCCTGGATCTGGAGTTGGTTGTAAGCTCCTTGATGTGGATGCTAGAAATTGAACTCGGGTCCTCTGAAAGAACAGTAATTGCTCTTAACCACTGAACCATCTCTAGCCCTAAATCTTTTCCAGCTCCAAAGTCAGGCACTGAAAGAACATACAAACACGAAAAGCTTGTAGTTATCATATACATTCAATTAATCTCTACACTCTATCTTGCTCCTAATCTTTATTGTTTTTAAAAATAAAACAAACCTCCAAAACAAACAAACAAACAAACAAACCCCCAAACCAAAATCCAGCTCTGGATACTTAACTGTCTGTTGATCCAGACTGATGAGATTTTTGGGTTAACTGAGGATCATGAAGGACACAGAAAATCCCTGTACTGGGCCCCTGGCTGACCTGGCTGAAGGTCAGTCCTTGGACGGGGACACTCCTCTTCTTGGACAAAGAAATCAGAATACTTATCTTTAAACTTATTTTTAGGTTCATGCTCTTTTAATTTTAAACTATAAACCTTAAATGAAGTACGAGGCTTCTATCGAGAGCCACCATCTCAAAAGTAAAACAGAAAAGAAACCTAATGACCTTAGAAGTGAAGACAGCTTCACAGCTGTGTTCTGAACTGGGCAAACGTTTGCAGCAACGCAAACCGCTTCAGGACTACAACTCCCAGCATGCTGCGCCCCAGACCAATGTTTATTGGCCGTAGAGAGAAAAGATGTCCCCAGAATCCAATCCCGACGCGGCGGAGGCTGGTCCTTTCTGGGTTCCGGCTCCGGCTCCTTCCCCCGCCCACCCAGGCGGCGCTGTCCCTGACCGAGCTGCGGGAGTGAGGTGGGTCGCGGTTGTGCTGAGGTGACGTGGGGGAGGCGGTCGCGACGCGCGGGGCGCTTGGAGCGCGGCCCCTTCGCTCTCGCAAATGGCTTGGAAGCTGCTGTTTCGCTTGTGGGTTCCAAAGGCCGCCGGGGGCTGTGTGTCCCTTCGCCGTGATCCTGTCCAAGTCTTGCTACCCTCCCGCCCTTACTGTTGGCCTTGGACCACTCCCTGCTCCTCCCAAACAACGCGCCTTTAGGGTCGCTCCTTGTGCTCTTCCCCCTCCAGCCTCAAGCCCCTCGACCTCTCTGAACCCAGCTCCTGCCCTCCAGGACGCTGTACCCTGACTCCTCCAACTTTCCCCTGCCCTCCCCACTCAGAAAGCCTCTTTGGGCACTTCTGCAGCCTTTGTCCCCTCTCCGTGACCACGTCAGACTCAGTCTCCTTTGATGTTCCATCTCTGACCCACTATGGAGCTCCCGTGAGTCTCCACACCTTGCCCGTGGTCCTTCCACGCAACTCGCGGTGCCCTTGACTTGTACCCAGATCTGGAACTTTAATCTTTCAGGCCACAGGTTGGAGTCTCCCCTCTAATCCAGGCTTTTATCCTTCATCCCTTCGTCATCTGTGATCACCAAGCTCAGTCTTCTTGGCTTGTTCCTTGAACTGGTCCCTCCTTTGCACGCTTGTTCCAGACTCTGTGCCGCTGAGCTCCTAAGAAGAAAACCCAGTATGTACTAGGTCTCTTCTCCCTCAGATCATTGAAGTGCAATATGAACATGACCTTGTATTTGAGCTGCTCTGTCTTTTCAGTGAGTAATGGACTCCCTGCCTGTTCCTGCCAGTTCTGGTCTTGCTCATCCGTCCATCTTGCAAGTCATAGTTCAAATACCACCTCCCCCATGAAGCTGCTACTGCGCCCTCTTCAGAGACACTCTTGGCGTCTCTGTGTGGTCCTAACTGCTGTAGCGCTCTCCCACCTCTTTCTTCCTTTTCTCCCTCCAGCAGCAGTGTAAAAACTTCAGCCTAGGGTGATGGCGCTAGGCTTCAGTTTTGCCTTTCAATTACTGTGTGCTCCTGGGCTAGTGACTTAGTTTCTCTGCATTTCAGTTTCATCATTTCTAAAATAAGTATGAAAAATGAATAGTTGAGCCCAGGAGGCAGAGGCTGGCTTGGTCTACATAGTGAGTTCCAGGAGAGCCAGAGCTACATAGTGAGACACTATCTCAAAAAAAAAAAAAAAAAAGAATAGTAAAGATGAATTGAGATGATGCATGTGGAGTGCTCAGCTGTAGTTTAGTGCTTTGTAGGACCTTTAGAAAATGTTACCTTTTTTTTCCCTCCGAGGCAGAGTTTCTCTGTGTAACTTTGGAGATTGTTCTGGAACTTGCTTTGTAAACCAGGCCGGCCTTGAACTCAAAGCTATCCGCCTGCCTCTGCCTCTCGAGTGCTGGGATTAAAGGCGTGCGCCACCACCAGGCAGAAAGTGTTACATGTGCAGTGCTGGGCCATGAATGATGGGGACAGATGTGGCTCAGTCACTCTCTTCCCTGGAACCTCATGTTCTGCATTGTGTTCTCGGTCTGCTCCATTCTGTTGTGTCGTAACTGTATGAGGGTGGTAATCGTAATCTTACCTCTTTTCAAAAATTGTATTTATTATTCAGTGGGTGTGGCAGTGGCACCACAGCTTGTATGTGGAGGTCAGAGGACAGGGTTCAGAGTCAGTCAGTTCTCTTTCTTGTGGGTTCCAGCATTGAACCCAGCTTGTCAGGCTTCTGTGGCAAGGGCTTTTAACTATAGCTGGTCAGTCTCATTGGTTCCATCATTCAACCTTAAATCATTCTATTTAAAAAGAAAAAAAAAACCCATTTCTTTGTGTGTGTGTGTGTGTGTGTGTGTACTTGACATCGTGTGCATTGGGGCTCAGAGGACCACTTGCAGGAGTTGGTTCCTGCTCCTTCCATGGTGTCCTGGGGATCAAATTGAGATTTAGGCTTGGTCACTCATGTCTTTATCTACTGAGTCATTTTTCCACCTCAGTTTTAAAAAATTTATTATATATATATATATATATATATATATGCACCTGAGTAAATGTATATGCACCACATGCGTGCAGGTGCCTGTAGAGCCCCTGGAGTTGGAACTACAGGCGGTTATGAGCTACCTGATCTGGGTGCTGGGAACTGAACTGGGTCCTCTGCAAGGACAGCAAGAGCTCTTAACCACTGAGCCAACTCTTCAATCCCCAACTCAGTCCTTTATTTATTTGTTTGCTTATTTGTTTGTTGAGACAGAACTCTGACTGTTCCAAAACTCATTATGTAGACCAGGTGGTCCTTGAATGCACAGAGATCCGCCGGCCTCTGCCTCCCAAGTGGTGGGGTTAAAGGTATGTGCCTGGCAGTTTTTTTTTTTTTACTCTTTTTAAATTATTATTATGTACACAGTGTTCTAGCTGCATGTATGTCTGCAGGCCAGAAGAGGGTGCCAGATCTCATTTCACCATGTGGTTGCTGAGAATTGAGCTCAGGATCTCTGGAAGAACAGCCAGTGCTCTTATCTGCTGAACTATCTCTCCAGCCCCTTTTTAGTCTTTATAATTACCCAGCATTCAGCCTTGGATATATACTTGGTAAAATAAAAAATGTGTGTGGTGGCACATGCTTTTAAATCTAGCACTTAGGAGGCAGAGGAAGGTGGATCTCTGTGAATTCAAGGCTAGCCTGGTCTACATAGAGGTTCACAGCTACATAGAGAAACCTATCTAATAAATAAATAAAAGAAATTAGTGGAGGCCACATAGCTCCTTGTATACAGATCCTAAAGTCCTAGGTAGAGTCAGCAGGGCAGAGATTAATTTTCTCATCCATTTACTTTCTCATTCGGCAAGCAATTGAGCACCCGGCCTTGAGCCGTACAAAGTTACTACAATAATAAGTATAACATTCTGTTACAAAGGAGAAAGTGGGCACCTCAGGAGATTTCCAAGGAATTGTAGGCGAGAGCAGAAACAAGAAAGCATGACAGGCGTCTGGGTATACGTCTGGCCTTCTGTTACTCAGTTCACTGTGGGGGGATGTGTGTTTTATGTTGCTGTCGTCTGTGTGGCTGATGTTAGCATGTCGGTTGTATGTGTGATATGAACGTATGTAGTATGTCTAGCTGATTTCTGCGTTTGTTGTGGGTATAGCTGTGTGTCATCTAAGAATGTAGCTGTGTGTGTGTGTGTGTGTGAGTCTGTGATGTCTGTGTGCAGAAGTCGGCACTGTTAGATCTATCATGACAGACAGAGCTCACGTCCTGCAGTAGGCCTTGTTAGCCAGTTGGTATATTATGGTAAGGGATAGACAGCGAGTACTGGCAGTAAAACTGTTCAGAGTTGGGTCTTGTAAGTAACTAACTACTTCTAGATATGCTCACTTCAGAATCAGTGAATAGATGGCTACTGGACAGGAAGAAACTGAATTAATCTCTAAGTGGAAGCACCTTTACTTACATATAAATTATAGTCTAGATGGTATTAAGAGTGACATTCGAATTGCGCTGAATATATCCGTTAGTGGGGGGTAGCCCTAAATATCTGTGGAAGTTTATCACTTGAAAGTTGAGAAGTAGAAAAAAAAAGGCTTTCAACAAATATTCCAGTTAGTTGAGGTTATTCCTGGGGGAGGAAGCTTCCACCAGAATGCAAGATTCTCTGATCTGATGGCCTGACACAAGGACTAAAGGCGTTGACCATTTGTGTTCATTGCCAGGGTTCAGAGATGGGCAGTGAGAAGGACCAGAGTCCAGAAGCACACCTGCCTGAGGAAGGGGAAGGGGAGAAGCCTTGGAGAGTGGATGGCTCAGAGGGTTCTCAGAGCATACCCGGGGAGGAACATGGGCAGGCGAGTCTGTCGAAGGGTCTTCAAGGAACACATTCAAAAATGCCTTGGCAGAAAGCCACTGCCCAAGCTGGAGGCCCTGGGAACCCCATTGCTTTTTCAAGCCCAGAGGCGGATGAGAAGCCTTTTATATGTGTGCAGTGTGGCAAAACCTTCAACAATACCTCCAACCTGAGAACGCACCAGCGGATCCACACTGGTGAGAAGCCATACAAGTGTTCCGAGTGTGGCAAGAGCTTCTCCCGAAGCTCCAACCGCATCCGGCACGAGAGGATCCACCTGGAAGAGAAGCACTACCAGTGTGCTAAGTGTCAGGAGAGCTTTCGGCGGCGCTCAGACCTCACTACTCACCAGCAAGACCACCTGGGCCAACAGCCGTACCGCTGTGACATCTGCGGCAAGGGCTTTAGTCAGAGTACCACGCTGGCTGTCCATCGCCGAACCCACCTGGAGCCAGCTCCTTACATCTGCTGCGAGTGTGGGAAGAGCTTCAGCAACAGCTCCAGCTTTGGGGTACACCACCGTACCCACACGGGTGAGAGGCCTTATGAATGCACCGAGTGTGGACGGACGTTCAGCGATATCTCCAACTTTGGTGCACACCAGAGGACGCACAGAGGGGAGAAGCCGTACCGCTGCACTCTGTGTGGGAAGCACTTCTCCCGAAGCTCCAACCTCATCCGACACCAGAAGACACACTTGGGCGAGCAGGATGAGAAAGATTCTAGCTGAAGGAGACCCCTGCTTAGAGAGTGGGGGAGAGCATAGAGCCCACCTCCGTAGGAGAAGGAGGCCTTAAGGACCTGCTGTAGCCACCTGGCCTGCAAACCCTTCCCTTTGTAGAATGGTCCCTTGTTGCCTTTGAAGTCAGGGAATCCTGCCTCCTCCCAGGCAGTTTCTTGCCTTGGAAAATCAGAGTGCCCAGTCTTCACTTCCTCAGGGGTGGAGAAAGTGGGATAGGCTCAGGACTTGCGCTTGTCATTGGGACATCAGTCCCTGGCTTTGTGGGACGTGCCTGAGATGGCATCACTGTCTGCGGGTCCTTTAAAGCCATCTAGCTTCAGACACACCGCAGTGCCCTGTGAGTTCCTACCTGCTGTGCCTCATCCAACACAACTTCTAGAGCCCTAGGCCCGGAGGCGTGGCCTCTGTTGGAGGGGCCTCTCTGTCTAAGAAGAGGCCTGTGGTTCCTCAGTAAGAAGGAAAAGGAAGCCTCAGGGATCCAGAGTCCAGGGACCCTCACGCTCCCCGTGTGTGTTACCTATCTTCCTCACCCCAACTTGATCACTCCTCAGTGATCACCAGTAAAACACGTCAATGAGAAGAACATGTGTACTTATTTGGCGATGTGGGGAGCTGGGGAGATTGTTCCAGGGCAGCCTCCCTGGGAAGGAGTTGAATTCCGAGACAGATGGCGGCCCCTCTGAAATGTGAAGGACAGCAGGTGGAGCCTCTGGAGCTTTTAGAGGAGGGGAAAGGGAATGAGTTGGCTGAACATCACTACAGGCTGTGGGTTGTACGTGCCATTCTTTATCTCATTTGGTTGCCACAGAGACCCCCGAGGGCGGATGGAAACACCAAAAGGAAGAGAAGGTTACCCAGTGGGTGTGCGGTGGGCCCGTGTAGACGCTGACCTCTGCAGCTATTCCACGTGCTTTGCACATGGGCATTGTTGGCCTCTGAAGAAGGCTGGCCTAGAGGTGGGGCTAGTGTGGTGGAAGTCAGTGTCAGGGTGAGGATCTTTCAAACTTTAGGTTATGATTGAACACTTTTGTGGCTGGGAAAAATGACAGTGGCAGGGAGTAGGGGGTTGGAATGGGATAATAGGAAAATTCTTAAAACCCGGATGGTAGCGTGCCATTAATAGCAGTAGATTTGTCCCTGGGACTCGGACATCAAGGTTACCTGGTTTCTGATTTAGGCCTGGTCTCACATGGCAGTTTCTCACATGGAAGCTTAGTGTCCACCCAGTTTCCCTTTATCAAATACAAGGTACCCCTTCCTATTTCTTCTGTTAGTCTGGGGTCCCGCCTTCCGGGATAAGGGGTGCTCTTCGTTTGTGCCCAGTTACCAGAACGTGATTCTGGTACCAGAGCTGGCATGGTATGGCCTGTCACTTCATCTATGCCACTTAGTCTCGTTGGAATATATAAACCAGGAATTTTACACTCATATGAAGTTTTACCTTGGGAGGTAAAAATATATCCACATTTCACAAAATGGAAACAGACTGCCGGAGACAGTGGCATGTCCAAGATAATAGAGGGCATAATGCCATGACCACGGACTGAATCTGCTGCCCAGTGCTTATAAATATGGTTAAAACAAGAAAGACCGGGCTGATAAGATAGCTCAATGGGTAAAGTTATGTGCTCCCAAGTTGAGACCTGAGTTTGGCGGCCCCCAGGACCCACAAGTTGGAAGGAGAAAGCTGATTCCTGTAAGCTGCCTTCTAACCTCATTTGTACCATAGCACATTTACACACACATACACACACACACACACACAGAGTAAGTACATGTAATTTAATCTAAATTGTAGGAGACTTCTCAGACGATTCCCTTGCATTTACGGAGCACCTTATAGAGTTTGCACAGCACTTGTGTGTCATATGCCATTCCTTCCCTCCTCTCTCTCCCTCCGTTTTCCTTCCTCTGTTCCCTCCCTCTTCTGTTCTTGAACTGTGTGGCCAGGCTTACCCTAATTTAAGACGTATAGCCCAGCATATGCACACGCCTTTAATACCAGGATGTGAGAAGCAGAGGCAGGTAGATCTCTGGGTTTAACTCATATAGAGTTCCAGAACAACCAGAGCTACATAGGGAGGCCCTGTCTCAAGAAACAAAAAGGAAAAAACAAGAAACCTTAGACATGGAATTTGGCATAAACAGAAATAGAAGCCTGCTGCTGTATTGCCTACAGGACTGAAGTCGACACCAGGGGGCGCAAGAGATCATAAACGCCTAACACCTCTAATGAGAAAAGACATCTTCAGCCAAATGTGGTGGCACACACCTTCAATTCCAGCACTTAAGGGGCAGAGGCGTGTGGATCTTCGAGTTTGAGGCCAGTCCGATCTACATAGTGAGAGTTCCAGGACAGCCAGGGCTATGTAGAGAGACCCTATCCCTCCAAAGCATTGAAGACTGCCTCCACCTCACCCCATAGTGTAGGTGGGCTGGTTATTGAAGGCGCTTCCCAGTATGAATGCAAACTGGAACTCAGAAGAAAATGATGCAGGAAGAATTTGAGGATATCAGCAGAGAGGAGCCTTAAGGAGCCAAACAAATATCCTTTAATGGAAAATTATAATAATTGAAAAATACACTAGAGCAATGACCCGTGGGTCCTGAACAGTTTAGGGGCCAAACGACCCGTCATAGGGGTTGCATATCAGCCTGCATATCAAATATTTATGATCGTAACAGTATCAAAGTTACAGTTATGAATCAACAATGAAATAATTTCATGTTTGGGGTCACTACAACATGAGGAACTGTATCAAAGGGCTGCAGCATTAGGAAGCTGAGAACCACTGCATAGAGGACTTCAGTAACAGACTTAAGCAAGCAGAAGAATCTGCGTGGGCCAGAGGGATGGCTCAATGAGTAGAGTACTTTGCAGCACACATCTGACATCTGAGCTTCATCCCCTGCTCCACTGTAAAGGAGAGAACCTAACCTCGAAAGATATCCTCGGCAGCTGGGGAGAGGCTTGGTGGTTAGGAGCGCTTACTGCCCTTGCAAAAGACCTGGGTTCAGTTCCCAGCCCCCACGCCAGGTAACTCACAACTACCAGCTCCAGGGGATTCCAAAAGACTCTGGCCTCTATAGGTACCTGCACACATGGTACACACAAACTCAGGTAGGTACAAACATATATTTAAAAATAATATAAAGTCTGGGCATAGCGGCCCAGCACCGGGGAGGCCTGAACGTGGAGACAGTTCTCCTGAGTTCAAGGCCAGCCTGATCTACGGATTGCATTCCAGGACAGCTAGAGCTATAAGGTGAGATCCTATCTAAAAATCAAACAAACAAAAAACCCAGAAAGAAAGCTATCCCTTTACAGATATGTGCCACATCCCCTATTTTCTTAAAAAATGAGATTTTAATATGTTCTTTTTTAGAAAAAAACACAATTTTTTATTATGTGTGCGCAAGATGGGGGGTGGCGGGGTGCATGTGCCATGGTGTCCACACATGGAAGCTGGAAGAAAACTCTGCAGGATCAGTTCTTGCCTTCCTCCTTTACATGGACTCCGGGGATCAGGCTCAGGTTGTCAGGCTTTTGAGGTAAGAGCCTCTCCCCGCCGAGCACCCAGCAAGAGCCTGTCCCCATCGAGCACCCAGCAAGAGCCTGTCCCCATCGAGCACCCAGCTAGAGCCTCTTCCCACTGAGCACCCAGAAAGTGCCTTTCCCCACTCAGCACCCAGCAAGAGCCTCTCCCCATCGAGTACCCAGCAAGAGCCTCTCCCCACTGAGTACCCAGCAAGTGCCTCTCCCCACTGAGCACCCAGCAAGAGCCTCTCCCCACTCAGCACCCAGCAAGTGCCTCTCCCCACTGAGCACCCAGCAAGTGCCTCTTCCCATCGAGCACCCAGCAAGTGCCTCTCCCCACTGAGCACCCAGCAAGTGCCTCTTCCCATCGAGCACCCAGCAAGTGCCTTTCCCCATTGAGCACCCAGCTAGAGCCTCTTCCCACTGAGCACCCAGCAAGTGCCTTTACCCACTGAGCACCCAGCAAGTGCCTTTACCCTCTGAGATCCTCAGCAGCCCAGAGTCCAGTTTGCCAGATCATAGGGCGTGGTGGCCTGTTCTGTAACGGCGGCACTAGAGCAGCTAGAAGCGAGCTGTTACCAGAGGCTACAGGCAAGCCTGAGCTATATCTTGAGTTTCAGGCCAGCCTTGGCTACCTAGTAAAACCTTGTCTTGAGAAAAATAAAAGTGATAGAATCCGAAGGGACTTACAGGACACCATCAAGTAGGCTGATGCATTATGGGAGTTTCATGAAGAGGAAAATGGAGGCGGGAGGGACAGAAAGCATATTTCAAGAAATACTGACAAAAACCTCCCAAATCTGAGGATACAAATGAATGACCATGCCTAAGAGACTCAGAGAATTCTAACTGAGGTGAGCCAAAGACACCCATTCTAAGAAATATAGTCCAAATGTCATAAAGAAAATTGAGAGAAAGGCAAATTATTACACACAAGGGATCTCCCGAAATATCATGAAGAAAGTTCTCAGCAGAAATCCGGCTGGCAAGAAGACAGTGCAATGGCCTACTCAAAATGATGACAGGAAAAAGAGAAAATACAGGCAAACAGGAGTGTCCTTCAGAAAGTGGGGGAGGGGTGAAGACTTCCAAGGTCAAAACTGAGGGAGTTCATCACTAGACCTGATCTACAAGAAATGCTTCCTGCTTTGCTGATTGGCAATCCCAGCACTTAGTAGGTGTCCTCAGGAAAGGCCACCCTGGGCTTCAACAAAAACAACAGGCCAGGGCGGCATTGCGCCTCTACAGCTGGCACTCTGAGGCACAAGCAGGTGGAGCTCTGTGAGGTCAAGGCCCCAAGGGCTACATAAGAAAACCCTGTCTCAAAAGCAAAACAAAGACAAGAAAAAGAAAACTGAAGGAAATTCTTGCGTTCAAGTTCAGACAGACAACACAGGACAACAACACAAAGCATGGGAGAGGGGTTGTGATTTAGTTTAGTGGTCTCCAAAAGTCCTAGGTCCAGTAGACAGAACTGAATGGAAAAAAACCATAAAATATAAATATCACTGGTGATTTCATAATTATAGACAAATGTAGATTAATATAGTGCTAGGGATTGAATTTGGGGCCTTGGCCCTATGAATTATTAATTCTGGGATAGAATTTATTTAAGTTTTTTTTTTCTTTTTGAGACAGCATCTCATGTAGCCCAGACTAGCCTCAAACTCACTATGTAGCTGAAGAGTACCTTAAATATCTGGTCCTCTTACCTCTACCTCCTGAGTTGCTGGGATTACTGGCATACGCCACTCTGGCTGGTTTATGTGGTTCTAGAGGTCAAACCCAGGGCTCGTGCATGTCAGTTAAACACCCTGCCAACCCAAGTCCTGTGTGGAATTTTATATATATATATATACACACACACACATACATTATATATATATATATATGGTATACACACATATGGTATGGTAGTGTATGCCTGTAATTCTAGCCCTTGGGGCAGGCAGAAAGACCACTCATAAATTCAAGACTAGCCTCCGCTACATAGCAAGACCCCAAGTCACAGGAAAACTGTGAAAAGATTTTAGTAGTCTCCACTCTGTCCTGAAAAGGAAAGCCTGAACAAATGGAACAACTAGCAGTTCTTAAATCCATTAGAGACTAATATCACAGGCCAAGCCATCACCTCTAGAGTGGAGACAGATGGCTGGATAGTTATACAGGAGCTCATACTATGAGAACCAGTACCAGAGCAGGAAAACCTGGACTCTAGTGTGGATAATCTGACAGCGAGATTAAGTATATAGTGCCATTTAGGCCAGCAAAATGGCTCAGGGGGAAGAAGGACTTGCCATCTCCCCCGTGACCTGATTCCATCCCTGGGACCTACATGGTGGAAGAAGAAAACTGACATCACAAGTTATTCTCCGATCTCCCCACGCTGTGGCATGTGTAGGTGCTCTCTCTCTCTCACATACACAAACACACACACACACACACACACACACACACACACACACATATAAAAATTAGTCACCAGGGAGTGGCAGTATTTGAAAACGTTAAAAGGATTGGGAGGTGTGGTCTTATTGGAGAAAGTGTGTCACTATGAGTAGGCTTTTTTTGTTTTGTTTTTGTTTTTTGTTTTTTGAGACAGGGTTTCTCTGTGGCTTTGGAGCCTGTCCTGGAACTAGCTCTTGCAGACCAGCCTGGTCTCGAACTCCCAGAGATCCTCCTGCTTCTGCCTCCCAAGTGCTGGGATTAAAGGCGTGCGCCACCACCGCCCGGCTGGCTTTGAGGTTTCAAAAGGCCACGCCCAGGCTCAGAGTCTCTCTGCCTATGGATCAGGATGCAGAACTCTCAGCCATTTCTTCAGCTCTATGTTTGCCTGTGTGCCGCTCTGCTCCCCACCATGATGATAATGGACTAGACCTCCAAACTGTAAGCCAGCTCCCAATTACATGCTTTCTTTTATGAGTTGCCTTGGTCATGGTGTCTCTTCACAGTAATAGAACAGTGCCTAAGACAGTATCATTTACATTAGCATCCCTAAAAGTGGTAATAGGTGGAAAATATAACAATGTGTGGTACAGGATGTACATGAGAAAAGTTATAGGAGTGATGAAAGAATTAAACACATAGATATTGCACATTTTGTTCAACTGACCTAAGTGCTGGGGGACCCGAACACCAGCCCTCTGGAAGAGCAACAGTGCATTTAACCACTGAGCTATCTCTCCAGCTCATTTAAAAACTGATTAATTACATGCAGGACATCTCTAGAGGCCAACCCCAGAAAAGGTAGGACACGTGATGAATGCCCCACTGACAACTTTGAGTATCCCAAATGCATTTATGGACCTAGTGACCTGGAGACATGGTTTGTCTGTTTGAGATAGGGTCTCACGCAACCAAGTGACCTGGCCTTGAACTCCTGATCTCCTGCTAGGGACTTGGTTTTAATAATAATACAAGAACGCGAGAAGAAGCTGGGGAGCTGGGCTTATGTTGGGTGGAGATTTGTAACTGACCTCAATATATTGTATGCTTACCATGAAAGTGAACTTCAAAACAGTCTCCTGCTTCCATGGGCTTGTATTTAATGCTGTTGGTCTGGGGCTCTGCATCACAGCTTGGAATGTTTGGGTCCGGCAAGCTGACTCCTTGGGTAAAAGTGCTTTCTATGCAAACCTGATAACATGACACATGATGAGGACTGACTTGTGATAGTTCTCTGACCCTCACACATGCTCCCATGGTCTCTCCCTTGGATGTACACAGTAAAGAAGTAGATACAGGAAATCCTTCCACGAGAACGTTTGCAGTAAAGCATTTTAAGTTTATTCACGTGAAGGAAGTAGTTTTACTTTTAAGGTTAAGGTTAAAGGTTAATGCTAGGAGTCTCCACAAAAGCAATAAACATTCCATTCCGGGGCTGGGCAGATGACTCGGTGAGCCGAGCGCTTCTGCACAGGTGAGCACTTGAGTTTGAATGTCCAGAACCCACAAAAAGCAGGGTGTGGCAGTGCACATCTGCAGTGCTCTTTGGTGAGAGGGGGTGGGGTGGGGGCGGGGCCTCTAGGGTCAGCCGGTCTTGTACGTAGAGGCTAACAGCAAAGAAACCCCTCTCCTGTTTAAACGAGGTGGAGCTGAAGACTGACAACCAGGGCTGTCCCCTGACCTCCACACACAAACCAGAGCATGCATGTCCCCCGCACCCCAAATTCCATTTACCAAAACAGGAAAACACAACCTCAAGGCTGATTAGGCCCAATGAAAAGCAGGACAAACAAAAAATGGTTTTCCAAATGAAAATAGCAATGCAGTAAACTTATCAGAAGACAAAGGGTTTTCAGGCCAGCTAAGGAAGCACATGCCCAAATATAGCTTGTTTACAAGAAGTTTACCTCAACTGTAAGGGCACAGCGCGGTAGTCGGCTACCGCCGCTAAAACACATCAGGTCATTACCTGATAGAAAAGATGTGTGTGGGCTGGCTGCGTTTGGAGGCTCCAGCCCACGATCAGTCGGACCCTCCGCTTGGGTGTGTGGGGCACATCATGCATGTACACACACATTTCTTGCATTATGAACCAGAGGTCCAAAGGAAGAGGCCTGGGGGTGGAGCAAGGACCCCTCCTTACTAGGCTGACTTGCTAACTCCTGAGGGCTCCATCTCATCTCAACAGCGCCACCTTGGGGACCAAGCTTGAATGTGTGCACTTTGGGGAACTGTCAAGATCCAAGCTGTGCAACCTTTAATCCCAGCACTCAAGAGGCAGAGGCAGATGGATTTCTGAGTTCAAGGCCATCTTGGTCTACAAAGGGAATTCCGGGATACTCAGGGCTACACAGAGAAACCCTGTCTGGGAAGAAAAAGGATCCAAGCTGTACATAGAGAAGTTGAAACTAAAAGGATTTACAAAGATGTGCTCAGTCATCACGAAGCCAAAGGAGGTTAGTGCACAGCTTTGTCAAGATCAGAAAAGGGACTCTAAAGGAAAGGCAGTGCTAGATACAAAGGGTACGGAAGGGCTGGAGAGACGGCTCTGCGGCCAAGAGACCTTGCGGCTCATGCAGTGGACACTAGGTGGATTCCTAGCATTCATGTGGACAGCTCACAGCAACTCCTGCTCCAGGGCCCCTGGCACTTTCTTCTGGCCTCCGTAGGCGCCTACACACGCAGGTCCAGGCACACACATGTACACATAAATATAATAAAGATGAATCTTTTTAAAAGGGCTGTATAATGAATTGCCGGCCATCAGAACATAATTGTAAAATGATTGCATCCTATAAAACCTTTTAATGCATTTTATTTTTATTTATGTATATGTGTATGTCTATGTGTGTGGGCCACATGTGTGTGGGTGCTAGGGGAGGCCAGAAAAGGGCACTGGAGTCGGGTGGTAAAGCTGCACACCTTTAATCCTAGCCCTTGGGAGGCAGAGGAAGGCGCACCTCTGTGAGTTCGAGGCCAGCCTGGTTCCAGGACAGCTAGGATTGTTACACAGAGAAACCCTGTCTCAAAAAAAATCAAAAAAAAAAAGGAAGGAAGGAAGGAAGAGAGAGAGAGAGAGAGAGAGAGAGAGAGAGAGAGAGGCATTTGATCCTCTGGAACTGCACTTACAGATGGTTGTGTGAGCCACCATGTGGGTGCTGAGAATTGAATGTGGGTCCTCTGGAAGAGTAGTCAGTGCTCTTATTTTCTGAGCTATCTCTCCAGCTCCCCAAATAAAGCCTCAAAGGCTGGGCATGGCCATGTGACTTCTGCAGGAGTTCTGAGAATCCGTGTCTTCCCCACATGTTCTCCCTTCCTAGGCTGGCAGTCAGGCCTGCTCTGACCAGGGCTTTCTCCATCCATCCTGGTCCCAGAGTGAAGGTGAGGATAACACTCCTAACCAACTCATGATGAACAGAGAACACACACAAGAAAGAAATCCATGATGGATCTTGACAGCTTTGCTGAGATACAATTGACATTCAATGAACACTACACACTTAAGTGTACAACTTGCTAGAATTTGGAATAGGTTTGCACAGAACCTTGGAACATAGACGAAAGGGCCTCAGTAGTTTTTGTTTTTTAAGGAACAACTGTATAAACTATCTTCTTTTAAAATAAATTTTTATTACACTTAATTTTTTTTTATTTATGGGAGGTGCATGTACCACTATGTATATATGGAGGTCAGAGGACAACTTGTAAAATTTAGTTCTCTCCTTTCACCACGAGGGTCCCAGGGATCCAATTCAGGTGGCCAGGCTTGCTGAAAGCACCTTTAATCACTGAGCCATAACTTATCTTAAGAGGTTCAAGAATACGCCCCAAAGCCCCAAATAATCAGTAAAAATATTATGTTGAAAAAAGAAAGAAGGAGGAACTGGAGAGATGGCTCAGAGGTTAAGAGCACTGCCTGCTCTTCCAAAGGTCCTGAGTTCATTTCCCAGCAACCACATGGTGGCTCACAACCATCTGTAATGAGGTCTGGTGCCCTCTTCTGGCCTGCAGGCATACACACAGACAGAATAATTGTATACATAATAAATAAATATTTTTAAAAAAAAGAAAGAAGGAAAGAAAGAACACACACGAAAGCTGGCCCTGTAGGGTCATGCTTGTAATCCCAGCACTTTGGAGGCTCAAGCAGGAAGTTTGTCTGAGCTACATAGCAAGTTCCAGGGCAGCCTGGGCCATAGAGTAAGACCCTGTTACAAACAGGTAGGCGAGGTTGCTCGCTGGTAAGGGTACCTGCGGCCAAGGCTGACAACCTGAGCTCAACACTGGGATCCACATGGTGAAAGAAGAGAAGCAACTCCTGTCATGTTGTCCTCTGACTTCCACACACATGCTACAGTGTGCACATCACACGCACTTACACACAGAGAGGATAAATACATAGAAAGTTAAAACACAAACCAGTATTCACTAATTATAATACAAGTTCCATATACATATATGTATGTATTCATGTATGCATATATGTATTATGTATATGTTAGATGAGCTTGCAAACTTGCCAGCTGATTACAGAAGGATGT
This sequence comes from Microtus pennsylvanicus, assembly GCF_037038515.1. Lineage (NCBI taxonomy): Eukaryota > Metazoa > Chordata > Mammalia > Rodentia > Cricetidae > Microtus > Microtus pennsylvanicus. The sequence continues at coordinate 52,651,073 of NC_134591.1, read as the reverse complement.
AATTTGAATCCAGGAGGAAGATACGGAGTAGAAGTCCCATGTTGTCCTGGTGATTTTGCAAAGGGCTCACTCTATCTATCGTGACTCGGTCATGTTCCTTACCAGTTCCTGGCGGCTCAGGCAAAGCGTTGGCTTCAAGTGGAGAAGCCGTGTGTTTGCACTTCTGCATTTCTGGCGAGTTCTCCTTCCAAGCAGACCGCATAACCGGGGCCCTAAGTTGCCCGAAGATTTCCCCGAATAACTGCCTTTGATAATATCATAGATAGATAGGGCTGCAGCTGTCTGCTTGCAGGCAGTGCCTGCACAGTGCAGAATCAGCTTCACACCAAGACTATGTTTTCTCTTCCTCTGTGGGATGATCGTAGGGAAATCCCCACAAGGCCCTAGGTGCAGGGAGAGCGAATGCAGAGGGGCAGGCATGAAGGGCCTTGGTCATTGGGCCATTTCATGTAACTTAGCTGTGTCTGCAGGGCCTGCCTCTCTTAGTCACTTACTTCTATCTGATGACGGGGTGTGCACACACCTAACTTTACGACCTTATAGGACAGATAACCATAACACCTGGACATCGATAAGCTGTGTGGGTCACAGAGTAACCTCGTGGCAATGGTCAAGCTTTCAGTTTCTACAGAAGTTAGAACGGAGAGTGTAGTTATCTGTGGATGATGGCAGGAACTTGCTTCAAAGTCCTAAAGGCTACAATGCAGCTATTGGTCCCTGCCAGGGACTCTGACAGCACCTTCCCTGCGCTTGACCTCTATCGGACTGTCGACTCAGTGGCCCACATGGCAGAACAACATGCCTGCAGGATGAACCTGCCTTAAACCTTCTCTAGTTCTGAGTCCCACCCAAACCTAGCAGCTTTTGGAGGGGGAGGCACTGTTAAATGAGCTGGAGGGGCTCAATGAGAAATAGGTATCTGCCAATATCCAAAGAAGCTGGGTAGATGGTGTTCTTCTTTCTTGGTTGTAGGAGAGCCCAGATCCAGGAGCTAACCCTTCATCTGAGGATGGGCTATTTCAGTGTGCCCCACACCTCTGCACCTGAGGGTGGGCTATCTCAGTGTGCCCCACACCTCTGCACCTGAGGGTGGGCTATCTCAGTGTGCCCCACACTTTCTGCATCTGAGGGTGGGCTATCTCAGTGTGCCCCACACCTCTGCACCTTTAGAATTTTCCCCCAATTTTTGTTTGTTTGATTGACTTTTTTCTTTTCTTTTTTTTTTTCATTTTTCAAAACAAGGTTTCTCTGTGGAACAGACCTGGCCATCCTGGAAATCGATTTGTAGACCAGGCTGCCCTCGAACTCACTGAGATCCACCTACCTCTGCCTTCCACGTGCTGAGTTTAAAGGCGTACATCACCACCTACTGGCTCATTTCCCAAAATTTTAATTGTAATTTCTGAGATTTTGCTGCTGGTATCTTACATAAGTCTAAAGTGGCTGATGCTTCTTCATCATTAAAGTTCAGGGACTTATTATCGGTGTTGTGGACCAGTGTGAGAGAAAGGTAAGGAAGATCCCAGAAAACTAAAATAAGATATAGGACTCAAGAGCCCATAGACTCCTGAGACTGGGTGGTGAAAATGTGTTGCTGGCCTTTCTGGTTAAATGGAAGCTGCATTGGTGGGAAGAGAAAAGGGCATTTTCCAGAGTAAAGGATACATACCAAGTAGGAGGAGATGTGTAAGTTTCTCAAACAATGAAACCATATCTATAATAAAAGATACCTTCGGCGTTACCATTTGGTTAAGTGTGTCACAATCTACCTTAAGTCTCCACGATCCACTTGTGTTCTACACAGACCAGATAGGAACACTGAATGCAGGTGTAGAGGGAATCGGCACCCTTGCATTTTTCAAGTCTTTGATGGTGACATTAATCTCTGCCCTATATCAAAAGCAGCATTGCTTTAGATTTCCTGGTGTTCTAGGTACCAGAATCTTTTCTAATTAAGGAAAAGAGTGATGTGGATACTGCGGAACTCTGTTCCCTCTTGTTCTGACTCACTGTGTTTGCAGGAGGAACAGGTTGGTCAGGAGGCCACACCGCAAACTTAGCTTTTAAAGAAACCAAAAGGAGGTGTCCATACAATGAATTTGAGCCACCATCACCAGCCCCACCCTGAGGTCTCTGGAGGAGGTCTGTGCTGACTGGATTAGAGATGCAAAAGAAAAAAAATCTAAGAGAAAAAGAACAAGTTTAAAAGTCCCCAAACATTGATAATCACTACAAGAAATACCTTCAAGGGTTCGACAGCAGGTGTTTCCAAAGGAGAGCCCACACGTGGCTCACCGACCTGCGCAGTCCTTCTGGGGTAGTCAAACAGAGCGCTTCTAGCAATGCTGAGCCAGGAGTGGAGGCTGAAGTCACTATTGCAGATGTCCAAATCAGCTATTTTAATAAGTTGACTAATGAGTTGTGAGAGGGAGGAAGAGAGAGAAAACACGAAGGATTAATGCTCTGAACGGAAGAGGCCACATCACTGCTGACCTCCTGGGTTGGGAGTAACTGGGGGACACTAGAGCAGCACTTTAGCCAGGGGGTAGTCTCCCGCCTGCTGCTGTGATTGCCCGCCACCAGCAAGGCGACCTCTAAAAGAAAGCGTCTAGTTGGGCTTCCAGTTCCGGAGGGTTAGCGTTTACAATGGCAGATTAAAGCTATGGACGCAGGTACCTAGCAGCGGAGAGCATACATCTTGAACCTTAAGCAGGAGCCAGAGAGAGCGCAAAGTGGGGTGCCCTTCTTTTGAAACCTCAAAGCCCGCACCCTGTGACACACCTCTTTGGTGGTGTGGCTACCACCAAATAACTACCCTAAAAGTAACCTTTCACCTACTCTCCCTTTAGTAGCTCTTACCTGTTCTGTAGTAGCCCTTTACACCCACGCTCCGGTAAGCCATAACCCACCACCCATGCTCCTGTGAGGAACTCCACTTTAACTCATTTCCTCACAAAGTTAGACTCCATTTTAGGGACTGTCATTGTCTGTCATAGGCACCCTTCATGGGCTGGGGATACGGCTGTTCACATCTCTCCAGGGAAAGTTAGTATCACACATGGGACACCAAGAGGACATGACAGACCCAAAGATGAGATTGGGAGAAGCAATTGCACTGGAGGAAGGGAGGACTGAGTAGTCAATGATTCCCCTCCAGTGAAACATTTAACGCTGAGGGACTGAACCCAGGAGTCATCATGCAGACAGGGCTCATCAAAGCGCAGTACAGGAAACTGATAACCAGGGGTCATGTAGTTTCAGAACTGCTTTGAATTGGAAAGACTTTTAACTGAGAAATGAGAGCCTCCCACATCCTGGCCTATGAGTGTGGGACACGAGAGCAGGTAGGAGCAGTCTGAGTGCTGTGGAAGGGGAGAGACTGAGCCCTCTAACTACCCATCCTTCTTTGAGACATTGGGTATAGGCTGTGAGGCAATAGGAGAGAAATCTGGAGGGCTGACTCTTATGAGCCCTTAGGGACCCTTGATCATCACCAGCTTAGATCCCTATGAAGATCAGGGATGGGGAGACAAGAAAGGAAAGACAGGCTCTATTGAGGACACTGGGGATTTGAGAGGTGGTGGTTGGCCCTCAGGTAACCTGCCCAGTAAGGATAGATTCATAGCAGAGTTAAAAGAGAAGCTGATCATCTGGCATTAACCCCAGCACTCAGATGGCAGATGCAGGTCACTGTGAGTTCCAGACCAGTCACTGTCTCAAAACAACAACAACAACAACAACAACAACAACAACAACAACAACAACAACAACAACAAGTTGACCGGTGATGCAGCAGAAACTTTGGGACTGTCAGGGGCTTTAGTAGCTTTGTTTGTTTCAATCAATGTGTTGTAGCCCCAGGAATATCAACCTTTTCTTCCTTCTTCCTGCTGTATCCGGGCATCTGGGAGGCACCTGGTAAATGAATGGAGTGAAACTAGAATTCTGATTTCCATGACAGGAAGCTGCTGGCATCTGGTACCTATGGAGGGTTGTTTTATAGGATGCCATCAGAGCTGGAGATGACCATAGGAATAAAGAAATAGGATGGGATTGTAGCTCATAGCTCAGCTGGCAGACAGCTTTCCTTGCGTGCACAAGGCCCTGGGTTCAGTTCCCAGCACACTGTGAAGCAGGTGTGGTGATGCCGGTCTGCGATCCATATTCTTGGGAGGCAGGGATAGGAGGATCACAACTTCAAGGCTACATAATCAGTTTGAGATCAGCTTGGACTACATAAGATGTGTCTCAAACAGGGGAGCACGGAACCACAATTCTTAGTTAAGGGAGCCACTTTAGGGTTGACAAGAGACTTGACCCTAGAGTGGCTCCCAGGAGCCCATGGTGATGTCCCCAGTTAGTCCCTTGGGCAGCTGAGGATAGGCAACCTGAAATGACCCTATCCTATAGCAATACTGACGAATATCTTGCATACCACCATAGAACCTTCATCTGGGGATGGATGGAGATAGAGACAGAGACCCACACTGGAGCACTGGTCTGAGCTCCCAAGGTCCCAACGAGGAGCGGAAGGAAGGAGAAGATGAGCAAGGAAGTCAGGACCACGAGGGGTGCACCCACCCACTGTGACAAGGGGGCTGATCTATTGGGAGTTCACCAAGGCCAGCTGGACTGTGACTGAAAAAGCATGGGATAAAACCGGACTCTCTGAACATGGCGAACAATGAGAGCTGATGAGAAGCCAAAGGCATTGGCACGGAGTTTTGACCCTACTTCATGTTCTGGCTTTGTGGGAGCCTAGCCAGTTTGGTTGTTCTCCTTCCTAGACATGGACGGAGGGGGGCAGACCTTGGACTTTCCACAGGGCAGAGAACCCTGACTGCTCTATGGACTGGAGAGGGAGGGGGAGAGGAGTTTGGGGAAGGGGAAGAAGGGTGGGAGGAGGGGGAGGGAAATGGGAGGCTGGAAGGAAGCGGATACTTTTTTTTCCTTTTCTCAATAAAAAAAAAAAAAAGATGTGTCTCAAAAAGAAGAAAAAATGTAAACCGAGACTGCTCGTTCGTTTCCTGGCCGCCCAGACCCGAATAATCACATAGAAACTTTGTTAATTACAACACTGCTTGGCTAATAACTTAGGCGTATTTCTAGCTAGCTCTTATATCTTAAACTAATCCATTTCTATTAATCTGTGTATTGCCACGAGGCCATGGCTTACCAATACAGTCCTTCGGCAGCTACATGGCATCTCTTTACTCTCTCTCTATATCTCTTCCAGTCTGGTTATATTCTGACCTGCCTTAGGCCAAAATAACTTCATTCATTAACCAATAAAATCAACACATATACAGAGGGACATCCCACATTCAAAAAAAATAGAAGAGGAGAGTCCTAGAAATTTAAGTTTACATAAACCAAGTATACAATCATCTTACCCAGCTATGAACCCTGTGAGCTACAATCACAGTCGGCATGGCAATATCTCCCTTCTGGTGCAACAGTAGCATGGATATTATGGGAGTAACCAACAACTCTCTGATTTGATTCAAAGCCCACTTTACAAGACAGAACTCATGTTTGAGACTTGATACTGTTAGCTGAGCCAAAACCCACGTCTGGCTAAGTCACAGGCCCCAGGGGAGAGCCTGTTGCTGTGATTCTGCTAACTCGACATATTAAGAAATTATTCCCTAAATCCTTATCTTTATGTTCAGAGATTAGTACATCTCTCAGCCCTCATCAGAAAAGCCTCTTTTTGCAGAAGATGGAGATTAACAGAGGCCCACAACTGGTCAACCTATATAAAGAGACTGTAGAATATTTAATCCTAAATGAGAAATCTGTATCACACTCCTTTCGCTAAGGCTCAAGGAATCATTGTCAAAGAAGTGGATAATAAGAGCCAGAAGTTGTGGGCATCTTCAGTCAAACGTTGTTTGCTGAGGTGACAGGACTCTCACGCACAAGAGCGCAGGCAGCAGTGAGCGCTTGCACAAGACCTGTACAACATCTGAAATCCCAGCACAGAGAGTGGGGAGCTCACGAAGCTCCGCCTCTCTCTGCAGAACTTTGGCAATGAGTGGCTGCTGTGGGAGGGAGAATTGATTTTCTTTGGGGAGGGATGCAGCCCCTGAAACGGCTATCCGTGTTTTAGCAGAAGACCCCCACATCCGTGCGCATACAGGTAGCACTAAATGGAGTAGGTTAAAAAAAGAGAACTGGGGGTTCATGCTAACGAGATGGCTCAGCAGTTAAGAACTCTGGCTGCTCTTCCACACTTAGATTCCAAGCACACACATAACAGCTCACAACTGTCTGCAACAGGGGATGCAGTGCCCTCTTCTGGCTTCCACAGGCACCAGGCACACACATATTGCATAGACATACATGCAGGCAAAATGCTCATATACATAAGATTTTAAATAGTTTAAATTTATTTGTTTGTTTATTTATTTAGACAGAGTTTCTCTGTAGCTTTGGAGCCTGTCCTGGAAACTAGCTTTTGTAGACCAGGCTGGCCTCAAACTCACAGAGATCTGCCTGCCTCTGCCTCCCGAGGGCTGGGATTAAAGACGTGTGCCGCCACACGTCCGGCTTGTTTATTTATTTTTGAGACAGGGTTTCTCTGTGTAGCCTTGGCTGTCCTGGAACTCGTTAGGTAGACAAGCTGGCCTTGAACTCATAGAGATGCTCCTGCCTCTACCTCCTGAGTGTTAGATGTAAAGGCCACCATGCCTGGCTAGTTTAAATTTAAAAACACAGTGAGCTGGGCATAGTGGTGCATGTCTTTAATCCCAGCACTAGAGAGGCAGAAGCAGGCTGATCTCTGTAAATTCAAGGCCGGCCTGGTCTAGATAGTGAATTCCAGGCCAAGTTCCCATAGTGAGATCCTGTCTCCAAAAACAAAACAAAACCCCAAAACTAAAACAAACAAACAAACAAACAAAAAAGGAGAGAAATCAGTGAGTACACATGAAGATGGGAAGAAAATGGGGTGGGAGAGAAGGCAGGGGCTGGCAAATTTGATGAAAACAGGGGCTGGAGAGATGGCTCAGTGGTTAAGAGCATTGCCTGCTCTTCCAAAGGTCCTGAGTTCAATTCCCAGCAACCACATGGTAGCTCACAGCCATCTGTAATGAGGTCTGGTGCCCTCTTTTGGCCTTCAGGCATACACGCAGAAAGAATATTGTATACATAATAAATAAATAAATATTTAAAAAGTATGAATTAGAAAAATTTTTGATGAAAACACATTTTATACATGTATAAAATTCTTATTTTAAAACCTCTTTGCGGGGAGAAGTATTGCTTTCTGGAAAATGAAATGGGTGAGGAGAGTATGACCCCAGCTGACCCCTGCCTTACACTTAGCCCACTGTTTTGGTTTTTTTTGACACAGGGTTTCTCTGTGTTCCAAGCCTGGAACTCACTTTGGAGACCAGGCTGGCCTGGAACTCACAGAGATCCGCCTGTCTCTGCCTCTCAAGTGCTGGGATTAAAGGTGTGTGCTACCTCTGCCAGCAATACTCACCGCCATCGGCAAGCTTATTCCATTTTAATATGACAACAGCTGAGGACGCTGGAAATCAGAGGAGTGAGGAGCCTTGTCCACGATGACTCAGCTAAGTGGCAGACGGTCTAAAGTTAGCTGCTTGGGACTCGTTTCTAAGGCAGTGCAGCCAAGGGAGAATGTGTGACGGAGTGTGTGTTTGATTACGTAAGAGCTGAGGGATGAACAAATGCCTCAGAGAGAGTGACAGTTAATTTGGTCTCCCGTGACCACGCCACGTTATACGGGCAGATGTGGACTGCTGTTTTCTGAAGAGAGCAGCCATTACCAGCGGGGCGACAGGCATGTATCACAGCACCTGGCACATTCAGAGCTCCTCGGATGACGCACAATCAGCCCTGGGGTTTGGAACTGTTGGAAGGCCAGGTGGGACAAGTCTTCAGACCCTTGCCTGAGGTTCCAGCCACTCTTTCTTGAACCCTCCCCCAAACTCTGCCCCAGCTACACAGTCTTGAGAAGACTCTGGAGTTTCTAGAATGTGAAAGGTTAATAAATGAAGTAGGGACTCCATTTGTGAAGCTGCGGGTAGCTCATCACCCATGCTGTGGGGAGACTCCTCAGTGGTGTGGCTGTTTAGGGGGACACCTATGTACCTGGAAGTAAGGCTATTAAATTCACTGGTTCTCAAAGCTAGGCCTGAAGGGCACCCTTGTTCTTTCGTTGGTTCCCTATCTGGGGAGCATAAATGTTTGTTCATGTCTCCCCAGGAAAAGTTCACGTAACAACAGAACAAAAGCAGACCAGGAGAAAAAAGGATCGTAAATACATACGTGTTAGATTGAAACAGTTACTGGGAGGAGCTTTCTAGGGAGCACTGAGTTGTCAGCCTGGCTGGACCATAGGGCGGTTAGCACACTGTGTGGGCTCTAAGAATCAGAATTTGGTTAAAAATTTTGGACTGTATCATGCCACAGTGTGGGGGTATTAAACCGTATGATAATATGGTAGATGTTGCTTTAGTGAAATCACTTTGAGTGGGTGGAACAAGGTGACCAAATGGACCTGTCCTCTCCAAAGCCATTCATTCTCTAAACAAGAGAGGCAGAAGTTAAAATCAGCCCTGGCTTAAATGTTGACCCACCAGTCACCAGTAGGCAGCACTGTGCCTACTCGGCCAGGCCTGGGGTTTCCTCCGGAGAATGGCGGCCTGGGGAATGGGAATCAGGAATAGTGGGGAGGGAATCTGTGTGAAGTGTATCCCAGAGATGGAGAGGGGAAAGGGGGTGTGGTAGCCAAAGGCTTGGTTTCTGGAGGATAGGGGCGTGGGGAGTATTGGTGAAAAGACCATCACGAAGAACCTTGAATTTTCACGCTAAGAAAGACGGAAATAAGATGTGCCCACTGCTACAACGGAATCAACTCTGATATGGGGCTAATCAACTACTTTCTGATTGAAACTGAGGCCTGTTCTACAGGAAGAGAACTCATGTCTGGTTCTGTAACCCCTTTCAAGGCCCATGACTGGAAATGTCACAGGCTCTCTGGGAAGCTACAGCTGTTTTGTTAAATAGATATGGCATGGCCATCAATTTGCCTTGTGGTAATTAATTTATCCCATGGATTACTGCCGCCGCTAGTTTCTGTCAGGGAAGCGTCATGCAGCAGGCAGAAGTCACTGCAGACTCTTCAAGTCTTAAAGTAAACACTGCTTAAAGTTGTCCCGCCATAAGTGGGACATCCATATTGCTCCATTCGAAGCTCAGCGTCACCGAGGAAGAGAGGGTAGAAAGGACAAGGGAACAGAAAGATGTGGAGAGTTCTGGGAGTCTGATTTCTGGACCGGATATTGACTGTTGCTCTGGAACTCACAGCAGCTGTGATTGATGACGTGCATAAGACTGGGCCATTAACATCCTCAGGGAGGGAGGAGGGACTCCGCCCATCTCTGAGGACTTAGAGGCATTTAATGGTTGATGAGGGATGGATTGGTATTTTCTTTAAGGTGTAGTCACTGGCAAGGTGCCCGTGCTCCCGTAAACAAGCTCTCTCTCACGGATGCTCCTGCAAGCAACCCTAGTAAAAAGTCACGGGTAGGGAGAAGGAGAAAGGGACGGGGAGGAGGAGGAAAGACCAGCAGGATGGTTCCGCAGGGAGAAGTGCTTGTCACTCAAGCCGGAGTTCACACACACACACTCACACACACACACACAGGCACGCACGCACGCACGCACGCACAGAGGCACGCACACGTGCGTTCCTATCACCACTGCTGCCAATAATTCAATAAAATTCTTAAGATTAAAAAAATGAAATTAGAGAGGGTCTAGTTGGGTAGAGGCAAGAGCTCGGCAAGAGAGATATATAGATAACAGTGTAATGAAGGTGAATATGATCAAATATATTACATGCATAAAATACCATACTGCACCCCATTATGTGTAATAATGCAATAAAAAGAAAGATGGGCATTACACTAAGGGAAAGGGGGGGACCCAGGAAAAGTTTATAAAAAGACACAACTAAATTTTAGAAGCATCACTACCATGAGGAGAACAGAGACCGAAAGGAGAGAGGAGTGAGGGGGCTGTTGCCTGATTGGGGAGAGGAGAAGCGGGGCCCGTACTGCCAGCAGTTGAATTGCCTGGGGCCTGGAGAGACAATCAGAATAGGAGGAGGGGCCATGAATAAGCACTTTTGTCAAAAGACAATAGACATTCTATCCCTATTAATGAATGTAATTTCTGAATCTGCTCTCCTGCTTAAAACTGCGTTAGAGAAATTCGGTTTGGGAAGCCGAGACTAAGTTCTTGTGCTCTCATCTGAAGTCTTGACCAGGATCTCTGTTGGAAACTGAGGTCTAGGAATGGTTTAGCTTTGGCCCTCCTTGCGCTGGCGGAAGGACCAAGGACCGTCCACCTCTGCAGTGGGCCGACAGCACTATAAGGAAAATAGAGGCTGCCGCAGAGTTCGGTTTCCAGGGAGACTGAGGCAGGATTGCAGATAAAGCGCGAAATTGTCTAGGCGCTGGTGAGAAGAGAAAGGCTCCAGGGAGCAATCCTGTCGGCTTCCTGTGTCAGAAACCGAAGGTTTCACCTGATGCGAGACAGGTGTGTTCCTCCCTGGCTCGGAGCCCGCCTCCTCCGCTCTGATTGGTGAATACGTCACCTAACCCCGCCTCCCCTGCCCACCTTGAGCCGACTGCGTCCTTGCTGCGTGACCGGGAGGACGGAGTCCCCTCAGCCACTTCTCTGCGCCTGCGCATCGCAGCGGTCTGCGACAGGGTAGACTATAGGGTGGGGAAGTCTGCTGAGTGTTTTTTTTTCAGTCCTGGACCCTGAACCGGGTGATGTCCGTTTTTCCCCGAACCTGGAGGTCTTCGGGCCTTAGGCCACCCACCTTGCCACGACTGACCTCTGATGAAGCTCTCCCCACACGTCCCTACTCTGTCTTGGCAGAGGTGGGTTCCCGGGCCTTGTAGTTGGCAAAAGGCTTGCTAACCGGTCATACTTCCTCACCTGACCTCAGCAGCTCAGGCTCGGCCCTCCTCAGCTTTGTTCCTCAATTGGGAAGGGGCTGGAGAAAGACGTTACATTTTCTCCATAGTTTCCTCAACGCCCTTGTCATTCAGGCTGAGATTCTATTGCTGTCTGCATAGTCAGGAAGGAAAATTCCCTCTAGGTTTTCTAACCTTTAGAGACAGGATACTCTTATTTCCTGAGTGCCTAGCCAGCAGTGGATTGGATGATGCTGAAAAGCCAGATAAAACCATTCAGGTGGGAGGTTACACTGCCACAGGAAAGTCCCTTCAAGGGCCTCTGAATTCAAGTGGGGGCGGGTCTCTGGGAAGGACCTGTCTGTTCAGTGCTACTCTGGACACCCCCTCAGGTGGGCTCTGGTTTCTGTAAATAAGAAAGCTGCCTTGGATACAAAGCACCATAACAACTCACTAGGGCAGTATAAATAGCTTATTTTGTTTGGGGGAAAGGAACAGGCTACAGGGAAGTAAAATAAGCTTGTTAAAGTGTGGGCTGTGAGATTGCATCCATTTGAAAGTTCTTGAAGCCTGCCAGAGGACACCTATCTTCACTTAAGGATGATTCTCAAGCCTGCGTATCAGGGCTAGCAGTTCTCAGTCTGAAAAGCACATGGTGAAAATGCTGACTGCCAGGACAAAGAACTTGGGTTTTCCTCTGGGTAAGAGGTCACACAGATTTTTAAGCAATCAAGGGCAGATGAACAGGTGTTTAGAACTGACAGGATCCTGAGCCGAGAAGTCCAAAGCCACCACACGGTTACAACCATGCTTTGCTTCTCTCTCACTTTCATCCAAACCTGCCTGGTCCCAACCCACAAGCATTCTGAAACCACATCTCTAAAAACCAGCCATTTATATCTGCTTAGGTAAAGTTACAGGAGTATGGTGGTGTATTTACAAGTGGGTTTGTCCAGATAGACTATAACTTAGTGTCTGTATTTAATATTGACAACCAAAAAATATATAAATATCTTCCATCTATACACAGCAGGGCAGGAGTGTCCATGTCTTCAGCAGTGAGTTCTCAGCCTCCGAGGCCCTTCTCGTGGTGATGTCTGGCCCTCAGTGCACAAGAGACTAGAACCTGGCTAGCCCTTCCCCTCTCCTCCCTGCACTCCAGTGCTTCCAACTGGTCTCAGGCAAGGAAAGATTAATTGAGTGTTTGGGAAGGAAGAGTTAGGAATGGGCGAATCCTAAAATGGAGCCCGACCCCTATAATGGGGAGATCCGGGCCTGCGGAAGGGGGTGGCAGCTACCACCTCCTGGGGTAAAGCCTCATAGTTCATAGTTCGATTAGTGTGTCCTTGGTCATAGGTCCAGCCCTACAGCTTGACGAAGAAGGCATTGTGTCTGGACAGGGCTTGGTCCCCACCCTCAGGCACTGAGCCATTCAAGGTGAAGACAAGGGTGTGAAGATAGGAGAGTGGCTGATAAAAAAAAAAGTAACAAAAATCAGTAATAAAAAAAATTATAAAACCTGTTGCTTATCTGAACAGATTTGAGCAACAGTCTTGCTTTCATTAAAATTCTGCAGCCATCCTGAATATTCTTCTGGACATCATTGCTGGCTGATGAAAGACGCCCAAGCCCGGCTCGCCTGAGATCTGTCAGTTTGGAAGAGGTCTCATCTAGCTGCCTGTGCTCCAGAGAGATCCGTGGGGCTGCTGGGAGCAGGCCGGGCTGGGTGTGGGGCTCCTCACACTTGGGAGTCAGCCCCCAGAGGGTGGAACAGCTCTTCAGGTGTCTTGTCGCTTTGGCTTGCGCCCCCCTGCCGGAAGCCGGAAGCAATCTCATCGAAGGTCCGGCCTTTGGTCTCAGGAACTTTGAAGTAGGTGAAGATGAAGAACAGCACCAGGAGCACCGTGAAGATGATGAAGACATAGGGGCCACACAGTTGCTGGAAAACAGACACGCCATCACCCTCTGTCCTAGCTAAAAGACTGCCTCTGAGACTGATCTGGAGAAGGGAATTGCTATTAGCCCCCCAGGGGTGCTATCAAAACTAAATGAGCCTGATCACACCTGACAGACTCCAGAAATGGTATGAAAACTAAGGGAAGGGCCTGGTCTGGGCAGGGTTTGGCCAGGTGATGTGGGCTCCCGACCGCTTGCCAGCATGCCTCTTGAATAACAAGGGTGAGCACTTCAGATAGCATGCAGTTGAGGAAAGGTAGACAAAGACGATGTTCTCACCTCCACATACTGGAAGCACATGCCCACGATGAAATTTGAGGTCCAGTTAGAGAAGCCAGCCACAGCAATAGCAGCAGGACGGGGCCCCTGGCTAAACAGCTCAGCCACAATGAACCATGGGATGGGACCAGGGCCTACTTCAAAGAAGGCTACAAAGCCGAAGATGGCCACGATGCTCAGATAGGACATCCAGGGCAGCCGTTCCTGTGGAGAGAGATGGGGTGAGAGGTTAGACCAGGATATGACGACTTCTTAGAAGGAAGAGAAGCTGCAGAAATCTCCAGTCTGGGCTGAAAGGTCCCCCAGATTGTTGCACAACCCAATGTGGTGGTCTGAATGAGAATGGTCTCCAGTTGGCATAGCTGTTTGGGAAGGATAGGGCGTGGCCTTGTTGGAGGAGGTGTGTCACTGGGAGTGGGCTTTCAGGTTTCGAAACTGAAGCTATTCTCTCTGCTTCATGTTTGAAGGGTAAGGACGTAAGTAAGTTCTCAGTAACTGCTGCAGTACCATGCCCGCCTGCCTGCTAAACATGTTTTCTGCCATGATGGTCATGGACTCTAGCCTTCTAAATTCATGAGCCCCCAAATGCAATGCCTTCTTCTTTAAGTTTCCTTGCATGGTGTCTCATTACAGCAATGAGGAAGCAACTGAGACACCCGGTAGCCTATGCCAGGTCTCAGTCTCAAGGGTCTACTTTGTGCCTATCCTTTAGCACTCTTGGACCATGCCTTGAACTTTTCCTCACTTGGGTTGGACAAAGGAGTGTGTGTGTGTGTGTGTGTGTGTATGCATGCCTGCATGGTACAGGTTGTCATAGTGATTAGCGACAGGCTAGGGACCTGCCGACCTAAGGTCAATTCTTAGCTTCATTCCTTATCCAACATGGGGCCTTAGTTTGAGTAAAATGGCTGAACATCTCCAATCTGAAAAACCAGGAGTGCAAAATGCTTCCAAATCTGAAGCTTTTTGAATGCTGGTAACATGACATCAGAAGTGGAAAATTCCACACCTGACCATGTCAGTCATAATAAAAAAAAACAAAAACAAGCCATTAAAATTTACCATCAGCATATGGATGGTACATATGAAACATAAATGAATTTTATGTTTAGGCCTCAGTTCTAGTCTGAAAGTAACCTGTTGTGCATATGTAGATAGATATTCACATATCTGAAACCCAGGCATATCTGGTCTGAGCACTTCAGGAAAGGGATGCTCAAGCTACATCTAACTGAAGAATGGAGACAGGTGTGTTTGGGTACCTCTGTGCCACAGAGGGGACATTATATTGCTGAGGGTTGTGGTGGAGATGAATTAAGGCTATAGGTAAAGGCTCTGCAAGACAGTTTTTTTTTTTTTTGGTTTTTCGAGACAGGGTTTCTCTGTGGTTTTGGAGCCTGTCCTGGAACTAGCCCTTGTAGACCAGGCTGGTCTCGAACTCACAGAGATCCGCCTGCCTCTGCCTCCCGAGTGCTGGGATTAGAGGCGTGCGCCACCACCGCCCGGCTTGCAAGACAGTTTCATACGGAGATGAGAGCTTGGGCTCTCCAGCCAGACGTGCTGGGTCAGGAAATCCCCAATCGGGGAAGAGAAAGCTCAAGATGGGAGGTGACGACCTGAGAAGCACAAGGTCAGACCCCGGTCCAGAGGCATGTCCACATTGGGCAGCCTAGGTTGGGTTTAACATGGGCATTTGGGGATCTAAATCAGGGTGGAATCTACAGCTATGGGTGCCTGGGCCTGTCTAAATCCAGGTCCCCACCCTACCTCGCCCTGGTCCTTCCAGGGCAGGGCCACTCACCAGCAGGGCCAGCGCGATGGTCATGAGCACAGCACAGCCTGCCATGCCAGCCAGGCCAATGAGGTGCAGAGTCCGCCGTCCAGCTCGCTCTACCACGAACAGCTGTGGACAAGGAAAGAGTCATATTCCCTCTGCCTGGTCTGGTGCCTCTTAGAGCCTACCCGTGCAGAGGCTCACCTCAATAGCCAGATACAAGGACCTGCACACACTCGTGGGGAAAACAACACCTTTCCCCACCAGGCTGAAGCTTAGAGGCCTCATAGGGAATTAGGGCAGAATTCTGAGTCTAACAGTAACAGGGTGAGAGGTGGCCCTGGGGATCAGACAGCAAGAGCATCCTGGCTGTGACCTTGGGAGGTATTCTCACCTCCCTGGAGGCCTGTGTCAGCTGTACAGTGTGAGCAATGAGCTTTACAAGTTTATTGACAAGCCTGGCTTCCAGTATAGGCTGTCATTCTGTCACGAGGCCCTGAGCTGAACCCTGGCTGCTGACCAAAAGCAAGCAAAGACTCACCGACACCACAGTGAAGGCTGTGTTGACGATACCAGAGCCGATGGTGGCATACACAGGCTGCTGCACACCCGCCTTCTCGAAGATGCTCGTCGAGTAATAGAACACCTGCCAGAAAGGGAGACAGTTGGTGATCTGCCACGCCACGGCTTTCTCCTGCCTCTGCGCTAGTCACTAGTGGGTGGTGGGGGGATGAACACTTCTCAGGCAGGAGGATACCGCCACAGATTTTGGTTCCATAGGTTTACTACTTTGGCAAAATTTGCTTATGGTTGTGTTTGGGATTCTCTCACGGTGCACACTTGAGCCTGGACTTGGCCGGGGTTACAGGAAGGGGTAGGTGGGATACTCACAGCATTGATACCCGACAGCTGCTGGGACAGCTGCAGCACCACAGCAATGAGGAGAGGCTGGCGGTAGGCGGCCGAGCGGAACAGCTCCAGGATGGTGACCTTCTTCTCCCTCATCATCTGCCGACCCTCTTCTTTCATCTCCTGCAGGTCTCGGGTCACATCGGCTGTCCCGCGAAGCTTCTTCAGCACTGGTGGGACCGGAGGGAAGGTGGGGTGGCTCAGAGTGGGAAAAAGGCCTGAGCTCAGGGGGGCAGGGAGGAGGGCAGGGCCCAGCCCGTACCACTCTTGGCCCGGTTCTCCTCGTTTCGATTGATGAGCAGGAAGCGGGGGCTCTCAGGGCAGAAGGGCAACAGGATACACTGTAGCAGGGCTGGGACGAAGATGATACTCAGCAGCAGAGGCCACAAGTTTGCATTGCCCATAATGGAGTCCAGGCCGAAAATCTGGACAAAGAAACCAGGGACTGTGAGTGCCCCTGCCCTGCCCCTACTCAAGTACCCATCCCACTCAGCCAGTGGCCTTCCCAGCCCACCAGCTGCTAGGAGACGGCAAGACCTTGCCGAACCTGTTGCTCATCTGTAAAACCAGCTCAAATTACAAGGACAAGGGACAAGGCCACATATTAACGTGTCTAGCACAGCTTGTGGGGATCGTTACTCAGCTACAGGAGGATTAAAGAACGGGGAACCTCAGGGAGAGAAGGTACGGTGTGCAGGGAGGCTTACAGGCCCACGCTGAAGTGGGCCCCTGCGATGAAGGGAGATGAGAAGGCCAAGGGCTCTTGCTCTTAGACTGGTGTGGGTAGGGGTTATGTGTGCTCTGGAACCTGCCTACTGTGAGGGTGTCCTAGGGTTGGGGAGAGAAGTTCTCTGCTGGACTGTGACCAGAGGGCCAGAGCTGTGGGCAGAGGCAGTACAGGGTGGGTAGAACTGGCTTACCTGGGCAATGAGGATGCCAACGACGATGCCCAGCTGGTGCAGCGTGCCTAGAGCTCCGCGGAGAGCTGTAGGTGACACCTCTCCCACATACATGGGCACAAAGCCAGTGGTCAGGCCACAGTACACTCCAATGATAAAGCGGCCCAGGATCAGCATCTCAAAAGACTTGCCCAGTTTGGAGAAGCCCATGAGCACGGCAGACACAAAGGCCAACAGGTTCATCATCAGCATGGAGTTCCGCCTGCGGAGCAGGTCACAGTGGGTCAGCCAGCTCCCAGGACCCCCAGGCTCCTCAGGGATGAGGCCAGTCAGGGTATCTCTGCCTCTGTCATACCCCCCCCCCCAACTCCATGGGCTCCCTAAGGCAGGGCTGGGGCCTTTCCTGCTTACCTGCCAAAGCGATTAACAAAGAGGCCCACAGAGAAGGAGCCAATCATGCCGCCGACGGAGAAGATGGCCACCGAGAGGGACCAGAGTGTGGTGAGCGTGGTGGGCAAGATGGATTCTCCATAGCGGTGGACCCATGTCTGGTTGTAGAACTCCTCAATAACCTGCAGGGAGAAGATCCCGGGTAGGCGGCCCCTCCAGACAGAGTGGCCACTCCGCAAAGACACTGTGCTTTCTTCACCTGCTTCTTTCCTTTATGTAGGACCAGTTTCCCTGGGTGAGAAGAGGACTGGGCTCTCCCATCCCAAGGTGCTTAAGACTTGCTGGGGAAGATGGCAAGGATGACAGAGCCAGTTTGGGCACTGGACTCAAGTAGCTCCCTGTCCGCTGCAGGCCACTAGGTCACAGCTGTGGGCCCTGGGCCCTCTCCCAACCCCGTTGGGGAGGAAGCACAGCTGGACAGACAGGTTCTGCCATTCTGAGGGCCTGTGGGAAGTGCGCGCTGACGCTGCATTTTGAGCCTGGAGGACTAAAGGACACGCTCTAAGGCACACTGTCACTTTCTGTCTCCTAGGCCAGCTCCCCTGTGGCTGGCTGGAAATGCCACCTTGAAGGAACCATGGCCTCCTTCCTTTGCTAAGTGCTCAGCTGAGAGATTCGGGGAAAGGCCCTGGGCAAGGAAGTGGTTCCAGGAACTGGAGACATCTGTCCTGGTATGAGCCTGCTCATTAGCCCTGCCCCCACACCAGGGAGGGCCTAACCTGGTGCCAAGGATGTGGCCATAGGCAGGTGGCGCTGGATCTCAGACACTCACCACACTGTCAGGCCATACTGACAACGCCCAGTGCCAGACTTAGCTAGACCCACCCAGCACACATGTAGCCATGGCCAGGCCCAAGTATATACGGATAAACAACTTTCTGTGTACTTGCCCTGACATGACACATACTATACTTTGATTTCACCTCACTTTCTTTCTCTTTGAAACAGGGTCTCAGGAGCTCACAGTAACCCTCCTGCCTCAGCCTCTTGAATGCTAGGATCATAGATGTGAGCGACCGTGCCTGGATCATATTGTACTCACAAGGCTCTTGGTTTTGGCCAGTCACAACCCCTCCTCTATCCTTATCACTTGCACCTCTTACACAATCCCACACTGACACAAGCCACTCCCTCCCTAGGTGCACACAGCAGCACATACCCTCTCCGTAGCCACCCCTTCGAGTCCTTCTGATTTTAATACTGAAGTATGGCAGAGAGGAAGGGATGGATTGCTGCAGTTGCCAAAGGAAAAGGGTGTGGAGCAGCCCCTCGGGTGCCCACTGGGCCTGGGCTGGCTCTGCTGTCACTGTATGGCTGTCAAGTCCAGAACCTGACAGAGACAGGCTCCAGGGGTTAGGACAGACTGACTGGAAAAAGGCCGTCTAAGCACATACTTGTCTGCTGTATAAAGAGAAGCGAGACAGTGCAGGGGTCAGAACCTAGTTCTGAATGGAAACACAATCAAGTTCTGATCCCAGGCCTATCCCTTTGCTCCAGGTTGACTGTGGGCAAGTTCCAGCAGCTCTGAGCTCTGACCGCCTCTTCTCCGACACCGACTTCAGCACTGCAGTCACGTCTCACTTAGTGGGGGCACAGTCTAAGAAATGTGTGATTAGGCGATTCCATTATGCGAACATCAGAGTGCATTTAGAATAAACCTAAGTGGTGTGGGTCATTCAGGGTCTCTTGGTGCAATTAAGAGATTGCAAACATGAGATCTGCCAGGATGCTGCTGCGCGATCAGGCTGCTTCAGGTCAGGCTGTTCTATGTGTAGAAGGAACTCACTGTAAAGCTATAATTAAAAAATACTAGATAAAGCTATTAAGCTACCTCTATTGCCATTTTATAATTTTTTAAAAATTTTACTTTAAATTATATGTGTGAATCTCTATGTGGGTATGTATACACGAATACAGGTGCTTATGTGGGCGTCAGATTCCCGGGAACTGGCGATACAGGATATTGTCAGTCGCCTGCTTTGGGTGCTGGGAACTAAACCCGGGTTTTCTGTACCCCTGAGGCATCTCTCCAGCCCCTGTCGTCACTTTGTATATGACTGTGTGTGCTAAACACTTTATTTCTGCTATAGGGAAGACTGGGCGTATGAGGCAAGGGCTCTCCCACTGAGCTATAGATAACCACAGCTCTGTGCTCAGCTTTTACGACTGGTAGCACAGTGGGTACGCTTACAGACGGAAGAGCAATGCCAGGATGCCAGTGTTTCTAGCTCTCAGGAATGTTTTCTACATGACTTTGTTTTGTGCTGCGGGGATATAAACTCAGGTCAAGTGCCCTCCAGCTGAACAACTCTGCAGCTGTTATGGTATTACAGGACGGAGACTCTGAACACCTGCAGACTGTCATAGAAAGATCTTTATGGCACATGACTGCCTCCATTACAGTGCCAGGGGAAATTCAGGACACCAACTTCTGGTACCAAGGGCACACTGTCCTGACCCCAGTTCAGTGAAAGCCACTGACTAAGTCTGAGTACACTTTCCTGCCACAATTTAACATCAAGAGCCACGCCCCGTGAATCCAGCCTCCATCCTACCTCCCCTCCCTGTTGTTGTTACTCCTGCCTTTGAGATCTAGCCCAGAGATTTCTGGACTCTCAGGAGTTGGTCCTCCTGGAGGTCAGGGGCCAGAGCCAGTGGTCGGGGTACCTTGAGTCAAAGGGACCTTAGGCTCTCTTCCTAGAAACCCTTGACCTTACAGGGCAAGGGCAGAGACCAGGCTGACTGCAGCCAACAAAACAAAGTACTTGTGTTCTTCAAGGGATGCCACATCCCAGAGAACTGCAGGAATGGCAAGGCCCTGTTTATCAGGCTCTGCCGAGAACAGGCCGTTCTGAATAAGGGAGCCGTATAGATAAACGGCAAGTTCTTCTTCAGGACCCAACTGGGAACTGGGTCTCTGTCCCTTTGTCACTCAGGGTGACCAAGCAGACCCACAAGAAGAATTTAAAGTTATTGAAGTCCTTGCAGGCAAAACACTCACAAACATTTAAAAGAAACAAACAAAAGTTTCTGAGGCAAGGTCTTTCTATGTAGCCCTGGTTGTCCTGGAATTCTCTATGTAGACACCAGACTGTCGTTGAACTCAGAGATCTGCCTGTTTCTGCCTCCTGAGTACTGGGATTAAATGCATTTGACACCACAACTGAGTAAAATACAATTTTTGAAGTCAGCTAATGAAGCTTATCTGAACTGAGTGCAGACAGTGGATTTGTGCTGAGACTAAGTCAGTTAAGCTGCCTAGACAAACTTAAGGATGGGCACTGAGCTTCTCTTCTCTTCCCACAGCTCAGGTCTTTAGCTCTCCTCACAGGGCAAGGAGAGGCAGCTCTGAGTGATGAGGTGCTCTGAGCTCTTCCACATGCAGTAAAGTCGCTGCCTGGCCTGGACTGTCAAGCATGAGCCAAAGCTCACGCTCTCCCAGCTCTCGCTGCTAAGTCCCTCTGCTGAGCATGAAGAAGTGTGGGCAGCTGGCTTCCTATACTTCAGCACCACTGGCTCCACCCCCAGGGCCAGCAGAGTCCGAGGGCTTCCACTCAGAATCAGGAGTATTATGTCACGAGCTTTTCAGCCCTCTGCTGTTAGAGACTCTCCTTTTGCAGGGTCCACATGGGGCTCCAAGCTGATATTGGCTCAGGAAAGAGTGGCCCTAGAGAATCCTAATTCAATACGGGGGTGGGAGGGTAATTCTAGGGTCACCTTTTCCACCCAGCTACTGCCCTCAGCATCCTCCTGGGGGACGGAAGGTGTCCCCTAGGGAGAGAGTACCTGCTCACTTCACCCCTCACAGGATCCCATGGAGCAGTTTCTTCCGCCCCGGCTTATCACCGAGGTGGGGAGCAGCAGCTGCCTGTCCTGAAGGCTCCTGCCCCCTGAGTCAATCACAAGCCCAGGAGTTATCCCTGATGCTGCCACTGCCCCACCCCAGCATCCCAGGTCTGTTGAATGTTGTGCAACAGCTGCCCGAGCTCTAGCCTGGGTTCTCTTCCTGTCTTTCACCCCCAAAGCCACGCCTTCACAGGGATAACAACTAAGCACAGCTCTCCACTCCACCCTTGCGTTGGGAAAATTTGGAGTAAATTGTCCTAGAATAGGCACAGGCAACAGCTTAGGTTAAGTAGGCCTATGCAGAAGGACCCAAAGTCACATATGGTTCTCACTTGCTTTCCATATAATCCCTTTAATATGTAAAGCCAGGGGGTTAGAGAGAAGACCCAGGTTCTGTTCTCAGCACCCAAAAGGCAGCTCACAGCCATCTGCAATGCCAGTTCTAAGAGATCTGCTCTTTTCTAACCCCCATGAGCATGTGGTACATAGATATACAATTAAAGACAAATAAAAATGAAATATGAAACCATTTCTTCATGGGTTCATGTTGAGATAGGGAGGGTCCTGGTCAGTTGAAAGAACAGTCATGGAACTGGCCTGTCACGAGAGTTGAGGTCCTAGTGATGCTCTTGGTTCGTGCAGAAGGTACCCAGGCTCGTATGGGAAGCACATTGGCTCTGTGTAGCTGAGGTCCTTGGGCTTGGACAGTTTGCAAGAAAAAGCTATTCCTCACCAGGCAGCTCTCCTGGGGTCAGGAGAGGGAGCTGCACATGCCCAAGGGCATCTAGAGAATCTCAAGGTCACACTCTCCCAGGCCCTGGCAACTGTGGGTGAGTATGCCTGCTCTCTACAGAGGAAGTGCTCACTTCCTCTCTGTGGTGGTGGGGTGGTGTCTTGTAAAGGGACGTGAGGCAGAACACGTAGCCTACACACAGAATAAACCTCTGCTGACGTCACTGTTGCTCTCCCCGCCACCTTTCAGAGAAGCAGGAGGACCCTGGAGGGTGACTACATTGCAGAATGCTTACTTAGCATACACTGGGCTCTAAGGTTCAAGCCTTAGAAAAAGCAAAAACAAGCAAATCCAACAAAAATGAGACCCCAAAAAGACTCAAACAAATACATAAACCACAGAGGAGCAGGTGAGGCAGGGTTCCCAGATTACATTGCTAGGCACAGGTGACTACGATATGAACTACACAGGGAAAGACGAACCCGAAGAAACTCAAGGGTCCGACTCAGAAACCCTAGAGGGCTGAAGCCCCAAGTTCCTAAATTCTGAGCAAGAGGCTCCCCATCTTAAGAGTGGGAGTTCCCTGGTATGGGGAGCTTGCTAAAAAGTAAGTCAGAAGCCACACACAGACTGGCTTTTTTCAACCCTTTCAAAGTCTGAGACCCATTTTGGCTCACAGGCTACATACAATGGTGTGCTAGCTAGCTTGGCCATCCTGCTGACCTGACCCAAGATTCTAGACTGCTGCAGGTCTATTTGGGAATCTCTGGCTGCTCTCAATACCCACCCTTTGGATATTAGAAAGTACCCACGAAGGGTATATGGCCCAGCCTTCCCATTCCTCTTACAAGGAAAAAGGGGCCAGGTTGTCCAGCTCAGTCCCCTGGCCTGGACTTCACCCCTACGCCCAGCCTCTCTTCTTTCCCAGAATGCTGGCCCCCGCATCTCTTCTCCCCTCCCAGGGCTTGTCTCCGTAACAATGCAGCTACACCCGAGGGTCAGTCGTGAACCTGGGGCCAGATGTTCCAGGTGGGTCTGGACAGTCCCACCCACTGTATCCCCAGGGGCCCCTCTCTGAAACCAGGGAGGAAGAGGCTGGGGCTAAAGCTAGAAGCAGAGTCAGACCACCCAGGCTGCTTGAGAAGATCCAGAGCTGGCCTTCCTCCTCAGCAAGGACAGGCCTTTGCCCTGGCAAGGGATCCCTTCCCTGCTCCACAGCCTGCAGGAGCTTCCCACGTAGACAGACTTCACCTCACTGTGGCAGTGGCAGCAAGCAGAGCCCTCTCAGGCCTCAGGATGAAGTGTCTCTTCACCAGCACCATGACTCATATCCTTTCTGGGCAGACAGTGACCCCACATCTCAAAATGCTCTTTCCCTTCTATTTGCTCACCTTTCAGGGAATGCAATTCCCCTCTGGGAAGTCCCCCTGGCCACTCCTTCCTTCCATGAAAGCTGTTTTCAAACAAGAGCAATCTGCTCCTTAGAGAACATCTGTCATGTCTACAGTGCCTGCTGGCATCCTACTGAATACAGGACAGTCCATCACAATAAATACTGAAGAACTATCCGGTGCACAGTACCCATGGTGCTGAGGTTGAGAAAATAGGGTTAACTGTCACCTCTGCTCCTCTGAGTCCGTCCACGTCTCCACCACTGTCCTCGGACAGCTGACCAGAAGGTGCCGTGATGGAGAACAAACATGGTCTGATCCATGTGTCACTGGTGCTGGGCATGGGGAACCAAGGGGGCTCGCAATGACGGGGCTGTGGCAGTGTGAGGGCGTGAGGGATTGTGCAACAGTTGTGTGGGAAGTTCTTGGGTTGTCTGTGCACGACTGAACTTGACTCAGCTCTGAGCTCAGAGCATAGTGGGGTAGAAGTGTGACAAGGGTGAGGAAGGGTCCAGAGGCTGAGGCCGAGGCAGGGGATCTGTGTGAGTTCAAGGCCAGCCAGGGAGGGAGGGAGGGGAGAGAGAATGTTTAGATGCCACCCTTTCTCAGGGGTGGTTGAACACATATCGGACCCAGACTCAGTGCTAACAGTGTCCTTGGTGTAACCTCTCCACACCTCTACACTCCTTCCTCAGAAAATGGAGGCTATGGTGCCTACTTGACGAGGTTCTGATGAGAACAGCCCAATGAGTACTTCTAAAGCACTTAGATCACACACAGGAGAGTAAGAAACGGGCAGGGTCTGTGGTGATAGGAGAAAGGCTATAGCTTGTGTCCCTAGAGAGGAGGAGTCAGCTCTACCACGGTGCACTGGGCTGGAGCTGGGAAGCAGGTCTAGCTCAGTTCTTTCACTAGCAAAGCCAGGTCACTTCAGGCAAGGCCTCACTCACTTCCTCTGTAGACCAGGATCCTCCCTTGCCAAACAAGAAGGGCTGAGCTGACATCAGGTCCCTCCCAACAGTCTCTCTGGATTCAATGGGAGCCTATTTCTCGGATGTGCTGGGTCTTGCCCTCTCATCAAACTGGAGAGAGGCACTGTGCAGGTCAGCCTCACCTTTCCACCTCATCTTAAAAGGAACTGGACTGGAGCCCACCCCCACCAATCCCACTGCACCCCAGCTCAGCCCTTGACTCGCCAGTTGCCTTTTCCCAGCCTTGGTTTCCTCATTCACAAAAAGGAAGACAGTCTTGCCTGCCAGGCTTATAAGGTGCAGGGAGAGGAGTTAATTTGAGGGCAAGTGCTGTATAAACATTTAAGATAATATCACGATTAATTACTACTTCCGGGTAGAAGCCTTTCAGGCCTGTTTTATGACGAAGAACAAACTCCTGGCTATGAATGGAGGAATGTCCATCCACTGTGGGCGAAGCTTCGAGAGCATGGCACCCAGCCTCATTCCTCAGAGAAGCACTTGGAACAGACCTGGGAAATTGGAGCGCTGGTGCAGGTGGACAGATTCCACACCAGGGGAGCCTTTTCCCGTGACCAAGTCCTGCCCAAGCCCTGCGCACTTGTCTGGGCATCTGGCCCTCCTTGCTGTGGGCCCATCTTCCCCTCTTCTAGGTATGAGTGCCAAATCCTTCATAAAGCCCTTCTGCTGCTGCCCCTCCCCTAACCTCTCCTCTTCTTTTGAAATCTGTGTTCGACCAGCTGGGGAACATAAATATTTGTATGAAAAACGGCATCTCTGCTGACCATGGACAGACTGTTTTGTTATTAATCCCTCAACAATATGGAAGGAAGTATAGCAAATAAATACCGACATTTGTGTGGTCTCAGATGCAGGTAAACAAGGGGTGTGTGAGTGAGAGGAACAATGTACAGATTTGTGCAGCACTGTGCTGTTCCATCAGGAGGGTCCTGGAGCCTACCCCTTACAGATCCCCACACTCCCCTTTTCCCAAAGGGTCTCCCTATCCCTTTGAGATGGGATGGCTTTAGAAACCAGAATGTGTTCTGTGGTGTCAGCGCCGTATCTCCTTGCTGCAGAGTGCATTCTGGGTAAGTCCTTGCTGAATGCTAGCAGAACTGAATCACCGCATCTTCCTTGGGCAACGGATTCAGTCTTACTCAAGCATGGTGGCCACTGTGTGTGCTACATGCTGGCCAAGTCACACTTGGGTCCTCTCTTCATACACCTATCCTGACGCCATGGCCATCTCCACTCCGGCACTGGCCTTCGACTGTTCCTTACTCGCTAGGAAGCCTCCAAGGCAGACAAACTCCTTCCAGCTGTGCTCACACCTGTACCTTGTTCCTCCTTGCCAAGAGCAGTCTCCTAGACTCCTTCCTGCCCAACAGCTGCCTCCTACAAGCTCCCTGCACTTACCTTCTTCTTTCCCTCTCCTCTACTGATGCCTTACATCGTGTTTATAAAGAAATCTGGAATAAGAACAAAAAATCCCAGCACAAACACCAACCTTAGGTCAAGCCTCCAGTCACTCCGACCTTTTCTCTCTTCTCTACCAAACCTCCTCAAGTCTCTTGAGCCGCCTGCCTCCACTTCTCGAATACCTGCTGGGATTCTAGGTGGGCACCACCATGCCCCACATGCCCACCTGGTTTTAGATGTCAGCTCCTCTCCCTAGGGTCCTCTCTATCTGCAGCTGGGAATGAGTTAAACCCTTGCTCTCCTTACTTCAGAGATCCTCTCCCATTCCCATCTGGATAGCAGTGACCCTCGCTCAATCACTCACCAGTCTTTGTGTTCAAGAAGCCAGATCAAGTGGATGAGCACCTCTGCACGTCACCAGAGGCAGACAATAAACCGATTCCTGCCACCTCACCCTAACTCCTCCCCTGAACCAAAAATACAAAAGCCATTCTTGAACCCCACTCCCTCATGTTCTCATACTGAACTGATTGACTAAATCCTGTCTATCTCTCCTTTCCAGATTAAGAAAAACAAGTGACATTTGTATGACATGTACTCTGACACATGGTGATCAAAGGACCATTTGTTGGAATCTGTCCTCTTCTTCTACCGCATGGGTCCGGGGACCGAACTCAGGTGGTCAGGCCTGGTGGCAGGCACCTTTTACATTGACCCATCTGTCCAGCACCCGGCAGTTGTTCTCACTTCCCTAGTCTGTGAGTGTTTCTAACCCCGGCTCACTTTCAGATCCATTCCTCAACTCCAGGTGCCTGAATATCTCCAAAGACGCAGATCTGGTCAGGCCTGTCCTCCTCCATGGGCTTGAAGGTCCCTGATATCCTCCACCTGTCCACCTGGCTGTGCCATGCCAAGCTGGGGGCTGGCTATGCTGCAGGTCCAAGTCATTCGTGCAAGGACTACAGTGGTCCAGTTCTGACTTGCCGTGAACCCAAATTCTCTTCTCCCCCAGCCCACCGTCCTGAGATGCCGAAATACTCATTCTTCATGGATGTGGCGCTCTGTGCATCTATCGTCTTACTGCCCCTCCCCTGCTCACTCCACCCTGTCTGTGTTGGGACAAATCCTGGATCCTAGTTATGTCACCAACTCTGGAACCACAGTTAAGACATTGCTTAACCCAGTACTTCCCAGCTTCAGCATCCCACACCAATTACTTCAGAATCTGGGGGTGTGTAGGGAACCTCGATGTGCAAACTTCTCTTCCTACTTCCTCCTATCTTGTCTCACAGGCTTTCTGTCTGCTCAGATTCCCGGAAAGAGCCCGCTCCAAAGCACACACCTTGGTGGGAGCTCCTCTAAGCACTCAGTAAGAGCATGGGCTCACGGTTGCCATGTCAGATCCCGGAAAAATCCCATGAGGGCTGTGCAGCTCAGCATGAGTCAGCAGCCAAGCCTTCTAGTGACCAGCATCAGGCGTGGCCCCTATAGCCAAGCCCCGCCTACTTGGAAGAAGCCCAGGTCTAATTTCACACAGTCTGGTGCTTTAGCTGGGGCTCTGGTCCCGGGCTCACTGCACTCACTGACTAGCCTCATCAGTCTGGCTAGTGAGCACGGTCCTGACGGGAGGGCTGTCTACTTCCATTTCCCGATCCCTGTGAAAGTATGGATTGTTAAAACAGCAAGAGTGTTGGGTCAGGAAGGTAGCCTGAGGCTATGGAAACAAAGAGTTTGGCTTCAGATGCCACCATTCACTAGCATGTGACCTTGGGCCCATGGGTCATTTCATCAGCCCTGACTGGCATTTTCCGGGTCTATAAAATAGAAAACAGCACCCACCCACGCAAAACGCCTAGCATAGAGGGGGGACTACGACAGTCTCCATTTCTGTTCCTTTTCCCCCTCTTCTCCCAGAACAAGCAGGCGACTGCCAGAGTCCTCTCCAGTCTAGACTCCCAGAGAGCAAGTGGGGGCAGATTTGGGATGTGCAATGGGGAGAAAGAAGCCAGGCCTCTAGCTCCTGCGGTGCCTCAGGGCAAGCAGCCACTTTTGCTTAAATTAACATGGAAACTCCAGAAGAGGAAGGCGTTTCCATCTAGAACTGGGCTGTGCTGTATGTGGATGGGGTGTGAGGACGTAAAACCCGCACAATAGGGCAGCTCTGCACACTGGCTCTGTCCACCTTGGTGGCACTGGGGAAGGTTCCTCCACTCTGACCAGGTCCCCCCGACCTGCCCTGCGGCAGGTGAGGCACTCTCGGGAGCCCCAAAACCATGTAAACGAAGCCCGCTTCACTGATCATGGTAAGTCTGTGCTAGGTGACCTACCAAGATCGTAGAATTCCAGCTGGTGTCAGAGGCGGGCACCCAGGGGGTGCCATGAGCATGTGAGTGGGAGCATGGGTGGTGGCGGTGGTGGTGTGTGTGTGGCTGGGATGGTGTAGCACTTACCTTCTGGGGGGCATTGATGACGCCAGTGTTGTAGCCGAACTGCAGGGATCCGAGCACTGCCCCTCCCACGGCCAGCATGAGGCGGCCAGTCACCTTCTGCAGAAGAAGAAATCACAGCGTTACAGACATGTCTGGGCCCTGAGCACTACAGAGCTAAGCCAATGCTGGCAGGGTCTCATGTTCAGATGACTCGCCTAACTCCTGGCAACACACCTATCCTTCTCCCAGGAAACTTGGCTACTTCCTGGCCTCGAGTGCCCAAACCTGCTGAGCTGACTTCTAGACTTTTCTCTTAGGACAGAGGAATCAGGGTCTTCTCCACACAGTTAGAGAGAGGCCTTGAGTTTTCCAGGTCTCATTCCCCAGGTAGAGTGAGGTCTGCACTTCAGGTGGCTCCAGACTCTGGGAGGACCAGGAACCAACCTTCCCTCTTGTGCCAGGGAGGCCAAACTAAAGGAAAGGAACAGTGCAGATGGGGAAGAACAGCTCTGGATCTGAAGCCAAGGGCAATGGTCTAGCCCATGGCAACTACAGCAGGCTGTGCCTCCCTGCGTCCCTACCTTTTATGTGCCTATCTGCAAAATGGGAACAATCACACAGTTCAGCCTTAGAGACAAGGACGCTGCCCTTCCCCACCCTTCCGGGGCCAGAAGCAAAGCTCTGGAATCTCAGAGCAGGAAACCAAAGTTCCAGTCTACTCAGGGGTCTTCAGCAGGACCAGGGTTGGAACTCAGGGCCCTGGAGATGCGATTCAGTGCTCCTCACACCACTGCTCCCATCCCCAAACCATAAGCTTTCAGGGTCACTTGTGCCCGGGTGAAACACCAGCCAGAAATGTGATTCAAACAGTCCATGACCCGAGGTGACTAAGCACTGAATCCTAAGGAGCACAGGGTTGGAGGCAGCAGGTAGGGGAGAGGCCAGCAGGTGAAAGGGCCTTCTTACAGAGGTGAAAGGCCAGTGAGTGTCCACCTGGGCAGACAAAAGGGACTCCTTCCAGCTTTTCAAACGAGGAAGCCAAGAAATGCGACACGAGGCAGGCCCTTCACTGGGTGTGGGAAAGCAGAGCTGGGGAGACATGCCAAAAAAGAAAACAGACAGGAGTCTGCAGATGTAGAACACCTGCACTGGGCTGGGCTGGGCACTGCAGGACCAGAAGGAGAGTCCTGGAATTCTGAGTCGTGTGAGACTCCAGGACAGTGGAGGATCGTCTGAGCCAGACTTTGGCTTGTCTGGGACTCTGGGCCTGTTTCCCCACAGTACCGAGAAGCAGTGCTCACTTCTAGATTGTTAGATAGAGCTGGGCGTAGCTGTTAAGCAGACATGTTCCTAGGTCTTCTCATTTTCCAGAAGCCCGCAGGACAAGGATTGCCAAAGCGACAGTTGTCACATCAGAGGCTGAGAAAGGGGAAGGTCAGTGTCTGCCCCAGCGTGCACAGCAGAATATTGGGGCCTGCCCTCTAATTGTCCGTCTGTCTGTTTCTCCTTGGCTGACCTTGCAAACTCATTCTTTGCGGCTTCCCTTCAATTCCCAAATACCAAAGCGAAAGGCAGGGTCCTCAAAGCTCCGGCCTCCCAGATCTCTAGGGAGCCTCCAGACCCAGGGCTGCTGGTTGAGTGGGCAGCGAGCACATGACAGTCAAGCCAAGGGTCATCAGGTGACCACTGGGACTCAAGAGGCTGTGGTAAACATTAGCGGCAGGGCTCAGTGGTGACAGCTGGGCCCCACCATGTGCCGGGCTGTCTGTGAGGGACATGCGCAGGCTGTTCTCAGGTGCAATACTTAAGGTATGCAAATATTCATTTTTCTAACACATGCTAGAACAGAAATAAAATTAGAACACACCGATGGTTTAGTAATCAATGGCATAGCAATATAATGGAATATTAAAGAATATATCAGATATATTGGTTTGGGACAGTCTCCCAAATACAATCACAATTATAAGTTTAAAAGCCAGCTTCATATTGAATGTCACCTATGATACAAAATAATTAGAGGGAGGAATATATATAAAGGATAATGAAGGTTGAGTATGGTGGGCCCACATCTTTAATCTCAGCACTTGGGAAGCAGAGGCAAGAAGATCTGAGTTCAGGGCTAGCTTAGGCTATATAATAATGAACACTGGGGGTCCTGGGTGGCTGGCCAGAGGTAAGGCAAAAATGATACTTCATTTTAGACCCTTGTGCAGTTCTTGAATTCTGAACATTGTGACTGAACTCAGCTACAACAAATTTTTATGAGCCCAAGATTTCACATTACTTATAACAAAGTATTTTATTATTATATCTCCACAACTAGGCAGGCAGAACATGAGTAGCGGCTGCTGCAATGGGATAGGTGAGGTGCGCACTGGGACAGCAGGCTTGTTTATAGTGAGTCTGGCTCTGAGGACAGAGATCCTTAGGTGTGTCCTTGATAAGGCCCTATTCAACAGGCGGAAGTGAGAGTGAAGGGGGGGATTGGCGCGGAGGGGTGGGAAGCTGCTGGAGAACAAAGACAAACCCCTTCCTAAGGGACTCTGCCACTGGCAGGCCAAGGTCTAACTCCACTGTAGAAGACCTAGAAGACCTGCCTACCAAGTGTGGGGTTACATCTACCTAGGCAGGCTGCCTTGTTAGAACTTTAAACACTCGGTGAAACAGGTCTAGTTGCCATGTGCAAGAACTGGGGCTCAGGACCCAGGAGGCCCATGCCTGAGGCCAAGGAGATGGCTAATAGTCAAGTGAGCTCCTGTGTGGAGGAAGCAGACCCAATGACCATCCAAGGCACCTGGATTTCAGTAGAGGTGCTTGAGGAATTGAGGAGGCTCTGGAAGACACACTTCTTTTTTTTTTTTTTGGTTTTTCAAGACAGGGTTTCTCTGTGGTTTTGGAGACTGTCCTGGAACTAGCTCTTGTAGACCAGGTTGGTCTCGAACTCACAGAGATCCGCCTGCCTCTGCCTCCCGAGTGCTGGGATTAAAGGCGTGCACCACCACCGCCCGGCTGGAAGACACACTTCTAAGTTTGCCCTGTGGGCAATCAAAACTCAAATTCCCAGTAGGTGACATTGGAATCAGCTTGAAGGGCAAGCACCCAGTCTGCCAAGTAGGAAGGCAGCGAGCGGCAGGACTACATTCCAGGTGGACAGCACAGTACGTGCAGAGAGAGGTAGAAACCGGGGTAGCTGATATGGCCAGGTTAAGAAAATGAGTGGTTAGCAAGGCTAAAGGGGAGGAATGGAGCTCCCGCCCCTTGGTAGGCACATGGCCACCGAGATCTGCCACCTGCCCCAGGTCCCCCACATTCCACACCCTGTTTGATCACTGCCGACTTAGAATTAAGGGGAATAAGGTTTGGATACAGTCTACTCATCATTTTACCTTGTTAGGATTTGAGGCAGGCCCTACCTCTGAGCCTTGGTTTTCTAGGGCCTGTGAAATCTCAATCAACAAGTGTTTGCTGAATGAAGTCAGAACAGGAAGCCTCTCTCAGCTCGGCCACAGTAGTCCATCTGCTCCTATTAGCTAGCAGATGAGATTGAAACCCACTCACTCAGCATGTGCTTATCTTTACCAGCCTGTGATGGTTGTGTCTTAGGGAGGGCGGCAAACTGCACCTGAGAACGAGGCATCTTTTAGCACACCCTACACCCTTTCAAGTCTTTCCCTTGGTGTGTGCTCCACAGCCTCTAGCCTAACACACTCATCTGCCAGCGACTGCGGACCCCGAGAAGGAAACCTGGCTTTGCTGCTCCTGCAGCAGAATAATGCCAGGGATGGAAAGGAGTGGAGAACATCCATAAGGACCCACCTCTCAACTTACTGATTGGGTAAAACTCATTCCGTGTATCTTTCATCAGAATGACACCTTGTGTATGCTGGAACATCAGAGCTCTGAGAAGTGGAAATGGCTGACGCTCTTCCCAAGCCCTCTGAGGAGACCTTTGAGTCAGATAACAGACCCCTTAGGTGCTCCATGGGCTCCCAGTTCATCTGAGCTCAGGCACCCGCACAAGAGGCCTTCCATGTCCCCCTCTTCCCTGTCCCAAAAAGCAACTGGTGTAGTATTAGCTTCAGGGACCTTTATTCCCACTAGCTGGGATGACTGAACAGCCCAGGCCACAGTGGATAGCTTTTGATCACTGGTCTTTTCACCCCACCTGTGTGCCCTTCCAGCCTGGCTTGTCGGGGAGCAGACTCTTGGTCAATATTGGCAGAGGGCGGGATGGGACGTGGCATCACCACTAGGAGGCAGAGGCAGGGTGTTTCCTTGTGGGAGGAGAGTCCAAGCTTAGATGTCACTCTATCTTACTCTGCTGCTTCCTGCACGGTCTTTGGGTGTGGGAGCACGAGCCACTGAAGCTTTTTAGTCTTATGGGGCAGGGAGGAGGTCCAGCCCCCTTTACTCATTCATATATATATATGTCTATATATTAGACACACATATATGTATATACACACATATCTTTTCTAAAAATGCATTTGAGCAAAGTTCTGAGTATTCTAAAAAAAAAAAAATCCAAGATATTGCACACCCATGTGCCATGATCATTTGATAGATAAGGAAGGTGAGGTTGGAACAGGGACCCTGGTTTCTTAGCAAGCATAGAGGCTAAGGGCAGGACTAGAGTTCTCCGGACTCCGAGCCTGCTATTTTACTCTGATTCCATCAAGCCTCCCAAATCTTAACAGTGATGCTCTAATCCCACAATGCTGACCTTCATGTGACCTTAGGCCCTGATTCCTCTTGAATCAGTTTCCTTAAAGCCTTCTAGTGGTGTTAAAACTTGCATGACTGTGCAGGCGGTGCACATGGGTCTTTACAGGGGGAGGAAGAGGAACCGGGCACTTATCAGCAGCACCAGTAATGTGTCAGGCACCCTGCCGGGCCTGCTTCCATCCTGGCTGACCACCATGAACATACTCTTTCCCTCTAGAAGAGATTGCTTCTACTTTACCAGAGAATGGCAGGCTCAGAGGAAAAAGCTCCTACCCTGGGGTTCAGGAACTTCTCTGAAGGTTCAAATGGGGGGCAGGGCAAACTCTGGTAGCACATGTTCTGTCCTTCCTGGTCAGGTTCTCCCCACTACTTCCAGGTACTGGTTCCTGAAGGAAACAAGGTTTCTACCTGGTGCTTTCTATGTAGGTCAAACTCCATCCTAGCAGCTAGTTCTGAAGCCAGCAGCCAAGGGCTGGGAACCTTTTGGGCATCTTTGCTGGAGTTTACTCTAAGACAAGGTTGGCTGACAATCACTGCTGGGCAGAGGGACCAGATCCCACCTACCAACTAAGAATGGGCTTTACATTTCTAAAGGGTAGGGCTGAGTTTCATTAAATCAGAATTTCCATGACCATCAACAAAACTCATGTTCATGGTTTCTGTGCCAACTCAGCTGCCGTTGCGGCAAGCCAAGGCAGACAGATCTTGTGGCCCAAAAGCCAACAGCATTTGCTATCCTGCCCTTTATAGACAGTTTGTCTTGCTGAAATGTAGGTCCTTGAGCTGCCGGATGCAAAGTCAATTCCTGAACGGTGCGGGATTTTCAAAGCCTTTCAGGAAAAAATCAAGCCACCCTCCTTAAGTAGCTGAAAAGGGGTGTCTGTCCTTCCTGTGAGGAGCAAAGAAACACCTCCCTGGTCTGTGGGTCAGAGCCTGCAGGGAATAAAGGGACCCTGAAGAAGTTGACACTCTTATGGTACATTTAGTGCTGTGCTGGCACCAACCCAGCTGAGATAAAATTAATTTTTTAATTAGTAATTTATCTTATTTTATTTTTTTTTTGATTTTTCGAGACAGGGTTTCTCCGTAGCTTTTGGTTCCTGTCCTGGAACTAGCTCTTGTAGTCCAGGCTGGCCTCGAACTCACTGAGATCCGCCTACCTCTGCCTCCCGAGTGCTGGGATTAAAGGCGTGCGCCACCAACGCCCGGCTATTAATTTATTTTTATGTTATTTTCACTGTGTATCCGTGTGAGGGTGTCAGATCCCCTGGAACTGGAGTTACAGACAGGTATGAGCTGCCATGTGGGTGCTGGGACTTGAACCTGGGTCCTCTGGAAGAGCAGCCAGTGCTTCTAACTGCTGAACTATCTCTGCAGCCCCGATAAAATTAACTTGCTTGAGATTGGGCATAGACAGGTCACTGCCACCCTCAGCAAGCGTAAGTCCCAGATCTTCCACTTTTGTGGCCGTCTGAAAACCCCTTCCCCTACAGCTTCCTTTCTCCGTGAGGTTCTCCTTAAACATTAGAGTGAAGATTGTGCCTGAACACACGTTCTCTGCACTACCTGAGTGAATGGGATTCGCTTAGAAACTGAAGCAAATCCCTGTCTATGCCATTTGATATTTTAGTTGACAGCCAGAGCAGAAAAAGAAATCATATAATGCATCAGGTGGTGAGCAGAATTTAAAAAAAAAAGTGCAGGGGCCTTGCTTCCCAGTCACAGTGAAGCATGCCTGTAATGGAATAGTATGCAGCTGTTGGAAAGAATGCAAAACATCTGTACGTGCTTGAAATGAAGAGCCTCAGGGTGGCTTGTTAGAAAAAGAAAAACCAAAGCAGAAGCTCCAGGTACAATTATATTGTGTGAGGAAGAGAATTAATGATCTGTACAAGGACATCTCCGGTGCAGACCTTAACCTCAAAATCCTCTGGGCTGCTAGACGTAAGTCAGTGACTTAACTGCGCAGGCACTGAAGTAAGCACCTTGGGCTGGTGAATGGGATAGGTTGTGCAACACAGAAGTGTGAACTATCACCAACATTGCACTCGAGGGTTACAGGGAGTAACTGCTAATTGTGGAAACTGGGAAGAAAGATGCTCTTGTCCTTTGACTTTTCTGGTTCTCTTTGGCTTGCTCCATTACTTCTGTGCTTTTTAAAATCCAATTTTATTTCCCAGAAATATCTGGGAATTTTACTAGATATGGCTCAGAGTCAGGACCTAGCAGGCCCAGTCCACTATCATCAGAAGTATTGGGGAGAATGGCAATCCCCCTATGCAGTACTCTGGGAGACACTGCTCGCAGCTGTGGAAACAGGTCAGCTCTTGTAAATGTTTAGTGGAGAGAGAAGTGACATTATGGTGGGATACCCTCCCTGGTCAGGCAAGATGTGGGTCCAGTTGACTGATATGAGTTGGGCAGGAGCAAGGACAGGGCCAACAGAGTAGACTAACTCACAAGATCTGGTACCGAGAGGCGACTGCCCATGGGCACGACACACTAACAGCTCTGGAGTAAAGAGGGCCTTGAATCTCATACTCTGGCTGTTGGGGTTGGAGGACCTCTTTATGGAGAAGAAGATGGTGGTCCCGAGACCAGAGACCAAGTGTCTGGGTGAGGTTGAAGATGGTCACTATGGTCACGCGGTTCAGGGCGAGCACAATGATGCAGCCCACAATGCTAATGGCAAAGCTGCCTACCGAGCCACTAAGCCAGTGCCCAACTGAAGGAAATCCCCTCAGCAGCTAGCAGTACTATCCAGAGAGCTGATGCTGAGGACTGCCATACCATGCCAGTCACATGACTGACATGGCCACCATAGGCAGTACCCAAAGCTGTGGTAGGGAGAAGCGGTGACCCTAGAGTGTCATGGATATATGGTTAGGATCCTGGAGAGCTACTCAGAGCCACACCGGGAAAGCTGAGCAGGAAGCCATGGCTCAGGTCAGGAGGACAGTCACAGCTTGATGCTCAAGAGGCACTGTTTTCTTCTTCCCTTTAGCCAGGTACCCCACCCCAAGAAAGTCCCGCCCCCTCCAGCAGAGGGCCTTCCAGACACCTGACCCCAGCACATACTCCGCTGTGAAGACAGATCAGAGATTGGGCACTCCTCAAGCTCGCTGCACAAGGTGGCCCGCATCTAACAAACCTGGTGAGCAGAGGCTGGGGACATAAGATACGGTAATAAGGCAGTATCTGAGTACCCCTTCCCTGGACACTCCCAATTTCAGGATAGGGGACATGAGCTGTGAATTAAACAGTTTGGACAGATGTTCTATCCAGCAAATGCCAAGATAATTAAAGCCTTCGTTGGTGGGGGCCTGGCAAGAATGCTCTGCCTTTTCTGGGCATTGAAGCCTTGGCTAAGCAAAAGCCAGGTTCGAGGCCCAGGAGCCCCTGGCTCAGTTACTGCAAAATCTCAAGTTTATGCATAAGCTACTGCCAGGGCTCTGTGGCTGAATGACAGAGCCTCGGGCTCTACTCCACCCCTCCCCGGGAGGGAGGTAACAATTGGAGATTTGTTTTGGGCTAGGCCAGCCTGGACACAACCTCCCTGAGCTGTTGAGTCCGCCAGGAGCTTTTCTGGCCTCCGCCATCCTGGGACAGTGGTTGCTAGACTGAATGGCTTTGTCACCTCTGTACCCAGGAGAGAGGTGAGGGGTGAGGCTGCAGGGCCCCAAGCCAATGCTGCACACTTTCCCCTTTGTTCCAGGCCTCCTAGCTCTGCCAGTCAGCTGGGGGTGGGGGTGGGCTTGATGTTTGTACCCTTGGTGCTGGAGCAGATCTCCGGGCCCTGATACCCTGTAGGAGGCACAGGGTAAAGCTGCGCTCTCTGAAGCCACAAGCTGATTAGCGGGGGATTTGGGACTGACCCAGTGAGGGGCAAGGAAAGGTGGAACCCGAGGGTGGCTCAACCCTGGATGAGGATGGTCTTGAGGCTGTTTACATTGTTTGTATATCTAAGCTGGCCAAGGGAAAAAAAAAGATTTTTCCACTTCTAACAGCTACCTCCCTGGTTGAGGACATGGGACACAGTCTTATCCACAATTACCAGAGAAGAAACCGAGGTTCCAGGAAAGCTACTTCCTTCACAGGTGTCCACCTATATCTAAGGCAAGCTTTACACTCCTACAGTGCCCAGAAATGGCTGTGAAGTCCTGAAGCCCGAGGACTTCTGCCCACTTGGCACTGGTGGGAGATGGGATAAGAGAGGGGATTTCATTGGCCCCGTTGAACACCTCGAATCTTGACAGTTTTGTCTTGGACTTTACTAGCCTCAGTTTCCCCTCTGTAAAAGGAACTGTAAAAGCTAAGGCTGGGCTGTGGTGGCGCATGCCTTTAATCCCAGCACTCAGGAGGCTGAGGCAGGCGGATGTCTGTGAGTTCGAGACCAGCCTGATCTACAGAGCTAGTTCCAGAACAGGCTCCAAAGCTAGAGAAACCCTGTGTTGAATAACAAACAAAAAAAGGGAAGGCTAAACCATGTCTGGGTCTCTTCTTGATGAGTTCCCTTAATGTTCATGCTACCTGCAAAGGTTAGAAAAGCATGTTTTTTGGGGGGTGGGGGTGGGGGGGAGACTCGGCACATAACCTTGACGAAGTCACTTTTCTCTGAACTTTAAGGTCGTCGTGGACTCCCATTCCCCAACAGTGCAGCAGGGAGGGTCTCAAGAGAAAGTGTTTAAAGTAGTTGTGTCTATTCCCTTCACATCACAGGGATGGAACCCAGGGCTACCCCTGAGCTGCGCATGCCCCCAGCACTGGGAGGTGCTTTCCTAATGATCCAAGTACTCAGCAGAAAGCTGAAACAGAAGCCACACTAGATGGCTCAGCTCTGGGCCTGACACCCCGAGCACCACTCACCCTCCCATCCCCCACCCCAGTGGCTGCTATCTCCACACACCAGATTCCAGACCAATGAGAGCTTTAATGAGGCCCCTGAGTAACAACATCCTCGTCCCCCAAAAGCACAGGCAGGTAGGATGCAGGCTTCGGCTGAGACTGAAGGTTACTCAAGGTTACCCAGGGCCCAGCGTGCCATGGGAATTCAAGAAAGCAAGGATGGCTTATGAAACAACTATCGGGACTGGCACACATAATTTGGGTTTGTTCTCCCCAAATTCTACTTATTTGTTTATTTATTTAGGGGCAGGGCCTTAGCTACTAGCTGAAAGTCAACATATACACAAGGCCAGATCAAGCTCAGAGATCCGCTCGCAAGCCTGCCTGGCTTGTTTTTTTTTTAAACTTTTAAGTTACATCTACTTACTTATTTGTGTAGGGCGGAGAGAACAACTTGCAGGAATCGGTTCTCTGCTTCTACCATGTGAGTCCCAGGGATGAACTAAGATCCTCAAG
Organism: Microtus pennsylvanicus; assembly: GCF_037038515.1. Lineage (NCBI taxonomy): Eukaryota > Metazoa > Chordata > Mammalia > Rodentia > Cricetidae > Microtus > Microtus pennsylvanicus. The sequence goes on along the minus strand of NC_134591.1, from coordinate 52,612,964 downwards.
CCTGACAGTAAAGTGCCTTTAGCGGGTCAGCCATCTCTCTAGGCTCCCCCACTGCTCAATTCTAGCCCTCTAGTGATTAAAACTGCCCCCACTCTGCAGCTCAGGCAACTAAGCTCAATGAGGATTCAAAACCTCATCGAGAGTCTCAATTCCGTTTTTCTACCAGTGGATCCTGAAGAACCCCCCCGCCCCTTTTTTTAAGTCCTCTGTTGGGTGAAAAGACTTACCAGTAGCAAAAAGGGCATCAGGGACTAGCCTATGGGCTAGCCTAGCCAGGATGGCCACAAAAAGGGAAATACAGAGGAGGCAAACCCCTGTTGGCCAAGGAGAGCTTGCCCCTCCCTGCTTCCCACTCAGGGGAGTTCATAACTAGAGGAGTGCATCAGAGAAATGCCGGACATTGAAACAGCTTGCCAGGATTCTGTTTTAATGTATAGCACAAAAGGCTATAGCCCTGACTGAGAAATCAGCGGTCTCCAAAGGACTTTTCCCCCAGAATGTACACAAGATAATTAAAACAAACCTAAACTGGGCATGGTAATGCATGCCTTTAATCCCAGCACTGGAAGGCAGAGGCAGGTGAATTTCTGGGTTCAAGGACAGTCTGGTCCACTGGTCTACATAGTGAGTTCCAGGACCCTCTCTCAAAAAAACCAAAGTATTACAGCTGCTCTTTTGCGCTTCCAGCGTCGTTTTATTTAAGCACAAAATCTATTGGTATAAACAGTTCAAGTACATGAATTCATCAGTCCAGATATAAACCACGGGAAGGAGGTATTCCACGGTTTACCGGTGGAACCAGTGGAAGCATTGCTCCAGACACTACAAGGGCTGCCCGAGAAGTTAAGCAAACTCTAAGACACTAGTAAAAAGAGCTCAGACCTTAGGATCTGTGCGACTTTAGGAAACTTACTTCCGTCTGTGTTCCTGGGGAGGAAGCACAGAACGACTTGGAAAAAGCAGTTTAGCCTTGAGCCAGCGGCAGACAATCTTCGCCTTCACTCTTCTGCACTCAGAATATTCACCTTATCCACTCAAGAAATAAGTATTTGGCCGAGTGTGGTGGTGCCTGGGAGGCAGAAGCAGGCGGATCTGAGTTCGAGGCCAGCCTGGTCTATATAGAGTTCTAGGGCAGCCAGGGATGCATAGTAAGACTCTTGTCTCCAAAACAAAATGAAAATAAAATCCAAGGAAAAAAGGCTGACAGATCGACCCGGGTCTGGTAATATAGTAAGACTGTTTCCTTTTGAAGAAGCGGGAGAGAAAAGTTCTATGTGGAGAAACCTAAGATAGCAGTTTAATGGCCTCTGAAAGACTCTGGGCCTCAGTCTTTCGTTTTTTGTATTGTTACTAAGTTACACCGTATCATCGTGGCTCTACAGTCAGTAGGACCACCGGGAGCTAACTAGAGCTCAAGTACCGCTCAGCTCAAGTCCGTGGGGCTAAGGAACAAATCACAGGAGCTCAACAGGCACGGGGGAACCTGGGCTCACACTACCGGGTCCCATCACACACCTTCACTGCCTACAGTAAGGGCAGCCCGGGATTTAGCCCATGTCCGCGCGGTTCTTAGCTTTAAAAAGGGAATGGGGTGGGGGGGAGAGGCTTGAAGGTGCGCATCATTTTGCCTCCCTATACTAAGATGGGAAAATCCAAATGTTTAAAAATTTTAAAAAGCGACTAGAACAAACTCTACACAAAGCGAAGGCGCGACAGGAAAGAAACAATGTCGCACACTCAGGAGGGGTACAGTAAATCGGCCCCCTGCGGGGCAAGCCAGTTCACTGGTGCTGAGAGATCCTATTTAGACAGCGGCTAGCCTGGGGGAAAGGCCCCACATCCCCGGAGGACTGCGCAGCGTGCAGTCCCCAGACCCAGGCCTGGAGGAAGTGCCTCTCCTCCTGGCCACCCCCAAGGCCCGGGTTCCGGGCGCGGCGCGGGCTCCGGGCGGGTCCCGCCTCCTCCGCGCCCTGCCGGGGCCCGGCCGGGGGCTCGGCCCTCTTAGCCAATGGGCGCCGCGTTCCGGCCCCCTCCCCCGCGCGGGAGGAGCCGCCGAGGTCGTGTGCGACGTGCGGTTCCTGAGCCCCTGATCCGCGGCCCCCGCCCCGACCGCGTGAAGCCCGGGACGGCCGCGTGAAGCGCGCGAGGCCTCGGACGGGCTCCCGGCCCCGGCGCTAGGCAGCACATCTCCGCCCGGGGCGCACAGCCCCGTTATCCTCACCTTGCTGCTGGGCTCCATGGCCGCTCTGCGATCGTGGCTCTAGCTGTGCCGGCTACGAGACGGGAAAAAGGCGTGCTCTGACTCTGCGTCTCCCGCCGGATCTCCACGCCTTGGCGCACTTGGGACCACTTGGCTTAGACCAGAACTCCACGAGCGATTCCTCCACTCAGTTCCTAGCAGAAGCGCGGAGCAAGTCTTTTTATAGGACCGTCGCCATTGGCCTGCGCTGCGGGGGAGGGGCCCGGAGTGGGTGGAGCCTGAGCAGCACGTCCGGGGCGGGGCTCCTAGGGGCGTGGTTCTTTCGGGAGGGGCGAAGGGCTCCTGACCGCAGCCCAGGCTTTGGATGCTCAATTCCCCGGTCCCGGGAGCGCGGGGCACCTGTTGGGGGCGCTCGCTGTGTGTCTCTGGGCTGGTGCGCGCACCTCTCTGAGTCTCAGCGGCCGCTAGCAAAAAGGTAGCGCTTAGCACCGGGATGTAATGCCCCACCGGGACTCCGGCTTCCTCCCTCGACTGCCGGATAACTTTGGTAAACTGGGGATAATAATAGTACAACCTTTTGGGTTCTTAGGAAGATTAAGCGAGTTAATATTTGGAGCGTGTTTACATCGCGTCTGTTACGTGTAAATTGGTATTAAATTTATTACAGAGACCACGGGAGGTCTGACTCCCGAGGCAGGGTTTTTCCCTCTCCGTCCTCTGTATTTCTGTTCCAAAGCCCAAGCTCCTCTTTTGCTCCTAGAAACCATGCTCACTGCTTCTCTAGGCTATAAAAACCACCACTTCCCTCTATATCTGACTCTGTGACACCTAAGTGTTAAGACCTGGGAAGCTGGGTGCCTAAATGGTTAAGGACACAGAAGACCTTTATCATTGTACCAGCTCACCTACAAACCGGCTCTAACTGATCCTGGGCAAGCTCTAGGCCAGTAAGCCAGTTTTCTTTTGGATAAAATGGAATTCCTATCAAACCCTGTGCTATCAGCATTACAGGTGAGCTCCCGAGGACGGCAGCCACAGCCTCTACAGTGGTGGCACTGTGCTCATCGGAGTTTACTTTCTTTTCTAGAGGCGATGGAGGGACCTCCAGTTCAAGCTTCTCATCTAGGTCCAGCTGAGGGAGGGATCTGGGAGAAGTTAGTTTCTGTTAGAGACAGAAAGCTGAGCTGTGTGCCAGTTGCTGGCCTAGGGGGCACCCTGCTTGGGCATGGCTCTCTGAAAGGAAAAGCACCTCCTCTCACTTTGCACACCACCTCACCCCCTTTCTTCCCCTGCTGTCTCCAAGACCTGTTCTGCTCACTTCCTCTGACCCTGAACCCTGTTCCTTTCTTTCCCTCGGTACATCCGATGTCACGATGTCATGGCCGGAGCAAGGCCCGAGCCTGCTCATCCAGGCCCTTCCTTAGGGCACCAGTTCAGGAACTCCACCTCCTCATCGTAAGAGCACATGTCTGTCTCTCAGCCAACAAGTCACACTCACCAATCAGTCACTTTCTTCTCTGCCATGGTCCTATGCTAGTCAGTTTCCCAGGGACAGAGGCAGGAGAGCCTACTTCTTCAGGGAGTCCCCCAAGCTGGAGGGACAGTGGGGGTGGGAGTATAAAACACGGCCAAGGGAGAATATAGGGCAAGTCTCCAGAAAGAACGGGGTGGGAGGAGGCAGGACATAGCCCTTTGGGAAGGGGAGGTGATGCAGAGCAGGGTTTGGAAGGTAGAACAGGAACTCAATGGGTGGCCAGATGGGAAAACCATTCTTGACAGAGGGAAGAGGAGGTACAAAGGCAGCAGACAGACTGATTTCAGAAAGAAAGAGTATCTCTAGACAGTACCCTGAACCACAAGTTTCAGACTTCGGAGTCCCAGTCCGCAACTTGCTTGCCAAACATCTGAGCACTCTCTCCTCAGCTTCAAAACCCACATCTCTAAAATGGGTCTAACAGTCTCCTCCTGGGGTGGATAAGGGTCTGTAAAAGAAATTGCACAAATTCTTTTTTTTTTTTTTTGAGACAGCTGTCCTGGAGTTCTTCAGATTCACAGAGATTCACGTGTTTACCAAGTACTGGGATTAAAGGCTTGAACTACCAGAACCCTGATCAAACTGCACTGACTCCTGGTGTCAGCATTCCCAGTCCAGTCCCATGTTCCCATGGCACTCAAGGAAGAGCAGAGTAGCCAGGAAAACAACTTTACTTTTCCCCCATCTCACCATACCTGCCCAGACACAGATCCCATTGTCTGCTTGGAATTCCACTTCTGTCCTCCTCTGTAAATGTTTTATGGCCCCTGGAGGCTACTGTTTAGAGGCAAATTAGAGCTATGGATACTGGATCAGAGGTTAGATTCTTAGGTGGACTATTATCTTGGAGACTCAGTCCTTGGAAACAGAATTTAACCCTGTCTAGGGAGAGAACACCAGAAGAAAACCCAAGAGATGTGTAAAGCCTTAGCAGAAGGACTTGCCACAGAGGGAAGGATGTGGGCAGAAGCCAGGAGAAGTGGCTCTTTGTGGTGTGATTGGCTTTTAGGAATTGGGGGTGGGGAGGCGGGGGAACAGAGAGAAGAGGTAATTGCAAAGACCCCTGGATGCCTTCTGGTAGAGGCCAGAGCTTTATTTATTGGGTGGGTAGTGGGGAGCCACAGAGAGTTTCAGAGAGAAAGAACCCAATGACATCTGGATCTCCAAACTCTCCCCTACCTGAGGCTCCTAAAGGGCTTGTGGGACGGAGGTGGGGTCCCACAGCGCCCCTCCTCCCAACCTGGTGAGACTCCCTAGTCGCTCCCTACACTGGCAGCTTTGTTCCCTGGAGGCTGACTTCAGCCCTTAAAGGAACGCAGTCTTTTCTGGGTTGCTTCCAAGCTGCTCCAGCCTCAGCCAGTCTGGAAAGAAAAAAGAGGTCCCGGGATTGGCGGGAAGGTACCAGGTGCCTAGAATGATGCGGGCAGCTGCCGGCCTGATGCGTGTCTGACAGCACGCCTGTGGGTTTGGAGTCTTAGAAATGGGCGGTGCTTTACGGGGCGGGCCCTAGCGGCTACCGAGTAAGAAGAGTGAGTAAGACAGCCCGGAAAAGGCTCTGTTGCCTTTAAAGGCAAGTGTCCCCGGTAGGGCGCGAAGGCTTTGCTGAATCAGTGGCAGCTGATGCAAGGGGCTCAGGCAGGGGCTGGGGTGGGGAACCCCTAATCCGAAAGCTATTTTGCAACTCAAATCCTCCCGTGCTGGAGGAAAGCATGGTCTAGAACTCCCGAGAGGGCAAGCTGGGCCATGCAGGACACTTCTCTGTGTTAATATTTTATTCTGTTTTGCACACTTGCTCCCAGCTCAGTGGGCATCCATTCCTTATCCTTTTGCGTGCCTCTCTGCAAGTGCCACCACCTATTCATCGATCTGGGGGAGATGCTGAAGGAACCCTTCCCCACCGTTTGCTGACCTCTAGAACTGGCAGTCTAGCTGCCTCCAGGACAGTGTTCTGGGTGTCCCACAGGTGTGCACACTCACCGTGCTTAAAACTGGACTCATCACTGCACCCTCTGTCCTCCAAGTACCCCAAAGATGGTACCTCCAAACTGCCCTACTCAGCTACTTGGCGGCCACCAGACTCCTCACCCTGATTACCCTAGTCCAGCCAATTTTGTGGCTTCTGCCTCCCTGACTTCCTCTCCACTCCTACCCTGCATCAGATAGAGCCATTTCTCAGTGATCTTCACACATGCCATGGCCTTTGTCTCTCAAAAAACGTCACTCCCTGCTTTAAGCATTTTCTCGTGACATATGACAACGTGGCTAACTCTTACAGGCATCACCTGAAGGGCCATATGCAAAAGTAATGTGCCTATAGTCACATAACATGCAAAACATTCCTGAGCTCAAAGCAGCTCCTCCGGATAGCAGTTCTGTCTGGAAGGGAGGGGCTCCGCTGGGAGGGGGGCTGCTGGGTAATCAGGGTGAGGCAGGCAGGGAACAAATCAGCAGTCCTGGTGTTTTTCTCTTTGCCCTGAGCTTTTATATGACTCAGCATCTCACAGTAACCAATTCCATCTTTATTGAAAATTTTGATACTTTGTTATCCTGGAGTTTTCTGTTTTCATATTGGTTTTGATTTCTCATAAATATGGCATTAAGGACTGGGACTGCACCTAAGTGGTAGAGTGTCTGCCGAGCCTGGATTTGATTTCCCAGCACTAGAATAAAAAATTGCATTAATATTATTGTTTATCTTCACAACTGGGTTTTGGGGCACCCCTGCCTTGAACTTTACTTGGGAAGGAAGGAAGGGTCGTCTGGCCACACCCGACACCCGATTCTGGTGATAATGTGCTTCATGGGGATGCTGGGTACACAGGTGTGTTCCATTTGTGAAAATACTGAGCTGTGTGTGTTTCTAATTTCTGCATTTGCCAGAATGTATATCGGGCTTCTGTTCCTTTTTACTTAGAACCTTTACATGGCTTTAACGAAATGTCCCTTGCTGGTGTCTTCCAGTATCCCAAGACCCCAAACCAACAGCTGCTACACACTGGGTCTCTTAACATATTTCTGTTTTATTTGGAATCTTTTTCATTTGTTAGTTTGTTTTTCAGACAGAGTTGCATTGTGTCCAACTCATAATCCTCCTGCCTCAGCCTCCAAGTGAACCACTACCTCTTGTTTTTTTGTAAGTTTGTTAAATGAAACAATACAATAATCCAGTTGATTTAATCTCAGGAATTCTATGAGATGAATCGTTTCCCCTCTATTTTCCAAAGGATAAAAGAAAAAAAACCTCTACGCAGTCAACAAATTTGCCCAAATCCTATAGGTAGTAAATATGAGTTTTTAGAATCTAGGCTTTAAAACCATGGGGCCAGCAAGATGGCTCACTGGATAAAAGTGCTTGCTGTGCAAGGCTTTGCTGGAGTTCAAACACTAGAGCCTATTTTAAAAGCCAGAGGCTGCATCTGCAAACCCAGCACATCCAGATGGCATGGGAGGTGGAGACAGCAGCTCCCGCTGGCAAAACAATGGCAGAAGCAAGAGAGAGACCCTGCTTCAAAAGCAAGGGGGAAGTTAGAAGGGGAGAGAGTAACAAAATTTGCTATATATATATATATATATATATATATATATATATATATATATCACAGAAAGAGAGAGAGAGACAGACAGACAGACATAAAATTTAAAAACAAAGTAAAAGGAGAGATGGGGCTGTGGAAAAGTTGCCCTTTGACCTCTGCATGCTGTAACTCCCACACTCCCACACGAATCTTTAAAATAAATAGAGACTGGACCAGCAGCACCTTGTCTAGGCCGCCGACCCAGTACCAACCAAGCCCTTGCCTAGCCTGGTTCTAATCACTCAGATTACAATTATTCGGGCCTTATCTTCCCTGCGATAACTGCCTCCCTAGGGCAAGCGCTCTAGCGCTTCCAGCTTCCTCTGTCCAGCAAGTTAGTTGGCACCGGAAATGACCTATAAATGCTTGGTGAGTGACAGATGAAGGCTAAATGAAGGTGGAGGTGACAAGGTGTGGAGGAGATTCGGAGACCTGCTTCGCGGTGTGATTTGGGTGTGTGACCTGACCTGCGTCTTCCAGACACATCATGAGAATAGCTCCACCGGAAGAACTGATATGGAATGAGAAAGTGGCTGTCAGCTGACACGTGGTCTCGCCATCCAAGTACCTGGAGAATGGTAGCCTTTATATCCAGGTTTTTAGATCCTCAAAGCCCTGTTTACTTCTGGGGTGCAGGCTTCTGTCTCTTGCAATTTCTATATGTTGGTTTTCTTTTTCCTAGGGGCCTTTGAGGTTGGAGAGAGGGTTGGATGTGGCCCCCACACCTCTATTCCTCAAGCCTTCAGGAAGAGCAGAGTGCCAGGAGTCGGAAGTCTGAATTTATCGCCAGCGGTGTTATTTTAGGTCAGTTACTCCTTCCCTGGGAGGTGGGTTCTATGTCTTGCCCTGGGCCTAGCACACAGTAGGCCTTCCGTAAAGATTGGGTGTGAGGAGCAATGAGGAAGATAGCCTGAGGAGCTCGGAGCCGATGGGAAGACAGACAGCCAGGCTTGGCTCGCTTGCTCTGAGAACTGACTTCTACAGAGGTGTGGACTGGGCATGTAACCAACAAGACACCTTCCCACAAAGCTGCTCCCCCCACCCCACACCTTTACAGGGCAGGCAAGGCAGGTCGAGGAAGCTGTAGCAAGGACATTAAGCTGCTGCTGGAGGCCATGGTGAGAGAGGAATTTAGTAGCAAATAGAAGACATGAAACGTGGGCATTTTTACTTCTAGAATATACCGTGCAGCAATTTAGACCCCAAAGAAACACATAACTCACCCCTAACAGGGCAGATCATCACGGGTTAGCCCGTGTTCATCTTTCCTGGCTGTCCCCAGAGCCCCCACCTGGATGTGTCCCGGTAGTCAGAGGCACGTTCCTCAGGGAGCGCTGGGTGACTCACCCTGACGCAGGAGCTGACTCATGCCGTAGAAGAGGGAGAGTGAGATCCCATCTTTATGGAAGTTTGAAATGACTGTTGCAGATCCAGGACAGTCTAGCGTCTATGACAGGGTGACTACTCTGGCTGGGGATTCAAAAGGAGGGAGATTTGCTTGAGTCTGGGCGCCCTGACAAGTTTGCTGGGTGACTTCAGGCTAGTCTATCCCCCAGACTCTTCAGCTTTATAGTGGGAAGCATCGCCACAGGTGATCCCTTTCCCAGTCACAAACACAGCAGACAGAGGCCCTCTCTGTGTGGGGACCTGGTGACGCAATGCCACACAGAGCACGTGTGTACTGCCATGGAAAGGAAGCCAAGATACTCTGGAGTAGAAAAGCAGGTTACAAAGCTGTAAATTTGTCATGATTTCAAACACAAATAATCCAAGCCAGGCAGTGGTGGTGCACTCCTTTAGTCCCAGCACTCAGGAGCCAGAGGCAGGTAGATCTATGGGTTCAAGGCCAGCCTGCTCCACAGAGTGAGTTCCAGGACAGCAAGGTCTACACAGAGAAACCCTGTCTTGAGAAAACAACATAAAATGTAAATAATCCAGGGGTAGTTTACTCACCTGTAATCTCAGAATTTGGGAGACCGAGGCAGGAGGATTGTCCTTAGTTTGAGGCCAGCCTGGGTTACAGAGTGAAGCTATACCTGTGCCTCATAGTTAGCTTTCTGTAGCTACAAGCTAAATGTCAACTGAAGTTACCTATGGGAAGTAAAACTAGGGATGGTTTTTGTTTTCTTTTGAAATAATTTTTCTGTTTTTTCTGTCAGGAACGAGTAGCCATTGAATAATTTTTTTCCTAACAGGAAAATGAACACACACACACACTATATATATACATATATGAGTATTAATTATGCTCCTGCTGGTATTTGTGAAAGCCGCACAATCAGGGTAGGTCTAGTAAACTGGGGTTGCTCAGAGCTCTGCCTCCCTGGGGCTCACAAGGGTGGGGACTCACATTGAAGCCATTTCAGGAGAAGTCTGTATGCTCTCTGAAGACTAGACATGACAACAGCTGTGTTGCTTCAGCCACAAGGCAGGAGAGAAAGCACCTCCAAACTTTTAAACAAAGCTTTAAACAGCAAGGATTGCACATGGCATCAGCAGAGGTCACTCATGTAGCTGTGTTTCTAGACACACGGTTGGGTCCCCCTTTCTACTGTGTATTGTATCCTCCTCTGTCTGTTGCAGGATAGCCCGGCTTCCTTGTAGCCTGGCAGCTGCGTGTTAGGAAGACAAGCCCCAATGTGATAAACTTATTGGTTTATTGGCCAGCCATATCAATGTAGATCATTCTGGGTTTAGATTGCTGCCACTTGACCAATAATGACCAATGAACATGTCCCTGCAAGCAGAACTTTCCCAATACAATGGATATATATATTTTTGAGACAGTATCTTACATTGCCCAGGCTGTAGCCAAGGATGACCTTGGACTCCTGGCCTTCTAGACTCTAGCTCCCAAGTGCTAGGATTATAGCCCTGTGCCACTGCATCAGGCCCAACATAGTTTTTAACTACTGACAGCCTATTGGTTGAAATTAGGCTCCACTGAAATACTTCAGGGAGTTTTCCTCTGGAGACAATTATAAATAACTCTATAAACGGAAATATAAAGATTGCAACATAAATTTCTGTAGGGAAGGAATTACAAGGTGAAAAGATAGGAGTAATTTTTAAGATTTTGACATATTATGCTTCAAGAATTATACGTTTTTCAGGGTGTGGTGGCTTATACTTGTAATCCTAATGTTCAAGAGGATGAGGCAGGAGGATTATGAAAAAGCTTGAGGTGGGCCAGGGCTACAAGGTAAAACCTTGTCTCAAAGCCTAATTTTTATTTTTTAACATCTCATTCTTCTGCCTGCTGACGTATGAGCTTTCCTTCAGATCTGCCTTGCTGCATGTTGAATTCGAGAGTGAAGACACCCAGGTTTCATATCTTCAGTGTGCCCCCACCTGTCTGTCCTATTTGGTTGTTATTGTTGTTTGTCAACTTGACTCAAGCTCGCGTTATCTGGGAAGAGGACTCTAAATTGAAAAAATGTCTTCATAAACACTGGCTTATAGGTAAGTCTGTAGAGATTTTTTTTTTTGAGACAGGGTCTCTGTATGTAACCCTGGTTGTTCTGTAGACTCACTCTAAAGACCAGGCTGGCCTTGAAACTTCAGAGAGCCACCTGCCTCTACCTCCAGAGTGCTGGGATTAAAGGGCCACACCGCCACGACCTTCCAGCATTTTTTTGATTAATGATTGATATGGAAAGGCCTAGCCAACCATGAGTGGTACCAACCCGGGACAGGTGGTCCTAGGGTCTATAAGAAAGCACGCTGAACATGACTTGGGGAGCAAGCCAGTAAACGGCGTTCTCCCACGCCTTCTGTTTCAGTTTCTGCTTCCAGATTCCTGCCTTGAGTTCCTGCCCTGACTTCCCTCAGTGATGGAGTATGACCTGAGAATTGTAAAACAAACAAATAAACCCTTTTCTCCCCAAGTTGCTTTTGGTCATGATCAGGTCCTGGAAGCCTGTCAGGGGTGATGACGGGATGAAGAAAGGACGGACGCACATACAGAAAATCTGGGAAGGGGTGGGTTGTGAGTTCTGATGAAATCACATCACCTCTACCAGCAGCAACCCAGAAACTGATGCCTTGATTTTATCCCTCTGAATGGAGGAGGTGGGTTTCAGGAGGCGGTCTCTGTAGGGGCTGCCTCAGGTGCATCATCCCGGAGGAGGAAGCTGTGGCTGATTCTTTCTATACAGGCTGCTCAGTTGTCCACAGCGCTCATCCTTGGGCCGGAGGAAGGCTTTGCCATCCGTCTATGAGTCTGAAGCACTGGGCTCCTCATCATGGCTGTGCTCATGTCAACAGCACGTCCACTCAGGACTTCATCTGTTCCTCGCACGTGGTGATTTATCACAGCAACAGAAACCCTAACAGGGATACCGCTCTTTCACAGTCCACATCAATCCCAAGTGTCCTTTAAGTCTTTGACAGTTGGGTCCATGAGAAACGGTGTCTTATTATTCTTAAGAGAGAGAAGATTCAAAGTGGCTCTAAGCCAAATGCAGTTTGTGATCAGCTCTGTGGCAGAGGGCTTGCCTATCCCCGCCTGGGTAGGCAAGCTGGAAATAAACAAGAGTACTTGGTTTTAAAGTAGAGACAGTGAGAGCAAGGTACAAGACACACAGGGACACACTGGGAAACCAGCGCTCCGTGCTGACAGTCAGGCTCCTGGCAGTGGGTCTAAGGTCACCGTCTTCGTAGTGCCAGCTACTGGGACAAGCCCACTGATTTCCTGTCCTGTATCTGTGGACTTTCCGGTGGGAACAGGACATGTGGCCTCACCTGCCACACCTGTCCTGTTGTGATTGTTCCCTCTGACCCAGTCTGGAGGACCTGGGCTGTAGCTGGGCCTGGCCATTACAGAAGACGGTATAACAAGAGGCATATAAGGTGGAGTCCTGGGATAAATCTTATCCTCAGAAACTCATGGGCTCTGCCGAAGATGTGGCTGGGTGGCAGATTTTCCTTGCATGAGAGGAGCCCTGGCAAGACAAAAAGAAAGTGAGGAACACCCCCTGCCCTGGGAGCTGCCTTTCCGAGTGCAAGCAGACTCCTGAACTCTGCTTGCTTCTCCGGACTATGGAATGAACCACGGGACTGAGGCCAGCTAGATAGCGCTTCAGTCAAAACTGACGTCCTGAGTATAGTCCCCAGGACCCAACACAGAGGGAGAAAACCATTCCTGAATCATGTCCTCTAAATGCCACATGTGTGTCGTGGGCACACACATACACACACAAACACACACACACACGCATAGATGACAGACAGGCAGATGAAAAACAAGACCACCCAAAACAAAAGCTGTGTCTTCATCTAGAGAAGAAGGGACGAGAGTTTCAGGGTCTGAGATTCACTTCCATTGCCTGACATTCGTGATCCTCGTAGAAACCCTCAACGGCCGGGAGCGTCCTGCCCCCTTTACAGTTGAGCAACGTGAGACCCAGAAAAGAGAAGTGGCTCGCGTGAGCTCCCTTGGGAATGAGCAGTGGAGCTGGTGATGAACTCAGACTTATCAGGAAAAAGCCATCTGGCTTTGCATAGCATCTGATCAAGGGAGAAAGTGAAGAAACTGGTGACGTATACGCACGCCTCTAATACAGCACTCAGGTGAGAAAGCAGGAATTCAAGGTCTTCCTCAGCTACGTACTGAATTCAACTCCCTCCTGGCTACTTGACACACCACCTCAAAACACAAACCCAAAACAGAGGTAGGGGAGGGGCTGTGCACCATCGCAGCATTCAAGATTGGTTTTTGGCACAACAAGACCCACTGGGTGGTGAAGTTGAGTTACAGATGTCATTCTCAGTGGGCGTGGTATGGTGGCTGGACTGGGAGCCCACCCTGGAGACCAGACAAGAGTTTGACAAGCTGCCCCACGATGTCCCTGCATTTCACAGAGGAAGGCCAGGCTTCGCTGATACTTGCCACACCAGCTGCTAATGGAGGTCCTGCCCCGTGCTAATGACCTTTAACTGTGTGGAGTTGCTTCAGGTCTTGTAGTGTGCAAAGTATACTGTTAGGATTCCTGTCTACTAGATGAGGTCCAGAAGGGCACCAACAAGGTTAGATAAATGTCCAGGGTTGCCTGGCTGACTCAGGACCCCCTACTCTCTAAACCATTGCCCGAGTAGGACCATTAGCATCTATCCTACCCATGCTCGGTATCTCCTTGTCTCTCTCAGTCCTGGCAGGTAGCAGAGCAGGGCCATTCTCCACCTTTCCCGGGGAGAAACTGAGGCCGGGGAGGAGAAAAGGCAGGTGCTTTTCCTTGTCTCCACAGGCTCAGTATGGAACGCAGGCTAGGAAACTCAGGGAGAAGCTTGAGTGTTTCTGGATCCCTGCCTGCCTAGGAAGCGGTGACCTCCGCCAGGCCTGGCTGGCCTCACTTCCAGGGAATCAAGGTGGGGCAGGATGATAGGGAGTGAGGTCAGAGGGGAAGCAGGCCTAGAAAAGGAGGCGGTAAGTCCCTGGGGGTTGTGGGAAGAGAGCAGAAGGGAACCTGAATAGGCAAGGGGTCAGCCCAGGGTAAAACTTTGCAAGGGTTTAAGTGGGGGTCGTTTGGGAGTGTGCAGCCCCAGGGTCAGAGGTTCTGGAATGAAGATGTTGAGTTTGGGCTAACGGTCTCCATGCACTTCACTGTTTCCATCCGTTAAAGAATGGAGATCCAGTGGCCTGGGTTAGGTCCTGGGTTTCCTACTTACTATGTGGTCTGGGACAAATGAAGTCACCCCTGTAGGTCTCAGTGTCCTTATCTGACAACCAAACAAGTCCAGTATCAAAGGCGTGTTGGGAGGGTGAGGGGGTCCAGCAGACTCTTTACCTGGTGTTTAACTGCCCTCCTCCTCCCATCACTGCTTCTCACAGTCATCACCACTGCCGTCCTTGTGTCCTTGTCAGCCATCTCAAGGGGTTCTAGGGAGGCTTATGCAAAGCACCATGTGCTAAATGTCTGGCACTGGTGTCATTAAATAATAATAGGCAGAGTGGCAGACGCTGTGTGACCAGGGTGATGGAGGTGCCAGGAGACTCACAGTGACAAGAAGAGTTCTGCTCAGTAGGGCGATGGGGAAGGCTGCCCTGAGAAGGCAGCACTGTAGCTGGGCCTCAAACCCGTGGGAGTTCTCAGGTGAGGAAGGGGGAGGCAGAGAGAGCTTATGTGACACATTGGTAAGAAGGGAATGTGAAGCCCCGGCGGTGGCGCACACCGTTAATCCCAGCATTCAGCGTGGCAGAGGCAGGTGGATCTCTGAGTTCAAGGCCAACCTGGCCTATAGGATGAGTTCCGGGACAACTGAAGCCTTACAGAGAAACCCTGTCTTAAGAAAACAAAAACAGGGCTGGAGAGGTGGCTCAGCAGTTAAAAGCTCTGACTGCTCTTCCAGAGGACCCAGCTTTAATTCCCAGCATCCACGTCACGTGGCAGCTCACAACTGTCTGTAACTCCAGTTCCAGGGGATATGGTACCCTCACACAGACATACACGGAGGTAAAACATCAATGCACATAAAATAAAAATAAATCTTTAAAAAAGAAAAAAATACACAAGCAAATAAAACAAATACCCCTCCCCCCAGAAGGAAGGGAATCTGAATGAGTTCCATGGAATAAGGAGGCATCACGAGGAGGAATCGCTAGGCACTGAGGGTCAAGGCTGCACCTAGGCACTGCAGCCAGGTCTCATGGGGATGCCTTGCTGAGGGGCTAGGGTGCAGCTGAATGTCGTCTCCTAGGCAGAGAACTGTGAGCTGTCAATCTACCAGTGTTGTTTGGGCCACTCTCCAACAATACCAGTTCCTGGTCCAAACAGTCAACTTTCTGAGCCAACAGTTCTCAGGTGAGACCCAAGAACTGTCATTGTGGAGAGCCTACATCCCCTAGGATGAAGTCCACTTTTCCTTTATTCCAGTTGTTTCTGGATCCCACCAGGCACCAGGCCTTTCTTAAGCCATGTAAATGAAGTGCAAATGGGTCTATTTCTGCCCACCCCAGGGCTTTCAGTCCTGTTCCTTCACCTCCTTTAAGCTTGAAATGCTTTGTCACCTGGAGTCTGACTAAGAACAAGAAGGCTGAGAGGGAAAACTCACCCTGGGAGTTAAACATTTGCTTCAGGACCCACTGGTCCAGCCTCAACTTCTTGAGGCTTCCTGATCCCTCTTTTCCCAATCTTTTCCATTCTGGCTCAAGCCTCCCCTTTGGGTTCCCATACCCTGGCCCAGACGAGGAGGTCCTGGTGCTCAGGTTGGAGCAAATTGTGCCGCCCACTCTCCATCCCCTAGTCCACCCAAAAGACAATTGTCTTGGGTAAGGTCTGAGTGGCTCTTCCCAAGGACAGAGGTCAAGGATCACTTCCTCCCAGGGTAGCTGAAGCAACAAACACGAGGAAATGACAGGATTCCGGGGATTTTAGAGCACAGAGCTCAGGTACAGGATGGACCCCTGCAGAGAGCTGAGGCTGCCACTCAGGGCAGCTTCCTCGCCTCCCCCCTGGAGCCGGCTCTGTGTCTTCACGCTTCTTCATCTGTTCTCTTCTTTCAGCAGGGTCCCTCGCCCACTCCAACCCCCAACTCTGCTTCTGCCTCCAGTCACCTGGGACCCCCGGCTGCCTTTCATTCATTTCCTTCCTTTCTCCATCAGACACATCGTGACATAGAGGGACTGAGAGCCAGACACACGCACAGCTAGCAGGACAATGTGTCCTCACCTGGGGAAACAGTGTGACCGAGCAACTCTGCAATGACAACTTTATTGCCGGTGTCGTGTCGCGTATACAACTTTCTAAAGCCAGGGTGTGACCAATGGGAGGCTGATCGGAGAGCGAGTGGGGGCTTGGACAGGAAAGGCAAAGGCACAAAGGTGTGAGCTGGAGAGAACACAGGTGAGGTCCAAGAGTGCAGAGGGAGTGGAGGTTGAGTCAGAGAGAAGCTGGTAAAGGGCCTTGCGTGCCACTCTAGGATCGGGTGTGTAGCGGCAGGGTGTGAGTGTGTGTATGTGTGTGTGTGTGTGTGCGTGTGTGTGAACATCCTTGCGGTCTAGAACAGTCATGTGGCAGTTGGGTGGAGAAAGGGCAAGACACAGCAGCAGTGTAGGGTTTGTCTCCTTGGAAAGAGCTGACACTGGAGGGGTGGCTGGGCTGCAGAGCTGGCTCCATTGAGGCAGAGGGGTATCTGCCCGTGGCTGGGCAAGTAGGAACTCTTGGACTTTGGGGCTAGCAGACACTTGGAGGTAGATGCAGCTGTGTTTGCAGCTGTATCTGTGGATTGCCCCCCAGCAGCTCACATCTGGGAACCAGGGCAAAGGTCAGGCCTGGGGCTTTCACAGTCATAATATCAGCTGGGTCCCTGAAGTGAGACACTCAGGCACAAGGCTGAGGACACCTGACTTTTGCATACGTATGTATGCAATGACCTCCTTTTTTTTTTTTTAATGACTACTTGCAAAAGATGAGTCACACATCCCTAGGGCACTTGGGCACATTTTCTTACTCTGTGGCCACCCTCGTGAACTCCCCTCAGGCTCCTCATTTGGATTCCAGTTCCCATCTGCTCCAGACCTGGGACTTAGGTCTATCTTGCTCTTGGCTCCAGGCTCATGTGTGGCTAAACTCTGGCTGGCTTTACCTGCTTGGGTGACTTTAAGAACATGCCCACCTTGCCAACCCCCTTCTGATGCAACGCTGATGACCTCGGTGGGCACCAGAGCTCATGCCTGCAGCTCATTGGCCAACTGGTTATCCATACAATCAACATGCCTTGTGAACTTGCCTGACTTTCAGGTCCAGGGATGGAGAGCTAGCTCTACAGGCTGACTCCAGTTTAATCTGCGTGCTACAAGAATTCCCAGTTGATGGAGACAAACATCCAACACAGCACAACCTATTACAGAAGAGCATAACCAGCACAGCTGCCATGTGTCCTCTGAGCTCCACCAGCACACACACACACACACACACACACACACACACACACACACACACACATACACACAATAAACAAATAAACATTTTTTTGCTAAGCAGTTCATATCTTTTTTTATCGATTTTTAAAATTGTTTTTATTGCACTACACATTTTTTCTCTGACAAATAAACGTTTCCAGACAATTGAAGGGCCCAGACTGTGGAAATGACGCGGGCATAACAGTGTTTATCCCATAGATTTGAGCAAGACTGAAATGTAGAGTGTCTGGCACAGTGCCGTGATGTGGCAGACGCAACGAAATGACAGGGTTTGAATGTCTACATACTCTTGGATCTCTTTTGTTTCTTTTGTTGTTGTTGTGTTTGTGTGTGTGTGTGTGTGTGTGTGTGTGTGTGAGAGAGAGAGAGAGAGAGAGAGAGAGAGACTCACTAAGTAGCTCTACCTGTCCTAGAACTCACTAGAACTCTGTAGACCAGGCTGACCTCAAACTCACAGAGATCCTCCTGCCTCTGCCTCCTGAGTGCTGGGATCAAAAGCGTGTGCCACCACACTCATTGGATTTTTAAAGTCAGAGAACTGAAGAACTGCAGAACCCTAGGCCTTTAAAACATTAAACATAGGATCTAACAACAACAACAACAACAACAACAACAACAAAATTTAGTGCCCAAAATTAAAAAAAATTGTAATAAAAATAAGCTGGGCATAGTGGTGTACGCCTTTAATCCCAGCACTGGGAGGCAGAGGCAGGTGAATCTCTGTGAGTTGGAGGCCAGCCTGGTCTACAGGGTGAGTTCCAGGACAGCCTAGGCTGCATAGTGACCCTGTCTCAAAACAACAGCAACAAAATATCAAAGCTTAAATATTAGCTAGAGGGGATTATTGGGGAGAAGCTTTTTGTCCCTGTAGATGGAAGTGAAATTTTCCTTCATGCCTCAGGGTCCAAGGTGGCTGCGTTCAGTTGTTTGGGTTTGCACTCCGTTCCTCTAGAGGAGGCTTCGGCACAGACTCATCTGGAATCTCTTGAAACCATATGACGTATATCAACACGAGAGAAGACTCTGCTTTCTCCGAGAGAAGCCTGCCAGATCCCAAGAGGCTCAGCCTCATCCCCATAGTCTCGCTCCAGCTGAGCACGTACGTCCACTCTGTTCTGGACCACGATGACCCGAATGTGATGGAATTCGATCTCGAATTTCATACAGAAATATCACTCCCCTAAGCATTCTTTTTTATTTGTTTGTTTTTTTTCCAGGCACAGCTTCTCTGTGTAACCCTGGCTGACCTGGAACTATATTGGTAAAGCAGCTAGCTTTGAACTCAGAGATCCACCTTCTCTGCCCCCTAAGAGCTAGGATTGAAGGTGCGCACCCCCAAATCCAACCTCCCCCAATATTCTTTCTTCTTTTTTTGTTTTGTTTTTGTGTTTTGTTTTATAGTTTTGTTTGTTTGTTTGGTTTTGTTTTTTTACTTCCAACCATGATTAAGAGTAGACTAAAAGGTTTTAGAATGTTCTAGAGATACTGTCATCCAGATGGTCCTGGAGGATGTGTGCTCCTTTTCTCTCCATCTTAATCCCTTCTCCTCTCCTCGCCTCTCTGTTCCTCAGGAGCTTGAGTATTCTCAGGCTTGAACTCTCCCACATCTGTTTTGAGACATCCACTCAAAACCATTACCAAAGTACTGTCTCCCCCAAATGCAGCTCCTTCTTAAAGGTGGATATCTAAATGGTATGTTTTAAATTTCTCATTATGTTTTGTTTTGTTTTTTAAGACAAGGTTTCTTTGTGTAGCCCTGGCTGTCCTGGAACTTGCTGTGTTCGAAGCTGGCCTCAAACTCACAGAGATCTGCCTGAGTCTGCTTCCTAAATGCTGGGATTAAAGACATGCACCATCACTGCCCAGACTGAGTTCAGTGGTTAAGATCACTAAGACTGGGTTCAGTTCCCAGCATCCACATGGCAGCTCGCAACTGTCTGTAACTTCAGTTCTAGGATCTGACACCCTCATACAGACATACATGTAGGCAAAACACCAATGCATATAAAATAAAAATAAGTAAATTGTTTTAAAAAAAGAAAACTAGGTTGGAGAGATTTTTTTTTCTTTCTCAAATGTTTATTTTTTTTCTTTTTTGGGGGGGGCTTAAGTTCTTTGTTCCTGTGTTTGTTTTGCCCCCTCCACTTTCGAGATTTTAAAAATGGATCTTTGGTTTTCTGCAGCTTGAATACCATATGGCTGAATGTAAAGATTTTTGCCTTTTTTCCTTCCCTCCCTCCCTCCCTCCCTCCCTCCCTCCCTCCCTCCCTCCCTCCCTCCCTCCCTCCCTCCCTCCCTCCTTTCTTTCTTTCTTTCTTTCTTTCTTTCTTTCTTTCTTTCTTTCTTTCTTTCTTTCTTTCTTTCTTTCTCTCTTCTTTTGTATTTATCCTGCTTGGCCATCTCTGCTCTGCCCAGGTTTGTTGTGCTTGCCATCAAGTTGGTGACTTCTGAGCCATTATCACTTCAAATGTGGCTTCCTTTGCATTCTTCTCAAGTGACAAGCATTCCTCTTAGGGACCAACAGCTGTCCCAGGAGCCTTGGAAATTCTTTCTCCATTTGTCAGCAGTCTTCTCTATACATTTCAGTTTTGACTGTTCCTACGGACCCGAGTGGGGTGCACGCCTGCAATACCAGTGCTCAGGAGGAGGATGTAGGAGAGCAAGAGTTCAAGTTTATTCTTAATTATGTAATGGGTCAGAGGCCGTTATAGGCTTCAAGAGACCCGTCTCTAAAAAAGAAAAAGAACTCTCTTGGCTTGTTTTCAGGCCTAGAGATCCTTTTCTCAGTCTTATCAATCTACTGAACCTACAAAAGGCATTTTTTATTGCAGCTCCTATGTAATTAGTATTTTACTTCATTTTAAAATTTATTTATTTGGTTTTTTATTTTTTATTTTATTTTATTTTATCTTATTTTATTTTATTTTTTGGTTTTTCGAGACAGGGTTTCTCTGTGGTTTTGGAGCCCGTCCTGGAACTAGCTCTTGTAGACCAGGCTGGTCTCGAACTCACAGATTGGTTTTTTATTTTGAGACAGGGTTTCTCTATGTAGCCCTGGCTGTCCTAGAACTTGCTCTGGAGACCAGGCTGGCCTCAAACTCACAGAGATCCACCTGCCTCTGCTTCCCGAGTGCTGGGATTAAAGGTGTGCACCACCACTGCCTGATTTTTAATTTACTTTTTGAGGTAGGGTCTTGCTTATATAATGAAGGCTGATCTGGACTTCTCTATATATCCCTTGTTGGCCTTGACTTCACGATCCTCCTGCCTCTACCTCCCTGGTGCCTGTGATTACAGGCGTGCTCTGCCATGCCTGGCCTGCTCTTTCTTTAAACTTAGCATGTCCGTCACTCTGCTTACATTGCACATTTGTTGTTGCCACTTTTCCCGGACATCCCTGAGCCTATCGATTAACCCCGCTTTAAATCCCCAGTCTGACACTTCCAGCATTCTGTCATATCTGATTCTGGTTCCAATGCTTGCGCTTCTCCAGACTTATTCGGCCTTCAGAGTGGGTCAGAATTTGCTGTCATTGAAAGCTGTAAGCTGTAGTTGATGAAAGGGACGTGGTATAATAAAATAGATCTTGCGAGAGTAGCAGTGAGGTGCAGATCAAAGAATGGTGTTCTACGGCTGTGTCTTAGTCCGAGGCTGAGGCTGGACTTCCCTTGTGTTTTTAGGTTTTCCTTCCTTCAGGTGAGACAGGGTGGTGAGAGAAGGCTGTAGCTGACTGACCCCTTCTCCCGAAGGGGAAACTAGAAGATGCTGATGTTGGATGTTTATTTTCCCGGAGGATAACTGGGCTCTGCCACAGTCCCTAAGGATGCACCCTGACAAAATAGCTTGCCTTGAGTTCAGGTCCCAGAAGAGCAGCATTCTCTGGGATAGTTCTAAAACATCACTCTTCCTAGGACAAAAATGATGTCTCCCAGTCCCATCTCTCTTCTTCTTCTTCCTCTTCTTCCTCTTCTTCCTCTTCTTCCTCCTCTTCTCCTCCTCCTCCTCCTCCTCCTCCTCCTCCTCCTCCTCCTCCTCTTCTTCTTCTTCTTCTTCTTCTTCTTCTTCTTCTTCTTCTTCTTCTTCTTCTTCTTCTTCTTCTTCTTCTTCTTCTTCTTCTTCTTCTTTTTCTATTATTTTATGCATGTGGGGATTTTGCTTACATGTATGTTTGTGCACTACATGCGTGCCTGGTGCCCAAGGAGGCCAGACAAGGCCGTTTGGTCCCCTAGACATGGAGTTACAGGTGTTCATGAATGGCCTCGTGGGTGCTGGAAGTCAGATACTGGTCCTCTGGAAGAGCAGCCAGTGTTTTTAACTACTGAACACCTCTCTTCTCTCTCCATCTCTAGCCCCCACCCCTTTTCCCCTTTGAGACATGTTCTTAAATAGCTCTGGCTGGCCCCCAGTAGATGTGTAGTTGAGGAATGATCTTGAACTCTCGATCCTCCAGCCTCTAGCTCCCAAATGCTTAGATTACCGGCATGTGCCGTCCCTCTTGGTTTATACAGTACTGGGGATTGAACTTGGGGTTTCATGGTGTTAGATAAGCGTTCTATCACCTGACCCACATTTCTAGCTCCTTCTAATTGGACATTGAAATCTTGCTACCAAGTGTTGAACACTCATGTGGAAGTAAACATTTTAGATATTATCTTATCTAAACTCACCAATCCCATGAAGCAATGCCACTACTCCAATCTATGGAATTGGCTCTTGTAGCTCAGTAAGAACTAAGCAATTTACTCCAAGTAGTACAGGTAGAAAGCAGGATTTGATCTCAGCACTTGGGAAACAAAGGCAGGCAGATCTCTGAGTTCAAGGTCAGCCTGTTCTACGTAGCGAGGAGTTCCAGGACAGCTAGGGCTAAACAGAGAAACTGTCTCACAGAAATAAACAAAAACAAAAAACAAAACCAATAACAACAAAACAGACTTGCACTTGGGTCTGTCTGCTTACAGAGGACCATGCTGTCCTCCACGTCGAGCAGACTCAGGTTTCAGGATCAGAGGCAGACACAAGTCAGATCTAAAATCTCAATTCCAGACTGAAGTGAAGGAAGAGGCTAAGAAGGTTCCCAGAATTCGTTCTTAGCCAGTCAGCCCCAGAACTCTAGAGATTAAGTGTCTAATCCTCCCCGTTCTTCCTCTCTGCAGCCCATCCCTGGGCAGCTTCATTACTTCTCCTAGCCCCAAGTTGTTTTTTTTTTTTAATATTTATTTATTATGCATACAATATTCTGTCTGTATCCTGCAGGCCAGAAGAGGGCACCAGACCCCATTACAGATGGTTGTGAGCCACCATGTGGTTGCTGGGAATTGAACTCAGGACCTTTGGAAGAGCAGGCAATGCTCTTAACCTCTGAGCCATCTCTCCAGCCCTAGCCCCAAGTTCTTAGCAGGTAACACAGAGGCCAACAAATGGTAACTGCTTAAAAAGAAAGGCCGGTTTTTAGTTTTCGTGTTGGTGGTAAGTGGTGATGTTGTAACTGTCAATTGACTACATCCTGAGCGAAGGAGGATGCTGGGGAGGAATCGGGCAGGTCTTGAGGTCTTTCTTCCAATGACATTATGAGTTGTGGTCGACCTGACTTCCCATGGCCATGCTGATGGTCTCCTTCCTCTGACTACTGACCTGTTAGTGCCTTCAGAGCACAATGGGACTGGTCCCTCTGGTCCTTGCAGCCAAGTGGCCCAACTATTGAGAAGGAGGAAAAAAAACCAAAACCAAACTACAAAACACAAAAATCCTCATAGCTCCAGCTAAGAGCCAACCCTGACATTTCTCAACCAATATCAATGGCAAGGTCATGAACTTCTGGTCATGGTGGCATAAGAGACTAGGTTTACACTCCTACACGAAATAGTTTTAAAAAACAAAACAGACCAAAGGAGTGGCACTCCAGACAACTCCAATTAGGCAATGGTGAACAGTGATCTACGATAGAAAGGAAGGAAAACAAGGTGCGTCCCAGGGCTGCTTACCGTTGGGAAACCCATCTAAGGTCACGGTACTCCGTGAGTGAGTAAGACGTGTCTGGGAGTCCAGGGTAGCCAGTGATACTAGAGTCTGTGGGAGGTACGGCCAGTGCGTTGGGGAAAGGAGAGCCACAGAAAAAGAGACTGGAGAGACCCAGGAAGAGCAGAGGGTTGGATCTTCAATTGACTATTGCCAATGGATACCGCCTGGGGCTAGGAGAGGCCCACCCAAAAAGACAACAGAGAAGCTCTTAGAACTCACACAATGCTAGGAAGCAGAGCTTGCTTCTGAGAGCCAGAGAGAAAGCTTCTTAGTTCAAGGGGCAAGGGTGAGAATTCCTAAAAAGGGCCTTGGCTAAGAGGTGGGGATCACTGACGCGGGACTGCTCCGCGGGATGGTTAAGGGGAAGGTTTTTATTGTAGAAATGAAAGGGAGGACAGCCAGAGGCATCTGAAAGAGTCCAGAGCAGAGAGAGAAAGTAGACAGGACATGGCCAGAGCTGCTAGGGAAAGAGGGGAGAGAATCAGGGGATAGAGAATGGAGAAAATGTTGTGGAATATTACTTGAACTAGACCAAGATAGAAAATCTTGTGGAATATTACTTGAACTAGGCGAAGATGTGTTACATTTGTTCGTGCTGGATTTGTCTAATTATGTAAAGATGTGCTGCTGCTTCACCTTGTCTGCCTAAGGTACCTGATTGGTCTAATAAAAAGCTGAATGGCTGATAGCTAGGCAGTAGAGGGATGGGCAAGGCTGGCAGACAGCGAGAATAAGCAGGAGAAAGAATCTAGGCTCAAAAGAGGAGAAAGGAGAGAATGAGGGAGAAAGAGAGGGAGATGCCCAGGGCCAGCCAGGCAGGCAGCTGCCAGCCAGCCAGACATGGAGGAAGCAGTGAAAGTAGGACACACAGAATGAAGAAAGGTAAAAAGCCCTGAGATAAAATGTAGATGAAAAAACAAAGGCTAATTAAGTTATAAGAGCTGAAGGGACAAGCATAAGATAAGACTGAACATTTATAACTAATAAGTTTCCGTGTCATGAATCGGGAGCTGATTGTTGGCCCAAAAGAAAGCCTGCTTACAAGAAAACAGAGAGAAACAGGAGCAGAGCACACGAGAGAGAGAGAGAGAGAGAGAGAGAGAGAGAGAGAGAGAGAGAGAGAGAGAGAGAGGAAACTGACAATAGCGGGGTTATAAGGAGGAGGAGCTGCAGGAGGGAAGCCTGTGAACTGGGGGAGTTTAGGGGAGGGGAGGAGGAGAGAAGGGCTAGGAGGTGAGCATGGATTTCGGAATGTATGACATGTTCTTGTGATATTGAGGGAGCCTAGAGGTCAGCATAAGCTTTGATATGCCAGTAGGCACCACTGATAGTCATATGCATCTTCTGCCAGAGGTAAGGGAAATGACTCCTTTTGGTAGAGGGGAACCAGTTTTGCAAGTTCTTGGGGGAATACTGGCTTTTATCTAACCACCAGGAAGCCTCCTATAATCCAAGTTAAACTCACCTTAACTTGGACCACCTTTGGAGTTTAGGGAACTGGAGTTTCCTTTGGACCTGACAGGAAGGAAGTAGCTTTATGCAAATTCAGCTACATCTCATTTAACCAAAAGATCAAACTCGATCCAAGTAACTTTATTCTCAGAATAAAACTCAGCATTCTTTATATAAACACAAAACACATGTAGCACCCAATGTAGTCAAATGGACAAGTATCTGGCTTCTAGCCAGCAGTTGCCAAGAATAAAGGATCAAAGAGAACGCAGCCCACACAGCCTTGAGATGTCTAGGTCTCAAGGCACTTTCTATGCAAGTCTAGGGACCTCAGCAGAAGACAGAACTGATTTCACAGAGTTGTATTCTGACCCCGACACACACACACTTAAAAGAGAAAAGAACTCTGCCTACAGCGGAAATATCAATCAATCCTTAGACACGGCCACGGGAATGACACCGATGGTAGAAGCAGTAGACAGTGATAGAACAAAATGAAATATTTAGAGGCTGGAGAGACGACTTGGTGGTTAAGAGAACTGGCTGCTCTTTCAGAGGACCTGAGTTCAGTTCCCAGCACCCACAGTAGGTGGCTCACAACTGTAACCTCGACTCCTGTGGGCATCTGCATGTGTAACCTCGACTCCTGTGGGCATCTGCGTGTGTAATGTCGACTCCTGTGGGCATCTGCATGTGTAACCAAATGTAGTCACACATACCTATACATAATTTAAAAAATTTATCTAAAAAATGAAATATTAGGGGTTGGGAAGATGACCGGTAGGTAAAGTGCTTGCCCTGCAATCATGAGGATCTGAGTTCAAATCCCCAAACCCCACGGTAAAGCCAGGTTCAGTAGAGCACTAATTCCAGTACTCGTACCACAGGATGGGAAAGAGAGAAAGGAGAATCTACTGAAGTCTGTGGGCTAGCCTGGCACACAGAGCTATGAACAACGCGGAGTCCCTGCCTCACACAAGGCAGAAATCAAAGACACCTGAGTTTGTCCTCTGCCCACCAGCATGTAGGTGGGTGCTGTCACTCACACCCGCAAACATGCCCACATACCTCAGACACCAAATACACACACACACACACACACACACACACACACACACACACACACACACCCTCGCACACTCATGCACGCATGCAAGCACAACATGGTCAAAATGAAACATTTAGGGATAGATCTGATAAAATATATGTAAGACCTAAATATCACACTGATGAAATTGCTGAGATAACTTAGCATACCCCCAAAGAGAGAAATTGGTAACTTTCATTTCACAAAAATTAAAACTGGCTGCTCTCAAGAACTCATTGCTAAGAATGAGAAAAAGATGAATCCCAATTTGGCAAGAGATTTGCTTCAAAATATGAAAAGTCATTACAAGTTGGTACTAAGAAAACAAACAATGTATTTAAAATATGGGCAAAGATTTGAACATACACTTCACCAAGAAAACAGATGGCTTCTGAGCCAAACCAGGAGAACTGTGACTCCAGCATTTGGGAAGATGAAGAGCTCAAAGTTCAAAATCACCCTTGACTTTGTAATTAGTTCAAGGGCAGCCTGGGCTACAAGAGACACCATCTAAAACAACAATAACAACAAAACCCAATCAATTAATTAATCAATAAACAATAAATAAGTCAATGCTGGGATCTGGAGAGATGGCTCGGAGGTTAAGAGCACTTGTTGCTCTTGCTGAGGCCCTAGATTTGATCCCCAGCTCCTGCATGGTGGCTCACAACCATATGTAACCCCAGTTCTAGAGGACCCAACACTTCTGGTCTCCGTGGATGCCAGGCACATATGTGGTGCCCAGACACACATACAGGCAAAACACTCGTACATATAAGATAACAGGGGGCTGGAGAGATGTCTCTGCAGCTGAGGCTCCTGCCTTCTTCTCTTCCAGAGGATCGAGGTTTGATTCCCAGCACCCACATGGTGACTCACAACTCCTTGTGACCCTGGTCTCAGGGAATCTGTTTCTCTCGTCTGCCCTCCACAGGCACCAGGAACACATGAGATGAGCAACTTACATACAGCCAAAACACACATACACATTACTTTTTTTTATTAAAAAATCCAGATTGGTTAATTGTGCATGCTTTTAACCCCAGCTCTTGGATTCAGAAGCTGGTGAATCTCTGAGTTTGAAGTCAGCCTGGTATATATATTGAGTTCTAGACCAGCCAAGGCTACATAGTAAGAACTGGTCCCAAAGAAATAAAAACCAACAAACAAAAGGATGTTAATAAGATATGAGAAGAAACTCAATATGACAGTCCTTAAGAAAATGTAATTTAGACAGTGGAGATGGTGCATGCCTTTAATCTCAACACTTGAGAAGCAGAGGCAGGTGAATCTCTGTAAATTCAAGGCTAGCCTGATCTACAAAGTATGGTCAAGGACAGCCAGAGCTGTAACACAGAAAAATACTGTCTCAAAAAACCAAACAAAGCAAAGAAAATGTAATTTAAAACTAGAATTTGAGACTAGGAGGGTTCAGTGGGCAAAGCATTTGCTGTGCAAACATGAGGTTCTAAATTTGGATCCCTGCATCCGTGGGAATACATAGAACATGCAATCTCAGCTCTGAGGGAATGGGATCTCTGGAGCTTGCTGGACAGACAGCTTATCTGAAACAGTAGGCTCCAAGCTCAGTGAGAGACATTGTCTCAAAAAACAGGTGCAGAGTGATTGAGGATGATAGTGATGTCCGTTCAGGACTCTACACACATGGGTACATGTATCTACATATATGCACACACATACCACACACATGCATACACACCACATACATACACATGCTTGCACACATGAGTGCACCCATGTGCACACACACTAGAATGCGATGGCATTGCACCTTTATTAGAATGTCCAGAATTAAAAAGACTGATCATGTCAAATGCTAAAGATGGGGGGCAACTGGAGTTTTCGTGGATGCCGGTGTTTATGATGACACCTGTATCTTCAAAGTCTGAAAGTTCCTTTAAACGTTAAACAAAGCTGGGCGCACGCCTTTAATCCCAGCACTCGGGAGGCAGAGGCAGGCGGATCTCTGTGAGTTTGAGACCAGCCTGGTCTACAGAGCTAGTTCCAGGACAGGCTCCAAAGCCACAGAGAAACCCTGTCTCGAAAAACGAAAAAAAAAAAAAAAAAAAGTTAAACATATGGGGCCAGAGATATGGCTGTCTGCTCCTTTTTTTAAAAAAAGATTTATTTATTTATTATGTATACAGTATTCTATCTGCTTGGATGCCTACAGTCAGGAAGAGGGCACCAGATCTCATTACAGATGGTTGTGAGCCACCATGTGGTTGCTGGGAATTGAACTCAGGACCTCTGGAAGAGCAGCCAGTGCTCTTAACCTCTGAGCCATCTCCCCAATCCCCAGCTGTCTGCTCTTTCAGGGGACTTGGGTTTAATTCCCAGCACCCCTATGGTGGTCCACAACCACCTGTAACTCCAGTTCTGGAGGATCTGATGCCCTCTCCTGGTCTCTGTGGGCATTAGGCAGGCATGTGGTATTCATATAGGCATTCATATAGGCAAAATAAAATTATCTATCTATCTATCTATCTATCTATCTATCTATCTATCTATCTATCTATCATCTATCATCTATCTAGTGGATATATACATATATAGCAATTGCAAATGTATATATAGTTCTATATATAAAGATAAACACACAACTATCACATGATGCAGTCATTCCACTCCTAGTTGTTTGTTCAAGGGAAGTTGAAGCACTACACAAGGTCCTATATGAATATTTATAGTAACCATTTGTAAGAGCTAAGAACTGGAAGCAACCCAGATCCTAAGGCCAAGGAAACAGGAGACCGGCTTGGCTGGGGATTACTCCGGGAGGTTTGAGCAGGGACTATGTGGGTGTGTGCAGCTCTGAAGTCAGAGGCTTCCGTAAACTATGCAAATAAGGAGGATGGTGAGTGTAGGCATCAGAGCCTGGAATCTCCAGACTTCTCACTGAATAGGACCTTATACCAACAGATCTGAGCACCCAGCTGCTGTGAGGACCTCAAGGTGTGGCTGCACAGGAAGAGAAACGGAGCCACCTTCATCGTCATCATCATGATCTTTGTCATCATTGTCACTGTCTATCTCAAAGAATTCTGCAAAGGCATACACAGAGCAGCAAGTGGATGCAAGCTCATGAAATGCTTGTGGGCAGCATGGCAGGTCCTGGGAGACTTACAGCAAAGCGTCCTACCTGCTTTGGTGGGAAGACAATGGGGGAGGCTGCCCACATGAGGCAGCATGTCGTTGGGCCGAGCAGGGTGTGTAGGAGTTCTCTGGGTAGAGGAGGGAGAAGATATAGCAGGATGAGTGACGTGAGTGTGCTTGAAGATGTGGAATAGTTTCACAAGGTTGTGTGTTTGGGATTAGCAGTGAGGTTGCACAGGGACCTGGAGCCAGGTCACAAGGGTCTGGGAATTCCTCATTGGGGGCTTAAATTGGTATAAAGTGTGTGTGTGTGTATTCTAGGGAGTGTAGAGTTCCCACTTATCAGTATGACATACTCATTTGGATATACTATGTATTGTGTGTGTTTGCACAAGCACATGCTCCCTAGTGTGCGTGTGTATCACAGAGGAAAACTGTGGAAGTTGGCTCCTCTCCTTCTACTATGTGGATCCCAGGGCTTGAACTCAGAATTAATTGTTTAAATGGATTTTTGAGACAGGGTCCCACTAGGTAACTCTGACTGTCCTGGAACTCATTATGCAGACCAGGCTGGCTTGGGTAGAACTCTCAGAGATCCACCTGCCTCTGCCTCCTAAATTCTGGGATTAAAGGTGTGTACCACCATGCCTGGTGATTTATTTATTTGTATGTGTACGAACGTTTTGCCTGCATGAATGTCTGTGCCCCATATGCATGCAGGATGTCCACAGAGGTCAGAAGAGGGCATCAGATCCCCTGCAACTGGAGTTATAGACAGCTGTGAGCCCTCATGTAGGTGCTGAGAATCGAACCTAGGCCCTCTGCAAGAGCAACAAGTGCTCTTAACCAGCTCCTCCCCCTTTTAAGTTTTAACCATATATATGCATTTGAAACTTTAAAACAATACCATTCCAATGTCTCACCAATAATATTCTGAACTTGTATTTCTGCAAGATTTCTCTAGAACAGTGGCTCTCAACCTTCCTAATGCTGCGACCCCTTAATACAGTTTCTTGTGTTGTGGTGATCCCCCAACCATAATATTATTTTTGTTGCTACTTCATAACCGTAATTTTGCTACTGTTATGAATTGTAATGTAAATATCTGTGTTTTCCAATGGTCTTAGGTGACCCCTGTGAAAGGGTCATTGACCCCCAAAAAATCTCAGCTCACAGGTTGAGAACTACTACTCTAGGAAGCACCCCACTCTACAGAACCAGGAACAGAGTGGATGGATTTTGGCCAGTCAAAATCTTGACCCTGAACCAAAATTAGAGTCAAGGAAAAGCAAGAAGTTCTAGTGTTTGAGAGAAAGATAAGTGGGCTTCGCCCACCACAGGCTGTTGCCATGGAGACCCCTGTTGTGCACTGGGATGGGGAAGGATAGAAAGTCCTCCTTTGACAGGTGACAGAAAGTCTGAGCATGGCCCTGCAAAGGTCAGAGTCAGAGCAAATCCAGGAGAGACCCACTTCCACATTCCTGATAACACCTGTTGAGTCACCTGAAGCCAAGAACAGGCTTCTCTTGTTTAAGCCAGTTTCTACTCATTTCTTTATTTGACAACACATCCTGACCACTTACCCATGACTATTACACACAATCTGAGTAGTAGCTGGAGTTACGTCTTCCATGGCCAGAATTCTAAGTCTCATTTGAGCCCGGAGCTTTAGTCATGAACTTGAACTCTGAATGACCATTTCTAGGAAGAGCTGTTAGCTGGCAAGAAACAAATGTCCAGCCATTCATGCTGACCTCCATCAGAGGGGCATTCGGGTAAGCATATGCATGGGGCACAAAGAGAAATCCCAGAGGTACCCACAATGGACCTCATGGATGAAGGCAAACTAATATTGGGGAATTCAACCCCTCCCTAACCAGGAAGTTGGACATATCTGGGACCTAATATGGCAAGTTCTAAATATCAGAAGTCCCAACTTGCCAGGTGGTGATGGCGCACGCCTTTAATCCCAGCACTCGGGAGGCAGAGGCAGGCGGATCTCTGTGAGTTCGAGGTCAACCTGGTCTACAAGAGCTAGTTCCAGGACAGGCACCAAAAACTACAGAGAAATCTTGTGTCAAAAATCAAACAAACAAACAAACAAAAGTCCCAACTAACAGCAAGATCTTTAAGCAATTACCTTTATCCTTTTCCTAGGAAGCATGGTCTAGAAATGGTTGCCAGATAGTTTTCGGCTAGATAGATGTGCTAACCCACCTACGGTTCCTAAATGTTTGATAGATGAACACAGTAAACACCCTCAAGTCTGTAGTCGGGACTTTAAGTGTTGCCAGTTTAAAGTGCTGAGAGTATTTTCCACTTCCTGGTTGAGCTCAAGGACAGTCTTTGTTTTGTGGCCATTCCAATAGATGTGTGGTGTGGTGGTATTTCATCGTGGCTTAAGTCTCCAGCTTTCCAATGAGTAATAGTATTAACAATCTTTTTTTAAAAAAAATTCTTCTTAGGAACTGGAGTGATGGCTCTGTGGCTAAGAGAACTCATTGCTCTTACATCCATCCATACGATGGCTCACAACCATTCATAACTCCAATTCCAGGGGTCCGTCATCCTCTTCTGACCTCTATGACATTGCACACACTTGGTGTGGCTACATATTCATAGATATAAAATAAATATATATTATAAAATAAATATATATAATAATTTTCAAATTTCAAGAGATATATATTTTCTGCAAAATTTATTTATTCTATTTTATGCATATGGGTGTTTTGCCTGCATGTATGTCTATGCATCATGTGCATGCCTGGTGCTGTAGAACTTTAAGACAACTCTGAGGCCTCTCAGCCTTAGTACTTTTCCCCCTCCCCTGGGAACCTAACAATTGCACCTTCACGTACTAGAATGTTGGGGATTTTCCATCTCCCTGAGTCCTTGTGAATGTTCACTGGGGCAAGATAACCCTTAGATGTTGACTCAGTTCCTGATGTTTTGACTCAGTCCCTAGGAAGGGGTCAAAGTAACCCTCAAATGTTCCCCCTTACCCTGCCTGATCTGGTAACCCCTCTCCCTGTGTGGCTCAGACCAGTTAATGCTAATAGCCCTCTGAACCCACCAATCGCAATAGCAAAAAAATAACCCCCAGACTCCCCCTTGTTTCCATGGCTTTTTGCTTTAAAAGAAGCCTGTACCAGCTATTCTGGGTCTTTTTAGCTTCTCGAATGCTGAAAGACCCTGTCATGACAGAATTAAAATCCTCATGATTTTACATCAACTGTGGTGTGAGAGTGTTTTTTCTTGGGGTGACTCCTCCCCGGTAATTGGACTCTAGGGTCCAACATTACCTGCAGAAGCCAAAAGGAGGAATAAGATCCCCTGAAATTGGAGTTACAGATAGTTGTGCGCTGCCATGTGGGTGCTAGGAATCGAACCTAGATCTTCCAGAAGAGCAGTCAGTGCTCTTAACCATAGAGACATCTCTCCCAGCTCCCCCCCCAAAAGATACTTTAAAAATTATGTGTGGTGTCACATGTCTTTAATTCTAGAACTTTGGAGACAGAAGCAGGCAGATCTCTGTGAGCTCAAGGTCAGCCTAGTTCACATAGTGAGTTTCAGGACAGCCAGGGCTATGTAGAGAGAGATATTGTCTCAAAACAACAATAACAACAACAACAACAACAACAACAACAACAACAACAAAGCAATGATGAGGTGGGGGAACAGAGGAGACAAAGGGGTAAGTTAATAAAAGCTAAGAATATATAAAAAGCCCTTATAGAAACCCCCTACTTTGTAAGCTAATTAAAAATATATAATTAAGAAGAAAAGCAATTTGAACACAAGTGCCTGAACACAACACTGGGTGGGCAGTGCTTCCCCAAGAAGACACAGGTTCTTAAATGAAAATCTCAGTGACAGGGTTGAGATGGCTCCCTACACATTATTGGCCAGTGAAGACCAGAGGGCACCAAAATAACACAAGCTATTATCATGGCTGTGGTTGTCCACGTGCTAAGATCCTATTGCTAAAGACACAATACACTTTGGGTAGCTATCATGGTGCTGGAAGGTGCCTTGTGGATCCTGGGAGTGGGAAAGTCATCAATGTGGAGAGTGAGGTGGGGGGAAGGTGGAGAGAATGGGAGTGGGAACTGGGATTGGTATGTAAAATGAAAAAGATTGTTTTAAAATTAAAAAAAAGAATAGCTATCAAAGATATTACCCAAAAGTAAAATCTTTATGCTACAATACTGACCTGACTGGCAAGATGTGCCTGCTGGTGCGATAGTGGCATGAAAGTTATAGGGGTAACCAACTGCTTTTGGCTTGAACTTGAGACCCTGCTCCATAGGAAGGTATCCATGCCTTGGACTATAAACCCATGGTTAGGGTGGTCATAGGTGTGAGGTGGAGAGAGAGAGAAGGCAGGGCCTACTACTGCTGTCTTACTAAATGGACATGTTGTCAAACAACCCTCTAAATATTTGTGTTTATACGGAGATGGTGGGGTTCTCAACCTTGACCAGAAAAGCTTGCTCTGCAGTGTTCAGTGTTCAGTGGTCAGCAGTTAATGCAGAGACTCCTAACTGGTCAAAATGCTGAGACCAAGTGACTATTGAGTGCTCGGGGACATCTATATCACACTTCTCCCCAAGGCTCATGGAGCCTTGCAGTGGGGTACGTGGAGAGCACGTAAGAGCTAGAGGATGGGGGGTGCACTGTGAGATGCTGTCTTCTGAATATGACATGGCTACTGGACCAAGGGACACACTGTAGCTATGGTTACCTGCACACGGTCAAGCCGCCAAAATCAGTCAGCTTTCCAACAATCCAATAAGCAGCATTAATTGGACTCACTGAGTCCCCCCTGCCCCTGCCAAAAACAAAACAAAACAAAACAAAACAAAACAAAACAAACAAACAAAAAAAACAAAAAAGAAAGAAAGAAAAGGAGAAAACATGCTTGAGAGAGGGATTTTAGCTAGGCTTGGAAAGTTGGAGGTACATATGATCAAAGAATACTAATTTCTGTCAAAGA
Organism: Microtus pennsylvanicus; assembly: GCF_037038515.1. NCBI lineage: Eukaryota > Metazoa > Chordata > Mammalia > Rodentia > Cricetidae > Microtus > Microtus pennsylvanicus. The sequence continues at coordinate 52,579,063 of NC_134591.1, read as the reverse complement.
ACAAATAAAAGATATTCTAGTAAACATTTTTATTTCTACTTTGACAACTTCATATGTCCATATAATGTGTTTTAATAATATGATCCCCATTATCCTCTCTTATACCTCCAATTCCCCTGAACTACTTCAACTACTTTTTCTCAACAAGTTCACCTTTCTCCTCCTATTTTTTGTTTTTCCTTATTTCAAGACAGGGTTTTCTGTGTAGCTCTGGCTGTCCTGGAACTCTAACTACATAAACCACACTGACTTTGAACTCACAGAGACCGCTTGCTTCTGCCTCCAAAGTGCTGGGTTGAAAGGTGGATACCACCATGCCTGACTTCATATGTTTTTCTTGTGTGTCCTACAGAATTTAATTAGGGCTGAAGGCACACACAAGAGTATAGGTTTAGTTACTAGGTTATTTAATGGAGCATTGGCAACTGAGCAGTGCCTACATCACAAAAGAAGATGGTTTCTCTACCCCACCACGATTACCTGGCCCTTAACAGCTAATAGTGGAGTCTCCCTATTTTTCTAGGCACCCGCCAGACATTCAGACATCTTCGCTGACATAGTATCTGCTCGAATATTCCAGCTGTTCTCTTGTTATTAAATGGCAAGAGTCTTTTACATATTTTAGAGAAGTCCTGTACCTGATATGTCTTCCCCACTGTTCCACTTACCTGTTTGCTTCACCGAAGTCGCTGATGGTAACTCTTCCTTTGGTTTCTCTGCTCGGCCACTGGCTGCACAGGCTCCATCTCTGGCTTCTCTGCCTCCATGCTCCTATCATATTCTCCCAGTTCAAGTTCCCATCTGATTTGGCCCATCTCACTCTTCCTTCCATCACTGATTGTCAGGCAGTGCTTGGACAGGCCCCCATTGATCTAACTGTTCTGTCCACAGAGGATACCTAATCCATTGAACTGTTTGACTAAACGGCTTATGTACAACAGAAATTGTTTATAGTTCCGGAGGCTGGGACATTCAGGACCCAGGTATGAAGCAGAGTGTGTCTAGTTTTGGCTTCTTCCCTAGTCATAGATAGCACCTTCTTGGCAATATCCTCACATGGTGTCCCTAGGTCACTAGCATTCTGAAGACTCTAAGAGCTTGGATCCCAGTCATGTCATCACGATCCAATGCTCACTGGCTAACATCACCCCTCTGGGGCCAGCGCTTCAACGTATGAATTTTGGACATGAACGTTTAGATCAAAGCAAAAAACAAGGGCCCTTGGATCAAGCGTACTTTGCTGGGTGGTTGAAGTTGCGGACAGACCCAACTATTTCTCTTGATGAGACTGAACCTGTAATGAACACCTCTAACTTCAACCTCACCCAGAGTCCTCGCTCCTCCTAATCTTTGAGGTTTGCTGTTCTTCATCCAGCCTGAAAGAGTCAAATCTACTTTTAGGACTGAACATCTTTACCATTTGGCATTAATAATCTTTGTTGTCTTTTGTAAACCCTCATCCTTCCCTTATTCATTCACCATTACACCTAACGGGGCTGCAAAAATCGCACCAGGCAGTCTGGGCCTTTGGCAGAGGAGAAAACCAGTCTAGAGAGGCTAAGTGCCTTGGCCGAGTCGATTAGCACAGAAACCCAATGCAGAAGTGAAATTAAATAAAGGCCTCCTGATTTCCCCATGAGCGGTTTTTCCCCACTTGCCAGTACTTGGTGCCAGTTGGCAAGGCAGGGCTTCACCTCCCACTGGTGTCTGTGGGCCAGGGGAACTAGTGCTTCATTCCAGAAGAGGCAGGCTGGGCACAGAGCAGATGGTGACTATACTCCAGAGGAGTCCTTGGGCTGGAGAGATGCCCTAAAGTCTGGCACTCTGATGTGATGAGATGATGAGAGGTCTCAGAGCATACCCCAATTCAAGTGTCTTCTCTCTCTCGGCACCGGGGAGAGGCTGGCTGTAAAATTCTCTTATCTAACTGCCCAGATCCACCAAAAGGGAAACAGTTGCCTTCGATCTTCTGAAGCTGCACTAGCTAGCGCAGGAAGAAAGCCTGAGTCTGTCAACACTGTAAGGTGGGCTTTGTCATGTACCATTGTCTTCTATTTTGGTCCCAAACAGAATAATTTACAATGCATTACCTGTTCTCTTGCTCATGGGAACTGTATGTTCTTACACTCTTGTGAGTTCCTCCCAGGTTCACTTACTGGCTCTCTAAAGCACTGCTCTCAACCTGTGGGTTGCAATCCCCTGGGGCAGAGCGGTTGAGGGTGGGTGTCTATTGACCCTGCATATCGGATACCCTGCCTATAAGATATTTTCATTGCTGTTCATAGCACTAACAAAATTACAGTTATGAAGTAGCAATGAAAATATTTTTATCGGGGGGGGGGGTCACCACACATGAGAAACTATATTAAAGGGTCGCAGCTTTAGGAAGGTTGAGAACCACTGTAGGGAAAGAGACTGTTGTAACTTTGGAATCAGGCTGGACTTCTGGGTAGTCACACTCCTGTGATTTCCCCCAGGCTGAAACGTGTCCCTTTGTGCATATTAATGAGCTCGTATACCTTGTCTCCTGTATCCATCTGTCTTTGACATTTATTCCAGCCAAACTTTGGAGGGTAGAGGAGAACTCTCCCTTTTCCCTGACACAGACATCTCACCCCACCAGGATCTGACGCCAGAATTTAGTGGCCGGCTGAGAGCCAACGTAAGTCCAGATTTGGCTTGGCAGGGGCAGGGGATTACTGGTTGATTGCTGCTGAGATCTCTAGACCTATCTGAGTGTGCCCTGGCTGCTGGAACCAGTTGCCCCGTTGGGTGCCCGGCAATGGCAGGAATGTGCTTTTCCCACAGAGGAGGAAGTCTGAAAACAAGCGGCAGCAGGCTCCAGCCGCCTGTCCACACCTCTGTGAGAGAAGCTGCCGTTTGCTTCTTCCAGCTCCTGGTGGCTGCGATGTTCCGTGGCTGTGACCACTCCACTTAGTCTCTCTTGTCTTCACACCGGCCTCTCTGCATATGCTTGCTTTCTTCCTTCCTTTTTCAAAGATGCTTGCGGTGGCTTTCAGGGCTTACAAGGACAATTCAGGGAAAGATACTTTTTGTTCTGGAAGGTGATGTTCAGGAGATTCAGAAAGTTGGTATGAGCACCATCCCAGATACCACTTTTGGCCTCCCATGGCGTTTCACAATAGACACTGGACTGTGGGAGAAGAGCAGCGGTTCACAGTTCTGTTTGTTTTTTTTAATATTTATTTATTTATTATGTATACAATATTCTGTCTGTGTGTATGCCTGCAGGCCAGAAGAGGACACCAGACCCCATTACAGATGGTTGTGAGCCACCATGTGGTTGCTGGGAATTGAACTCAGGACCTTTGGAAGAGCAGGCAATGCTCTTAACCTCTGAGCCATCTCTCCAGCCCCTGTTTGTTTTTTTTTTTTTTTAAGGTAGGTTTTGACCATGTAGCTCTGACTGGCCTGGAACTTGTGTAGACCAGGCTGGTCTCAGACTCAATCTCCCCAGTCTCTGATTCTTCCTGTGATTAAAGGCCTGTACTCCTATGCCTAAGTCACAATTCTTTCTTTATTTTGGGAGTACAGGGGACACTGGGGATGGGGGAGGAAGGAAATGGAAAAAAGAAACTGGGGAAGAGTAGAGGAAGGAAAGAAGAGAGGAACAGAGTTTGGGAAGATACAGCTTTGCCCCCTCTACTCTGGATTCAGACACTTCTGTTCTTGTTGAATCAGCCGAATCGATCCCATTTTACAGGTAAGGAAACTGAGGCTCACGAGGGATCAACTTGCCTGAACAATTCACCTGACTAGTGCTTGTCAAATGTTTGACTGTGAAGACGGTCACAGCCAGGTGGCTAGTGGAGCCCTGTCACAGTTCTGCCTTCTGAAGGGCATGCACACTCAGGGTGCCTCCTCATCAGCACCTGGCTCAGGTCCTCAGCCGCCTCTCTGCACTTAGGGTTCTCAGGTCCCTGCAGAAGGCAGACACTGGAGGGAAGAGAAGGGGATCCGCATGCTGGGCTTCATCACTGTGTGATGCTGAAGCCATAGGAGGAAGAGGTGTGTGTGTTCTGACAGACATGTCAGTGTTGATGGGGGGAGGTGTAGGCAGATTTCTCTTTGGGTGGCCAAATCACAAAAAATGACACAGAGGCTTATTATCAATTATAAGCTTAGGCTTGTCCCACTAGCTCTTATCACTTAAATTAATCCATTAATCTACATTTTGCCTCGTGACCTTTTACTTCTCTTCCATCTTGCATCTCCTGTTTCCACTCAGAGTACTTTGGTGTCTCTCCTGTACCTTGATTCAGCTCCTCTGCTTTTCTCCCTGCCTGGAAGTCCCGCCTAACCCTTTCCTGCCCAGCTATTGGCCATTTAGCTTTTTATTAAACCAGCCTGGGCAAAGACACATCTTCACAATAGGTAAAAAGATTATTCCACAACATTTCCCCCTTTTTTTGTCTAAATAAAAAAGAAAAGTTTTAACACTAACATAATAGAACAATTATCAGGTTAGAATTACATGCACAATGTCCAGTCCATTTGCATTTGACAAATTCAGAGAAAATATTCCATTATCCTTCCTATCTTGGAGAATCCAGAATTTTGTACCTAATTTACCTTTTATCCTAACTTGTATTTTGAACCCAAAACTATTTTATCTGTCTATCTATCTATCTATCTATCTATCTATCTATCTATCTATCTATCTATCTATCTATCATCTATCTACTTCTTTATGGACCTCAAAACATTTTCTTTTCTTTTTTTCTTTTTACTTTTTTCAAGATAGGGTTTCTCTGTAGCTTTGGAGCCTATCCTGGAACTTGCTCTGTAGACCATGCTGGCCTTGAACTCACAAAGATCTGCCTGTCTCTCCCTCCTGATTGTGGGATTATCCTTTTTATATTATTTTATTCTCTCTTTAAATACTTTATCTTATTATTTATAAACTATTTTTTCTATGACTATACCCATGTTCTTTTCCTTTTTAAGCCTACACACATTTTTAAAGCACGCTGTAAGCTCTTTAGAGTTTCTTTTCCATTTGGATCTGTCTTTCCTGAGCACCTGCAGTGTTCTCTGACTGCGTGAGACAAATCTTAAACTGCCAGGTCAGCTGCACATGGCTCAGCTTAGCACAGGCACTGGTCATGGCACTGGTGGCTGACTCCAGCCCAATGACAGCAGCAGGAAGCCATGCATCTGTATGCAGAACACCAGCCTGCCCAAGAGACTGCAGGACTAGAAAGCCGTATCTGGATCCTTGCCCAGAACTTTTCCTAGCTTTCTCAGGCTTTATGCTTGGATAATTGAGCCCCCACTTTGGACACCAGGGAGGCATGCTAGCCTGAGTCAAAGTGATACCACACACACACACACACACACACACACACACACACACACACCTCAATAAACAAGTGAAGTAGGATTCCTCTCTGTATGCTGTAAATATACCATTGGTTAATGAAGTTGTTTTGGGCCTGTGCAAGGCAAAATAGAGCTAGGCTGGGGAAAACTGAACTGCTGGGAGAAGGAAGGCAGAATCAGAAAGATGCCATGTAGCTGCCACCAGAGCCAGAGAGCCAGAATCTTGTCGGTAGGCCATGAGCCTCGTGGTAAAACATAAAATAATGGAAATGGGTTAAGATATAAGAGCTAGCTAGAAATACACTTAAGCTATTGGCCAAACAGTATTACAAATAATATAGTTTCTGTGTGATTATTTTGGTTCTGGGCAGCCAGCAACAAACAAGCAGCCTCCAACAACAATTTAGTGCCCAATGTTGAGCACCGGAGTCTCTCCACTGGGAGCTTGTTTTCTTTGTGGCATAAGTGGCCTTTGGGCAAGGAACTGCCCATGCCTCAACCACTGACAAAGTGCACAATGTCTGGACTGGACAAGCAGAATACAAGAAGAAAGACTGCTAAACCTTGCCAAGACAGGGTAAGATGGTTTTGAAAAATTTTCCTGCCTCTAAAAATGGTCTGTCAGTTACTCTAGGCCTTAGCCAAAGTTGGTTGCTTCAACATTGCAAACGAGACTTTGGGTGATTGCCTAGGTAGCCAGTTGTCTCTGTCATCTACTGCACATTTTGGAAGCTGCTTAATTGCACTTCCTGCCTACTCAAGTAATACTATTTCCCTTCTCAGGTCTTTGATGGGGTTGAAGATTAGATAGTCATAGTTACCTTCCTCTTATGATCTAGCCAAGCCATTTCTAACACAAGACTTAGACTCCTTGGAATAGAGTGATTATTAAAACATTTAACATATGCTCTTTGCTTAATATTGTTTATGGTGGCTGTAATTCTAATTTTATACCTGATATCTGTTCTTAGTGTATATAGTTTTATCTTGGGTTTGGAACTCTCTTATTTAGACAAAAAGGAGAGGCGATGCGGAACCTCCTTCAGCCAATGGCCTTTAAGAGGCTGGACCAGGTGGGGGCATGATTTTGGGTTCCCAAAAAGCTACCATTCCTGCCCAGCTCTCCTCTCCTTCCTGTGTTCCACACCTTGATGTTGGATGACCCCCCCCCCGCCCACACACACCTCCCCGTTCCTGTTTCATGAGTTTTCTCCTTTAATAAAGAAAGCCCTTAGAATACACCACTTTGGAGTCAGCTTGGGATTATTTGACTTGCATTCCCTCCCTACCATTTACGTGTTCAGCTTCAAACAAGCAAGCAAAACAAAAATGGTTCCAAGGAACAGTGCGGGAGGAGAGACCTCTTTCACTGAAAGTTGGAAGATTTCCGCTGGGGTCCACCTGGGCATTTGTGTCACACGCTGGACCTCACTTTCCTCATCGGCCAAGTGGACAGTTTACTGTTTCTGAGGTAACAGTCAAGTCCTGGACTTCTGTGATTTAAAATGTTCTAATAAAAAAGCCCTCAGATTTGTCTTCTAGTTAAGAAAATGTTTTCTTACCAGGTGGTGATGGCATGTACCTTTAATTCCAGCACTTGGGAGGCAGAGGCAGGTGGATCTCTGTGAGTTTGAGGCCAGCCAGGTCTACAGAGCAAGTTCCAGGACAGCCAGGCTATGCAGAGAACTGTGTGTGTGTGTGTGTTTGTGTGTGTGTGTGTGTGTGTGTCTCTGTGTGTGATTCACTCATTCCTTAGCATCCAGTGAACACTGCCTTCTACCACAGACCCTGAGCTGGACAATCCTGGGTTCTTGGTGTCAGTGCCCCAGAGATCAAGGAAAGCAGCTCCTACGAACTGGGACTTGCTAGTGCAGGTCCACAGGCTTGGAACCAGGAGAGTAGGGAAGAGGGTGCTGAGGGAGCTGGGGGGAAGGGCAGTGCTGCACAGGGCCCCAGTCCTCTAAAGCAGCCAAGGCTCAGAGAAAGAAGTGGCTGGCCAAGGACATGTAACCAGGAGGTGGCCAGGCCTGCCTTCAAACAGGCTTTTGTCTTTTGGCCCTGGTTGCCATACACCATAGGGGTGGCTAAGATGGTCTGAAATACCGGCCGAGGGCCCGGAGAGCATGGCATGGCTGTTTGTGTGTGTCCTGCCTTGGGCCAGGAGTTTGACTCAAGGGCTTCCTGATTCACCAGGGTCAGAAGGGTGACATGCTACCACAAGCCCCAGCTTGTTTGTGCACAGCTTTCTCTCCAAATGCCTCCCTATTGGAGACATTTATTTCCTCTGTACGCGCGGGAGCTTTGGTCACGAGCCCTGAGCACCCCGGGTTGCAGTTGCAGCTCCAATCTTGATCTGTGCAGTGGGCACAGCATCCCCAGTGCCTGGGTGTGGTCTCTAGCTCACTAGCCTCCCTGGCTCACCCGTAGTCTACTGCCCCAGACTGTGCAGTGTCTCAGAGTTTCTCTCTGCCGCTCTCCGTGCTCCTCTCCTAAGAGTGAAGGCTCCAGGCCAGGTTGCAAGGATTGGGGCACGAGAGGCACCTAGGCTCCGTTCCCCAGGGGAATGGTGAACTCTAAAGCAGTCCTGAAGGGCGGGACCCCACATCACAGCCACAGGAGTGATGAGGAAACTGAGGCAGTCACCTTCTCCTGGCACCCTCACTCCCATCTCTTGAGACTCTGTCAGTGCGGATCAGCTTCCTTTTCTCTTGGGCCCTCAAAGCCTATCCTGGGTGGTCTGACGACCAACATTTGGTGGCTTTGGTGGGGGATGGGAGGTCACTACGCAATGAGTTGGGCTGTGAGGCCCTAGAAGAGGGCAGTTGCCTGGAAGCAAAAGACTTTGCCTCCCAAACTACTTTTGTTCTCCTCCATCAGCCTCTGGTTGCTTACCCGCCTTCCCACCCAACAAAAAGCCAGGAGGGGGGAAGCCGAATGACCCCAAGGGGTCATTGCAAGTTCATCCACCAGCTCTGCTTGGTTAGTGGGAAGGAACTGACCTACCTACACGTGTGTGTTGTCAGGTGTGTGGACACAGCATGGAAATCTAACCGTGCCCTGAGTGAGCACCTGCAGAGGCATTCTACAGAGACATGAGTTGGTGTCCTGGGTAACTTGGGAAGCCTAAGGTCTTTTCCTAACCTCATCAGCGCCATCCCTCCCCCATCCTTTGTTTGGGACAAGACTTCAGAACCTTGTGCCACTTAGAAACCCGTTCATCCAGGTAAACTAATGGCCTCTCCGATAAGGCATTCCACAGCAAGCACCAATCTAATTCCGCCCAGAGGCCTGGGGCGGTCCCTGTTCTCGCACCGAAGAGAGGGTGCTAACTGGACCACCACGAGTTGATGATTCTCTACCAATCACAAAGACATCAGAACCCTTTGCTGGCGACCCAACCAGGGCTGTGAATTGTGGGGGTCCCCTAGAGACCCGTGCTCTGCTTCTGGGCCTGGGCCAGAATGCAAGGATCGTGGCGCCTTCCTCGGGTGGAGGATAGAGCGAGCCCTGGAGCGACAGATCCTTCCAGGGCCCCCGCTCCCCACCCCCATCCCCCTGCCTCCTCCTCCTGGCCCAGCCCTGGCGCCCGCCCCACACTAGTTGCTTTGTTACCTGCCCCGGCGCGCGGAGCCTACGAGCGCTACGTGCGGTCCGGGACAGGGCGGAGACCCGGCCCGGGGGACAAGGGGGCGAGGGCCTCGACTGCTTCTCCGCCCCCTCCTCACACAGCCCAGCCCGGAGGCTGCTGCCACCTCCAGTTGGATCTTGGTGAAATTGGATTCTGACGTGCCTCGCCTTAAGTTTGGGGGTCCAGGCTTTGGGGCCCCTCACTCGCTTCCTTTGTGCACAGTTCTTCAGGCTCAAGGAAGTCATATTTCATATTCCACTCTGTGTTTAGGTGACCCTCCCTCTGCATGCGATGCCTTCTTTTCTTACCCACCCTGTCAGTCTGTTAAATTTGCACCCCAGGCCCTGCTGCTTCGTTCCCTCTCCGAGCGCCCCTTTGCTCAGATTTCTCGCAGGCCCATGCTTGTCGACCCAAGGTCTAGGCCGGGCAGCAGCACCGGCGCAGACTGGCCTGTCACACACATGATTTCAATAGGTGACCGAGTGGAGTTGAGACCAGGAATCCTGCGTGGATCACAAGGCGTCTCATGTGTCCCCCCCCCAATCACGCTCAGTTGCGCTGTTCGTCAGGTCCCCGGGCCTTCTGGCCTCAGGCTGTTCTTTCTGTTTCTCTCTAAACAAGTGAAAACTTGGCTTGCCCAGGGCCCACCTTGCCTGGAGAAGCCTAACCCTAGGAGGTTTGTGGTGATGGTGGCCCGTGCACCTGTTTGTGCCGGATGATCTGCTGGTAAGGTTGTTTTGTACCCACTATAACCCTGTAGGACGATGTAGAGCCTGTACCAGGAGGATCTGGGATGTAAGCGCTACTCTGGAAAGGCTTCAAAGGTTAAAAAGACAGCGGGCGTGTCTTTTCCCCACCACACACTCTCTCCTCTTTCTCCCGGGTCATCCCCCGGGACCACACTGCTCCTTTGAACCTCCCTCCATTTTTCTCCCCCAGCCCCCCACTTCTCTCTTTTCAGCCCAGGAGCAGGGTGGGGCGGGATTCCCGCTCTAGATTAGTAAGGGTCCCCTGTGGCTTAGAGCCTCCGAGAAGAATTTCGAGGGAGGACGTGCAGGGCGTGGTGAGAGGTGGGGAGAACTACAAGAATGTGGGGCTCCGGAGGCAAAGGAGAAAAAGGTGGAGAGGGCGGTGAGAGATGACTTTCCCAGGGCCCTGGGAAGCAGGGGCCCGTTTGAATGACAAAGGTTCCCTGGAGAGCAAAGGAAAGCTCTTTGGGGGATGGGAAAGGAGGAGAAGGAGGGTCAGAAGGGCGGGGAGGAAGCTGCAGTGGGCGCCCATCTGCAGCTGCCCTTTCAAGTCCGCTAAATCCCTAACAATGAGAGGAACTGACCAGTGGACAAAAACGGGCAGAGGATGATTAACGTAGCTCACTGAAGAAATACAAAAACCCTGTAAAAACATTAGAAGTCCAAAGTGCAAATGAAAAGGAGATTCTGGGGTTTCCTCTCTATACAACTGGTCAAAACAATAGCAGGCAAAACAGCAGATGTTGGGGAGGTGCGGGGGGAGTTAGCCCCTGTCTGGCTACCGGAGGAGGTAGATTGCAGTCTCTCAGCGGGGTCACTGCAGTAGGTACCAAAGCTTCGCACCGGCTATGCTTTGATTTGGCCGCTCAGGTTAGCAATCCTACTTACCCCCAAATCAAAGATCCGTCTGGCCCTATGTGTAACTGGGCAATGTAGGTGACTTGGAAACGATCCTTGAAAGGGCACGGGGTAAGGGGGTCATGCCACATTCGGAGGTGGAGGTCTGTACGGGAGTGAAAAAGCCTGATGTGAAGAATATTAGATACAGGAGGAAATACTCAAGATAAGCCAGGGGAAAAAGGAAGTCATCAAGCAGCGTGGCTCACTTTATACAATGTCTATATAAATCTGCTCAGCATTCCCTGTGCATGGGGTGGGATCGGATTGAGACCTGTACCCAGGCTCTCATCCAAGCCTGGAGACAGCCCTTGGAGAACGACTCAAGCAGCTGCATAGAGGAAAGACAGCCCAAACTGAAACCAGACTACAAGTAAATTCAAACTTTGGCAGGGACCTGAAGAGCACGGACGCTTTTAGTGTCGTTTTGGTTTTTAATCGCCTCCCAATTTTCTTTGACAAAAGCATGGTAAAACAATCAAAAATTGAGATGACAAAATTCGTTTATTCCTACACATCTTCAGCAGACTGTTTTGGGGTTGGATGGAGAGCAGCTTTCTCTTCTTGGCGCTCATCTACTGGGGACCAAGTACCACATACCTCATGGCTTAAGCTACAGAGAACTCTTTTTCAAGGCTGTGGAGGCTGGAGGCTGAGACCAAGGTGCTGGCAGGATTGTTTCTCTGGGCCGCAGGAGGATGTGCCCAGGCCTCTCCTGGCTGTTGGCAGCCTGGGGCTTCTTTGTCTTGTTGCTTCTTGTGAGCCTTCACACCTTCCCTTTCTGCTCCTAGTCATATAGGACAAGTGGGGGTTTGTTCATTTTAACGATCTCACTTTAGTCTGAATAGCTCTATAAAAGACCTTGTTTCCAAATGAGGTCACATTCCGAAGTATACAGAAATTTGACATGAATGGGGGTTTGCAGGGGACTTAAACTCCCCCAGCCGTGTTGATCCTGTGTGTTCCCTCTGAGATGCAAGTGGCTGGAAGGTGGGAGGGGGAACCCTCTCTGGCCCCTGTGTGTGACCTTGGGAAGAGTGTATAAACCCTGGGCAACAATTTCATACTCTGTAGGTGGGGGCTGCTATTCTTGGACCCTCCAGATTGGTGTGGAGAGGGAGGATAGGTGAAAACGGCTGTCTAGAGGGTCTCGAGTACAGTCATTCTTAGGGCTGTCTTCTTGTACCTTAAGCCTTCACGGCAGGTACAGTGGGGAGAGTGTTGGCACAGGGACAGACGCCTAGAGCTCTTGGCTGTGTGGTCCCTGTGAGCCCCAATGTCCCTGCTCACACTGACTCACTAGTTTTCCTGCTCTGCGACTGGAACTCCACAGTAGATGCATAGAGATTAGCCAGAAGGCTGGGGAAAGCCGGTGCCAGCAAGGAAGTTCAGAAGGCAGGAAGGATGGGTCTGAGGGTTTCTCACAGCCTGGATTAGCCTCCCCATCCTAGGCTTCCCCTCTACTCCCCTCCATTATGGCGATTATACCCTACCAAACAGCAAGGGCCGCATCCTTTTTAGGACCAGGAAAGGCACCTGGCAGAAAGAGACCGCCACTCTGCATGCCTTTTAAAGTGAACAACATGAGCAAAAACGGTAAAATGCACTGCTGGCAGTGTTGCCTTGGACCATACGAACATGTATCGGAGGCACTCTTTAAAGTCATTATCAATACCTGATAAAAACTACATAGTTGCCAGGCCATGGTGGCGCACGCTTTTAATCCCAGCACTCAGGAGGCAGAGGCAGGCGGGTTCTCTGTGAGTTAGAGCCCAGCTTGGTCTACAGAGTGAGTTCCAGGACAGCCAGGGCACACAGATAAAGCCTTTGAAAACAACAACAACAACAACAAATCCATATAGTTAACTGGGCGTGATGGTTCAAATCTGTAATCCCAGCATGTGAGACTGAGTCAGGAAGAATGCTGTGAGTTCAAGGTCAGCCTGGTGTACTTAGCAAGTTCTAGGACAGCCAGGGCTACATAGTGAGACCTTTTCTCAAACCCAAAACAGCATCCCAAAACACACAACAAAAACAAATCATACTTTTAAGTACTTAAATATAACCATGGACTCTGTTTTGGAAGTATAGCCTCAGCAAATAATGCAACGGCAAAGTGAAATCGTATTTGTATAAATATGTTTTGAGCTGACTGTGTGTTCTGAAGAAGGGTGGAAATAACAGGGCGGTGAGCCAGTAGAGCCCAAGCTGTGGCAGAACAGAAGACGTTGTGAGACCTGAGCACAGCGCAGCACACACACATGCAGAACATGCAAAGTCTACATTGTCCAGTCACACCAACAGGCAAATGAGGGGGAAGTACCACACAGAAGGAGCAGAGTGACGGAGGGAGGAGGGGTCAAACAGAGGAGGTCTCTGGAGAATGTCTTACTGGAGCAGAGACCCCGCTGGCTCCACGATGAAGAGTGGGGAAGAATGGGTGCAGTGCAGACAAAGATGAGGTGCACCCAGGAAAGGACAAGTTTCAAGTGTGGCTGCCGATGGGAGGCACACAGGTTGGTGTAAGGCTAAAGAACAGGAGGCCAGCTCAGCAAAGACCTGGATGCCAATGCTGCTTTATCCAACAAAAACAGAGAGAGAAGAAGCCAGGAGGACCCATAGGGACATGAGCAGAATCATCTCTGTGACTTAAGATCAGAATTTGGGCCAAGGAGGTGGCTCAATGGGAAGGTGTTTGCCACCAAGCCTGACCTAGTTCAATACCCAGGTTGAAAACAGTGGAAGGAAAGAACTGATTCTTGAAAGTCGTCCTGACAGTCACATGCTTGCTGTGGCCTGTGCGTGCACATGTGTGCGTGCACACACACAAATAAATAAATAATAAATAAGTCAGTGAAGAGGAAGGAGGAGATGAAGATGAGAATTTGGAGGCTGGGCTGCAGAGGACAGTAGCCAGCGAGACCTGGTGGGAGCCTGTTTTTGGGGTTTGGGTAAGATGTGCCAAGAAGGGGGCTGGGAAGGAGAGAAAGAGGCAGGGATCCTGAGGTGAATGCCAGGCTGCAGGGACTGAACCCTCTTGGCCATTGGTGGACGCTGGTGCAGAGACACAGGCAGGGTTTGTGTTACCCGTCTCCGATAGGGGAGTCCAGGAGGACCAGTGTGGGGAGGAACAAGGTAAGGCCAGTCTTGGATCTGTGGGGCTCTCAGTGCTGTGGAATAATGCAGAAGGATGGTGCAGCAGCAGCTGGCACGTGGATCTGGAGCTCAGGAGAGACGGAAGGAGGTCAGGTTTGGAAGCTACAGGCTGGAGGTACGGAGTGAGTTGGAGGCTGGGGACTGCCAGCCCCCCTCCCCCTCCATGCCAGAGAGTTTGGTGGGAGAAAAACATTCCCTGTGCAGGGCAGGAGGGCCAGCGGGCTCTGTGGAAATGGTGTGGAGGAAGCTCCAGAGGCGGTGCATCAGGCAGGGCTCATCTCACAGAGCTCCCCCCTTCCAGGAGGGGAGAGGACAAAGGAGAGGGCAAGAGTATAAGAAGTGTTCTGTTTCTAGAGCACTCTTGGGGACGGTCCTTACTTTCTACCAGACAATGGACCCCTCTGAGCTCCCTACTGCCTTGTTTGGGGCCTGTGAGAGACAACCCAGCTTCATGAATGTCCTTCAGGAATCCCAAGGACCTCCTGGGTCTAAGCCTGGTCACCATCTATCTACCCTCTAGCTTCGAGAAATGAAGGAGAGAACCTGGTGGTGGTGGCACACGCCTTTAATCCTAGTACTCGGGAGGCAAAGGCAACTGGATTTCTGAGTTTGAATTCGGGGGGCCCCCTTGGTCCTACAGAATGAGTTCCAGTACAACCAGAGCTACAGAGAAACTCTGTCTTGAAAAACCAAACAACCAACCAACCAACCAACCAACCAACCAACCAACCAACCAACGAACCAAATAACCAACCAAAAAAACAAACAAAAAAAACCCAAAAAACAGAAAAGAAAAAAAAAAGGAAGAAATGGAGGAGAGATTTGTAAGCCCCTTGATGAATGATCCCTGATTGGCCTTTTAGATGTCAGGCACCTTCATCAAGGCTCAGCTGGTTATGTTCTTTCTTGTCTTTGGTGGTTCTTTGGTTCACACATCCCTCTGCTCTCTCTTCCCTCTATATCTCTGTTCTGACTTGTTCTGTGGCCTGTTGTTGATCTGTGGCTGGCCCAGCCTGGGGTTTGCTGAATCATCTCTTCAGCCCAGATTTATTGATAGTGACTGTTCTGTGGCCAGCTCCTCAATCCATTTTCTGTAGCCCCACTCCCTTTGGAGGCAGAGTCTTCTTTTTTGAAATTCTTTTTTTTTAAATTTATTTATTTTACGTATATAGTGTTCTGGGCACCAGATCTCATTATAGATGGGTGTGAGCCATCATGTGGTTACTGGGAATTGAACTCCGGACCTCTGGAACAGCAGTCAGTTCTCTTAACCTCTGAGCCATCTCTCCAGCTCAAGGCAGAGTCTTTCTGTAGCCCAGGCTGACCTTGAACTTGGAGCGATCCACCCGTCTTAGCCTCCCCAGTGCTGGGATTGCAGCTTTCTGCCCCCACATCTGGATATTGTTAAACTCTTTACGGTCTCCATTCCAGGTCTCCACCATCCAAAGGAGACTCAAACCCTGCCATCGTTATTTTGTTATTGGTGGGGGGTGGTAGAGAGATGCTCCAGGCACACCTGTGAAAACCTTAGTCTAACTCACTGGTGTCAGCTCTCTCTGCCTGCAGGGATCTAGGGATGGAACTCAGGTCTTTAGGCTTGGTGGCAACCTTGGCAAGCCTTGAACTGGGGATCCTCCTGCCTCAGCCTCTTTTTTTGTCTTGATTTATTTATTTTACTTTATGTGCATTGCCTGCATGTATGTGCAACATATGTATGGATCCTCTGGAACTGGGGCTATAGATGGATGTGAGCCGCCATGTGGGTTTTAGGAATTGAACACAGGTCTTCTGTAAGAGTACCAAGGGTTCTTAACATCTGAGCCATCTCTCCAGCTGCTGCTTCAACTTCTTCAATAAATGGGATTATAGGCCTGGCTCTACTGTCTTTTTTTTTCCCTCAAGACAGTGTCTCTGAGCCCTGGCTGTCCTGGTATTCACTCTGTAGACCAGGCTGGCCTTAAACAGAGATCCACCTGTTTCTGCCTCCCGAGTGCTAGGATTAAAGGCGTGCACTGCCACACCTAATTTTCTACCATCTTTTATTTTTTAATTTTATTTTTTTGTATTTATTTATTTTATTTATACTTGCATGTATATATATACCACCTGTGTGCCTGATACCCAGAGGGGCCAGAAGGAGGCTTTAGAGTCTCTGGAAATGAAAGCACGGATGGTGTGAGCCACTGTGTGGGTGCTGGGAATTGAATCCAGGTTCTCTGCAAAAGCATCAAGTACTTTTAACCCCTGAACCATCTCCACAGTCCTCTACCACCTGTTAAACAGGGACAAAGGGCTGATGAGATGGCTCAGTGGTTAAAAATGCTTGCTGGCAAGTCTAACAGTCTGGATTCAATCCCTGAGACCCACATGTTGCAGGGAGAGAATTGACTCCCAAGGGTTGTCCTCAGAACTCACCACATTCACACACACACACACACACACACGCACACGCACACGCACACGCACACGCACACACACACACACACACGAGAGAGACAAAAGTCTCCCTCCAGCTCCCTTTTCATCTCTATGCTTTTTCTTTCCCTCCGGGACAGTGTCTCATGTAGCCCAGGTTGACCTCCAGCTCTATGTAGCTGAGGATGAACTTGGACATCTTGTCCTCCTGTCTGTATCTCTCAAGGGCTTGGATTTCAGGTGTGCATGAGAGGCAATTACTACCCACCGAGTTACACCCCAGCCTCCATCTGTATCCTTCATAACCAGTTTTTTTCCCCAAATATACATCATCCTCAGGAATCTGACATGTGTTCTTACTTAAATTCTCTATCATAAAAAATGGCCCCCTACCCCTTGGCAAGTGATATAGCCCAGCCTTAGCTTGTGGACCCTGAAAGGGTCTTTATAGATGTGACTAAGTTTTGGCTCTCAAGAGGGGATTATCCTGGATTTAGGGTGGACCCTAAATATAGTGGCAATGTCCTTATAAGAGCAAAGAGGAGACTGGAGGGTGGACGCAGAGGGCAAGGTCACGTGTATAGAAAGGCGGAGGTTGACGTTATCAGGTGCGGGCAGCCACAAGAGTGGCAGTCCCCAGGAGCCAGGAGATAGGCGTGGAAGAGCTTGTCGCTCAAGCATTGGAACAGTCAGCCCTGTTAACACCTTCATTTTAGACTCTGGCCTTCAGACCTCTGAAGAAACTCATCCTGTTGTCGACACCCTGTGTGTGGTGATTCGTGAAGGCAGCTGGGCTGATGTAGTGACCCGGGGCAAAGGGTCTGAGAGCGCACACTCCGGGCCCGGGTAGAATTCGACGTGCCTTCTGGAAATTATTTTACTTAATTCCTCCTACCACCCAACAAAGCACATAGTCAGAAAAGCAGAATTCACGTAACAGCTACTGAGCTACTTCAGCATTTAAAGGTTGAACCTTAGAGGGTGGTGGTGTTGCCTGCCTTTAATTCAGCACTCAGGGAGGCCGAGGCAGGAGGATCTTTGTGAGTTGGAGGCCAGCCTCGTCTACAGAGTGAGTTCCAGGACAGCCAGAGTTATAGTGAGAGACCCTATCTCCAAAAAAAAAAAAAAAAAACTGAGAAAAGAATAAAATAAAAATTGAACCTTCAACCTGAGCAGCGGCTTCTTTGTTGTCTTTCCTACAGGAACCTACAGGCCCAGAACTTACGTCATTCGCCCAGGGACATACAGCGAATAGCAGAGGAGCCAGGATTCCAGCTTTAATGACTCCTGTGAAAATCTCTGACTGATTCACGCTTCTCCTGAGGTCACTGGTAGAAGCTGATCTGAGCAAGGGCTGAGTTTCATGTAGTGCGAAGGCTGGAGTGGCAAGGGTCTGGTGAATTCGGAGGAAATACTCCAGTCTAGAGGAAGTGGAGTAGCTATGGTCCGAGGGACTGGGATAGGAAACAGGAAATGGGAAGCCTTGACGACCCCATGGGCAGAGATCCCTGGAGCTGGAGAGCCAGAGAGAGGTGACTCTGGCCACCTAAAACACAGAGCAGGAGCAGTTCTGGGGAATGGTAAGGTTAGTCGTAGCCTTGGGGTGGTCAGCTGAACAAAAGTGGATGTGGAGATGTGGTCAATAGGCTCCAGTAGGTCAAGGGGCAAGGCAGGTAGAAGTCATACCAAGGGCTGCGGATCCAGCTCAGTAGGTAGAATGCTGGCCTAGCATGCCTGAAGTCCTGGGTTCCATCCCCAGCACCCGGGAGGTGAAAGTAGGGGCATAAGAGCTTCAAGGTTCTCTTTAGCTACATAGTGAGTTCTAGACCAGCCTGAGATACCGTCTGAAAAAACAAAGAAGAAACAAACCATTCTGGAAGTTCAAAGAGTCAGATAACTGTTCCTATGCTTATCATGTGGAAATAAAATAATAATGATGATGATAATAATAATACAATTATTATTATTGGAACTGACTATTGAAAAATATAGAAGCTGATAAATGGGAGGTAGGAGGACATTTAAAATGAAAAGACATAACAAAGACAGGTAGCCTGGTATGGTGGTACACACCTTTAATCCCAACACTTAGGAGGCAGAGGCAGGAGGATCTGTGAGTTTGAGGCCAGCTTGGTCTACATAGTGAATTCCAGGATAGTTAGGACTACAGAGTGACATCCTGAAACAAAGGTAGGAAGGTTGACTGTGATGGAGACTTGGAGGCACCTTAACTGGTACCTTGCAAAGTAGATGCTGAAGCAGGCGTTTAGCCACATACACCGCAGTGTGTTCAAGTTTACTCTTAGAACCTTTGCAGTTGTGTTTGCCTCATACCTGAAGGCCTCAGTCTGTCCGTTCTCCAGGTATACCTTGAGTATATTGGGGTTACACAGCAGAGGATGCCCCTGGGCACCGTAGAAGTGTTATTGTGTCCTCCTATTTTGGAGCCTCACCAAGTCATGGAGAGCTTCTTAGCATTTGGAAAATTTGAAAAGAACACACTTGTTTTGTCTAGGAACATGCGCAGGATCTGCTCAATAGGATGGGGCCAAGCTAGGATGTTCCCAGGAAGTGAGTTCTCTACTCCTTGAGAGTTCCCAGGAAGTGAGGTGCTACTCCCTGAGAACTGGCCTCCCAGAGAGCTGAGCCCTTTCAGAGATGGTAGAACACAGCTCAAAATTGCTCCACAGAGGAAAAGGAAGTTGGAGTTCTTATCCACTGACTTTCTGAATCATCAACTCTGTGCTGGCTGAAGACGCTTCCAGAGGCATTAACTCTCTGACTATAGAATGCTGCCCAGGCGAGATGAAATCCTCATGCAGAGAGCTGTGACCACTTGAGGTGGGAAACCAAATCTGTTGTGAACAGCTAAGAACTTCTGGGTAGGATGCTAATAGCCTTTGTAGACAAGAAAGCTCAGTCATGGGAGCCCAGCAGTCTCTTGCTAGATGCTTGTCAGTAATGGAATCTCTCACCAGCTCCAGAAAGCCCTATAAGGGAAGGGCAGTGATGTGAGACATTTTGGATGCAGGGTGGGGGAGCATGAGGATGGCTTGAGGAAAGCCTGGAATGGAGTTTGATTGGATCTGTGTGGAGAGAAGGGGAAGAAAATTGGGGTATCCAAAAATGAATGGCATATCTTTATTAGGTATAATTAATATCTCCAAGACACACGTGTGTCTGTGTGTGTCTGTGTGTGTGTCTGTGTGTGTGTCTGTGTATGTCTGTGTGTGTCTGTGTGTGTCTGTGTGTGTCTGTGTGTGTGTCTGTGTGTGTCTGTGTGTGTCTGTGTGTGTGTCTGTGTGTGCCTCTACACACGTATGCATGTGCATGCAGAGGTCAGAGATCAACCTTAAGTGTTCTCCAGGAGCCATTCACCTTGGCTCTAGAGAAGGCTCTCAATGGGACCCAGGGTTCTTTTTTTTTTTTTTTGATATTTCGAGACAGGGTTTCTCCGTAGCTTTTTGGTTCCTGTCCTGGAACTAGCTTTTCTAGACCAGGCTGGCCTCAAACTCACAGAGATCCACCTGCCTCTGTCTCCTGAGTGCTGGGATTAAAGGCGTGCACCACCACCACCCGGCAGGGACCCAGGGTTCTTATATTTAGCTAGCCTGGCTGGCCAGTGAACTCCAGGGCTCCTCCTGTCTTTGCCTTCTCAGCACTTATAAGTCATGCTACCCTGACTGGCATTTTAGGTACATGCTGGGGATTGAACTCAGGTCCTCATACTTTGGTGGCAGACACTTTCCCCAGCCCCCAAGGTACATTTTGTGAACATGACGAACAGACCAGGAACCCTAACATAAAGTATGTTTATTACATTCATTTAGCGGAGGAGGGAGTACAGTTGGAGGTCAGAGTCCAACATGTAGTTGGACTTTCTTTGTACCTCTAGCCCCCAAATAATGATATGGAGACTTATTATTGATTATGAAAGCTTGGTCTTAGCTTAGGCTTATTCCCAACTAGCTCTTATAACTTAAATTAACCTGTTTCCATTAATCTATGTTCTGCCACGTGACTTTTTACCTCTCCTCCATTTCGTATGTCTGACTCCCTCCATTTCGTATGTCTGACTCTCTCCATGTCTCCCTGGTGTCTTTGGCATGCCTAGATTCTAACTCTTAGAGTTCCTCTCTCTCCCTGGAAGATCTGCCTAGTCCCTCCTGCCTAGCTATTGGCCATTCGGCTCTTTATTAAAGCAACCAGGTGCCTTAGGCAGGTGAGGCAAAACAGAGACACATCTTTATGCAGCTTGCTTAAACATCCTGCAGCCACAACCTGCAGAATCAGTTCTTTTGTTTTGTGCAGGTTGCCAGACCCAAAAGCATCCAGCCTTACCCCTTACCTCCTGAGCCATCAGCTCACCAGTGGCCCCTTGGGATCTCCTTCTGAGCACAAGTCAGCCAGGTTCTCATCCTTTCATAGGCCAGGGACTTCTTGAGGAGAGAGATTTCAGATGATCTTTCTGCATGTCCCCAGTACACACAGAAGATGCACTCAGTGACTTCTTGGTGGTGGCTAATGACGACAGCATCCTTCTAGTGGGTGACTGATCTGCATCAGACATGGTGGTGAGCCCTTTACACATATGACCTCATCACCTCATGGGTGTATACAACGTCTTTGGTTACAGGTGACAGAATTAAACTGACTTAAGGAAAGAATATGCTTAGTGTTAAATGGAAAGATCCTTGGGTCAGTGTAGCTCCAGGCTTGTCTGGCCTTCAAATGCTGTTCCTCTCTAACGTTTGTCTTTGTGTCCTCGATATTAACCTGGCTTTGGGGAAGGCACTCTAGTACCTGTAACTCAGTTGATGGCGAACTTGCCTCGTGGTCATGAAACACTGCGTTTGATACCCAGTACTTCATAAACCAGGTGTGGTGGCACCTCTATAAATCCAGCACTTCAGAGATAGGGGCAGGATGATTAGAAGTTCAAGGCTGTCCTTGGTTAACTAACAAGTTGGAGGCTAACCCAGGCTGCATGAAGCCCTTTCATAAATTGGGGGTGGTGGGAAGGGGCAGGTTGATACTAGTGAAGTGGGAAGTCTCAGCAAAAAGAGACATCTCTACCCAGCATAGCCAAGGGACTGTGGTAGCCCCGCCTTGGGTCAGCCTGGAGGCCTCTACTTCTTGGCTAGGCCGTGTACTTGAACCACTCGGGCCATGCTTAGCTTAAATGCCGGTCCATCAAGTGAAAGGATGGAAGAAAGTCTGAGGTTTTGTCCAGAGAACCAATTGACGTCTTCTAGGATAGGTAATCCCATTTTCTAGATTAGAAGAAAGAAGGAAGAGGAGGAGGAGGAGGAGAAGAAAGGAAGGAAGGAAGGGAGGAAGGAAGGAAGGAAAGAAGGAAGGAAGGAAGGAAGATAAGAAAAGAAAAACCAGGTTCTGGATTTGCAAATAATTTGGGACACACAGCTTTGTTAGGGTCTAGAACAAAGGTGTGGACCACGCCTCATGAAGAACTGTCCCAGGAAGCCCAAAAGGCAGAATATCCACCCCACCAGCCAAGAAGTTTTCTTAGGAAGCTCCACCCCTTGCACCAATTGCTGTAGCTTGTCAGCCTGGTCGCTTCTGCCTCCAAGACAGGCAGCAGGCCTGAGCAGCTCCAGTGCCTAGGGCTGTTGGTCTGGATCCAGGTGAATACTGGCTGATTCCGCCCTGGCTGGCACTCTCCACCCCCATTTCCACATTTCCACCTTGTGCCCTAAGGGGACAATAATGGCTGACCTAGACTGTCCTTAAAAGTCGCCCTAAAGACCAGACAGTTTGTATTCTCTCTCTCTCTCTCTCTCTCTCTCTCTCTCTCTCTCTCTCTCTCTCTCCTCTTTCTTTGAGACAGGGTTTCTCTCTGTCTGTGTAGCCCTGGCTGTCCTGGAACTTACTTTGTAGAACAGGCTGGCCTCAAACTCAGAGATCCACCTGCCTCTGCCTCTCAAGTGCTGGGATTAGAGGTATGCACCACCATGCCCTGCTCCAGACAGTTTAGCTTTAAGCTGAGGTGGAACTTCAGAAAGAGGTCGTCTTGACCTTGGGTTTCTTGAGTTGGTCCTAGGGATGGTTCATGGCATGGTTTCTACCTTTGTTTCTCCCTCTGGTGCAGCAGACACTTCCTGATGGGTCATGGGTCAACAGAGCAGTTCGAGGCACGAGCAGTTCCCATAGTCAAGATGACACAGGGTGGCAAGTGTAAACCAGGGAAGATGCCCTGCAGCCAGTTCAGTTCTTTATTGGGAGGTTAACAATCCCCTGGCATCCTGGCTATGCTTTCGCTGGCCTGTTCTGTCGTGCCTGACACTGTGGAACGTCAGATGCCCTGGGTGAGAAACCCGGCTCTGTTCTCTTGCTGAGTAACTGGAGGTAGTTCATGCCACCCTGCTCTCAGTTACTGGAGCGGGGAAGGCATGGCCTGCCTACCTCACGGGCTGGACTGAGGAGGAACTTAGGAGGTGCTGTTTCTGTGGGCCTGGAGTCGAGATGGGTGGATGTGAGAACACTTCCTCCCCACTCCAGGCACTGGAGAAGCTGGAGAACTCTGGCTTGGTTCTTGCACAGGCTAGATGCCTTGCAGCTGTGTGGCCAGGGGTCGGTTCCTTAGCCGCCTTGAATCTATATTATCTCATCTATCAAGAGCAAAATTGGTTATGGGGGATGAATACAACCACATACTAGGAAAGCATGCTGTTCATATACTTATTAATTCATGTTTTCTTCTTCTTCTTCTTCTTCTTTTTTTTTTTTTTGGAGACAGGAGGATCTCAAACAGGCCTGAAATTCAATGGGTTGGCCTCAGAACTTATGTCTAATCTTCCTCTTGCCTCCATCTTCCATGTGTTGGGATCACAGGTGTGTACCTTTATGCCCAGTTTTATGGTATGCAGGATCAACCCCAGGGCTTTGCACATGTTAGGTAAATTCTTTCAGCTGAGTTACATCTTCAGCCCCAATTCACATAGTTATGACTAATGTTATGGGTGAGGTCCATCTGATCGGCCGTTAGAGATACGATGGCGAACAGAGACAGGCAGGCTCTCTCCTAGGAATTCAGGAGAGAAACAGGCACACAGATCAGCAAACCACAATCACAGCAAATACTGCAAAATGGGATACAGAGTCTCTGTGTGAAAATCCATAAGGATAAGTCAAAGAGGGCTTCCCTGAGGAGGTGATAATTGAGCCAGCATCTGAAGCATGAACAGGAAGAGCAAACCCCGGGTACAAAATCCTGGGACAGGGAAACCCCAAAAGGCCAAGTGCAGTGAAAGCCTGAGGAGCAAAGGTCCCAGGGAGGCAGAAGTCTGGAGCTAAGGATAGGTCAAGTTTGCTGACCTTGTCAGCCATGTCATGGATTTTAGGCTTTGTCATATTTCAACAAGATTCCTCTGAATGCAGCCTAGAGGTGAGGCCTGGCACCCGGTGATGCGATCGGCTGCTGAGGAGTTGTTACTATGGCATAGGTGAGTCATTAGCATTTGGGATTCAGGGGACGGAGAGGAGGGAAAATTGAGGGGTTACATGGTGGTATTCTGTGGCGTGGCAGAAGTTGTTGAGCAAAGTCCCTGGGCAAGGTGAGAGGCTGCTGTAAGGACCAGATGAACAGTATACTGCTCCTAGTTAAAATGTCCAGCGTGACAAGTTTCCCACACCAGAGCAACTGTGGCCACAGTTAAGACAGCCAGTGTTTCTAGCACCCCACAGGTACCCATGTATACAGAAGTACAGACAGACAGACACAGGCACTAGGTGCCTTAGACAGGCTTCTTATACTCTTGAAGGCACAGTGAGCTCCATGTCCCTAAATCCTACGGGGAGTGGTGATTGCCTCTTAGAGGCCTGAAAAAATACTTTAAATTCAAAGCTAGGCGTGGTGGCACATGCCTTTAGGTCCAGCCCTCGGGAGGAATAAACAGGAGGATCTCTAGGAGTATGAGGCCAGCCTGGTCTACAGGACAAATTCCAGGCCAGCCAGGGGCTACATAGTGAGACCCTGTCTCAAAACAAACAAACAAACAAACAAAAAATCAACAAACAACAACAAAAGAAACAAAGAGGAAAGAGAAGCTCTGAGCACTGTACTGCGTGGAGGAGGTTGAGTACTTTCTAAAAGATGAGTGTCAGAAGTGAGAATGGGGACAGACCTTCTCTGGAGGAGACCAGCAGTGGCCATGAGTTGCTAGAGGGAGGCAAGGTGGAGGGAGCTGGCTTTTGGTTTTGATTAACGAGGCGGTTTGACCACATATACAGGCCAACAGAAAGAATCCGAGCAAGAAGTAGACACCCAAGAGAAAGAAGAGACAAGAACTTCAAAGCTGGGTGTGGGAGTGCAAGCCCGCAAGCCCAGAGTTTAGAGGCTGAGGTGGGAAGAACGTTTTGAGTTCAAGGCCAGGCTGAGCTACCTAGTGAGTTCCAGGCCAACCTGGGCCTCAATAAGTAACCTTGTCTCAGAAAACACAAAAACAAAGAAACGCATGGTTCCCATGTGTCTGCATGTGTACTTCTGTAGGTGTGTGTGCATGTGTGCTTCTGTATGCGTGTTTGCACATGCATGCATGGCGGAGAGCAGATAAAGGATGGCCTCTCCTTTCTCTGCCAAGTGGGAGCTGGAGGTGCCCCTGAGATCAAGAACAGAGGACCGCAGGTGTTGGGGAGAGTGGTGAAGGTTGAGAGAAGCTACTGCTGGGTGACTGGTTGCTGGGCAACGTCCCAGGCCCATTTGAGGTGAAGATTGTGGAGTACTGAGGAAGAGCCCTCTCGCCTGTGGTGTGACGGATTCTACAGAGATTGGCTTGCTAGGCATAGGTATGAAGGAAGCAGATAGGAAGAGGTTTGCCTGACTAGTGACGTAAAGGACATAGGAAGGTGTGCTTGATATTGTTAGGGGGTACTGGCCCGCAACTCCGAGATGTAACAGGGAAAGGTATGAGGAAGAAGAGGGGTGATGGGCTGGAAGGTGGAGGGTCAGGGCTGCAGGTGCCAGTGGCATCAAAGAGCAGTTGGAGTGGCACTTGGGCAGTGCCTGTGTTGGGAAGAACAGTTTGTGGTCAGATGATGCAATGTTTGCAGTGCTGGCGTAGAGCGGCGTGTTTATTGTTGCTCCTGGGATACCAGCAGCATCTAATGCCAGGTCGCAGGACAGAGGGAGCACAGGATTGAGGATGAGTAGGCTAATCTACGTCTGAGACACCTGTCCTGTAATTAACCCGTCAGCCTGTCCCCTTTCATTCACTGGCTTGCTACATCTTTCCTCCAGACCCCTTATCCTTTTCCTTTTTCCTTCATGGTTCTGCTTAACAAGCCCCTTCTTCTAAGCAGCCTTCCCTGGATGCCATACCCAGAGGGGTCCTCTGAGGCAAGGACAGCTGCACCCACCGTCTCTTTGTTCTTGCTCACACCAGCAGCTCTTGGCTGTAATGATGGGCAGAATTCAGAGTGGAATTCTCATCCTCAGAGGGGTCTTTATGGATACAACTCGGGAGCTCAGGTCTTACACCCACTTCCTCATTTTACCCACAAACAATTTTAGAAGGTGGAGGGCACCTTCACACCGCCTTTCTCAGAAGTTAAGACTTCAAGAGCCTAAGTGGCTTGTTCAAAGATGTACAGCCAGGGAGTCTTGTTCATCTCCACATCTGAAGTCTAAAGTGGGAAGTACTCAGGAGTACTGGCTGGTTCTCACGTCTTCGCTCACCTCAAGTTCAGTTGCCCGAGTCATCCTAGGTCCTCGGCAACAGGGGCCATATAGCCCTTAGCTTCCACATAAGCACAGACCCACGGGTTTGCTTGTCATAGCAGCCTAGCTCCTCTCTTCCTGCTTGAGGTTAGTATCATGAACTAGACATTGTATACCCGGTGCCATGGTATTTAGAGATGGAGTTTTGGCTATAGTTAAGGTCAGGCGAAGTGATCTGGATGGGACCTTGTAACGATGGATTTGTGCCCTTATAGGAATGGGTGCTAAGCACTCGCTTCTGTCTCTCCGTACTGACCTGCCGAGGCAGGCTGCCTGAGAGCAGTTCCAGAAGGTGACTGTTTGCAGACCCAGAAGGGGCCCTCGCCAGGACAGAGAGAGCCAGTCTCTTGATGTTGGCCTTAGTCTCCAATATGACAAGAAACACCTACAGCATCCCTTCCCCCGGACCCCTCGGCCTCACCGTTCATGACTGCATGGTTGGCATTCTGAGAGTGAACACTGTGCAAAGCAAGAAGGGGGTGGCCCAGTGTGGTGGCGCACAGCTTTGATCCCAGCTCTTGGGAAGTAGAGGCAGGCTGATCTCTAGGAGTCTGAGGCAAGCCTGCTCTATATGGTAAATTCTCGGCCAGCCGAGGGCTACATAGTGAGACCTTTTATCAAATGTACTAAGTGCATTTGCTTAGTAAATTAAAGGTTCTGGGTTTGACCCCCTGAACTATGAAAAGAAAGAAATGAAAATTTGGCTGTTAAGGCAGTCAGACAGCTGAAGCTAGTACAGCCCTTTCTCAATCCCTCCTTTCCCACTTCCTCTTCTTGTTTTGTTGTGAGACAAGATCCCACTATGTAAGTCTGCTAGCCTGGAACTCTCTATGTAGACCAGGCTAGCCTTGAACTCATAGAGATCTACATCTGGAGAAAGCTGGGATCAAAGGTGTGGGTCACAACACCTGGTTCATTTTCCTCCTCCTCTTTCCTTCTCCCCATAGCTCTAAGCGCCCACTCTTTGCTGTTTCCTCATGACTGGGAGCTTGCTACTTCCCTGAGGCAAGCCATCTGCCTTGGGAGAGCTGCCTGTCACAAGTACTTCCTTTCAGGGAAGAGATCCACGCACTAAGGGTCCCCCTGACATCTCATCTTTATGTTCTTAACTCACACAAAACTAGCCTCTCTCCCCCAGGGTACTTTTTGGGAATGCAGGCAGAGATGGTGACCATCCACCCATTTTAGATTCCATGGACAGAGCCATGTTGAAGGTCTGGTCTGTTTCCTTGTCCCTACCCTTTGCATCGTCTCCCCTGCCTACCCCCTCCCCAGAGGGGAAGGTTTCTATATATTTGTTGGTCAAATGAACAAAACTGCTTTTCTCCAGGTTAAATGTCTCTCCACTGCCACCTCCAAGAACTTGTCCCAAGAGAGTCACCTGCTCTCTGGTCTCTTTGGCAGCCATGCTCTCTCAGAAGCCACTGACCACCCTGAAAGGGTGATGTGTGAGTTCTCACAGCTTGATGAACTGTGAGGCATACAGCATCCCCTCCCCTGGACCCCTGCCTGTCGTTCATGACTGCACAGTTGATGCCCTGATAGTGGACAGTGAACACTGTGTAAAGTAAGAAGGGGGTGGCCTAGTGTGGTGGCGCACATCTTGGATCCCAGTCCTTGAGAGGCAGAGGCAAGCTGATCTCTAGGAGTTTGAGGCAAGCCTGGTCTACAAGGCAAATTCCGGGCCAGCCAAGGGCTACATAGTGGGACCTTGTATCAAAATAAGAAAGAAAATAACAAGCAAACAGCAACAAAAACAGCAAAAGAAACAAAGGAAGGAAAAGCTCTGAGAGTCGTGCTGTGTGGAGGAGGCTGAATGAGGGTGGGCGGGAAGGCAGGCCTGGTGGCACAGGTGTGTAGGTTCCCACTTCTGGAACCAGTTAGGGCAGGTTGCAAGTCACGGCTCCTCTATTCCAGAGAGGTGTGACTGGGGCAGGCTGTGACCTCTCTGGGTCTCTGTCTCCTCATCAATAAATCACACCTACCTCATACCTCCACATTGCGGCTGAAATGCAAGACAAGACCTGGGATGCTGTCGTTAACAGATAACCCAGAACACAGGGAAGGCTGGTGCCGAAGAGCATGGAGGAACTCGAGATGGCGAAGGCCTCTCTGCAGGGAGGAACGCAGCTCAAGTCTCAGCTCGTCTGACAGGGGGTCACCTTGTATAAGTGGCTTTCCTTTCCTGGTCCCCCTCTTTCTTATCTACAGTAATGGAGGGGAGGTTATGCCCCTCCTGAGGTGGCTGGAGGAATCTGTCGTGTGGACGGGAACGAAGTTCCCAGAGTGACGACGGGTCACCTCAACAGATGTTTGTTCTCTGTCCCTTCACAGGTAGGGTGAATGCGTGTGTCTCCCTCTCGGTGAATCACGTGAAAGGGCACCCTGGTTCTTGTAGACAGACACCCAGAAGGGTAAAAAGGGGCACACTTACCTGGGAAGCAAGGGCTACGTGCTTTAAAGCAGCAGCTGGTACCCCAGGCCTTCCCTTTGTCTCCCCTTCCCCACTTCTTCACAGCGATGTTACCTTGGATTTGGGACCAAACACCCGGAAGAAGAGTGCCTAGCACCCACGCATGATCGAAGGCTTGAATGTTTACTGAGTGAATAAACAAGTTATAGAATAAGATCACTCCTTCTTTTCCCCGTTAGCCAGTGCACCTGCGTCATGACTCCTGCATCTGTGGATGATTTAGAGTTAAAAAGATAGATGGTGCATCATGACTTTAATCCCAGCACTCAGGAGGCAAAGGCAGGTGGATCTCAGTGAGTTCGAGGCCAGCCTGGTCTACATAGTGAGTAGTGGCCAGCTAGGGTAACATAGTGAGACCTTATCTCAAACAAATAATTAAAAAATAAATACACATCAATACCAGAAAAAGAATTAGAAAATATAGTTGCTTGAAAAGAGGAAAACCCGGGACTATAGAGATGGCTAAGTGGTTAATAGCACTTGACTGTTCTTCCAGAGGACCTGAGTTCAATTCTCAGCACCTGCATGATGGCTCACAACCATCTATAATAGGGTCTGACTGTCTCTTGTGTGCATGAAGACAGAGTACACAAATACATGAATAAACAAATCTTTAAAGAAAAAGAAAAGAGGAAAACCTGCTGGGCATGGTGGCTCATGTCTTCAATCCCAGCACTCAGGAGGCAGAGGCAGGCAGATCTGTGAGTTCGAGGCCAGTCTAGTCTATAGAGCAAGTTCCAGGACAGCTAGGGCGATTACACAGAGAACCTGCCTACCAAATAAATAGCTAGCTAGAAGAAAAGAGGAAAACCAAGAAGGCTCCCGTGCCATCCTACTGCCCAGCTGTGCTTCCCTCCTGGTAAGGGGCAGGGTAACCATTTGTTATCTGAAATCTTCTAGGTGTTCTTCTAAGCAAATCCACTTAAATACCCATCTAGGTACATTGTTTGGTAGTTGGCCTTACTTTCCTTTCCCCCTAATATTAGTAGGGCTGGAGAGAGGACTTGGTGGTTAACAGCACTTGCTCTTCATGCAGGCTCAGGTCTCAGTGCCTACATGTTGGCTCACAATGTCTGAAATTTAGGTTATAGAGCATCTAACACCCTCTTCTGGCCTTCAAGAACATAAGACACAATCATGAACATATATATATATATATATATATATATATATATATATATATATATATGTGTGTGTGTGTGTGTGTGTGTGTGTATATACATATATATTTATATATACATATATATGTATATATATGCATGTATATATACCAGGCAAACCCTCATACACATAACAAATAACTAAATAAAAATAACAGTATTTTGGATGTATCTTCATGTCATTGAAATATCTTAAAATACTTTTAGATTTTTAGTATCTGCGTGGTATTCTATGAACATTCTGCAAAGGGAACTCTCTTCTCCATGCTGATCTTAAGTGCTCAGATGTGCAACCTCCAGCTACATCTTGTGCCTACCCTTAGTTGGTTCTTTGTGAGGATCTAGAGTAGAATAGGGTTACAGGGCATGTGCACTTGACAGCTTTCCTTTCCTTTCCTTTCTCTCTCTCTCTCTCGTTCTTTTTTTGTTTGTTGTTTTGTTTTTCAAGATAGGCTTCCCTGTGTAGTTCTAGCTAGTCCAAACCTCTATTCATAAACCAGTCTGAATTCAAACTCAGAGATCAGCCTGCCTCTGCCTCCCAGCTGCTGGGATTAAAGGCATTCATCACCACCACCTGTCGAATTTGACAGGTTTTCTTGAGTTCTTTCTAGTTTATTTTGTTTTTGTTTTTTGAGACAGGATTTCTCTGTGTAACAGCTCTGGCTGTCCTGGATGCACTTTGTAGGCCAGGCTGTCCTCGAACTCAAGAGATCCACCTACCTCTGACTCTCCAGGGCTAGGATTAAAGATGTGAACTGCTCACTGCCCGGTTTGGTTTTTGGTTTTGATTTTAATTTTGTGACATGGTCTCATTCTACATCATTGACTGGCCTGTAACTCACTATGTAGACCAGGCTAGCTTCAAATTCATAGAGATCCTCTTTCCTCTGTCTCCAGAGTGCCGGGATTAAAGGTGTGCACCATCCTGGCCTGTTGGTTCTGTTTCTGGAATTCTCCAGCTCTTCCGATCTGCATCCTGCTGACATCCTCCATACAGGTCAACTCCTGAGAGATTATTGAGTGGTAAGAACCTGTATCTACGGGTTGTCACGGAATGTTCCCTACTCTTGGCCTGTTGGTTCTCCTTCAGGATGTTCCCAGTCCAAGGCAAGGGCTCTCTCGTTTGTGTTTGCATCCCCTAAGGCAGTCTTGGCTACTTGCACTGTGGCCCTTTGTGTTCCCTGCTGTGAGCTCCTGCAGATAGTGTTAGCAGCTGAGTCACCCAGGTACTGAAATCCTGCCTCAACTTCCTACATGCAGGGGTTGTAGGCAGGAGGTGTGGCTCCTACTTCTTCTCAATCCTTCTGTAATTTCTGACCAAGAAAAGCAAACATTAAAACATTCATTTCTGTGGACTGGAGAATGTCTCAGCAGTTAGGAGCACTGGTTGCTCTCCCGAAGGACCCAGGTTCAATTCCCAGCACCCACCTGGCAGCTCACAATGGTCTGTAATTCAGTTATAGGGAACCTTCACACTGACATACATGAAGGTGAAACATCAATGCTCATAAAAATAAATAAATCTTTAAAAAATTCATTTCTGTGGGTGCCTCAATCTCCAGCATGCAAGATCTGCAGGCATGAAGTATGGCTCTTGCCTCTTCTCAGTCTCTCTGTAATTCCATGAGTCTTTTCTGACTAAGACATTCATTCTGCTGGGTGGGGTGGCGTACACTCCCAGTACTCGGGAGGCAGAGGCAGGAGGATCTCTGACTTTGAGAATAGCCTGGTCTACAGAGCGAGTTCCAGTACAGCCAGGGCTATCCAGAGAGATGTTGTCTCAAAACAAAGCAACAGCATCTATAACCCCTGTCTCTCTGCTTCTTTCTTAGTGAGGTCAGCAGAGCACCCATGTTGACTGAGGCAAACCTTTATTTTCTTTACTGTTCTGACTTGCCCCACTGCAGGGGGACTGTGTGGGGGTGAGAAGCAGGCTTTTGACGTTGTCTGCCTTTGGCTGAAGGTTTGGTTCTGTTAGTTAGTCTTTTAACTTTGAGCACCTCTCTCCCTCAGTTTCTCTGTCAGCAAGTGGTCAAGAGACATCAGGTTGTTGACTTTGCCGTAGTAATGAAACTCTTTCAAGCCCCCCCAGCCACAGACTAAGAATCACACCACAAAAAGCCCCAGTGGCTTCCTGCCATCATACTCAGAGGGATTCCTGACTCTGCTTCCAAGGGAACTATTTGTTAGTTACCTTAAAATACCACATACTAAATGTTGTACTGTTTTCTTTTTCTTTGTAACAGAGATCTTTCTTTTTCTTTTCTTTTTTTTCCTTTTTGTTTTTTTCTGTTTTTGTGAGTACAGTGTTTTGCCTGCCTGCATGTTGGTGGACTGTGTGCATCCAGTGCCCAAAAGAGGGTTGTCAGATCCCTGGGACCGAAGTTACAGGTAGTTTTGAGCTTCCATGGAGGTCCTGGGAGTCAAACCTGTCTCTTCTGGAAGGGCGGCCTGTGCTCTTGACTGTTGAGTCATCTTTCCAGCTTCTCTCTTATTTCTTTTTAAAGATTTATTTTATTATTTATATATGTGGATGTGGATGTGTGTCTGTGTGTCTGTCCTTGTGTGTACCAGTGTCCGAGGAGTCAAGTAAATGGTGCTGGATCCCATGGAACTGAAATTACAGACAGCTGTGAGCAGCCATGTAGGTGTTAGTAACTGAACTCCGGTCCTCTGGAAGAGCAGCAAGCACTTTTGATGCCAGAACCATCTCTACAGCCCCCTCATTTTATGTTTTGGATAGTGCCATCTTTGGCCTCATTTAGGGCCTGGAAATTATGGCTTATAGGATAACCTAAATAATAACACTACATGGAAATTGTCCTTGTTGAATGGAAGAAAAAGTGAGACACTTGCCCCTGTGTGGCAGTTGGGGATGCTAGCAACAGGGTTGGGGATGGGACCTCCTCTGGTCATGGGGCCGCATCTGTCTCTCACACAAGACAGAGAAGTCAGGTGGCTTGCTTAAGATACCCTAAGTTTCTCCCTTGTCACATTACTTCCCTATGCAGGCTGATGGAATTTTCCAGGGTCCTGGGGCTGGAGGTGACCTTTGTGGTCTTTAGATGTTTGGCAGAGATTACCAGGACAGCAACATCCTGACTGTCAAAAGATCACACTTGGCGCCCCAACAGGCCAAGTAGGTAAGACGGTAAGACTAGAGAATCCCAGGAATCTCAGGCGGGAGATCAGAACACTCCACCCCCAGGCGCCCAGCATTTCCCTTCCTGCCCCTTCTTTCTCTGGTAAACCCTACAGGAAGCAGGCCTTGCTGTCTGCTTCGGGAAGCAGCTCCCACTGAGACAGTTCCTCACCTTAGCCTGGCCCCTCCTCTCCTCTCTCTAGACAGTGAAAGTGGAGCAATCACAGCAATGGTGACCATGCACAGTGTTCATTCCAGGATGCTCCCTGTGTTGACCCCCAAGTTCATCTTCCCAAGAGTCCCAAATGGGGCGCTGGCATTCCTATGTGACAGAATCGGAAACTGAGGCTCAGAGTGGGCACGTAGTTTGGCGGGCGTCCTGCAGTGGTAGAATCCAAGCTCACAGTGGGAGCATTTGGGCAAAAGGATCTGCAGTGTCAAATAATAGGAAGGGTGATCTCAGAGGAAAGGACAGGACAGAATTAGCTCCTGAGATGTGGTTCTGGATTCTGACATAACCTCAGTTTCTGGGTGACTTTGAGCAGGTTGTTTACGCTCTCTGGGCCTTGAGAGACTTCCGCTATGCCACAGGGGTGAGACTAAAAGCTCCCACTCCGCCCTAGCTCATGCTACGTGCGGCAGGCAGAAGGGTCAGGCAGTTGAGGGTGGCTTTTATGCGCTATCTGAGCCACTCATGACCCACCTTGGCACCATGGCCAGTTCTGTGGCCTTAGTTTGTGACAGCAGATTTTATTTAAAGTGAACTTTGCTTGTACTGATGTTATATTGCAATGGGGTACCATGGTGGGACAAAAAGTAACTGGGAAACATTTCTTCAACAAAGAAAAGAGCTTGGAGCTTCAGATGGAAGATTCTGGACAACAGATTTGTCTGTTGACAGCTTGAACTGGGCTCCGGGATCAATTCTTTCTTCTCTAACCTCAGTCTTGTGGTCTGCAAAATGAAGAACATATGCTCACATATATGTTCACACATGCGCAGACACACAGACACGCTCATACACACCCTTCCCTAGGTTTTGGGGACAGAGTCTTTCTGTGTAGCTCAGGCTGGCTTTAAACTCATGACTCTCTTGTTTCAGCGTTTCAAGTGCCGGACTCACAGTTATATGCCATTGTGCCAACAGTATGTTGGCGGTCTTGGGCACACTTGCCCCCAAACGCCTCTTATGGTCACTAAAATGCCACTGCTGCCTCAATTCTTGTTCCTGGTATCTCCTGAGACTTGCCTTGTTCAGATCCCCAGGTAGGACAGCCTGAACTTAGAGATGGGAACTCAGGTGGGCAGAGAACGGGGAAGGGGCACAGTGCCACAAGAACAGGCTGCTCCCTCTTTGGCCCCTAGGTCCACCCTCCCCCAAGTGGCTGGGGGCCTGGCCTGAGATCAGAGGTCCACCAGCGTCAGCCCGCACCCTGCCCAGCGCGTCAGGAGGCGCCTTCTCAGCAAAGAACAATGCCGGTTCTTTGAAGGAATGGGCGGCAGGGGATGGGTGTTTCTCCAAACACAGGGCCTCCTTTGCAAAAACACGCTTTGATTCCCAGGCCCGGAGGCCCCAGGTGCCTGTTGGACGTCAGTCGGGTGGCTGGGGGCTTTGTTTGGCAGGAAGGGGGGCCTTGGGGACTCAGGAACCAAGGCGGGGACAAGCTGGATAGAACTGTAGTGACCTGGGCAGGCGATCAGGGTTCCAAAGGTGGGGGTGGGGTCTGTACATCTCTGGCAGTCCCTCCTCAGCCTGGTCCACTCAGGGCGGTCCCCTCCCCCGGTTCTTCTCTCTTGGGGGGTTGTAACTCTATCACAAATACTGCATGTACAGTTGAATTTCAAGGTTGGCCCTTGGGTTCCAAAAAAAAATTTTAGTTTGGGAGTGAAGTTGGTAAAACTGGAAATCAGAACCCAAGAGGCAAGGTCCAAGGATCCCAGAACAGAGAATCCCCGGATTGTGCACCAAGTCTTAGGGTACCGTGTCAACGGTGAGGGGTCTGACTTGAGTCAAATACCATGCTGGGTGCTGGAGACACCTGAGTCTCTGATTTAACCCCCATCGCCCCTATTGATAGTATCTGAAGCCCCTATAGGGCCTCTGAATGTATCTCTGCTCATGCTTGCTCACCCTGCTTGTCCACCTTGGCCTTGCACATCCAGAACTGACGACACCATGGCCGCATGCTCGGGCAGGGCTGACTTCCAACCTCTTTCAAGCCATGGCTTAAACTCTTACATTCTTCAAGGCGGCTCGCTAGCTTCCACGCACCCCTAATTTGAGTCCCCAGCTCACATTTATTCTCACAACAACCTGCACCTCTTAAGACAGAATCTAGCTACTTAGGGCGCTGTTGACTTTATCAGATCTGATTGAAGATCCACCAAGGTGCTCTGGTCAGTTTTCCTAACACATGTAACTCCACCTAGACTCTGCTAGACTCTAAATATGACTAGCGTTTATAACCAACTGATTGCATAGAGCAGATTAGCCTCCACAATTCGGAGGTGGGGCTCCTCCACAGTCAGTGGGTGATTAAGGTCCAAGCCTGTTATGTCTCCCCAGGGAAGCACTTCTGCTTCAAGATTGCAGCACAGGAGAAGCCCCGACTGAGCTTCTCTTTTGCCAGCCTGCCCTGAGGATTTGGGACTCTGCAGGCCTTCCTTACTGATTTTAAACTTCCAGCCTTGGTAATCACACAGCGTTCTCCCAAGTCTCCAAAGCCCTTACACACACACACACACACACACACACACACACACACACACACACACAGAGAGAGAGAGAGAGAGAGAGAGAGAGAGAGAGAGGAGAGAGAGAGAAGTTTTAAAAATACTTTAGTCGAATGATATAAAAATCTGTTTCTATGTTATAAGTAATTGGATATTGGTAATTTCATATAGTTCAACCTAATATTTACGGAATGAATAATGGACTAGCCATCAGCACCATCCCAAGGTGCACATTATCTTTCATTGAAAGGAATGCTAGGTCCTAAAGGGAACCATGTTCTGAGATGGCTCAGAGGCTAGGAGTGCTGGCTGTTTTTCCAGAGGATCCAGGTTCGATCCCCAACACTCACATGGAGGCTAAGAACCATTTGTAACTCCAGTTCCAGAGCATCCAATACCCTCTTCTGGTCTCTGCAGGCATTATATACTTGCAATGTACAGACATACAGGTAGGAAAAACACCCATATACACAAAATAAAAATAAGTAAGTAAGTAAATAAATAAATAACTAAATAAGGAAGAAAAAAAGACTAGGACTCGGAGAGGTAGCCCTCCAAGGGGGCATATGCCTGCAGTCCCTGCACAAACCTTGGGAGTAGAGGCAGTAGAATCAAGAAGTGGAGGGCATTCTCTGCTACATAGGAAGTCTAAGGCCATCTTGGGCTACATGAGATCCTGTCTTTAAGCAAATCAAAGATTCAGAGAACCGAAGCAGTAGAGCTGAGATTCAATCTATAAACCTGCTCTGGTGCTAACAAATGCCTAAGAAATATTGCTAATATGGCAGCTTCTCTAATTAAGCCACTATGAGCAAATTTAAGCAGAACATGCTATCTCTTTGGAGGGCGGACTTAGTTTCTTAGTGAAATAGTAACAGGAAATTAAGACTGGCCCAAATGCCTTTCAACCACAAGCTCTCAGGCTTTGGGGCAAAGCAATTCCCCCGTGCCCTTCATCCAAGTGTGCCTCAGACTGCCGGTAGACTTCCTTAGGTCCAGAAATTCTGTCCAACGGGCTGGTGACACATCCGGTCCCAGCCCTAGGGGAATCCTGATGGGAACTGCACGGAGGAGCTCTGCTCCCAGCCTCATCCGAGACCACAGGTGACTGGTAGGTAGCAGGTCACAGGAGTCTGGGGCAGAGGTGATCTTGGAGCAGCCCACATGAGTGCAAAAACAGTTGGCCATTTGTGATCTGTGACTTTGGTATCTGGATGGCAGATAAAACATAGGTTAAAACATGGAAACACAATATGCTTGCTTTTATTCTTTTTTTATAGATTTATTCATTTTACTTTACATGTATGAATGTTTTGCCCGCATGCATGCATGTTTTACCTTCCTGCAGGTATGTGCACCAAGTAGGTAACTGTTAGAGGCCCTGGAACTGGAGTTACAGATGCTTGTGAGAGGCTACGTGGGTACTAGGAATTGAACCTGGGTCCTTTACAAGAACAACAAGTGCTCTAAACCATTGGGCCATCTCTCCAGTCCTGGAAAATACGCTTTCTAAAGCTAAATGGGGCCACCTGCGTCAGGGCTTTGGGTTCTGACTAGGCAACAGCGGTCAGTACTGGAACTTTTGGTGGCTAACATTGCCACAGGTCTGGAGATGTGACCGAGGCAGAAAGAGAAGGCGTCCATATTTAGTTCAGGGCCCTGACTACCCTCACCCCTCTAGGAGTCTCATTCCAATGTTGTCCCCCTTGGAAGAGAACCTTATTGCACTAATCCCTGTGGGTTTGCTGCCGTGAACCTATACCTTCACGGCTGAGAACATAAATATGAAAAGAGACCAGCATTTAGGAAGATTGGAAATGACACTCGTGGCAGGTAATTATGATATTTGGAATTTTTGCATAAATTGGTGTTTAACCTAAAACTGTAGGTGATAGGTACTCTGATCCGATTTTAAACAGGTGAAGAAAACCAGGTCCGGGGAGGAGACACAGCCATCAACAGTTCCTGTAAATGCCACTCTCCCTAGCTGTGAAGAGGGTTCCCTAGGGGACAGTTTGGCTTCCAATGGGGAGACAAGACTATTTTCTGGGGGAATTTTTTTCTCTTTATATGCCTTTTTTTAAAATCCCCTCTCTCTTTTCTTTCCCTCCCTCCCTCCCTCTCTCCCTCCCTCCCTCCCTCCCTCCCTCCCTCCCTCCCTCCCTCCTTCCCTCCCTCCCTCCCTCCCTCCTTCCCTCCCTCCCTCCCTTCCTTCCTTCCTTTCCTCCTTCCTTCTTTCTTCCTTCTTTCCTTCCTTGCTTGAATTCTCATGGAATAAACTATGTAGCCCAGGCAGGCTTTGAACTTGTGATTTTACTGCCTCTGCTCTCAGCTCCCAGCTTTGATTATAAGGCATGAGCTGCTATATATAGTTCTACTTATTTAGATTTTGTTTTAATTGTATTTTATTTATTTACTGAACTTGACAGCAGTTGCCTTTACCTGTCGAGCCATCTTGTGGGTCCTATATAAGCATTTTTTAAATAATAGAAAGCAATTATACTTTATTATTATTATTTATTGGCACATAAATAGAAAATTTAGAAAATGTTTCTATATTGAAGCTGCTTGCTCAGATTATTTTTAACCAATAATGGTACGAGATCAAAGAGAACAACAGCCCCAGGGAATCATCCTGAACTTCAACATTCAGGACAGCTTCCTTCCTGCACTGGGGCTCAGCTTTGCCTGGGTCCCTACTGAGAAGTCACAGGGACCTTCAGTATCATCTCGCAGACATTGGTGGCTCCTGAGCCTCTTAAGAGCCATCCACTCTCCCAGCCACCAAACTGTCTCCACTGGCTCACAGTGATCCAGGAGGTTATGCGTACGGGCGCCTCCAACAGCCTTTTCTGTTATCTGGGCTTGAGTGTCCACTTAGGAACTTCAACCTCCTGCCTCTTCCCAGCCTGCTGGGTTACAGTGTGTCCTTAGAGAGAGAATAAACAGAGGAGGTGACAGTGTCAATAAATGTCTCCATGTGGCCTTGGCTAGCACACATGCCTTTCCACCAAGAGACAGGTAAATCTGGACTTGTGGCCTTTCCTACAATGCACACAAAAATAAATATTAAGAAGACAGGAAGCAGTAATAAAAATAAGGAAAAGAACAAAAAGGAAAGGAATGTCCCTTATGGTCTCTGAAAGAGATCTTAAGGAGCCAACTGTATGCAATACAATATCCTGGTTCTAGACCTCTATCGGGAGAGACAGAGCCAAGGTAACATGAATTTCCCATTCACGGACAGACGTATTATGGGAGAAGACCATTTAAAACATTAGTTAATGAAGAAACCTCTAAGACGTTACAGCGAGTTCTGAGTAGAATCAAGAGACCCACACAGTGGAGTTCCTTGAGCGGCTCACGTACTGCTCGCCCGGAAGACTGGAGTTCCACACCCAGCATCCACATCAGGCAACTCCCATCAGCCTGTCACTCTGGTTTCAGAAGGCTCTGACTCTTCTGGTCTCTGTGGGCTCCTTCAGTCATGTGTAACACATGCACACACACACGTGCACACACACATACGTGCACACACACACGTGCACACACACATGCACACACATGCATGCACACCCACATATACACACATATTTGGATACACATGCACACAGGTAAAAATAATACATGCCTTTAATCCCAGCGCTCGGGAGGCAGAGGCAGGTGGATCTCCATGAGTTTGAGGCCAACCTGGTCTACAAGAGCTAGTTCCATGACAGCTAGGACTATTACACAGAGAAACGCTGTCTCACCCCCCCCCCAAAAAAAAACAAAAACTAAAACAAAAACACAAATAAATCTTCAAAAAAAAAGAATGCTGATGAATTTGGAACTATTTCCAAAACCGAGCTATTACAAGCAATAACTAGCTATATTCCAATGGGCCCAATGCAGTCACATTTCTATGTGATTTTTTTGTATTGTTATTAATTTCTCATAATTTATAAAGTTGTAAAAGATTTCAAAGACAATAAAAACATGAAAAATGAGTTGGAAGAGAACTCTAGTTCTAAATATTTTTTATTTATTTCTATGGGTATGAGTGTTTTTGTCTGCATGTATGTCTTTGCACTACATGCTTGCCTAGTGCCCCCCCCACACACACACAAAGAAAGAAAATAAATTTGGTAGCCAGGTGGTAGTGGCACACGCCTTTAATTGTAGCATTCAAGAGGCAGAGACAGGTGGATCTCTAAGTTCAAGGCCAGCTCAGTCTACAAAGCAAGTTCCAGGACAGCCAGAATTACACAGAGAAGCTCGAAAAAACCAAAAGCAAGTAAATAATAAACAAACAAAAATAAATAAATAAGTTTGGGAAATACAATAAAAATGTTCACTAAGCATGGATTCCGGGGGAATCAGCATGGGAATTAGTTGTTTCCTCACTCCATGGTTTTGCTCCTATGGGTGCTTCAGGGGAGAGCAGCTTGCTATTCAGTTAGGAAACCTGGCTCAAGTTCAACCTCATCACTCTGTAGCTGGGTAGCCTTGGGCCATTCACTTCTCTCTGTGCTCCTGACCTATGGCTTACAAAATGGGGCCAGTGAGGATCAATGAGATTACGGGAGGAAATGACCCACCTCAGGTCTGGCACAGGGATCTACAGTTCTCTTCCCCCGTTGGAACACTAACCTCAAGACTCCCTAGGACATGCTATCTTCTCCAGTTGGGAAGACTTTATACTTCAGCTACCTGGCAGCTGAAGATAACTCACCGTACCACAGTTCAGGAAGCCCAAGTGTGAATTGAAGGAACTAGAGAAGAATGCGTCTAGCCCTTCCCCGCTTTGGTATCCCCAGCTTATGAGATGTACCATCCCCATCCTGTTTCAGATGGGTTTCTTTCTGTGTCTCCATCTTTATGTGACCATTTTCCCATCTGGACACCAGGCCTATAGGAGGAAGAACAGACTGTCCTGCATGACTTTCTCTTAGATGTAGCAACACTATTTCTAAATAAAGTCACATTCAGAGGCATGGGGGTTAGGATTTCAACATACCCTTTTGGAGGAGACATAACTCATACCAACTATAAGGAGTGAGGTGGGGACCTTCTAGTCACAGCTTCTTTAGGTGACCAGTCTCTTGGATAGTGGCTGGGTACAATGAAAGTAATAAGACTTGGTCATTGCCCAAGGTGGATTTTTTCAATAGTCCATGTTCATTCTGCACACTGGTAGAACTTTGATCATGTCTCCATCATGGTCTCAAGGCTCTCCCTACCTTATCTTGTTTCCCTTAGTTGTTTATTTATATATATCAGAAAGGGTTTTCCGTAGCCCAGGCTGGCCTCCAGTTCACTATGTAGCTGAGAATGATCTTGAACTTCTGATTTTCCTGCCTTCATCTCCTAAGTGTTGGCATTACAAGTCTGTGCTACCGCACACAGTTTATATAGAACTGTGGATCAAATGCATGACCTTATGCATGCTGAACAAACACTGTACATGCCAAACTATGTCCCCAATCTCTCTCTTCACCTTTCACAGGCCTCATATCCCAAGAAGTGTCTTTCATTCTTTTTTTTTTTTTTTTTTTTTTTTGGTTTTTCGAGACAGGGTTTCTCTGTGGTTTTGGAGCCTGTCCTGGAACTAGCTCTTGTAGACCAGGCTGGTCTCGAACTCACAAAGATCCGCCTACCTCTGCCTCCCAAGTGCTGGGATTAAAGGCGTGCGCCACCACCGCCCGGCGTATCTTTCATTCTTAACCTTGTCTCCTTGTCTGTTTCTGGAGAACCCCAGGGTATATGATTGTTTTATTTATTAGACCACTTGCTGCCCAACCATCCATGAATATTTTATCCCCTCCCACAAGTATATATACATAAACATACTCACACATATATGAAGCGTGATATATGGCTCACAAACATAAGGCTAGGTCTGTGCTGCTAAAATTCTCAATGACTTGGATAAAAGTCTCCGTAGGGGGAACACTGTGGCCATACAATAGATGGTGGACACAAGAACAAGATGGATACAAGAACAAGAGAATTAGCTAGCTGACTTAGGTAACACTGACTCTACAGAGGTGATAATGAAACATATTTAAAAACACAAAAACAGAGAGAGAAGGAGTTCCTAAATGGCTTACCACCAGCAGATAAAGCTTAAATTCCAAAGGTAGGTCTTAACAGAGGAAAGTTTCAGTGTTGACAGCAGTCCTGAGTGCTACAGGTCTATTATACTAAGCTCAGGGTACCGGTTGGGAAACCATGCGCCTTTGGAATACAGAGCAGTGGTAGAGGGCTTGCCTAGGCGTGTGTGAAGCTTTGTATTCTACTCTTCCATCCCATTCCCACCCAAGACCTGACACATAAGATGGAGACAAACAAGATGGGGACATCTACGTGTTCTGACTCTCCAGAATTTTCTGTACTATCAAAAACACGCAGAGGTGACCCACCTTCTCCTAACTTGAGATAGCAACCATCACTTCCGTGCAAGAGGTACCAAAGAATGTTCTCTCCTGCCTGGCTATAGGGGCCCAACAGGGGTTCCCTGTAAGAGGCCACCCTCACCTCCTTTCCTGGCGGCCAGACTGATAATAGAGTCCCGCTGCACTGAGACTCTAACAGGGTCTTATCTGGGAGGAAAGAGACCACACCCCCGAAGAGCGTAGAGACGTAAGCAGCATATAATGTGGCTGGCTGCATATTCATGATGCTATATAAAGAAATCTAGAATTTAAGACTGGGATTTCATGTTGTCATTATGAAGGGGATGGTACAGACTTGATGGTTAGGAAACTTCTAGAAGCATGGAGAAAGTGATAGCCCATTCCAAGCAAGGCTGAAATACCTGGCTTTTGGAGAAAGGGATTAAAAGGTTCAAAAAAGTGGGCAGGGTAGAGTGGGTTTATCATTTGCAGCCGGAAGACAAATCAGAGGGTTATAATCCACAGGAAGGCAAAGAAGAAACATCATTCACCAGTTTACTAGGAATGTAGGAGAGCGGCCCCAGTGGGATTAAGTTCAGTGACAACGTCCTCTTTTGGAAGCCTAAAATGGTATTAGAAGAGATGGTTTCAGAGCATGACTTGTTGACAAAAATGGAGAAAACCGAACTATATGAGCTTGGAGTCTGGGACATGTGGTACGTGCTTACAGTCTCAGGCCTCAGGAAAGGAGGTTGGAGGTGGAGAGCTCAAGGTCAGCATGGACTACGTAAGACTTCCAAGCAACCACCCAAACAGCTAAACAAACAGACAAACACCTAAGGAGTCACAGTTATAGCAACCAACAATATTAGAAAGGTAGCCAAGCAAGCATGGCCTGAGGAGCTGTGGACATGGCTACAGAAGACATCACTACAGGCAAAATAGACGGTACGGTGAGCAGAGCATCCAAAGACAGCAGAGATGTTTGTGTATATACATCCTGGGTGTAAGGAGGTCTGGAGCAGTTGCCCCCACCATCCTAATCTCTTGCTTTGTTTCTGGACCTGAGTACTTAGGCCTTTGTGTTAATAGAAGGGAAACCCTGATACTCAAGAGAGCATGGAGGTCTCCAGAGGAAGGGGCTGAAACGATTAGGATGGTCTGTGGAGGCCTCCCTAGTCTAGGGCTACTGAGTTTAGAGTCAATAGGCCTGGCACGGACACTTAGAGACCCAAAGCATCACGATGGTCCCCTTATTAAAGTGGGGTCATTTGAGTAATGGTTACTAATGGATGAAGTTCAGAGTTCAGTTCATAGCTGGCCACTGAGAATACGAGGTCACTTCCTAGTCATGTCTCTGGTTTCTTGTTACATTTTTAGTATTTATTATCTGTGCAGAGTTGGGGGAGGGAATGGCATATATAAGGTATATAAGCCAAAGCATCCCAGTGGAAGTCAGAGGACAACTGTGGGAGCTGGTCCTCTTTTCCCACCATATGGAACCAAACTCATATCATCAGACTTGGAAGCAAGTGACCTCACCTGCTGAGACATCTCTCTGGCTCCTTTCCTGGTTTCCTAAAGTACAGGTGGTTCGAAATATTAGGAGGCTGGATTAATTCCCATACGAGGGCACTGGCCTATGGAAATAAGATCTCAGGACACAGGAGTAGAAACCTGTGTGGTTTCCCAGGGGCCGGAAAGACAAATTAAGCCAATCGGATCCCAGAGTGAGGCTATAGACAAATTCCATCAAATCAGAGTTCTAAACCCAGCCCTTGCTGATCTGCTGTCTTTACCAGGACATATTAATATGAGTTCAGGCGCATTGTATGCAGACGCCAATTGGATCAATTTTTTTTCCTCTCCAGAAAGGTCACAACGAATCATGTGGGTGTAGAAGGAACAATATACACTCTCAGTTTCACCCCAGAGCTGTGTCAGCTCCCTTGCTCCTCATCACAGTAGAGTCTCAAGAGCACGGGTCACCTGAACATTCCACAGAACATTTCATGGATTCATTACACCAGTGACGACATGCTGTCCTAACGCGTAAAGAAGGGGCCAGCACACTGCAGGTCTTGATAAGACGCGTTCCAGAGGGCGAGGTGAAAAGCCTTACAAAGATTCACAAGACTATCAGTGAGGACACTGTGTGGTTAGGAGTCAAAGGCATGCTGGAATGTTCAGTCCAAAGCAAGGGGTAATGGGTCGGTGCTACCATGTTGGCCTACTGCTACTATTTTGTTCCTGGCACCATAAAGAGGGGGAGGCACTGTGCCAGTTAGGCCTCTGGGTTAGTTAGGCAGCACACACTCCATATCTGGGGACATTTCTACTGCTTGAATGTGGCCTGGGACAGGAAAGCCTCTTCAATAGGCCTTGGT
This sequence comes from Microtus pennsylvanicus, assembly GCF_037038515.1. NCBI lineage: Eukaryota > Metazoa > Chordata > Mammalia > Rodentia > Cricetidae > Microtus > Microtus pennsylvanicus. The sequence goes on along the minus strand of NC_134591.1, from coordinate 52,534,867 downwards.
TGTAGCGTACTTTGGTGATGGTGGCATTAGGGTGGAAACAAATGGCTGTGGTTTCTGCCACTTGGGGAGATCTCAGTTCAGGCCCTCGGGTTCGGGGACAAGGCTGTGCCCCCCATACGGAGCACTGAATTCCTTTCAGAAAACAGTTCCCATGTCCTATGGTGACCATCATCTCTCTGAGGACCATGGAACAACAGGTGAGCATATGTGCTCCGTGGCTCTCTTTGTTGCTTTGAATAAAATACCTGTCAAAATCCATAAAGAATGACCGCACTATTCTGGCCCCCAGTTTGAGGGTATAGTCTATGATGGCGTGGAAGGCATGGTGGCAGGAACTCGAGGCAGCTGGTTAGATAGCATCCATAGTCAGGAAGCAGAGATGAGTGATGGCATCCAGCTCCTTTTCACTGTTTCATCCAGTGTGCGACCCCAAGCCCGGGGAGGATATGTGTGTCCATATTTAAGGTATGTCTTCCTGCCTCAGTTAACTCAGTCTAGAAACTTCCACAGGGGCAGCCCAGAAGTTTGTCTCTTAGGTGAGTCTCGACTGACTGTCAGACTGACACTCAGTTTTGTCCCACCATGTATCTAGGTGTGACAGCATGCACTTTAATCCCAGCACCAGGAGGTAAGCAGGAAGATCTTTGTGAGTTCAAGGCCAGCCATGGTTATATAACAAAACCTTTAAAAAAATAAAAAAGATTTACTATTTTAGTTGGCTGCTTGGTGTGGAATATGCAGCTGTTTTGTTTGCCACAATAAGGAAATAAGGGGGATGGGGTTAGGGGGCTGGTTCAATGGATGAAGTACTAGGACAGTTCAGATCTTCAGAACTCATGCAAATGCCAGGTCGATGTGGCAGCTTGCCTGTAATCCCAGAGCTTAGAGGGCAGAGACGGGGGAACCCTGGGGCAAGCTGGCTAGCCAGACCAGCTGTCTGTGAGGTTCTGATTTCTACTGAGAGACATTGCCTCGTTGCCTCAGTGAATAAGATGGAGAAGGAACCAAAAAGACTCCCAACAATAGCCTTGGGCCCCTACATGTGTGTCACGTATGTGCGTGGCACACCCACACATATGCAGTACCTACACATGGGAACACACATACACATACAATGAGTGTCTGTGCATGTGTGCACACATATACACACGCACATGATTATGCACAAAAGAAAAAACAAGAATGTGTGTGGCGCTAAGATGGTCCTTTTGGGACCTCTGGGACTTACTTGTGACTGAGTCGGGAAGAGTGCGGTTACCGCAGGACTCGAAGCAAAGAGCTCGGCTTTAATACACTTGCTTTCTAGTGTAGACCTGAGGAAGTGTATTCTTCTCTCTGAGCCTCCTTCTCCATTCTAAAACAGAAGGGACAATGCCACTCGCTCTCCCGGGGTGTTGAGGTCAAATGAGACGCTGCATTCAGATGGTCTTGACTTTTTTTTGCCACTCTGTAAACGGCTCTGATAGCTATGGCAGGTTTGCTGCAAACAGGTCCCCGCGGGGATACCATGTGGGCTCCTCTGCCCGGCAGAGGCTCCCCTCTGGCCAGCTAAGGTGTTTCCAGAAGAACAAGGGGCTCTTGGGGGTCCTTTCGTAGTTCCAGCTCTGGACTGACAGAGACTTAGATTTGAACCCTTGTTTTGCCGTTGACTGTCTAGATGCCTTGGGTCAGCTCCTGTCTCTCCGTGCCTTGGGGTTTTTATCTGTAAAATGAGATTTTTGTTTTGTTTTGTTTTGTTTTTTTCTGAGATGATTTCAGGCAAATTGCGCACAGTGGTGCTTGAGACCCAGGGAGTTGGAATTAATTTGCTTACTTAATGTCTTCCTTGAGTAGTTACTTTGTATAAGTCTCTATTCTGTGAACTTGGGCCACAAAGAGAGAACTCAAGTTTATTCATAAGTTAGAATCATTATTTCATAATGGAGAACCTGAGACTCTGGGTGGGGGGGGGCATGAGGTGACTTATCCAAGGTCACAGAATAATTCAAGTGTTGGAACTGAGACTTGAACCCAGTACCCACCTGCCTCTAAAAGCTTCTTGGGCACAGGGCAGGTTCTGGAGCCACCATCATCAGCCAGCAAGTGGCTGAGGACTTGGTAGAACCCTAAAGTCTTGCTGCCTAGTGACTTTGTATTTCCTCACATGGTCATGGAACAGAGGACCAGTGTTTATAGCAACAACATAAGCAACTTTAGGTTACCTCAGAGAAGCCAGGCTTTCAGTGTTCTGTTGGGGGGGCAGTTATGGGAGGTCAAAGGTCATCACAGGCTCTTTTGGGAGTTCAGTCTCTCCCTGCTGGACAGACTCTGGGAGTCAGAAGGGCTTTTTTGTTTGTTTGTTTGTGTTTTAAGACAGGGTTTCTCTGTAGCTTTGGAGCCTGTCCTGGAACTCTCTCTGTAGACCAGGCTGGCCTCGAACTTACAGAGATCCACCTGTCTCTGCCTCCTGAGTGCTGGGACTAAAGGCGTGCGCCACCACCACCCTGCAGAAGGCTCTTTTAGAGTCGGATAAATCCAGGTTTCTTCATGACAGACCGCAGAGCTTTGAGATCTGCTCAAGAGGCCTCACGGCCATCATCTCTGGATTCCTCTCTCCCTTCTCATCTACACCACGTGCCGGTCATTGTCCCACAAGGGCAGATCCTCTGCCAGGAGCTGCCGAGGAACTGTTCAGGGAAAGTCTTCATTTCTAAGACCACTTGTTCTCCTCGGGCCCCTCACCCTACTCTCTTTCTTGGGCATCCAACGAGACATTTTGTAAACTTTCCGGAGTTCCTATTTTGTGCCAGGTTTTCAAGCTGGGTACCCTCTGTAATACCTTCCCCACTGTCTAAAGAAGTATGTCCCTGTTGTCACATTCTTGGGACAAATGAGCAAACAGAAGCAGAGCAGAGGTGAGGAGGAAGAGCAGAGCCTGTGGGGCTGAACTCTTGCTTGAGGTCCCCTCACCTCTTCCCTAGCTATGCAAGGATGGTGGGGTGCCCTGCCTCCCTAGGTTGCTGAGCCTGGAGATCCAGGGGCCTGGCTCACAGGCAGCTGACCAGGTGTAGGAGCAGCAGTAAGTCCAGCTGCTGCAGCTGGCGGGGTCTGTGTTGGATTAGGAGCCTACTGTTTGTATGGCACAGTGTGGAGAAAGTCCGAGAAGTCAGGAGCAGCTCTGACAGCTCCGTGGGGGCCTTTGGGATAGCCAGCTCTCCCTGAGAAGCAGCAGAAGTCATGACAAGCATGCCACTGTGAGTTCTGAAATCCTTCCTAGGTGCCAGATCTCATTTAACCAGGGGGGAGGAATTGCTGGAATTCCCAAGTGGGGGTCTGTTTGACTTCAAAGTTCATTCAGGTCTCTGCCTCTCTCCGTTTCAGGCTTTATCTCCTGTTTGTGTCTCTGTTTCTCTCTCTGCCTTTTTCTCTGTGGCTCTCATCTCTCCCTCTGTTTTTACTTATCTATTTTTATGAAACAAATTTTTTCTACATAGGCTTGGTGGGCCTGATATTTGCTTTGTAGAAGCTTTGAGCTCACCGCAATCCTCCTGCATCAGTCTCTTAGAGTCATGCCTTCTCTTGATGGAGATATGAATATCTACCTGTGAATGACTAATGGATGAACACAGTGTCCTGGCACCAACAAGCCATGTTTTAACCAAACTGCCTGGCTCTGCCTAGTATCCTTGCCTTGTATCCCTGGCTCCTCAGTCCTGCTCCAAACTCTAGGTTTAGGGCTTGGAGTAACATTAAGGCAAAGATGGGAGCCGAGAGTTATCAGGAGGCAAACCCTGAAACACACTGCCTTGTTTTAAGCATGGGAAAAATATGGTACAGTGAGCTTATGACAATCCTAGGCAAATGTCCAGAAATTCCTTGTCTAAGAAAGGATTATTGGGAGCCAAGATGGGTTGACTTAGGTCAAGGCATGACTGAATGCCAGACTTCTCTTGCAGGAAGGGTAGCCAGGGCATGCTGTGGGAAAAGGACCACAGGTTCTGGGCTGTAAAAAGGACTGTGGCGTTGTAAGACATGCATTGATGGAGCGTGGAGAGAGCCCACTAGCAAGGGCCTGGACCTACCACACCCTGGCTCCTTACATAGGAAAATTATAGGCTGCTTTTTATAGCAGAGCAGAGACTGATGCTGCCAAATTTACCTCATGGTCAGCAGTGGAAGAGGGGCCCTGGGCACTCTGGTGAGGAAGATGAGGTACCCTGTGAGGATGGGGATGGATAGCATGCATTTCAGAGAGAGGTAACATTAGTCAGCAAAGCAGCCATGATGTAGAAAAGGCTCTGAGTTTGCCCAGAAAGGAGAACATCAAGATTGTTTCAGACACTTAAAGGCCAAGGCAGGAGGATCTTGGGTTCAAGAAAAGCCTGGGCTATGTAGTGAGACCCTGCCTCGGCACGAAGGTCTGCAGGATAAGGGGCTAGGTTCCTTGTCGGACACTGATGCTCCGATCACTTTGACTGTAAAGCTTTTTTCTCCTCTTCCTCCTCCTCCCTTTTCTGGAGCAGGGGTTTTCGAAACGTTTCCCTGTGTAGCCCTGCTGTCTTAGAACTAGCTCTGGAGACCAGGCTGGTCTCAAACTCAGAGATTTACTGTCACCCCTCCCACCCCCACCCCAAGTGCAGGATCAAAGGCATGTGCCACCATGCCCAGCTTGTAAAACTTGTAAAGCTGTCTCTCACACTTACGTTTGAAGATACATAGGGAAATTTTTGCCAAATCATAGGTTGGCCAGGGTCTTTGTGGTTGGTTACAGTCCCCTGGCCAGAGCAGAAGGAATGGCTTGACTGTGGGGTGACCCACAGCATCAAGCAGTGTGCTGTGTGTTGGATTGGCAAACATTCTCCTCCACCTGCAAACATTTAACCTCCAGGAATGTTTTCTGAGCTAATCTGTTTATTGTAATGCACACAAAAACAGAATAAGCAAAACTAAGCAAAAACGCACACATATACAAACCCCCACAAGTAAATGAAAATATAGGCCAAAAAAAAAAAAAGGATAAGAAATCCCTGGGGCACTGAGTGCTGGTTACGAGTAGATGCTGTGTCCATAGAGAAGTTACTACAAAGGTCTAGGGGACCGGTTCCTTCACAGTGATGATGCTCCATTTGGGTCTGGGAGTTGTTCACGTTGAAGGGAAAGACTGTTGACTTGGGCAGAGCCTCCAGGGGCTGATGCCATTCTAGAGTGAAAAACGAGCAAAGGGTGGAGTCGCAGCCAGATGTGCCTCACATGGGTCCTGATGTTTGCAGTGCCTGAAGATGTGCTATCTTAGCTTCCTAACATGGAGGGAAAGGCCTCAGATACCAACTATCTCGTTTGCACATTAGTGCAAACTTGTCCAGGTGGCTATCAGCCAGCTGCTTGGCTCAGCGACAGCTCTTACAAGAAGCAGCTCAAAGCAGAGTGAGTGCTGTCAAAACAGTCACATTAATCATCATTAAAGTACCGGTTTACTTGGATTCATGAGAATCAGAGCATGGGGAACCACATATCCCAGTGCGCTTCAGTGACCGTAACCGTGTCTGCTCCGGGTGTGCCCTGCACAGAGCACAGAGTGCAAACGGGAGGAGTGTGTCTAAGTTGTGAGAGAAAACTCCTGCCAGATGCCTCCATGACCCCCATCTGCCCCGTACTGCTCTCTGCTTCCCTCCTCCATACAGCCGAGTCAACCAAAGCCTCAGACTGGAAGATTACAGTTCAGATTCTGGGGTCTTCACCATTGATCACTCCCTAGTTCTACCACTTACTATGGGTGACCTTGAACAGCTTAATTCCCTTGCGTGTTTCTTTATTTGAAAGCAGGCATAATATCACTTCATAAAGTTAGAGCTTTGGTTTTTGAGCTGTGATTTATGGTGAAAAAATATGTTTTATATCAAGAACTGGCTTGCACATTTATACATATATAACTATATGTGTGCATATGTATAAATAGAAAAATAAAAATTTCCAAAGAATTCCCGATCTAGTGACAACCTAGATCTCTTCCATTCCATTCAATTCCATCCGATTCCATTCTTTCATTAAGCAAATTTTGACTGAGAGCCACGACGTTAGTTTGATGGACCTAGTGACATAATTCATTGTCTACATTGGGAAAGCACTGGGCTCCAGTTGGAATAACACGGTTAGTTTCAAATATAGCAAATTTCTCACATGCCATCATGTTTATAGAGATCTGCATTCCAGCCTGGGTGGTGGTGCACACACAGATCCCAGCACTCAGAAAGATGAGGCAGGAGGATTGCTTGGGCTTTCTAGACAGTTCCAGGAAGCTCTCAACCCATCTTCCAAAAGAACCGCTTCAGACTTGAAGGAGTCCAGACGAGAATGTCTTCCATCCTTTCACTTCATTTCTCTCTCCAGCCCTCTCCCTGCCTATTCACTCATTATTGCCTAGCTAATTTCATTAATTCATCATTTACCTCTGTGTGTGTATGTGTGTGTGTGTGTGTGTGGCATTCATGTGACAGTCTGAAGACAGGTCAGTGGATTCAGCTCTCAAGAGCCTTTGCTCTCGGAGTCATCTTGCCTGGCCACCATTGTTTACAGACTTAAGCTCTAAGAGGTGTTCTAGAATCTTCTATGTTCTATAAATGATGGGAAAGAGGAAATGAGTCCATTTCTTGCAGTCCTCAAGAAATGGCAATTTTAACTGTAAGTGACAGATGACAGTTGCTAGCGCCTTCCAATCCTGTGTGTGTCTGGACTCTGGGCCTGGCTGCCCTTCAAGGCCTCTCTGCCTTGGAAACTGGTCAGAGGACAGAGAAAGGAAGCCACGAGGAAGTTTTGGGTATTTGTGGATGGGCAGCTGAAGCCAGTCCTCCATCTCCTGCTCCACTGAGCTTGGCAGGTTGTTGAGCCACTATCTGGGCTGTTAAGAGAGTATAGAGGAGACCATGTGTCTTGGGTTCTGGGTCTACACTTTATAGCCAAAGCAGCTCTGGTATTTTATGCTATGGGCTCCTTCACCGGGCTTATTTTGAAAGAAGAGCCCCCTACCTTCTCCCCCTCCCTAAAAAGTACAAAAGAACATATTCCATTGTTGATGGTGAATACTTTTCTTAATCCCTAAACTAACTCATTAAAGTCTCGTGAGTCTCAGAAGCAATCTAGGACTCAGAGGGTCAGTTTTTCCCTTTAAAAAACAAACCCATTAGAATTACAAGCTAAGCCTTCGGTTTGCACTTAAACCCAGGTGTAATTGAGAGAAGGGGTTAAAGAATGGCCAGAGTGTCCAGATAATGGATTGGGATGCTGTTCTGTGCAGATGGCTTTGGCCCTCATTCCAAGCAGAGAGTGGCGCCTTCGGGCTCTGCCTAGAGTGGTGGTGGGCAGGGTTGCTGTGGACAACTAGTTTTTCAGGTTTGTGTTGTTGGAAGCTTCGTTTTATTGAGGGGACTGCACTGGAGAAACATAGGGAGGAATGAGTTGGGTGGGTGGGTAGACCTCGAGAAGAAACAGAAAGATCCCAGAAAGCAGACCCTCTGGTCCCTTCACAGAGATGGAGTCAACCCCAGACCCCCAGAATCCTTTGAGCCTCTCTTTGAAGTCAGTGGTGCCGTCAGCTTTGGCAGGAGGTGGCATTGGGGTTTTAACGTCTACAGTGTTTCTCCAACATTAGAATGTTCACCAGTTACCTGCGAATCCTGGTCCTGATGAGAGCTCAGAGCTCTATTTCTAGCAAGATCCCAAGAAGACTCATCCTTAGACCACACTTTGAGAAGCAAGGAGCCAAAGGGCTTCCAGATTCTTACATTCCTAAAGCAGAGAGTCCCAACAATAACAGACCTGGCCCTTCTCATCAGCAGAGCTTGAAGAGATACACCATCAGGTTTCATTTTCTTTGGAAGAATCTACACATTTGAATTTGTGATTCTGAGCTCAGAACTGCTGCCCAGGTCAAGATTTTTCTTTAGGGGAATTTCAGGGATGCAGGTCTTTAGTTCTAGGGTTCAGTTCAACAAGTGGAATCTATCTCACCTTTATAAGGTGAGAAATTCCATGGGCATTGTTCATTGTTGAGGATTCTCTGAGAAAATTCTGGGCCTGGGAGTTAGAGGCCTGGTCTCCTGGGTTAAATCCCTTTAGATCCTTATCTTGATTTCTTCGGTTGGAATTTCATCTGCTCCTTATCTTGAGGTTGCTTTGGGGCACAAAATCCCCTGTAGGCATTCCTCTTTAAACCCACCAACAGATAAACAAAGGGCTAGGAAAAACAAACATGGTAACACTCCTCTGGGGCTCTATCTTCTGGAAGCAGAGTCTGAGTCAGCTGCACTGGGTGACCTGGTCATCCTCCATCTCCGCTTCCTTAACTTCCTTAATGTTCTACCTACATGTATAAATTATTTTGTAAAGAATGGGTAAAACTCTTGCCCGGCGGTGGTGGCACATGCCTTTAGTCCTAGCACTCAGAGGCAGAGGCAGGTAGATCTCTGTGAGTTCAAGGCCAGCCGGGTCTACAAAGAGGATTCCAGGACAGCCAGAGCCGTACAGAGAAACCGTGTCTTAAAAAACCAGAAAAGAAGCCGGGCGGTGGTGGCGCACGCCTTTAATCCCAGCACTTGGGAGGCAGAGGCAGGCGGATCTCTGTGAGTTCGAGACCAGCCTGGTCTACAAGAACTAGTTCCAGGACAGGTTCCAAAACCACAGAGAAACCCTGTCTCAAAACAAAACAAAACAAAACAAAACAAAAACAGAAAAGAATGGGCAAAACACTAAACAAAATAACACACAAACAGACCAATAAAATCCCCCACAAAAACAAACCAACCAAGCAACCAAAAAAAAAACAAAAAAACAAAAAAAACAAAACTAAATCTAACCTTCCCAGTCTAGTCCTCCCCGGAAGTTAGAAAAACATTATTATTTTCTATGCTAAGGCTTGAATCCAGGGCCTTGACCCATGCTAAGTAAGAGCCCTACTCCTGAGCTTCAAGGAAACAATTCTTACAAAAGAAAAAAGTTTTTTTAAATTATATATATGTGTAATGTTTGTGTCTGTATAGGATAGGTTGAAGCCGCTGAAACTGGAGTTCTAGGTGGTTGTGAGCCACCTGAAGTGGGTGTTGGGAACCAAACTTGGGTCTTCTGCAAGAAAAGTAGGTGCTCTTAACTGCTGAACCTTTTCTCCAATCCAAGAAACCATTTCTTTAAAAAGTTTTATTATTTATTTTATTTGTATGACTGTTTTGCTTGCATAAATGTATTTGTATTGTGGTATGTGTATGTCAGCAGAGGCCAGAAGAGATCACTGAGTCTCCTGGAGCTGGAGATAGAGATGGCTGCTGAATGACCATGTGCCTGCTGGGAACTGAACCTGGGTTCTCTCTGCAAGAGTAGTCAGTGCTCTTAACTACAGCCACATCTCTCCAGCCTCCAAGAAAACTTTTTTTTTTTCCTGAGACAGGATTTCTCTGTGTAGTCCCGGCTGTCCTGGAGCTTACTCTGTAGACCAGACTGGCCTCAAACTCAGAGATCTGCCCGCCTCTGCTTCTGGAATGCTGGGACTAAAGGTGTGCGCCATCACCACCCGGCTTAAGAAAACAATTCTTAAACTGGACACTACCTCCGTCCTACAGATTGGAGGACATTTGTTAATGTCACAGCGTTCAAATCAAATAGTCCTCGCCTAGAAAGTAACAGTGTCTCATCTGATGACTGTTTGGTGCTTTCCCAGAGATCTAGCATTAGTTAGACTTTGCTTGTGCTGGGGGCACCGGCTCATTGAACCCTCAAATAGGTGCCAAGAGGAGGTGTCTTATCTCCTGTTATTCTTTTTTTAAAAAGCTGCAAGATCCACGGTGGCAGTAGGCAGCAGAAATGCTGTAGGTCCCAAATGGTGGCGGCGGGCCATGTGGTGGCAGGCAGCGGGCCCTGGGAGCAGCCAGTCCCAGGCAGCGACAGCTGCTGGTCTCAGAGCAGTGGTGGTGGGCCATGTGGCAGCAGGCAGTGGGCCCCAGGCAGAGAAGGCTGTTGGTCCCCAAGCAATGGCTGGTCCAAGGCAGGGAGACACATGGCGGGCGGGCAGAAGACAGAAACATGGGTAGACACGACATGCAGGGTGAGGTTGAATGTTTATTCAGGGGGTTATGGAGGAGGAAGGATGAAGGGGGGACAGAGAGAGAGGGAGAGAGAGAGAAGAGGAGAAAGAGACAGAGAAGGAGGGAAGCAGAGAAGTGGGGAGAGAGGCAGAGCGAAGCTGCCTCTCTGAGAGGAAGATGGAAAAGAGAACGAGCTCAGGCCTGAAGCTGAAGATCAGCCTGCCTCAGCGGATGGGGAGGGGAATGGGTGTGGCTTGTCTCTTAAAGGGACCAAAACCATAACATTCCCAGGTCTTCCATATAATAAAAAGCTCGCACGTCAAGGAAGCAGAAAAGGAAGGGCCCAAGATGGCGGTGGGCAGGTCAGAGGTAATGGGAGTGGGCGTGGCTTGTCCCTTAAAGCGACAGGAAAGCACAACATCTCATCCATTAATATTTAAGCAAATGATCCTTCTGCTTAAGAAAAAGCTGTAAAGCTAGGAGGTGGAAGGCAGAGGCAGGTGGGTACCTCCCCCCCCCAAAAAAAAAAGAAAAAGAAAAAGCTATAGAAACAAAAATATACATATTGACAACTTTTTAAATTTAGTTTTTGCTTTAATTGTTTGAGGTCATACAGGGAAATATTATTATTTGCTTCCTCACTCTTTACATTTACATAAAGTTGTTTGAAAGGAAGAAAACTGAGCTCTGGTTCCTCTGGATGATTACAGATGGCCCCGAGAGTTACTGCATGTGCCCCCTTCCCAGCGTCTGTGGCTTGGGACTAGGAGACCTGCAGTAGGAGAGTACTGGGCGGAGGTGGTAAGAGAGCAGCTCTGTCCTCCGCAGAAATGTCTCTCCTTGGATTCTCAGTGATTCTGATGGCAGGAAGGGACAGCAAAGGGCTTGGGAGAATCCCAGGATGTGCCGAGAATGGGAGCTTGGATGTGATGTGCTGGGGTTGGTGTGTGCAGAGGTTCAGGGCAGGGCTTCTGCCTCGGCTTGGAAACTAGGGGCTTGTTCAGGAGGGCCAGTGCCCGGCACACCTGCAGCAAGCTCAGCCCTTCCCTTGTTGGTACGAACTAGGCCTGGGCCTCTGTCAGAACTTTCCAGGCTCTACGCCTCAGTTTCCCGTATCGAAAAAGATTGTGTGGATGCTCAGATCTGAGACTCTCCTGATCTGAGGGTGAAGGAAACAGCTTTTCCTTGGAGACTGTGGCCTGTTTGCCTTATGGGGTGTGAAGTGGACACACACACACACACACACCACACCACACACCTACCTCTTTGCCAGATGCTGGGAATACAGAAGCGAGTGACAGACACAGTTCTTGGATTTATTCTGATGGAGCTGGCAGAAACTCAGAAAGAAGAGATTGAACAAGCAGCCAAATGGTGGTTACTGCTTACGGAGGTTAGAACAGAGATCGAAACGATGATGATGAGCCCATGTTTAAAGGGCAGAAGAGAATTCCAGCACATACGAGGCCACCTACAGGCAGACACAGACTCGACTGGTATGTGTGAGGGACAGCAGGAGGCTGAGAGACACAGAGGTGAGAGAAGGGGCCTATGTATAGAGTCCTATTAGAAGGCAAGAGACTGGACTACGTAACCCCTTTTATTCTTATGTAGAAATCACACACACACACACACACACACACACACACACACACACACACACACACACACACAAGCATGGGGAACTTTGGTTTCAGTCAGGTAGAGGCCTCTGCTCTTCCTCTGCTGGAACTCTGTGGCAGACCACTCAAGCTAAGGAAAATGGCTCCCCCTCCACCCTCACTGGTGGGGGACATTAGGGTCTCGCCCAAGAGAGGAAGCCCTGCTTCCTGGTTTATGTTGAGATGGGAAAGACTTAGCCAAGAACAATGGCATTTTTGCAAAACACCACTTTGTTCTGGTGAGACCAGGAGGGGGTTTCCTTCGGGACCTAGCCTGGTCCCACTGCCCCTGACCTGCCAACCACAACAGCCACACCGCGTTCTCTGGAGCAACCTTTCATCTGAGGTAGCTGCTCAGAAGCCCTGGCTGGCTTAACGCTTCAGACTCCACGGTGCCTGGAGGACAGCAGCTCTGAGTTCACGCAGGTCTTCCTGGCAGATGTTGACTTCAGGGGTCAAGGTTCACAGCATGCAAGCCAAGCACACCTGACTCTTCTTGGTCTTCCAACTCAAGAGAACCTTCTGGAGAAAAGGGTTCAGACCTGTTGGGAGGTGTCTCAGTTCCCCAAAGTCTGTAGAGTACCAGAGTTAGATGCTATCCCTCAGGCCTGGGAGGTGACTGAGAGGTGTTTCTCAAGACCACACAGAGATTAGGGTGGAAGCCAGGCTGGAATCCAGGGCTTTGGCTCTTAGACAGTGCTCTTTTCGTGAATGGGTTTACTCTAGAGGAACAAAGTTTGGGGAGCAAAGGAAAGCATACATTGGAGGAACAGATAAGTCTACCATGGTCCAACATGTATGGTGGAAGGCAGAAGGGTCTGGCAGCATCGAGAGTCAGGCTTCTTGATATCACAAGCAGCGGGGGCTGGCTCCCAAAAATCACCCCTGTGTTTTCCAGGCATGCATGACTCTTCCCCAGTGAATCGCTTAGTGGGCCAATATAGTGACACAATTGTGTCTATTCAGAGGGAGCCATTGATGGGAAACAAGAGAGCAAGCCATTATAGAGCCAGGACAACAGGAAGAACTTTGCATTTATCCAACCACTGTTTTCTGCCCTGCAGAGAAACCGGCAGAGCAAACAGAACAAATGGCAGGCTTCTCAAATAGCTGGTATGTGATGGTTTTAGTGATGCAGGTGTCGGCAGTTACGGCAACATAGTATCAACAGCGGCTGGTGGCAGTGGCTGGTGGGGATGCAAGCCTCGTTGGTACAGTGGATGATGGATGGTGGGACAGTAGTGATAATGATGACAGAGGTGGGCGCAATGATGTCGCTGCTGAGGAGAGTGTGAGAGCAACGGTGGGCTGGGGTTAAACGGTCGCATTTGGGTGGCAAAACGACAGCGGTGACATGGTGGGTTTGGGGAGAAGATAGAGATGTTGATTCAAGTGATCTTAATAACACAAGATGGTGGCAGAGCTGGTGGCAATGTTTTGGATGGGGTTGGTGACGCTTGCTTGTCTTTGTGACTTCAGTGGCTTCTGTATGTCCTCCAAAGAGTTCATGTGTTGGGGACTTAAAAAAAAAGAGTGGGATTTAGAGCGGGGTCTTTGGGAGGTAAGCAGGATTAAATGGTGTGGGGAGAGTGCAGCCCCAAGGTGCCACTGCAGCTTAAGGAGAAAAGGGGGGGGGCTGTAGGGCATAGAGATGCACAGCTGTAATCTGGGCAGTTAGGATGTGGGGGCAGGAGGATCGCGAACTCAAGTCTAACTTTGGTTGCGCAGTGAGGTTGAGAGCAGCCTGAGTTTACGTCAGGATGAGCCTCTGGCCCAGCCCATGCTAGCACGAGTCTTGCTGTGCCATGGTGCAGAAAGAAAACTCTCCCTAGATGCCCAGTAGATGTCAGGGCCTTGTCCCTGGACTTGCTTGCCTCCGGAACTGGACCCAGATAAACTTGTATTTTCATAAGTTGTCTGCCTGTCTCAGATATTTCATTAGAGCAACAGGAAATGAACAAAATGGCATCAGTGAAAGAGGAAGGGGGTGTCTGCACCAACGGCGAACTCGCTGTGGTGGTGATGGTAGTGGTCATTGCAATGGCGTCACTAACAGGGAGGGTGGAGACAGAGACGGGCACCGAAAGTGGTAGTGACCATGAGCCGACCACAGCTCCCCCGTTAAGCTGGTGATACACAGAATATGGGGACACCGTACCACCTTTTCTGAGCCCAGCTCACGTATTCCCTCCTGGACAACATTCCTTCTCAGTGCAGGAGAGATGTCTGTCTTCTGGGGGCCTGAAGCGGGGGCACGGTGATGAAGAGAAACAGATCTGAGCCTGGGAACAAGGACAGAGGGGGCTGCTCACATGGGAGAGAAGGGAGGCAGAGAAGAGGCATGAGAGGTATGTCAACGGTGGGGCCCTGCACTGGGGTGGCAGAGGCTGGTGGCGTGCAGGGGCTCACGTAGCTGCTGGAGCCGGGGGCTGTACTTCCTGCTGACTCAGCACAGCAGGCTGGGACCAATTCTCCCAGGCTAATGTGTCTTCTCCCTAGGATTAACTCACACAGCTCTGGCTGGGAAAGGGGGAAGGCCCAGCCTCTCCCATTACCCCAGGCTTAGGGAATTTTTTTTCAGAAGGTCTGGACAGACCATGGAGCCAGCAGAGGCAGTGACTGGCCTTGCATGTCCTGGGTGTCCTCAACTTTATTCTTAAGAGAGTCCCATTTGGCTGGCAGGAAGCCAGGCTCCCCAAATGGTAGAGCTACCCCATCCCACATGTCAGGTTTTTCTGGCGTTCCTACCGTGGTTCTGCTTTGCAAAAGGCACATAGCCCTGGGGCAAAGCGAGTAAACACAAGTCAGACCACTGAGTCTCATTTTCTGGGTGTGCCGTGCTCTACCGTACAGCTGCATCTCCGGTCATCTGGAAGGGGCCATGCTGCTCCAGGGAGAGGGTACAAGGTGACTAAAGACGGGCTAGTACGGGGCAGACATCCAGAGGGTGGATGGTTCATGCTACTATCAGGCATGGGGCAACTCTGAGAAGATCTTTAACTTCTTCAGCCTCAGTTTCCTTACCCAGCTAAACGACAATATTCTTAGCACGCTCTCCCGATCCCGATATGGGAGTTAAAGAGGTTACAGGGATAAAGTATCCTGTTTGTACTAAGTACCCTGTTTGCAGTACCATGCTAACGCTCACTGCTGTCCTTCTTGCTGCTGTGGCACAAAGTTCAGACCAAAGCCTTTCCTGGAGCAGTCATATGCCACTTAGTAGCTTCTCGGTCCCTGAGGTTCTGCTATCTTGAGAATTCAAGACCTCGTGACAGCCTCTGCTGCCTCCAGATAAGAGAAAGCACTCCTCAGCTGCTCAGGGTGGATGGGTTCAGCAGAACTGCTCCCAGCCCTTACAGGCTTGCCTCTGCCCCAGCCTGGGATGTGTGACCATAGGGGCAGAGAACATTCAAGAATGTTCTCTGCAATTCCTCCTATGTTGAGACTTCTATGGAATCTTCTTTGTTCTATTTCTTCACCCCTAGTTTTCGTTTTTTAAAAAAAATCCCCCCCCCCTTGAGACAGAGTGATGGATTATAGGTTAGGTTGACCTGGAACTTGCTATCCTCTTCTGGCCTAGTTCCCCGTCTTCCTCTCCCCTTTTTCCTTCTTTGTCCACTCCTTCAGTCTCGGGAGCTGCCATGGAGCTTGTGGGAATGGAGCTCAGTTAGGGCCCTCTTGAATGATTCTGTGCGTGCATGCGATTTGACAGGGTGGCCCAGGCCACGCAAGCTCAGCTTTTCCCTGCCCTAAAGCGAACTATCAGCAGCAATATTGACCAGATGCAGTGATATCTTCAGTCGGGAAAGAGGTCAGAGTGGTTGAGTCCACAGATTGGATTGTTTTGTGTGTTTGTTTAGATATCAGGTGCACAGCGTTGTTTCACACCCTCCCTTACCAGTCCTTTGCTTCTCAGCTTCTCATTTCCATTCCTCTTCTTATGAAGTGCATGTCTGAGCCGGGCACTGCGGTACTTGCCTGTAATCTCAGTACTTGGGAGGTTGAGTTAAGAAGCAGGAGGCAAGGTTTTCCTTGACTAGTGAGTTATAATAGGATAGCCCGGGTTATGACTCAAGTCTTCATGAGAATCTGACTCAAAAACAAAACAAAACGAAAATCAAAAAACCCAACAACGACAAAAGCAAAGCAAAGCGAAACAAAACAACAAAAAACCAGACCCCCTTCCTCCAGCAAAGGGACCGGAGAGAATAAGATTTAAAAACATCGACTGCTCTTCCAAATACCTAGGTTTAATTTCCAGCACCCCCATGGCAACTCACAATCACCTGGAACTTTTAGGTCTAGGGTATCAGACACTCTCTTCCGGCATCCACCTGCAATGCTCATCTGTGACGCACAGACATATATTCAGGCAGAAACATTCATACATATAAAACAAAAATAAATTAAAAACTCCAATCATAGAGATACATTTTGTCTCTATAAAATCTGCACGAGTGGGTTGGGGGGGGGTCTTTGAAAAACTGGCATTGTGTCACACGGGTACTTAGTTGATGCTCTTCTGCCTCGGCACCATGATTTGATTCATAGATCCCCTGTCTTGTCATATGTGGATAGCTCTTTTCTGATTGGTTGCTGCGTGGTGTGTTATCCAAAGCACATGATGCCTCACACTTCATCGCCCCAAGTGACAGACACATCTCCACCACAGCCTAACGGAATTACGGAGAGGACGGCATAGAGAACCCTTAATCCCAGCCTGCCTGCAGTTAGCGTTTCTCAGTCAGCAGCTGTTCCTAGTGTGTGATTACTGTTTATGCTCTCGGCCGCGGCACAGCTGAGACCTTAACAATCGGTTGTGTGAGCTCCCTCATTTATACCGCCATCAGCATCATTTGCTCTTTCACAGATCACTGATGCGTGCTGTGATTGGTGGCCAGAGTGCCAGAGTCAAGACAGGAACTTCATATGGCCCATATCCCGGCTGTGCTCTTACCCAGGGAAAGAGACAATTTACGTGGGGGTGGGGCGGAGGGAGAGGTGAGTCATAAGGAGTCGGTAGCAAGTTCCTCTGGGTTTGGGGGTGGAGGGTGGTGGCAAGAAAGGCAGAGCCTCCTGAGCAGGGCTTCAAGACAATTGGTGCTCTCCAGATGGTTAGTGGAGAGAAAGGAGCGGGAAGTGATGGCCAGGTGGAGAATACCGTGTGCGAGGGCTTAGAAGCACGCAGCTAATGTGCAGGCTTAGGAAGCTTGACGAGCGTCATGGCTGAGGCCAGGGAAGGGAATGGCAAGTGACAGTGGCCAACACTGGTTGCATTCTTAGTACACACCAGACCCTCCTCTACTCCAGCAACCAACTTAATGTGGTGTGTGTGTGTGTGTGTGTGTGTGTGTGTGTGTGTGAGAGAGAGAGAGAGAGAGAGAGAGAGAGAGATATGCAAGCATACACGTGTGTGGGGGGCTAGAGCAGGATACGGAGTGCCCAGCTCTATCACTCTCTGTCTCTCACTGAAACTAGAGCTAGGCTGGTGGTCAGCAAGCTCCAGAGATCCTACCATCTCCGATGCCCACAGAGCTGGGATAGTAGGCCTCTGCATGGCCTGGTCCAGCTTTTTTTCTGAATGTTCAGGACTGAATTCAGGTCCTCATGTTTGTATAGCCACCTCTCTAACCTGAACAACAACTTCTTCTTCTCTGCTTTTTTTTAAATTTAAAGACAGGGTTTTCCTGTGTAACTCTGACTGTCCTGGAACTCACACTTTAGACCAGGTTGGCTCTGAACTCATAGAGATCTGCTTGCCTTTACCTCCCAAGTGCTGGCATTAAAGGTATGGACCACCACTACCTGGCTATGAATATCTTTTAAGTCTCTTTCTCTCTCCTTTAAGGACAGGGGCCCCTGTAGCCTAGGGTAGCCTTAAATTCCCTGTGTGGCTAAGGATGATCTCCTGGTTCTCCTGCTTCTACATCCTAGTCAGCATCAAACATTTTGTTTTTGTTTTTTTTAAAGCCACACAATCACCCAATGAAGGCACAGGAGTGTGCGGTTATTCTCGTTTTACAGGCAAGGCTATGGAGTCCAGGGACGTTAGTCATTTGCTCAGCTTATAAACACAGAGTACAAACTCAAACAGTGGGTCAGGCGGATGGAGACTGGAGATCATGAGACAGATCATGAGTTCCTAGAAGAAAAAAGGTAAGGAGGCCCTGAGACTGCTGATGCCCAATGGAGGGACGAGGAAGAGGCAGAGGGAAGTTGTCCTGAGGAGCTAGGAGGAGTCGCTGTGGGTGTGTGAGACTATGAGGTGCTAGTGGGTATAGGGGCATCAAGGTCTGCATAAGGGTGTGTGTGTGCAGGGGGTGCTGGAGTGTATTTGTGTGTGCTAGGGCGCTTGTGCTTGCTTGTGTCCATGCCATACTGTGTTGTCTGTATGTCTTTGTGTGGGAGCAGGAGAGAGAGAGAGAGAGCGCACACACACGCGAGAGCAGCTGAGCATGTGTCCCTGTGCTGTGGGTGTGCGCCGTGGTGTTCCTACCACAGCTGGGGCCCCAGGAAGTTGTCGAAGCCCATCATCCTGGCCGAGTGTGAGGGGTCTCTGGTCTTGGCTTCAGAAGTTGGATGGGCACACATCAAAGACAGCCTGAGCCCGGGGTCAGTGAGGCAGAATAATTTAATGAGGCTGCAGGAGAGAGACTTGGCTGCTGGGGGGTTGGGAAGGATGCCAATCTGTGGCTAGGGCTACTCCCAGGTCCCTCTGCCCAGTGTCTGAGGGCTGTGTGGGCTGCGGAGGGAGAAGGCTGGCTGTTCTGTGAGCTTGAAAGCTCCACCCTTATGCCCTCCCTGGGCACTGGGAAAACGGCATCTGAACCAGGAATGCCAATCTGGTCTCCAGGAGTCTCAGAGGACTGCAGGAGAACATGCACACCATAGCTGAGGCGTTTGTGGCACTTTGATAAGAAATGGAATGCACAGAAAATCATTTTAGACCCGTTGACCCAATTCACTGGCCTTCCTTATAGAGGCAAAACTCAGAACCAGAGCAAGACAGGGAATTCCCTAAGGCCATTCAGCAGAATGGAGATCAGACTAAGAATCCAGAGCTCCTGAGTCTGTGTCCAGTGACCTTTCCACACTGTAGGACCAAGACCATAAGTCATCAACATGGTTGAATGACAGGCTGCTAATTTGGTGGCCTCTCTTGTGCCCTGGTCATTCTCTTTCCCTTAATTTGTAGAATGGGGGCTGCTTCCTTGGTGCCCACACCCAAGGGGCTTGCAAGCGGTCTAAGAATAGAGGCCAAATGGGGGCATTTCCTCATCTCCCCAGACAGAAGTGTGTGTGTGTATGTGTGTACGTGTGTGCGTGTGCATGTGTGTACATGTGTGTGCTGTGTATGTGTGTACATGTGTGTACATGTGTGTGTGCATGTTTGTGTTGTCATGTTCTTTTGAAGGGCCTTAGGCCAGAAAGAGAAATATGGAGGGACCCAGCCTAGCCAGTTTTGCCTTCTAGATGCACATAGAAAGGGGCAGTTTAGGGGTGCGGTAGGAGGAGGGGTACAGATGAAGGGTTGGCCGAACACAGAGTGGACTTTGCTAGGAAATGCTTGTCACAGGGCTAGGCTAGGAAGAGTCCTGTCAGTCCAGTGGCCATAGTGAACTTCTGGAAGTTCTTGTGACCAGTATTCCCTCCTGTGGGTTCTCAGGTCTATCTGTAGAGACTGACCCGAACCTCTCAGCTACTTGGCTTCCTCCAGATCAGCTAGAACGGCTGTTCTCAACCTGTGGGTCGCAACCCCTTGTAGGACGTTTGAATGACCCTTTCACAGGGGTCACCTAAGACCAATGGCAAACACAGATATTTACATTACAATTCACAACAGTAACAAAAGTATATTTATGAAGTAGCAACAAAAATAATTTTATGGTTGGGTGTAGTCGGCCGTTTCTCTCCCGCCCGTCAGTTCTCAAATAATTGACTCAGAGGCAGAATATGAATTATAACTAGCTCTTACATTTTAAGTTAACCCATATTCCTTTTTTACACTCTGCCATGGGGCGGTACCCTTACTAGCATGGCGCATTCACTTTGTGTTCCCTCTGGGTCTGACTGGTGACTCCCTTCTCTTTCCTATCATCCTTAGTTTGGTCACCTGCCCCCGCCCCAACCTATACTTTCTGCCTGGCCACTGGCCAATCAGGGTTTTATTAAAACCAATTCAAGTGACAAATCTTTACAGTGTCCAAGAGGATTATTCCTCAGCCAGGCGGGAGTCACTACAACGTGAGGAACTGTATTAAAAGGTCACAGCTTTAGGAAGGTTGAGAACCACTGCTCTCGATCCTGGTTTAGGTTATAGAATCTGGAACTTGAACTACAATGCAAGGTCCACCATCGCTGAAGTCAGCCCAACTGAAGGGGCTGCATGGCTACCCCAGGACTGACAGAGACTCTTGACTGGAGGCTTCAGACTGAGCCAGGGGTCTCCAGGCAGATACCGACCACTGGCTGACCCGCGTTGGTCCCCTTCACTCTCCTGCATTGCTTGCCTGGCACCCAACACACTGGAATTTGAAATCCCTAAACCTGAGCTCTCCAGAGTCAGCCTGGATGGTGTGATGTGTCATAATGTCACATATAGTAGTAACTAGTAAGTGCCGAATGGTGGCCTCAACTCTTGTACCCTGGACTCTAATCCATACTTAAGCTGCCACGAAACAACATCCCCTGTCTGAAAACGTCTTAGTGAACTCTCAAGAGGCCTCACCTCTCGTTCAACTTTGCTGTTCTTCATCCGTGTTCATCGAGAAGATTGACAGCTGGATCTGGCCCGGAGCTAGGTTTTGATAGTCCTTAGTATCTGGTATGCTCATATGCTTCAGTCACTCAGAAAGACTTACCCGGCCCAAAGAACCCATCTCAACATGTCACTCAATAGTTTGAGTTAGCTGACTCACTCAGTTTTATAAAACCCACCAGTGGTTCGGGCTGCTTTGCCCTTAAGTCTGGGCACCTTGACCCTTCTCTTCAGAGGGTGGGGAACCTGCCTTATGACTCAAGGACCGGTCTTCTGAGCGAGGAGAGTCCATAGCAGGGCTCCGGGCAGAAGACAAACAGCAAACAAGACAAGACCAGCCCTGCTGCCAGCAGAGCCTGGCTACCCCGGGCTTATGACTTGGCACTTTTTGGGGCTACCTGTTGGCTTAGCCAAGATGATGTAGCGTGAGTTGCCTGGACCTGTGAGGAACTGCTGTCGGCTCACATTTTTCCAGGGATGCTAAATGGCAGAGCCAGCGTGCATCCTTTTAAAAACTCAGAGTCTAAGCCAGGCATGGTGGTGCATACTTTTAATCCCAGCATTCAGGAGGCAGAAGCAGATAGATCTCTGTGATGAGTTCAAGACCAGCTTGGTCTACATAGCAAATTCCAGAACAGTCAGAGTGGCATAGAGAGAGCCTGTCTCAAGAAAAGAAGAGCCCCCCCCCTCCCCGTCGCAAACCACCTGAGGGTCTAGCGTCTACCAGAGTCTGTCCTCAATTGTGTCTGAACAGGCACAGCTTCCCCTTCTGCAGAAGGAGGTGGGGACATCTGATCCTATGAGCGAGGGAACCTGGGTGTGTGAGCGTAGAACACGTGTGTAAGCGAGTTGACATAAATGGGCCTCATGTGTGATCACACATATCGACATAAGTGTTTGTGTCTGTATATGCTGAATACATGTGTGTGATGTTGCATGTGCAGCCACGCACTTGCAAGTGGATATATGTGAGGGGTGATTGGATGTGGGCGTGGTGTATGCACATCCACAGGCTTTGAATCTCAGGTTAAAGTGTGTGGTGTGTGCTAGGCATACATGTGGCTGTGTGACAATGGAGGTAGGGACTCTAGTTTTGGTTCTGCCATTTTGTAAGCTGAGAACGGAGACACATCCCTTCCTTCCTTCCTTCCTTCCTTCCTTCCTTCCTTCCTTTCTTTCTTTCTTTCTTTCTTTCTTTCTTTCTTTCTTTCTTTCTTTCTTTCTTTCTTTCTTTCTTCCTGTGCAATGGCGTGGTTGGGGCAAGGCCACTCTTTCCACTCCCTTCTAAGGTTTTGACAGTTAACTATAAGTTTAGGATCTGAGGGCAATTATGGGAAAGGTGTGTGTGTCTCTGTGTGAATGGCAGGTGCTTCTGTGCAAAGGTCACGACCCTGACTTCTGATTCTGTACTTAGCATCTGTGTAGCCTCACATCCTTTTCTGAGCCTCAGTTTCCCTTTCTGTCAAACGAGGCTAGCAATTCCTACAAGGCTGTTTGGAAAGCCAGAAATATTGCTTGCAAACTGCCTGGTGGAGAATCTGACTCAGAAACCTCTCTGTGAGGGTTTTGTGTGTATGTGCACATGCAGGCTTGCTCATGGGCATGGACGTTTGACTTGCCAGAGTGGCCTGGGGAGCCAGGCAACTGCTCCGTATGACTTGTGTTGTGTGAGGACTTCTCACCAGGAGAAGTGGAATCTGGCAGACACTCTCCTAGCTACCCAACCCAGCCCACGTGGCCTTCAGGACTTCCTGCCACTTCAGACTACTCATCACGTGGGTCCAGTGGCCTGGAAAGGAGGATTGGTGTGGGCAGGAGACAGGACCCCAAATCCGATTAGTGTCTACCCCACCATCCGGGGCATTAGAGACTAAAGAGATTCTTCTTAAAGGGTCACCTGCCCACATGGGATGGTGGCTCAGCCAAGCATGGGATCCCATGGCTATCCAGCATGGGAGTTGGGAGTAAATAGGGCTCTATTCCCAGCCCACAGAGAGAACCAGAAAAATCGGGCTGGACCTGGGGCTGCTTGAGACATCAGAGCAAGAACGGCTCAAATCCTGGTCTGAAAAGGCACCTGTGTGGGGTGTATGGGTGTGTGGGTGTAGACTTCTCAGAACAGGAGGAGCCTGAGGGGTTGGGAGAGGGACAGGGGAGGGAAAGGAGAGACAAAGGCATTCTAGGGGAACAATCACTCTAGGAAGTGTGGGCAGGCTGGAGTGAGGAGTGTGTGTCTGTGAGCGTGCAGGCTCCTATGAATGTTTGCACACACTCCAGTGAGAAGTGGCATGGAGACCCTGGGGAGCACTGAAGCTGGCTCTTCCAGAAGGAAACCAGAAGCGAGGAAAACAACTGCCTTCTGCTCAGAGTGAGGCCATGACTGCGGCGGGCTTCAGCATGGGGGCTGCCTTCAGCTTTTGAGTTGAAGGACGTCAGACTAAGCTGCCCTGTTCCCTGCTTTTGCTGGTCCAGAGGGGTCTTGAGCTGGGACGGGGGACTGACTCTCAGGGATGTCTGCCTTCTAGTCTATGGTAGGGGCTGGGGCTAGCTAGCTACTACTACAGTTCTGTGTAAACCCCACACTATCTCAGAGTGTGTGCTCACACCTGAACCTGATCCATCAGGGCAGATCCAAACCCGGAGCATGGAACACTTAGCTGGACCACAGCTCTGGATCATATACACTGACTGGGCTCCAATGCCTAAGCTACAGAGTGCCCCAGTGACCTGATGGAGGGAAAACACACCCCTGAGCAGAGATGGCAATCCTTGGACCAGACACATCAGCTAGGCTTCCATGGCATTTGTCTTTCTGGACTCAGACACTCTGCCAGGACCCCCCACACAGAGGAGGATTCTCAACTCCCAAACTCAGCACTGAGCTAAGATCCCAACATCTGGACCTCGCACAACTGCACTAGCTTTCTCTAACTCGAATCTAGAATAGCCTGACTCAAAGGCCACCAGTCTCATTCAGAAAGCTCGGAGCTGGCCACACTGAAAACTGACCCCCCCCCCCCAGCTTGCCTCTGACCGCCTTTCCTGGATGAGCGCATCCTGAGAGCTCTCCATAAGTTCTGAGACTTTTATGGAGCAATCCCTCATCTCTCAGGAAGCCTAGAGTAGGGGAAAGGGAAGGGGGGAAAAGGCCCTGCCTACACCCTTCTACAGTGGTGCTGGGAATCTAGCTCAGGCACCCAGTTGAAAATGGACAGGAACAGCTAAGTGGGAACCTCCCTCAGAGACCCTGCTGTCCCTACACCACCCCAAACAGCCCACAGGGTGTTGGGCACCCCGCCAGGAAATCCAGTGTGAGACCTTGAAGCTTCCTGACCTGGCAGAGGTGGGGTGGGCACTGGCAACGTGACCCCAGGGCCCCCTTGGGACAAACTGGCCTCAGTACAAACCCAGTTGATCCCCTGGGACTTCAAATCCCTTCCGGCTGACTGGGCAGCGGGCAGCATGGGAACGAATGGTGTGTCTGCGGGCATGTTGAATGTGGAGGTGGGGAGTCCATGAACAGAGAGCTCTCTGTTCCAGACAGGGCTTCCAATTCCGGGTTAAAGAAAGGTTAACATTTCCCAAGACAGGGAAACTGAGGCTAGGAAAGGCTGCGTTACCAGCTGATTCGGTCTAGCTTCTTATGTGGTTGAAGCCAGTGCACTAAATTAGGCCTCATGATCAACTGTGTATTTCCTTGAGAGTCAAGGTATCATTTTCCAATGTACAAGCTAGAGATGGTGGAACTAACATGTGAAGCCATGTCTGTGACTCTCTCTTCTCCTCCCCAAGCATGGAGCTAAGTGTAGGCAGCCAGCTGGCCTCCAGGTGCTCACCGAACAGCTCCAGGGAGGTTCTGGCTCGGTCTGGAGGCGCAGGTTGGTGAGTGGACCCTATTAATTCATTCAGCCAATCTTTCAGGTGGCAAACATGGGGCTGACAGGGGGTGGTGGGGAGGGCAGCTAGGTCAGAGGAGAGGTGACAGAAGTAGAGGGGATTGGAGGGAACCAAAGAGAGGACTTCACAGATGTCCCTCTACTCTCTCCGTACAGATTGGGACGAAACTGGAATGTCAGGTCCCAAAGGTAGGGCCACAGTGGGGGTGGTGAGCCAAGATTCGCTCCAGCTCCTGGGAGCAGAATAAGGAATTCCAGCGAATTTTCTGGAAGTAAGGAATGGTGCCGACCCTGTGCTGAGTAAGACTGGTGTTGTCTGACCCTTGTCTCCCAGACCTCTGGGGGCTCAGGGCCAGTCCACATTCCTTGTCTTGTGTTTGTTATACTTGAAACAGTTGAGGATGGCAGAGGCATGGTCTGGGTGTGTGTGTGAAAGTGCATATCTATGGTAGTCTTTTTTTTTTCTTGTGCGTGCCTCTGTGAAAGGGACTGCCATATCTTTGGAGCAATGGATGAATGTAGCCGTGCGGGTCTGGGACCCTTCACCTGCCTGACGTCTTTGTGATCACTCCTGACCCGTGCGTTTCTGGCCAAACCCTTATCTGGATGTCTTGCATACATCTGGGTTTCTGCCCCTATCCCTGCTTTTGCTCCAGCCCCAGCAGGGCCCTGGATGCCACTGTGTGTGCTGCCTGAATATGCAGAGGAATGTGGAGGGCAAGGGGAGAGGGGAGCACATGGTCCGGGCTGCTGGCCCTGCTGGCTATGGAAAACTACTGAGGTCTGGAGCTGAGCAGGCCAGGCCGGCTCAGAGCCAAGCTTTTGCTTTTGCTCTTCCAGGCTCCTCCCACTCCTTTCTTGGCAGACAGGGGACAGGCTGAGATGGGTCCTCCAGCAGACAAGAGAGCACAGCTTTTCCTCCCACCTCTAGCCAGATGGTTTGCCAGGCCTCTGCCCCTCCCTGGGCGTAGGCAACCCTGGGGGGAAAAGCGAAGGGTATGGGATTCGTTTTCTCTGAAGTCCTTCCCAGGCCTGACATTCTCTTCATTCTGTAAATGCTAAGGGACTTAAAAGGCCAACCCTACCTTTGTCTCCAGGACCTCCTGAAAGCAAGGATTCTAGACTCTCAGATCAAGAAGGTTCCTTGAGAATCTGGGTCCTACATCTTCTATGCTCTCGGATCCACTGTCCCCAAAAGCCTGTCCCCCATCATGACTCTTTTAGCACACTCAAGAAAAGACATTTTGTCTGGAATGAAGGATGGGAACCTTTTGATGTGTGGATGTAGGGTGGGCCTGATAAGTACTCCGGATGGGGTGGGCTTAGGGGGCAGGTGAGGGGTGCAGTCAGGAGACAGAGGTGGAAAGGTAGCTGGAAAGGATCTGAGCTACACAGAGGGGTCCCCAGAAGCCAGGGGGATGGAGGAGTTGTTACCCCGTGGTTGCTTTGCTCAGAGGCAGAAGAGCATGCAGCAGAGTTGATAAGGGATGCTCCGTGCTCTGCAGACAGAGCCAGCTACAGGGTCTAGAGCTATGATTGTAGCTATGGATGCAAGCCTGGGTGGGAACCGTTGCTAACTGTGTAACCCTGACCGTGTCGCTTCAATACTCTGCGTCCCTTGTCTCAGCTGGTAATCGTCTTTCTTTCTCACGACTGTGAAGGATAAATACGTGAAGTGCAGATAAAGCCCTCAGCGCCTGATGCGTGCGTAGGAAGCGCTCAGTCACAGCTGCACACCTACAGTCCCAGCAGGAGGCAGGAGGATCAGGAGGCCCAGGTCATCCTTGCTTGGTTGTAGACTAAGTCTGAGGCCAGCCTGGGCTACATGAGGACTTACTTCAAAATTGAGACCTTGTCTCAGAAACAAAATGAAATAAGGGTTTGGAGAGATGGGTCGGTGGCTCTGCTCTTGCAGAGGGCCCGGATTTGGTTCCCGGCACTCAAATGGCAGCTCACAGTCTGCTTTAACTCTAGTTCCAGGGTATAGCTGATATTTCCTCCTGGCCTCCTCTGGCTCTGTGTACACACAGTGCACTTCCATACACGCTTGCAGAATACACGTACACATAAAATAAAAATAAATCTTGCCGGGCAGAGGTGACACATGCCTTTAATCCCAGCACTTGGGAGGCAGAGGCAGGCAGAAGGCAGAAGCAGGTGGATCTCTCTGAGTTTGAGACCAGCCTGGTCTACAGCCAGGGCTACAAAGAGAACTCTGTCTCAAAAACCAAAACCAAAAACCAAACCAACCAAGCAAACAAAAAACACCAGAAACAAAAAACCTTAAAACAAATAAAACCAAAACCTCTAAACATCACCACTACTGCCTGTATTTTTGACCAGTCCAGAATAAAGAAGTCAAGTCAGGGGACCAGTAGGGTGCTGGTCCCTGGAGAGTGTCTGGAGGTCCCTAATGATATCTCTGGATGAAGAAGAGGCTGGGGGAGTTCTCAGGGGGTTTGAGAGGAAGGTGAGAGAAAACGCCCATCAAGTGGCCCTGTGTTTTGGCTCTGGGTGGCCATGCCTAGGAAGCATCCTGTGCTTGGCAGAGGGTGGACCTCATCCACATTTGCTTCCAAGCCCAGGGCTCCAGGAGGCAGACGGAGCTGATGTGGGAGTGAGGGCCTCTTTGGTGCTCGGCAGTGTAGGTTTGGTTGACATCATCTAAAGAGTCTAAAGAGACAGGAATGGGCCCCACGTACTCTTCCACAAGATGAGAACAGCGGCCAGAGGGACTGAGGAAACCCAGGTGGCTGCGAGTCAGA
The DNA here is from genome assembly GCF_037038515.1 of Microtus pennsylvanicus. Lineage (NCBI taxonomy): Eukaryota > Metazoa > Chordata > Mammalia > Rodentia > Cricetidae > Microtus > Microtus pennsylvanicus. The sequence goes on along the minus strand of NC_134591.1, from coordinate 52,507,741 downwards.
AGACTCCACCAGTTTGTCTCAGGAAGAACTGCTGGATGTGGTGGCACATGCCTTTAGTCCCGGCTCTAGGCAGACAGAGACAAGTAGATCTCCGTGGGTTGGAGGCCAGCTGGTCTACATAGGATGCTCTAATCCAGCCAGGGTTACACAGAGACTCCCTGCCTGGAGAGCTCTGAGCGATGCAGAGACAATGTGGAGACATCTGTGGTAGGCTCTGGCCAGCTGAGGAATTCACTGGAACATTGGGGAACGAAGCAGAGGCAGGCCTCACCTCTGCCCAGAAGCATGGCCGAGGCCTAGGGGATGACTGGAGGCTGCGAGATTGTGAGCCTCCTGGTGAAGCAGGGTAGAGATTGTGCTTCCCATGGCTCAGGCAGAGGAACCGAGGCTTAGCACGGCTAAAGGCCTTCACAAAGTCGCAGTTAGTGGAACGGACAGAGCGTGATTCTTGCCTCTTAATGCCATAATCTTTTACGTGGAAAACAAAGCAATGTAATACACATGTGAATGATTTGCCCTGCATAACAGCAAGACATGTTCCCCGGAGAATTCTAGAAACATACCCTGAAGAGGGCAGAAGAGGGTCCAGGTGATCACAAACCACCCGACATGACTGTTGGAATCCAAACTCTGATCCTTATGACAGAGCAACAAACACTCTGAACCTCCGAGCCATCTCTCTAGCCTGTGGCTTCTAGTACTTTTGAGACACGGTTTCTCTGAAGAGCCTGAAACACACAGTCCTCCTGCCCCTTGAGTGCTGGGATTTCCGGCATGTGCCATCAAACCTGGCTGGAGCTTCTGCCCACCTGTGTATGTGAACACACACTGAGATCTGTTCCTGCTGTTTTCTGAGTCTTGTTTAACGTAGCAAATGCTTTTTTCGCAGCCAGTTCTCTCCTTGAGGAAGCTGCCCTTCTTTTAGCTCCCGGTATAGTCAGGAAAACAAGATTCACCCGTGGGAAGCCACCCAAGCACTGACAAGCAGAACAGCAAGGCAGATGGATCACTGGGCTGGGAACTCAGTTTGTTGACTCCTTAGGTCCTAAGTTGGCTACTGACTTCCTATGGCCTTGGGATCACAGACTTTCAGAGGGTTATGGATGAACTTCTTAAGGCAAACGTCCATTACTGTAAATAAACCATAGCTTTTGTAGGAACTGAGTGTAAAACTGCTGTTTGCCTCGTGAGTCCTCAGTCTTGTAGAATTCCCTTCAGCCTCAGTTTCTTCATCTGAAAAATGGGAACTGTATTTTTCATCTTTTGCCTGGTGAGACTCGAATCAAATCAGATCCATTATTTTGCTGTTTAAGAGCAACTAATGTTTGGAAAATGTCTTGCCATTTATCCATATCATCTCCCTAACCTTATGGGGATCATCAGTTCCACTAATTTATTTATCTACTTATTTATTTATTTGTTTGTTTCTTTATATTTATTTAATTATTCCATAATTCCAGATAGGGAAACCACAGTTTGAAGAGATGAGGTCCCTAATCCAAGATCCAAAACGGTCTGCTGGGATTGAAGCCCAAAATTTTGAAACTGAAGCCATGGAGCTGCGCGCTGGCCCATGAGTGGGGAGCTGCCGCCCTCTGCTGGTCAGTGTTGGTACATTCTGGAAGGGATGCGCAGAACTCTGTCTTGAGTAGAGAGGCGTGGATGGCTGAGCCTAGAACAAGTCCTTTCAGCGGCGGGAAAGGACAAATGCGTACTCACCCAACAGTTCTGGGCAGGCAGCGGGTAAATTCCAGGCCCCGTTCGCTAGCTCGCGAGTGTCCCACTTCAGGACTGATGGCCACTTTGCCAGCGTTGTAGCTCAAGTGTTAGACGGCTGTGGTTGCATTGTTGTTATTTTAAAAGATCTCCAAATTGTTGTTTCTTTTTTAAAAAAATATTACTTTATTACTGTAGCGTGTGTGTGCGTGCCGTGTGTGTGTGTGTGTGTGTGTGTGCGCGCGCGCGCGCGCGGGCGCGGATGTTTGTGTATGTGGAGGTCAGATGATAACGGGGCTGGAGTCAGTTCTCCTACCATGTGGGTCCGGGAGATCTAACTCCGGTTATCAGGCTTGTCCCACAAGCGCCCTTCTTCACCCACTGAGCGAGCGCGAGCCATCTCACCGGCCCCACTGCTGTTTTTATTTTATTTTTTCAATGTAATTCTGTATCTATGATAAAAGTTAAGGGAGAGAGAGAGAGTTAGTTTTGACAATCCTGGGGAAAGTTTTACTCTGGGCTGACACCCAGAGATGTGCACCTCAAAGAACTTTCTTGTCTGTTGCTTCATTTTATAATTGCTGTAACCTTATGAGGAAGCTGCTTGTTTTTGCTTTCCACACCGTCACTGAAACTCAAGGTCACCCGGCTTTTTGAACCCGGGCAACTTTCCAAGGCCCCATGCTGCCACCCTGTGGCGCTCTCGGGGGTTACTAAGTAGGCCATAGTGTTGTGCCCCGTGGGATAGATCTCCAGGGCTTCCCCACTCCAAAGGCCGAGCGCTTCTTCCTTCACCGTGGAGGGGATGCTTGGAGGTATCAGATACAACTGGAAGCAAGAGCTTTCACAAAATGGTAGGTGAGCTAATTTCTGTGGAATGCTCCCCTCCCACACTTCCTGCACATAAATGTCTCACCAGGGTGGCGGGCACCGTTTGCTAGTTCAGCACAGCTCGATTGGTGAAGGGTAGGCTTTGACAAAGGCCTGGAGGGTGGGTGCAGTTCAGAGGAGAGCGTACTGCTCACCCTGCTAGGTAAATGCTCTCTGAGGTTGGGGCTTCTTGCTGAGTGCGGTTCCCGGTTTCCGGAGCCTTTAGAGATCTTGTCCTTCAGTGTATCAAGGAAGTTTGGGCATTTCTTCTTAGTGTAGGTTCACTGTTAAGGTTTCAGACAACCATTTCAGTAAGCTTTCTATAGATGAACATACTTATGCCAAGTTCACACCTAATCAATAAATTCAGCATGATCATAATCAAAAATTATGTATCTGAACTGGCGAGATGGCTCAGTAGGTAAGGGGACCAAGTCTGACAACCTGAACCTGGAACCCACTCTGTGGAAGGAGAGAACAGCCTCTTATAAGCTGCTTTCTGACTTCTCTCCATGTGCACCAATGGCATATGTATCCCCAACCCTGAGACAAACAAATAAATAATACATGTAAAAAACCATTCATTTCTTTCTCCCTGCTGCAGCAGCCTTAAAATATGGTAAATGTTCCCCAGGGATTTTCAGATACAAACTGGTAAAGCCTGGAGTTTGTTGCTTCTGGTATTTGTTTTCCAGGCATGCTCCATAGTCCTTCTCTTTGGATCTGTTAGGACCTGAGCGTTGTGATGTGTCTGGAAGTGCTGGGACCAGAGCGTGGGTCTGAAGAACGATCAGAATGCCTGCCCCTGGAGGTGGCCACCTCAAAGAAGCTGAGTATACAAACACTGTGAAGGGAGAAGGTGGCTTTTTCTTTTTTCTTTTCCTTCCTTCCTTCCTTCCTTCCTTCCTTCCTTCCTTCCTTCCTTCCTTTCTTTCTTTCTTTCTTTCTTTCTTTCTTTCTTTCTTTCTTTCTTTCTTTCTTGAGACATGGTCTTTCTGTGCAGCTCTGGCTGTCTTGGAACTCACTCACTCTGTAGACCAGGCTAGTGGAGATCTGCTTCTGCCTCCCCAGCGCCACCACATCTGCCTTAGCTGACATCTTCGGATGGGTGGAAGGGCTGTTTTTGTTGTGAAGGAACACTGACTGGTACAGTTTGGGGATTGAAAGGGTTGGAATTTACCCAACATTCCCATTATAATCTTATAACCTCATAATCCATTGTTTCTTTACCACCAATATGATCTCTCGGTCATGCTGAAAAAGAGGGGAATTTAATTTATATGTAGTTTGGTCACCCACGAGAGCAGATTCTGGTTTGGGGTTTTCAGAAATCTAGACTTTGCATTATAAGAAATAAAATTCTTTCTAAGCACAATGGTACACATCTGAGATCCCAGCCCTTGAGGCAGAGGCAGAAGAATCTCAAGTTTGACACCAGCCCGAGTTCATTCCCTTAAGACCCCATGTTTTCTTGTATTCTGTCCATGTACCTTGGGGGGCCTGGAGCTCTGACTTCATCATAGGCTTTTTCTAAGTTCTCTAACACACCCAGAGGAAACCCACACACCCCACAGCCCTCACATTCTTTCCAACGTGATGGTCAATGATTGTAGCAGCTTTGTGTGCGAAAGCCCTGCTTGCCAAAGGTGTTTGACTGTAATATTTGCCGATACTGACGCTGCATGCTGTGGATTAACACTGCCCTCCTTTTCTGATATGACGAAGGCTCTCGGATTACAGTATAAGTGATCAGCAAATGAATTCCGGAACACAGCCAATATAGGAAACTTTGTCTTGAATCTGGTTGGAAGCCACGCCATGAATTCCGAGAGCAAGGAGTTGAATACGGCACTAGCAACTTGAGCAGCTGTGGGAACGTGGGTGTCAGGGTGATACACAGAGGCCAGACCTATCTTTCTATCACTTGAAACAACGGTTTCCAGCTGTTAAACACAATGAGAGAGCGATTTTCCAGGGGTAGGAGGCAGATAGGAGGAATCTTCGATTGTCTATGCTCAGTGACCGCAGGAGCTTTACAAGGCTTAGCGCAAAGGGAAGGCACACCTGCGGAGGTGCCTGAGTGGAGACAGAGTAGAAGACTGGGGAAGACCGAGGGAGCTAGAACTCTCCCAGCAGGGTGCCAGAGATGACAGATCTGCCCTGTTGTTTACAGCTGAGTAAGATGCTTGCAAAGGAATGAGCCAGTTGCAGAGCCAGAACCACCTCAAGGGACGGGCTGGAGGAGGGTGTGTTCTCAACCAGACAAAGCAGAAAACCTAATAAGAATTCATAGTCTTGCCTCCCGCTCTGAATTTGCTGTCCACATTCAGACCTTTGTTCTGATCATACTGATTTCTTGTTCTGCCAAGACGTGATGTTCTCTCTGTACTGTGTGCCTTTGCACGTTCTGTTCCTCATTCCTAGAATGTTTTTCCAGTAGTTGTCTATGTTTGTTCCGCATCAGTTCAAGAATTTTTGACTCCTGGAAAAAAATACAACAAACTACCCACAAAGGGTGTGTTCTTCTGGGCTTTGAGTAGTTCGGGATATAGTCACAGGACTTGATTTAAATGAGCAGGGCGAGAGGGAACATGCCTTTAATCCCAGCCCTTGGGAAGCAGTAGCAGGTAAATCTCTGGGTGTTCAAGGCCAGCCTGGTGTACACAGTGAGTTTCAGGGCTACACAGAGAAACCCTGTCTTGATAACAAGCCAAACTAAACCAAAACAAAATAAGTCTCCTGCCAAGGAGAGAGGGACATTTCCAGAGGAAGAAGGGGGGAGGACATGCTGGCCAGGCTGGGAACAACCTGGGGACACCTCGCTGATCTCACTTAATCACAGGAAGCTCTGGGGATGCTGAGGCACACTTGGTGGTGGTCTACTTTTAGTGGCCCTAACTGGAGTTGGGAAAACTGATTTTTGAAAATAACATTCAATAATTGATCGTGTGTGCACACCCCACAGGGTGTGTGTGGGGGTCAGAGAACAGCGTGTGGGTTCTGCTGTGTGTTCAGGAATTGAGCCGTGTCATCAGACCTGCAAAGCCTTGTCCACTCAGCCGTCTCACCAGCCCTCCAGGTCTCCATGGCACACCTCGGCACCCTTGAAGCCAACTGTGTTAGGTCCACACTGTGCAGGTTTCCTGATGGACATCAAGTTGGTGTTTTTTCAGAGGAGCACAGATTCCTGCTGTGACTTAGTGGATCATCCTGTTGGGAATCCCACAGGTTTATGGCTCATTTCCTGCAGGGCAGAGTTGCCTTTGAAAAGCTCTTGGCTGCCTCCTGTGACACACCAGAGCCCCTCTGTAAACTATTTCTGTTCAGAGCAGCAAGAGGCTTTGTTGATTTGTACAGTGACGTTTTAGGATGGGTGACTGGGACATCACAAGGTCTTGTAAGTTTTTGCCCACATCCTCCTGGAAGGAACTGCTTAGCTGAATAGAAGTTGGCTTGGGGGTGGGGAGGAATCATTTCCCACCCTGAATCCAGAGCTGCAGTCTTCCTGCCTCACAAAAATGTTCTGTTTTTCTTTTTCAGACAGGATCTCAAGTAATGGCTCACCCTCCTGCCTCCACTTCCCATGTTCTGGGACTGCAGGCGTATGCCACTGCATGCCACCACGTACATCACGCCTGGCTGAGTTCTGCTTTCTTCTCTGAACTGAGGATGTGAGAAGCCTACAAAGGAAATGCAATTTAAAAGATTTTCCTTTCCTCCCGCTGACCTGGAGCTCCTGCGTAGTTGTGGGTGTGAGTCTGGTTTCTACACAAACTGCTGGCCAGTTTGCTTAATCTTGTGGTACTGTTATGAAACCCTAATTAAATTTAGAAAAAAGGTCTGAGCAAAACCCAAGGAATCTCCGAATTTACTACAGCGTTGATTAATCCCACCCCCAAACTCACTGCTGAGTATTTCCTTTTTGCTTTTCCTAAATTTTTTTTTAACCTAAAATCTTTTATTTGACTTTATTTTGTAAGCGTCTGGGTATTTTGCTTGCATGCATGACTGTGCACCACATGTGTGCCTGTGTAGGCCAGAGAGGTCATCAGATGCACGGAAACTGGGGATGCAGGTGGTTGTGGGCCTTCAGGGGGGTGCTGGGAATCGAGCTGACGTCCTCTGGAAGAGCAGCCAGTGCTCTGAACTGAGCATTCAGTCATCTCTCCAGCCCTGCTAGGTGTCTCTTAAAGGTCATGATATCTTAGCAAAGTTAGTGGCTTTGCTCTGTTGAAAGAAACAGCTCTCCCTCAGAGGAACAAAAGATATGGAACCGAGTATGGGAGACCATGGCCTGAGAACATAGATTTAGGTTTCCATAAATACTGTGGTGTAGGCAGAGACTGCTTTTCGTTTCTCAGCCGCCCAGGCTGGAATAATCACACAGAAATTATATTAATTACAACACTGTTCGGCCAATGACTCAGGCGTATTTCTAGCTAGCTCTTACATCTTGAATTAACCCATTTCTATTCATCTGTGTATTGCCATAAGGCTGTGGTTTACCTGTAAATGTTCTGAGCGTCTTTCTCCTTCGGCAACTACATGGCATCTCTTTGACTCTGCCTACTCTCTCTCTATCTCTTCCTGGCTATATTTTGCCCTGCCATATGCAAAAGTAGCTTTATTCATTACCCAATAAAAGCAACACATATACAGAAGAACACCCTACATCATCTCCCCTTTTCTGTCTAAATAGAAAGGGAGGTTTTAACTTTAACATAATAAAATTACATATACAAAACAGTTATCAAGCAAGAATTATAGTTACAATATTTAGTCCATTTACATTTGGCAAATTAAGGAAAATACTCTATCATAAGTCCTATCTTTGTGGGCCTAAAGTTTTATGTTTAATATATCCTTTATTATAAGTAGGGAAAACTATAATTATAACTATTTATTCTTCAACTCCATCAAAGACCCCAGAAAGATATAATATTACCTAAGTAAACAGGAAGTGCAGTGTAAGCAAAACTCTAGAATTTATAGAGACATCTAAATAGTCACCCAAAGTTCTTCTGTAATGTTGGAGCATCCATCGTCAGCCTACAGGCCCATAGTATCTGTCAAACTTTTCCATGAAGCAGGGAATTTGAAAGACAGCTTTGCCTATATTGGCAATTTGTCAGTTACTTCCTTCTGTATTCTACAGAATGTCTGGCAGATTTTTTTCATGAAGCAGAAACCTTGAAGGACTGTCTCACTTTCTTTAGGCAAATTTAGCAGTTATTTTTCTGTGGGTCCTGCATATCCAGTTCATACAGCATACCGTTAAGCAGTCCAGGCAAGAGCAGTTTCTTGCCCAAATAGCTAGCCTTGTCACATTGAAGGCAAATTCCATAACAAGTTTCTTTGATGCCCATCAACCTCTCTGAAGAAATTGGTGCTGCCAGAAACAGACATGTCTCACTGTTGAGGAAAGTCTAAATTCTTAAAACATTTAAAATGCCATATTCTGTAGGTGTTTAAAGATTTAAAGAATACCTATTCATCTGAAATATATCTCTGTACATCTAGAAAATATAACTAAAATAGCTACAGTTTGACTATTATAGATGACTATTAATTTGTATTTCTTAACTATACATTACATTTTTAAATGAGCTTCACAAATATACTACCTAAGCAAGAGGAGAAATACATAAACACAGTGTAATAAATCAATCTTAAATTTGTATCAATAGCCCAAGGTCCATACCAATGTAAAGTATTCATCTCTATATCATATACCCCTTATTTATTTATTTTTTTTAGAAATTGACTGGGCCTATTAATAACTTACAATCAACCCTTTTAAAGTAAAGATAAGCATTTATAAATAATCATTTTGGGAATTTGGGCATTGTTTTATACAAACTGCTTTCTGCTTTTTGTTGATTGAAGTATTTTCAGGGTTCATGGAGAACTTTTGCAGGGGGTCTTGTTCCATCAAACCACATTAGCTTGGAAGGAATCTACAGGTTCTCATTTTCTGTGGAAACAAAAGCAGAATCTCTTTTCCAAAGCAAAATTTCCTTAGACACAAATTTTGGAGTCAAGATACCTTTATGTTGGTTTAATTTAGCAGCCCCCAGAAACAAATGTCTCTCTGCAGTTAAAAAATTCAAAGAAAACACAATAATATGCATAATCCAGACTCTCTGGGTATTTTCCGTCTTTACGTGGCTTATTTTTCTTTACTCCTTTAACCTATGACTGTCTGTACTCTTTTATATTACTTTTACTGTCTCTTTAAAGACTTTACTTTTTAAAAAATAACTGTCTATACTCTTTTCTGTCTTTCTCCCAAGTCTACGTACATTTTTAAACACACTGTGTCTCGTTTAGAGGTGTTTTATGTCTGAATCTGTCCTACTGTGTATCTGAAATCCTTTTCTGACAAGGAGCAATGTAAAATGGTAAGCAATGTGGTTGTGGCAGCCCTGGATGCTGGCTCCACCTCTCTTGGCCTTTCAATACAGCAGAGTTAAGTTTACAGCCAGCTCTGGGACTGCTGAGTGGGAGCCCTGCTCACCACTCCAACTCCGGAAAGCACCTTGCAGCACATAAACCCTTTTTGTCTGGGTAAAAGCTAAATCTGCCATGCAGTGCACTGTGGGGGCCTGGAAACGTCTCTGTGTATGGCAATGGGAATCCCCCACGCTTTTCTGCCTGTGTATGCCTAGCAGACCCAATCCAGCTGCTTTCCCAGGTGGGGTGCTGAGCTGCAGGCATTCTCTCAGCAACTTTTCTTCTCACCCTGAGCAGGCATACAAACCCCTGGACCCGAAGTGTGTGGCTGGCCACGTGGATTAGCCCCAAATGTATGGGCACCATTTTGTAGGTGGAGACTGCTTTTTGTTTCCCAGCCACCCAGAATAATCACACAGAAGCTATATTAGTTACAACACAGTTCAACCAGTAACTCAGGCATATTTCTAGCTAGCTCTTACATCTTGAATAACCCCTTTCTATTAATCTGTGTATTGCCACGAGGCTGTGACTTACCTATAAAAGTTCTGAGCATCTTTCTCCTTCCGCAGCTACGTGGTGTCTCTCTGACTCCACCCTACTCTCTCCATATATCTCTTCCAGCCTGGCTATATTCTGCCCTGCCATAGGCTAAAGAAGCTATATTCATTAACCAATAAAAGCACAAGGACATCCCATACCACGGTGGTCCATCTCAATCAACAGGTTTGTGAAGTTGTATAGGAACACAACAGAGAAAGTTGTAGACCAAGACACTTTTCAGTTACGCTGGTGGGAACATCAGGCAGGTGACAACCAAGTAGGAGATCCAGCTAGAAGCTTCATGCTATTGGATGGCATTCTTAGCTTTTGGTTAGGAAGCTAGGGGCCTTGGGGTCTGTACAACCAAAGGGTTTCTCTAATGGTCACGAAGATGCTATGTCCCACACAGAGGAGTGTGATAAACGGTTATTAAGAGGGTAGCTATGCCCCAAGATAATTCATCTCTGGACTTGCAACATTCTCTCCATGTCATTGAAGTTCCCTGTTATTGAGTCAGTCAGTGTTTGTGGTTTGCAGCTTCTTTTCAGGAATCCCCCTTCCCATCACCCACAAACTCCTCAAGCGAGACTGGAAAGTTAGAAAGTGAATGAGACAGTTGGAATTGTAATGGATTTATATTGAATTGATAGATTAATTTGGGGAACCATGCCATTTTTCCAGTGTTGAGCCTTCCAGTCTGTGAACACGGTGTGTTGTTAAGCATTCATTTGGTTCTTTAAATGTCTGGCAGTGAACTTTTGTATCCTCCCCAGCCCTCCCCTTTCCTGCTTGTAAATTATTTTTCGCATGAATTTATTTCAGTAATGGGAAGATGCAAGGCTGACTAACACAGACACTTGGTTAAAATTAAAATCTTCAGGCCACTGATAAGATGACTCACCTGGGACTGAGTCTAGGAGCAATTCTAAGACTGAGCCTGGGACCGAGCCTGGGACCGAGCCTGGGGCTGAGCCTGGGGCTGAGCCTGGGACCGAGCCTGGGACTGAGTCTGGGACGGAGCCTGGGGCTGAGCCTGGGGCTGAGCCTGAGACCGAGCCTGGGACTGAGCCTGGGACTGAGCCTGAGACCGAGCCTGGGGCTGAGCCTGGGCCCAAGCTTCAGAATGAGCCTGAAATTGAGTCTGGGACTGAGCCTGAGACGAAACCTGAGACTCAGTCTGGTGGTTTGAGTTTGGTTTCTAGGACCCACCACCTGGAAAGAGACAATTGACTCCCTCAGGCTGATCTCTGGCCTCTACCTGCACATTTTCCTGTAATTTTCATTCTTATTTTAAAATCTGTTTTATTATTTTATTTTTTTAAATATTTATTTATTTATTATGTATACAATATTCTGTCTGTGTGTACGCCTGCTGGCCAGAAGAGGGCACCAGATCTCATTACAGATGGTTGTGAGCCACCATGTGGTTGCTGGGAATTGAACTCAGGACCTTTGGAAGAGCCGGCAATGCTCTTAACCTCTGAGCCATCTCTCCAGCCCTTATTATTTTATATGTATAAGTGTTTGCCTATATGTTTGTCTGCATCACAAGGGTGTGGTGTCTGGTATCCAGGACGCCAGAATTCACTGTCAGATTCCTTGAAATGGAGTTACAGATGGTTGTGAGTCATTACGTGGGTGCTGGCAATCAAATCCTAGTCCTCTGGAAGAGCAGCCAGTGAGTGCTCTTAACCACTGAGCCATCTCTCCAACACCAATTTTATTTTTCTTTATGATTGGATAGTGCTCCATTGTGAATATACACCACATTTTATTTTTTTTCATTTATGTGCATTGGTGTTTTTCTTACATGCATGTCTGTGTGAGGTGTCAGATCCCCTGGAACAGGAGTTGCACACAGTTGTGCGCATGTGGGTGCTGGGAATTGAACCCCTGTCCTACGGAGGAGCAGTTATGTGTGTTCAGGTAAGAGTGGAGGCCAGAAGAAGACTTCAGAGCCCGGGAACTGGAGTTACATTGTGAGTCACCGTGTGGGAACTGAACTCCTGTCCTCTGCAAGACTGCTCAGCTATCTTTGTGGTTCCTATTTGTTTTCTCAGTGATGACTGTCTCTGTCAGCGTCACCGTGGCTGTGATGAAACACCAAAGTCAAAAGCAACTTGAGGAGGGAAAGACTTTATTTGGCTTTCGCGTCTAGAGTCACAGTCTGTTGAGGATAGCCAAGGCAGGAACTCAAGCTAGATGGTTGAGCCTAGAGGCGGAGCTGATGCCGAGGCCTTGGAAGGGTCTGCTGCATACTGCTTGCTCCTCATGGCTTGCTCAGCCTACTTTCTTATAGCACCCATGACCACCAGCCCATAATTGGCTGGGCCCTCCCACATCAACCATCAATCAGGAAAATGCACCACAGGTTTTCCCCACAGGCCAATCGAGTGGGAGCATTTTCACAATTGAGGTTTCTTTCTCCCAAGTAACTCTAGTTTGTGTTAAACTGACATTAAACCAGCCAGCACAGAGACCGTTCTGACTGGAGCTGGAATCTCAATGTGACTTTGATTTACATTTCCTTGATGACTAAGAATGTTGAACATTTTCCAAATATGTTTTTTTTGGCCATTTTTGCTTCCTTCATCTTCTGAGAACTCTCTGTTCATTTCGTTTCCCCATTTATTTGTTAATTTAATTTTATTTTTTTAGATAGAGTCTTATGCATCCCAAGTTGTCTCCAAACTGCTACATTGTTGAGCATGACCTCAAACTGTTCATCCTCCTGTCTCCACTTCCAGAGTGCTTGGCTAGCAGGTGTGCACCACCTGGTTTACCAGGTGTTATGGATGATCGCAGACTGAGTCATATCTGCAGCCCATTTTGAGGTTCCCATGCATTGTAGGCATTGATCTCTGTTGGGTGGGTTGGGGGGCTGTGTCTTTATTCTGCCGACTGTGCAGCCACGTGGAGAAGTTCTGGAATTACACGTGGTTCTGTTCCTTGGGTCAGTTCTGCAGCTTTTGGCGTCCCTCTCTGAAGATGTTGCGCACCTTATGTGAAGATCTTCAGGCCCTTTAAATTGATTTCCACGCAGAGTGAGCTGTGGTGGTTTGAAAGAAAATGGGCCCTGAAGGGAGTGGCACTATTAGGAGGCGTGGCTTTGTTGGAGTGGGTGTGGCCTTGTTGGAGGCTGTGCATCATGGTGGAGGCAAGCTTTGAGGTTTCCTATGCTCAAGCCATAGAGACCACTTCCTGTTGCCTGCACATCAAGATGTAGAACTCTCAGCTACTTTTCCAGCACCTTGTCTGTGTGCAAGCTACCAAATTGCACCATGAGGATAATGGATTAAATCTCTGAATGTAAGCCACCCCAATTAAATTGTTTTTCCTTTATAAGAGTTGCTGTGGCCTGGCAGTGTGGTGCACAACTTTAATCCTGGCACTTAGGAGGCAAAGACAGGTAGATCTCAGTGAGTTCGAGGCTAGTCTGGTCTATAGAGCAAATTCCAGGACAGCCAGGATGCTTACATAGAGAAACCCTATCTTGAAAAACAAACAAAAACAAACAAACAAACAAACAAACAAACAAACACATTGCTGTGGGCGTGTTGTCTCTTCATAGTAATAAAAACCCTAAAGCAAGATCTGACCTTTCACACAAGGGCATCCAAATTCCCTAGCATAATTTGTTGAAGGCTCTTTTCTCTGGTGTATGGGCCTGGTTTTGACTCGACCACGTCCCACTGGCTACTCCAGGCCTGATTTTGTGTCAAATCTGCACTGTTTCTTTTCTCTTGTCAGTCAGTGGAAGGGGGCCTTTGCTGGGGTCCTGGGGCCATTGTCCCGTCTGGCCGCCCTCTCCTTTACTTGGCCTTCTGTTGCGGGGAAAAGTTAGTTGTGTGGCCGCACTTCCTGTGGGGATGATAACGTGGGGTGCAGGCTTGCGTGGCACCTGTGGTGGATCAGCTTTGTGCTTTTGGAAAAGAGTCATATTGTCCCTGCTGTCGTCTGGGAAGACTTCCCTGCTCAAACACACACACAGACACACAGACACAGACACACAGACACACACACAGACACGCACAGACACACACAGATACACACATACACACACAGACACACAGACACACACACAGACACGCACAGACACACACAGATACACACATACACACACAGACACACGCATACACACACAGACACGCACAGACACACACAGACACGCACAGACACACACAGACACACACACAGACACACACAGACACACACATACACACACAGACACACACATACACACACAGACACGCACAGACACACACACAGACACAGACACGCAGACACACACAGACACACACACAGATACACACAGACACACAGACACACACATACACGCACAGACACACACAGACACACAGACACACACATACACGCACAGACACGCACAGACACACACAGACAAACACACACACAGACACACAGACACACACATACACAGACACACACAGACAGACAACCCCCCCTCAGATTTCTGAGATTTTTTTTTTAAATGTAATTATTTCTACATCCCAACTGCAGTTTCCCCTCCCCCACCTCCCCTCCTTTCCTAGATGTTGCACCAAGTCATTTGTATAACTTACATATAACAAATTTATTTAATGAGAGTGTCTGTAGTCATGTCAATATCCAATAATTAGCAACAATTAGCCAGACAGTGATATTAACCGATGAACTCCTTGATGCTGGGGATTTGGACTCAGGCTGTGTTTACAACCATCTCACCCTTAGGAGGGTATCTTTTCGTGCGCGGGCAAAGGAGTCAAATGAGGTCAGAGGGTCAGATAGTAAAAGGTTTATAGATGCTAAGAAGTATGGCTTTCCCCTAGAAGACAGTAAGCTCCATATGAGTATTTTTAGATACACTTATTTATTGTGTATGTGTGTATGTATGTGTGGTCATGCCCAGGCCACAGACCACATGGGGAAGTCGCAGGACACCTCCCCTCTACTCCCTCCTTCCAAGACAAGGTTTCTCTGTGTAGCCCTGGCTGTCTGGAATTCATTCTGTAGACCAGGCTGGCCTCCAACTCAGAGGTCACATGCCTCTGCTTCTTGAGTGCTGGGATTACAGGCATGCGCCATCACCACCCAGCTTTTCTTTCTTTTTCAGAGGACAACTTGTGGTAGTCAGGTCTCTCCTTTCATCAGGTGGGTCCTGAGGACTGAACTTAGGTTGTCAGGCTGGCAGCAAGCCATCTTATCTGTTGAGCCATCCTGTCGGACCAGTGTGTGTGTGTGTGTGTGTGTGTGTGTGTGTGTGTATGTGTGTGTGTGTATGTGTGTGTGTGTGTGTGTGCGCGCATGCATGTATGCATGTATGTATATATTTCTAGTGTTATTACTAATGTGATTATTCTAGACTCTGACTGTCACTTTCTACCTAAGAATCCTTCTAAGGCAAGCATTGTGATACAAGCTGTAACCCCGGCTCACCACAGGCTAAAGCAGGAGACTTGTTTCTAGAAAGAAATCACACTGGCACTAGCCTGGAATAAGATGTCAGTAAGGAAGTGTGGATATGCCGAAGTCAGGAAGAAGGCAGTTTCAGCCCAGTCATGTAGTGGTATTTCCTTGTATTTTAAGAAATAGAGCTTGCCTGAAGATCACCTCAGCCTCATTCTAAAGATTCGTGGGGACAGGATCGCCATTTCGGTTTGAGGTAGAGGTAAGAGCCAGTAGCTGGCTGCTTGGCTTTTCTGATCTTCAGGTTGAGCCCCAATATCTGTCTCTGGGTTTTTATTACTCGTGCAACACAGTAATGGGGAGAGTGGGGGAGGAGGAAATGAAGAAAGAGAGAGAGAGAGAGAGAGAGAGACAGACAGACAGACAGACAGACACACACTGTCTTAGCCCACATGACCATATATTGCCAGGCATTATCTAAATACTTTATGAGGACTGCCCTCTTTGTTGCCCTCAACAACCATATGAGATTGGGGTTATCTTCATTGTATAGATTAGGAAGTGGAGGCCTAAATTAAGCAGTAATTTGTTTAAGGCCACAAGGGTTCTGGCTCAGGGACTGGCTTCCTGATCTAGCTACCTGGCTTCAAAGTCTAACCTGAAATCTATACCCTCATTCTCCCAGCACAAAACAGGGACAATAGGGAGAGAAAGAAGTAGCTTGGGTGCTGGAGAGATCTCTCAGTGGTTAAGAGCACTGGCTGCTCTTGGAGAGGATCTAGTTTTGATACCCAGCATCCAAACAATGGCTCATAACCATCTCTAACTCCAGATTTAGGGGATCTGCTGCCCTCTTCTGGCTGCTTTGAACACCAACATACATGAGGGCAAAATACGCAAAAGTAAAAATAAAGGAAAATTAGTTAAAAACTTAAAAAAAGGAAGAAGTGGCTAAATGGGGAAGATTAAGGAGTCACTAGAAAGACTGGTGGCAGGTAAGATAAAGATTCGTAGGACGACAGGAACTGAAGTAGGCATTCAGGCCCAGGCAGACCCTGTTCCTCATTGTATCATGTGGGGGTAGTTTTGAGGGGAACACTCTTGTCTTCTCTTGCATATTTTACTCCCATCTCCTTCAGAGAGGCTGAACTTGACTATGAGGAAAACATTCAAACTACTCACTCTGTTCCTTATCTTTCTCGGAGTCAGTCTGCATTTTTCTGTTCTGTCTTACAGGGATGGGCTACCAAGTAAGAGCCTGGAGCTGCTGAGGGCTATTTTGCTTGGATTGTGCAGTTAAGATGAACTTTGGGAAAGTAACAGAAATCCCAAACAACTCAGAGTCAGGTGGTTAACATTTTTTCTTCCAAGGTGGTGTCTGGAGATAGTCCATAGAGGGCTGGCATGGTGGCATTGCCCTCCCGCAGCCCTGGAAATTCCAGCTGCTTTCTGTTCACCCTCTGCATGAAGGGCTCTGTGAGAGCATATATACTGTCCCGGGCACACATTTCCAGATGGGGGTGGAAGAGGGATGGAAGAAGACGGTGCACAACAAATTTTAGCATTTTCCTTGACGCTTTCTTGAAGAAAACTGCTTCCATCTTATGGACCTGCATGTCTCACTCTGAGGGAATCCTGAAGGTTTGTCTGTATCCCAAGCAGCGGCTTCCTCAGTTCCAGATGAAGTCTATTGAAGGGGCTGGGTTGGCTTCCTGCTCTTCCAGAGGACTTTGCCGCCATCTGCTGGCTTATGTGGGTATCTACACACCTATCGTACACATAAATCAAAATTTAAAAAAACCAGCATGTTATGTGGCACATTCCTTTAATCCCAGCACTTGGGAGACAGAGACAGGAGGATCTCTGTGGGTTCAAGACCAGCCTGGTCTACGGAGAAAATCCCAGGACAGTCAGGGCTATGTAGAGAGAGATTGTTTCAAACAACAACAACAACAACAACAACAACAACAACAACAACTCTTTAGAAGTCTATTAGTAAAAGGGAAAACAGATACTACATTATTTTTACTTATTTCCTTAACTGCAGTTGGTGAGAGCTGGCCTACTCCAGGGGCTACTACATCTTAGATGACAGAACCAAGCAGAGAGGGATTACATAAATGACAATGGTATTTATTCGGGGACAGCAGTGTACTGAGCCCATTCAGGTAGGTCGAGATAAGGGGAGATGTTTAAAGATAAAGCGGTCATCCTTGGCCACAGTGATATCAGTCTGAGGTTGAACATACAGTAAGTCGCCAGACACACGTCCTTGAAGATGTGTGTATGTGTATGAGGTTGTGGTGACATCTGTGCAAGCTGGTGGTTCTGGGCATCTTTTGGGATGATCTCTGTCAGGTAACCTTGTAGAAGAATCTTTTCTTCATTAACTCCAAGTTTTATTGATTTGTTTAATTTATCCCAATCTGGCCTCGAACTTGCCACATGATATCTTGAACTCCCAATCCTTGGGCTTCCATGCTGGGACAATAGATGTTATTAGTCTGGTTTACACATCGAGTCCAAGAGCTAGGCTCCAAACCTGGGGCTTTGGGAATGCTGGAGAGGCGTTCTACCAACTGAGCTGTACCTTGGCCCATTTTCTGAAATTGGCTAGTATTTTGGATCTCAACTTTCTATCTTTTACTGTCGTGAGATTCCCCGCAATTCTGGTCCATGTCTGTGCCCATGTGTCTCTGTAGCATGCTGAGTTTGCAACTTGCATTCTGAAAATTTTGCTTGTGCTATGGAGGTAATCTGCCACCAGATGTCGTCGGAGCACCTTGGGCAGAGCCACACAATAGATCTGGTTGTCTAATGCCATAAACAACCCTCTCTGTCAAATAAAGCCTAAGTTCTGGATGTTAAATACAAAGATGGTTTCCTCAATGGAAGGTTTTCAAGTAAACCATTTGGTTATCACCGAGATTGGTTCACCGAGGGCTGATTTATGACGAACATTTTGCTAAGTGCCGCATTGACTGTTGTTTTATTTAAAAATATTTATTTATTTTTATGCATATGAGTATTTTGTCTGCATGTATGTATGTATACCATGTGACTGCCTGGTGTCTGTAGAGGTCAGAAGAGAGTATGGGATCCCCTGGAACTAGAGTTATAGAAGGTTGTGAGCCACCATGTGGTGCTGGGAACTGAACCCAGGTCCTCTGGAAGAGCAGTCAGTGCTCTTAACCACGGAATCATCTCTGTACCAGATTGTTTTGATTGAGACTAGTCGTCCAAGGTTGGGGTAGCAAATGTGGATCAGTTGGCATGAATTTAGGCTGTCTCCATGAGAGCTTGTGTATACCCTTCTCTTCAGCAGTGTCTTCCCTGGACCAGAAGAGGATGTCGGGTCTCTTGAAGCTGGAATTACAGGTAATCGTGTATGTACGGAGGTCAGAGGAGAACCTGAAGGAGCTGCTCTTCTCCTTCCAGTATGTGGGTCCTAGGGATTTGTCAGGCTTAGTGGCAGGTGTCTTTATCAGGTGAGCTGTCACATAGACCCACTGATTATTTTATAGTTGGGTTTTTAAAAAAATTGTTGAATGATAGGGGATCTTTATGCTTCTGCATAGAACCCTTTGTCGGGTCAATGGTACATGATTTTTTTAAAAAAAATTTTATTCACTTACTTATTTATTACCAGTTCTGTGGCTTTCTTTCTCTCTGTCATTTTTTAATTGATTTATTGAGCTATACATTTTTTTGCTCCCCTCCCTTCCTCTCCTCTCCCTTTCAACCCTCTCCCATGGTCCCCATGCTCCCATTTTACTCAGGAGATCTTCTTTTTCTACTTCTCATGCAGATTAGATCCATGTATGTCTCTCTTGGGGTCCTCATTGTCGTCTAAGTTCTCTGGGATTGTAATTTGTAGGGTTTTTTTTTTTGCTTTATGTTTAAAAAACCACTTATGAGGGAGTACATAATTTTCTTTCTGGGTCTGAGTTGCCTCACTCAGCATGATGTTTTCTAGCTCCATCCATTTGTCTGCAAATTTCAAGATATCATTATTTTTTCTGCTGTGTAGTACTCCATTGTATAAGTGTATCACATTTCCCTTATCCATTCTTCAGTCGAGAGGCATTTAGGTTGTTTCCAGGTTCTGGCTATGATAAACAAAGTTGCTATGAACATAGTTGAGCACATGTTATTGTGGTATGATTGAGCATCCTTTGGGTATATACCCAAAAGTGGCATTTCTGGGTCTTGAGGAAGCTTGTTTCCTAATTTTCTGAGAAATCGCCATACTGATATTCAAAGGACTGTACCAGCTTGCACTCCCACCAGCAATGCAGGAGTGTTCCCTTTACCCCACAACCTCTCCAGTATAAGTTGTCATCAGTGTTTTTGATCTTGGCCCTTCTTATAGGTGTAAGATGGAATCTCAGAGTTGTTTTGATTTGCATTTCTCCGATGGCTAAGGATGTTGAGCATTTCCTTAAGTGTCTTTCAGCCATTTTAGATTCCTCTGTTGAGAGTTCTCTGTTTAGGTCTATACCCCATTTTTTTTATTGGATTATTTTTTCTTTTGATGACCAATTTCTTGAGTTCTTTGTATATTTTGGAGACCTGACCTGCAAAGGTCTCTGATTCCTGCCTACTCCCTTGGAGGTCTCTCCAGACTGATGCCTGGACCCACAGAGGTCCTGGCTCAGGCCTATTCCCTGGGAGGTCCTAGACTCATGCCCAGACCCGCAGAGGTCTCTGACTCTGGCCCACTCCCTCAGTGGTTGCTCCCCTGTCCTCTCTGTCATTTGTATCATCTGACTCTCAGCTATTGTAAAATTTGGGGGTGGTCTGATGTATCTATTTCTTTCTTTGTTGACTGCTTGTCAGTGCCATCTACAAAGTCTGGTGCCATGATGCTCCCCCACCTCCCAGGTTTCCCCTAAGAGTTGCACAGTTCCAGGTCTTATGTTTGGGTGTCTGATCCATTGTAAGTTGACTCTTGTAACACAAAGTTTAATTTCATTCTTTGCATCTCTGTTATCACCACTGTTAAAAAGTCTTTGTTCTCTTGTTGAATTCATGCGATCATTTACTCACATACTCAGGGATTTATTTTTGTTAGTTCTGGTCTATTCTACAGTCCGTATGTCTGTCTTCATAGCAACACAGCACTGAGATGATAACTGTAGCTCTGTATAGGTTTTAAAGTCATAAAGAGGGGCACCCTGGATTTTGACTTTCAGTGTCAAGGTTATGCAGGGTCCCTTGAGAATTTATCCATATTCTAGACTGATTTTTCTATTTCTGTAGAATTAGTGGGTTTTGGATAAAAATGATACACAATCTGTATATTGCTTTCTATAGTGTTGACATCTTTAAAAAAAAAGATGTGTTTATTTATATGTGTCTGAGGTTTTGTCTGCCTTGTGTATACCCTGTGTATGCAGTGCCTGCTGAGGTCAGAAGTGGCTGCTGTGAGCCACCACGTGGATGCTGGGAGTTGAACCCGAGTCCTTTGCAAGAACAGCCAGAGTTCTTAACCATAGAACCATATTTCCAGCTCCAACCCCTTTTGATTTTAAGGTTTAGTATTGATATCTTAACATATGGTTTCTCTCCCATGAACACAGAGTGCTTCTGCGGATGAATGTTACTGAGTTCTGCAGTCTTGTAGTTTCAGTATGCCAGCCTTTCACTCCTAAGCATTTTCTTTCTTTGAGATTCTATTGTAAAGGGGCGTTTCCCCTTAACTTCCCCTTCGGATTGTTCATTGTTAGTGCATAGGAACACAGCTAACTGATTGGTGTATGTTGATTTTGGATCCTGCAGCTTTGCTGAATTCACTTACTATTATTAGCATTTTTTGTAGAATCTTTATAATTTTATGTATATGATTATATTGTTTGATTTTTGAAAAAAGATTTGTTTTTATTATTTTTAAGTATGTGTATGCATGTGTGTCTATGTGTATGTGCGAGAATGTGTACATAAATGTAGGTGTGCTCACAGGCCTGCAGAGGGCATCAGATCTCCTGAAGCTGGAGTTGCAGTATTTGTGAGTCTCTCTACAAACAGCCTATGTTCTTACCTGCTAAGCAGTCTCTCCAGCTGCTCATGTTGCTTGTTAATAGAGGCAATGTTGCTTCTTCCTATTAAATAAGGATATTATGGTAGTTAGAATAAGAATGGCCCCCAAATGATCATATTTTCGAGTGCTTAGTCATCAGGGAGTAGTACTACTTGAGAAGGATTAGGAGGTGTGGTCTTATTGGAGTAGGAGTGGCTTGGTAGAGAAAGTGTGTCACTTGGGGTGGGCGCTGAGGTTTCAAAAGCCCAAATCAGGCCCAGTGTCTCTTCTTCCATCTGCATGGGGGTCCAGATACAGAACTCTCAACTACTTCTCCAGCACCATTTCTGCCTGTGCACCACCATGCTACCTGCCATGGTGATAATTGACTAAATCTCTGAAACTGTAAGCAAGTCCTGATTAAATGCTCTGTCATGGCCATGGTGTCTCTTCACAGCAATAGAGCAGTGACTAAGACAGATACCTTTGGTTTTCTTGCCTAATTGTTTTGGCTAGGACTTCTAGCACTATGCTAAAGTGTTGGAAGCAGGCATCCTTGCCTTCTTCTTAATGTTAAAGGAAGAGTCTTTCACCATGGAATGTGATGTTTTCTGTGGATCCTTCATACCTTATTAGAGTTGGTTTATTTATTGCTTAATTTATTTGTGTGTGTGTGTGTGTGTGTGTGTGTGTATGTGTGTATGTGTGTAGGTGTGTATAGGACAGAAGATGGCAGTTGCTATCCTCCGGAGCTGGTATCACAGGTATACACAGGATAGCTGACTTGCTACATGGATGGTGGGATCTGAACTCTATTTCCCATGATTGCACAAATGCTCAAAACTGTGGAGCTTCCGGACCGTCTCGCTTTCCCTAAGTGCCTCTCCCTGTTGTTTCGTCCATCTGTGGCCTCAGGCTGCCACCCACCATGGACACGAAATGCACCTGTCACTGCTTTCGGTCACTTCCATCTAATAGTCAACATTATACAGCTGCTACTGGCTGACCTTTGGGTCACACAGGACAAAATCAGTTCTTTCTGTGAGATTCAGACAAGCCAGAATGCTGAAGATAGTAGTCACCCCCTTCTTTCTCAAGGGAAATGGAGGATTTGACTGCTTTCTTATTATGCTATGCTGGAAAGGGCTTAGACAAAGATGTATAAAAAAGTCATGAACTCTTCTACTTAAAAAGCTGTTGCTACGGAGATGGAGATATGGTT
The DNA here is from genome assembly GCF_037038515.1 of Microtus pennsylvanicus. Taxonomy (NCBI): domain Eukaryota; kingdom Metazoa; phylum Chordata; class Mammalia; order Rodentia; family Cricetidae; genus Microtus; species Microtus pennsylvanicus. The sequence goes on along the minus strand of NC_134591.1, from coordinate 52,485,512 downwards.
CAGAGGTTAAGAACACTTGCTGCTCTGGCAGAGGACTGGTTTGATTCCCAGCACCCACGTGGTGGCTTACAACCATCTGTAACCCAAGGGTATCCAATAGGTGCTCATGTAGTATGAATACAGGTGTGCACACAAAATATTCATACACATCAAGTAAAAATAAACAGATATAACTGGGTGTGATGGTTCACACTTTAATCCCAGAGCTCAGGAGGCAGAGACAGGGTGATCTTTGTGAGTTTGAGGCCAGCCTGGTCTACAGAGTGAGTTCCAGAACAGCCAGAGGTATAAGGAGAGACCCTGTTTAAAGAAAAAAAAAAGAACCCAACCAAAAACAAATAGAAAAAATATGTAAAATAGAAGAATAAAAAGCTGTTGCCTTTTCTTGATTATTAGTTTGGTTTCTTTAAGTCTTTGCTGATTTCTAGAACCCCCCACAATTCTATTTCCAGTCAATCTGTTGTTTACTTTTCTAGGGGGAAATGATGACCTGGTATTTTTGTCCAATCTTGTTGATGCCACTGTCAGAAAGTTCTAGAAGTTTTTGTTATTTATTAATTATTATTATTTTGTTTTTTTCTTTCTTTTTTTATATTTTGGTTTGTTGAGACATTGTTTCTCTGTGTAGCCCTGGCTGTTCTGGAACTTGCTCTTTAGATCTGACTGGCTTCAAACTCAGAGATCCACCTGCCTCTGTCTCTCGAGTGCTGGGATTAAGGGCATGTGCCACTATGCCCAACTTGTTGCTATTATTTTTATTATTCTAAGCTTTATCTTTTTGTATATCACGACTGTGATTTGGATTAGATTTTATAGACAACTGTCTGATTTGATCTATAATGCTACCATATTCTTACTATATAACTTGGTGAATGTAGTGGTTTTAATGAGAACGGTCCCCAAAGAACATGTATTTGAATGCTTAGTCACCAGGGAGTGGAACTCTTTGAAAGGATAAGAAAATTAGGAAGTGTGGCCTTGTTGGAGAAAATGTGTCAGTGGGGATAGACTTTGAGATGTCAAAAGCTAGGTCTTCTCTCTCTCTCTCTCTCTCTCTCTCTCTCACTTTCTCTGTTTCAGTCAGAGAATTATGATGTAGCTCTCAGCTACTGCTCCCGCACCATGCATGACACCATAATGATAGTGGATTTAACTTCTGAAACTGTAAGCAAGGCCTCCATTAAATACTTTCTTCTGTAAGAGTTGCCTTGGTCATGGTGTCTCATCATGGCAAGAGAGCCATGACTAAGACAGTGATAATTGCTAATTTTTCTCTGTGCCTCAGTTTCCTTCATCACCCAAAGGAAGGACAAGCAAGCACCATTCTGAGAGGAGTGTGTGAAGGTCGTTCATGTGAATGTAAAGGATGGAGAAACATGGCTGGACAACTGTGTGTGCTGTTGGCAAGTGTACTTGCTATGGACACTTGCATCTTTTTGATCTAGTGACGATTTGTACCCTGGAGACTCACAGGGGACTGAGCTGATTAAGACTGAGAAAGTCTTAATGGGTTAACTGTATTGCTTAGCCGAAGGAGAGAGCTCCGAGAGCTGAGGAAGCAGGCCAAGTTTGGACAGTGGGCTTCTCTGTGTTCTAGAACCATGGGTTTCCTTTCACTCCCATTTCCTTATTTGTACCATGGTGCCTGTTTGAATACACAGTGTTTCTCTTGCATGTTTTTTATTGATCTAATCATTAGCTTGTTTATAGAAACTTCCCGAGTCTTCCCTGTTTATGTGTTTCCTGGGGGCAAGGCTAATTGTTTTGTGTAGCATTTCCCAGAACCTAAAATGGGCCGTCTGTACTCAGTTCCCTGAGAATTTTGCTAAAATATGAACCAGAGTCTGGGATTAAATTTAGGAGTCAGGGCCTAGGAGCAGCTTGGAGAGCTGACTTAATTTTGGGAAGGAATTCTTCTTCTTTTTTGTGTGTCCAGTTAACATTAAAATTTTCTGGAACATTTGCCACATATGATCACACACACCGTTAGCCCCAGCACTTGGGAGGCACAGACAGGCGGATCTCTGTGAGCTGTGTTCCTATCAAAAAATCTGAAATATTATAAAGAATTTTTTTTCAAATCTGGAATTGTTTTTTTTCCCCTTAGGCTAGTCTTTTTTTTGTCTCTAACTAGAAGTAGCATTATGCTGTGAAGTGAGTTAGACTTCCAAGTCAGACAGCCCTGATGTCATTGTGGAATCACTTAAAAGGAGAACAATCCATCTCTCAGAGCAGTAGAGGCTGAGGATCTACTAAACGCTCTACGATATAATCTCTGGATGTGTTTTTGCAGGATCCTAAACTCTCTTGAACACGGCATAATGTTTTCCTTATTTTTCAGATGATGCGTAATCTCAGAATATTTAAAAGGTTAATGGGTCAAAAGTAGCCTGTACCCACCCTTTCAAGTCCTACTTTGATATATATCTTATCCTCAGCATCAATGCCTGTTTTCTGTGCATGTGGATTTATGGAACCTGCTCCCCAATTCCTTGTTATAGTTTGTACATGAAGAGGCCCCCAGGAAAGCTAAAGTGTTGAAGGCTTGTCCTGCGATGGTGATCCTACTGAGGGATGATTATATCATGAGGGCTCCCATTGCACAAATGGCTAAAATCCATCTGAAAGGACTTCGAAGTTGGTACAAGACACCCCAAGACCAACCTCTCAGAATAAAGGAAAGTTATTTGCCCCAGAGGGACAAAGGACAGGATAAGAGACAAAGACAAAAGACAGAGGATGAAAGAGAAAGGAAAAGGAACAAGAGAGACAGAGAAGGGATATTTGTCTCTGAGGAGTAAAGGACTGTCTCTGGAAAGAGAGGAGACAGATGCAGTCCATAGGCAAATGGCGGTTTATAAAGGGAAAGAGGAAGACCCTGTGTTAATTTTAACTGGGCACATTAATTAGCGTAGCCAAAAGGGGTTTATGATTGCTAGACTTCAATACTTTGATAGATGGACCTTGGTAGTCAGCCTCAGGGAGAGGGAGTGGGCAATAAGGAACTAGATCTTAGCGGATAGCTTTAGGAATACAATCTCATGGTTTAGTAAGGTAGAGGGCATGGGGAGAAGGATAAGGCCTGCTAGAGCCATGTTTGCCATGTTCAGGCTGGCTAGAGCCCTTCATTCTCTCCCTTTTGTTTTATTATTTGGTCACTGGGTGTTGGTAAGTGGGTGTCTTTCTCCCTGGATGCTTCCTGCTGACATGGGGGTATCGTTATTAGGGACACAAGGAGGCTGGGATGTTGGTCAAGATTGGGAAGATCAGTCTAGGTTCTACAGGACCATCTGAGACTAGGGAAGTTGTCCTTGAGGCTGGAGCAGGATGTAGATCCTGAGGCTGGGATCGGTGCTGAAGTTGCTGGAGCAGACTGCAGTTGATTTGAAATCTACTAGAAAAGATAGATTGGCGGGGGGGTGGGGGGTGGGCTGGAGAGATGGCTCAGTGGTTAAGAGCATTGCCTGCTCTTCCAAAGGTCCTGAGTTCAATTCCCAGCAACCATCTGTAAAGAGGTCTGGCGCCCTCTTCTGGCCTTCAGGCATACACACAGACAGAATATTGTATACATAATAAATAAATATTTAAAAAAAAGAAAGACTAGGGACAGAGATAAAGTTAAACAGTGTAGAAAAAATTTAAAAACTATTATTTTCCAATTTATTTATTTATTTATATTTTACTAATGTTTGCCTATATGTATGTCTGTGTAAGGGTGTTGAATCCTGGAGTTACAGACAGTTGTGATCTGTCATCTGGGCACTGGGAATTGAATCCAGGTCATCTGAAGAGCAGTCAGTGCTATTAAATGCTGAGCCATCTCTCCAGCCCCAGAATTTTATTTATGTTTATCTTGGCTGCACATTTAAAATTTTTTGGCTCATGGTCTTGGTAATTGGGAAGAGGAGTCCCAAGTCCAAGTCCTTCCAAGAAAGGGGGAGAGGTTCCACCCACAGGGATAGGCAGTAGGTAGGAAAACTTAGGCTACTGGTTGGCAGGGGTATTTATCTGGAGTCTGTTTGAGAGGATCCAGGAAAATTTAGATTGGCTCGCTAAGGTTAATTGGGAGAACATTTGTCATCTGAAAGCAGGGTCTGGTTGTATTGGGGAGAATATAATTTGAGAGACTTATGTTACATCAGAAGCCTTCCCTGGGATGTCTGGGTGGTTTTAAAACTGAGATATTTTAGTTACATGGATGACTGGGGAGTCTCTTGGCAAATGGTGAGAGAGGCAGTCTGTACAGGTTTTTTGGGTTCATGTGGAAAGGTTGAGAGAACTTTGTTTCCTAAAGGGGAACTTGGATGGTCAAGGGGACAAGCAGTCAGTAGTGGGGATGGGACAATGGCAACTGGAGTATTGACAATGAGAGGAACTGTGGCTAATGCAGGGCACCGAAGAGAGGCACAGGGAAAGTAGTGAGAGGCATTAAAGGGGGGGATCAATGAAGCTGAGATGAGTGAAAGTTTGTTGGGTGACCTCAATTCAAGTGAGGGGTTGAATGCCAAGGTGTGTGTGTCTGAGATGATATGGCTTGGGTTTATTTATGTCTTGTAACTGGGAGTGTAGGATTTGTTTAGAGTGTTTCATGTCTGAGGACACCTAGACAGTTAATGAACTTAGGGAGCTGGTTTCTGGTAGATGTTGGGCAATCATGGGGCAGAGGGAAAATAGGCGTGTGAGAAGAGAGATGAGATTTGTGGGGAAAGGGTGATCTTGAAGGAACAGGGGCCAGAGGGTGAGGGTGAACACACGGAGTGGGTTAGGAGAGCATCCTTTGTTGAAGGAGGGCTAGGTATGTTTTTATTTGGGTCATGTAGTAGGGCGGCCTGGAGGGAAGTGGGGCGGTGGTAAAGGATGAAAGGGCAGCCTAGCGGACTGTCACGGCAGCACGATTATTGTCTTTACTGATAATGGGGGAGCCTGTTTGATGCCACCTGGCAGGAAGGAGCTGCCATCTGTATAAAAGGTGTAGGCAGAAATAAGAGAACCCTCTTGTGTATGAGAGGGATAGAATTGAGGTGGTGGAAGAGATTGGAGTCCTTTATAAGTTAGGAGTTGAGGGAGACTGAGGTGGGAATAGATTGTGAGAGGGGATCCCAGAATTTGCTTGTTAGATTTAGAGGTGTGTAGAGAGACAGAGGCAAGAGTGTGTAGACTAGGAGGTCAGCTGGGGTTTGTATTGTCTAGTTTGGGGGAGGCAGGTGACAGGGGCAAAGGCTGGTCCAGGCAAGTGTTTATGTGTTATGGAAGTGTAAAGCTGGGAAGGTTTGTGTAGATTAGGGAGGCAGAGGACTAGGGTAGAAAGGAGAGTGTTTTACATTTAAGAAACTGAGGATGGGAGAAAGGCAGTTATGAGAAGGTACAGGACTGGTTTGGCACAGGGAATATATCAGAAGTGAGTGAGTATTTAGGGACCCAGGGATGAAGGAAGTTGGGTCATAGGGGCAGAAATAAAGAGTGAAGATAGGCAAGGTGGTCTAAAGTGGGGTGTTTATGAGTTGGGGTGAGAGAGAAGTCAAGATAGGCAACTTGGGGAGAGGAGAGTTGAGCTTTAGAAGGAGGGATCTGGTCACCCCTGGAGCTGAGGAAATTGAGGAGTGAGACAGTGTCAAATTGGCTGTTAGAGGGGGAAGGACTGCAAAGGAGGAGGAGCCGCTACACACTGAAGCAGATGGGAGGGGAAACAGGGAGGCAGGCCAGGTCTACAGGGCCTGGAAGGGGACCATAGGATGGGGAGGGACAACGGCGGTGTTTATGGAGCAAAGGTCCAGGACGAGGCGGCAGGTTTTCTTAGGTTTTTGACTGTCAGTATGGGAGTATCGTAGGGTGAGGAGGTGGGGTATAGAAATGATGGGTTTGAGTCCCAGGCAGAGCTTGGTTAGAGGTGGGGGTATTGAGCTTTGGAGACATAGGCAGAAGAATCTTTGAGTATGGTGTGCATCAAGAGGAGAGGTGGTACCCCGTACAGTGGGGTTGACTAAAAAAGTGGGCAGAGGGCAAGAAAGGCTATGGGATTCTGGAGAGTGGGGGAGTACGAATAGAGGCCAAGGAAAAGAAGAGGAGGGATGGAGGGGTGTCTGGCAGCTGTTATCAGGGTAGAAGGCAAAATTCATGCTAGTTTTGGAGAGAACATCCTTTCCTAGTAAGGGAATAGGACAGGAAGGAATGAGGAGAAAGAAGTGAGGAAAGGAAAAACCTTGAAAGGAGCAAGTTAAGGGAAGAGTCTGGAGGGGTAGGGCCGAAGTTTGTGTGTGGTGTCAGAGAAACTGAGGGAACTTTTGGATTAGTCACTGTCAATTCTGAAGGAACCTTGTGAAATCACGACACCTCTCCCTTCTGGCCCAGCAGTGTATAAACCTGACTGTTCCTGTAGGACAACCAGATTCCTCCCCCTACACTGTGAAGCCCTGTTGTGAAAGCATTCCCTCAACCTAACCTTTGTTCTCATAGTCAAAATCGATATAACTAGTCTTCTACAACTTTCTTTATTGGCAGTAATCACTGATAAGAAAGGAGCCCCAAGCAGGAGGCCGCATGTCTGCTCTAATAGCAGACTCCGGAAGATGGAACCTACTCTTCCGCTCTAACTTAACAAATAACTAACATTCTGTATTTACAGTTCACCTTGGCTTCAATTAACATAAGATCACAGCCCAGGAAATTAGATGTTTATACAGGAAAAAGGCCTGAGTCACTAAAACTAGCTTCAAAGAGAAAAATTCTCACTTGGGCACCCTGCTGGAGTCAAAAAGCAAAGTTCTCAAAAGAGATTGCTTTTAACCCAGCCAACTACAGGCACCTTGCCTCCCTCCCAGGCCCTTGGTATAACTACCAGCACGTGTTCCTCACCACCAGGGAGCTTTACAGCCAAGCCCCCTCTGAAGCATGAGGTGCCTGCGTGTCAGATCCACAGGTGTTTTGTGACTCTGTGAAATGCATGTGTGATATTATTGTTACTGCTAACACCTCTATATCACTATATAAACTGAAAGCTTTGTGGAGAATGGCCCCTTTATTTCCCTCTTTTTCCTTCTTCCCTTCCTCCCCCTCAAGGAATAAAGGAACCTGCAGGAGGAGTGTGCTCAAGTCAGTCAGTTTGTTTTACCCTATGACCCCTTTCCCCAGGCAGCTTTTTCCTGGCATACTTTATCTAAGCTGGACCCTGTGGGGGTGCGGAGGCTGGTACTCAAGGACCCCATAACACGGCAGGTCTGTGTCCCTGTGAGAGTCCCTGCTGCCACCGAGTTTTCATACAAATGCCAGAGTCATTTGCATCCAAGTAGTTGGCTGAATTAGTGTTCTCCCTGCCTCCTGTTCCTTCTTCTTTGCACAGCTGATTCTGTGCTTTTGGGGGCCCCTCATTTTTATGTCAAGTGGGTGGAGAAAAATTGACCATCTTGCTGCTCAGGTCTGTACCTGTACTTCTTCCTGACCCATTTCTGCTGGACACTATGAATTATTAGGAAGTTCGGGTGATACATGGTCTTCCCCAGGGTCCTTCCGCTCTCCTGGTCCTGCCTTCTGCTCCTTTCTTGTGCTGAACTCTACTGAATCAGAATTCCTACCAGACACATGCTTGAACATCTTAAGGAAAGAGTGCCTTTGAATGACCTTGTAGGTGAGGGCTTGCCAAATCTGAATAGCCCAAGACATAATTTGGAAAAGATTCCTTTGCTGTAGAATAATCCTTTTGTATACTGTGAATATGTATTACTCCAATTGATTTAATAAAGGGCTAAATGGCCAATAGCTAGGCAGGTAGAGGTCAGGTGGGACTTGCAGACAGAAAGAGAGTGAGAGGAAGAAGGATAGGAGGTTCTAGGAGATGCAGAGGAAGCAGGAGATGAAAATGCCAAGCTGAAAAAATGTACTGCCGCATGGTAGAGCGTAGGCAAGAAATATGATTTAATTTAAGTTAAAAGAATTAGTTAGTAACAAGCCTAAGCTATCAGCCAAGCATTTATAATTAATAATAAGTCTCTGTGTGGTTATTTGTGAGTTGGCTGGTGGGGCAGAAAAGTCCACCTACATTCCTTTCTCTGTGGGTCAGATCATAGTGTATCATTTATTTGGCTTCTGTTTTTCCAGGGACATTGTGGCCCTGACTATGGTGAACTGGCTGACCTTGGAAACCCAAGGGAGCTGGCTCCCTGAAGCCCTGGAGTGGCTCAGCTGATTTCCTTGGCTCTGCCCTGGGAATCCAGTGGAGATGCAGTCTGTGTTGCATATCTGTTGCTTTCATCTACCCACAATGTTTAAAACTGTTTCATCCCTTGTCTTTGGTAACCACTGGGGCTGCCTGTAACAGACCCTCAGGTCTTAGCAGACTGACGCCATATTGGTGGCACCAGTCTGACCTTAGAACTCAGCATAGACCCCAAAACCCGACAAAAAGGGGACAGAAAACTAAACCATAAAAGACCTAGCCATAGTGCCAAGATCCAGGATAACCCATCAAAGACCTAGTCATAGTGCCAATATTCAGAAAAGTCCCTAAATGTACTAGCCTTGCTTTTTGGCTTCTTTAGTTTTGGTTTTCCCCAACTGTTCCTGCTAACTGGAATGTGTCAGCCAGGAGGTGGATTTTGTGCATAAAATACAAAGAACAACGAGGCTTGGGGCTGCATGATTTGGGCAAGGTCCCCCTGCAGCTGCCAGGTAGCAACACAGACTTTCTTTGATTACTAGAGACTGAGCAGTCAGGACACTAGGGCTCTTGAATTCCTTGGGCTGAGCACGGAGAACTGATAGTTCTTAGGGGGTACAACATCCTGAGAAGTTCCAGGGCCCCAGGAATGTCTGCTATCTCTTCTTCGGTCAATCTAGAGACTTCTGACACCTCCACCCTATGTGGGAAACTACAGAAAATCATCTGAATCTGTCCCTTCCAGAGGTGAGTCTGATTATGGCATCTTCTGAATAAGACATTTAGGAAAATCTACATGCACTCCTAATTCCAGTGTCTGGGATCCTGAGAGACATCACTGGATCCCCTGGTTCCCGTCTGTGTGGTAGCCATCCCTAGTTGTCTTAATTGTTGCATGTCTGTGTGCCTCAATGTGTTTCTGCCAGTTCTTTGGTTCGAGAGACACATCTAAAGAGGGAGGGGGAGTGAGCAGTCTCAAGCCACCCTTGTCGTGTGTGTTAAAACACTTCAAGGAGGGTTTTACAGTCTAGGACCGATATATCGATGGGTGACTTTCTCTGGTGTGAGATCCACACCCCTGGTTGAAGACCTGTGTTCCCTTGCTGGGGACCTGAATCCTTTTGGCTCATCCAGGTCAACCAGAGAAACCCCAATTCCACACTGGAGAAAATTTACTCCCCAATTCCTGGGTCATGACCAGGGTTGGTTTAAATGGTCCCCGCAGCTTCCCTTCACCACCAGTGTGAAGCTCGTTCTTCGGCTCCCACTCCTTCTGTGCTCGTTCCTGGCTCTGACTGCTTCTCCATTGCTGCCCAGGTTCTTTTTTTTTGGTTTTTCGAGACAGGGTTTCTCTGTGGTTTTGGAGCCTGTCCTGGAACTAGCTCTTGTAGACCAGGCTGGTCTCGAACTCACAGAGATCTGCCTGCCTCTGCCTCCCGAGTGCTGGGATTAAAGGCGTGCGCCACCACGGCCCGGCCCAGGTTCTTGTCTTTGCAGTGCTCCCTGCCTCACGTCCCTGTCTCCCTTGTCTTTACCCTAAGAGTGCCTCTGTGAGTCACCATTCTCTCTCCTTGCCCCACTTGCTGCTTCTTTCTCTGCACCCCTGCTCATGGTCCCCTGCCCAGGTCCTCATGTGGAGGTGGGAAGGGACCTGGCCCTTCACAGTCTGGCCCCTCAATGCATCCACAAGGACCCTTCTCCATCCGTTGTCTGTTATCTGTGTGGTGTGGAGCATGCACAGGGAAGGGGAAAGGGCTCCCAGACCCCACACTCCCTTTGCTTCCTCCTGTGCCCACGCTGGTGACAGAGGTACCAGGAAGAGGGAAACAGTTCCTCCAGCTGTTCTGGGGTTGCAGGAGGAGGTAGTTTTTCCTACCCTGGCCTCCCTCTCCCCTCTTCGCATCCATACACTCGGAGTGGCTCTGGGAGGAACGGCCTTGGGCCAGAGGCAACCTCTACCCTCTCCCTAAAGAAGGTGCCTCCAGAGGGCCCAAGACCTGGAGGTTCCCCTCCATTCCCTTTCATGGTTTTTTGTCTCCTTCTCAACCAGTGATTGGTACAATTGGAAAACTCAGAATTTGTCATTCTCTAAAAACTCCAGGCTCTCATTAATTGCCAGAGACAGTCTTTTATACCCACCAGGCTAAATGGGATGATTGCCAAACTCTCTTGGACATCTCTTTATGGCCAAAGAGTGGGACAGAATCCAGCTCGAGAGTGGGAAAGCTGTCCTGAGCCTAGGCAGGAATTTCTGCCTGACAGTGCAGCCCAGATAGAGTGGATATTCCCCTTTGCCCAACCTGACTGGGAGGGGACCCCAACACTGACCAAGGTAAGGAGATCTTGGACAATTTTCACCATGCCCTTTTAGGGGAACTGAAAACCCACTGATTTGTTTCTAAGATGAGCAAGGTGATTCGAGAGCCTTGAAAATCACCTCTGGTTCCTGGAGCACTTTTGTGAGGCTTACCCAGTGTTCACCCCTGAAGACCCAGACACACCAAAACCAGAACCAAACAAAACCAAAACACCAAACAAGCAACCACTATTGTATTTGTTGTACAGTCAGACCCAAATATTTGAAAGAAACTTCAGCTGGAGAGATGGCTCAACTATTAAGAGCACTGGCTGTTCTTCCAGAGGACCCAGATTCAACTCCCAGTACCTACATGGCAACTCACAACTGTCTGTAAGTATAGTTCTAGGGAACCCAACACTGCCACACAGACATACATGCAGGCAAAACACCAATGCACATGAAATACAAATTGAAAAAGGAGAAACTTCAGAAGTTAGAAGGAGTTGAGGGTATGAATAGGTCCCAAATGCTGGAGATTGCTCAGAGGCTCATAATAACCGTGACTCAGTAGAAGAAACAGACAAAAGATTGCCCCGAGTAGTGATGCAAACACTAAGTAGGGAGACTAAGGAAAGAGATCCCATGGGGGAAGCCCAGAACACCACGAAAGAGGAGGGAGAAGGACACTTGTCCTGTGTCAATGACTGCAAAGGGTGTCCTTACCCAGGCACCGGGACCATGGGAGAGGCCATGGTCTACTTATCCAAAAGACTTGATTCTGTTTCTGCCAACTGGCTACCACGACCATGCTAGTAAAAGAAGCTGACAGACCAGCTTTTAGCTAGGAACTGTTCCTAACCACCCCACACTCTGTAGAAGCACCTTTGAGGGAGACCCCAGACAGGTGGATGTCCAATGACCAAATAATGGCCAAGCGCTTCTTGTAGACCAGCCTGCTATCAAATTCTTTAAAACTCCAGCCATCAACCCAGCTAACCTACTGCCAGATGATAACCCAGCGGGGCCCCTTTACAATGGCATTGGGGTGACCCATGTGATCCGGTCAGTCAGACCTGAACAAACAGATGTCCCCCTGCAAAAAGCCAAAGAGGTACGGTATACTGATGGGAACAGCTTTAGTCCAGATGGAATCAGGGATGCTAGGCTGCAGCTGTCATCATGGACAGGATAGTATGGACCCAGGCTCTCAGCCAAGGGACATCAGCACAAAGCACCGAGCTCTTGGCATTATCCCATGTGCTTCACCGGGAGAGGGCAAAGTCGTCATTGGGTACACAGTCGGCATGCGTTTGCCATAGCCCATGTCCATAGTGCCCTCTACAGGGAGTAGGCACGCCTCACCTTAGTTGGGAAGGAAATTAAAAACGAAGAAGAAATGCTGGCCCTACTAGAGGCCCTATGGCTGCCAAGAGAGATAGCTGTTGCTCATTGCTAAGGTCCTCCAAAAGGGAAATCTCTGAGGCCCAAGGACACAGAGCAGCAGACTTAGCACCCAGAAGGCGGCTCTAGAACCAATGGGGCCTCTCCAGATCATGGTCGCCCTGTCTGAACCTGAATTGCTCCAATGCCCAGATTATACCCAGGAAGAGGCCGGATGGCGGGAAGAGATGTCAAACAGGACACAAATGAGTGGAGGTTTTTTTTTACAGAATGGGAGATCCCAGTTCACTGCTGCTCTCAGAAGAAAAGTGGTTGTCAGACTTTACCAGGCCACCCATTAGGGGGCATCAAAAACTGTTGAGTTACTTAGGCCCATATATTATATCCCTCAACTAGACAATCTTGTTGAAGATATGGTGTTTTGATATACCATTTGTGCACAAGTGAACCACAAAGGAGGAAAAAAAAGTGCTGGGAGAAATCTACACCCAACAAAGCACTTCTGGAGAACACTGGGAAATAGCATTTCATATTTATTTTAGTAAATAAAGCTTGCCTCAAGATCAGAGAGTGAAACAGCCCCACTGGTCAGCCTTACAGACCAGGCAGTATGACACCTTTAATCTCAGTAGCCGCACTATAGAAACTGGTCGGTGCATGCCTTTAATCCCAGTGGTGCATGCCTTTAATCCCAACCCTAGAGAGGAATATAAGACAGGAGGAGACAGTGCTCAGCCTCAGTCTCATTCTGAGATTCCTGGAGGCAGGATTGCCATTTCGGACTGAAGTAGAGGTAAGAGCCAGTAGCTGGCTGTTTCCTTTTCTGACCTTCAGGTTGAACTTCAATTTCTCTCTGAGTCTTTATTAATCATGGTTTGGGAAGTGCAATTTACCCATGGTTCTTATATATAAGCATGCTTCTTGGTTGTCTTGGCTGCCTTCTCTGGATGGGTGGAAGCCTAGCCCATCTAATGGAAACAGCCTCAGTGGTCAACAAGAAACTCCTCCAAGAGTTCGTTTCTAGATTTGGGTTGCCCTTCTCCCTGAGGTCCAGCAACGGCCTGGCCCTCATGGTCAAACTTTCCCCAAATCTGGCAAAAGTCCTAAATGTTGATTGGAAACCAAGCTCAGGGCAGGTAGAAAGGATGGCTAGGACCTTAAAAAGACTCTTCTAAGGGTCCCCATCACCCTATTTGAAATCATTTGGGAGGATGCCTCGTTCCCCCTTAAGCTAGTCGTAAGACAGACATTACTAACCACCCCCTCCTCAAGTCCTTACAGCCCCTGCAACAGACTCAGAGGAGTATTCATCAGACAACTCAAGAGACTGAGACTTTTTCCAAGTCTGAGCCTGCCCACAAGTTTTAGTCTGGAGACCTTGTGTGAGTAAAGAGGATCCTGACCCAGAGCCTGGATCCAGCATAGAAAGGCCCATGCCCTGTGGTCCTTCCCCACAGCTGTGAAGGTCACTGGTCACCCATGGATCCTGCATACCCAGCTGAAGGAGGCTCCAGAAGACACCCACAGATGGGTTACTACTACATTCGCTGACCTCTTAAAGAGACGACTGACAAGGAACCTATAATTATGGTTGTCCTATTTCGTCTTCTTTGTTTCCCTATGGGAAAGGCTCCAAATCCCCATAAGCCAGGACGGTGGGTATAGGAATTAAGAAGGACTAGGACCGGGGACCTCATAGCCAATCTATCTACAGAGACCCAACCCACCTTCCAGGTAAGTTATTACAAACAGAGGCTCCTGGGGCATGGCTCACTCACTTTTAGGGCTGTGGATCCACTGGGGAAGAGAAGGAGCCCCCATCTATCTAGTACCCTGCTTGCCTGACTGGTGCCCTATGCCTCTCAGCTGCCAGAAGCCAGGAGAATACTATTGTGCTCAGTGGAGTTGCAAAACTAAGTTCTCCTGGGGGTACACTGATCCCTTTGTAGTCCTAAAGAGAAATCTATCACCTACCTGTGGCCACAGATAATGCAATCCCATTTCCATAAAGGTTAGGGCTTGACAGGAAGCCCATTTTGGGAAACTGGCAGAACCTGGGGAGTCAGGTTATATATGAATGGTCCAAACCCAGACAGCAATTTACTATTGAAAAGAAACTTGCTGCTAGGGTCATCTGGCCCATTGGGTTCCATGGGCCCATTGGCCTGAACCAGCCCAACTTGGCAACCTGGAGATTCGACCCCTCCAAGGTGGTAAATGTAAGCCCTAAGCCTCAAATTTGCCTAGGAACTCCCTCAGTAACCTTGAGACTAAAAGCCAAGGAGCAGCAGAAGCCAGTCCCTTGGAATTTGGTATCCTAGATGGAGGGCATTTGTTTCTTTACCATTCTTAGCCAGACATAGATAGAGACTGCTGGCTACGCCTAGACTCCCAAACCCCTATATTATGTTGGGATTGGAACTAATCAAACAATAAGTTCCACCTCCAACCCTAACAGTTGTAAAAGGGGTCAGTCTAAGCTCACCCTGGGCTAACCTCCAAGGGAAGGTGACTGTTTAATGTCACCAAGATACCCCTATATCCAGGTTCAGCAGCTTAACCCTGGGAATGGTGGTCGAGTGTATTTCCAGGCCTCAAAGAGTACTTGACTTGCTTGCATTAACAACTTAACCAAGTGTGTGTCTTCTGATTGTTTACACTGCCGGAGAGCCCATTCTTTTGAGTCTTTGTATATCTCATAGCACAGGTGTGCGTCTGTAACAGAGAAGAGGGCAGGGTCCACGATGATCTAGACTATGGGTCCTTAGCACCATTTTTTCTAGTCTGGAGCCTAGTCACTCTGATAAAAGCAGCTTCATCCTGGACTTCTGGACCAGGGACACATACCCCAAATGCCCCAGTTTGATTTCTGTCACTTGGAACTAAAAAGGTCCTGATTGTCAGTGACAGTTGGGTATTCAAGAAGAGACGTCTAGATTTAACAATGGGACATGTTGAAGTAGAAAACGTGAATTTTCTTTCCCTCCTCTTCCCTCCCATATCTTATGTCAGTCCTCCACAAAACCCCAGCCAGCACATCATCATGCTTCCTCCTGGGTCCTCCGGAATCTGTCAAATGAGGAGTGTTTGTGACTCAATTTACCTTTCCTTTTAACTTAGTCGATCCCCCAAGACTAAGGAATAACTCTTGGTTTCTAAAATTTTGCAACAAAAATCGAGTCGGTTTTGGGAATTGATCTCTGACCACATAGCGAGGCAGGCAGAGGGGGGTTGATTTTCAGTTTTCATACTCTCTCTGTTTCTGCTTCTCAGCCAGGTACCATATGGTGCCAGATGTACGACTTATTTAGTAAGTATTGGCAGGCTAAAGGAAATAGCATGTGTGCACGGCACACACACACACACACACACACACACACACACACACACACCATAAAATATGTGACCTCAGCCCTTAGGAGGGTCTTCCGATCTGGCTGGGGGACACAATCTCAGTAAGGTCTTCGGTTCATTTGGAATTCTAGAAGAGAAGAATTGTGGCTCAGAGGAGAGAGGACCTTTGAGTTGGGGAGGGGTGGACGGAATGTTTGGCAACATAGGCTGGTTTGGTAAAGACAGGTGGGTTTTGGTGAGGGGATGGATGGAGAGGGAGTTGTAATGAGCATGGGGTCCCCTCAGGACTGTGTGTCAACTGTGGTTGCTATGGGTAGGGGGTCTGCCTGGTGAGGGGGAGAGAGTCTCTCAGGGTAGCTGAGATCCCACTAACGCACAGCAGAAAAGAAGCGGTTAAGAAGGCCCCCTCCTTTTCCACCCACACTGGACTCAGGCACACAGTGATGGAGTCAGTGTGTGTGGTGGGTGTAAGCGTGTGTGTCAGTCTGCCAGTCAGTGTGTGGTGGGTGTAAGCGTGTGTGTCAGTCTGCCAGTCAGTGTGCCAGTACCTCGGGGTTTGTCTGCTTGTTTAGGAACTTCTAGTTTTAAGTGACACAAGCCAGGGGCGGAAGCTTTTCTTTTCTTTGTTTGTTATTGTTTTGCAGAAGGAGACAATTTCCTTCAAGCTAAAGGCCGATTCTGGGATTCTCCAGCCTTGACTCCCACCCGAGCCCCCCTGCACCCCAGCTCTGTTCTTTCCTGTAGAGAGCTAGGCAGAGAGCAAGACAGGAAAGGGGCAATGTCTCTTGCCAGCTTCCCAGCTCTGCTCCTTCTTGCACCAAGAGACCAGCGGTGACGTCTCTCCTGGGTTTCTGCCTCCTTTCATCTTCCAGTCTCCTCTTCCAGACTCCCCTGCAGACTGTTTTTGGGGAAAAACACCCCGATTGTTGGTAAAAGGCCTCTAGCGAGGCATCTGTCCCTGAAAAACCTCCTCGTCCACCATGGCTTGAATGTCCTTGGCAGCCCGGAGGCCAGACTTGATGGCAGTGTCTATCCAGCCGTGGGGCAGGCTGGTGTGCTCTCCAGCAAAGTGGATGCGACCCTCTGGCTGGGAGAGCTGCTTTAAATAGTCCACAAATTGGTAGGGTGTGAACTCAGCAAAGGCGCCAATGGTGAGGGGGTCTAGAGACCCCCAGTGCTTGACCGTTGCTTTTGGGCACATGCGCTTTAGCTCCTCCTTGGGTATGTGGTGCACGGCAGCCAGATCATCCAGGATAATATTCACCACCTGGTCGGGCTTCATGGCAGCGAAGAAGAAAGAATCATCGCCCACAGTGTAAGAGGCCAGCAGCATGCCCTTGCCACCTGGCAGGCTGTGGCTGGGATAGATAATATAACGCGAGGGCCGGTCTGTGATGGAGTTGCCTCCCCGGATGCCATCCTGTTCCCAGAAGCATTCGTTGCACACGAAAACCACCTTGGTGGCACTGGTATAATGCACGGAGCGCAGGGCATGTGCTTTGTCTGGGGACAGGGGTGGCTGGAAGGTGATGAGGCGTGTGGCCTTGGCGGAGGCTGAGTTGATGACGTAGTCAGCAGTGAGTTTGCGCAGTGGGAAGATGGGCTCGTCGGTGCGGTACAAAATTTCAACCTTCGACCCGTTCCTCACCACTGCTTCTACTCTGGATCTCAGACGGATGGTGCCAGCCTTCAGGCTAGCATTGAAGCCGTTGGGGAGTTGGTCAAAGCCACCGGTGATCTCTGAAAATCTGCAGGGGTGGAGAGGGGATGATGAGGCGGGAGACACTGCCAGGTCGTGTATCCCAGTACTGGCCATTCCTCTGGTCTGAAAAGGGAAGAACCTATCCCCCTGCTCTCTCGTGTGAGACACTTTATACACATCACCTTCATGAATATACAGCCCTGTGTCACGCGGGCATTGTTACTTGAGTGCCCCCTATATGGTAAATACCCAATCAACCAGTGCTAGGGACTGGGTTCTTCCTGGCCCCAAATCAGCCTTACTCATCAGTTCTGGAGAAGATGTTAAGACTCATTAGGGACTCCAGGAGGGACTTGTGGTATCCAGGGTCCTCGTTCAACAAATCCCCGATCATCTTGGTTGCTCCTTTGCTCAGCTTTCCTTCCCTCACCAGATAAGCCTGCGCGGAGGGGCAGCATAGATGCAAGGGTGGGTTAGAGGGTCTAGCATGTAGGGAAGCTTTAGCAGGGTTAGATGGGGGCTTGAGGGAGACAAAGGTTTTGGCAGTAGGAAGAAGGCATTCTATAGACAGGATGCTGCCCCAGGGCCTTGGCTGAGCACAGAGGCTGTCACTCCATCTCCATCTCCTGCGGCCTCTTGTTTCACTTACCTTGGTGGAATAAGAGTCATAAAGGGACATCAGTTGGCTGCAGTTGGATGTCTTCACATCTTGTTTGAGCTGCAGAAAGGAGGAGAGATATTCATCAAGCTGGGCTTCCAGGTGACCAGGGCATCTAGGCTGCTGTTGACAAGGTCACAGGGCGACAGATGCTTTACACGCTTTGAGATTAGAGACCAGGTTCTTGGGATGTCCCCTGGAGAGGCTGGAAAAAGCTGGGAAGGGGCCGTTCCTAGAGCTCCTGGACACTGCTCCGTCCCTTCATTTAAAGACACGCTTGCTTTTGTTGAGACAGGGTCTTACACAGCCTAGGCTGGCTTCAAACTCACTGTATACCTGAGGCTGTTCTTCAATTCTAGATCCTCCTGCTTCTATCTCCCAAGTACTGGGATTAAAAGCTTGTACTACCACACCTGACTTGAAACAAAAGACCTTTTCAAGATGAAAATTTAAGGTGAATATTCAGTTGGTAGAACACTTGCTGTGCAAGACTGAGGACTTGAACCCTATTCCCCAGTATCCATGTAAAAGTAGGGTGTGTTAGAGCTGGGGCAATGGCTCAGTGGTTAAGAGTACTGAGTGTTCTTTCAGAGGACTTGGGTTCAAATCCCAGCATATACATAGCAGCTTACATCTGTCTGTAACTTCAGTTCCAGGGGACCTGACACCCTCACACAGACATACATCCGGGCCAAACACCAATGCACATCAAAAATTTAAAAAGTCATGGTGTGGTGTCACATGACTGTAACACCAGTATTGTGAAGGTAGAAACAGCAAGATCCCTGGGGCTTGCTGGTCAGCAATTCTAGCAGAATTAGTAAGCTCAGTTCAGTGAAAAACTCTGCCAAAAATAAAATAAAATAAAATAAAATAAGGTGGGAAGCAATTGAAGAAGACAGCTGATGATGACCACTGGCTCCGACACAAATCTGCACACGCACCCATGTTTACCTAAACATGTACATACGTATACATACGCACAGACACAGACACACAGGCACAGACGCTTTAAGGTAAAGACTTTCACTGTCATCTAGGAAGACTGCTGATTCACTACCGAGGGCTGCCTAATCTAGTTGTCCCTTTCTTTACACTGCTGCTGACCAAGTCCTGTGTCCTAGATTTCTCAGAGACAGAAGAGAAGGGTTGAGGGTGGAGTTGAGGGTGGTGACATCATTAACAGATGTGATAAGGCAGGAGGACCAATCATAAGAGTGTTGGGTGGGGTCGGGTGATCTGAGTGCAGGTACTGATTTGCTGTGGAACCTTAGGCACCACCCCTTTCCTTCTTGATCCCAGCTGGGAAAGGCAGCAGGTACCTTAATAACTGCTTGGTAGAAGAGGTTTTCGGCAGTTTGGTTCTTCTCTGTGGGGTCCGTGGGATAGCCCAAGATCTCCGGGTTAGTTTCGACTTCCCAGGCACGATAACGCTGTCCATTGAATAGGTACCAGGTGTTGTTGTCATACTGGATGAACTTATTCAGCTTCAGGCCAAACTTCTTGACATAGGTGTGGGTTAGCCTTGAGACAGAGACAGGCATAATAACATCCTTGTTCCTTCTGGTCCTTTATTAGAAACTATTCCAGTCTAATTAGGGTAACCTGGTGCCTAGGAAGCTCAAACTAACTACTTGTTCAATTGTAATCTCATTTAATGTTGTGGGCATTAGCTCCCACCTCCCAGGGCTATGGAGGGTGGGAAGTTCATTGAATTAAGGCCCTTTTGGAAATCTCAGCTAATAGTACTCAAAACTATAGACAGATGTCTTTTGTTTCAGACAGCATTTGAGATCCCACCATGCAATTCTAGGTAAATTGGAGGCCGTATTTAATGAGTCCTATTTTGGGCTGATGCAGTTGTTTGTGTTTTCGGTGGTTTGGAGGGTGAGCATGGGTTCAATTTATATTAAATGCAAACAGGAAAAGAAAAAGAGAAATGTCTGTGGAGACAGGGTCTAGAGAAAGTTAGTGCTCAACAAATGGTAGATATTAATAGTAACGTTATAATTTCTCAGCTTGCTTTGATATAACTGACAAACATGAAACTGCCCATATTTACACGCTACAGTTTAATGAGTTGGCAGCAATGATTGTAATTATCTGTTTGGGATCTACCACTTTCTGTGACCACGGCTTTCTGTGACCCCAGTTTTCTCTCTGACGTGGGAGTTGAGTATCAGCCCTGACTTATTGGGTTGGATCGCATGCCACAGTGAGTCTGAAAGATCCTAGACACGATGGCAGCAGGGTCCCTCTGCCTTCCCCCTCATTCCCACTATACCCCCTTTGTTCCTTCTTTTGTAAAGGACTTACCTGTGGCTTTCTGGAATTCGCATTGGTCCTAATTCGAAGTACCAG
The DNA here is from genome assembly GCF_037038515.1 of Microtus pennsylvanicus. Classification (NCBI taxonomy): domain Eukaryota; kingdom Metazoa; phylum Chordata; class Mammalia; order Rodentia; family Cricetidae; genus Microtus; species Microtus pennsylvanicus. Next base: position 52,465,588 of record NC_134591.1, on the reverse strand, counting down.
CCTTCCGTCTTGTTTCTGACTGTGACCACCCGACCTCCGATGTGGTTACTGGCCTCCAAGATGGTGACCTGGAGTTCAGAGAAGCTGCTGTCATTCTTTCTTCCTATCCCACTTATCACCTCCAAATAGCTGTAGGCTCTGACTTGAAGGCCATGAACACGCAGGATAACCTCACTGGGACTGTATGCTCCAAGGGTCCTGAGTGAGTTCCTTGCATAGTCTTCACTTGTTGCTCCATAAGGACATGGATGGCAGTTGACAACGATTAAGGGCCAGGGGGGCAGAGACTGGTAGACACCTGCAGTTGTGCCTCATTCCCTGTCAGGCCTCTCACTCCTTTTCTCCCCAAGGAGGCAAATTGGAGGCTTATGATCAAGGCCTTTCAAGATCTTCTTACCTTGTGACCAGCATCTTGGAGGGTTTTCGCTGCCGTTAGGCCTGCTAAGCCAGCTCCTATTACCACCACACTCTTGGGCAGTGGGGAGGCATGGAGCCCATTCTGGGCTATGAGGAGGAAGGTCTCATAATCAGGGCCCTGGAAGCACCTGAAAAGGTCCTCGTAGAAGGCAAGGCAGTTGGAGATGGATAACAGGATCCCCAAAATAAAGATCCCTGGGGGCAGAGAAAACAAGAGTGTGGCCTTTCTGGTGCCCAGGCTCTGGGACCTGTTTATCCAGGATAAGTTTACTGTGGGAGCGGGCGAAGGGCAGTAAGGTGAGGGCAGAGCCTGGCAAGTGTGTGGCTGGAGATCCGGATATATGGCATTACGTCTATATGAAGGTGATTGTGTTGTGCAGGGCATTGTGAACCGTAGTGTTATTTGTCTGATTAATGTGTGATTGTGAACACAGCTTGCATGCTGGAAGCTCGTGGGTGTGGGAGGTTCACAGCTGACTATACGTGTATTTGCTCCTGATGGGGAGTGTGATGTTGTGCTTACCTATGAGTGTGTAAAGGACTGGCATCGTGTATAACTGTCAAGTTTGTGGGTAGGAGGGTGGTTGTAGTTTGTTTTTACTTTGTATGACTGCAGAGTACATGGCTGTACGTGAGGGATGCGTTTGTGGAACGGTGTGATTGTTCTGAGTGTGTACGAATCCACGGGAAAGTGAGACGCACTGAGCTGGAGTGGGAGTTGGGCTGGATTTGAGAGTGAGGGAGGAGGATGAGATGTTCAAGAAGGTGGAGGCTTGTGTGGGGTCTGGAGGTGAAGCTGTGTGGGGAAGAGAGTGAGCAAGTGAGAGGGAGGGAGGGGTGTGTGTACATGTGAGAAGGCGAGTGTGAGGGGGAGGAAGGCGCAGGTCCCTGAGTGGGGAGTGAGAAGTGACCTACGGGAAACATGCGGTCCCTATGTTTTCTCCAGCCTCATCTTTGGTTTCTCCAGGCCTCCCAGGTATTTAGTGTGATATCAAGGTTAGAACTCATTGCTCAGATAGTTGGTGACCACCTTGTAGTGAGCCTTGAGTGACTTGATTTCCTCTTTCACAGTTACCTAGTCTTTTCTGACGTGGACCAGGCAAGGACTGTAACTCTGAGCTTCCCCCAGAAGCTGAGTTTTGAGAGCCCCCTGTGTTTGATCTTTGCAATGTCAAGGCAACTGAAGCTCCTCAAAAGACGAGAATTTTTAGGGACTACTAGCTAAGGAGGTCCATTAGACCCTTCCCAACACCCAGACAGCTCACTAGAAAAGAGGAGCGACATCACCAAGCCCAAGGGAGAGAACCCCTAAGCCTCCATCCCCCTCCTACCCCACAGATCTTCCTCAACCTTCTTCTCCAGTCTCCAGCCCCTACAGTTTCCCCTGAGGACTTGTTTCTTGGCCCCTCTGTCCTTTCATTTGAACGGACCCAACCCTTAGACCCATCCTCCACATCCTTCTCCATTAAACTCATTTTCATGCTCCTGATCCATCCCCAGGTCCTGCTGAAGCTGAATCCCTGTCACAGTTCTTACTCTCTTTATTCTTAAATGACCCATCGGCTGAGACCTATGCCCCACCCGTTGACCCACATCCCTCTCCCCTCCAGCACCTATGCCTATCTCAGTGTCTAACAGTTCTTTGCTCAGTCTTTTCCAGACCTGAAGGAGGTCCCCACTTACCACTCATCTTGACCATGGTCCTGAAACTCTTGCTGAGCTCTGAGCAGCTCATCCTCTCTTTATGAAGGAACAGCACCACTCTGGCAATATTTGGCCCGTATCCCGCCAGCCCGCCTCTGGCCTGACTGACTCAGCCAAGGAAGGTGGCCCTGCACTAAGGCCTGACCTGTCAGGTGAGATGTCAATGATAACTGACGCCACCCTCCCCTCGTCTTCTTCATCCCACCTTTCACAATCTTCTCTCCTAGGAAAAGCCCCATCTCTCAGCCCATCCCTCCTGTTGCTAAGGATCAGAAGGGGAACGAGAGTAAGTAGACCATTCTAAACTTGCTGTATTACCCTGGGAAGGGGTGAGGACTGGGTTAGACATCGGTCTATGAACTTACAGCACAAACCAGAGCTCTGACTACCCCCACTACGGAGTGCCTGAATTCCCACTGCTGCTCCACTTGGACCCTTTGTTCTGATGTTTGTTTGCCATAGGGATCTGGCCGTGAGCTCCTGTGCAAGGATCATGCTTTTCTTGTCCCCTCCTCCCTCTAAGGGTCCCTGGTAGGTAGACAGGTAGGCAGGAGTCTCTGGCCTGACCCATTTGCAGAGAAGAACATTTTCTGTCTCTTCTCCTAGAACCTCCAGGGCTTCCTTAGACACAGTGTACTTCTCTGGCAATGGACTTCCTTCCCATAGGGAATGGAGCCAGGTAGCTGTTCTGCCAAGATTAGCTTTTGTTCACAGACTGGCTGGCAAGGGAAATGAACAGAAAGTCTGAACCCAACCAGCAGCATGGAGCTTGGGAAAGGGCAGGAGTGGGGGTAGATAGGGCACACAGTATCCAGGGCCCAAGACTGGGATCCTGGCACCAGGAGTAGCACGGGGGAAGGGCAGTTGCAATAGAATCGACAGAACTGGGTTTGAGTCCTGATTTGTCCTGGCAGAGTTTATGTGACTTGGGATACAGAACTGATACTTTTCTGAGCTTGGGTTTTCTTATTTGAGACACAGGCCAACAATACTTTCTTCCTAAGAATTTGATTTGAGGTTTATTATTATTATTTTTGCCTTGTTTTTCAAGACAGAGCTTCTTTGTATAGTCTTGGCTGTTTTGGAATTCACTCTATAGACCAGGCTAGCCTCGAACTCAGAGATCTGCCTCTGTTCCACAAGTGTTGGGATTGAAGGTGTATGTCACTACCACCCAGCGTTTTTTTTTTTTAAAGAAGTGTTTTGTTGTATAGATTAGGATGACCTTGAACTCCAAGTCCTTCTGCCTCAGCTTTCTGATTGCTTGGATTATGTCACCATATGCCTCATACCGTTTCTAGGCTGACCTGAGAGGATGTGTGGGGCTGTAACTGTCTTCTTTAGGTTTGTCATGAGTATCGCCATCTTGAAGCAGAGCAGGTATGGTGATTTGGGAAGACCTTGCCCACAGGCAAGTCCATAGAGTAATCAGACAATGTTAAGTCTAGGATAACCTAATTACCCTATTATAACTGCATTATCCTGTTGTAACTATTATGCAGCTAGTAGCTAAGTCCAGGATAATGAGGCTGCTAACACTTTCTGTGGAAGGAGGTTGTGTGTGTGGGTTTCTCTAGTCTTTCATTTGAGAGTCCGGTCACTATTCCCTCCTGACCCAGCTGCACAGGATTTTGGGGATGGTAGGATTTATAAGAGGCAGAAGGTTGAGTTGGGGTGGGACTTTCGTGGTAGAGCAACCCATGAGTCACCCATGTTCCTGGAAGTAAATCATTATTTCAGCAGTGAATGAAGAATCTAGCATAGCATCTTGGGAGCGTGAAATGGTATCTTTCTATGGTTTTGATTTCCATTTTCCCAGTGGCTACTGATGAGGAGTATTGTCTTAGGGTTTCTATTGCTGTAAAGAAACACCATGATCACGGCAACACTTTTTAAAAAAAAAATTCACTATTATTATTTCTTATTTTAATTCTTTGAAAGATTAGTTAATTAATTTATTTTACATCCCAACCACAGCCTCTCTTCCTCTCTCCCCTCCCCATGCCCCTATCCACTCCTCCTCTGTATTGGGCTAGCCATTTCTGTGGGTTTTCCTCTGAAGTCCCTGACCCCTATGACTCCTACAACCCCTCCTCCTTCTCCTCAGCAGGACTCCCTGAACTTGACCCAATGTTGGCTGGATCATGGCAACTCTTACAAAGGAAAATATTTAATTGGGGGTGGCTTACAATTTCAGAGGTTTAGTCCACTATCTTCATGGGCAGACATGGCGGTATGCAGGCAGACATGGTGCTGGAGAGGGAGTTGAGAGTTCTACATCCTGTTCTACAGGCAGCATGAGCAGCTGTATTTCACACTAGACATAGATAGTGTTAGCAAAGGAGGCCTCAGAGCCCACCTTCAAAGTGACACAAGGCCACACCAACTCCAACAAAGCCATAGCTCCTAATAGTGACACTCCCCACGGGGGCCATTTTCTTTCAAGCCGCCACACCTTTCTTTTACATGCTTATTGGTCAGTCATATATGCTCTTCAAAGAAATGTTTATTCAGGTCATTTATCCATCTTGCCAATGAGTGCTCTCTCTCTCTCAATATCTTGAGCGTTAAACTTTTGTTCTTGAATATTTGTTTTATATTTTGCCTGTCTGTGCACCACATGTGTGCAGCGTGGAGATCAGAAGAGGGTCTGATCCCTTGGGACTGCAGATGTCTATGAGTGCCCATGTAGATGCCGGAAACTGAACCTGGATCCCTGGAAGAGCAGCAGTGCTCTTAATCACTTAATTCTCAACCCTGGGCTTTAAGGCTTTGAAAGCTATATTGTAGATACAATCTTAGTCAGATATTTTATGTGAAAATGTTTTTACGTGCATTTGTACTATCACTTTCTTTTTTCTTTTCCGATATTTTATTTTTCACCAGTTCTTTGACAATTTCATACAATGTATTTTGATCATATTCACCCTCGCCTCCCCCTTTGAGCTTTTCCCAGATCCATCCCCACCTCTCTAACTCCCCAACTTTGTGTCCTCTCTTAAAACATTTTATTTAATACCCATTAACTCCACAGCAAACTGTTATTATACTTGTAGGTAACAGACCATCCCCTGAAGTGCGATCAAGCTGCCAGGTCCAGCCTGGCTTTGTAGATGCGCTTGAAACCGAGCTCCTGATTTTCCTGTCTCCATCTCCCAGGGGCTGGGATTACAGGCTTGTGATGCCACACCTGGTTGAATTTTCTTGATGGTATTCTTTGTCTTATAAAGGTTTCTACTTTGATAAAGTTCAATTAATTTTTTTCTCGTGTTACTTTTGGAGTAGATCTAAGAAACGATTGCCTGACCCAAGAACATGAAAATTTAATCCTATGTTTTGTCCTAAAAGTGTCATTTAGGTCTTTGATTTCATTCTGAAGTAATTTTCTGTATTATATTTGGCAGGGCCCAGTTTTCTTCTAGCACATGGGTATCCATTCATCTCAGTGCTATTTTTGAAAACACTATTCTTTCTTCATTGAACAATCTCTGTGTCCCTGCTGAAAACTAATTGACAATAATTTTTTTTTTTTGGAAAGTGTTAGCATTTAATTGGCCTCCCTGAGTGGCTTCAAGCCACCAGAACACAGGCACCTACCTCCAACACCCTTTATCTTCTCTTCAGCTCTTCTGCTGAAAAATTTGGCTTTCATGATGACAGGCTGCTTAGGGAGCTTTCTCTTCCCCAGAACTTGTAGTAGCCCCATCGCACGACATCAATGATGGGAGCAACTCCAGTCTTGTTCTTGGCAGCGTTGACCCGGGTCTGCTCACTGACCAGCGTCCACAGTTTATCCAGGTTGACAGTCAGGCAGAAGCTCTGGTTCCTCTTTAAGTGGTAATGCCTCAGCCCAACTTTCCCGAAGTAACCTGGATGATATTTGTCAAAGTTGATCCTGTGATGATGCATGCTTCCAGCGTTCCCGCGTCCCCCCAGATGCTTGCGGTGTTTACCGATGCGGCCATGGCCGTGGCTCACGTGGCCCCGGAGTTTCCGGGTCTTCCTCAGTCTGGAAGGCATGGCGGTGGCAGAAAGGAAAGAGGGCTTGACAATAAATTTTAAGGCTCGGCCTGGACTGTCGTTTCTAATCTGTCACATTACACTAGCGATAGGTTTTAAAATTGGGAAACAAGAGGGTTCCAGCTATATTCTTACCTCTCAAGGTTGTTTGACACATTCTGAGTTCCTTGACTATTCTAAAGAAAACTGGCAGCTAGGATTATGACGGAAGTGCATTGATTGAGTCTGCTGATTAATCAGTTTAAGACGTATTGACATCTTAACAACGTGAAGCCAGGGCTGGAGAGATGGTTAGCCATTTAGAGTATGTACTGACCGGGAGGTGATGGCGCACACCTTTAATCCCAGCACTTGGGAGGCACAGGCAGGCGGACCTCTGTGAGTTTGAGGCCAGTCTGCTCTACAGAGTTAGTACGGGGGCAGCCAAGGCTATACAGAGAAACCCTGTCTCAAAGAACGAACAAACAAAAAATAGTATATACTGCTCTTGCCGAGTTCAGTTTGAAGCATCCATGTTGGGTGGCTTACAACTGCTTGTAACTCCAACTCCAGGAGATCTGAAGCCCTCTTCTGGACTCTGTGAGCACCAGCAACCACAAGCTCACATGCTATCTCTTATATACACATAATTAAAAATAAAACAAACCTTTAGAAAAACAACTTAAAGTCTGACACATGAACTTTAAAATTCCTAAAGTGGCTACATACACATCGTAAACTCAGTGGTATCTGCCTTTTTAGGTCACAGAGCTGGCATGCACAGCAAGTACACATCATCAGACGTCAGTGTACGTTCTAGATGACCACAAGTAGTCCCTGAAAGCCAGAGCAGGTTGCATGAGGAAGTGGTCCAAGTGCTACTTTCTCCTCCACAGTCTGAACTTAGTCTCCCTGGTGAGTTCTCTGTGATTGGCTGAGTAGGAACACATGCATGCTGGTGACAGATGGTTCTATGTGATGTGCCTGCCCTACTTGCAAGTTGATAGCTAGAACACCATGTGTCTTTCTGGAACATGCCTGAGGACAATGGTGAAGAGAAACCCTCTGGGGGACAGGTCACTGAGCAGGGTATTCGCTTGTTCCTTTGACTTAGAAGAATAAGCAGTGTACAGGGAAAAGTCTATATTGACTAATGCCCACTGGCCATGAGTTGGCTGGATGTGTGGCCAGATAGTCCGGGACTTGGATAGAATTCGATTAGATATTTTGTGAGCGTGAGTATGGGGAGAGATCTGTGGATAACCATCCTTGAACTGAAGAAAATTAAAAAACAATGTGTCTCAAATGAATGTTCACAACTCTAGGATCCTCATAGTTTCCTGCTACCCCCTTTGTCTTTCTCTAGACACTAACCCAGAAAAGCCTTCTGAAGTGTTCATCTTACCAAAGTCGGCTGACTCTCAATGAGGCCTTGTCAGCTGAGTCCAGTAGGGCATCCCTGGTTGTTAGAATTGCAGTTAGCTTTTAGCTTTGCCTTTCTCAAGGCTTAGCACCTCTCTGGAGTCTGTGGGCTTGTCTTATTGAGAAAGAAAGCTCTAGAGTCTCCCTTATTCCTCAGGCTGACCTCTGGCTGGCAGCCCCATGCCCAAGGCCCAAGGTGGAGTGGGAATGACTCTCAGGAGCAGGAGACATTTTGGTTCAAGTTCCTGTACAGCCATTATTATAAACTTAGTAATTAAGTTTAATATGCACTTTGTAGAGCCACCCTTGACTCAGGAGGCAAGTAGCCAGGTTTCCTTGATGTTCCCATTGTCTAGTTGCATGATCTTTGCCAGATTGCTCCTCTCTTCTGGATTAATTTGTCTGAAAAACAGGCAGGTGGAACCGCGCTGGACTATTCTGAAGTATTTCTGATATTTAAAAATCAAGGTGGTTAACATTTCATCCTGTAGACCTTGAACTCATCGAGATCCTTCTGCCTCTCTGCCTCCTGAGTGCTGGGAGTTTCATGATTTTTTTGCATTGTTTATTTTTGTTAGTTGGTTGTTAGTTCTAGGGATCAAAGCTAGGGCTCCAGCATTTTAGTTGAGTGCTTTGTCTCTGAGTCACATTTCCGGGCACATAACCTTTGTTTCTAGTGTAGTTTATTGAAATATTGTTTTATAATTTCTAAATTGTTATCAGTTGTTCTGGTGGTCTGACTTGGAAGGGCCTTACGGTTCAACCTCTTACTAAATAGTTGAAAATAGAGCACAGGCAGATCTGGGCTGGCCGTTCATAGTCGTAGAATGTTGGCCCGCATGTATGCCAGGGTATTCGGTTGTCACATTTAACTCTCCCAGCAACCACGGAGGGTTGAGGTTGCTATCAACACTTCAAAGACGAAACAACTGAGTCAGAATAACAGGGAGTTTAAGAGAATATGCAACAGAACTTTCTAGATCCAAATTCTGCCTTTGCATCTGTGAGATGTGAGTCTCTGGAGGATCACATTATGGGGTGATACCGATAAACTCTAGACGTTTCTTGCCAGAACCTGATTCAGGGCCTGGCATAAGGTTGGCAGACTCTTAATTATCACAAGAGAGACTGTGTAAGTAGGTATTTTATAGATGGAGAATGAAGGGCTCTGATTTGCTTAGGGCAGTTCAGGAAGGAATGGCAGTGTGAGTCAAACATGATCTAACGGGCACCATAGAGCTTGGGTACTCAAGGAGAAATCAGAACAAAGATTTAAGTCGTCGGTATGTCCACCAGTGTTCAGGTTCCCTCTCCTTTGCTCTGAGCGGCTCATATCCCACAAGCAGGCTGGAAAAGGAAATAGGTCACCAACCCTCCCTCTGTGGCTTGATTTTGTCTCTCTCCCCAGAGGCCTCTTTTTTTTTTTTTTAGTGTTCTTGTTGATAGTATTTGTGGAACTCCATCTTGGCACAGGGGCGAGATGGGTGGGTGGAGGCAGGACTTGTAGAACCTCAGTTGCCTGGCCCACTGGAGGAGGCTGAGATGGCTATCTACTTTGTCACATCCCTTTGGGTAAGGCCTTCAGGGGCAGCGCTGGCTTACTCTCTCGAAGAAGTCAGAGGCCTCAGGCCCTGAATTCTCACAAAACTTGTGGCTGTTCTGGAGAAAAAGCTGCCTGAAATCCTGACTCTCTGGACTTGGCTGCCCACGGGGCTTCCTGATTAGATCCTTGGTTGCCCATGGGGCTTCCTGATCTGATCCTTTCCAGTTAAGAGCCACCCAGTAACAGTGCTGTGGCCCCGCTAGGTGAGGTGACGTCTCATCTTTAGGCTGTTGGCAAGACCCAGGTGTCTGTGAGACTGGGGGTCAGCAGTAGCTAGGACACTACACCCGGGATTTTTTGTATCTACACGATAACCACTCCCCACAGTCCCTTTGTTCATTTCCTGCTCCTTCCCAGCTGGCCATCATGACAGCCTGCTCCCATTGCTTCCTCCTTCCTTCTAATTATTTACTGAGAATTCCAGTGTGTTGCGAGATTAGTCATAATTCCCAGACTCAATTTCCACTGATTTCACCTGCCTTTCCAACCCAGCTGCATGGGCTAGCACATTCAAGTATGCGAGCAGATGGAGGTCATCTTAGGATGAGATGTACTTTGGGCCTCTCACCTAGGAAGGTCTTGGTCCAGGTTTGTGGTTCTGCTTCCAAGTCTACTCAGGCTGTGATTCCATAGTGTTCCATGTGACCTCAGAGATCTCTGGGTTTTCTAGCCTCTGGTCCCTGCCCATCCAGGCAGTGTCAGGCATGGACTTACCTTCATGGCAGAGGTCTCAAGTTGGTCAGCCACTCCTACAATTCTTGCATTTTGCAGACAGGACGAACTGTAGGTCAAGTGTTTTGTGGCTGGGTTGGTGTCCCAGTCCCACTACTGGAAGACTTGCCTGGTCACATATCCTCTATTGGATATGAAGCACTAGGAATCTCCCCTAGGGCCACCCTCATGGATTCCAGGAAGCTTCCATGTGCTGGGGTTTCCACATCGCCCCTCCCCAAAGTCCTCCAATTCCAGTTGTCTCTCCCAGTGCTTTCCCCTCCATTCCCCTCATCTGTCCCACATTTGATCCCTGCTCTATCCATCCCCACCTGTGTCCAGTCCATCCACAAAATTTATTCTATTTTCCCTTCCCAGGGAAATCCATGCATCCTCTCCTGAGCTCTCCTTGTTACTCAGCCTCCCTGGCTTCAGACTTGAGGTGCAATAGGCCTCCAGAACTTTTTCTTTCCTTTAAGATTCTCCAGTTTTCCATATACGTTTTCTAATCAGGGTGTTGATTTTTTTCCAAAACAAACAAACTCCCTAAATAGAAGCTTTTGGATTTGATTGAAAGTATACCAAAGTTATCAATCACTTTTTCATCATTATCTTGTTTATGACATGTTCCATCATTTGTAGAGGTCTTCAATAATTTATCTAAAGCTTTTTTCTCTACAAGTCTTTTATTGGATTTATTTCTATATATTTAATTAATTAATTTCATTTGTTATTGCTGTGTGTATGTGGTGTGTGTGTGTGTGAGAGAGAGAGAGACAGAGAGGGAGACGGAGAGGGAGAGAGAGAGAGAGAGAGGGAGAGAGAGAGAGAGAGAGAGTGAGAGTAGGTGCTGCTGTGAAAATGAGGCGGTCAGAAGACAACTTCCGTGGAGATAGATTTCTCCTTCCTTATTTATGTGGGTTTTGAAGACTGAATTTAGAGGTCAGTATTACATGGTAAGTTCCCTTGCCTGCTGGATCATCACATTAGCCCATTTTTATTATTTTATTTTTTAAAATTTAATGGTGAATTCTTTTTACTTATAGACACTTGCTTATTAATTTCAATTCTTTGTGTTCATTTTTTCCACCTACACCATCACAGAATCTACAGATTCTTTCTTTTTTCATTTCTAACATTTAACATTTTATTTCTTTCTATTAATTTATTTCACTGGGTAAGAACTCTTATGGAAAGGGAATTCATGTTTCAGCATTCATTTCAACATTTATCGTCATCTTTTTTGATGAGAGACAATTGTGATCACATCAAGAGAGCATCAGATGCCCTGCAAACAAAGATACAGATGGTTGTCATCTGTCATGTGGGTGCTGGGAATTGAACCCAGGTCCTCTGGAAGAGCAGTTAGTGCTCTTAACCATGGAACCATCTCTCTAGTTCTGAGTTCAACTAATACTGTATTTTCTAGTTTTCCAACACGCTTATATGAATAATTGTGTATGGTTTTTGTAATGTTCTTGTCATTTTCTGATATCAAATTTATTTTATCACATGGAATTGTTTTCAATATTTTTCCTATTCTTTGGGAAATGTGTTATAATGAACAGTTTTTTTTCTTTAAGCATGGGAAGAATTTACTAAACTACCAATGAGTTTTCTTTTATGAAAGTTTAAACTTACAGTCTTATTTTAAATGCAGCTCTAGGATCTTCTGACTTCTCTTTCTCTGTGTCAGTTTTGGCAATGTGTGTTTTGTGAGGACACCTTTCTCTTTCATTTACACTGTCCAGCTCACCAGAAGAAAGCTTTTTCTTTTTTTAAAAAAAAACTTTATTTATTGTTATTTTATGTGCGTTGGTGTTTTGCCTGTATGTATGCCTGTGTGAAGGCGTTTGATGCCCTGGGACCAGAGAGTTGTGAGCTGCCGTGTGAATGCTGAGTATTGAACCTTGGTCTTCTGGAAGAGCAGTTGGTGCTTTTAATTGCGGAGTCATCTTTCCAGTCCCTACCTTAAGCTTTTTGTGGCATTTAATTAATCTTTTTTTTTTTTATACTTTTTTTTATTGTTAAAAGGAGAATAAAGAAAAGCAAGAAAAAAAACCAAATTTCCACCTCCTCCCAGCCTCCCATTTCCCTCCCCCTCCTCCCATTCTTCTCCCCCTCCTCCCACCCCTCTCCCCTTCCCCCCACTTTTCTCCCCCTCCCTCTCCAATTCAAAGAGCAGTCAGGGTTCCCTGCCCTGTGGTAAGTCCTAGGTCCTCCCCCCTCCGTCCATATCTAGGAAGGTGAACATCCAAACTGGGTAGGCTCCCACCAAGCCAGCACATTGCGTTGGATCAAAACCGCCATTGTCCTTGGCGTCTCATCAGCCCTCATTGTTCGTCATGTTCAGAGAGTCCAGTTTTATCCCATGCTTTTTTTTGGTAACAGTCCAGCTGGCCTTGGTGAGCTCCCAGTAGATCAGCTCCATTGTCTCAGTGGGTGGGTGCACCCCTCGTGGTCCCGGCTTCTTTGCTCATGTTCTCCCTCCTTCTGCTCCTCCTTGGGACCTCGGGAGCTCTATCCAGTGTTCCAGTGTGGGTCTCTGTCTCTATCTCCATCCATCGCCAGATGAAAGTTCTAGGATGATAAGCATGATATTCGTCAGTATTGCTCTAGGATAGGGTCATTTCAGGTTCCCTATCCTCAGCTGCCCAAGGAACTAACTGGGGGCCTCAGCTTGGGCACCTGGGATCCCCTCTAGGGTCAAGTCTCCTGCCCATTTAATTAATCTTTTAAATGACTGCAAGATCTGTGGTATTGTTTCATTTTTCATCCTTGATGTTGGCAAGTTTAATTTACTTTTTTGGTTGGTATTTGTTGACTATTTCAAAGAAGCACTTAGAAACATTTAAAATCATGAAAAATTGTTTATAATTTTGAATTACAGGACATAAAAATGAATATGAAATATTCATAGGTAAAAATATTTGACTTTAGAACTCAAAAAGAGACATGACATGATTTACATGAACATGGGTATAAAAAGAGACACAGGACACATGCTAAAGCTAGAAGTGACTAAAGAGGCTAGCCAGGTATAATGGTGTGCGCTTGTGATACCAAACTTGGGAGCCTGAGGTAGGAGTATTCTGAACTTGAAGGCTATCTGGGAAACATAGTGGGACTCTTATCTCAAAAACACAACAAAACTCAAGATACACAAGACCTTTGAATACAACTTTGAATTGAACACCCTTCAGTTGAGTACTCTGCTTAAAGCTTGTTTTCTTCTTGGCAAATGGGCTTTTGGTCAAGAAACTGCCCATGCATCGACCCCCTACTGACAAAATGCACCATGTTGGGACAGGACAAGCAGGATACAAGAAAAAAGACTGTCAAATCTTGCCAAGAAGGTAAGATGGTTTTGAAAAATTTCCTGCCTCTGAAAATGGTCTGTCAGTTACGCTAGATCTTAGCCAAAGTTGGTTGCTCCAACGTTGCAAATGAGACTTTGGGAGATTGCCCGGGTAGCCAGTTGTCTCTGTCATCTATTACACATTTTGGAAGTTGCTTGATTGCACTTCCTATTTACTCAAGTAATATTATCTCCCTTCTCAGGTTTTTGATGGGGTTGAAGACTAGATAGTTGTAGTAACTTTCCTCTCATGAGTTGGCCAACTTATTTTTAATACAAGACTTAGACTCCTTAGGATAGGATAATTATTGAAACATTTATCACATGTTTCTTGCTTGATATTGTTTATGCTGGTTGTAATTCTAATTTTTATACTTGATATTTGTTCTTATTGTATATAATTTTGTATTAGGGTTAGAGCTCTCTTATTTAAACAAAACGGAGAGATGCTGTAGGAACTCCTTCAGCCAGTAGCCTTTAAGTTATCAGCCCACTTGAGCGTGGTCTCATACTAAAAATGCCTAGGTAAAGCTTCTGGCTGCTGGATTTGGTTCCTGTTCCCTGTTCCAGCAGAGGACTGAGATCTGTGAGCCTACCCCTAAATAAATAACCCTTTATTATACTCATTTCTGAGCTAGTGTGGGATTTCTTTTTAGCATTATTCTTCACTAGATTTTCTTTTAACTACATTAATAAATCCTGCTCCTTTTAAACAAAACACTGCAATAAAGCAATTAAAGCACGCACTAAGACAATGATCACATGTGCTCACTTATAAGTGGTTTTAAAACATAAAGCAAAGAAAACCAGCCCACCAATCACAATCCCAGAGAACCTAGACAACAATGAGAACCCTAAGAGAGACATACATAGATCTACTCTACATGGAAAGTAGAAAAAGACAAGATCTCCTGAGTAAATTGGGAGCATGAGGACCTTGAGAGAGGGTTGAGGGGAAGGGAGAGACAGGGAGGGGAGCAGAGAAAAATGTAGAGCTCAATAAAAATCATTAAAAAACAGCACTCATTAACTCGTCTTATTGCAAGGACAGAAAATTTAATTATAGTAGTTTTCAGGAATATAGAACAAAGTGGATGGGGTGACATTCTCTGCAGACACCTGCCAGCCTCTTCCTGTGGCCACGTCATTTCACGGCTTGTCATGGTCACCTTAACTTCCTTCTCCAGATACAAAACCTGAAAACTTTTTGAGGTACTCATTTACCAAATGAGCCAGTTCTCACATGGTCCATTAATGGGGCACTGCCACCTGGGGGCCAATTAATGCGTCCCTGTTGTGAGAGCTGTGGATCTGTTGCCTTCTCCTTTCTTCAAGCTCACCATCTTCTCCTTCAGGTCTTTGGGTTCACCTGAGTCAGAATGGAATCTCTAGAGTTTGACTTTTCTTCATGTTGACCTCTGGGGTGGTCTCATGACCATTGTGGAATTGGCCCAGCTCTGAGCAGCAGGAGTTTTGGTTAGAGCAGAGATACAGCCATTATCTTGAACTTACACAATGAAGCATGTGATAAACACGGCAGAGTCAACATCACCTAAGTGGCAAATGGCCAGGCCCTGCCATTGGTTCTACCATTCCCTAGATGGGAGATCTTTGCCAAATCACTCATGTCTTCTGGGTCATTGTTTATTTATCTGTGCAATGGGCAGGTAGAACCATGTTTGACTATCTCTTGGGGCTGCAGTCACTAAAAAAAAAGAAAACAAAACCAAAAACACCCCGCCCCCCAAAACCCAGGGTATACAGTCCCTTAGGGCAACAATGAGGTTCTATTATGTCTGCCTACTTTTCTGAATCCTCACCCAGAAAAGTGTAACAATCCTCTACTCCGGTTTTTATTTTTATTTTTTAGCCTGAGCTAATGGGCCAATCAGTTTATAACTAATGTAGACCTCTGTGTGATTTCTTTGGGACTTAATAATTGTGGGAACTAGGCAGGACAGAAAACTTCTAACAATACATGCCTAACTCAAATGTGTGTGCCTCTCTCTATCCTCTTGAGATCCTCTGTATGAATCCATAATAAAATCTCCATGACTAAAAACAAAAAAATCCAGGATTGTTGTTTCTACATGTGACACTCAATGGATTTTGTCTGCTTCTCTCTGAACCTGTTTCCTTATTATCCTGGTGGAGAAGACTCGCTGTCTGGACTCGACTGCTTCTCAGAGCTGATGAAAATCAGCAACAGGAGTGAGGAGAGTTGGGGTCAGAGCTGTGGGTCAAGGCTTAGCAACAGCACTGCAGGGCCCAAGGTGCTTCTGATTAATGCTGATTGCTAATGACTAAAATGAAAATACACCCATCATGGCCAATGTCATGGTAGCAACACATGCCACTGAGCAGCAGTTGAGATACATGTCAGTATACAGGGTTTCAACCTGCAAATGCACCACACTAAACAACTGCCAGAACACAGAGCACAGGAAAAAATCATCATGGTGTACAGAGTTCAGAGCTTGTGTTGCCTTTACATTTGTTTTAAATGCTATGATGCAAACTCTAGCCTCAAGCATTCTATTTACTCAGGTGCTATGCAGCTGAGCCACATTCTAGGCACTCTGTCTTGTTTCCAATACAATTTATTTGTCATTTTATAAATAACCTTTAGTATTAACTGTGTTTAATTAGCAGCTCACAGGAATTCTAACCCCTTATCTAAATCATCACTCTCAGCAGGAAGACTTTTTTGTTCTCTCTTCTCCTGAATCCTTAGGAAATCAGGACACAGAAGGCAGAGATGGAGATTCCAAGTCAGGAACACTGGCCAGAACTTGTGGTATGGGGCTGACATTATGACATTTTATTCCTCTAGCCATCCTAGAAGGGAAGAGGATACTATTGGAATTCTATAGAAGAGGCAGCCGAAGCAGACTAACACCAAGTTCAAGAGAACGTGATCCAGAGGTTGATATATTTGGACCCCACTTCTTATTTGCACCCAAGAGACACGAGCTTCTCGGAGAGTTTTCTCATTCTATTGCCATGGAGAATGTGAGACCAAAACAGGAATAATACACCTTGTAGGCTAAGGGCTCTGTTTGCAGTTAAGACAGTTAAGAATATGTTCCTATTTGTCCTTTTCAGGTTAAGTTTTCTATTTGTAGTTAAGCGGCAGGTTCCTTCTGTCCCATGCTAAGTCCTTGCAAGTTAAAGTTTCTAAGGTTTCTGTTTGTATTAGAGAATAAGTTGCTGTTTCTTAGATCTGATGGAAACTGTAAAACATGTTTTTCAACCTGCACTGAACTTGCAAAGTCACCCACATGATACATATCCCACACCCTTGTTCTTCCCTTCCACTGGATTTTTCTAACACCCTTCGGAACACTTTCTCCTGTAAACAGGACTCCAAGTGACCAGCAGGGGCCGCTCTTTCCAATTCCAATGTAAGGCGAGACAGGCAGCTGCCCAGTCTGAGGTACATCCCAAAATACAGCTTGCTTTACTTGAACAGTTGTGAATTTGATATTTTTCTCCTCACAGTTCTCAGGTTAACATCTAGAGTTCCCCAGTGAGATAGGACCAGTCACCCAAATTCCGAGCCGGATCCTTGGTTCCAGGATGTCCATAAGGCTGAGCTGGCCCAGGGCTTGTGCAGTTTGGTTTGCTGATCCAAGGCTCCAGGGTGTGCCCGTGGTCCTATACAGGACTCCCAGAACGAATGGCTTGAAAAAGGAGACAGCAATGCTCACATTCCCAAAAGATAGGTTATGGATGTTTATCATCATTTAAGGGAGTTTGGTTACAAGTTGTTATTGGTCATAGTGAGGTAAAAATGCTAAACAAAAGAGTTAAATTCAAAGATCTTTTTTTTCTAAATGATAAAAGGGCATATAATAAAGAAATGATGAGACAAAAGAGTATATTACTGAATTTACTTTAATCCAAAAAGCAACTATTAATCTCAAATATTTTCCATTGGTATGGATTTTTGTATATTGATATAAACTTGAGGTTATTTTTGCTAGAACATACTATATATGTTTATACACTTGGTTAAAGAAGTTTGGTATATTTATACAACATATGAGGTTATTTTTGTTTTGACATATATGTTTCTACTCTTGTTTAGAGTATTGTACCTATGCAGCTCATTAAAAATGTAATGTAAGCCGGGTGATGGTGGCGCACGCCTTTAATCCCAGCACTCGGGAGGCAGAGGCAGGCGGCTCTCTGTGAGTTTGAGACCAGCCTGGACTACAGAGCTAGTTCCAGGACAGGCTCCAAAGCCACAGAGAAACCCTGTCTCGAAAAACCAAAAAAAAAAAAAAAAATAAATAAATAAAAATAAAAATGTAATGTATACTCAGAGAGTCCTTGAAAGTTACTATTATAAACCATTTAGGGTAATTATGAAATGCAGGTTAGTAGTTAGTCATTTATAACTATCAAATTTGTGTTTTCAATGTCAAACAGATATATTTTAGATAGTTTTCAAACACTTCAGAGATCTACAGAATTAGACATTTAAGATGTTTATAACGTAAGGTTTTCATGACAATGAGGCATTTCTGCTTCTGGTAGCAGCAATTTACTTCAAAAAAGGATAATGGGCACTGAAGAACCTCCATATGGAGTTTGCTAACATTGTGGCAAATTTAACCACTTGGCAAGTAACTGCCCTTGCCTCAACTGCTCACAGTATGCTGTCCAAATTGGACAAGCAGTACACAAAAGACGGTGTCAACCAAACTTTTCCAAGATAGGATAGGAAGTCTTTCAAAAATTCCTATTGCACAGAAAAGTCTGTTAGATATTCCAAACCTGTAGGCCAAAGATGGATGACCCAAGGTTATAGAGGAAACTTGGGTGACTATCCAAACAGTCAGTTATCCTTGTCATTTTTATAGTTTTGGAAGTTGCATGCCCTGCACTTCCTGTTTACTCAGGTAAAATTTTTATCCCCCTTGGGTCTCTGATGGGGGTTGAAGACTAGATAGTTACACATTTATATAACTAGATCATCATACTTATGTTTTCTTTTCTCTTTTCTTTTTCCTATCTTTTCTTTTCTTTTCTTCCTTCCTTCCTTTCTTTTTTTATTACCAAATTTAGAAAAGAAACTTACAAAAGAGATGAAAAGTTTATGAGGTTGAGAGTTAAGGTCTAAGAAATTATCTTTAGGTTTGGTAATAAAAGTTATGAAAGAAAGTGGTTCAGGAGCATAGGCACCATCTCCACTATTGCTAGGAATCTTGGAGGATCATATAAGCAAAGGGAGGTCAAGATCACAATGGAGAAAACCACAGAGACAGCTAATTTGAGCTAATGGGAGCTCACAGACTTTGGACTGACAGGTGGGGAACCTGCATGGGATGGAACTAGACCCTTTAAATGTGGGTGACAGTTATGTAGCTTGATCTGTTTGGGGGGGGGGCTGGCAGTGGCACCAGGAGTCACCTGGGTACATGAACTGACTCTTTTCCCTATGGTGGGATACCTTGCTCAGCCTTGATGCAGTGGGGAGGTATGCCAGACTTTGTTGACTCCCCAAGAGAAGCCTTACTCTCTTTGAGGAGTGGATGGGTGGTGGGATGTGGGGATGTGGGGGACAGGAGAATGGGAGGGAGGGTGAACTTGGGTTGGTATATAAAATTAAAAAACTTTTTAAATTAAAAAGAATTGAGGATTTCTAAAAGAAAAGAACAGAAAATGGTTTAGGTATAATACTTTGGCCTCTTCAAGATAGGATAGATAATAATTTCTACAAATTTGCCAAATACTAATATACTGGACATTGTAAATATAATTCTTTTTTTTAAATTAGCCAATACCAAATTTTATTTATTTTATTATTTTTTTACTTTTTAATTTTATTTATTTATTTTTTTTATTGAGAAAAGGAAGAAAAAAAACAAGTTTCCACCTCCTCCCAGCCTCCCATTTCCCTCCCCCTCCTCCCACCCTTCTCCCCCTCCTCCCACTCCTCTCCCCCTCCCTCTCCAGTCCAAAGAGCAGTCAGGGTTCCCTGCCCTGTGGTAAGTCCTAGGTCCTCCCCCCTCTGTCCATATCTAGGAAGGTGAACATCCAAACTGGCTAGGCTCCCACAAAGCCAGCACATTGCATAGGATCAAAACCCCGTGCCATTGTCCTTGGCTTCTCATCAGCCCTCATTGTTCGCCATGTTCAGAGAGTCCAGTTTTAACCCATGCTTTTTCAGTCACAGTCCAGCTGGCCTTGGTGAGCTCCCAATAGATCAGCTCCACTGTCTCAGTGGGTGGGTGCACCCCTCGTGGTCCCGACTTTTTTGCTCATGTTCTCCCTCCTTCTGCTCCTCATTGGGACCTTGGGAGCTCAGTCCAGTGCTCCAGTGTGGGTCTCTGTCTCTATCTCCATCCATCACCAGATGAAGGTTCTATGATGATATGCAAGATATTCGTCAGTATTGCTATAGGCTAGGGTCATTTCAGGTTCCCTACCCTCAGCTGCCCAAGGAACTAACTGGGGACCTTGGCTTGGGCTCCTGGGAGCCACTCTAGGTTCAAGTCTCTTGCCGACCCTAAGGTGGCTCCCTTAACTAAGAATTGTGCTTCCGTGCTCAAATATAATTCTTACCTGATAGTTGTTCTTATTGTACATAGTTTTATTGTGTTACAGCTAAGCCCTTTCCTTTTTATTTAGACAAAAATGGAGAAATGTTGTGGGATATTTGATCACCATGTGTGAAAGGACCTTCTGATTGGTTTAACAAAGAGTCAAATGGGTAATAGCTAGGCAGAGGAGAATAGGCAGGGCTTCCTGGGAAAAAGAGGAACTCAGGATGAATCTAGGCTCACAAAGGAGATGCCAGAATATTTTGGAGGAAGTCAGACATACAAAATGGAAGAGCAGTAAAAGGTCACATGGCAAAATTTAGATTAATAGAATCAGGTTGATTTAAGTTATAAGAGCTAGTTGGGAACAAGTCTAAGATAAAGGCAAATGATTTATAATTGATAATAAGTTCGATGTCATTGTTTGGTGGCTGGTGTTTCAAAAAAGTTTGTAGAGAAAGCCCAGCTACACACAAGGATATCCACATGGAACAAAATGAGTTACCATATATCATATAAAACAATTAATTCAGAAAGATCAAAATTTAAAAGAAGCTTTATAAATAAAACAGGAGTAATTTTCATGACATTGGAACAAGAAACAATTTCTTAGATCTACTGAAAAATAACAAGAGATAAAAGTGGAGTATTGCTTTAATTCCAGCACTCTTAGGACAGAGTTTGGAGGATCTCTCAGTTTGATCCTAGCCTTGTCTACATAGCAAGTTCTAGAAGAGACAGAGCCACATAAGGAGAATCTGTCTTTTATCTTTTTAAAAAGTAAATGAATCATATTTTGCCAAAGCAAAAACTTTAATAATACAAAGGACATCATCAAAGAAGCAAAAATTCTCCCAGGTAAAGTATCTTATTCTATAATCCCAGCACTGGGGAGGTGGGGGCAGGAAGATCAAAACCTCAGGGTTTTCTTCAAGAATGTGGAAGGTTCAAGGCTAACCAATAATATGTGAGAATTCTCAACAAATAAATATATAAGTAAATAGTAGTAATAGTAATAATAGTAATGAAGGTACTCATTGTCAAAAATTTTGTGACTATAAAATAAAACTGGAGGCCTGAGGCCTTCTTAGAAAAGAATAGTACAGGAACTAAATCAGAAAGAAATATGCTGATTGGTCAGTTAAGAGTTACTCTGAAGATGAGAGACAATAGATACCCACTACCAGAAAACAGTAGAATGAGAGCCAGTGGTCACAGTCAATGGTTGGACGTGTTCTTGGATGCTGCCTATGAGGAGAACAGTTGGATGAGACCCAGCTCTCTTCACTTCTAACAGTGCATCATTCGACATAAGAGGTTATGATGTCTCCCCATAGACCACTCTGAATTTATGTGTGAAGTTAGTTCTCTGAGCTGTATTGGTTCTGTTCCACAATCCATCACCTTACTTTGGCCCTGACAACACACGCTGTGCTACTTAGTGTACAGTGCTTCAGCCTTCTGCTGTCTCTACTATCATACCATGCACAGTTACCATGTTTAGTGGTGGTTTATAGGTATAGGTTACATAATGCACCTTACTTTCTGGCTTCAAAGTAGGGTAACCAACATATTAAACCATGGCAACAGAACATGTATTACTTCTCTCTAGACACAAACCTTCCCACCTTTTACTCTCAGGCTGGATCATACTACTTGCTTTGGCCAAAACAATGTGTGGACAGAGAAGTAGGTCACTCTTGAGAAGCTGAGTTGTTGTGAGTTTGTCCACTGTTCCTTTCTTTCCGTTCTAGGATGATATGTTGGACATAAGGTTCCTTATTCAGGATCAGGAGGGATGTGAGAGGACAGAAGGTCACTCCCAACCTATAGTTAAAAACCCAAACAAACAAAAAACAAACCAAAAAATGGATCTTTGCAGCTATGACCCAGTAAGAGTACTGAGGTGTTTGTAATTATACCTTAGTGTAACCTGTCCATCCAGACAGCCAATTGGTTTCATAGTTGTTTGTTCCAGTTTCTAAGTACTATGTTGGTCAAATGTAAAGAACAGCTAAATAAAATAAAGACACTGCCCCTTTACCAAAAAGTAATAATCTATTCCAACTTCTTCTGAATGCTGGCTAACTAGTCCATCCTACCATGCCCCATTGCCTTGAGAAATGCCCTCTTGATGTCCTTGTTCCTCAGACTGTAGACTACAGGGTTGAGCAAGGCGGTAAAGGCATTGTAAAAGAGTGAGATCTGCTTGTCTCGCTCAGGAGAGTAGCTGGAGTTGGGTCTCATGTAGATGTAACTGGCTGGACCATAGAAGAATGAAACCACAGTCAGGTGGGAAGTACAGGTAGAGAAAGCCTTGCAGCGGGCTTGGGTGGAATTGATCTTCAGAATCGCCTTGGCAATATGAATGTAGGAGGTCACAATGAGGGAAATTGGAATAAGACTCATAAAAACACTCAAGACCAGATCCACCATCTCAATGAGGTGAGTATCCATGCAAGCCAGGTTACGCACTGCAGGACCTTCACAGAAGTAGTGATTGATCCTATTAGGCCCACAATATGGTAGACTCATGGTGAAGAAAGTATGTAACAAAGCAGAGAGGAAACCACAGACCAAAGACCCAGCTGTCAACCGTATGCACAGTCCCCAGTTGAGGATGACAGTATAATGCAGTGGGTAGCAAATGGCCACATATCTGTCATAAGCCATGACAACAAACAAGGTACACTCAGTAGTAACAAGACTACCAAAGACATACATCTGGAGCCAGCATCCCGCAAAGGAGATGCTCTGAGATTTAGCAAGAAGATGCACCAACATCTGGGGCATAGTGGTGGTGACACAGCCCATATCCAACATGGCGAGTATACAGAGGAAGAAGTACATGGGAGTGTGCAGATGTGTGTCCAGGCAGATCAGCAGGATGATGAGCCCATTGCCCATGACTGAGCTCAGGTAGATGAGAAGGAACACAATGAAGAGGATGCTGTTGGTCGTGGGGTCACTGGAGAAGCCAAGCAGGATAAACTCAGAAACCCAGCTTTGGTTTTGCCCTGGAATCATCCACGTGGTGGAGGCTGTAAGAGAATCACATTCATCTATGTGTCACTGGACACAGAGCTGTAGAGGCAGAAAGGGGAGATCCAGGCTGGAGAGATGGCTAAAAGATTGAGAGCACGGACTGCTGCTCCAGGAACCCAGACTGCTCAGAGCTGTCTGTGACTATAGTTCCAGGGGATCTGACTCCTTCTGCCTCCATAGGTCAGGAATAAACATGATGCACAGACATTCAGGTAGGCAAAACACCAAATACATAAAATAAAAATAAGACTTTTAATTAAGAAAACAAAGGCTAGGTTGTGGGTTCTGAGCACACTGCTCGGTTTCTGTGCACTCTTCTCGAGATACTGAACCCCCCAATGTGTCAGTCCCCTGATAACACCCATGCATCTCACCTAAATCCCAGAAACAGCACATAATACGTGACATGTCGTATGCTGTCTCACACTCTTGTTCCATCCCTGAGAATGCAGAGAGAGGAGAGTCACAGAATACGAAGGCTGGTTACGCTAGATGAAGTGATGGGCACTGGGTTCAGCAGGAGACCCTGCCTAATGGGATAAGGGGAGAGCAGCAGTGGAGTAAAAACCCCATATCTGTCTCTGACCACACACCACACACACACACACACACACACACACACACACACACACACACACACGCACACACCACAGACATATGCAACAGAGCGTAAACCAATAGATGAAGAAGACAGAACAAACATCAGTCACACACAGGCCCTCACACATGTAGTCCTATGAGTAATGAAAGAAGGTCAGGTGTGCAATGCACTGGAGACACTGTAGTCTTCCCGGAGAATAATGATGGATCATGTGGATATGTGAGCAGGAACATTTTTTATTTCTTCCTTTTTTACCCCACCTCCCTCTGTACACAACCAATCAATTCCAGATGTACTATAGCTTTAAGAGGCAAATCTAAAGCAACTTAGTTTTTTAAGATTCAAACCTGATACATCTGTCTATCATTTTATGGGAAACAAAGGCAAGATTTCCTTAAAAGAGCACTTTCCTTGAAGGAAAAATAATGGTAATCTCGAATAAGCACAGAGAGGACTCAAAATACTTACACAGAGAGTTAGAAAAGCACAGACATAAGAGCAGAGGCTCCCATAGAACAGTGAACCACATCTCAAGGGCATTTCACAGGCAGCTGTCCAGTGAGCACTGAGGAGGCTGAGGTTCTCAGCACCGTTATATCTGGAAACTACAAAAGAACAACACAGCACCAACGCCCACCTCCTCTTCTCAGTCTCACATCACCACACCCTTGCCAGCCTGGCTACAATAACAGAATCTAGTGTTCACAAGAGCAAGTTAATCTAATGGGAGAGTAAATATAAATGGTCCCTTTAGTGTGTGCTTGGCTGTGTTCCCTAAAGTTGAACACATTTAATGCATTGTCCAGCAATACAATTATATTTCTGAAACTATATGTAAACATGTGGCAGGCACATATAAACATATGCTCAAGGAAAGACATGTAAAGGAAATTTCCTAACACTGCTCAAAATAGTCTGAACTAGGGCACTACTCTTGCTAACCAGCAAGACAATGGTTAAGGCAGGAATTGCTCTGATGGGAGTAGAAACATGAAAGAGACTCCTAGACATCCTCAGTCTTCTCTTTCCCTGCCCCCATCCCCTCTCCTGACCAGTCTACTGCTCATAACCCTCACAGCTGTCTTTCCTTTGCACCCAGGGCAGGAGCCCATCATCTCTCCTGGCATTTCTGCATCAGTGTCTCCATGTGTCCCTTACCTCTTGATTTTTCTTCTCAATATATTCTTTTCTTTTCCTTTAATTTTTAAAATTTATTTTATATAATATACTTTGATCATACCCTTTCCCTCCCCCAACTTCTCCCAGACCCTCTCCACTCAACTTCATGTACTTTTTCTTCCCACATGTTCTTTCAAGACAAAACAAAACTAAACAAACCACAGAAATTAAAAAAAAAAAACTAAAAGTAAGAAGTTCAAAACAAAAGAATACCAAAACCAAACCAAATCCATGGAGTCAGTCTCCTGCTGACCAACTACTCCAGAGCATGGGTCCTGTCACTGACATGCACTGTGACACTCTGTCAAAGGAAACTGAATTTCTCTTTCCTGTTAGGAACCAATTGCAATTGTATTCTTGTTTAGGGGCAGAACCTTGTCTCCACTTTCCTTTCTCAGTGCTGGGCATTTTTCTTCCTCAGCATGTTCTTCATGTAACTGCTGCAGTGGTTTTTCAAAGTTTTCACATCATTCCTATCTGGCCTCTTCTGAAAGCCTTTTATGATCTCCCATGCCTGTCATTTGAGTCATCACACAACGGTCTCTTCCATCTCCTCTCTACACACACAAATTCCCATGCAAGTGTTCCCCCTTTTTTTTTGAGACAAGGTTTCACTGTAGCTTTGAGCCTGTTCTGGCACTAGCTCTTGTAGACTAGGCTGGCCTTGAACTCACAGAGATCCACCTGCCTCTGTCTCCCAGGTGCTGGGATTAAAGGCATGCACGACCACTGCCAGGTGCCTCTGCCTCTCTTATACATCAAGAAGTTTCTAGCTTCTCATCATGGAGATGAGGAGGACCACCAAGCCCACTGTATTACCCAAATGGTGGCCACAGCAGGGCTCAGGTAGGTCAGGAAGCCGTCGCTGTCATGCTACAACCTCCCACCCCAACACAGGAAGAACATATCCTGCATTTTCTGTTTACTGGCTGATTGCAATCTGAAGAATCCTAGTGGGGGTCTGATATCAATTTTGAGAATGAAAACACTTGGACAAACTCTTTGTTTCTCTCTTGTTAACTGAAACCCCAGACAACTAAGGAGAAATTATCTCTGATGGAGTGTGGCTGTATGGGTGATTCCCTAACCTTTCTAAGAATAAAATCAACTAATATTTATTTTGGATAATTTATATATTTCAGGCAATGTTCTACTAACTTTATTTTAACATTACAACAGTTGACTGAAGGAAACGTTTTTTATCGTGTGTTAAATGTGAAGACCTAAGGCCTGGAGAGGGTGGTTTGTTCAAGATTGCAAGCTCAGTATGGGGGAAATATGAGTTTAGGGGTGTGCCATCAGAGCCTGCCTCTCAGTCATCTTCTCTGTTTCTGGCACACAGGCTTTGAAGTGGGGAGGTGAGGAAGGCAAAGTCTTCACGTTGTCTATCTATCTGAGCTTATTGAGACTCAGCACAGGTCAGAGCCCTCCTAGGACAGAGCTGATTACTAGCTACACACCAGCTTTTCTGATGAGCTTTCTCCTCCTGTCTGAATGTGGGAAGCCCTGAGATGTACTGAAAGTAGAAGGATTCAAAGAAAGACTATTTGAGGCATGATTTGTATGGCACAGGGCCACCATTTAGTAATCCATGGCCTGTTATGTTTTCCCGGCCCAGGTGCCTATGATGTCACTTACAGGACAGTGATCCAGTTCCATGAACTCTGCAGTCAGAGATAAAGCTATCAGAATGGAGTTCCAGACTAGAAAAAGCTAAATTGTTATCCTCAACCTAAAATGCCTGAATCTGGAAGGTTTAGGATCAGCGATTCTAGGTATATTCGACTATATAGCAAGGTTAAGGCCAATCTAAGCTATAGCAGACTAACCAATATAAAACAAAACAAAAAATCATGATTTCTTTCTATCAAAGTGGATCAAGTTGTGACTGGTGTGGGAGGACTCCTTCAGAGACATTGATCATCACGGTTGTCTCAGCACTATGGCTTTTCCTGCTTCACCTGGGGTCTTTTAGCTCAGGATTCCTTATTCTTTATGTGTCAACATGATTTGAAACAAAAAAGCTCTGTAAATATTTCCTAAATTAATTAAAGGAGAAAGGAAGAAGGGAATAAAAACACAACATTCAGAAGAGTAAGAAGAAGAGCAGGCAATGATGGCAGAGATCTTGAGAGTTTGAGATGTATGCACAGAGGACCTGGAGACAGATGGCTAGACTAATTATTATCTCTTGACTCACAGATGCCTGAACTGCATCCACAAGCAACACACACCAGTGACCATCTTACCTCTTGAAAGTCCAGGGAATGTGTCACTTTGTGGCAGTTTCTTACTCGTATGAGAAAGCCCCATAAAGCAACTGAGCAGAGAGTTGGGATTCTAGGCAATTCAGTCTCCAGAAAATTCCAAGGTGCTATAGAATCTGAGGGCTGACTTTCTCACTTCCTCTATAAGTAGGCCAGCCCCAGATCCGGAAGATGGCACTTATAAAATCCCATTTAACAAAGGCAAACTCAGACATCTTCACTTCTTCCCAGTGGGGCCAGCTCCTGAGGTTTTATGACTCTGCTTCATCTCTGAGATTCCCCAGAGATCTGGGAAAGAGCCATTTCTGTTTCCAATAGGGATGCTAAGATGATCTCTGGATGCTGTCAACAAGAGCACTACCAGGAGACCCTTGGGGGCAGAGTGGGAGAAACAGCCCTTAGGTGGAGAATGGTGACCTGTTCCTTTTTCTAGACTAATTGGAGAAGAAGAGCAGCTCAGAGAAGAGAAGATGGGATCTGTTCACCTGATAAACAGATCAAGGACTTAAGTTCTTATTATGACTCCTCTTTTACTGCCCAAACCCTGAGCCCTGACACTCAGTGAGACCATGTTTGAGTCACAGTCTTCTTCCTTCCTCAACTACCTTGGGGCAATCATAATTCTCCCTTCTCTGCTTTGTAATATCTGAGCAAGTTACCCAGAACCTCTGGTGCTAATGAAGAGATAATGACGGGAGCTGGAGGATGGCTGTGAGAAAAAGAAGATTTATTGCTTGTGCAGTATATTAAGTTGGATTCCCAGTACATACACGGTAGCTCACAACCATTTATATCTCCAGTTCTAGAGGATCTAGTCCCCTCTTCTGCCCTAGCCAGGGACCAGGCAGGCATGTGCTATATGTATGCAAAATGTGACAAACATAAACAAACAAACAAACAGAGTCAACCATGACATAGCAACATGGAAGTCAGTGGTGACATCTCCATGGGAGTGGTGTGAGAAATCTCTTTGAGAGACTCAGGTCTCTTGGATGCAAAGATGAATTTGGGTCCAAATGTATCAAGACTTGGAGCATGTTCTCTTGAACTTTCTCCTATTCTGCCTAAGTTGCCTCTTCTATAGAATTCTAATAATAACCTCTTCCCTTCCTTGTTGACCAGAAGATAAATGTGATGATGTCAGCACCTTGCCACAAGTTCTGGCCAGTGTTCCCTGACCTGGAACCTGTGTCCCTGCCTTCTGTTTGTGTCTTGATTTCCTAAGAATTCAGAAGAAGAAGACTGGATTAGAAAGTCTTCCTGCTGAGAGTGATTGATTGTTAAGGGGTTAGAATTCCTGTGAGCTGCTCCTTAAACACAGTCAATAGTCAAAGTGAATTATAAAATGACAATGAAATAAAATGTATTGGACCCAAAGCCAGAGTGCCTAGGAATGTGCTCAGCTGTATAGCACCTGAGTAAACAGAATGCCTGAGGCCAGAGTTTGAATCATAGCATTAAAAAAATGGAAGACAACAGAAGCTCTGGACTCTGCACATCCTGATGAGCAACCCCATTTTCCTGTGCTCTGTGTTATAGCAGTAGTTTACTGCAATGCATTTGCTGGTTGAAACATGAAATCTCAACTACTTTTCAGTGGTGTGTGTTGCAATCTTGACATTGGCCATGATGGCTGTATTTACACCTTCGTAATTGGCAATCAGCACCATTCAGAAGCACCTTGACGGAGGCCTGCAGTGCCGTTGCTAAACTTTGTTCCACGGTTCTGATCCTAACTCTTTCACTCCTGTTTTTGATCCTCATCAGCTCTGAGAGGCAGATGAGTCCAGGCAGAGATTCTTCTCCCTCAGGATAGATAAGGAAGCAGGTTCAGAGAGAAGCAGCCAGAATCCATTGAGTGTCACATATAGAAACAACAACCCTGGCTCTGTTGCTTTTAGTCTTGGGTATTTTATTATAGATTTATAGGGAGGCGCTCAAGAGGGAGTGAGACACATACACCATTTGAGTTAGGAATGGGTTTCAGCAACCTGGCTGAAAAACAGTCACATGATGGGGACAGAACTTTGCAAGGCTGAGAAAGCCTGAAGTCCAATAGAAAGTATATTTGAGATCAGGCAAAGGAAAAGACTGGCCAGAGGAAAATAATATAAAGTGAAAAAATGTTGGGGGTGGATCATATACCTTTCTGGGTGAAGACTCAAAAAAGTGGGCAGACATATCCAAGCCTTATGACTGTCTCAAGCACCCGCATACCCTAGCCTTTTTTTTTTCTTAATGATTGCAGCTCTAGGAGATTTCCAAGCATGGTCCTAAATGCCCATTGCACAGATACAGAACAATGACCAAAACGACATGAGCAATTTGACAAAATTCACCCATTTATTGAGTGGTAGAAACAACTCCAGGACCTGGCCACTTGCCTCTTGGGTTAGGATGAATCTGCCATGTCTAACATGCTTAATTGTGTGAGTTCAAGCTAATGGCTGTACCTCTGCTCTAGTCAAAAATGCTCCTGCTTTGTAGAACTGGGTTTACTTCACTATGGTCGCAGGGCCACCACAGAGGACAGCATGAAGTAAAAGTCAAATTCTAGAGAGTTCATTCTGCACTCACAGACCTAAGGAGAGGAGGGTAAGTTTAAAGAAGAGAAGACAGCAGATCCACAGCTCTCACAACAGGGACGCCTTAATTGGCCCCCAGATGACAATGTCTCATTAATGGACCATGTGAGAGTCGGCTCATTTGAGTAAATGAGGATGTCAAAATATTTTCTGTTTTGACGCCTAGAGAAGCAGTGATGAGGACCATGACAAGCAGTGGGAGGATGGCCTGGGAAAGGGGCACACAGGTGTCTGCAGAGAATGCCATCCCATCCACTTAATTCTTCATACCCTTTCCTCTTGAGAACACCTTTGATGGGATCCACATGAGACAGAAACATCTTACCATTCTTTCCGTTTCTAAGTACTGATGGAGGAAGGTCATTGGTTAAATAAAAAGAAACTGCTTGGCCCTCATCGGTTAGAAGATAGGTGGGAGGAGTAAACAGAACAGAACGCTGGGAGGAAGAGGAAGTGAGCTCAGACTCCACAGCTCTCCTCTCGGGAGCAGACACCTCAGAAAGATGCCATGCTCCCAGCTCCCAGGCAGACGCACGCGATGCAGCTCCGACCCAGGATGGACATAGGCTAGAATCTTCCCGGTAAGCGCACTGAGGGGCGCTACACAGATGATTAGAAATGGGCTAAATTAATATGTGAGAATTAGCCTAGAAGAGGCTAGATAGAAATGGGCCAAGCAGTGATTAAATGAATACAGTTTGTGTGTTGTTATTTCGGGGGCATAAGCTAGCCGAGGAGGCGGCCGGGGTGCTGGGAATGCAGCCCCGCCGCTCCTATTACTACAAAGTACCCACAGATCTCTCCACACTCATTTTATACAATTTATATTCCATGGCTGTTCATGACCATGTAAACAGCCCATGGACCACAATGCACTCATAAATACAGACCCTCACCTGGAAGCTATTTCTTATTCCAAACCAAATTCCATGGACAGTGTTTTGTTTCCTGAGAGAGTTTCTCCTGACCACTGTCTTCAGTGATGTCTGGAAACAGGACAAGGTGCTATGCTGGCCACTTTCAGGTGGGGTAGGCATGTCATACAGAACCATGTGTAAAATCAACATGAGTTTGTTCCTCTTCCTCGATTCTCCCTGGGGAACTGACCATGGGGACCACAGGCTCAGACTGTGTAAGGGATGTAACAGGAGTAAACCACTCAGGCCACTTGCTTGTGTAATATTTTGCCTTCATGGACTACTAAAGGTTCTGTGGGTGCACTCTGATATTTGATGATGCCATTTTTTTGATCCGCTACATGGGCACTCATCTAATTATGGACATCAATGGAAAAAAGAATGATAAAACAAAACAAAAGCATTTTTATTCATAAAATATATTTTATGTAGGTATACAAATATAGAATATCTTTAGTGTGTGTGCATGTGTGTTTGTGTCTGTGTGTCTGTATGTGTACGGAGGGATTGAGTTCACATGCTCACTTGAAGTCTATGGTCCATGTATTGTTAAGATGTCAGAACATCCTAAATGCAATGTGCCTCCATCATAATCCTAGCAATCACTCTTTTGAAATTGCCAAATGATTCCTAAAGTTCAATGGAAAATGCTAGGCTCTCAGAAGAGGCCTGTGATTGTTATAAGATTGTCATAAGAATGATTCCATAGGCTCATATATTTGAATATTTAGTCCCCAGGGAGAGAAACACTTTGGAAAGATTAGAGGGTTAGGATGTGTGGCTTTATTGTAGGAATTATGTCATTGAAGTTGGGATTGGAGGTTTCAAAAGCCCGTGCCAAATCTAGTGTCTCTCTGCCAGTGGATCAGGATGTAGCTCTTAGATACTGGCCTAGTGACATCAGTGTCACCATACGCCTGCCACTGATGATCAATGATGGATTAAACCTCAGACACTGCAAACAAGCCCCAATTGCTGTAGGAAATCATACAGCCAATATCCTTTAAATTAACTGCCCATTTGGCATGGCCTCTTATACTATTTACACCAATGTAAAGCATGCATCAGTCTCTTTTCCGGTTGCGGGATTGGTTTTTGTTCTCCATTCCAGCAGAGAATTCTGATTTGTGAGTCTACCCCTAAATAAATAACCGCCTATTATTCTCAATTCTGAGCTAATATGGAATTTCTTTTAAGTGTCCTTCTTCATCTGGCGCCCACGTGAATTCAGACTCCACACCTATCAGGTGGACGGCCTAAAGGCCTAGCCAGTTCACTGTCCAGAAAGTCTCCCAACCTTGCTCACTTAGCTTGCTTTTACCTAAGTGTTTTTTTTTGTAGAACCCCCACCACAGCGGAGTTACTGCGTGTGACAACTTGGAAATTTCCCAAGTGCACGCACAACTGCCATGTTCCTTGGTGTGGTTCCCTGGTGTGGTTCCTTGCCGCATGATAACTTCTGCAGTTTCCGGTTTGTGTTCTCTGCCTGTGAGTTCTGGGTTTCTTGCTCCATATATGGAATTGATTTAATTGCTTTTAATTTGTCAAACAAAGCATATTTCTCAGTATTTAACCAGATCCAAGGCGGGAAACTAAAGCAGCTCAGGACTGTTCCTTTTGCCACAGGTTGCATTGCTGCTAGTTGCGAATCTGCAACCATGACATCTGCTGGACAATAAAGATTATTACACCTAAAACAATTTGCTGGATCTCATAACAGGTAATTAATAAATCAATATGGCAGACGATATTAATCTGGAAACTTTTAGTAACATTTTTGCTAATAGTCTGGGTTGTATTCTGCAAAGCTTATATGGTTATGGTATACTTTAACTTATTGGATATTGGGACTCAGCTTTGTTCTTTATATTCTATCCTTAAGAAAGAATGTGGCACTTTTAGGAATGATACAGTCTCTCTACAGACTAATAATGAACAGCTAGTTGACAGGATTAATACCATCATAAATCAAAAGTTATCTGAAAAAAATTGATACTATTAAAAAGGGTAAAATTAATTTGACAGACAAAATTGAATCCATATCTAAGGGTACTGAGAAATTATCTGAAAGAATTCATACTGTTGAATTTGACAATCAAAATTAGTTAAAAGATTATGACATGTTAGTAGATAGAGTATCTCTCCAGGATGGCAATCTGCACACTATTCAAGTAATGGCCAAGGATGAGATGTTATATTTAAAGGAGAAACTTCAGACCCTGGAATCACATGTGCAGAATGAGGACCAGAGGCTAGGTGCCTCAATGAAATCACTAGAAATATTTACATGTTAGAAGATTCAGGCTTTACAGAAGACAATGATAAAAAGATTTGAAATTATTGGAGCTGATGAACAGGGAAAGAAGGCACAAGGACAGGATTCAAAATGGCCAATAGCTGTCAGAGATGACTTACCCAGAATTTTAACTTACTACCCTGTAATCTGCCCAGACAAAGCAACAAGTTCTAATGGCCTAAAAGGATCCAAAGAAAGTAGATGGATACCTATAGGAATAAATGATCTAAAAGAAATTAAGCAAGCTGTTGTAATTTACAGCTTGCATCCCGCATTTGTTAGGGAAATAATAAAGACTTGGGCTTCTAGCATCAAGGCAACATCACAAGACTAGATTCAGTTGCTTTTAGCAGTTCTGGATGATGGGCCCCAGTTGATGTTAAATGTTATTTCAGGGAAAAGGCAAAATTTTTGGAACAACAGGGAAATGCAAAAGGCATTGAGAGTTCCCAAGATCAAATTCTTGGTGGAGTTACCTCAGTCCGTGTTCTTAAAGTCTTAGAATAATTCCCAGCTCACTGGATATGGTGCCCCCTGCTGCTAATCCTAGCATTTGGGAGGTCTAGGCAGAAAGATTCTGGAGAAAGTCGGCTTAAGGCAACCGTGCTCGGTGTTTTATGTTAACAAACTAAAGAGGAGGGAATCTCAACTTTAAAAAGTCTCAGCTGGATGGTGGTGGCACAGGCCTTTAATCCCTGCACTCAGAAAGCAGAGGATGGTGGATATCTGTGAGTTAGAGGCCAGCCTGATCTACAGAGGAAGAGAAAGTTCAAGGACAGGCTCCAAGGCTACACAGAGAAACCCTGACTTGAAAAGCAAAGCAAAGGGCTGGAGAGATGGCTCAGAGGTTAAGAGCATTGCCTGTTCTTCCAAAGGTCTTGAGTTCAATTCCCAGCTACTCACATGGTGGCTCACAACCATCTGTAATGTGCTCTGGTGTGGCTCTCTTATGTCTAACTCAATTGGTGTGTGTGTGTGTGTCTTTACCTGTTGAACCCGTTTTTATACATCTATAATAAAATTTCCATGACCAAAACCAACAGTGTCAGGGAGGCTGTATCATTCTATATGTGAGGCTCAATCACAGAACTGCCTACTTCTCTGTGAACCTCTATTTCTTTATTAATCCTGGTGGAGAAAACTCTCTGCCTGGACACCACTGCTTCTCCAGAGCTGATGAGGACCAGCAAGAGGAGCGAGGAGAGCTGGGGTCAGAGCTGTGGAACAAGGCTTAGCAACAGCACTGCAGGGCCCAAGGTGCTTCTGATTAGTGCCAATTGCCAATTAGAAAGGTGTAAATACACCAGTCGTGACCAAAGCAATGATTGCAACACAGGCTATTGAACAGCAGTTGAGATTACATGTTATTATATAGTATTTCAACCAGCAAATGCATTACACTAAACAACTGCTAGAATAAAGTTCACAGGAAAATGGGGTTGGTCATCAGGATGTGTAGAGTTCATAGCTTGTGTGGCCTTCAATTTTTTTAAATGCTATGATCTGCACTCTAGCCTCAAGCATTCTATTTACTCAGGTGCTATACAGCTGAGGCGCATTCCTAGGCACTCTGGCTTTGTTTCCAGTACAACTTATTTAATTATCATTTCATAATTCACTTTTTCTATTGGCTGTGTTTAAGGAGCAGCTCGCACGAATTCTAACCCCTTATCAATCATCACTCTCAGCAGGAAGTTCTCCTCCTATTGAATCCTTGGGGAACCACAACACAGGCAGAAGGCAGGGATGGAGATTCAAGTTCATGAGCACTGGCCAGAACTTGTGGCAGTGTGCAGACATCATGACATTTTATTCCTCTAGCCAGCCTAGAAGAAAAGAAGCTACAATTGGAAGCAACCAAGGCAGAAAAACAACAATTCAAAACTGCTCCAGAGTTTGACATATTTGGACTTAAA
Source organism: Microtus pennsylvanicus (assembly GCF_037038515.1). NCBI lineage: Eukaryota > Metazoa > Chordata > Mammalia > Rodentia > Cricetidae > Microtus > Microtus pennsylvanicus. The sequence continues at coordinate 52,431,017 of NC_134591.1, read as the reverse complement.
TTCTTATTTGCATCTAAGATATATGAGCCTTGTGAATGTTTTCTCACTCCAGAGGCATGGAGATGTCACTGCTGACTCCATGTTGGTATGTCAGGCTGTGGGATGTTTGTACACTGTGAAGGGGTATTGATGTGATCTGTATAAGAAAAACCTGAAGGGCCAATAGCTATGCAAGAGCTATAGGTAGGTCTTCTGGGCAGATAGACGAAAGGAATAATTGAGGCACTCAGGAGACACCACAGAGATGTGGAGATTAATTCAAGTTGTAAGAGCTAGTGGGACAAGCCTGAGCAAAGACTGAGCTGTTGTCATTAATAATTCCTCATGTTGTTTCTTGTGAGTTCTTGTCCCAAAGAAAAATTCTGTCTGCAATGTCAAGGTTGACTTTTATTTTTGTTTGCCCTTTTGTTTATGTGCATGAGTGTTTTGCCACACTTAGGTGTCTCTTCCACATGCATGTCTGGTTCCTGAGGAGATGAGAAGAGAGTACTAGATCTTCTAGAGCTGAAGATACAGATGGCTGTGAACTTCTATGTTAGTGCTGGGAACCAAACTGGGTCTTCTGTAAGCCCAGCAAGCACTGTTTCCTCAGGTCTAACTCTGCATCCCCCACTGTTGTGACATCCCAAGGGACCATTTCACAGTCCTCAGTGTTTTGTAATAGCACAATCCTATGCTCTTCCCCTCAGCTTCCTTCTCCAGACAGTAACCCAGAAAACTTTCTGTAGTACACTTCTTAGTAAATGAGTCAATTCCCACAAGGCACCTCAATGAGGCATAGTCAGCTGAAGGCCAATTAAAGAGTCCCTGGTTTGTTAGGACTAGGAAAGCTGCCTGCTTCCCCTGATTCAAACCTCACCATATTCTCTTTGAGTCCTAGGAGCCCACCTGAGTCAAAGGGAAACTGTAGATTTTTCTGTATACATCTGGCTGACCTCTGGGAAGGTCCCTTGACCTATAGGTCAGGAGCAGCTATCAGCATCAGCAGAGAACTTGGTTAGAGGTGAGGTTCAGCTATGAGCTCAGATGATTAAAAGCATGTGACATACATGGCAGAGCCAGCCTCCACCCAAGAGACATGGTGAAGTTCTGGTGCTGGCTGTGCCATTGTCACCTGTATGACCTTTGCCAAATTCCTCCTCTCTCTGTGGTCACTCTGTATTTATCTATGAAGCAGTGAGTTAGGATCATGATTGACAGGATCTGGTTAGCTCTTCTGTGAGTGGCTGTTGTTGTGACCTGTTCTCAGGAAGGTCACTTCATGTCTCTGAACCTCATTTTCAAGATCTGTCATGACATGTGTCACCAAAAGGGTCCAAGCTTGCACATTGTTCTACATCTATCCCCAAATGAATCCAGTGTAGTAGGTGGTAGCTTTTAGGCTCCAGACTACAGTAAAATGTGGGTAGACCGTCAGGATTTGAAGAGACTTGAACATTCATTGTTATTCCTTTGGGGGTCATTTTCAATGCTATGAATCAAATTCTATGCCTCACACATATTATCTAGTCAGGTGCTGTGTATCTGAGCTGCGTTCCCAGCCACACTGTCTTTAATCTCAACACAATAGCTTTAATTATAGTTTTAAGTAACTTTTAATATTGACTGTGTTTCAGGATCAGCTCATGGTTCTGCTGTTACCATGTTGCTTTTTAGATTTTTGCATGATTTCTTGCATTGACACCTACCCATCTCTTCCTTCAAATGAGGCCGGCAATGTCTTTGTATTTTGGTCCAATCCTTGCAGTGGCTGTCTGAATGTTTGGGAACTTTTCTTGGTCTGCTATGTACTGTCAATGTCTGTCTCAAGAAGCCTCTGAGGTCTCTCTAAGCCTGCTCCATTGGTCTTCTCTCCTGGTTCACTCTATTGTTCCTCTCTCTTGGTCCCTACAGTGTTGTAGTCAGCTCTTGGTCCTCTGAGTATTATAGTAAACTCTTGGTTCCCTCAGTATTGTAGCAAGTTCTTACTTTTTTTCGGTATCATAGCAAGCTGTGTTTCAGAGTTCTGCCGAGGTCACAGGAGCATAGGCGAGTTTGGAGGTGGAATGGTGCTAGTAATTTGCAGGGTGTGGTGGATAGGGCTGGGTAACTGGGGGAGCCTATCTGCAGGGAACTTTCCTGCTGGCTAGTTAGAAAAGCCAAGGGTGTTGGAGGAGAGGCCTGGGTTTTTGTCCCACTGTGGAGGTCCTAGGGAGTGAGGTGTACCACCACATTGCTGTTCACTCACTTCTTAAGTTCCCTCAGTATTGAAGCAAGCTGTGTTTCAGAGTTCCACCCAGGTTGCAGGAGAATAGGTGAGTTTGGGGCTGGGGTAGGGATGTAAGTTGGAGGGTCGGGAGGATGGGGTTGGCTAATGGGGGAGCTTACCTGCAAGAAACCCTCCTGCTGCCTTGCTAGAAAAGCCAAGAGGGTTGTAGGAGGGGCCTGGGGTTTTGTCGCACTGTGGAGGTCCTAGAGAGTGGGGTGTCCTGCCATGTAGCTATTCACTCCTCAGTGTAACTTTTTACCACGTTTTAAATAAAACATGTTTTAAGACATATAAATGCGAGTTATTAATGTGTGTACCTCCAAGTTATAAAGATCTGAGGACAAACACAAGTTATCAATTTTTCTCCCTCATGGTGCTGCCATTTACAGTTGCGACATTTTCAATAAATTGCTAATAAGCTATTAAACTAACTCTTAAAGACTACCATACTGCAAAGTCAACACTATAAATTCTCTTTGGTCATTTTCTTTCTTTGTTTTTTAAAATATTTTTTTATGGTTTATTTAACTTTATTTTATGTGCATTGGTGTGACGGTGTCAGATCCCCTGCAACTGGATCTTCAGACAGTTGTGAGCTGCCATGTGGGTGCTGGGAATTGAACCAGGGTTCTCTGGAAGAGCAGTCAGTGCTCTTAACCGCTGAGCCATTTCTCCAGCCCCTCTTTGGTCATTTTCTAAAGATACTTTTCATCATGCAAAAACATCTATCACAGTCATTTTGGCATAAATATGTTGTTGTCTAAAACTTATTTTTTACAAACTTAAAGAATTCTTATGAGTTCCAGGGAGTCAAATTGAATGATTCACCTTAAAGAAGTCAGATACTCCCCTCTCTCAATTTCCTGTTCCTGATACACTCTTCCTCAGTTACCAAAACCCAAAGAAAAATTTCTTCTTTCTATACTTAACCATGTCCTCTGCTCTGCCAATACCCTGCCAGGTCCAAAAGTCACCAAACAGTTTCACACCACAAATCCTGGACAGGATTGAAGCAACCAGATACCCCAGGACATGACCAGCACCCAGCTTTCTCAGGGTTTCCCAAGACTCTGACATTCACAGATCAGCAGGAAGTAGTCTTCAGTACTCGATGCCCTAACCCCCTTAACCTGTTATGCCTAACTCCTTGCCTTTTTATTATAAGAGAAAGATGAGAATGTTATAATTCTGCTGGCCTTCCCTGTCCTCTGGGTACTCTGTCCCTTTAAGAGTAAGTTCTGCCCACCCCCAATCTCCCCCTTTCCACTGATATGGCTCTTCCTCTCCTCTCTCTCTTTCTGTCCTTCCTTCTTCTGAAGATTATCCCCCTTCCTCCCACCCTCAACTCTCTCTCTCTCGATAGATAGATATAGACATAGAGATATATTTCTCTCTTCCATCCATAATCCCCTTACCCTTATAGCCTTCTCAATACCCATTAAATAAATCCTGTACCCAAGCTCACTCCACAATGCATATCTGTCTGTCTCACACCCGCCACAGTCTCCCACCCACTGGCAGACCTGCCAGGTTTCTGCTGCCATAAATCTTTCATCCTTGGGAGTTATAATCCAGTTCTATTTTATGGGATCATTATGTGGAATGTGGAGGGGGTTCAGTCGGACACCAGCATTCTCTCAAGCAAGGCAAACAGCAAAATGTTGGATGCCCATCTGGTTCTGGTTCTGTTTGCAAAATTTGGTTTATTTCCCATGAAAAGTTTTGTTTGTTTTATTGGAAACGTTTACCTGTACTTTCTGGTGTGTCCATATATTTTGCTGCATTGCTTGTCATGTTGGAAAGTTTTGCCCGTCTGCTCATTACAAAGGTTGTTTCCCCCGTTTCATTGGGAAGTTTGTCTGTCTGTGTTTTCTGGTGTGTCCCTTAAGTTTGGTTACAACCATGGCGCTGAGACACAAATAGGTAAGACGTTTTTGCTCTATCTGTGCAACAGTCACAAGGCTGCTTTATGACCAGGGCTCAGAATTTTTCTCTGAGCTTGCTGGTCACTGGATTCTGGTTAGCGGGACGTCAGATGTCTTTCTGGTGTAGATAATGTTAAAGAAAGCTGGCTCTATGTTGGGGACTATAGACCCCCAGACCCTGAATTTCCTGTAAATACCTTGCTTTTTCCTATGTTTGCAGCTGCTCTGATCATGAAACAGGGGAGTGGTTTCTGGTGGGTTTGCAGCTGAAATCCCGAAAGCTAGGACATGGTGGTTGGTCAGGGAAGGCACTATATAAGCCTCCCTGGAGCACAATAAAGTTGGTATTCTTGGGAAATTCAAGGATAACCCATGTCTCTGTCTCTGTGTGTGTATGTTCCTGTCTCCAGCACCTTGCCCGGCTCACAAACCATACCGTAGATTGCAGAGCAGATGTTAAGTTACAGCTCTAGAGTTAAATCATGGCTCTTACTTCATGAGACCCAGGCATATTTAAAAGCTTTTGCTATATCTGGTGTCAGTTGACCCACCTGGCAAAATGACAAGGGAAAGAAAGCAAAGCAGAATATCCAATATATTAGATTTAGTTTATATGAAAATCTGTACCTCAAGATTTATATCTGTGAGTTCAAGGGCAGCCTGCTTTACATCATCAGTTCCAGGACAGGCTCCAAAAGCTACAGAGAAACCTTGTCTTGAAAAACCAAAAAAGAAAAAGAAAGAAACAAAAAGAAGGAGAAGAGTGAAGAGAAGATGGAGAAGTACTCAAAAGATTCTTACAAAGAATTGTTTTTCGACTCCTACAAGAAAACAGACTGCTCAACAGAACATCACATGATATATAAAGTGTAAACACCCACACCCTGAATCACAGAGGGGTTTTCTAATTTGCTACTGGGTAGATGATAGGAAAATGATGCCCACCACCAAAGTGTAGGAAATGAGGCAGCAGAAAGCAGGCAAAGGTGATACAGGCCCTCGGATGCTACCGCCACTTACAGCAGGACTTGGATCTGTTATGATGAAATCCAGAGTCCTTAATTTCTAATTTTGCATCATGTGACACACACTGCAGAGTTCAACATGTTTATCTATAGACCACATTGAATTTGTATATGAAGTTTAGTCTCTGGCCTGTACCAATTCTATTCTACACACTGTTGATGTGTTTTTAATTTTAATAATGGCAGCCTTGATGTACTACTTAGCATATAGCACCTCAGCTTCTAATGTTTCCATTATAATGTCTCTAACAGTTTGTTTCCTGATGGTTTACAGGCATGCTGTTGCCATCTGTGAGTATACATCAGGTTACATCCCTCCTGTTACTCACTCACTTCTCTGTACTAGAACTATAGATACCAGTCTACAGTCAAATGACTTACGTTGTTTCTCTGTGGTAGTAAAATATTTCCATCCTCTTGATGTCAGGCTGGACCATGATGCTTTCATTGGCAAAAGAATATATGCAAAGGCACTGGTCATTCCTGGGAAGCTGACACATCATGAGACTTATCTACGATTCTTTTCTTTCTGTTATAGAATGCACTGGATACCAGGAATCCTCCTTCAGGATGGATTTAGCCACACAAGATCACTCCCAATCTATAACTAACAAATGTGAGCAATAATCAAGTCTTTCTATTTATAACCACAACCACAAAGATTACTGAGATGTTTTTAGTTAAACTGTATTGTAATCTATTCATTAAGACTGTCATCTTTGTTTCAAAAATATTGCCCTCAGTTATTAAGTAGTTATGTTGGATCAAATGCTCAATGTTGTTTACATACCACAAAGACACTGTCTTTGTCTTCAACATTAAACAATTATCCAATGTTCACCTAAGATTCAACATTCCACCTCCCATATCCATCATCTTGAGAAATGCTCTCTTGATGTCTTTGTTCCTCAGGCTGTAGACCATTGGGTTGAGCAAGGCAGTAAAGACATTATAAAAGAGTGAGATCTGTTTGTCATGCTCAGGGGAGTAGCTGGAGTTGGGCCTTAGGTAGATGTAAGTGCATGGACCGTAGAAGAGTGTAACCACAGTCAGGTGGGAGGCACAGGTAGAGAAAGCCTTGCAGCGGCCCTGGGTGGATTTGATCTTGAGAATAGCCATGGCAATATGAATATAAGAGGCCACAATGAGGGAGATTGGGACAACATTTATGAAGACACTCATGACTAAATCCACTATTTCAATAAGATGAGTGTCCATGCAGGCCAAACTACGTACTGAGGGTCCTTCACAGAAATAATGGTTGACTATGTTAGGGCCACAGTATGGAAGCCTCATGGTAAGGAAGGTGTGTATCAGAGAGAAGAAGAAACCACAGACCCAGGTTCCAGCTGCCAACCGTATGCATAAGTCCCAGGTGAGGATGACAGTATAATTCAATGGGTGGCAAATTGCCACATACCGGTCATAAGCCATGACCACAAAAAGGATACACTCTGTGATTGCCAGTGCACCAAACATATACATCTGAAGCCAACATCCAGCAAAGGAGATGGTCTTGGATTTAGCAAAAAGATGCACCAACATCTGGGGAATAGTGGTGGTGACATAGCCCATATCCAACAGGGCAAGATTACAGAGGAAGAAGTACATGGGAGTGTGCAGATGTGTGTCCAGGCAGATCAGCAGGATGATGAGCCCATTGCCCAGGACTGAGCTCAAGTAGATGAGAAGGAACACAATGAAGAGTGTGTTGTTTGTCACAGAGTCCCTGGAGAAGCCAAGCAGAATAAACTCAGAAACCCAGCTTTGGTTCTGTCTTGGAATCATCCCAATCACTGGGCCTGTAAGAGAATCACATTTAACAACATGTTACTGGATAGATGGCAGGCCAGCAAGATGGCATCTACAGAGGTAGGAAGGCTGGAGTATTGGTTCTGAGCACACTGCTCAGTTTCTGCACTCTTCCCAAGTTTCCCAAGTTATGTGATCTCCTCATGCCTCAATCTCTTCATCTATAAAATGAGGATGATGACACTCATGTCTGGCATTATTGTGAATATCTAAAGTGACTCACAAAGCTCCTAGAAACATCATGTAACACATTACATGCTGTATGAACATTTATTCTCTCATACCAGGGATCCCCACAGTGAGAAGCTACCGACACCAATTGAAATGATGAAGGCTGGGTTCAACTGAGAGACCCTGCCTCAATGAATATGATGGAGGGAAACTGAGGGGAAACCCCATACTAGTCTCTGACCCCCATACACACACAGACATGCGTGCACACAGATATATGCAAAAGAGAGAGTAAACAAATTGGTGACGGTAACAGAACACAGCAGACACAGACCCACGCACACATTGCCTTATGACTGACGACATAAGTTCACACTACAAGGCACCTGGGACTTGATAGCCTTTCCAAGAAATGCAGATGAACTGCTATTCATGTGATAAAGATCTGTCTTTAAACCCCTACCTTCTGCTGCACCCACACAAAATCAATTCAAAGTGTACCATAGAAATAACTACTAAGTGTAAAACAACCAGATTTTTTAAGTCAAACCATATAGAACAGCTGGTATACAAGCAAGTAGATGCTCAGCATAGTGAAGAATCACCAGCCCTTGGAATTCATTTGTATTTGTTGATAAACAGAAATCTGGAAAATGAAGAAAGGTCACAGATTTCAAGCTGTTAAACAATTTAGAACTCCGTTGCCTTCTCTATTGACTAAGGATGGCCTCTGACTTCTCGAATTTTGCATGCAAATGGATGGAAATAGAAAACACTATCCTGAGTGAGGTATCCCAGACCCAAAAAGAAGAACATGGGATGTACTCACTCATAATTGGTTTCTAGCCATAAATAGGGGTCACAGAATCTACAATTGGCGAACCTAAAGAAGCTAAGTAAGAAGGTGAACACAAGGAAAAACTTATCGTTATCCTCTTGGATAAGGGAAGTAGACAAAATTGCCGGGGAGAAAAGTGGGATCTTGGGGGTGGGGTGGGAAGGGGGTAAGGGGAGATGGGGACAGAAAAGGTAGAAGGGAAGGAGGGGGGACTTGGGGAAATAGGAGGATCGGGATAAAGGAAGGTTGGATAGGGGAGCACGGAACCACAATCCTTAGTTAAGGGACCCACTTTAGGGTGGGCAGGAGAATTGACCCTAGAGGGGCTCCCAGGAGCCCAAGCTGAGGTCCCCAGTTAGTTCCTTGGGCAGCTGAGGATAGGGAACCTGAAATGACCCCATCCTAGCGCAATACTGACGAATATCTTGCATATCATCTTAGAACTTTCATCTGGCGAGGGATGGAGATAGAGACAGAGACCCACACTGGAGCACTGGACTGAGCTCCCAAGGTCCCAATGAGGAGCAGAAGGAGGGAGAACATGAGCAAAGAAGTCGGGACCACGAGGGGTGCACCCACCCACTGAGACAGTGGAGCTGATCTACTGGGAGCTCACCAAGGCCAGCTGGACTATTACCAAAAAAAGCATGGGATAAAACTGAACTCTCTGATCATGACGAACAATGAGGGCTGATGAGACGCCAAGGACAATGGCACGCAGTTTTGATCCTACGCAATCTGCTGGCTTGGTGGGAGCCTAGCCAGTCTGGATGTTCACCTTCCTAGATATGGACGGAGGGGGGAGGACCTAGGACTTACCACAGGGCAGGGAACCCTGACTGCTCTTTGGACTGGAGAGAGAGGGGGAGAGGAGTGGGGGGAAGGGGAAAGGGGTGGGAGGAGGGGGAGAAGAGTGGGAGGAGAGGGAGAAGAGTGGGAGGAGGGGGAGGGAAAGGGGAGGCTGGGAGGAGGTGGAAATTTGTTTTTTTTTCTTTATTCTTCTTTTATCAATAAAAAAATGTTAAAAAAAAGATTGTTTCTTCACTATACCTTTACGAAAAAAGACAGTAAAAGTTTCCTTCACAGTGCCTACTTATAAAAATTCTCAGCCTGCTAAAATATATCAATGGAAAATTATCCCACAGAGAATGTTAAATAGCCTCATACCGGGGCAATATTTTGTAAGTCAGCCATTGGAAATGATACAAAAGCAATTTCCTGAATCTATAGCTGACCATTGCATGGATGATATTTTGTTATCTGACTCAAAGTAGATATTTTAGAAAGAATGTTTGAAGAAGTAAAGAAAATTTTGCCTTGTTGGAGATTACAAATTGCTCCTGAGAAAAAGACAAAGAGGAAATTAATTCTATTAATTATTTAGGCTTGATGTGGGATCCCCCTCTGTATGCTGTGAATAACAGTGGTTAGTAAAGAACTGCTTTGAGCCTATGGCAGGACAGAACAGAACTAGGAAGATGCTGGGAGAAAAGATGGTGGAGTCAGAGAGAAGCCATGTAACCCCACAGGAGACAGATACCAGACCCAGTAAGCCACTGCCATGTGGCAATACACAGATTAATGGAGATGGATTAAATTTATATGTAAGAGTTAGCCAATAAAAATCTATTGTTAATGGGCCAAACAGTGATTTAAATAATATAGTTTCTGTGTGATTATTTCAGGTCTGAGCTTCTGAGCAGCCAGGAACCAACAAAGCAGCCTCCTTCCAACATAGGCTATAAAATAGGTTTATAAAAAAATTTGATGTCAAAAGGTACAAATGAGAAGGGATTGACTGCAGACTCTTGATGACTTCCAAAGATTCCTAGGAGACATTCCCCATTTATGGCCCACTCTTGGAATTAAACTTGATAAACTGATTGATTTAAACAAAACCTTAGATGATGACAAGCAGTTAAATAGTCTCAGGGATTATCAGAAGAATCTGAGAGATAATTTACTTTGATCAAAGAGAAATTACACGACACATGTGCATTATGTGGATCCTAATATTAACTGCATTCTGGTGATATTACTCACCAAACATTCCCCTAGAGAACTTTCAATGCAGAGGTATGATACTGTCTTTGAATGGATCTTTTTACCGCATGAACTGAGCAAAAAATTAAAACTTATGTAGAAAATGTTTCTGAGGAAAATTTAGGCTTGTTCACTTAGTAGGAATAGACCCAGAAGAAATTAAAATACCTTTTAACAATGACAAAATTGACAAATTATTGGAAAAGGGTGAGCCATGGCAAAGAATTTGTAGTAATTTTTGGGGAGAGATTAACAGCAACTATCCCAAAAGTGAAAAAACTTGACTTATAAAGAGAGCTAATTGGATTCCTGCTGGCATTTTATGGGACACACCAATAATTGGACCCCCTACATTTTATACTGATGTAAATAAATAAGGAAAGTCAGGTTGTGAATCCAAAAATTTAAGTAAAGTGGAATAAAAGCCTTATGATTCCATCTAAAAGTAGTAATTATATGCTATTCATATGGTACTAGGGAATTTTAAAGAAGATCTCAACAAAGTTACTGATTTGCACTGTATAGAAAGAGCTGTTTTGCATATTGAAACTGCTGAATATATACCAGATGATACAGAATTAATTTATTATATATTTAGGTACACGATATAATCAGGAATAGGCATCATCCCATATTTATAGCACATATCTGACCCCATATAGAGCTTCCAGGTCCAATAGCACAAGGTAATACAGAAATTGATCAAATATTGATTGAAAATGTGCTGAAGGCCTCAGAATTTCATAAAAAATATCATGTCAATAGCAAAGATTTAAAAAAGGACTTTTCTATCACATGGCAACAAGCCAATGAAATTGTAAGATGTGCTACTTATTCTTTGCCAAACACCACTATCTGCAGGAAGTAACCCAATGACTACTCAAAGAAACAAAATCTGGCAAATGGATGTGTTCTATTTTATAGAATGTGGAAAATTAAAATATGCACACAATATCATTAATACTTACTCAGGTTTTCAATGGGCAACCTTTTGGGTTCAGAAAAGGCTGATTCAGTAATTATACATTTGATAGAAGTTATGACCATCATGGGTATACATGCACAAATAAAGACAGACAATGCTCCAGTATATGTCTCTAGGAAAATGAAACTTTTTTTTATTATAATATAACTTATATTGCAGGTATATGACAAAATCCTATAGGACAGGTAGTTATAAAGATCAAATCAAACTCTAAAGGATATGTTAAATAAACAGAAAGGGATAAAAATACCCCCCCAAGAAATAGATTTCAGAATGCTTTATTACTTTTGAATTTTCTAAATGCTAATGAGAAAGGAACAACAGCTGCAGAGAAACATTGGAGAGTAGAAAAACTATGGAATTAAATCAGCTGCTATACTTTAAAGATGTACTGAACTCAAAATGGAAACCAGGACATGTATTATGATTGGCAAGGTGCTTTTCTCTGTTTCCATGGGAGAAGAAAAGCTAAGAATACCATCAAAATTGATAAACATTTGATTTGAACAAGAGACACCTCATAATTTTTAAATTTTAAGTGAACCATAAGCTTTTATAAATATGAGCTTATATTAAAAATAAACAAACTTCAAAATTAAAAAAAGAAAACAAATTAAGTACAAAATTTGGACTCATCAGGATAGGCTAGGTAGTAAAGTAGTTTCTCTGAATTTACCAAAAACAAATGGACTAGACATTGTGAATGTAATCCTTAGTTGATAGTTTTATGTTAGAGTTAAAACATTTCCTTTTGAATTAGACAATGGGTGCAGGGGAAGTTGGGGAATATTCGGTCACACTGTGAACCTAAATTGTGCATTTGAGTTAATTAAAACAAAAATAACTCTCGGTCATGAGACTGAGTTAGCAAATAGTTGGCAAAAGTAATCTTAGAGTATCAAGAACACCTGGAAGAGATAGAGAGACACATAGAAGTAGTGAGGAATTTAGGATGGTGAGGTTTTGTTGTTGTTGTTTGGCAAGGGTAAGATGCTTTCTTTCAGAGATCAAGGAGAGAGGGTGAGCTCGATATTATTTAATGTCTCTATGCAGCAAGTTTTCACCCCAGCCTTTGAATCTCGAGTCTTATTTATAAATAGAATAGCAGCAGCAGCAGCAGCAGCAGCAGCAGCAGCAGCAGCAGCAGCAGCAGCAGCAGCAGCAGCAGCAGCAGCAGCAGCAGAACCCGTGCCTGAAGGAACAGGATTCCCGCCAGGGCTTCACCTGAGCAGCTGAGCAGCTGCCAGAGAACCAAGCCAGTAACTGTGGAGTTGAAATTGCTGGCTTAAGTAGCAGTAGATTAAGGCAGAGCCAGTCTGCCAAAGATGATACAACACAGACCTACCAAAATGACTACAATAAAATATGCTTCTGGTGATGAGAGCAGCTGGAACCAATGGGAGAAAGGTAAACTCAAAAGATCCTTTCAATATATGTTGCATCAGGTGCGCATTCCCTGCAACTGAACACAGAGTGCATTATCCAGAAGTCTGTTATGAACAGGATTTCCACACACATGCTTCTGCATGTCTATGAAATGACCCACAAGGGATACACAAGAGGGATTGCAAACCACTATCAAAATGGCATATTGAAATGGGCAAAGAGGAAAGCGCCAATCACCAGTACAAAGGAGAATGCAGAGATTTCTTCCTGGGCCAGGGAAGAAATATCAAAGAGACTTCAAGAGCTCCTTAGTCTTCATTTCCCTGATCCCATCATCTCACATGGCCATTCAGCCACCTGATAAGGCTGAAGGCTATCATTCAGGCCAGAAACTCATCATTTCTACCTACAGTCTTGTCAGCTGCTCCATCCTCTCCCTGCCTCTTAGTATCCTCATGTGACTGCTATAGTGGGGATTGGTGCAGAAGGTGGGGAAATATTACTCTGGATCTGTCTGGGCCCTTTAGAGAGCTCCCAAGCCCAGTGATGTGAGTTGGATGAACAGGTCATTCCTAACCTGTTGCCCTGTTACGAATAAGACTCAGTGGACATCTGTCTCCTCCACATCTTCTCCATCTGCACAGAAATCCCCACACAAGTGCTCTTGGAATCGTGCTTGTCTCTGCTTCTGTCACATCGTGAGGTACAGTCCTAGCTTCTCATCACGGAGGGGGGACCACCACCTGTACTGTGTTGCCCACACTGTGACCACATACACCCCCAGATCAGCCTGGAACACTGCCACCCGTAACCCAGGAGGGATACAACCTGAATTTCTTGTTCACTGACCAGTTGCAATATGAAGAACCTTGAATGGGGTGGATACCAATTTTGACACTGAACAACTTGGACAAACATTCTGTTACTATTGTGTTAGCTGAAACCCCAAACATCTAAGAAAGAATTATCTCAGATAGAGTGTGGCTATATGGGTGACTTCCTCACCTTTACAATTATAAAAACAACAAACATTTATTGGGTAAATTGTACCAATTCCTCTATTATCTATAGCTTAAAATAACAATTCACTGAAGGAAACATTGTCACCACTGTGTTATAGGAAAACAGCTAAGGCTTGGAGCAGGAAGTTTGTTTCCGATTAGGGCCTGGAAGAAGTGGAGGTTTAGATGGTGTGACATAGGAGTCTGGCTTCAATTACCTTTTCTGCTTCTCGCACACATGTCCTGAAGTGGGGAGGTGAAGAAGGCAAAGTCTACCTTGTTGAGCTTATTGAGACTCAGCACAGGTCAGAGCCCTCGTAGGACAGAGCTGATGACTAGACACAAACCAGGTCTCCTAAGGAGATTTCTCCTGTCTGAATGTAGGAAGCCACTGGCTGTACTTAAATACACAAGGAAGCAATTGATGGAGAGTTCAGAAATTTTGGGTAATTTGGAACTTAATAAACTTTAAAAATTCCTGCTTCACTTCTCTCTCTCCTCTTTGAAATACAATTCCCAAGGCATGGCGTTTGACACCATTAAGCTGATTAAAGTCATTTATGTTTTATTACACCAATACCCTCTGCCTTTACTGACAGTGCCCTTCCAATTAACATGGTTCAGGCAAGAAATCCCAGTACTAAAGAGGTGAAGACAGTAGGATTGTAAATTCCAAAAGAAATCAGACTATATGGCAATTCTTTGTATTGGACAAAAAGACACAGCCATTGATGGTGGCTTGAAGGTGTTATCCCAGAGCTTAGAAAGCTGAGGGTCTGAATATTTCATTTCTTTTTGTTTGTTTGTTTTCTTTACTTTACTTATTTTTTCTTAATTTTCCAAGACAGGATCTCACTAGGTAGGTCAGGCTGTCCTGGATCACATGATATAGCCCAGGCTGTCCTAAACTCACAGAGATCCACCTGCCTCTCCCAGCTGCTGGAGTAAGGCATGCACCACCATGCTAGACAGAGGATCAGGATTTTAAGGACAGACTCGGCTACACAGCTGTTCAAGGACAGATGAGGTTATAGCAGACCCTGTGTCTCACAAACCAAAGAGGAAAATTCCCATGACTCTGCCCCTCGGCACTTCAGATTGTCTCTGTGATGGACAAAAGTTCCTTTCAACCCTGGCCATCACTGCTCATTCTCAGATGCAGTTTGCAACTTGAGATCTTTGAGTTCAGGACATTGTATTGTTTGTTCCCAATGTCTGTGGATAATGTGACTCAAAACAAAGAATAAGTTCTCCTTTCATGGATAATGGGAGGAAGGAAAATGACTTAAAGAATGAAGGGAATAAGAGAGTGGGAGCAGGCAGTGAGGGAAAACTTTAGGATAACTTTGGAATGGATACACAGAGGACTTACATACGGGTGGTCTGGCTGCTTCTAATCTCCAGCCCCACAGATGCCTGGTCCCCACCCACAAGCCCATGACCAATGACCAGTTTACACGACTGCATTCAATACAGTGTCACTGAGTTTCAATATCTTGCTCTTATGGGAAAGAGACTAACCAGGAAGTCCGCGTGAGACAATTGAGTGTGAAAGTCCAGGTTCCCAGCAGCACAGTCTCCAGAAAATGAAGTTTCTGTGAGTTTAAAGGGGCCCGAGTCGCTTGCCTTCTCCAGAGAGAGGAGAACAGCTCCTGGCGATGTTGCCTATAAGATCCTCAGACACAAATGCAGCTCTGTCATCTTGTGCTCTTCCCAATGGAATGAACTGCTGGGTTTTCATGGCTCTGCCTCCTATCTTGGCCCCCAGGAGAGACGGGAAAGGGCTGTTTCTATTCCCATTAGAGATTCTCTGAATTCTGTAAACAAGAACATTTACCAGGAAAAGACTCTTGGGGACACACTACAAGGAAATTATTCACATGTGGAGGTGTAATGACCTCTTTGTTTTAAAAGAATTACTGAAGAATATGAGCAGCTCAGAGTAAAGGAGGTAAAACAGTCACAGACTGAAATCCTCATTACTGCCCAAACCCTGAACTCGACCTCCAGTAAGACCATAATTGAGTCAGTAAGACCATATTACTTCCTAAGCCATGTGTCCAGTATCTGCACCAGTCCTGCCCAAGGGGCTATTTAACAGTCAACCCTGTTCCATTATCAGTGGAGGTCAGTAAACTCATACTGCGAGACCAAAACAGGAACTATATACCTCACTAGTTGGTGGAAAAGCTGATCCCAATTGCCTAGTAACTCTTGCTGCGGGGAGATAGCAGCACTCTTCTTTTACATTCTTATGATTTAATTCTTTTTTTTCTGAGACAGGGTTTCTCTGTGTAGCTTAGGAGCCTGTCCTGGAGCTTACTTTGTAGACCAGGCTGGACTTTAACTCACAGAGATCCACCTGCCTCTGCCTCCCGAGTGCTGGGTCTATAGGCGTGCGCCACCACCTCCTGGCTCCACATTAACTATTCCTTCACTAAAACAATTTTTACTCTCAACTACCATGGCAGGCCCTATACTAGATTCCCCAGAATATAAAAGTGTTTTCACGGCTGGCCATGGTGGCCCAGGCCTTCTTGTAACCTTAGGTATTTGGGAGGCTGAAGTAGGAGTATCAAAAGCACAAGGCCAGCCTGCATAACTTATCCACACTCTGTCTTAAAATATTTTAAAGTGTGAAAAGGGCCATTCCTGCTCCAATAGCAATGTCTAGAGATGCTCACAAGGCCCAGCATCTGACAAACCATTATCGGTCTCTCTAAAATACAGACTAACAAAAATGGCTACCTGGAACTCCTGGTACCAGAATTGTTGATCTTTATTCCAAGAAGCTTGGGAAGGCACCAAAATCCATATGTGGTGTGTGTCCAAGCAGACTTTGAGGAGTTTGTGCTCTGAGACCTAAAGTCCTCATGACATTTCCTAAAACAACAATGCTAGCAGAGTATAGGGTGATTCCGCTTGTGGTAAATGTGTTCATGACAGGATCTAGTGAATGTTCCTTATTGAGGAGCAGAAAACCATTGTTGAAGGCACAAATACAGGTAAGAAAGCTAAGTAAATAATATGGTTTTTTTTGTTTGTTTTTTTGAGACATGGTTTCTCTCTGTAGTTTTGGCTGTCCTGGAACTCACTCTGTAGACCAGGCTAGCCTCGATCTCACAGAGATCTTCCTGAGATCCTACTTCTGCCTCCTGAGTGCTGGTATTTAAGGCATGTGCCACCACTGCCCAACTAATATTAAACTTTTTAAGTTAATAAAAATCAAACCTTGTTCTGTGAAGAAAGCATTCAAAATAGTTTAAAATATAAAAAAAGTAACAAAAAGGTTGGGAGTTTAGCTCAGTGGTAGAGCGTCTTTCTAGTGTGTTCAAGACTCCAGGTTCAACCCCCAGTACTCTGTGTGTTCATGTGAGTGTGGATGTGTGTGCGTGTGTGTGTGTGTGTGTGTGTGTGTGTGTAGCATAGCTCAAGCTTCACTGGGAACATCTTCTGTCTTCCCCACTGGAATGCGAGCTTTGATGAAGACAGGTGCCTTCTCCCTCTGTGTATTCTGAAGACTGAACCCATGACTTTGTGTGTGCCAGGGAAGCACTTAGCCTTGAGCTGTAGTATCTTCAAATCCCACTTTTCCCTCTTTCCCCTTTTTTTTTATTTTTTTGAGACAATCTCTAAACTGAGCAGGTTGATTCCTTTGATTTATTTGCTTCTTTGAGACAGGGTCTCTTTGAGACAGGGTCTCCATATGTACCCCTGGTTTATTGATTTATTTGAGACAGTGTCTCTCTATAGCCCTGACTGTCCTGGAACTCACTCAATAGATCAGGCTGTTCTTAAACTCACAGAGATCTGCCTGCCTCTGCTTCCTGAATGCTGGGATTGTAAAGGTGTGTGTCACTATGATCCACATCTCAGGTTAGTTCTGAACTTTCTATCCTAAGCTTTCTGAGCCACTAGGCGTGGTCAGGCGCCTTAGTTTTCTTGGTCATTTTAGGCATTTGAAATATTGTTTGCTTCAAATGCATTATAAATAAATAAATAAATAAATAAATATTCGTTAAGGAGAGCAATGTGTCTGAATGAGGCCAGTAAATCAGAGATAGTCCCTGCCCCCTGACCAATCTAGCATGTTTTGTTTTCTTGTTTTATGAATTAGCGGTCCATCCACTGGTGATAGGAGGGAAGGCATTCTGGGAAAGGAGTGAAAAAGATATAAGCAAGCCAGGGCAAAGTGGGTGTAATGCCAGGCCAGCCTGCGGTATATAGTGAGCTCCAGGCTAGTCTTGGCTACACAGTAACTCCTGTCTTAAAGAATATCAGAAGCAGAGGAAGAGCAGCCCCATTTGTTCAGTTACCTCAGTCCGTGTTCTTAAAGTCTTACAATTATTCCCAGATCACTGGATATGGTGCCCCCTGCTGCTAATCCTAGCATTTGGGAGGTCTAGGCAGAAAGATTCTGGAGAAGGTAGGCTTAAGGCAACCGTGCTCGGTGTTTTATGTTAACAAACTAAAGAGGAGGGAATCTCAAATTTAAAAAGTCTCAGCTTGGTGGTGGTGGCACAAACCTTTAATCCCTGCACTCAGAAAGCAGAGGACAGTGGATATCTGTGAGTTAGAGGCCAGCCTGATCTACAGAGGAAGAGAAAGTTCAAGGACAGGCTCCAAAGCTACACAGAGAAACCCTGACTTGTAAAAGCAAAGCAAAGGGCTGGAGAGATGGCTCAGAGGTTAAGAGCATTGCCTGCTCTTCCAAAGGTCCTGAGTTCGATTCCCAGCAACCACATGGTGGCTCACAACCATCTGTAATGTGGTCTGGTGCCCTCTTATGGCCTGCAGGCACACATTCAGACAGAATTGTATACATAATAAAAAGGAGGAAGCAGAGGAGGAAAGCAGAGGAAGGAAGTAAGGGAGATAGAGGAGCGGAGGAGGAAGTAGAGAAAGCAAAGAAGATAGAGAAGATAGAAGGAGGAAGTGAAGAAAGAGGAAGTAGAGAAGAAAGAAAGGAAGTAGAGGAGGAAGAAAGAGAAAAAAGAAAAAGTAGAAGAGGAATAAAGAAGGAAGAAAGGGGAAGTAGAGGAGGAAGAAGAGGAAGAGGAGGAAGAAGGAAGAAGTAATGAAGAAAGAGGAGTAAAGGAGGATGTAGAGGAGGAAGTAAAGAAGATAGGAGGAGGAAGTAAAGAAGATAGGAGGAGGAAGTAAAGAAGATAGGAGGAGGAAGAAGGAGGACTCAAAGAAGATAGAGGAGTGGAGGAGGAAGAAGAGGTGGAAGAAGAGGAAGCAAAGAAGATAGAAAGAGGAGGTAAAGAAGGAAAAGAGGAAGGAGGAAGAGGAAGTAGAGAAGGAAAAAGGAGGACATAAAGAAGAAAGGAGGAAGTAGAGGAGGATGACAGAAGAGAGGAAGTAGGAAGATAGAAGGAAGAGGTAGAGGAGGAATTAGAAGAGGAAATAGAGAAGGAGGAAGAAAGGAAGTAGAAGAGAAGTAGAGGAGGAAGTAAAGAAGAAGGAGGAGGAAGAAAGAGGAAGTAGAAGGGAAAGTAGAGGAAGAAGTAGAAAAGTGAGTAGAGGAGGAAGAAAGAGGAAGGAAAAAGGAGGAAGTAAAGAAAAAAGAAAGAGAAAGTAGAGGAGGAAAAAGAGGAAGTAGAGGAGGAAGCTGTCGCTGGTGATCTTGGTTCAGCTGTCTCTGTAGATTTCTCCCTTGCGGTGTACCACACCTGTCTGTGCTCTAGGTGGCACCACCATACAGTTCGTGAACTGGGCAAGGGGCTGGAGATCGAAACACACAAAGAGGCACAGAGAGAGACAGGTCATCCTTGATGCCAGAATGCCCCAAGAATGCCCCCTATATTGGGGCTTATATAGGGAGAGCCATGCCCCAGCCAAACCGCCCCACCAGAAACCACTTTCCTGCCATCAGGAACTCCTGAGGTCTCCTCCTCAGATCAGAGGAAAACAAGTTGTTTCAGGATCTGCGGGTACACAGCTCCCAACACTCTCTCATGATCTTTCCCTCCCTTGCTCATGTATTACCTCCTCCTTCTCTTCAATTGGATTTCTGGAGCTTGGCTTGGTGGTTGGTTGTGTTAGTTCTTTCCTCCAAGAGAAGGCAAAGCAGGAAGAGAGACAGGCTCGTGGCTTGCCAGCGCTTGAGCCCCCTGACTCCCTAGGTTTTCTGGTCTGCTTCCAGAAAGCACTTGTAGCTGCCTCTGAAGGCTATGTTCAGAATTCAGTTCTATTGGCCCACCTATCTGTTTTTATGCCAATACCAAGCTGTTTTCATTAATAATATAGCTCTACAGTAGAATTTAAAGTCTAGAGCTTTTGGGTGTTCTGTTAATTCGCTAGTGTGAGAATTTTTCCAGCTTCATTTTACATATAATAATATATATATTATATAATTGCTATGAATTTTCCTTATATACAATTTTCTCTTTTTTGTTGACACCAGTATTCTTCTAAACATCCTCTTGTTTGTCAGATCTCTGTGTCCCTATGTTATCTCACACAGTCCTCAGAGCCTTGAAATTCTAATCACAGGACCCTGAATGCTGAGCACATATGCAGGTTGCTCCTGTGACAGGTAGCTATTGCTTGACAGCAGGGAAAGCTTTCAAATTGCTGGACAACAAAGCAAAGGGTTGATCCTGGGGTGATGGATAAGGCCCACAGCCAGGAGGGGAATCCTGGGGTGATGGGTAGGATTCACAGCTGCAAGGCCACACATGAAGGTTCCAGGCTCTCACGGATTATCCCACTTGCTTGAGAAACACTTTTATTTGGAGGACTTAGTTTGCAAGGTTCTAAGAGTAAAGAGATATCTATACTGGTTTCACAGAGCCTTTCTAACTCAGAGATCACCAAAATGCTTTAAACCAGCATCAATAACTCTCCTAGTCTTGGCCATGACAAAGGCTCAGTGTCTGTCATCATAATTACCACGTCTATGAAATGGGAATCATAGATTTACCATCTAGGCCTGCTGTGAGGATCTGGAGGGGAAACACACATGAAACTCGCTAGGAGATTCCTAGCAATGTCCCAAGGGACCATTTTAATTGTCTCATTGTTTAGTAACAGCACTACCTCTTGCTCTTACCCTCTGGGTCCTTCTCCAGACACAAAACCAGAAAACTTTTTCAAGTACTCATTTTAGGAAATGAGCCAATTCTCACATGGCTCATTAATGAGGCATTGCCATCTGGGGGCCAGTTAAGGAGTCCCCGCTTGTGAGAGCCGTGGATCTGCTGCCTTCTCCTTTCTCCAAGCTCACCGTCTTCTCCTTCAGGTTTGTGGGTACACCTGAGTCAGAATGAAATCTCTAGAGTGTGACTTTTCTTCATGTTGACCTCTGTGGTGATCCCATGACCTCTGTGAAGTAGGCCCAGCTCTGAGCAGCAGGAACATTTTGGTTAGAGCAGAGGTAGAGCCATTAGCTTGAACTCTCACATTAAGCATCTGATAGTCAAGGGGCAGATTCAGCCTTACCCCAGAAGCAAGTGGCCAGGCCCTGGAGTTGGTTCTACCAATTCACCAGCTGGGTGACCTTTGCCAAATTGCTTATGTTTTCCAGGTCACTGTTCCTTTATCTGTGCAATGGGCAGGTGGAAATATTCTTGGGAATGTCTAACTGTTGCAGTCATTAATAAATACAGCATGTGCAGTCCTTTGGAGCAGCCATGTGGCCCAGCCATATCTACCTACCTTTTTGAGTCCTGATTTCTATCATGTATCTGTTTTTCTGCCATGTTGATGACATCCATATCTAATTCAAAGAGTGTGTCTGTCTCCCTCTTGAATCCCTTCCCATAAATCTATAATAAAATCTCAATGACCAAAAGCAGCAAAGTCAGGGTGACTGTGTCATTCTACACATGACATTCAATTGGTTCTGTCTGCTTCTCTCTGAACCTCTTTCCTTATCTATCCTGGGGGAGGAAAATCTCTGCCTGGACTCCACCACATCTCCAGAGTTGACGAGGATCAACAACAGGAGTGAAGAAAGTTGGGGGTCAGAGCTGTGGAACAAGGATTAGCAACACCACTGCAGGGGCCAAGGTGCTTCTGATTAGTGCTGATTGCAATTACTAAGGTGTAAATACACCCATCATGGCCAATGTCACAGTTGCAACACATGCTACTGAACAGCAGTTGAGATTACACATCATTAATTATACAACGTTTCAACCACCAAATGCACCACACTAAACAACTGGTAGAACAGAGAGTACAGAAAAATGGAGTTGCTCATCAGGATGTATGGAGCTCAGAACCTGTGTTGCCTTTATATGTTTTTAATGCTATGAATCAAACTCTAGCTCCAAACCTTCTATTTAGTCAGTTGCAATAAAGTTAAACACATTCGTAGACACAATAAAATTTATTTAATTGTCATTTTATAATTAACGTTTACTATTGGCTGAGTTTAAGAAACATCTCACAGGAATTTTAACCCCTTATCAATCAGCCACTATAACCAGGAAGACTTTATAGTCCAGTCTTCTTCTGAATCCTTAGGAAACCAAGACACAGAAAGCAGGGATGAAGATTCCAAGTCAAGGAGCACTGGCCAGTATTTGGGACAGGGTGCTGACCTCATCACGTTTTATTTCTCTAGTCAGCCATTAGAGAAGAGGTTACTATTGGAATTTTACAGAAGAGGCTGCCGAGGCAGAATAACACCAAGATCCAAGAGAACATGCTCTAGAGCTTGATATATTTAGACACAAATTCTTATTTACAGTTAAGAGACATGACCTGTGTATTTTCTCACTCCACTGGCCTGGAGATGTCACTGCTGACTCCATGTTGGTATGTCATATTGTGGGATATTTGTACACTGTGAAGAGGCATTAGTGTGATCAGTATAATAAAAGCTGAACGGCCAGTAGCTAGGCAGGTAAGTCTTCTGGGCAGAGAGAAGAAGAGGATAATTGAGGTACTAAGAGATACCATGGAAACACAGGGATTCAGACATACAAAATGAAAGAACGGTAAAAAAAAAATCAAATGGTAAAATGAATAAGTAAGTTAATTTAAGTTATAAGAGCTAGTGGGGGGTGCTGGAGAAATGGCTCAGCGGTTAAGAGCACTGACTGCTCTTCCAGAGGATCCGGGTTCAATTCCTAGCACCCACATGGCAGCTCACAACTGTCTGAAAATCCAATTCCAGGGGATCTGACACCTTCACACCAATGCACATAAAATAAAGATAAATAAATCATAAAAAATTAAAAAAAGAGCTAGTGGGACAAGCCTAAACTAAGCCCAAGCTATCGTAATTAATATTAATTCTCCATGTCATTATTTGTAGAACTTGGCCCAAAGAAAAATCTACCTATGATATCATGGTTGACATTTTGAGTTTGTTTTTCTGTATACATATACATACATATATATATATATATATATATATATATATATATATATATATGAGTGTTTTGTCTTCACCTACGTGTATATTCCACATGTATGTTCCTTGGGAGATCAGAAGAGAGTACTAGGTCCTCTAGAACTGGAGATATAGATGGCCATGAGCTTTTATGTTAGTGCTGGGAATCAAACCAGGTCTTCTGTAAACCCAGTAAATACTGTTTTCTCAAATCTAACCCGCCAGCCTCAATTGTTGATGACTCTTCATTAGCACCAGAGTTTCTGGTTAACTTGCTCAGCTATCACACACTGGAGAAGGGAGGACTATGGCTGAGGAAGGAAGAGGAGTGTGACTCACATGTGGACTCATTGAGTGTCAGGGCTCAGGGTTTGGGCAGTACAAGAGGAATCTGAATGAGAAATAAGGTCCTTGACTTGTGTATCAGGTGACCAGCCAGGTCCCACCTCCTCTTCTCTGAACTACTCTTATTCCCCAATTAGTGTAGGAAAGGGAACAGGTCACCAGTTCTACCTCTGTGAGTTGTTTCCTCCTGATTTTCCCCCAAGGGCCTCACTTTAGTGCTCTTGTTGACAGCATCCAGGGATGTCTTAGCATCCCTACTGGGAACAGAAATGGCCCTTTCCCAGCTCTCCTAGGGAAGCTCAGAGAGGAGGCAGGGTCATAAAATCTCAGGATCTTGCCCCACTGGGAAGAGATGAAGATGTCTGAGCTTGCCTTTGTTAAGCAGGGTTTTATAGGTGCCATCTTCAGCTAGGGCAGGCTTACTTGCAGAGGAACAATGAGATTCAGTCCCTCAAACTCCACAGTACCTTGGAACTTTTCTGGAAGATGAGCTGCCTAGAATCCCAAGTCTTTGGACTCGGTTGTTTTAGTCTCTTTTCCATTAGCAAAAGAAACAGCTAGTTGTGACACAGTCCTTGGATTTACAAGTGGTAAGATGGTCACTGGTGTTTGGCTTGTGGGTGTGGTAAGGCAAGAGGGTCTAGAGATAATAATTAGTCTAGCCATCCATCTCCAGGGCCTCTGTGCATACATCTCAAGCTCCCCAGACCCCTTCCCTTACTTCTTTCCTCTCTTTCTCAACCTTGTGTTCTTACTTCCTTCTTTCCTCCTCCCTTTATTAATTTAATAAATATTTACGGAGTGTCTGTTTCAAGTCAAGTTGAGAAACATAGAATATGGATTTCTGAACTCAAAGATCTCAAGTGAAGCAGAAAGCCGTATCCACGAAAGAGCAGTGATGGTCAATGCCCTTAATGAGACCCCATACCACAGAGACATAGCTTGATACATGTGGACAGAGCAATCATGATTGTTTTTTTTGGGAGGATGGGTGTTGTGAGTCTGCTGTAGCCTAGCCTGGCATTAAACTCTCTATGTATTAAAGTATATCCTTGGATACCTCATCCTAAACCTTACAGATGCTGACTTTGTATGTTGGAACTTTGATGTGTAGACTTTACTGCCTATAAATCAATCATGATGTCTTCATCTGTGAATAATTGGCTCACACACTTGGGCCAGGAGTCCTGGTGTGTCCCTGTAAGCCAAGTCAGAGGCCACTGGGCTAGGAAACCACAAAGGGCTGTGGATCACTATATCATGTCCCAGTGCCTTAGAAACCACACCTCAAATGCTCTTTCCTTGGATCCTTCTACTGTTAATACATTCCAGGGCCTCCCACATTCAGACAGGAGGGGAAACCTCCTTAGAAGACCCAGTTTGTGGCTAGCCATCCGATTCTGTCCTACGAGGGCTCTGGCCTCTGCTGAGTCATAAGCTCAGCTAGATGAACAAAGTGAAGACTTTGCCTTCCTCACATCCCCACTCCAGAAGCTGTGTGCCAGAAGCAGAGAAGGTGACTGAGAGCCAGCTCTGATGACACCCCCCCTAAACTCCCGGTTCTTCCATGCAGAGATTGTGTGTGGAATGAACTGTCCTCTCCAGGCTTCAAGTGTTCACCCATAACACACAGGTAAGAATCCTTCCTTCACTGAGCTGTTTCGATTTTCAGCTATAGTTAGTGCAACAAGAGCTGGAATGTATAATTTACCCAACAAATCAGTTAATCACCCATACAGCCATAGCCTATCAGAGACAATTCTCTCTTACTTGTGTGGGGTTCCAGTGGACAAAAGTGTAACAAAGGGTTTGTCCAAGTTGTTTGGTGTCAAAATTGATATCAGATCCCTCTAGCCTTCTTCAGATTGTCATTGGTCAATGAACAAGAAATGCAGGCTGTCTCTTACCTGGGTTAGAGTGGGAGGTGGCAGCATAACAGGGAAGGCTTCCTGGCTAAGCTGAATCCTGCTGTGGCTGCAGTGTGGGCAACACGGTGCAGGAAGTGATGTGCTCTATAGGGTGAGAGTCTAGGCACATGGTGCAGGAAGTGATGTGCTCTATAGGGTGAGAGTCTAGGCACATGGTGCAGGAAGTGATCCGCTCTATAGGGTGAGAGTCTAGGCACATGGTGCAGGAAGTGATCCGCTCTATAGGGTGAGAGTCTAGGCACATGGTGCAGGAAGTGATCTGCTCTATAGGGTGAGAGTCTAGGCACATGGTGCAGGAAGTGATGTGCTCTATAGGGTGAGAGTCTAGGCACATGGTGCAGGAAGTGATCTGCTCTATAGGATGAGAGTCTAGGCACGTGTCTTAAGGTATGAGAGAGGCACAGGCGTGCAGGATTCTGGGAGTGCTTACATGGCGATTTGTGCATTGAGAGATGGCAGACAGAGGAGACAGATGTGTGCTGAGTCTGGGTCTTGACAGGCAGGCAGGGTAGGAATGACCTGTGCATCTGACTGAATTGACAGGTATTGAGAGTTGTTAAAGGATTTTAACAGGGGCCAGATAGGAGCCCTTCCTTCCTTCTGTTTCCTTCACCTTTGCACCACCAATTCCCCATTATAGAATGGGGATTCACTCCTCAGAGAGGGTAAGGCTTCCCATGGGGAGTCAACAAAGCCTAGCATATTGCTTTGAGGCAGGACCCAGCCCCTCCCTCCCGACTATATCTAGGCTGAACAAAGTATCCCTCCAGAGAGAATGGGCTCCAAAAATTCAGAACTGAAAGTATTTTTAAAAAATTAAAATAAAAGAGACTGTCATGAAGGAGGAATATTTAGAGGTGTAGGCACATGGAGATGCTGATGCACAAATGCCAGGGGAGACGATGGGCTCCTGACCTGGGTGGAAAGGAAGGACAGCTGTGAGGGTTATGAGCAGTAGACTGGTCAGGAGAGGGGATGGGGACAGGGAAAGAGAAGACTGGGGATGTCTAGGAGTATTCTTCATATTTCTACTCCCATCAAAAGCAATTCCTGCTCTAACTATTGTCTTGCTGATTAACATGAGTGGTCCAGGCTGTTTTGAGCAGTGTTAGGAAATTTCCTTTTCATGTCTTTCCTTGAGCGTGTGTTTGTGTGTGCCTTTGTGTTTGCATATGGTTTCATAAATATAGTCAATATTTGTATTGCATTAAATGTGTTCAACTTTAGGGAACACAGCCAAACACACACTAAAGGAATCAGTTGTATTTCCTCTCCTGTTGGATTCAGTAACTCTTGTCAATAGATTCTGTTATTGTAGCCAGGCTGGCAGGGGT
Source organism: Microtus pennsylvanicus (assembly GCF_037038515.1). Lineage (NCBI taxonomy): Eukaryota > Metazoa > Chordata > Mammalia > Rodentia > Cricetidae > Microtus > Microtus pennsylvanicus. The sequence continues at coordinate 52,404,627 of NC_134591.1, read as the reverse complement.
GTGGTGATGTGAGACTGAGAAGAGGAGGTGGGCGTTGGTGCTGTGCTGTTCTTTTGTAGTTTCCAGATATGTAATGGTGCTGAGAACCTCAGCCTCCTCAGTGCTCATGAGACAGCTGCCTGTGAAATGCCCTTGGGATGTGGTTCACTGTTCTATGGGAGCCTCTGTTTTTATTACATATTTTCTAATACTTTGTATCAATATTTTGAATACTTCTAGCTTATTCTAGATTACCATTATTTTTTCCCTCCACAGAAAGTGCTCTTTTAAAAGAATTCTTACCTTTGCTTTCAATTAAAAAGATTAATATATTTATCAGGTTTGATTCCAAAAAATTGGCTGCTTTAAATTTAAAGTTCAAACACATATTATATCCAGAATTGATTTCTGTGTGCAGGTGGAGCTAGGAGTAGGAAAGGAAAAAAGGAATTTTCCTGCTCCCATATCCACACCATCCATCATCATTGCCTGGGAAGACTACAGGGTCTTCAGTGCACTGCACACGTGATCTTCTGTCATTACCCATAGGACTATTGTGTGGGCCTGCATCTGAATGATACTTGCTCTGTCTTATTCATCTACTGGTTTACTCTCTATTTTGCATATATCTGTAGTGTATGTGTGTGTGTGTGTGTGTGTGTGTGTGTGTGTGTGAGTGTGTGTGTGTGTGATCATAGACTGACATAGGATCCTTTCTCAGTTGCTCTCACCTTATTCATCGAGGCAGGGACTCTCAGCTGACTTCAGTCCTCATCATTTCAGTTGGTGTAGCTAGCCTTCTCTTTTTGGGGATTCCCTGTTTCGGCTTTCGCAGAGCTGGAATGAGAGGGTGAGAGTGCACACAACATGTCATGTGATAAATGATATTTCGAGGTGTTCTGTGGGATGCTTTAGATATTCATCATCATCCTGAGACATGAGTGTCATCAGCCTCTTTTAATAGATTAAGCAACTGCGGCTTTGGGAGATTCAGTCCCTTAAGAAGAGTGCACAGAAATGGAACCGTGTGCTCAGAACCCACACCCTCGCCTTTCTTTTCTTAATTAAACATATTATTTTTTCTTTTATGTATATGGGTTTTCTTTTCCTACCTGCATGTCTATGCACCACATGTGTGCCTGGCCTGTGGAGTAACAAGAGGGAGTCAGATGGCCTGGAACTGGAGTCACAGGCAGTTATGAAACAGCCCTGAGCTGTCTGTTCCTGGAACAGAAGCCAGTGCTCTTTAACTCTGAGCCATATCTCCAGCATATGTCTTCCCTTTCTGCCTCTATTGCTGAAATGTGACAGGAGACACATACATGAATGTGATTCTCTTACAGGCCCCACCATGTGGATGCTTCCAGGGCAGAACCAAAGCTGGGTTTCTGAGTTCATCCTTCTTGGCTTTTCCAGTGACCCCACGACCAACAGCATCCTCTTCATTGTGTTCCTTCTCATCTACCTGTGCTCAGTCATGGGCAATGGGCTCATCATCCTGCTGATCTGCCTGGACTCACATCTGCACACCCCCATGTACTTCTTCCTTTGTATTCTCTCTCTGTTGGATATGGGCTATGTCACCACCACCATGCCCCAGATGTTGGTGCATCTTCTTGCTAAATCTCAGACCATCTCCTTTGCTGGCTGCTGGATGCAGATGTATGTGTTTGGTGCTCTGGGTATAACTGAGTGCACCTTCTTTGTTGTCATGGCTTATGACAGATACGTGGCCATTTGTCACCCACTTCGTTATACTGTCATCCTTAAGTGGGATCTGTGCATATGGTTGGCAGCTGGAACTTGGATCTGTGGTTTCCTTTTCTCTCTGTTACATACTTTCTTCACTATGAGTCTACCATATTGTGGGCCTAACAAAGTCAACCACTACTTCTGTGAAGGTCCTTCAGTGCGTAGCCTGGCTTGCATGGATACCCACCTCATTGAGATGGTAGACCTGGTCTTGAGTGTTTTTGTGGTTGTTACCCCCATTTCCCTCATTGTGGCCTCCTATGTTCATATTGCCAAGGCAATTCTCAAGATCAAGTCAACCCAGGGACGCTGCAAGGCTTTCTCTACCTGTGCCTCCCACCTGACTGTGGTCACATTCTTCTATGGTCCATCTACTTACATCTACATGAGGCCCAACTCAAGCTACTCTGCTGAGCGAGACAAGCAGATCTCACTTTTTTACAATGCCTTCACTGCCTTGCTCAACCCTGTGGTCTACAGTCTGAGAAACAAAGACATCAAGAGAGCATTTCTCAAGGTGGTGGGGCATGGTAGGGTGGACTAGTGAACCAGGAAATAGGAGAAGCAAAATTAGAGTATTCAATTTTTAAGAAAGGGACAGTGTCTTTATTATATATAACTGACCTATGTGTTTGAACCAACATAGTAATTGGTAAGCAGGGCAAACCACTGTGAAACCATGGTGGCTATTTTGATTGACGGGTTGCACTACGGTATAATTCAAAGCGCCTCAGTAATTCTACTGGATTATACTTGCAGACATTTATTATTATTAAACATATTTTTATTCATTCTTTGGAAACTGCACATTATGCTCCCCAATCCCATCATTTCCCAGTCCTTCCATATATGCCCTCTACCCTTGTAGCTTCCCCCAAAAGAAAATAAAAAATTAAAATTGAAATAAAAAACAGTATCTCACCAACCCCTATGTGTAATGACCTGTTTCTCTATCAGTCTCAGCTTTATCTCACGCCAGTCACAGCCATTGCATCTCCTGCTCTGCTGTACTGTACCACGCTGCTCCTCTGTCCTTCCTGCATCTCCATCACACGTTCATCTGTCGTAGTGGAATTGGAAGATGCGGTGTGTCACACAGTATAGTTTTTCCCCATACAGATTTACTTACAAATGTTCATTGCAAGGAGTCATTGTTCTTGTTCAAGGCCTCTGGCTTCTGTTCTAGCATCAGTACTGGACCTAGACTCCTCTCTGATATCCTATTGTTGACCAGAGTCATGGAGATCCTGTGTCTATGGTTCCACAGGACAGGCCTCTTATATTGACTTGTTCCTCACCACCAAGTCTCCAGTTCTACCTCCTTCCACAGTACAGGAACTGCTTGCTCCCCTTCTCTTTTTCTCCCATCTCTCAACTGTATGTTCTTATCATTACCATCTTTCAGTCATATATTTGTCCACCATGGTGCTGCCACTTCCCTGCACCTTGGGGCTGGAATTCATTATTTGTTTGTGTTTGTAGATATATGTTTGGAGTGATCTTCTGTTCTCTCAAATCATCATGAAGGAGGAACCTTATATACAACATGTCATCCTAGAACAGCAGAAAAGGAACAGTGGACAAACTCAATGACTCAGCTTCTCAAGAGTGACCTGATTCTCTGTTCACACATTCGTTTGGTCTAAGCAGTAGTATGGTCCAGCCTGACAGCAGGAGATGGGAAGGTTTTTGTCTAGAGGGAAGTAATACATGTTTTGTGGCCATGGTCTGATATATTGATTCCTCTACTTAGAAGGAAGCGAGTAACATGTATTATTTAACCAGGTATAGTTCCCAGAACACAGAACATAACTATAAATTAATACAACACATGCTAACTGTGGATAGCATAATAGTAGAGACAGCAGAATGCTGAGACATTATATGATGCTAAGATGATGTGGGACGTCCTTCTGTATATGTGTTTCTTTTATTGGTTATTGAATAAAGCAACTTTGACCTATGGCAGGGCAGAATATATTCAGGATGGAAGAGGTAATAGAGAGAGTAGGCAGAGTCAGGGAGACGTCAGGTAGCTGCTGAAGGAGAAAGATGCTAGAGCTTTTATTGGTAGGCCAAAGCCTCATGGTGATACACAGATTAATAGAATGGGTTAATTTAAGATGTAAGAGCTAGCTAGGATTATGCCTAAGCTATTGGCGAAGCAGTGTTATAATTAATATAGTTTCTGTGTGATTATTCGGGTCTGGGCGACTGTTTACAAAATGGCACCTAATATGGGGTGTGGATACACGTAAGACCTAAAAAAGCTTTTTTTAAAAAAAGGGCTTATTGACCCACAAAAATCGGAGCCAAGTGCAGTTTTTTGCAAGTTGCATTTTTTTTTCCAGATAGGCTTTGTTTGCTGGCAGTGAACAGAGGTATGGCTCCTTTAAGAGAAGGCTTCCTGACTCAGCATTAGCCACAAAATCTGCCTGGGCTTCTTTAAGAGACAGCTTCCTGGGCAGTGCTGACAGCATGAATCTCTGGTTCTTTCTGGAGGTCCCAAACTTAAATGGGGTTGGTGGGCCGATTGCTACAGCTTGCTTAATGGCACTATAGACCTGCTGCGTCCTGTCCCTAGAGCTCTACGAACCATGCTCACTGCCCCAGCTCAGTGGCTATAGGAGTGTAGAAGCAATTACTTACAGCTGATCCCAATACCAATGGGCTCACTGATGGAAACCAAAGCCGTTTGCAGAATGTATTGCTAGACTAATGGAGGCTGTGGAGAGAGTGGTTCTCAGGCCAGAAGCAAGAGATATCATACTGAAACAATTGGCATTTGAAAATGTGTCTCCCATTTGCCAATCTCTAGTGAGACAAATGAAATCTGGGAGCATTTCCAATTTCATGAAGGCATGCGCTGAGGTTAGCCCCTCTTCCTTCAAGGTGTGGCTGTAGCAGCTGTGTTACAGAGACAAACAACCATTCAATTTTATTTATTTATTTATTTATTTATTTATTTATTTATTTATTTATTTATTTATTTAAGATTTCTGTCTCTTCCCCGCCACCGCCTCCCATTTCCCTCCCCCAAATAAGTCCCCCTCCCTCGTCAGCCCAAAGATCAATCAGGGTCCCTGCCCTGTGGAAAGTCCAAGGACCGCCCACCTCCATCCAGGTCTAGTAAGGTGAGCATCCAAACTGCCTAGGCTCCCACAAAGCCAGTACGTGCAGTAGGATCAAAAACCCATTGCCATTGTTCTTGAGTTCTCAGTAGTCCTCATTGTCCGCTATGTTCAGTGAGTCCGGTTTTATCCCAGGCTTTTTCAGACCCAGGCCAACTGGTCTTGGTGAGTTCCCGATAGAACATCCCCATTGTCTCAGTGTGTGGGTGCACCCCTCGTGGTCCTGAGTTCCTTGTTCGTGCTCTCTCTCTTTCTGCTCCTCATTTGGACCTTGAGATTTCTGTCTGGTTTTCCAATATTAGAGTACTACTCAGCAGTAAAAACAATGACTTCTTGAATTTTGCAACCATTCAATTTTTAACTAAACAAGATAGAGACAAGTCTAATCAAGGTAGCAGGGAACCTAGATGCTATTTATGTGGACAAACTGGATATCAGTAAATTTTGTTCCCTTAAAAGAGGAAATAAAGTAAGCCCAAACACCACAGCTTTAACTAAAGATACAAATCAAAAAGTGCCTCTTACACTATGCCCTTGTTTCCAAAATGTTTATCACTGGGGAAAAGACTGCCAGTCCCATTTCCATAGGGATGGTGCTCCCCTGCCTGACGCTAGTACTTCTCCTGCTAAAAGAGAACCTCTGGATCTTCAGGGAAACTGGGTGAGGGGCCAGCTCCAGTCCCATCAGAGAGCTGGAGCAACTCAGCAATTCCAGACAAACGACCCCTTCCTCAGTGGAGGCATATCCAGCAATTACAAAGAGCAAGCCCTGGAAGTGCAGGACTTGAATTGTGTACTTCCTCCTTGAAAATATGAATCCCTGATTCTCTGGTAGTCTGCCTTAACATGATAGCCTACAGCCCTCTCCCTGAGGAAGGCTGGGTCCAAATATAGCCCTTAGTTCTTCCTCTGTACAAGGTATTAATGTAGTTCCAGGATCCTAACTTTACTGTAGAGATTAAAATTGTTGTACAACCCCCCTCCCAAAAAAACTAGTTCCGATCCATGCAGGTCAGCACCATAGCACAGTCGGCTGTTTCTGTATCACACTATAGGAACAACAACTTCTGATGCTCATTTTAGACCCCATGACCAGCCGCCCTGCAGAATGAACACATCCTGAAGCTGCCAGCAATGATGAGGAAGTGAAGACTCACATGTTTACAGCTTCCTTCCTGTGAATTCTCTCTGCTTCCACCCACAAGCACCACCTCTAATGAAGATGCTGAGAGACCACAACTCATTCCTGATGCCCTGGCATTCCTGGTAGACAACCACTAAATTCATCAGCCCCACCCCCGACACCTAGCAGCTAGCTACTTCCTCATATGGCAACTCAATTCACTCTTGGGGTTAGATTAAATGCCTGACATCTGAGGCTACTCAAATTCTGGTCAACCAGGGGAAAGCCTTAGCTGCTGCAAATCATTTTCTAGTGATGTTAGCTGTGCTTATCCTTCAGGTATTTTGTTTCTCTCTCTGTACTTTTACTCAAAATACCTATTGGGCTTTTGTCCCAGGACCCCTTCCTTTTCACTCAGCTACATGGGATTATGAAAAAAAAATATGGTTGTTTTTAATGACTCCTTCTTACTCGGGGAGGAAGGATTTAGTTTCATATGCTATCACCTGGCCAAATACATCAACTTCCAGGGACATTCAGACAGTCCCCCTTATGCTTTTTTTTTTTTTTTGACTCTACCATATTTCCCTATACCAGGAGGTCTGCCTTTAAGGCCCATAAATCTCAAAGTTAGTCAGTTCACTCACAATATCTGGTCTTTAAATGTAACTTCTCCTATAGATGGGTATCAACCAACTGGATGCCAACCTTCCTGGCATCATGTGCTCCCTAAAGGAATTCCCAAATTTGATCCATATGAAGAACTCCTTTCCTGACTAAATGTCCTGCTGAATAGAAGATATTTGCAGGGAGCTGCCTTCTAAGTTTATCTCGGGGAACAAAGCAGAGATGAGACTGTGGAAACCAAGGTGATTGACTGCATGGCTAAATTTCTCACTGGATGTCCCACCGAGTAGAAGAAAGTGACCCAATCATACAAGTACACGGGAAAAGTTGTGCCCAATAATCTATATACTGCTGAATCATTTGGTTTATGGCTTCACAAGACATTTATCGTGAGAACAGTCATTATACAAAAGGTAGTGGGCCCAATGTCTTGCAACTGGGTTTATCTCCATCAGAACACATTCCTCTCGTTTTATTTTCCAAACAGCCTTATATACCAAAACATAAACCGAGTGGGAAATACACCAGCATTCCGTTTCCTAGGTAACCAGGTGAATGATGTTTTGTCACATCCGCATCTACCTGACTGTTGTGTATGCTAGCCGTCTCGTAGGCTTGAATCAGCATCTATATAAGGCATCCTCCAAATTACAAAGAAAGGAGCAAAATATCCTGACCCTTTGTTAGGGCACTTGACAACCTGTCTGCAGGGCTACCTGACCACCTGAGGTGGGGCCTATGGCTTCAGAGCCTGGCTGCCATACCATATAGAAATATGGGCCTACAATCCTTGAAGAAAGAAATTGAAGAAAACACCAGGAAATGGAAATATCTCCCATGCTCTTGGGTAGGTAGAATTAGCATAGTAAAAATGAAAATCTAACCAAAAGCAATCTACATATTCAATGCAATGTCCATTGAAATCTGAACAAAATTCTTCACAGACCTCAAAAGAAAAATACTTAATTTCATATGGAAAGGCACAAAATCCAGGATAACGAAAACAATCTTGTACAATAAAGGAACTTATGGAGCATCACAATCCTTGATTTCAAACTCTACTATAGAGCTAAAGTACTGAAAACAGCCTGGTATTGGCATAAAGACGGACAGGAGGACCAATGGAATTGAATCAAAGACCAGTATGTCAATCCACACACCTACAAAGAACTGATTTTTGACAAAAAACAAAAAAAAAAATATGATGGGAAAAAAGCATATTCAACAAATGGTGCTGACATAACGGGATATGAACATGTGGAAGAATGAAAATAGACACATATCTATCACCATGCACAAAACTCAAGTTCAGGAGGATCAAAACCTCAACATAAAACCAACCATGCTGAACCTCATAGAAGCGAGAGAAGGAAGTACACTTGAATGCATTTACACAGCAGAACCCTTTCAATTGGTCACCAAAAGAACAAATAATCCAATAAAAAATGGGGTAGAGACCTAAAGAGAGAATTGTCAACAGACGAATCTAAAAGGGCTGAAAGATGCTTAAGGAATTGCTGAACATCCTTAGTCATCAGAGAAAGGCAAATTAAGACAACCGCCAGATGCCAGGCATGGAAAACTGGCCAGAACTGACATCATGGCATTTTATTCCTCTAGCCAGCCTAGAAGAAAAGAGGTTACTATCGGAATTCTACAGGAGGAGCAACTGAGGCAGAATAAGGGCAAGTTCAAGAGAACATGCTCCAGAGCTTCATAAATTTTCATCCAAATTCTTATTTGCACCTAAGAGAGACGATCCTTCAGAGAGTTTTCTCACTCCACTGTCATGGGATGTCGCTGCTGACTTCCATGCTACTATGCTTGTTTATTTATATGAGCGTTTTCTCTGCACATTTGTGTGTACAACACATGCATGCCTGGTCCCTGAGGAGGTCAAAGGACAACACCACACCCTCAAGAACTGGAGATATTGATTTTTGTGAGCTGCCATGTGTGTGCTTGGAAACCAACTTGAGCTTTTTCTCATAGCTCAAGTCCCCATTGTAGTCAACTCTTAATTAGCACCAGAGTAACCAGGTAACTTTCTCAGATATTACATGACAGAGAAGGGAGTACTCTAATTTATCCCAAGGTAGTTGAGGAAGGAAGAGGATTGTGATCTAAACAAGGTCTCTTTGAGTGTCAGGGCTCAGGGTTTGGGCTTCATGTAAAAGAGGAATTGGAATGAGAAATTAAGTCTTTGATCTGTGTATCAGAAGACCAGGTCCCAAATCCTCACTTCTGAGCTGCTCTTATTCCCCAGTTAGTCTAGAAAAGGTCACTAGTCCTCAACCCCCGAATTGATTTCACCTTGCTTTTCTCCCAGGAGTCTCCCTGTACTGCTCTTGTTGACAGTATTAGTGTATCATTTGTAGCATCCCTACTGGGAACAGAAATGCCCCTTCCCAGCTCCCCTTGGTAGCTCAGAAAGAAGGCAGAGTTATAAAAACTCCTCATCTGTTCCCAATGGGTAAAGGTGAAGATGTCTGAGCTTGTCTTTGTTAAGCAGGGTTTTATAGATGTCATTTTCAGCAGCTGGTACTGGCATACTTGCAGAGGAAATGACAAACCCAACCCTCAACATCTATAGCACCTTTGAATTTCTCTGGAGATTGAGCTGCCTAGAATCCTGACACACTGGACTCAGGTGCTTCAGGGGGCTGCCCCTTTATTCTCTTTCCTGTTAGAGAAAGAAACAGCTAGTTAGTGACACAGTCCTTGGATTTTCAACTGGTAAGATGGTCTCTGGCATTTGACTCGTGGGTGTTGTTCAGGCATCTGTGGGTTTAGTGATAATAATTGGTCAAGCCATCCATCTCCAGTTCCTCTGTGCACACATCTCAAACTCCCCAGACCTCTTCCCTTGTTGCCTGTATTTCCTTTTTCTCTTTATCAACCTTGTCCTTATATCCTTCTTCCATTCTTCCTTTTTAAATTTATATGCCCAGAGCGTTTGTTTCAAGACATTTTGAGTAAGAGAGTGTGGCGTTCTGGGCTCAAAGATCTCAAGTGAAGCAGAAAGCCATATCCCTGACAAAGCAGTGATGGCCAATTTCCTTAAAGGAGATATCATAACATAGAAACACAGTTTGATATTTTGTGGGTAGAACAACCTTGATTGGTTTTGGGTGGAAAGAAGTTATAAGTTTGCTGTAGCACAGACTGACCTTAAACTCTCTATATATTCGAGTATATCCTTGGACTCCTCAACCTAAACCTTACAGATGCTGGCTTTGTAGGCTGGAGCTACCATGTGTCACCATTTTCTGCTTGGAAATCAACCATGGGGTTTTCATCTGTGAATATTGGACTCAGAGACTTGGACCAGCAGTCCTGGAGGGACACTGGAAGCCAAGTCACAGACCACTGGGCTAGGAAACCACAAAAGTCTATGGATCATTAAACGGTGACCCAGTGCCATAGAAATCATACCTCAAATATTTTTTTCTTAGACTATTACAATTTTAATACATCCCAGGGCTGTGCACATCCAGACACAGGGGAAATTTCTTCAGGAGGTCTGGTCTATGTTCACCTTCCCACTCTTTCCTTGGAGGGCTCTGGCCTGTGCTGAGTCTCCATAAGCTCAACTAGATGGACAATGAAGACTTTGCCTTCCTCACCTCTGCACTTTAGAGCCTGTGTTCCAGAAGCACAGAAGGTGACTGAGAGCCAGGCTCTCCTGTCAAACCACTCAAGTCCCACTTCTATGCCGAGATTGTAATCTGGAATAAGATGCTCTCTCTAGGCAGTAGGTTTTCACCTGTAACACACAGTTTAGAACACTTCCTTCCATGAACTTGTGATTTTAAACTAAAGTTAGTGCAACAATAGCTGAAATATAGAATTAACCCGGTAAGTATTTGTTCTTCTTTATTATTGCAAAGGCTAGGGCATCACCCATATGATATACTCCATCAGAAACAATTCTTTCTTAGCTGTGTGGGGTTTCATGCCGGAAGCAAAGACCTGTATTTTGAGATCTGCATTTTGTTTACAGTCATCTTAAGCTCACAAGTTAAGGAAAATATTTACCTCTATCCCCTCTGCAGGGTCTAGGATATCAACCTGCATCCTATCTTCTAGCAGAGACCTGCAGGCACCAGGCTCTGGAATCAATTAGCATTTTCCTTTGTTAGTCAATAATCACAGACCCTCAGTATTTACTTATCAGCTAGAGATGTCTCCAGACCTGAATTCCAGCAGACCTGAGTTTCCTGACACCCTTCCCTTCCCCACTTTGCCCGTTTGCTATATAACAGCTTCTGAGGAAATAATAAACGGGACGGATTGATCAGAAATCCTGTCTTGTCATCATTTCTCGTGTCTCTTGCCCCTTCATTCCTCTCCTCTAGATTCTTCAGGGACCCCAGTTCGCATCCTGCTGGCCGGGATAGTTTCAGTTAACAAAAGAGTAACGTAGCATTTCTCCAAGTTGTTTGGTGTCAAAATAGATATCAGGACCATCTAGGATTTTTCAAATTGCACCTGGACAATGAACAAGAAATGCAGGTTGCCATCTACCTGGGTTAGGTTGGGGATGTGGTAGCATAACAGGGACATCTGAGCTGACTCCTGCTGAGGATACAGTGTGGGTCACATAATACAGGAGGTGGTTCCCTCTCTATGATGAGAATCTAGCCACATGTCTTAAGGTATGAGAGAGGCAGAAGCATACAGGATACCGGTAGTGCCTGCATGGAGATTTATTTGTTCATGGAGAGATTACAGACAGAAGAGACAGGCGATCTCTGGGTCTTGACAGGCAGGCAGGTTAGGAATGACCTGCACATCTGACTCAATGGACAGGGCTTGGGAGCTCTTAAAAGGATTTTAACAGGGAACAGACAGGATCAGTGTGGTTTCTTTAAAAACTGCTGCAGCGGTCACATGGAGGACTCGTTGATGCAGACAAATGGCCAGCATTGAGAGGGGAAGTGGAGCCAAAGTCCCGCCCTTAAATAGAAGCTATTCGCAGTTGATACCTGCTATGAAAGGCAGAATCTGTCTTTTGCAATAGAGTGTCACTGTGCATATCAGTGATAGCAGGGCAGGCACCATGTCCGGGAGTAGTTAGCCAAGAGAAAACTGATTCCATGGTTTCTTTTTGTTTTGGCATTTTTTTTTTGTTTGTATTTTCTTTCTTTTATTTTTTAAGAAGTGTCTTTTGTTTCATTTCAAATAGAGAATGGGAGGATAAAGATCATGAAGTTGAGTATGGAGGATCTTGGAGACTTTGGAGGAGGGGAAGAATATAATTTAAGTATATTGACTGAAATAATTTTTAAAACTAAAATAGAACAGACCATTAAAATGGGAAATCCAGTAGGTTAGGTGCATGCAGACTCGGATGCAGAAATGCTGGGAGAGATAATGGGCTTCTGACCTGGACTGAAAGAAAGGAAGCGTCATGAGCAGTAACTTGTCAGGAGAGGGGATGGGGACAGGGAAAGAGGAGACTGAGGATGTCAAAGAGTCTCTTTTATATTTCTACTCCCAATAAAATTCTTGCCTTATCCATTGTCTTGCTGATTAACAAGAGTGGTACCCTATTTCAGGCTATTTTGAACAGTGTTTGGAAATTTTCTTTAGATGCCGTTCCTTGAACGTATGTTTGTATGTGCCTATGTGTTTACGTATTGTTTCGTGTTTACATTGCTGAGCAATGGAATAGATGTGTTCAACTTTAGGGAATACTGTCAGGCACACAGTGAAGGGAACATTTTAATTTACTCTCATTGGATCCAGTTACTCTTGTCAGTGCTAGATTTTGTTATTGTAGACAGGCTGGTAGGCATCTGGTGATGTGAAATTGAGGAGAGGAGGGTGGGCATTGGCACTGTAGTGTTCTTTGCAATTTCCAGATGAATAATGGTGCTGAGAACCTTAGCCAAATCAGTGCCTACAACTACCTTGTGAAATGCCCGTTAAGTATTGTTTACTCTTCCATTGGAGTATCTGTTTTTATGATATATATTTCCAATTCTTTGCATACATATATTGAATACTTCTTTTTCACTTTTTCTAGAGTACCATTAATTTTTCCCTCTATGGAAACTCTTTTCTTTTGAAAGAATCTTACGTTTGCTCTCCTAAAATGATAGTTACATTCTATCAGGTTTGATTAAAAAAAAAATCATTGCTTTAGATTTAACACTCAAACTTACATTACACCTGGAATTGGTTGTTTGTCTGCAGAGGAATAGATTAATAAAAAAAATGACTTTCCTTCTTCTAGATCCACACGATCCATCAACATTCCCTGGGAAGACTACAGTGTCTCCAGTGCACTGCACACATGAGCTTCTGTCATTACTCATAGGACTACATGTGTGTGGGTCTGTGTCTGATGTTTGTTCTGTCTTCATCTACTTGCTTTCTCTCTAATTAACATATGTCTGGTGTGTGTGTGTGTGTGTGTGTGGTCAGACACTGACAGGATCCTTCCTAAGTTGCTCTCATCTTTTTCATTGAGGCAGGGTCTCTCAGTTGAACACAGTGCCCATCATTTCATCTAGTGTATCTAGTTGCCTTATTCTGGGGAATCTTCAGTCTCTGCCTTTCCTGACCTGAAATGAGAATGTGGGACTGCATATGACTTATCATGTGTTATGTGGTGATTTCAGGAGTTATTTGATATGCTTTACATAGTCATCATAATCCTGAGACATGAGTACCATCAGTCTAGTTTCATAGATAAGGAGCCTGAGGCATTGGGAGGTTCAGTAACTTGAACTGTGCACTCAGAACCCACATTCCAGCCTTTCTTTTCTTAATTAAAAATTATAATTTTTATTTCATGTGTATGACTTTATGCCTACATAATGTTTGTGTACCATGTGTGTGTCTTCATGTGGAGATAAGCCAATGGAGCCAGATCCCCTGGAAGTGGAGTCACACCGCTCTGAGCAGTCTGGGTTCCTGGAGCAGCAGTCAGTGCTCTCAAACTTTTACCCATCTCTCCAGCCTGGATCTCCCCTTTCTGCCTCTATAGTTGGTCTGTGTCAGGTGACACAGAGATGAATGTGATTCTCTTACAGGACCCACCATGTTGATGATTCCAGGGCAGAACCAAAGCTGGGTTTCTGAGTTCATCCTGCTTGGCTTCTCCAGTGACCCCACGACCAACAGCATCCTCTTCATTGTGTTCCTTCTCATCTACCTGAGCTCAGTCATGGGCAATGGGCTCATCATCCTGCTGATCTGCCTGGACTCACATCTGCACACTCCCATGTACTTCTTCCTCTGTATACTCGCCATGTTGGATATGGGCTATGTCACCACCACCATGCCCCAGATGTTGGTAAATCTTCTTGCTAAATCTCAGACCATCTCCTTTGCTGGCTGCTGGATACAGATGTATGTGTTTGGTGCCCTGGCTACTACTGAGAGCACCTTCTTTGTTGTCATGGCTTATGACAGATATGTGGCCATTTGCCACCCTCTGCGTTACACTGTCATCCTTAACTGGGGACTGTGCATATGGTTGGCAGCAGGGACTTGGATCTGTGGTTTCTTCTTCTCTCTGTTACATACATTCTTTATCATGAGTCTGCCATACTGTGGACCTAACAAGGTTAGTCACTATTTCTGTGACAGCCCTTCAGTGCGTAGCCTGGCTTGCATGGATACTCACCTCATTGGGATGGTAGACCTGGTCTTGAGTGTTTTTGTGATTGTTACTCCCTTTTCCCTCATTGTAACCTCCTATATTCGTATCGCCATGGCAATTCTCAAGATCAAGTCTACCCAAGTCCACAACAAGGCTTTCTCTACCTGTGCCTCCCACCTGACTGTGGTCACTTTCTTCTATGGTCCATCCACTTACATCTACATGAAGTCCAATTCCAGCTACTTCCCTGAACGAGACAAGCAGATCTCACTGTTTTACAATGCCTTCACTGCCTTGCTCAACCCTCTGGTCTACAGTCTGAGAAACAAAGACATCAAGCGGGCATTTCTCAAGGCAATAGGAAATATTAAAGTGTACTGTTGAACCAAAATCAAGTACAAGCTGAGACAGTGAATTCAATGTTTAAGGGACTGTGTCTTTAGTATATGTAACTGACCTGCATGTTTAAAGCCATGTAGTAATTGATAATTGGCATAAACCATTGTGAAACCATGGGCATTCTTTTAATTGACAGAAAACAATAAGGTATAATTCAAAGCACCTCAGTAATCTCACTGGTTTATACCTGTAGACATTTATTCTTTTTAAATATATATTTTATTCATTCTTTGAGAATTGCACATTTTGGTCTTCAATCCCACTCATTTCCCAGTCCTTCCATATCTGCCCTCCACTCTTGTAATTTTCCTTCAAAATAAAATAAAAAATTAAAATAAAGAAATCCAACATCTCATGAACCCCTCTTGTAATGATCTGTTTATCACTGACATCCTTCTCTTACGACAATCACAGCCATTGCATCTCCTGTTCTGTGGTACTGTACCACTCAGCTCCTCTGTCTTTCCTGCATCTCCATCATACATTCGTTTATCATAGTGGCATTGAAAGATCTGGTGTGTCATGCAGTTACCCTTTTCCCATACAGCTTTAGATGCAAATATTCATTACAGTGAGTCATGGCTCTCATTCAAAGCCTCTGGCTTCTGCTATAGTCTCACCTAGACTCCACTCCGACCTGTTCTCACCCAGAGTCATGGAGATCCTCTGTCTATGGTTCTACAAGACAGGCCCCTTCAGGCTCAAAATGAAGGCCCTGGATCTGGGCCTGTGTGGTAGCTGAGTTGGTCAACATGGATCTCCACCAGGCCTCTCCCCAATAAGGGTCAGGGCCAGCTCTTTCCTTCTCTGGGAGAGGTGGGGCAAGCCCCACCCATGCCACTGCCCAGAATGCCTTGTAGTTCTTGGTGGGAAACTAGGCAAGAGTTCTTATAAGTGGCAGCCTGCAGGCATAGGGCCAGCACTCCTGTGGGTAGTGGTCATTGAGGGGAAAGACAAGCTCTCCTGCCCCTACATCAGGGCTGGTAGTGCAGGTCAGTGAGTCATGGGTCCAGCTTTTCCAAGTGCAGTGGCTGGGGAGAGGTAGGATCCTAGTGTTTGGATTAAAGGCATGCGCCACCATACCTGGCTCTTTTGTCATTCCTTTTTTTATCAATGCCCACAATTAACTGGGCACACATGGACTGGGTCACATATCCGGCATCATCAAATGTCTGTGTGCATCCACGGATATCTCTAGTCATCTATGAAAGAATAAGCAGGCAATATGAGAAAGTGACCCAAGAGGCATACTCCTGTTTTATCCCTCCCCAAACCTGAGCCTGTCATCCTCATAGGCACTTCCCTATGGTACGTTGAGTAGTAGGAGCAAACTTATGCTGGTTAAACATAGTTCTATATGACATGTCTGCCCCAACTAATAGGGGACACCAGAACACTGTATCCCATTTCTGGGATGTGCCTGAAGACAGCAATGAGGAGAACCCATTCAAGGGACAGAACAGTGTTCATGATATTTGGTTAGGATGAATAAATGTCTTTCATGTAAGAGTCTATATTGATGAGTGTACTGTGTCCCATGGATTGGTTACATGATCATGAATTTCCATGGAATATAATTGTAAAATGGGAGAGAATAAATGTGAAGAGATCTGTGGGTAGCGTTCTTTGAAACGGGAAGAATACTAAGTCTTTCCATCTCTCCTGAATCTGCATCAGAGTTGTCCTCAACAGTAAAGGACACAGGAGTTAAGTAGATGGGATGACATTATCTGCAGATACCGCTCAGCTCCTTCTCTGATCATACTCTGTTCTGCTTGTCACGGTCATCTTCACTGTCAACTCTTTTGACTATAGAATCACCATGGAACATCTATCTTGGATGTTGTGAGTGTGTTTCTAGAAATGTTTACCTGATGAGGGGTGCTCCTCCTTCACTGTGGTTGTCACTTTTCAAGGGGCTGGGGTTCTAGAATGTATAAAAGGAGAATGGTTTCAGCAAGGACATATATCGGTCTGCTTCCTGGAAATACAATTTGACCTCAAATCTGCTCCTACTACCATGACTTCTCTGTTATTACTATGTCCTTAGATACTCAGAATAAATAGCCAGTTTCTCAAGTGGCTTTATCATTGCAGCAAGGACCATAACTAATAACTTGCCCAGTGAACTGATGAACACCAGGCTCTGGTGTGAGAGTTGGAGGTTCTACATGAACTCAGCAGCATGACCATCTATTGATTTAAAAGCCATCCTTGCCTCACCCTCCTTTTCTTCTGTTCTTCTGTTGAGTTGCTTGTTAAACATTTATCATTCCATACCAATTACGATATCTTATTTCTTGCATGTAGAGATACTGGTATGCTACCAACAGTGCTACAGTTCAGATTCCCTACCTAGAAATCAAGATTAACACTAAATTTCATATGGATGTTTTAGCTGTGAAATGAGTTGCTTAAAACTATCATTTGAAAGACTAAGAAGCATTCTTAAATATTGTCCTTGCCACAATCATCACCATCATCCTTCTTTAGAGTTTGTTGTTACTGCTGTTGTCTTCGTCATTTAACCTGCATCTTCTTAGCTTGCCAGATCTGCGTGTCATTCTCTCGGATTATACAAAATTATAGCCATCAGAGCTTACTTAAGCTTTTCTATCCTCAGAATTTTCATACCTTAGGGCATTTTCTTAGACCTTTAGAATTTGTATGGACTTTTAAACTTTTCTCTTTCCATCTAATAACTTATCAGAGACATGAGTAGCTATCATTGAGAATAGTCATTGCAAGGCATGTTCCTTTAGTGAAAAGTTACAACTGAAACCTATTCATTCTTTAATATGAAGCCTGTTAGCAAGGCAAGCCTGTCTGATTTTTCTTAAGAAGAGACTTAGTAACTCTAGAAGAATGAACAAGGGGGATACAGCCTTGGGGGAAGGTGCTGGTTGCCTCTTGCTGCCTAGCTGACAGTGCATCAGAAGATCAGCTCCCACCTCCCCATCTCTGAGCTGCTCTTATTCCCCAATGTCTAGAAAAGATCACCAGTTCTCAACCCATGAGTTTGTTTCATCTTGCTCTTTTCCCAGAGGTCTCTCTGCACTGCTCTTGTTGACAGCATTCACGGATCATCTTAGCATCCCTACTGGGAACAGAAATGGCCCCTTCCCAGCTCCCCTTGGTAGTCTCAAGGAGGCAGAGTTATAAAAACTCCGCATCTGTTCCCAGTGGGTAAAGGTGAAGATGTCTGAGCTTGTCTTTGTTAAGCAGGGTTTTATAGATGTCATTTTCAGCAGCTGGTACTGGCATACTTGCAGAGGAAATGACAAACTCAACCCTCAACATCTACAGCACCTTTGAATTTCTCTGGAGATTGACCTGCCTAGAATCCTGACACTCTGGACTCAGGTGCTTCAGGGGGCTGCCCCTTTATTCTCTTTCCTGTTAGAGAAAGAAACAGCTAGTTAGTGACACAGTCCTTGGATTTTAACTGGTAAGATGGTCACTGGCATTTGACTCGTGGGTGTTGTTCAGGCCTCTGTGGGTTTAGTGATAATAATTGGTCAAGCCATCCATCTCCAGTTCCTCTGTGCACACATCTCAAACTCCCCAGACCTCTTCCCTTGTTGCCTGTACTTCTTTTTTCTCTTTATCAACCTTGTGTCCTTATTTTCTTTTTCCATTCTTTCTTTATTAATTTATATGTACAGAGTGTTTGTCTGTTTTAAGACATGTTGAGTAACAGACTGTGGAGTTCTGGGCTCAAAGATCTCATGTGAAGCAGAAAGCCATAACCCTGGGAGTGCAGTGATGGTCAGAGTCCTTAAAGTAGACACCACAACATAGAAACACAGTTTGATATTTTGTGGGTAGAACAACCATGCCTGTTTTGGGGTGGATAGAAGTTATGAGTTTGCTGTAGCGCAGACTGGCCTTAAACTTTCTATATGTTTGAGTATATCCTTGGACTCCTCAACCTAAACCTTACAGATGCTGGCTTTGTAGGCTGGAGCTACCATGTGTCACCATTTTCTGCTTGGAAATCAACCATGGGGTTTTCATCTGTGAATATTGGACTCAGAGACTTGGACCCGCAGTCCTGGAGGGACACTGGAAGCCAAGTCACAGACCACTGGGCTAGGAAACCACAAAAGTCTATGGATCATTAAACGGTGACCCAGTGCCATAGAAATCATACCTCAAATATTTTTCCTTAGACTATTATAATTTTAATATATCCCAGGGCTGTGCACATGCAGACACAGGGGAAATTTCTTCAGGAGGTCTGGTCTATGTTCACCCTCCCACTCTTTCCTTGGAGGGCTCTGGCCTGTGCTGAGTCTCCATAAGCTCAACTAGATGGACAATGAAGACTTTGCCTTCCTCACCTCTGCACTTTAGAGCCTGTGTTCCAGAAGCACAGAAGGTGACTGAGAGCCAGGCTCTCCTGCCAAACCACTCAAGTCCCACTTCTATGCAGAGGTTGTAATCTGGAATAAGATGCTCTCTCTAGGCAGTAGGTTTTCACCTGTAACACACAGTTTAGAACACTTCCTTTCATGAACTTGAGATTTTAAACTAAAGTTAGCACCACAACAGCTGAAATGTATTATTTACCCGGTAAGTATTCGTTCTTCTTTATTATTGCAAAGGCTAGGGCATCACTCATATGATATTCTCTATCAGAAACAATTCTTTCTTAGTTGTTTAGTGTTTCAGTTAACCAAAAGAGTAATAAAGCATTTCTTCTAGTTGATTGGTGTCAAAATTGATACCAGGACCCACTAGGATTGCTCAAATTGCAACTGGACAATGAGCAAGAAATGTATGATGTCACCTACATAGGTTAGGTTTGGGAGGTGGTAGCATAACAGGGAAGGCTACCTGGCTGAACCGACTCCTCCTGTGGCCATGGTGAGGGCAACATGATGCAGGAGGTAGTTTCCCCTCCAAGATAGGAATCTAGGCACTTGTCTTAAGATATGAGAGGGACGGAGGTATGCAGAACACCAGGAGTGCTTGCATGGAGATTTGCCCACGGAGAGATTACAGACAGAGGAGACAGGTACTGAGTCAGGGTCTTGACAGGCAGGCAGGTTAGGAATGACCTGCACATCTGACTCAATGGACAGGGCTTGGGAGCTCTTAAAAGGATTTTAACAGGGAACAGACAGGATCAGTGTGGTTTCTTTAAAAACTGCTGCAGTGGTCACATGGAGGACTTGTTGATGCAGACAAATGGCCAGCATTGAGAGGGGAAGTGGAGCCAAAGTCCTGCCCCTAAATAGAAGCTATTCGCAGTTGATACCTGCTATGAAAGGCAGAATCTGTCTTTTGCAATAGAGTGTCACTGTGCATATCAGCGATTGCAGGGCAGGCACCATGTCCGGGAGTAGTTAGTCAACAGGGATCTGATTCCAGGGCTTTGTTTTTGTTTTGGTATTTTTTGTTTGTATTTTCTTTCTTTAATTTTTTTTCAAGAGAATTAAATTCGTTTATTGATTACACTTGATAACGGATGATACACAAGCTTCATTCCCATCTGTTATTTTATCTGATACCATTATTCAATTTTGGTATTGCATAGGGTGTGCCAAACCATTTTATAACCAAATTGTAAAGTTGCTTGGATGATGATCCTTTTAATGGTGAAACTCAAAGTCACAATAACTGGCAGTTTAACCACACCAAGGTTTTTGAAGACAATGGCTTCCACACACCAGGGTGGTGCCAAGTTCCATTTAGAATTTCTTTCTTTAATTTTTTAAAAAGTGTCTTTTGTTTTGTCTTGAAAGAGAGAATGGGAGAAACACATGAAGATGAGTGGGGAGGATCTTGGAAAATTTGGAGGGTGGGAAGAATATGATTTAAGGGTATTGATTCTAGCTCAGGCTATGTTGAACAGTTTTTGAAATTTGCTTTACATGTCTTTCCTTGAGCATATGTTTCCATGTGCCTATGTGTTTACATATTGTTTTAGAAATATCGGCAATATTTATATTGCTGAGGAATGGAATATATGTGTTCAACTTTAACGAGTACTGTCAGGCACACAGTAAAGTGATCGTTTTAATTTACTCTCATTGGATCCAGTTACTCTTGTCAGTGTTAGATTTTGTTATTGCAAAATTGAGGAGAGGAGGGTGGGGATTGAACTGTGGTGTTCTTTGCGATTTCCAGATGGATAATGGTGCTGAGAACCTAAACCTCATCAGTGCCTACAACTGCCTTGTGAAATGCCCGTTTAAGATTGTTTACTATTCCATTGGAGTATCTGTTCTTGTGATATATATTTCTAATTCTTTGTGTACATATTTTAAGTACTTCTTTTTCACTTTTTCTAAATTACCATCAATCTTTTCTCTCCATAGAAATTGCTCTTTTGAAAAAAAACTTTATGTTTGCTCCCACTAAAATAACAGTTACATTCTATCAGATATGATTCCAAAATATTGGTTGCTTTACATTTACCACTGAAACCTTCAGTACACCTGGAATTGATTGTTGTCTGCAGAGGAAGCTAGGAGTAAAAAAAAAAAATGACATTCCTGCTCCTAGATCCACAAGCTCCATCAGCATCCCTCAGGAAGACTACAGTGTCTCCAGTGCACTGCTCACATGACCTTCTGTCAATTCATAGGACTACATGTGTGCTTACTGCGTCTGACTGGCGTTTGTTCTGTCTTCATCTACTTGCTTACTCTCTATTTTGCATATGTCTGTGGTGTGTGTGTGTGTGTGTGTGTGTGTGTGTGTGTGTGTGTGTGTATGTAGTCGTAGACTGGCAGTGAATCTTTTCTAAACTGCTCTCATCTTATTCTTTGAGGCAGGGTCTCTCAGTTGAACACAGTGCCCATCATTTCATCTAGTGTAGCTAGTTGTTTTATTCTGGGGATCTTCTGTCTCTGCCTTCCCAGATCTGAAATGAGAATGTAAGACTGCATACAACATATTATGTGTTATGTGATGATTTCAGGAGTTATGTGGGATGCTTTAGATATTCATCATAATCCTGAGACATGAGCCTCATCAGCTTCATTTGATAAGGAAGAGACTGAGGCATAGGGAGGTTCAGTAACTTGAGAGTATAGAAACTGAACAGTGTGCTCAGAACCCACACCCCAGCCTTTATTTTCTTAATTAAAAATTATTATTGTCCTCGACCAAACAGTGGATAAGGAAAACGTAGCACATTTACACAATGGAGTACTACACAGCAGAAAAAAATAATGATAGCTTGAATTTTGCAGGCAAATGGATGGAGCTAGAATACATTTTTTGAGTGAGGTAACCCAGACCCAGAAAGACATTTATCACACATACTCACTCATAAGTGTTTTTTAAACATAAAACAAAGAAAACCAGCCCACAAATCAAAATCCCAGAGAACCTAGACAACAATGAGGACTCTAAGAGAGTCTTACATAGATATAATCTACATGGGAAGTAAAAAAAGACAAGATCTCCTGAGTAAATTGGGAGCATGGGGACCTTGGGAGAGGGTTTGACTGGGAGGGGAGAGGCAGGGAGGGGAGCAGAGAAAAATGTAGAGTCAATAAAAATCAAATAAAAAAATCAAAGCATATTGCTATGAAAAATTATTATTTTTTATGTGTATGACTTTATGCCTACATAATGTTTGTGTACCATGTGTGTGTGTATGTTGCTATAGAGGTAAGACAAGGGAGTCAGATCCCATGGAACTGGAGTCACAGGCAGCTCTTAGTTGTCTTTTTCCCTGTAATAGCAGCAGTCAATGCTCTTAACCTTTGAGCCATCTCACCCACCTGTATCTTCCATTTCTACCTCTATAGTTGTGGCAGGTGACACAGAGATGAATGTGATTCTCTTACAGGACCCACCATGTTGATGATTCCAGGGCAGAACCAAAGCTGGGTTTCTGAGTTCATCCTGCTTGGCTTCTCCAGTGACCCCACGACCAACAGCATCCTCTTCATTGTGTTCCTTCTCATCTACCTGAGCTCAGTCATGGGCAATGGACTCATCATCCTGCTGATCTGCCTGGACTCACATCTGCACACTCCCATGTACTTCTTCCTCTGTATACTCGCCATGTTGGATATGGGCTATGTCACCACCACCATGCCCCAGATGTTGGTGCATCTTCTTGCTAAATCTCAGACCATCTCCTTTGCTGGCTGCTGGATACAGATGTATGTGTTTGGTGCCCTGGCTACTACTGAGAGCACCTTCTTTGTTGTCATGGCTTATGACAGATATGTGGCCATTTGCCACCCTCTGCGTTATACTGTCATCCTCAACTGGGGACTGTGCCTATGGTTGGCAGCAGGGACCTGGATCTGTGGTTTCTTCTTCTCTCTGTTACATACATTCTTTACCATGAGTTTGCCATATTGTGGGCCTAACAAGGTTAGCCACTATTTCTGTGACAGCCCTTCAGTGCGTAGCCTGGCTTGCATGGATACTCACCTCATTGAGATGGTGGACCAGGTCTTGAGTGTTTTTCTGGTTGTTGCTCCCATTTCCCTCATTGTGGCCTCCTACATTCGCATTGCCATGGCGATTCTCAAGCTCAAGTCTACCCAAGTCCACAACAAGGCTTTCTCTACCTGTGCCTCCCACCTGACTGTGGTCACTTTCTTCTATGGTCCATCCACTTACATCTACATGAAGCCTAATTCCAGCTACTCCCCTGAACGAGACAAGCAGGTCTCACTGTTTTACAATGCCTTCACTGCCTTGCTCAACCCTCTGGTCTACAGTCTGAGAAACAAGGACATCAAGCGGGCATTTCTCAAGGTGATAGGGCCTAGTAAGGTGGACTGCTGAACCACAACCCAGAATAAGCTGAGTCAGTTAATTGAATGTTTAAGGAACAGTGTCTTTAATGTCTGTAACTGACTGTGTATTTGCACACACATAGTAATTGGTAATTGGGACAAACCACTGTGTAACCATGGAGGCCCTTTTGATTGTTGGGCTACATCAAGGTATAATCCAAAACACCTCATTAATCTTACTGGATTATACGTGTAGTGATTTCTTTTTAAACATTTTTATTTATTCTTTGTGAATTGTACATCATACTCCCCAATCCCACTAATTTCTCATTCCTACCATATCTGTCCTCCATCCTTATAACTTCTTCCCCCAAAAAATAAAAAATTAAAATTAAAACCAACATCTCACTGACTCCTCTGTGTAATAACCTGTTTATCATTCTCACCCTTCTCTCACGCCAGTCACAGCCATTGCCTCTCCTGTTCTACGGTACTGTGTCACTCAGCTCCTGTCATCTCCACCACACGTTCATCTGTCGTAGTGGCATTTAACGATCTGGTGTGTCACGCCGTTACCCCTTTTCCCATATAGGTTGACTCGCAGATATTCATTACAAGGAGTCATTGTTGTGGTTCAAGGCCTCTAACTTCTGCTAAAGCATCAACACTGGACCCTCACCTAGACTCCACTTTGATTTTCTATTGTTACGCAGAGTCATAGAGATGGTGGCTATGGTTTCATAGGACAGGCCCCTTCATGTTCTCCAGCAGTTCTTAGATGTTGTAGCTGTTGGGGTGCACCAACTCAAGGCACTGGATCTGGGCCTTGGTGGTAGCTGTGTTGGTCAACCTGGGTCTCCACCAGGCCTCTCCCCAACAAGGGGCAGAGTCAGCTCTTCCCTACTCTGGGAGAGGTGGGGCCAGTCCCCCACTTGCCACTGCCTAGGATGCCTTGCAGCTCCTGGTGAGAAGCTAGGCAAGAGCTCTTACAAGTGGCAGTCTGTAAGAGGCAGGGCCAGCACTCCTGTGGGTGGAGGCCACGGAAGGGAAAGACCGGTTCTCCTGCCCCTACATCAGTAATGATACTGCAGGTCAGTGAGGGATGGGGCCAGCTCTCCCAATGTGGTGGCTGGTGAGGGGTAGGACCAGCCCTCCTGCAGTCAGTGACGGTGAGATGGGATCAGCATGGCACTCAGACATCATCATGTCCTCAGGTGGCAGCCCAGACCACTGACCCTGCATGGCCTTTTGTGGTAATCTGGGCCTCAGACATCAACACAGACCCTAGCTGCTGTTGGACCTCAGACCCAGACATGACCATTGGCAGCAGCCCGGGGCCCGATAACACCATGGCCTCAGGCTCCTCATACCAGCCTCTTCTTCACCACTCTTGAGTCTCCAGTTATACCTCTCTCCCCAGCACATGAACTGCTTCCCTTCTCTTTCTCTTCCATCTCTCCACCACATATTCTTAGATTTCTCATCTTTCCATATTTGTTCATCATAGTGCAACCACTTCCCTTGACCTCAGGACAGAGATTCACTCTTTAAGAAAGGGACAGTATTTTATGTAACTGACCTGTGTTGTTGAACCAACATAGTACTTGACCAGCTACACTAGGGTACAATTCCAAACACCTCAGTAATCTTACTGGGTTATAGCTGCAAATAATCATTTGTTATTCATGCTTATAGCTGTAGGTTGGGAGTGACCTTCTGACCTCTCACATCCATCCCATAGGAGGAACCTTACGTCCAACATGACATCCTAGAACAGAAGGAAAGGAACAGTGGACAAAATCACAATGGCTCCACTTCTCAAGAGTGACCTGCTTTTCTTTCCACGCATTCTTTTGACCAAAGCAAGTAGTATGGTCCAGTCTGAGAGCAGGTGGTGGGAAGATTTTTTTGTCTAGAGAGAAGTAATACATGTTCTGTGTCCATGGTCTGATATGTTGGTTCCTCTACTTAGAAGGTAACAAGTAATGTACATTATGTAACCTGGTGTATTTCACAGAACACAACAGCACCCCTATAAACCACCACAAAACATGCCAAGTGTGGATAGCATGATAATAGAGACAGCAGAAGGCTGAGACACTCTATGCTAAGCAGCACATCACACATTGGCAGAAGAGAAGTACACGGACAGATTGTGGAACAGAACTGAAACAGCTCAGAGAACCAGCTTCACACGTCAATTCAGTGTGATCTGTGGGGAAACACGATGACCTCGTCTGTAAAGTCATGCAATGTTGAAAATGAAGGGAGCTGGGGTCTCCTCAGAACCCTCTAGCTTCTGATCCCATGTGCAGGCAGCAGGCAAGGGCACTTCCCACTGTTGCCTGCTGACTGCTGGCTCCTTTACCACACTTGAATGGTGGTGTGAATGAATTGCCTCTCATCTTCAGAGTAGCTCTTTCCTGATGGAGCAGCAGATTCCTCTCTGATTCAGTGCGTGCACTAGTCTTTCCTCAGCTGAGGACTTCTCCAGTTTTATTCTGTGTGCACATATTTTTGAATAATGTTTATTCTTCATTTTAGTTAATACTCGGTACTACTGTTTATTTATATATTTAGTTTTTGAGAATTCTCAGATATCCTGGGCTAGCCTGGACCTTTCCACATTGCCAAAAGTGACCTTGAAGTTTTTATCTTCCTGCCTCCACCTCCCCAGAGCTGGGACTGTAGGATGGACTGGAGTAATTTTGCTTCTTCAGTGATGTTCTTTGTATTTTAAAAGTTTTCACTTGGGTAAAATATAATTAATGCACTTTTTTTTGAATAATTCACTGTGATTATTCCTGGCTATTCGGGAACTCAGCTGGCTTCAAACTGACAGAGATCCTCCAGCCTCTGCCCTAGGAGAGCTGGGATCAAAGGAATACGCGATACCACCTAGCCAACCACTCTTATCTCTTTTCATTTTGCAGTGAATCTAAGAAATTGTTTCTTGGTCGAATGTCATGAAAATTTACTTCTGTGTTTTGTCTTCAAAGTTTCTTTTAGGTTTTGTTCCATTCTGAATAAATATTGTGTATTGTATGTGGCAAAGCCAAATTTCATTCTTTTTCATGTGGATATCCATGTGTCTCATCCACATTTTTGGAAAATATTATCCTTTGTCCACTGAACATTCTTTATGTCCTTGACTAAAATAGTTAATACATATTAGTGTTTCTGTTTGGGGCGGCAATCCTAGTCTATTAAATGCCATGTCTGGCTCAGGCAAGTATCATCCTTTTTCGGTTTGCTCTGGCTTTGTGGATGATTTCAAAGTGAAAACATTGGTTCTTATACATTGTCCTTCTTTCGAGGTAGTTTGGCCTGCTCTCAGTTACTGGTTTATGGCTATGTGGAGACACCATGACCATAGCAACTCTTATAAAGGGAAGCATGTAATTTGGGGCTTGCTTACCAAATCAGAGGTTTATCCATCATCTAGCATCATGGCAGGGGCATGGCAGAACTCATGTCACTGCAGCAGTAGCTGAGCCCTGCATCCTGACCAATGGCAGAGAGACACTGTCCATGCCATGGGCTTTTGAGAGCTCAAAAGCCACCTCCAAAGACAGGGTTCCTGCAATAGAACCACATCTCCTACTCCTTCCAAAGTGTTGCACTTTCTAGTGACTAAGCATTCAAATATATGAGTCTATGGGAGGGGAACACTAAGGTTTGAATTAGTCCATTGCAGTTTCCTTTGAACCTTAAGATCCACTTGGCAATTTCAAAGAGTAACTTCCAGGATATGATAGCAGCACATTGATTGAATCTGTGTATATGTTTGAGATGTACTAATGGCTTCTGTTACATAAAACACAGCCTTCAAACGATCATGTAAGCTCAATCACACACATATGTGTGTTTATATTTATATAGAGATATTATCTATTTGGATACATATAAAATATATTTTAATGGATAAAATGCTCTTGTTTTGTTTTACCACTTTTTTCATTGGTACCCATAATCGAGCCAGCACCCGTGTAGTGGGTGGAAAGTTGGCATCATCAAATGTCAGCGTGCGCACACAGCTATCTCTAGTAGTCTATGCAGGAACAAGTAGTTGCATGAGCATGTGGACATCCCTTCCACATCTTGAGTCTGTGGTCCCCTAGGACAGTTCCCTGTGGTGAACTGAAGAGGAGGCACAAACTTATTCCAGTTACACATGGTTTTAAATGGCATGAAGGTGGACAGCAGAACATCGTGTCCTATTTCTGGATATCCCTGAAGACAATGGTCAGGAGAAATCCTTTCAGGAGACAGAACACTGTCCGTGGAATTTGGTTGTTCCTTCGGTTTGGAAGCAGAAATGGCTTCCAGGTAAGAGACTATAATGAGGAGTGCATTGTGGTCCACGGGTTGGTTACATGGTCATGAACATCCATGGAATATATTAGTAAAATTGGATATATTGAGTATGTAAGAGTTCTGTGTGTAGCCTTCTTAGAAATGGGAAAGAATGTTAATATGTTTCCATCTCATGGGAATTCTCATCAAACTTGTCCTCAACAGAAAAGGATATGAACACTCTGGTGGTCAGAATGGCATCCTCGGCAGACACCGGATGCCCTGTCCCTGGTCACACTGTCACTGTTTCTTATGGTCATCTTCACTTCCTGTTTTAGACCCAATACTTTTGGAAGTACTCATTTTACCAAATGAGCCAATTCTCACATGGTCCATTAATGAAACATTGCTATCCGGGGACCAATTAACGAGTCCTTGCTTGTGAGAGCTGTGGATCTGCTGCCTTCACTTCCTGAAGCTCACTCTCCTCTCCTTAGGTCCGTGGGCCCTTCTGATACAGAATAAAGCCTCTAAAGTTAGACTTTTCCTTCATGCTGACCTCTGGGTTCGTCCCATGACCATCATGGAGTAGGCCCAGCTCTGAGCAGCAGGAGCATTTTGGTTAGAGCAGAGCTACAGCCATTAGCTTGAACTCACACAGTTACAGATGGGATAGATATGGCAGATTCAGCCTCATCCAAGACGCAAGTGGCCAGGCCCTGAAGTTGGTTCTACCTTTCACTAAATGGGTGACCTTTGTCAAATTGCTCATGTCTTCTGGGTCACTATTCAATATCTGTGCAATAAACATTAAGGGCCATGCTTTGGAAACTCTTCATGCTGTAACCATTTAAAACACCAGGGTGTGCCATCCCTTGGCTCTATTATGTCTGCCTACCATTTTGAGTCCTCACTCAGACAGGTATAATATCAAACCCCAACTTTTTTCCTTTTATATTTCCTCTGGGCATTTCTTTTTCTTTTGCCAGATTCCCAATATGCTTACTGGGAGGCTTTGGGCTTTTCACGTTTTCCAAGTTCTGTCTTTGTCATGTGACTGCTTTTCTGCCATGTTGTTGATGTCCATACCTAACTCACATGATGTATGTGTCGCTCCTCTTGAGCTTCTCTCTATGAATCTATCATAAAAGCTCCAAGCCAGGGTGATTGTGTCATTCTATATGTGACTCAATCAGTTCTGTCTGCTTCTCTCTGAATCTGTTTCCTTATCTATCCTGGTGAAGAATCTCTGCCTGGACTTGACTGCCCCTCAGAGCTGATGAGGATCGCCAACAGGAGTGAGGAGAGCTGGGGTCAGAGCTGTGGAACAAGGCTGAGCAAGAGCACTGGAGGGGCCAAGGTGCTTCTGATTAGTGCCGATTGCCAATTACTAAGGTGTAAATGCACCCATAATGGCCAGTGTCAAGGTTGCAACACATGCCACTGAGCAGCAGTTGAGGAACCTGTGTTTCAACCAGCAAAGGCACCACACTAAACAACTGCTAAAGCACAGACTGCGGGATAATGGAGTTGGAATTGCAGTTCAGAGCTTGTGTTGCCTTTAAAATGCTATGATTCAAACTCTAGCCTCAAGCATTGCCCTAACTCAGATGCTATACAGCTGAGCCGCATTCCTAGGCACTCTGGCTTTGTTTCAAATACAATTTATTTATCATTTCATAATTATCCTTTCCTACTAGCTGTGTTTAAGGAGTAGTTCACAGGAATTCTAACCCCTTATTAATCAATAACTCTCAGCAGGAAGACTTTATCATTCAGGCTTCTCCTTCTAAATCCTTAGGAAACCAAGACACAGAAAGAAGGCAGGGCTGGATGGAGATACGAGTTCAGGGAACACTGGTCAGACCTTCTCGCAGTGTGCTGACATCATCATTTTTATTTTCGAAACCATCCTAAGAGGGAAGAGGTTACTATTGAAATTCTACAGAAGAGGAAGCCCAGGCAAAATAGCAACGAATTCAAGAGAACACGATCCAGAGTTTGGTGTATTTGGACATAAATTCTTAATTGCATCCAAAACACCTGAGCTATTCAGAAAGTTCTCTCACTTCACTGTCATGGGGATGTCACTGCTGACTTTCATGTTGCATGTCATGGTTGTCTCTGTTTGTCTGGTGTTTTTGTGTATCAGTATTTTGCATATACGTATGTATATGTAAGTAAGTATGCATGCATGCATGTATCACATGTGTGGCTGATTCCTGGGGAGGTTAGAAGAAGGTGCTAGATCCTCCAGAACTGGAGACATAGATGGTTGTGAGCTGCCCTGGTAGGTTCTGGGAACCAAACTTAGCAGGAAATCCTCTTTTGCTCCCAGCCACCATCCAGCTCCCATCATTGTTATCTCTTCTTTAGCCCCAGAGTGACTGGGTATCCTTCTCAGATATTCCACAGTAGAGCAGGGAGGACTGCGATTGCCAAAGGTCGTTGAGGAAGGAAGAGGAGTGTGACTCTCATGTTCTCTCAATGAGTGCCAGGGCTCTGGATTTGGGCAGTAAATGAGGAGTCAGAATGAGAACTTACATCCTTGACCTGTCTATTGGGTGACCGGCTCCCTGCTCCTCTTCTCTGAGCTGCTCTTATTCCTCTATTAGCCTAGAAAAGGGAACAGGTCATCACTCCTCCTCCTGTGGGTTGTTTCTTCCTGCTCTGCCCCCAAGGGTTTCCCAGGGTTGCTCTTGTTGACAGCATCCAGAGATCATCTTAGCATCCCTACTGGGAATAGAAATGTCCCTTTTCCCAGCTCTCCTGGGGAGTCTCAGAGAGGAAGCAGGGTCATAAAACCTCAGTATCTGGCCCCACTGGGAAGAGAAGATGTCTGAGCTTGCCTTTGTTAAGCAGGATTTTTTAGTCACCATCTTCAGGAGCTGGAGCTGGTGTACTTTCAGAGGAAGTGAGAGATTCAGTCGCTCAAACTCTACAGCAGCTTGGAAATTTTCTGGAGACTGAGCTTCCTAGAATCCCATCAGTCTGGACTCGGTAGCTTTACTAGACTTCCTCGTCATAGCCACTCAGTGAGACATTCCCTGGATTTACATTTGGTGAGATGGTCACTGGTCTTTGGCTTTGGGTGGGGTTTAGGCATCTGTGGGTCTAGAGATAATAATTAGTCAAGCATCCATCTCCAGGTCCTCTGTGCATACATCTCAAACTCTCCAGACCTCTCCCATCATTGCCTGATCTTCTTTATTCTTTTATCAATGTTATGTCCTTCCTTCCTTCTTCCTTCCTCCCTTTATTAATTCAGTAAATATTTACAAAGAAATTTTCTGTTCCCAATCATGTTGACACATAAAGAATATGGAGTCCTGAGCTAAAAGATCCTAAGTGAAGCAGAAAGCCATGACATAAAAAATATACCAAAAGTCCTCTTTCTTTAGATTCAGCACATCCCAGGGTCTCCCAAATTCAGACATGAGGGGGAATCTCCTTAGGAGAGCTGATCTGTGACGAGCCATCCAGCTCTGTCCTAGGAGAGCTCTGACCTGTGCTGAGTCTCCATAAGCTCAGCTAAATGGACAATGTGAAGACTCTGCCTTCTTCACCGCCCACTTCTCCTGGTCTGAGCTTGCAATCTGAAACAAATCGGCTGCTCCAGACCTTAAGTTTTCACCCGTAACCCAAGGTAAATATACTCCCTCAGCCAACTTTTATGAGATGTTAAACTAAAGTTAGTGGAACATTGGCTGGAGTACACAAATTATTCGAAATAAATATTAGTTGTGTTGTTATTAGAAAGGCTAGGAAATCACACATACAGGTATACTCCATCAGAGGTAGTTCTTCCTTACTTATTTGAGGATTCGTTTAACAGCAGAGGAAAAAAGGTTTGTCCAGGTTATTTGTTGTCAAAATTGATTATCAGACCCCTCTAGGAGTCTTCAGATCATAACAGACCAATAAACAAGGAATTCAGGATGTATCTTACCTAGGTGAGGGGTGGGAGGTGGTTACAACAGAGAAATGCTTTCTTAGCTAAGCTGAGCCCTGCAGGTCCACAGTGTGGACAAGACAGTGAACGTGGTACCCCCCTCCCCCCTTCACAATGATGATGAGAAACTAGGCAATTGCCTAATATATGAGAGAGTCAGAGGCATGCAGAATACAGTACAGGGAGAGCTTTCATGGAGGCTGGTAAATGAAGAGAGAGGAGATGCAGGAGACAGCTGTGTGCTGAGACTTAGTCTCCGTAGAGCAAGCAGGTTAGGAATGACCTGTGCACCCACCTCCAATGGCAGGCATGGGAGATCATAAAAGGCTTTTGGCATCCAGATAGGAGCAATGTGAAAACTTTGAAAGACCACTGCATGAAACACGAAGAGCATGCCGAGGAAGACAAACACCCAGCACTGAGAAAGGGAAGTAGACACAAAGTTCTTCCCTAAACAAGAACTGATTTGCAACTGATACTTATTGGGAAAGAGACGATCTGTTTTCTTCAATAGTGGGGCTGTGCACATCAGTTTCTCTATTCCTGGCCACATGTTCAGGAGCAGTTAGCTAACAGGAGACTGGCTCCATGGTTTTAGTTTGGGTTTGGTATTTTTGTTTGTGTTGTTGAATTTTCTTTTTAAAAGTTTTTTTTTTGTTTTATTTTTGTAGTGTGTTTTATCTTGAAAGAAAATATGGGAGGATAAAGAACATGAACTTGGGTGGAGATGGTCTGGGAGAAGTTGGTGGCAAGGAGAGATATGAGAAAAGTATATTGTATGAAAAAATAAAAAGTAAACGAAGGATTGTATTGAGGAGAAAAATGTAGAGTCAAAGGGTACGCGGAGATGCTGATGCAGAAATGGCAGGAGGAATGATGGGCTCCTTGTCTGGGTGGAAAGGAAGGGCAGCTGTGAAGGTTATGCGCAGTGACTGGTCAGGAGTGGGATGGAGACAGGGAAAGAGAAGACTGAGGATGTCTAGAAGTCTGATATTTCTACTGCCATGGAAAACAATTGCTGCCTTAACCATTATATTGCTGTTTAGCATGAGTTGGGCCCTAGTTCAGACTACAGTGAGCAGTGTTTGTATATTTCCTTAGCATGAATTTACTTGAGCATGAATTTGTATGTGCCCACACGTTTACATATTGTTCCAGAAATATTGTTGATATTTGTATTGCTAAGCAATGCGTCAATGTGTTCAACTTTACGACACAGCTGAGCACACACTAAAGGGATAAATTTAATTTATTCTCCCATTGGATTCAGTTACTGTTGTCAGTACTAGATATTGTTATTATTGTCATGTTGGTGGGGTGTGAAAGGGGGTGGGCGTTGGTGCTGTGCTGTTCTTCTGTAGTTTCTAGATGTAATGGTGCTGAGAACCTCAGCTTCCTCAGTGCTCACTGGACAGCTGCCTGTGAAATGCCCTTGAGATGTGGTTCACTGTTCTATGGGAGCCTCTGCTGTTATGTCTGTGCTTTTCTAACTCTCTAAAAGTATTTTGAGTACTTTTTTCGCTTATTCTAGATTAACATTAATTTTTCCCTCCAAGGAACACGCTCTTTTAAAGAAATCTGATCTTTGCATTCTCTATTTGATAAAGATATTGATCAGGTCGGATACGAAAAGATCGATTGCTTTAGATTTACCACTTTACCTTATAGCACACCTGGAAATGGTTGTGTGCAGAGGGAGACAGGAGTAAAAAAAAATGAAGAGATAACTCTTTCCTCACATATTTACACGATCCATCAACATTCCCTGGGAAGACTATAGTGTCTCCAGTGCACTGCACACATGACCTTCTGTCATTACTCATAGGGCTACATGTGTGAGGACCTGTGTCTGACTGATGTTTGTTCTGTCATCTTCATCTAGGTTTTTATTCTCTTTTTCTGCATGTCTGTGGTGTGTGTGTGTGAGTGTGTGTGTGTGTGTGTGATCATAGACTGACAGGATCCTTCCTCAATTGCTCTCACCTTATTCATTGAGGCGGGGTCTCTCAGTTGAACCCATTGCCCATCATTTCATCTATTTTAGGGATCCTGTCTCTGCCTTTCCGGAGCTAAAATGAGTATGTGATATTGCACACGACCTGTTATGTGTTTGTGCTGTTTACAGGAGTTCTGGGAGATGCTTCATATAGTCATCATAATTCTGAGACATGAGTGTCACTAGCCTAATTTTATAGATGAAGAGACGGAGGCATTGGGAGACTCAGTAACTTGAGAAGAGTGGACAGGAATTGAACAGTGTGCTCAGAATCCACAACACAGTCTTTCTTTTTTTATTAAAGAATATTATTATTTTATTTTCTATAGATAGGCTTTTGCCTACATGCATGTCTGTGCACCATGTGTGTGTGTTGTCTGTGGAGGAGAGATGAGGGGGTCAGGTCCTCTGGAATTGGAGTCACAAAGAGCTCTGAACTGTCTGGTTCCCTGGAACAGCAGTCAGTGCTCCTAACCTTTTAGCCATCTCACAAGCATGAGACTAACATGAGATCTCACCTTGCTGCCTCTATAGCTGGCATGTGTCAGGTGACACATAGATGAATATGATTCTCTTACAGGCTCCATCATGTGGATGATTCCAGGGCAGAACCAAAGCTGGGTTTCTGAGTTTATCCTGCTTGGCTTCTCCAGTGACCCCACGACCAACAGCATCCTCTTCATTGTGTTCCTTCTCATCTACCTGAGCTCAGTCATGGGCAATGGACTCATCATCCTGCTGATCTGCCTGGACTCACATCTGCACACTCCCATGTACTTCTTCCTCTGTATACTCGCCATGTTGGATATGAGCTATGTCACTACCACCATGCCCCAGATGTTGGTACATCTTCTTGCTAAATCTCAGACCATCTCCTTCGTTCGCTGCTGGATACAGATGTTTGTGTTTGGTTCCCTGGCTACTACTGAATGCAGCTTGTTTGTTGCCATGGCTTATGACAGATATGTGGCCATTTGTCACCCACTCCGCTATACTGTAATACTCAACGTGGGCGTGTGCATATGGTTGGCAGTTGTGTCTTGTGTCTGTGGTTTCCTCTCTGCTTTGTTACATACTTTCTTCACCATGAGTCTGCCATATTGTGGACCCAACAAAGTCAACCATTACTTCTGTGAAGGCCCTGCAGTGCGTAACCTGGCTTGCATGGATACTCACATCATTGAGATGGTGGACCAGATCTTGATTGTTCTAATGGGTCTTGCTCCAATTTCCCTCATTGTGGCCTCCTATGTTTATATTGCCATGGCTATTCTCAAGATCAAGTCCACCCAAGCCCGTTGCAAGGCTTTCTCTACCTGTGCCTCCCACCTGACTGTGGTCTCATTCTTCTATGGTCCAGGCACTTACATCTACATGAGGCCCAACTCCAGCTACTCTCCGGAGCGAGACAAGCAGGTTTCACTCTTTTACAATGCTTTCACAGCCTTGCTTAACCCAGTGGTCTACAGTCTGAGAAACAAGGACATCAAGAGGGCGTTTCTCAAGGTGATAGGGCATAGTAAGGTGGACTGCTGAACTAGGATTTAGGTGAACCTGGAGTGGATCAATCACTATTTCATAAATGGCTGTGTCTTTATTGTATTAACTGACCAGTGCATTTGAACCAACACTGTACTTGGTAATTGGGACAAACCTCTGTGAAACCAAGGTGGCTGTCTCTATTGATAAGCTACGCTAAGGTACATTTCCAAAGACCTCAGGAATATTACTGGGTCATAGATGCAAAGATTCTTCTCTTGCTCACGTTTATAGGTGTAGGTTGTGAATGTCCTTCTTTCCTCTCATTCCCATCTTGAAGAAGGAACTTTATATCCAACATGCCATCCTAGAACAGAAGGGAAGGAACAGTGGACAAACTCACAATGACTCAGCTTCTCAAGAGTGACCTTTTTCTTTTACCACACATGTTTTGGCTAAAGCAATCAGCATAGTGTTGTGGACTATTATTTTAACTGGGTAAAGATGTACTGCATTTGTTTACACTACAAAATAATCTTTTAACCGTGTAAAGGTGCATTACATTCATTTATGCTGCATTTGGTTAAGATGTGAGTTTGCACTGCATTTGTTTAATTATATAAAGATGTCTTGCATTTGTTTCACCTTGCCTGCCTAAAGCACTTGATTGGTATAATAAAAAGCTGAACGACCAATAGCTAGGTAGTAGAGGGATTAAAAAGCTGGCAGGCAGAAAGAATAAATGGGAGGAGAAATCTAGAAATGAGAGAGATGAGAGAAGAGAATTATAAGAAAGAGGGGGATATACCCGGGGCCAGAAGCCAGGCGTCTGCCAGCCAGCCAGCCAGCCAGCCAGCCAGATGGTAGAAGCAGTAAAAGCAAGATATGCAGAAGGAAAGAAAAGCAAAATTCTCTGAGGTAAAAATTAGATAAAGATAAGTTAGTTTAAGTTAAAAGAGCTAGCCTGAAATGAGCCTAAGGCTAGGATGAGCATTCAAAACTAATAATAATTCTCCATGTAATGATTCAGGAGCTAGTTGGTGACTCAAAAGAAAAAGCCTGGTAAATTTGGAGCTTCAGTGTGGAGCCTAATTAGAAATTAGGGCCTGATATAGCTGAAAAAGAGAAAACAGAAGGCCAGTATGCTAAATAGAAACAGCAAGCTAAGTAAAAACAGTTGCCTCAGAGGTTGAATGAAGTTCCAGTCAAATACACCTCCAGTCTGGGCCTGCTGGGCTCTCACAGACCAGAGAAGAGGCAGAGCCAGCCATCACAGCCCCAGCAGAGGGTCCTGAAGTAGTTTAGCAGATTAAGGTTTTACTTATCGAAGTAAAGCAAGTTTAGATGGAACAAAAGCCTCTAAACATGTTACAGTGTGTTTAAAAATGTATGTAGGTTTAAGAAAGGAAAGAAAAAGATATAGCTAGTAATAGAAAAATAGGTTAAAATATTTTAATAGAAAAAGTATATTTAATAGAAAAATAGTTGTTTAAAATTCTTTAAAAGAAAAGTAAATTAATATTAAAGTAATAAGACACATAAAGATGAAAAATATACAGGGAGTGTGGAACCTCCACGGTGTTGTGTTGACTTTGAAGGTTTTGAATGTTGATGAGCAAATGAAGGCTGCTGAGAGACATGGGATTGTAAGAGGGACTACCGAATCAGACTAGCTTAGATACTTTAGCAATGCCATAACATTAAAATGGAAGTCGAAAATGCACTGCATTGGGAAAGGGGTTGTGTTTGCTTCTACAGGAAATGAAAGGCTGTGGATTCCTTCTAGGTTAATAATGGTCAGGTTTGGACGGGAAAATGCCCTTAAAAATCCTGGCTACAGACACAAGGAAATAAACCTAGAGAATCTACAGGACAGGTAACATACATTTTACCTGTTCAAACATAAAACAAAAAATCATATTTGGCTGTCGTGTGTACATTGTACAGTCCACACCTGTATTGATGCAGATATGTATGTTGTCTGCGAAAACTTGTATGTTTCCAGAGCAAGGGGACCAGACACCAACAAAAATGGGTGGTCCAGGTGAGCCAGCTTCTCAGAGAGCCTCTGTTGCAGTTCCCTCACAGTTCTGCATCCAGAACAGCTTCAAGGCTGCTGGCTGAGATGGTCCAGTCTCATGGACTAGTCTAGTCAGGACTGCGGATAAGCCTTATGTTTTCCCATTGCACAGAGACCGGACAACAATTTTTATAGCTAGTTTTCCCAGGACTTGACCATTAATACCATTTATCTCAGGTTCCCTAAAGATACCATTGTCCACAGACAACAGAAAGCAGTTCTGAGAAGACAATACCCACATACCTAAGAGGTGAGATGGGTGGCTTTGATTATTTGGTGAATTGGAGATGTTTATTATCATTTTGAGGGGTCTATAGGAATATAGGATAAAAAGACAACTATTAACCAAAAATATCTTACATTGGTATGGATTTGGGTATATTGATACAATTTTAAAGTTACTTTTGTTATACTGTATAAATGATTCTACTTGTTTGTAGTATTGTACCTATGCAGCCCACTTAAAAATGCAGCATATGCCAAAGAAATGCAGGTTAGTGTTTAGCCATCTATAATAATCAAACTTGTAGTTATGTTAGGTATATTTTCCATATCAAACAGTGATTTATTTTAGTTAGATAGATGATCTTCAAACACTTCAACAACCTAGAGAATATGGCACTTAAAATGCTTTGTTAATATAGGGCTTTTCATGAAAGTGAGAAACATCTGCTCCTGGCAGCAACAAGGAAAGGGTATAAAGAATTAAGTGGATAGGATGACATTCTCTGCAGACACCTCTGTGCCCTTTCCCTGGCCATCCTCTCACTGCTTGTCATGATCATCTTTACTTCTACTCTAGACAGAAAGCCAAAAAAAAACCACTTAAAATACTCATTTAATCAAATGAGCCAATTCTCACATGGTCCGTTAATGAGGCGTTGTCAGCTGGATTCAACTAAGAAGTTTCTGATTGTGAGAGCTGTCAATCTTCTGTCTTCTCTTCTTGAAGCTCTGTGGGTTCTTCTGGTGCAGAATGAGATCTCTAGACTTTGACTTTTCCTTCATGCTGACCTTTGGGCTGGTCTTATGCCCAGCTCTGAGCAGCAGGAACATTTTTGGTTAGAGCAGAGGTACAGCCATTAGCTTGAACTCACAGAATTAAGCATGAAATAGAGATGGCAGATTCAGCCTCATCCAAGAGGCCCTGGAGTTGGTTCTACCTTTCACTAGATGGGTGCCGGTTGTCAAATTGCTCATGTCTTCCTGGTCACTGTTCAGTATCTGTGCAATGGGTCTTTAGGACCATGCTTGGGAACCTGTTTGTGCTGCAGGCATCTACAACATCAGGGTGTACTGTCCTTTGGGGTCAACAATGAGGCTCTGTTATGTCTGCTTACCACTTTTTGAGACCTCAGTCAGAAAGGTGTAAGATCTACCCTCGACTTTTTTATTTTATTTTATTTTTCCTCTGGTCTGTCTTTTCTTTTACTTAATCCTAAATATGAGACTTTGAACTTTTCACCTTTTCTGAGGTCTGTCCTCATCATGCTTTTCTGTCATGTTGGTGAAATTTGTGCCTAATTCAAGTGGTGAGTGTGTGTGTGTGTTACTCCCTTTTGAGACCCTCCCTATGAATCTAAAATAAAATCCCCATGACACATGGCAGAGCCAGGTTGGCTGTGTCATTCTTCTTGTGACACTCAATGGGTTCTGTCTACTTTCTGTGAGCCGGTGTCCTTCACTCTCTGGGTGGACAGAAATCTCAGCCTGGAATAGACAGCCTCTTCAGAGCTGGTGAGAATCAACAA
The DNA here is from genome assembly GCF_037038515.1 of Microtus pennsylvanicus. Classification (NCBI taxonomy): domain Eukaryota; kingdom Metazoa; phylum Chordata; class Mammalia; order Rodentia; family Cricetidae; genus Microtus; species Microtus pennsylvanicus. The sequence continues at coordinate 52,365,730 of NC_134591.1, read as the reverse complement.
CAGGAGTGAGAGTAATTGGAGTCAGAGATATTGGACAATGCTTGACAACAGCAACGTAGAGGCCAGGATTGAGTTCCATATGCTTCTGATTAGAGCTCGTTGCCAATTACTAAGGTACAAATGTACCCGTGATAGCCAATGTCATGGTTGCAACACATGCCACTGAACAGCAGTTGAGATACATGTCATTATACAGTGTTTCAACCAGCAAATGCACCACACTAAACACCTGCTAGGGCACAGAGCACAGAAAAATGGAATTGCACATCAGGGTGTATAGAATTCAGAGCTTATGTTGCTTTTACTTTTTTAAAATTGATTTTTATTGAGCTCTACATTTGTCTCTGCTGTTCTCCCTGACCTTTACTTTTTTAAATCTATGATTCAAACTCTAGCCTCGAGCATTGTATTTACTCAGGTGCTATCCAGCTCACCCACATCCCTACATACTCTGTCGTTGTTTCCAATACAATTATTTAATTGTCATTTCATAATTAACTTTTACCATTGGCTGTGTTTAAGGAGCAGCTTGCAGGAATTCTAACCCCTTATCAATCATCACTCTCAGCAGGAAGACTTTATCGTCAAGTCTTCTCCTTCTGAATCCTTAGGAAACCAAGACACAGACAGAAGGCAAGGGTGGATATTCTCAGTCATGGAACACTGGCCAGGACTTGTGGCAGTGTGCTAACACTGTCAGATTCATTTTCTGGCCATCCCAGAAGGGAAGAGATTACTACTAGATTTTATAGAAAAGGCAACTGAGGCAGAATAATATCAAGTTCAACAGAACATGCTCCAGAGCTTGATATATTTGGATCCAAATTCTTATTTGCACCCAAGAGACTTGAGCCCCTCAGACAGTTCTCATACACTGGCATGGGTTGTCTCTACTGATTTCTGTGTTGCCATGTTATGCTTGACTATATTTGTTTGTTTATGTGTATCAGAATTTTGCATTGTGAGCCACCTTGTGGGTGCTGAGAATTGAATCTCAGTCCTCAGGAAGAGCAGTCAGTGCTTTTACTGCTGAGTCATCTCTCCAGCCCCCACCAAAAGCTTTTTGTAGCATTTATTTCATCTTTTAAATGACTTCAAGGTCTGTGATATTCGTCCATTTTTCATTCTTGATGTTGGCAAGTTTAATTTATTTTTTTCTTTGGTATTTGTTGACTATTTTAAAAACACTTAAATATTTTACATCATGAAAAATTGCTTATAATTTTGAATTACAGCTCATAAAAGTGAATATGAAATGATATCTATATATAAAATATATGATTTTACAACACATGAACATGGGTATAAAAAAGACACAGGCTACATGCTAGAGCTAGAAGTAACTAAAGAGGCTAGCCAGCTGTAATAGTATGTGTTTGTGATGCCAAACTTGGGAGCCTGAGGTGGGAGTATCCTGAAATTAAAGACAGTCTGGGATACATAGTCAGACTCTTATCTCAAGAAATAAGCAAAAACTTAGGATGCCCCAGGCCTGTGGATATAACTTTGAATTTTACAGGAATCATTAGGCTGAGACTTGATTTCCTTTCGACTACATTAATAAACCACATTCCACACTTCTTAAACAAAACAAGGTAGCAAAATACCTCATTAACTTTTCTTACCTCAAGGACAGAAAACTTAATTATAGTATTTTTTAAGAATGTAGAACCAAGTCTGAGACCCTGACACACAGACTTTGTAGTGAGGTGGTAAAATAAATGCACGCCTTAGTAATGATAATGATGGTAGGATAGAGATGGCCATTTTTTATTCTCTTTGTGAACACCCATTTGTCTCAAGACCAAGTTTGAAAACGCCATCTTTTCTTCACTGAATGATCTGTATGTCCCTGACTGAAATGCATTGACTTGTACCTGAGCTGTCAGTTCTAGTCTAACTTCCATATTAGTCTTCATAGCCACTACCATAACTTCCTGGTTTCTATAGCTCTGTGGTAGGTTTGAACTTGGCAGGCAGAAATCATCCTACTCTTTTCTTCTTTTCAAGAATATTTGATATCTTCTGAGTCCCTTGCACTTTTTGTTGAACTTTTGGATCTGCTTGGCAACTTCAGTAAAGAGGGAACTAGGACTACGATAGAGGCACATCAAATTAGTTTAGGATATGAGGGCATCTTAACAAACAAAAGTCTTCTGATTTAGGAACCACAAGCCTCCAAACTACTATGTGTCCTCAATGCCCACAGTGACCTAGGTGTTATCTGATGTACTGGGTCACAGAGTGCATGCATAGGAGACATGCACCATCAAATATCAGTGTGCACCCCAATATAACTCTAGTAATCCATGAAAGAACAAGTAGATTAAAAGAGGAAGTGGCCCAAATAGTCTACTCCATATACATTCCTTCCACAACCCGAGTCTGTGGTCCCCATAGACAGTTTCCTATTCTGTATGTAGGAAGAGGAGCAAACTCATGATGTTTACATATGGCATTGAGTGGCATGCCTGATCCACTTGAAAGTGGACAATGGAGCACAGTGTCCTGTTTCTGGGGTGTCCCTAAAGACAGTGGTGAGGAGAAATCCTTTCATGGCACAGAACACTGTAAATGACATTTGTTGTTCCTTTGGTTTAGAAAGAGAAATGTCTTCCAGGAAAGAGTCTATATTGATGAGTGCACTGTGGCCCATGGGTTTGTAAATTGGTCATGAACATCCATGGAATATAATTTTTAAATTGGATAGAATGAGTATGGTATGGAGAGATTTGTGTGTATCCTTCTTAGAAATGGGAGAGAATGTTATGATGTCTCTGTTTCATGTGAATCACCATCAAACGTGTCCTCAACAGGAAAGGATATGAAGAATTAATTGAATGGGCTAACATTCTCTGTCAGCCTCTTCCTGTGCCATATCCTCTCACTGCTGTCATGGTGATTGTCACTTCCATCTCTAGATACAAACCTGAAAACCTTTTGTGGTACTCATCTCACCAAATGAACTAATTCTCACATGGTCCATTAGTGAGACATTGTCATCTGGGGGCCAATTAAGGCGTCCCTGTTGTGAAAGCTGTGGATCTGTTGTCTTCTCTTCTTGAAACTCACATTCTTCTCCTTGGGTGTGTGGGTCCACCTGGTGCAGAAGGAAACCTCTAGAGCTTAACTTTTCCTTCATGTTGACCTCTGGAGTGACCCCATGACCTTTGAGGAACTGGCCGAGCTCTGAGCAACAGGAACATTTTTGGTTAGAGCAGAGGTACAGCCATTAGCTTGACCTCATACAATAAATCATGTGATAGACTTGGCAGATTCAATGTCACCCAAGAAGCAAATGACCAAGCCCTGGAGTTGGTTCTACCATGCAAACTAGCTGGTTGACCTCTGCCAAATCACTCATATTTTCTGCTTCACTCTTCATTTACATGTGCAATGGACAATTAGGACCATGCTTGACAATCTCTTGTTGCTAGAGTCATTTTAAAAAGCAGGAAGTGAAGGTCCTTGGGGCAATAATAAAGCTCTGTTATATGCCTACCTTTTTGAGTCCTCAAACAGAAAGATGTAACAATCCTCTACATTGGTTTATATTTCTCTCTCCTCTGTCTTTTGTCAAATTCCAAATACCCTTTCTGTGGAACATTGGGTTAATTCACTTCTTCCAAGTTCTGTCCCTACCAGGTAACTGTTTTTCTGCCATGTTGCTGACATACATGCCTAACTCAAATGGCATGGGGGTGTGGGGTGGGGAGGGATGGGCGTGTCTTCTCCTGTCGTTTTCCCTATGAATCCATAATAAAATCTCCATGACTAAGAACAACAGAGCCAAAGTGACTCTATCACTCAATCAGTTTTGTCTGCTTCTCTGAATCTGTTTCCTTATCTATCCTGGTGGAGAAGAATCTCTGCCTGGACTCAACTGCCCCACAGAACTGATGAGGATCAACAACAGGAGTGAGGAGAGTCAGAGTCAGAGCTGTGGATCAAGGCTTAGCAACAGCACTGGAGGGGCTAAGGTGCTGCTGATTAGTGCTGATTGCCAATTACTTAGGTGTAAATACACCCATGATGGCCAATGTCATGGTTGCAATACATGCCACTGAACAGCCTTTGAGTTTACAGGTCGTTATACAGTGTTTCAACCAGCAAATGCACTGCACTAAACAACTGCTAGAAAACAGAGCCCAGGAAAATGGAGTTGCTCCTCAGGATGTGCAGAATTCAGAGCTTGTGTTGCATTTATGGTGTGGGAGGTCCTTCTGTCTGTTTGTCGCTTTTCTTGGTTAATGAATAAAGAAACTGCCTTGGCCTGTTGATAGGTTAGAACTAAGGAAGGCAGGAAAGATGGACTGAATGCTTGGAGAAAGAAGGGTGGAATCAGACAGATGCCATGGATCTGCCACTGGAGATGGATGTGCTGAAACATTGCTGGTAGGCCACAGCCATGTGGCGATACACAGATTAATAGGATGGGTTAAATTAAGATGCTAAGAGTTAGCCAATAAGAAGCTAGAGCTAATGGGTCAAGCAGTGATTTAATTAATACAGTTTCTGTGTAGTTATGTCGGGGCTAAGCTAGCCGGACAGCTGGGAACTGGGCAGCCGGACAAACAAGCAACCTCTCCTCCTACACATTTACATTTTTCATGCTATGATTCAACTCTAGCTCCAATCATTCTACTTACTCAGGTACTATAGTGCTGAGTTACATTCCTAGACATTCTGGCTTGTTTCTAATACAATAATGGTCATTTTATAATTAACTTTTGCTATTGACTTGTTTAAGAAGCAGCTAACATGAATTTTAACCCCTTATCAATCAATCACTTTCAGTAAGAAGAGTTTATAGTCCATCCTTCTCATTTTTAATCCTTAGGAAACCAAGGCACAGACAGAAGGCAGGAATGGATATGAGAGTGTAGTAATAAGGGCGCAGGGCTGCGTCCGAAAACACCCCAGCCGCCTGCCCTGCCCGGCTAGCTTTACCCGAAATAATTACACAGACACTGTATTCATTTAAACACTGCTTTGGCCCATTCCTATCTAGCCTCTTCTAGGCTAATTCTCACACCTGGACTAGCCCATTTCTTATCATCTGTGTAGCACCGGTCTTACCGGGAAGATTCTAGCCTAAGTCCATCCTGGGTCGGAGCTTCAGAGCGTGCGTCTTCCCTGGAGCAGGTAGCATGGCGTCTCTCTCTGTAGCGTCTGCTCCGGAGAGGAGAGCTGTCGAGTCTGACCTCACTTCCTCTTCCTCCCGGCATTCTGTTCTGTTTACTCCTCCCACCTATCTCCTAACCAATGAGAGCCAAGCAGCTTCTTTTATTTTAACCAAGGACCTTCCTCCATCATGAGAGGTCATGAAATACTGGTCAGAACATGTAAGAGAAGACGGACATCATCACATTTTATTTCTGTAGACAGCCAAGAAAGAGGTTACTATTGTAATTCTACAGAAGAGGCAACCAAGGCAGAAGAAGATCAAGTTCAAGAGAACATGCTCCAGAGCTTGATATATTTGGATTCAAATGCTTATTTACATCCAAGAGACACAAGCTCCTCAGAGAGTTTTATCACATCACTATCATGGGGATGCCACTTCTGACTTTCATGTTACTATTTTATGGTTGACTATTTTTGTTTATTTGCTTATGTTTCAATATGAGTGTCCATAAATATGTACACTCATATGTATGTGTGCACAGTATGTGTATGCCTGGTCCCTGGAAGGTCAGAAGAGGGTACTAGATCCTCTAGAACTGGACATAAAGATGGTTGTGAGCTTACATGTATGCTCTAGGAAGCAAAATTAGTGTTCTGTAAGAGCAGTAAATCCTCTTTTTCTCATAAGCATCCTCCAGCTCTCATTATTGTTATATCTTCATTACCACCAGAGGTTCTGGCTAACTTGCTCAGATATTACATGGCAGAGAAGGGAGGACTATGATTTCCCCAATGTAGTTGAGGAAGGAGGAGGAATGTGACTCAAACATGGTCTCAATGAGTGTCAGGGTTCAGGATTTGGGCAGTGAATGAGGAGTCAGAATGAGAACTTATGTCCTTGACCTGTGTATCAGGTGACACGGTCAAACCTTCTCTCCTTTGAACAGCTATTATTGCCCAATTGCTCTAGAATAGGGAACAGGTAGGTCTCCACTCCTGCTGTGGGTTGTCTCCTCCTGCTCTTCTCCCAAAGGTCTCCCTGTAATGCTCTTGTTGACAGCTCCAGGGAGCATCCCTACTGGGAACAGAAATGGCCCTTTCCCAGCTCTCCTGAGGAATGTCAGAGAAGAGGCAGGTTTATAAAATCCTCAGGATCCGGTCCCACTGGGTAGAGGAGCAGATGTCTGAGCTTGCCTTTGTTAAGTGGGATTTAATAGGTTGCTGTCTTCAGGAGCCGAGGCTGCCCTACTTGCAGAGAAAATGAAGATTCAGTTGCTCAAATATTACAGCAGCTTGGAATTTTTCTGGAGATTGAGATGCCTAGATTCCCATCTCTCTGAACTCAATTGCTTTAGGACACTGAGAAGATAAAGAAATAGTCACTTGGAAATACATTCCTTATCTTTACAAGTGGTAAGATACTGGTATTTGAGGTATTTGATTGTGCATGGGGCTAAGGCATCTTTGGTACTAGAGATGAGAAGTAGACAAGCCATCCTTATCCAGGTCCTCTGTGCATACATCTCAAATTCCCCAAACCTCTTTCCTCATTGCCTGTTCTTATTCCCTCTTGTTTTCAACCTTGTGTTTTTGCTTCCATCTATTTATTAATTTAATAAATCTTCACAGGCAGTTTTTTGCTTCCAATCATGTTGACACATAAAGATATGGAGTCCTAAGTCAAACAATTCCAAGTGAAGCAGAAAAATATATCCCTGAGAGAGCAGTTATGGCCAATGTCTTTGAAGAAGTCTTCCCAAACACAGTCACGGCTTCATAGTGTTTGTTGGAGAGAAACCATAATTTTTTTGCTTTATTTTGTTTATCTTGGTTAGTCCTCTGTAGCCTAGCTTGGCTTAATCTTGAGGAGGGCTCTGTCCCATTCTAAATCTCAATAAGCGCAACTTGATGGACAATGGACTTTGCCTTCTTCACCTCCCCTCCTCAGAGCCTATGAGCCAGGAGCAGAGAAGGCGACTGAGAGGCAGGCTCTGATGTCTCACCCCCTAAACTTACTTCCCCCGTTCTGAACTTGTAATCTGAAACACACTGCCTATTCCATGCCTTAGGTTTTCACATATAACATACAAGTAAAATAGCTTCCTTCAGTAAACTGTTGTGATGTTAAATTAAAGTTAGTGAGATTTTAGCTGGAATACATTAAATTATCTAAAATAAATGTTAGTTGATTTTGTTATTAGAAAGTTCAGGAAATCATGTATACAGCCTTACTCAATCAGAGATTTTTTCCCTGAGTGGTGTGGTGTTTCAGTTAACAAGAGAGAAATAAAGGGTTTGTCCAAGTGTTTGGGTGGGGGTGGGTCAAAATTGTTATCAGGACCTCCCATGTTCTTCAGATTGCAATCACCCAGTGAACAAGAAATGCAAGTTATATCTTATGTGTGTTAAAGTAATAGGTTGTAGCACAACAGGGAAGGCCTCCTGGCCTATCTGAGTCCTGAAGTGGCCACCATTTGTGCAACACTGTGGAGGGGGTGGTTCCCCTCCATGATTAAAAGCTAGGGACTTCTCAGTGTATGAGGGCGGCAGAGGCATGCAGAATACTGGGAGGGCTTAAATGAGAATATGTGTGTTTAGAGAGGCGATGGAAGAGACAGTTGTGTGCTGAGGCTAGTCTCCATGGGGCAGGGGTTTAGTAATTATCATCCAACTCAAATGACAGGCATGGGCGATCATAAAAGGCTTTCAGCAGGGGCCAGGTAGGAAGAGTGTAAAAACTTTGAAAAAACCACTGCAGCAGTCACATGGTGAGCAAGCTGAGGAAGACAAACACCGAGTATGAGAAAGGGAATTGGACATAAAGTTCTACCCCTAAACAAGAACTTATTTGTGAAATAAACCAGTTTCCTTCAATAAGCAGTCACTGGGACTATAAACTATAGTCTATGACTAGATACATGCTCAGAAGTAGTTGGCAAACAAGAGACTGACTCCATGGTTTTGGTTATGATTTGGTATTATTTTTTTAAATTTCTGTAGTTTTACTTCATTTTGTATTGAAAGACAATATGAGAGGAAAAAGAACATGAAGTTGGGTTGAGATGGTCTTGGAGAAGTTTGGGGAGGGCAAGGATATGATCAAAGTCTATTGTGTGAAAATATATTTTAAATATTAAAGAAAAGGAAAAGACTGTATTTCGGAGGAAAATGTAAAGGCAAGAGACACATGGAGATGATGATGCAGAAATGCCAGGAGAGATGATGGGCTCCTGACCTGGGGGGGGAAAGGAGCGTCAGGGTTATGAGCAGTAGAGTGGTCAGGAGAGGGGATGGGGACAGGGAAAGAGAAGACTGAGGATGTCTAGGAGTCTCTTTCATGTTTCTGCTCCCATCAAAGCACTTCCTGCCTTAACCATTGTCTTGATGATTAGCATGAGTGGTGCTGAAGTTCAGTCTCTTTTGAGCAGTGTTAGGAAATTTCCTTTACATGTCTTTCCTTGAGCATGTGTTTGTAGGAACCTTTGTGTTTACATATTGTTTCAGAAATATGGTTTAAATTTGTATTGCTAGACAATGCATCAACAGTGTTGAACATTAGGGAATAAGACAGGCACACAGTAAAAAGAATCATTTTCATTCACACTCCCACTGGATCCAGTTACTCTTGTCAGCACTAGATTTTGTTATTGTAGCCAGGCTGGTAGGTGTGTGGTGATGTGAGACTGAGAAGAGGAGGTGGGCGTTGGTGCTGTGCTGTTCTTTTGTAGTTTCCAGATGTAATGATGCTGAGAACCTCAGCCTCCTCAGTCCTCACTGGATAGCTGCCTGTGAAATGCCCTTGAGATGTGGTTCACTGTTCTGTGGGAGCCTCTGCTGTTTTTTTTTTGTGCTTTTCTAACTCTCTCTATGAGTATTTTGAGTCCTCTCTGTGCTTATTCTAGTTTACCATTCTTTTGCCCTCCAAGGAAAGTGGTATTTTAAAGAAATCTTGCCTTTGCTTCTCCTAAAATGATAGATAAATAGATTTATCAGGTTTAAATCTAAAAATTTGGTTGCCTTAAATTCATCACTTAAAGCTATATTGCACATAGAATTGATTGTTTATGTATATCAGAAGGTAACTGTAAAAAAGAAAGAAATGACTTTCCTGCTCACAGATACACATGATCCATCAGCGTTCCCTAGGCCAGTGCATTGTATGCATGAACTTCTGTCCTTACTCATAGTTACATATATGGGGATGTGTCTGGCTGACATCTGTTCTCTTTTCTTCATCTACTTGTGTACCCTCTTTTGCATATGTCTGGTGCCCCCAGTGTGTGTGTGTCTGGTCAGAAACTGACGTGGAGTTCTTCTTCAGCTGCTCTCACCTCATCCCTTGAGGCAGTGTCTTTCAGTTGAATGCAGTGCCCCCCATTTCATCTTGTGTAGCTAGCCTTCTTATTCTGGGGATGCCATGATTTTGCCTTTCAGATATGGAATGAGAATCTGAGGACTGCACACAACATGTCAAGTGTTTTTTTCTGGTTCCAGTAGTTTTGTGACATGCTTTAGATATTCAACATACTCCCGAGACATTCCGTTCATCAGCCTCACTTGATAGATGAAGAGACTGAGACATTGGGAGGTTCTGTAGCTTTGGAAGATGCACAGAAACTGAACAGTGTGCTCAGAAACCACATCCCAGTTTTTCTCTTCTTAATTAATAAGTATTAGTTTTTTATTTTATGAGTATGGGGTTTTGCCTACTTACATACCTGTACCCGTGTGTGTGTCTGGCCTGTAAAGGTGAGAGGAGGGAGTCACATTGCAATCTGTGAGCAATTCATCCTCAACATAGCAGCAAGTGTACTTAAACTTTGAGTCATCTCACTAGACTATATCTCTCATTTCTGCCTGTATAGCTGTCATGTTGCAGGTGACTTATAGATGAATGTGATTCTCTTACAGGCTCCACCATGTGGATGATTGAAGGACAGAACCAAACCAGGGTTTCTGAGTTTATCCTGCTTGGCTTCTCCAGTGACTCCACAACCAACAGCATCCTCTTCACTGTGTTTTTTCTCATCTACCTGAGCTCAGTCATAGGCAATGGACTCATCATCCTGCTGATCTACCTGTACACACATCTGCACACTCCCATGTACTTCTTCCTCTGTATACTTGCCGTATTGGATATGGGTTATGTCACCACCACCATGCCCCAGATGTTGGTGCATCTTCTTGCTCACTCTCACACCATCTCCTTTGCTGGCTGCTGGCTGCAGATGTATGTGTTTGATGCCCTTGCTGCTTCAGAGAGCATGTTGTTTGTTGTCATGGCTTATGACAGATATGTGGCCATTTGCTACCCACTGCATTATACTGTCATCCTCAACTGGGGACTGTGCATACGGTTGGCAGCTGGTCCTTGTGTCTGTGGTTTTTCCTCTGCTTTGTTACATACGTTCTTCACCATGAGTCTACCATATTGTGGGCCTAACAAGGTAAACCACTACTTCTGTGAAGGCCCTTCAGTTCTTAGCCTGGCCTGCATGGATACCCACATCATTGACATAGTAGACCAGATCTTGATTGTTCTTATGTGTTTTATTCCAATTTCCCTCATTGTGGCCTCCTATGCTCACATTGCCAAGGCTATTCTCAAGATCAAATCTACCCAAGCCCGTTGCAAGGCTTTCTCTACCTGTGCCTCCCACCTGACTGTGGTCTCATTCTTCTATGGTCCAGGCACTTACATCTACATGAGACCCAACTCTAGTTACTCTCCTGAGAGAGACAAGCAGATCTCACTCTTTTACAATTCCTTCACAGCCTTGCTCAATCCCTTGGTTTACAGTCTGAGGAACAAAGACATCAAGAGGGCGTTTCTCAAGGTGATGAAGCATGGTAGGATATAATATTAAACCAGGATCCAGGAGTTGTTGGAGTATATTATCACTTTTTGATAAAGGATATGATATTTTTTGTATTTTATTTTGGTAATTTGATGTTTTATTTTGCTCTTCTGTGCATTTGACCAACATAGTACTTGGTAACTGAGACAAAACTCTGTGAAATCAATGTGACTATCTTGATTGTCAGCTATTACCAAAACTCCAGATGCACCTGACCTTTTTCCACTGTGGGATGTGGGCTCTCCCTGAACCCCCTTCTCAGGCTGTTGTCAAACTAGGTATTGCCTTGAAATCCAGTCAGACGTTTTGTTTTATGTGGCATCAATAAGCCTCAAGATCATCGTTAGATTTGGTAAGAGAGTTGTGAATTCTTAAAGGAAGGAATTAGTTAAAAGAGAAGGTTTTTTTCCCACATTAAAAAAATGAGAAAAACATTACAATGGAGAGATTTGGGTCTCTGTATGATAACATGCTTAAACAGTTTGAAAATGGAGTGATTAAATGAGATGATATCTAATTTAGCTGGGATTAATATAATGTCAATTGTAAACATTATCAGCTTTGCTATTTTTGTCTTATTACTAAATACATTGGTTAATCTGAGTGCTAATAAACAGGCCTTAGAATAACCTAATAAAATAGATCCCAGAGATACTCATATCTGAACAGAGGAATTTAATGGAGAGTCAACTTCCGTGTTGCATTGTAAGAATAGAGAGGAACAGTATAAGGTTTTCAGACAACTAAACTTAATATGTCCAGTAACCTTACAGGAGTTGTCAAATGGCAGAAGCATGTTTACAGCTCACTAGACTCCTGTGCCAATGTTAGATTTAAAGAGATTCAAGAAACCAATAGTCTCATATGGCAAGCATTCACCTTTTGTGAAGCAAATGCTAAACTCGTGGCCAGTTTGTAATAGAATTAAACCTGATGACTGGATAGAATTGGTTAAAGGTAGTTTAGAACCTGTTCCACAGTTACAATGGAGTACCTCGCTGAGAGAAGAGGCTAAGATTATTGAACAACAGCGTAAAGGTAGAGATAGGGAAATCTCCCAAGAGCAAACTCTTTGAGAAAGAAACTATACCACAATAGAGAGGCAAACTGTATATGATGATCTCACACAAAATTTATGCCAAGCAGCAGCTTTGAATGCTGGGGACAAAATTGGAGAAATAGGGAAAAAAATTGAGTCATTTACTAAAGCTATACGGGGCCCAAAGGAAGTCTTTACAGATTTCTTACAAATATTGACTTCAGCAGTAAATAGAATTGTTGTAGGAGGTCACTTGTTTGTTCCCAGCTGCTTGGCCCTGAAATAACCACACAGGAAGTGTATTAATTAAATCCCTGTTTGGCCTATGCCTATTAGCTCTAACTTCTTATTGGCTAGCCCTTACATCTTAATTTAACCCATGTCTATTAATCTGTGTATCACCACATGGCTGTGGCTTACAGGCAAGGTTCCAGCTGGCAGCTCATGTCTTTCCCCTCTGGTGGCTACATGGCATCTCTCTGTCTCCACCTTCTTTCTTCCAGCATTCAGTTTCATTTTTCCCACCCAGCTCTATTCTATTCTATTCTATTCTATCACAGGCCAGGCAGGTTCTTTATTAATTAACCACTAAAAGGAACACACATACAGAAGGACCTCCTACTCCATTTCCCCTTTTCTGTTTAAATAAAAAGGGTTTAACTTTAATATAGTAAAATTACATATAACAAACAGATATCAAGCAAGAAGTAAAGTTATAACAGATTTGTCTACTTTATCTTTTATTCTAACTAAGGAAAACTATAATTATAACTGTATATTCTTCAGCTCCATCAAAGATTCCAGAAAGATATAATATTACCTAAGCTAACAGCTAGTACATTATAAACAACTTCCAAAACTCTAGAATTGATAAAGATATCTTGCTGCCTAGACAGTCACCCAAAGCTCTTCTGTATCATTGTGGGCACCTATCTTTAGCTTACTGGCCCATAGTATCTGTCGGAATTTTCCATCAAGCAGGAAATTTCAAAGACAGTTCTGCCTATATTGGTAGTTTGTCAGTCACTTTCTTCTGTGTCCTGCCGAATGTCTGGCAGTCTCTTTCATGAAGCAGGAACACAGAAGGATTGGCAAATTGAGCAATCATTTCTCTGTGGGTCCCGCATGTCTAGCTCACTCAGTGTAACATCAAGCAGTCCAGGCAAGAGCAGTTTCTTGCCCAAATGGCTAACAAACTCCACAAGGAGCCTCTTTGATATCAATCATCCTCTTGAAGTAGATTAGTGCTGCCAGGAACATGTGTATCTCATGTCATGGAAAGTACTAAGTTCTTAAAACATTTTAAATGCCATATTATGAAGGTCTCTGAAAGATTTGAAGAATACCTATCTAACTGACATATATCTCTATACATCTAGAAAACCTAACTAACATGACTAAAAGCTTGACTATTATAGATGATCATATATTACCCTGTATTTCTTAATTATATATTACATTTTCAAATGTGCTACAGAAACACAATACCTTAATCAAGAGCAGATATATAACAGAATTGACCTAAAATTTGCATCAATAAACCAAGATTTATACCAAGGAAAATTATTCATCTCTATAGAATATCCCCCTTTAATTATCAATAAACCAAGATTCATACCAAGGAAAATTATTCATCTCTATAGAATATCCTCCTTTCATTATAAACAAACATTTATAAATAATATGTGGTATTTGGGGCATAATTCTCTTCAAACTGCTTCCTGCTTTTTGTTGGGTGATGTATTTTTGGGAGTGTACATGGTAACCTTTTGTGGGATCTTCGTCCATCAATCCACATTAGTCTAGAATTAATCCACAGGTTCTCATCTTCTGTGGAAACAAAAGAAGAATCTCTTTTCCAAAGCAACATATTTTTAAATCCAAATTCTAAAGTCAAGATACCTTTATGTTGGTTTATCTTAGCAGCCCATACAATGAAATATCTCTCTGTACTTAGCTCCTTCACAGCTAAAAAAGTGAAAGAAAACACAATAATATACCTAATCCAGACTCTGTATATTCCATCTTTACATGGCTTGTTCTTACTCTATTACTTTTTAATGTTTATTTTATTATCTTTACTGCTTTAATATATGACTTCTGTACTCTGTCTCTTTAAAGGCTTTGTTTAATCATTTTTAAAATGATTTGCTTCTTTTTTTTTTTTAATTTTTTTATTGATAAAAGGAGGATAAAGAAAAGAAAAAAAAAACAAATTTCCACCTCCTCCCACCAGCCTCCCATTTCCCTCTCCCTCCTCCCACTCTTCTCCCCCTCCTCCCACCCCTCTCCCCTTCCCCCCACTCCTCTCCCCCTCCCTTTCCAGTCCAAAGAGCTGTCAGGGTTCCCTGCCCTGTGGTACGTCCTAGGTCCTCCCCCCTCCATCCATATCTAGGAAGGTGAACATCCAGACTGGCTAGGCTCCCACCAAGCCAGCACATTGCATAGGATCAAAACCGCGTGCCATTGTCCTTGGCGTCTCATCAGCCCTCATTGTTCGCCATGTTCCGAGAGTCCAGTTTTATCCCATGCTTTTTTGTAACTCTTTATTCTCTTTTTTATTCTCTCTCTCATGACTATGTACATTTATCCAAAACTTTGACCCATTCAGAGGTCTTTTCCATATGTATTTGTCTTCATTGGTTATCTGTAATCCTTTTCTGACAAGAACTACGTTTTAATACTAAGTAGGCATGGCTGGGGCCAACTAACCCTGTCTATTTGCTCCACCCAGTCCAACATGGTGGAGGCACATTCAATATCTCTGCAAGCCGTACACACCACCCCAGTTCCAAGTATGCAGCGGGTCTATGTTGAGCCATTAAGCAGTTTGTAACATGTTGCTCACAGACCCCATTTAAATGCTCTGTAGCCAGACCTCCCAAAAGAGTCAGAGCTGCTCATGCTGGTGGACCAGCAAGCCCCTGTTTTAAAACTCACGGTTTTTGTTTGTTTTTTGTTTTGCTACCACTGAATCAGGAAGACCTCTCTTAAAGGAGTTACATCTCCGGTTGTCGCCAGTGATCATAGCAAGAAGCTGCATTAAACTCTGTTTTTTTTTTTTGTCTGTGTCTAGAATTCCTTTCCAAGCCTTTTCAGGTTTTATGTGGATTTAACTAGCACAGGTTGGCATGCCAATCTAGTGTTGGACGCCACTTGTTTGTTCCTGTCGGCTCAGCCCCAAAATAATCACACAGAAACTATATTAATTAAATCGCTGCTTGGCCTATTAGCTCTAGCTTCTTATTGGCTAGCTCCTACATCTTAATTTAACCCATTTCTATTAATCTGTGTTTTGCCACATAGCTGTGGCTTACCGGCAAGGTTCCAGCTGACAGCTTGCATTTTTCCCCTCTGGCAACTACATGGTGTCTCTCTAACTCTACATTTTTTTCTCTCAAAATTCAGTTTAGTTTTCCCCACCTAGCTCTATTCTACCCTATCACAGGCCAAGGCAGATTCTTTATTCATTAACCAATAAAAGCAACACATATACAGAAGGACTTTTCATGCCATGGAATGATACCAAATTCAGAAGTCAGGCAAATAATAATTGAATCTCTGGCCAATGTAAAGGAAAAAAGAGGGATGTACATATGATAGAATAAACGGGTAGACTATTGAATCTGCTCTGAGAAGAAGGAGGATATAGATATGATAAGATAAAAAGGTAGATTATTGAATCTACTTTTAAAAGGCAGCTACTAGTTTTAAATGTTTTACATTGGATTAGACTTTTGTATATTGTATACAGATTTTGTATATTGATACAAATTTGAGATTAATTTTGTTAAAACATACTGTACATATGTTTCTAATCTTGTCTAATAGGAAGAGCAGGACACAAAAGAACTGCTAAACATTGTCAGGACAAGGAAGGCCAGCCCCTCAGAATATCCTGCTTCACAGAAAAGTTTGTTGGATATTTCGAAGATGGATGCCTCAATGTTGCAGAGGAACTTTGAGTGACAGTCCAGTAAGCCAGTTGTTTTTGTCATTTCTTACATTTTTTGGAAGTTACTTGCTTTTACTTTCTATTTACTTAATTAATATTATTTCCTTCTTGGTTCTCTGAGGGTGATGAAGACTAGATAGTTATAGTTTTCCTTGTTTATCAGACACAGAAAGCAAGTTATGATAGAAAGTAAATTAGATACAAAACTTTGGACTCACTATGATAGAATAAATATGGAGTATTTTCTCTGAATTTGTCAAATGCAAATGGGCAAGACATTGTTGATATATTTATTGCCTGTATATATTATGTATAGTCATTGTACTTATTGTATATAACTTTTCTTATATTAATTATAGCCTTCTTTTTTATTTTAGTCAAAAAGTGGAAATGTAATGAAATTTAATTTCTACTTTAATAAATGAAGCTTGCCTGAAGATTAGAGCTTAAAACTGCTGTACTGGTCAGCCTTACAGACCAGACAAAGGTGACATACACATCCCAGTAACCACATTAGTCATAGAAATCAGGTGGTAGTGGTGCACGTCTTTAATCCTAGTACTAGAGAGGCATATAAGACAGGAGGAGACAGCTCTCAGGCAGTCTTATTCTGAGGATTCCTGGAAGCGAGATCACCATTTCGTACTGAGGTAGAGGGAAGAGCGAATGGCTGGTTGTTCTGCTTTTCTGACCTTCAGGCTGAACCCCAATATCTGTCTCTGGGTTTTTATTACTCATTCTTACAGCACTGTGTCCTGTTTCGGGAAACCCCTAAAGACAGTCTCAGTTGAACACAGTGCCCATCATTTCATCTAGTGTAGCTAGTTGTTTTATTCTTGGGATCTTCTGTCTCTGCCTTCCCAGATCTGAAATGAGAATGTAAGACTGCATACAACATATTATGTGTTATGTGATGATTTCAGGAGTTATGTGGGATGCTTTAGATATTCATCATAATCCTGAGACATGAGCCTCATCAGCTTCATTTGATAAGGAAGAGACTGAGGCATAGGGAGGTTCAGTAACTTGAGAGTATAGAAACTGAACAGTGTGCTCAGAACTCACACCCCAGCCTTTATTTTCTTAATTAAAAATTATTATTGTCCTCGACCAAACAGTGGATAAGGAAAACGTGGCACATTTACACAATGGAGTACTACACAGCAGAAAAAAAATAATCATAGCTTGAATTTTGCAGGCAAATGGGTGGAGCTAGAAAACATCATTTTGAGTGACGTAACCCAGACCCAGAAAGACATTTATCACATGTACTCACTAATAAGTATTTTTTAAACATAAAACAAAGAAAACCAGCCCACTAATCAAAATCCCAGAGAACCTAGACAACAATGAGGACTCTAAGAGAGTCTTACATAGATATAATCTACATGGGAAATAAAAAAAGACAAGATCTCCTGGGTAAATTGGGAGCATGGGGACCTTGGGAGAGGGTTTGACTGGGAGGGGAGAGGAAGGGTGGGGAGAGGAAGGGAGGGGAGCAGAGAAAAATGTAGAGTCAATAAAAATCAAATAAAAAAAATCAAAGCATATTGCTATGAAAAATTATAATTTTTTATGTGTATGACTTTATGCCTACATAATGTTTGTGTACCGTGTGTGTGTGTATGTTGCTATAGAGATAAGACAAAGGAGTCAGATCCCCTGGAACTGGAGTCACAGGCAGCTCTTAGTTGTCTTTTTCCCTGTAATAGCAGCAGTCAATGCTCTTAACCTTTGAGCCATCTCACCCACCTGTATCTTCCATTTCTACCTCTATAGTTGTGGCAGGTGACACAGAGATGAATGTGATTCTCTTACAGGCCTCACTATGTTGATGATTCCAGGCCAGAACCAAAGCTGGGTTTCTGAGTTTATCCTGCTTGGCTTCTCCAGTGACCCCACGACCAACAGCATCCTCTTCATTGTGTTCCTTCTCATCTACCTGAGCTCAGTCATGGGCAATGGACTCATCATCCTGCTGGTCTGCCTGGACTCACATCTGCACACTCCCATGTACTTCTTCCTCTGTATACTTGCCATGTTGGATATGGGCTATGTCACCACCACCATGCCCCAGATGCTGGTGCATCTTCTTGCTCACTCTCACACCATCTCCTTTGCTGGCTGCTGGATACAGATGTATGTGTTTGGTGCCCTGGCTACTACTGAGAGTACCTTCTTTGTTGTCATGGCTTATGACAGATATGTGGCCATTTGCCACCCTCTGCGTTACACTGTCATCCTCAACTGGGGACTGTGCATATGGTTGGCAGCAGGGACCTGGAACTGTGCTTTCTTCTTCTCTCTGTTACATACATTCTTTACCATGAGTCTGCCATATTGTGGGCCTAACAAGGTTAGTCACTATTTCTGTGACAGCCCTTCAGTGCGTAGCCTGGCTTGCATGGATACTCACCTCATTGAGATGGTGGACCAGGTCTTGAGTGTTTTTCTGGTTGTTGTTCCCATTTCCCTCATTGTGGCCTCCTACATTCGCATTGCCATGGCAATTCTCAAGATCAAGTCTACCCAAGTCCACAACAAGGCTTTCTCTACCTGTGCCTCCCACCTAACTGTGGTCACCTTCTTCTATGGTCCATCCACTTACATCTACATGAAGCCTAATTCCAGCTACTCCCCTGAACGAGACAAGCAGGTCTCACTGTTTTACAATGCCTTCACTGCCTTGCTCAACCCTCTGGTCTACAGTCTGAGAAACAAAGACATCAAGAGAGCATTTCTCAAGGCGATAGGGCATAGTAAGGTGGACTACTGAACCACAACCCAGAATAAGCTGAGTCAGTTAATTGAATGTTTAAGGAACAGTGTCTTTAATGTCTGTAACCATGGAGGCCCTTTAGATTGTTGGGCTACATCAAGGTATAATCCAAAACACCTCATTAATCTTACTGGATTATACGTGTAGTGATTTCTTCTTTTTTTAAACATTTTTATTTATTCTTTGGGAATTGTACATCATACTCCCAAATCCCACTAATTTCTCATTCCTTCCATATCTGTCCTCCATCCTTATAACTTCTTCCCCCAAAAAATAAAAAATTAAAATTAAAACCAACATCTCACTGACTCCCCTGTGTAATAACCTGTTTATCATTCTCACCCTTCTCTCACGCCAGTCACAGCCATTGCCTCTCCTGTTCTACGGTACTGTGTCACTCAGCTCCTGTCTTTCCTGCATCTCCACCACACGTTCATCTGTTGTAGTGGCATTTAACGATCTGGTGTGTCACGCCGTTACCCCTTTTCCCATATAGGTTGACTCGCAGATATTCATTACAAGGAGTCATTGTTGTGGTTCAAGGCCTCTAACTTCTGCTAAAGCATCAACACTGGACCCTCATCTAGACTCCACTCTGATTTTCTATTGTTACCCAGAGTGATAGAGATGGTGGCTATGGTTTCATAGGACAGGCCCCTTCATGTTCTCCAGCAGTTCTTAGATGTTGTAGCTGTTGGGGTGCACCAACTCAAGGCACTGGATCTGGGCGTTGGTTGTAGCTGTGTTGGTCAACCTGGGTCTCCACCAGGCCTCTCCCCAACAAGGGGCAGAGTCAGCTCTTCCCTACTCTGGGAGAGGTGGGGCCAGTCCCCCACTTGCCACTGCCTAGGATGCCTTGCAGCTCCTGGTGAGAAGCTAGGCAAGAGCTCTTACAAGTGGCAGTCTGTAGGAGGCAGGGCCAGTACTCCTGTGGGTGGAGGCCACGGAAGGGAAAGACCGGCTCTCCTGCCCCTACATCAGTAATGATACTGCAGGTCAGTGAGGGATGGGGTTCGCTCTCCCAAATGTGGTGGCTGGTGAGGGGTAGGACCAGCCCTCCTGCAGTCAGTGACGGTGAGATGGGATCAGCATGGCACTCAGACATCATCATGTCTCAGGTGGCAGCCCAGACCACTGACCCTGCATGGCCTTTTGTGGTAATCTGGGCCTCAGACATCAACACAGACCCTAGCTGCTGTTGGACCTCAGACCCAGACATGACCATTGTCAGCAGCCCGGGGCCCCATAACACCATGGCCTCAGGCTCCTCATACCAGCCTCTTCTTCACCACTCTTGAGTCTCCAGTTATACCTCTCTCCCCAGCACATGAACTGCTTCCCTTCTCTTTCTCTTCCATCTCTCCACCACATATTCTTAGATTTCTCATCTTTCCATATTTGTTCATCATAGTGCAAACACTTCCCTTGACCTCAGGACAGAGATTCACTCTTTAAGAAAGGGACAGTATTTTATGTAACTGACCTGTGTTGTTGAACCAACATAGTACTTGACCAGCTACACTAGGGTACAATTCCAAACACCTCAGTAATCTTACTGGGTTATAGCTGCAAATAATCATTTGTTATTCATGCTTATAGCTGTAGGTTGGGAGTGACCTTCTGACCTCTCACATCCATCCCATAGGAGGAACCTTACGTCCAACATGACATCCTAGAACAGAAGGAAAGGAACAGTGGACAAAATCACAATGGCTCCACTTCTCAAGAGTGACCTGCTTTTCTTTCCACGCATTCTTTTGACCAAAGCAAGTAGTATGGTCCAGTCTAAGAGCAGGTGGTGGGAAGATTTTTTTGTCTAGAGAGAAGTAATACATGTCCATGGTCTGATATGTTGGTTTCTCTACTTAGAAGGTAAGAAGTAATGTACATTATGTAACCTGGTGTATTTCACAGAACACAACAGCACCCCTATAAACCACCACAAAACATGCCAAGTGTGGATAGCATGATAATAGAGACAGCAGAAGGCTGAGACACTCTATGCTAAGCAGCACATCACACATTGGCAGAAGAGAAGTACACGGACAGATTGTGGAACAGAACCGAAACAGCTCAGAGAACTAGCTTCACACGTCAATTCAGTGTGGTCTGTGGGGAAACACGATGACCTCGTCTGTAAAGTCATGCAATGTTGAAAATGAAGGGAGCTGGGGTCTCCTCAGAACCCTCTAGCTTCTGATCCCATGTGCAGGCAGCAGGCAAGGGCACTTCCCACTGTTGTCTGCTGACTGCTGGCTCCTTTACCACACTTGAATGGTGGTGTGAATGAATTGCCTCTCATCTTCAGAGTAGCCCTTTCCTGATGGAGCCGCAGATTCCTCTCTGATTCAGTGCGTGCACTAGTCTTTCCTCAGCTGAGGACTTCTCCAGTTTTATTCTGTGGGCACATATTTTTGAATAATTTTTATTCTTCATTTTAGTTAATACTCGGTACTACTGTTTATTTATATATTTAGTTTTTGAGAATTCTCAGATATCCTGGGCTAGCCTGGACCTTTCCACATTGCCAAAAGTGACCTTGAAGTTTTTATCTTCCTGCCTCCACCTCCCCAGAGCTGGGACTGTAGGATGGACTGGAGTAATTTTGCTTCTTCAGTGATGTTCTTTGTATTTTAAAGGTTTTCACTTAGGTAAAATATAATTAATGCACTTTTTTGAATAATTTACTGTGATTATTCCTGGCTATTCGGGAACTCAGCTGGCTTCAAACTGACAGAGATCCTCCAGCCTCTGCCCTAGGAGAGCTGGGATCAAAGGAATACGCGATACCACCTAGCCAACCACTCTTATCTCTTTTCATTTTGCAGTGAATCTAAGAAATTGTTTCTTGGTCGAATGTCATGAAAATTTACTTCTGTGTTTTGTCCTCAAAGTTTCTTTTAGGTTTTGTTCCATTCTGAATAAATTTTGTGTATAGTATGTGGCAAAGCCAAATTTCCTTCTTTTTCATGTGAATATCCATGTGTCTCATCCACATTTTTGGAAAATATTATCCTTTGTCCACTGAACATTCTTTATGTCCTTGACTAAAATAGTTAATACATTTTAGTGTTTCTGTTTGGGGCGGCAATCCTAGTCTATTAAATGCCATGTCTGGCTCAGGCAAGTATCATCCTTTTTCAGTTTGCTCTGGCTTTGTGGATGATTTCAAAGTAAAAACATTGGTTCTTATACATTGTCCTTCTTTCGAGGTAGTTTGGCCTGCTCTCAGTTACTGGTTTATGGCTATGGGGAGACACCATGACCATAGCAATTCTTATAAAGGGAAGCATGTAATTTGGGGCTTGCTTACTGAATCAGAGGTTTATCCATCATCTAGCATCATGGCAGGGGCATGGCAGAACTCATGTCACTGCAGCAGTAGCTGAGCCCTGCATCCTGACCAATGGCAGAGAGACACTGGCCATGTCATGGGCTTTTGAGAGCTCAAAAGCCACCTCCAATGACAGGGTTCCTGCAATAGAACCACATCTCCTACTCCTTCCAAAGTGTTGCACTTTCCAGTGACTAAGCATTCAAATATATGAGTCTATGGGAGGGGAACACTAAGGTTAGTCCATTGCAGTTTCCTTTGAACCTTAAGATCCACTTGGCAATTTCAAAGAGTAACTGCCAGGATATGATAGCAGCACATTGATTGAATCTGTGTATATGTTTGAGATGTACTAATGTCTTCTGTTACATAAAACACAGCCTTCAAACGATCATGTAAGCTCAATCACACACATATGTGTGTTTATATTTATATAGAGATATTATCTATTTAGATACATATAAAATATATTTCAATGGATAAAGTGCTTTTGTTTTGTTTTACCATTTTTTTCATTGGTACCCATAATCGAGTCAGCACCCGTGTAGTGGGTCGAAAGTTGGCATCATCAAATGTCAGCGCGCACACACAGCTATCTCTAGTAGTCCATGCAGGAACAAGTAGTTGCAGGAGCATGTGGACATCCCTTCCACATCTTGAGTCTGTGGTCCCCTAGGACAGTTCCCTATGGTGAACTGAAGAGGAGGCACAAACTTATTCCAGTTACACATGGTTTTAAATGGCATGAAGGTGGACAGCAGAACATCGTGTCCTATTTCTGGATATCCCTGAAGACAACGGTCAGGAGAAATCCTTTCAGGGGACAGAACACTGTCCGTGGAATTTGGTTGTTCCTTCAGTTTGGAAGCAAAAATGGCTTCCAGGTAAAAGACTGTAATGAGGAGTGCATTGTAGTCCATGGGTTGGTTACATGGTCATGAACATCCATGGAATATATTAGTAAAATTGGATATATTGAGTATGTAAGAGTTCTGTGTGTAGCCTTCTTAGAAATGGGAAAGAATGTTAATATGTTTCCATCTCATGGGAATTCTCATCAAACTTGTCCTCACCAGAAAAGGATATGAACACTCTGGTGGTCAGAATGGCATCCTCGGCAGACACCGCTGCCTTTCCCCTGGTCACACTCTCACTGCTTCTTATGGTCATCTTCACTTCCTGTTTTAGACCGAATACTTTTGGAAGTACTCATTTTACCAAATGAGCCAATTCTCACATGGTCCATTAATGAAACATTGCTATCTGGGGGCCAATTAAGGAGTCCCTGCTTGTGAGAGCTGTGGATCTGCTGCCTTCACTTCCTGAAGCTCACTTTCCTCTCCTTAGGTCCGTGGGCCCTTCTGATACAGAATAAAGCCTCTAAAGTTAGACTTTTCCTTCATGCTGACGTCTGAGTTCGTCCCATGACCATCGTGGAGTAGGCCCAGCTCTGAGCAGCAGGAGCATTTTGGTTAGAGCAGAGCTACAGCCATTAGCTTGAACTCACACAGTTACAGATGGGATAGATATGGCAGATTCAGCCTCGTCCAAGACGCAAGTGGCCAGGCCCTGAAGTTGGTTCTACCTTTCACTAAATGGGTGACCTTTGTCAAATTGCTCATGTCTTCTGGGTCACTATTCAATATCTGTGCAATAAACATTTAGGGCCATGCTTTGGAAACTCTACATGCTGTAATCATTTAAAACACCAGGGTGTGCCATTCCTTGGCTCTATTATGTCTGCCTACCATTTTGAGTCCTCACTCAGACAGGTATGATATCAAACCCCAACTTTTTTCCTTTTATACTTCCTCTGAGCATTTTTTTTTCTTTTGCCAGATTCCAAATATGTTTACTGGGAGGCTTTGGGCTTTTCACATTTTCCAAGTTCTGTCTTTGTCATGTGACTGCTTTTCTGCCATGTTGTTGATGTCCATACCTAACTCAAACGGTGTATGTGTCGCTCCTCTTGAGCTTCTCTCTATGAGTCTATCATAAAAGCTCCAAGACTGAAAACAACAGAGCCAGGGTGATTGTGTCATTCTGTATGTGACTCAATCAGTTCTGTCTGCTTCTCTGAATCTGTTTCCTTATCTATCCTGGTGGAGAAGAATCTCTGCCTGGACTTGACTGCCCCTCAGAGCTGATGAGGATCAACAACAGGAGTGAGGAGAGCTGGGGTCAGAGCTGTGGAACAAGGCTTAGCAACAGCACTGGAGGGGCCAAGGTGCTTCTGATTAGTGCTGATTGCCAATTACTAAGGTGTAAATGCACCCATAATGACCAGTGTCAAGGTTGCAACACATGCCACTGAGCAGCAGTTGAGGAACCTGTGTTTCAACCAGCAAAGGCACCACACTAAACAACTGCTAGAGCACAGACTGCGGGAAAATGGAGTTGGAATTGCAGTTCAGAGCTTGGGTTGCCTTTAAAATGCTATGATTCAAACTAGCCTCAAGCATTGCCCTAACTCAGATGCTATACAGCTGAGCCGCATTCCTAGGCACTCTGGCTTTGTTTCAAATACAATTTATTTATCATTTCATAATTATCCTTTCCTACTAGCTGTGTTTAAGGAGTAGCTCACAGGAATTCTAACCCCTTATTAATCAATAACTCTCAGCAGGAAGACTTTATCATTCAGGCTTCTTCTTCTAAATCCTTAGGAAACCAAGACACAGAAAGAAGGCAGGGCTGGATGGAGATACGAGTTCAGGGAACACTGGTCAGACCTTCTCGCAGTGTGCTGACATCATCATTTTTATTTTCTAAACCATCCTAGGAGGGAAGAGGTTACTATTGAAATTCTACAGAAGAGGAAGCCCAGGCAAAATAGCAACGAATTCAAGAGAACACGATCCAGAGTTTGGTGTATTTGGACATAAATTCTTAATTGCATCCAAAAGACATGAGCTATTCCGAAAGTTCTCTCACTTCACTGTCATGGGGATGTCACTGCTGACTTCCATGTTGCATGTCATGGTTGTCTCTGTTTGTCTGGTGTTTTTGTGTATCAGTATTTTGCATATACATATGTATATGTAAGTAAGTATGCATGCATGCATGTATCCTATGTATGGCTAATTCCTGGGGAGGTCAGAAGAAGGTGCTAGATACTCCAGAACTGGAGACATAGATGGTTGTGAGCTGCCCTGGTTGGTTCTGGGAACCAAACTTAGTGTTCATGTAAGAGCAGGAAATCCTCCTTTGCTTCCATCCATCATCCAGCTCCCATCATTGTTATCTCTTCTTTAGCCCCAGAGTGACTGGGTATCCTTCCCAGATATTCCACAGTAGAGCAGGGAGGACTGCGATTGCCAAAGGTCCTTGAGGAAGGAATAGGAGTGTGACTCTCATGTTCTCTCACTGAGGGTCAAGGCTCAGGGTTTGGGCAGTAAATGAGGAGTCAGAATGAGAACTTACATCCTTGACCTGTCTATTGGGTGACCGGATCCCAGCTCCTCTTCTCTGAGCTGCTCTTATTCCTCTATTAGCCTAGAAAAGGGAACAGGTCATCACTCCTCCTCCTGTGGGTTGTTTCTTCCTGCTCTGCCCCCAAGGGTTTCCCAGGGTTGCTCTTGTTGACAGCATCCAGAGATCATCTTAGCATCCCTACTGGGAATAGAAATGTCCCTTTTCCCAGCTCTCCTGGGGAGTCTCAGAGAGGAAGCAGGGTCATAAAACCTCAGTATCTGGCCCCACTGGGAAGAGAAGATGTCTGAGCTTGCCTTTGTTAAGCAGGATTTTTTAGTCACCATCTTCAGGAGCTGGAGCTGGTGTACTTTCAGAGGAAGTGAGAGATTCAGTCGCTCAAACTCTACAGCAGCTTGGAAATTTTCTGGAGACTGAGCTTCCTAGAATCCCATCAGTCTGGACTCGGTAGCTTTACTAGACTTCCTCGTCATAGCCACTCAGTGAGACATTCCCTGGATTTACATTTGGTGAGATGGTCACTGGTCTTTGGCTTTGGGTGGGGTTTAGGCATCTGTGGGTCTAGAGATAATAATTAGTCAAGCATCCATCTCCAGGTCCTCTGTGCATACATCTCAAACTCTCCAGACCTCTCCCATCATTGCCTGATCTTCTTTATTCTTTTATCAATGTTATGTCCTTCCTTCCTTCTTCCTTCCTCCCTTTATTAATTCAGTAAATATTTACAAAGAAATTTTCTGTTCCCAATCATGTTGACACATAAAGAATATGGAGTCCTGAGCTAAAAGATCCTAAGTGAAGCAGAAAGCCATGACATAAAAAATATACCAAAAGTCCTCTTTCTTTAGATTCAGCACATCCCAGGGTCTCCCAAATTCAGACATGAGGGGGAATCTCCTTAGGAGAGCTGATCTGTGACTAGCCATCCAGCTCTGTCCTAGGAGAGCTCTAAACTGTGCTGAGTCTCCATAAGCTCAGCTAGATGGACAATGTGAAGACTCTGCCTTCTTCACCGCCCACTTCTCCTGGTCTGAGCTTGCAATCTGAAACAAATCGGCTGCTCCAGACCTTAAGTTTTCACCCGTAATACAAGGTAAAAATACTCCCTCAGTGAACTGTTATGAGATGTTAAACTAAAGTTAGTGGAACATTGGCTGGAGTACACAAATTATCCGAAATAAATATTAGTTGTGTTGTTATTAGAAAGGCTGGGAAATCACACATACAGGTATACTCCATCAGAGATAGTTCTTCCTTACTTATTCGAGGATTCGTTTAACAGCAGAGGAAAAAAGGTTTGTCCAGGTTATTTGTTGTCAAAATTGATTATCAGACCCCTCTAGGAGTCTTCAGATCACAACAGACCAATAAACAAGGAATTCAGGATGTATCTTACCTAGGTGAGGGGTGGGAGGTGGTTACAACAGAGAAATGCTTTCTTAGCCAAGCTGAGCCCTGCAGTGTCCACAGTGTGGACAAGACAGTGAAAGTGGTACCCTCCTCCCCCCTTCACAATGATGATGAGAAACTAGGCAATTGCCTAATGTATGAGAGAGTCAGAGGCATGCAGAATACAGTACAGGGAGAGCTTTCATGGAGGCTGGTAAATGAAGAGAGAGGAGATGCAGGAGACAGCTGTGTGCTGAGACTTAGTCTCCGTAGAGCAAGCAGGTTAGGAATGACCTGTGCACCCACCTCCAATGGCAGGCATGGGAGATCATAAAAGGCTTTTGGCATCCAGATAGGAGCAATGTGAAAACTTTGAAAAACCACTGCATGAAACACGAAGAGCATGCCGAGGAAGACAAACACCCAGCACTGAGAAAGGGAAGTGGACACAAAGTTCTTCCCTAAACAAGAACTGATTTGCAACTGATACTTATTGGGAAAGAGACAATCTGGTTTCTTCAACAGTGCGGCTGTGCACATCAGTGTCTCTATTCCTGGCCACATGTTCAGGAGCAGTTAGCTAACAGAAGACTGGCTCCATGGTTTTAGTTTGGGTTTGGTATTTTTGTTTGTGTTGTTGAATTTTCTTTTTAAAAGTTTTTTTTGTTTTATTTTTGTAGTTTGTTTTATCTTGAAAGAAAATATGGGAGGATAAAGAACATGAACTTGGGTGGAGATGGTCTGGGAGAAGTTGGTGGCAAGGAGAGATATGAGAAAAGTATATTGTATGAAAAAATAAAAAGTAAACGAAGGATTGTATTGAGGAGAAAAATGTAGAGTCAAAGGGTACGCGGAGATGCTGATGCAGAAATGGCAGGAGGAATGATGGGCTCCTTGTCTGGGTGGAAAGGAAGGGCAGCTGTGAAGGTTATGCGCAGTGACTGGTCAGGAGTGGGATGGAGACAGGGAAAGAGAAGACTGAGGATGTCTAGAAGTCTGATATTTCTACTGCCATGGAAAACAATTGCTGCCTTAACCATTATATTGCTGTTTAGCATGAGTTGGGCCCTAGTTCAGACTACAGTGAGCAGTGTTTGTATATTTCCTTAGCATGAATTTACTTGAGCATGAATTTGTATGTGCCCACACGTTTACATATTGTTCCAGAAATATTGTTGATATTTGTATTGCTAAGCAATGCGTCAATGTGTTCAACTTTACGACACAGCTGAGCACACACTAAAGGGATAAATTTAATTTATTCTCCCATTGGATTCAGTTACTGTTGTCAGTACTAGATATTGTTATTATTGTCATGTTGGTGGGGTGTGAAAGGGGGTGGGCGTTGGTGCTGTGCTGTTCTTCTGTAGTTTCTAGATGTAATGGTGCTGAGAACCTCAGCTTCCTCAGTGCTCACTGGACAGCTGCCTGTGAAATGCCCTTGAGATGTGGTTCACTGTTCTATGGGAGCCTCTGCTGTTATGTCTGTGCTTTTCTAACTCTCTAAAAGTATTTTGAGTACTTTTTTCGCTTATTCTAGATTAACATTAATTTTTCCCTCCAAGGAACACGCTCTTTTAAAGAAATCTGATCTTTGCATTCTCTATTTGATAAAGATATTGATCAGGTCGGATACGAAAAGATCGATTGCTTTAGATTTACCACTTTACCTTATAGCACACCTGGAAATGGTTGTGTGCAGAGGGAGACAGGAGTAAAAAAAAATGAAGAGATAACTCTTTCCTCACATATTTACACGATCCATCAACATTCCCTGGGAAGACTATAGTGTCTCCAGTGCACTGCACACATGACCTTCTGTCATTACTCATAGGGCTACATGTGTGAGGACCTGTGTCTGACTGATGTTTGTTCTGTCATCTTCATCTAGGTTTTTATTCTCTTTTTCTGCATGTCTGTGGTGTGTGTGTGTGAGTGTGTGTGTGTGTGTGTGATCATAGACTGACAGGATCCTTCCTCAATTGCTCTCACCTTATTCATTGAGGCGGGGTCTCTCAGTTGAACCCATTGCCCATCATTTCATCTATTTTAGGGATCCTGTCTCTGCCTTTCCGGAGCTAAAATGAGTATGTGATATTGCACACGACCTGTTATGTGTTTGTGCTGTTTACAGGAGTTCTGGGAGATGCTTCATATAGTCATCATAATTCTGAGACATGAGTGTCACTAGCCTAATTTTATAGATGAAGAGACGGAGGCATTGGGAGACTCAGTAACTTGAGAAGAGTGGACAGGAATTGAACAGTGTGCTCAGAATCCACAACACAGTCTTTCTTTTTTTATTAAAGAATATTATTATTTTATTTTCTATAGATAGGCTTTTGCCTACATGCATGTCTGTGCACCATGTGTGTGTGTTGTCTGTGGAGGAGAGATGAGGGGGTCAGGTCCTCTGGAATTGGAGTCACAAAGAGCTCTGAACTGTCTGGTTCCCTGGAACAGCAGTCAGTGCTCCTAACCTTTTAGCCATCTCACAAGCATGAGACTAACATGAGATCTCACCTTGCTGCCTCTATAGCTGGCATGTGTCAGGTGACACATAGATGAATATGATTCTCTTACAGGCTCCATCATGTGGATGATTCCAGGGCAGAACCAAAGCTGGGTTTCTGAGTTTATCCTGCTTGGCTTCTCCAGTGACCCCACGACCAACAGCATCCTCTTCATTGTGTTCCTTCTCATCTACCTGAGCTCAGTCATGGGCAATGGACTCATCATCCTGCTGATCTGCCTGGACTCACATCTGCACACTCCCATGTACTTCTTCCTCTGTATACTCGCCATGTTGGATATGAGCTATGTCACTACCACCATGCCCCAGATGTTGGTACATCTTCTTGCTAAATCTCAGACCATCTCCTTCGTTCGCTGCTGGATACAGATGTTTGTGTTTGGTTCCCTGGCTACTACTGAATGCAGCTTGTTTGTTGCCATGGCTTATGACAGATATGTGGCCATTTGTCACCCACTCCGCTATACTGTAATACTCAACGTGGGCGTGTGCATATGGTTGGCAGTTGTGTCTTGTGTCTGTGGTTTCCTCTCTGCTTTGTTACATACTTTCTTCACCATGAGTCTGCCATATTGTGGACCCAACAAAGTCAACCATTACTTCTGTGAAGGCCCTGCAGTGCGTAACCTGGCTTGCATGGATACTCACATCATTGAGATGGTGGACCAGATCTTGATTGTTCTAATGGGTCTTGCTCCAATTTCCCTCATTGTGGCCTCCTATGTTTATATTGCCATGGCTATTCTCAAGATCAAGTCCACCCAAGCCCGTTGCAAGGCTTTCTCTACCTGTGCCTCCCACCTGACTGTGGTCTCATTCTTCTATGGTCCAGGCACTTACATCTACATGAGGCCCAACTCCAGCTACTCTCCGGAGCGAGACAAGCAGGTTTCACTCTTTTACAATGCTTTCACAGCCTTGCTTAACCCAGTGGTCTACAGTCTGAGAAACAAGGACATCAAGAGGGCGTTTCTCAAGGTGATAGGGCATAGTAAGGTGGACTGCTGAACTAGGATTTAGGTGAACCTGGAGTGGATCAATCACTATTTCATAAATGGCTGTGTCTTTATTGTATTAACTGACCAGTGCATTTGAACCAACACTGTACTTGGTAATTGGGACAAACCTCTGTGAAACCAAGGTGGCTGTCTCTATTGATAAGCTACGCTAAGGTACATTTCCAAAGACCTCAGGAATATTACTGGGTCATAGATGCAAAGATTCTTCTCTTGCTCACGTTTATAGGTGTAGGTTGTGAATGTCCTTCTTTCCTCTCATTCCCATCTTGAAGAAGGAACTTTATATCCAACATGCCATCCTAGAACAGAAGGGAAGGAACAGTGGACAAACTCACAATGACTCAGCTTCTCAAGAGTGACCTTTTTCTTTTACCACACATGTTTTGGCTAAAGCAATCAGCATAGTGTTGTGGACTATTATTTTAACTGGGTAAAGATGTACTGCATTTGTTTACACTACAAAATAATCTTTTAACCGTGTAAAGGTGCATTACATTCATTTATGCTGCATTTGGTTAAGATGTGAGTTTGCACTGCATTTGTTTAATTATATAAAGATGTCTTGCATTTGTTTCACCTTGCCTGCCTAAAGCACTTGATTGGTATAATAAAAAGCTGAACGACCAATAGCTAGGTAGTAGAGGGATTAAAAAGCTGGCAGGCAGAAAGAATAAATGGGAGGAGAAATCTAGAAATGAGAGAGATGAGAGAAGAGAATTATAAGAAAGAGGGGGATATACCCGGGGCCAGAAGCCAGGCGTCTGCCAGCCAGCCAGCCAGCCAGCCAGCCAGATGGTAGAAGCAGTAAAAGCAAGATATGCAGAAGGAAAGAAAAGCAAAATTCTCTGAGGTAAAAATTAGATAAAGATAAGTTAGTTTAAGTTAAAAGAGCTAGCCTGAAATGAGCCTAAGGCTAGGATGAGCATTCAAAACTAATAATAATTCTCCATGTAATGATTCAGGAGCTAGTTGGTGACTCAAAAGAAAAAGCCTGGTAAATTTGGAGCTTCAGTGTGGAGCCTAATTAGAAATTAGGGCCTGATATAGCTGAAAAAGAGAAAACAGAAGGCCAGTATGCTAAATAGAAACAGCAAGCTAAGTAAAAACAGTTGCCTCAGAGGTTGAATGAAGTTCCAGTCAAATACACCTCCAGTCTGGGCCTGCTGGGCTCTCACAGACCAGAGAAGAGGCAGAGCCAGCCATCACAGCCCCAGCAGAGGGTCCTGAAGTAGTTTAGCAGATTAAGGTTTTACTTATCGAAGTAAAGCAAGTTTAGATGGAACAAAAGCCTCTAAACATGTTACAGTGTGTTTAAAAATGTATGTAGGTTTAAGAAAGGAAAGAAAAAGATATAGCTAGTAATAGAAAAATAGGTTAAAATATTTTAATAGAAAAAGTATATTTAATAGAAAAATAGTTGTTTAAAATTCTTTAAAAGAAAAGTAAATTAATATTAAAGTAATAAGACACATAAAGATGAAAAATATACAGGGAGTGTGGAACCTCCACGGTGTTGTGTTGACTTTGAAGGTTTTGAATGTTGATGAGCAAATGAAGGCTGCTGAGAGACATGGGATTGTAAGAGGGACTACCGAATCAGACTAGCTTAGATACTTTAGCAATGCCATAACATTAAAATGGAAGTCGAAAATGCACTGCATTGGGAAAGGGGTTGTGTTTGCTTCTACAGGAAATGAAAGGCTGTGGATTCCTTCTAGGTTAATAATGGTCAGGTTTGGACGGGAAAATGCCCTTAAAAATCCTGGCTACAGACACAAGGAAATAAACCTAGAGAATCTACAGGACAGGTAACATACATTTTACCTGTTCAAACATAAAACAAAAAATCATATTTGGCTGTCGTGTGTACATTGTACAGTCCACACCTGTATTGATGCAGATATGTATGTTGTCTGCGAAAACTTGTATGTTTCCAGAGCAAGGGGACCAGACACCAACAAAAATGGGTGGTCCAGGTGAGCCAGCTTCTCAGAGAGCCTCTGTTGCAGTTCCCTCACAGTTCTGCATCCAGAACAGCTTCAAGGCTGCTGGCTGAGATGGTCCAGTCTCATGGACTAGTCTAGTCAGGACTGCGGATAAGCCTTATGTTTTCCCATTGCACAGAGACCGGACAACAATTTTTATAGCTAGTTTTCCCAGGACTTGACCATTAATACCATTTATCTCAGGTTCCCTAAAGATACCATTGTCCACAGACAACAGAAAGCAGTTCTGAGAAGACAATACCCACATACCTAAGAGGTGAGATGGGTGGCTTTGATTATTTGGTGAATTGGAGATGTTTATTATCATTTTGAGGGGTCTATAGGAATATAGGATAAAAAGACAACTATTAACCAAAAATATCTTACATTGGTATGGATTTGGGTATATTGATACAATTTTAAAGTTACTTTTGTTATACTGTATAAATGATTCTACTTGTTTGTAGTATTGTACCTATGCAGCCCACTTAAAAATGCAGCATATGCCAAAGAAATGCAGGTTAGTGTTTAGCCATCTATAATAATCAAACTTGTAGTTATGTTAGGTATATTTTCCATATCAAACAGTGATTTATTTTAGTTAGATAGATGATCTTCAAACACTTCAACAACCTAGAGAATATGGCACTTAAAATGCTTTGTTAATATAGGGCTTTTCATGAAAGTGAGAAACATCTGCTCCTGGCAGCAACAAGGAAAGGGTATAAAGAATTAAGTGGATAGGATGACATTCTCTGCAGACACCTCTGTGCCCTTTCCCTGGCCATCCTCTCACTGCTTGTCATGATCATCTTTACTTCTACTCTAGACAGAAAGCCAAAAAAAAAACCACTTAAAATACTCATTTAATCAAATGAGCCAATTCTCACATGGTCCGTTAATGAGGCGTTGTCAGCTGGATTCAACTAAGAAGTTTCTGATTGTGAGAGCTGTCAATCTTCTGTCTTCTCTTCTTGAAGCTCTGTGGGTTCTTCTGGTGCAGAATGAGATCTCTAGACTTTGACTTTTCCTTCATGCTGACCTTTGGGCTGGTCTTATGCCCAGCTCTGAGCAGCAGGAACATTTTTGGTTAGAGCAGAGGTACAGCCATTAGCTTGAACTCACAGAATTAAGCATGAAATAGAGATGGCAGATTCAGCCTCATCCAAGAGGCCCTGGAGTTGGTTCTACCTTTCACTAGATGGGTGCCGGTTGTCAAATTGCTCATGTCTTCCTGGTCACTGTTCAGTATCTGTGCAATGGGTCTTTAGGACCATGCTTGGGAACCTGTTTGTGCTGCAGGCATCTACAACATCAGGGTGTACTGTCCTTTGGGGTCAACAATGAGGCTCTGTTATGTCTGCTTACCACTTTTTGAGACCTCAGTCAGAAAGGTGTAAGATCTACCCTCGACTTTTTTATTTTATTTTATTTTTCCTCTGGTCTGTCTTTTCTTTTACTTAATCCTAAATATGAGACTTTGAACTTTTCACCTTTTCTGAGGTCTGTCCTCATCATGCTTTTCTGTCATGTTGGTGAAATTTGTGCCTAATTCAAGTGGTGAGTGTGTGTGTGTGTTACTCCCTTTTGAGACCCTCCCTATGAATCTAAAATAAAATCCCCATGACACATGGCAGAGCCAGGTTGGCTGTGTCATTCTTCTTGTGACACTCAATGGGTTCTGTCTACTTTCTGTGAGCCGGTGTCCTTCACTCTCTGGGTGGACAGAAATCTCAGCCTGGAATAGACAGCCTCTTCAGAGCTGGTGAGAATCAACAACAGGAGTGAGAGTAATTGGAGTCAGAGATATTGGACAATGCTTGACAACAGCAACGTAGAGGCCAGGATTGAGTTCCATATGCTTCTGATTAGAGCTCGTTGCCAATTACTAAGGTACAAATGTACCCGTGATAGCCAATGTCATGGTTGCAACACATGCCACTGAACAGCAGTTGAGATACATGTCATTATACAGTGTTTCAACCAGCAAATGCACCACACTAAACACCTGCTAGGGCACAGAGCACAGAAAAATGGAATTGCACATCAGGGTGTATAGAATTCAGAGCTTATGTTGCTTTTACTTTTTTAAAATTGATTTTTATTGAGCTCTACATTTGTCTCTGCTGTTCTCCCTGACCTTTACTTTTTTAAATCTATGATTCAAACTCTAGCCTCGAGCATTGTATTTACTCAGGTGCTATCCAGCTCACCCACATCCCTACATACTCTGTCGTTGTTTCCAATACAATTATTTAATTGTCATTTCATAATTAACTTTTACCATTGGCTGTGTTTAAGGAGCAGCTTGCAGGAATTCTAACCCCTTATCAATCATCACTCTCAGCAGGAAGACTTTATCGTCAAGTCTTCTCCTTCTGAATCCTTAGGAAACCAAGACACAGACAGAAGGCAAGGGTGGATATTCTCAGTCATGGAACACTGGCCAGGACTTGTGGCAGTGTGCTAACACTGTCAGATTCATTTTCTGGCCATCCCAGAAGGGAAGAGATTACTACTAGATTTTATAGAAAAGGCAACTGAGGCAGAATAATATCAAGTTCAACAGAACATGCTCCAGAGCTTGATATATTTGGATCCAAATTCTTATTTGCACCCAAGAGACTTGAGCCCCTCAGACAGTTCTCATACACTGGCATGGGTTGTCTCTACTGATTTCTGTGTTGCCATGTTATGCTTGACTATATTTGTTTGTTTATGTGTATCAGAATTTTGCATTGTGAGCCACCTTGTGGGTGCTGAGAATTGAATCTCAGTCCTCAGGAAGAGCAGTCAGTGCTTTTACTGCTGAGTCATCTCTCCAGCCCCCACCAAAAGCTTTTTGTAGCATTTATTTCATCTTTTAAATGACTTCAAGGTCTGTGATATTCGTCCATTTTTCATTCTTGATGTTGGCAAGTTTAATTTATTTTTTTCTTTGGTATTTGTTGACTATTTTAAAAACACTTAAATATTTTACATCATGAAAAATTGCTTATAATTTTGAATTACAGCTCATAAAAGTGAATATGAAATGATATCTATATATAAAATATATGATTTTACAACACATGAACATGGGTATAAAAAAGACACAGGCTACATGCTAGAGCTAGAAGTAACTAAAGAGGCTAGCCAGCTGTAATAGTATGTGTTTGTGATGCCAAACTTGGGAGCCTGAGGTGGGAGTATCCTGAAATTAAAGACAGTCTGGGATACATAGTCAGACTCTTATCTCAAGAAATAAGCAAAAACTTAGGATGCCCCAGGCCTGTGGATATAACTTTGAATTTTACAGGAATCATTAGGCTGAGACTTGATTTCCTTTCGACTACATTAATAAACCACATTCCACACTTCTTAAACAAAACAAGGTAGCAAAATACCTCATTAACTTTTCTTACCTCAAGGACAGAAAACTTAATTATAGTATTTTTTAAGAATGTAGAACCAAGTCTGAGACCCTGACACACAGACTTTGTAGTGAGGTGGTAAAATAAATGCACGCCTTAGTAATGATAATGATGGTAGGATAGAGATGGCCATTTTTTATTCTCTTTGTGAACACCCATTTGTCTCAAGACCAAGTTTGAAAACGCCATCTTTTCTTCACTGAATGATCTGTATGTCCCTGACTGAAATGCATTGACTTGTACCTGAGCTGTCAGTTCTAGTCTAACTTCCATATTAGTCTTCATAGCCACTACCATAACTTCCTGGTTTCTATAGCTCTGTGGTAGGTTTGAACTTGGCAGGCAGAAATCATCCTACTCTTTTCTTCTTTTCAAGAATATTTGATATCTTCTGAGTCCCTTGCACTTTTTGTTGAACTTTTGGATCTGCTTGGCAACTTCAGTAAAGAGGGAACTAGGACTACGATAGAGGCACATCAAATTAGTTTAGGATATGAGGGCATCTTAACAAACAAAAGTCTTCTGATTTAGGAACCACAAGCCTCCAAACTACTATGTGTCCTCAATGCCCACAGTGACCTAGGTGTTATCTGATGTACTGGGTCACAGAGTGCATGCATAGGAGACATGCACCATCAAATATCAGTGTGCACCCCAATATAACTCTAGTAATCCATGAAAGAACAAGTAGATTAAAAGAGGAAGTGGCCCAAATAGTCTACTCCATATACATTCCTTCCACAACCCGAGTCTGTGGTCCCCATAGACAGTTTCCTATTCTGTATGTAGGAAGAGGAGCAAACTCATGATGTTTACATATGGCATTGAGTGGCATGCCTGATCCACTTGAAAGTGGACAATGGAGCACAGTGTCCTGTTTCTGGGGTGTCCCTAAAGACAGTGGTGAGGAGAAATCCTTTCATGGCACAGAACACTGTAAATGACATTTGTTGTTCCTTTGGTTTAGAAAGAGAAATGTCTTCCAGGAAAGAGTCTATATTGATGAGTGCACTGTGGCCCATGGGTTTGTAAATTGGTCATGAACATCCATGGAATATAATTTTTAAATTGGATAGAATGAGTATGGTATGGAGAGATTTGTGTGTATCCTTCTTAGAAATGGGAGAGAATGTTATGATGTCTCTGTTTCATGTGAATCACCATCAAACGTGTCCTCAACAGGAAAGGATATGAAGAATTAATTGAATGGGCTAACATTCTCTGTCAGCCTCTTCCTGTGCCATATCCTCTCACTGCTGTCATGGTGATTGTCACTTCCATCTCTAGATACAAACCTGAAAACCTTTTGTGGTACTCATCTCACCAAATGAACTAATTCTCACATGGTCCATTAGTGAGACATTGTCATCTGGGGGCCAATTAAGGCGTCCCTGTTGTGAAAGCTGTGGATCTGTTGTCTTCTCTTCTTGAAACTCACATTCTTCTCCTTGGGTGTGTGGGTCCACCTGGTGCAGAAGGAAACCTCTAGAGCTTAACTTTTCCTTCATGTTGACCTCTGGAGTGACCCCATGACCTTTGAGGAACTGGCCGAGCTCTGAGCAACAGGAACATTTTTGGTTAGAGCAGAGGTACAGCCATTAGCTTGACCTCATACAATAAATCATGTGATAGACTTGGCAGATTCAATGTCACCCAAGAAGCAAATGACCAAGCCCTGGAGTTGGTTCTACCATGCAAACTAGCTGGTTGACCTCTGCCAAATCACTCATATTTTCTGCTTCACTCTTCATTTACATGTGCAATGGACAATTAGGACCATGCTTGACAATCTCTTGTTGCTAGAGTCATTTTAAAAAGCAGGAAGTGAAGGTCCTTGGGGCAATAATAAAGCTCTGTTATATGCCTACCTTTTTGAGTCCTCAAACAGAAAGATGTAACAATCCTCTACATTGGTTTATATTTCTCTCTCCTCTGTCTTTTGTCAAATTCCAAATACCCTTTCTGTGGAACATTGGGTTAATTCACTTCTTCCAAGTTCTGTCCCTACCAGGTAACTGTTTTTCTGCCATGTTGCTGACATACATGCCTAACTCAAATGGCATGGGGGTGTGGGGTGGGGAGGGATGGGCGTGTCTTCTCCTGTCGTTTTCCCTATGAATCCATAATAAAATCTCCATGACTAAGAACAACAGAGCCAAAGTGACTCTATCACTCAATCAGTTTTGTCTGCTTCTCTGAATCTGTTTCCTTATCTATCCTGGTGGAGAAGAATCTCTGCCTGGACTCAACTGCCCCACAGAACTGATGAGGATCAACAACAGGAGTGAGGAGAGTCAGAGTCAGAGCTGTGGATCAAGGCTTAGCAACAGCACTGGAGGGGCTAAGGTGCTGCTGATTAGTGCTGATTGCCAATTACTTAGGTGTAAATACACCCATGATGGCCAATGTCATGGTTGCAATACATGCCACTGAACAGCCTTTGAGTTTACAGGTCGTTATACAGTGTTTCAACCAGCAAATGCACTGCACTAAACAACTGCTAGAAAACAGAGCCCAGGAAAATGGAGTTGCTCCTCAGGATGTGCAGAATTCAGAGCTTGTGTTGCATTTATGGTGTGGGAGGTCCTTCTGTCTGTTTGTCGCTTTTCTTGGTTAATGAATAAAGAAACTGCCTTGGCCTGTTGATAGGTTAGAACTAAGGAAGGCAGGAAAGATGGACTGAATGCTTGGAGAAAGAAGGGTGGAATCAGACAGATGCCATGGATCTGCCACTGGAGATGGATGTGCTGAAACATTGCTGGTAGGCCACAGCCATGTGGCGATACACAGATTAATAGGATGGGTTAAATTAAGATGCTAAGAGTTAGCCAATAAGAAGCTAGAGCTAATGGGTCAAGCAGTGATTTAATTAATACAGTTTCTGTGTAGTTATGTCGGGGCTAAGCTAGCCGGACAGCTGGGAACTGGGCAGCCGGACAAACAAGCAACCTCTCCTCCTACACATTTACATTTTTCATGCTATGATTCAACTCTAGCTCCAATCATTCTACTTACTCAGGTACTATAGTGCTGAGTTACATTCCTAGACATTCTGGCTTGTTTCTAATACAATAATGGTCATTTTATAATTAACTTTTGCTATTGACTTGTTTAAGAAGCAGCTAACATGAATTTTAACCCCTTATCAATCAATCACTTTCAGTAAGAAGAGTTTATAGTCCATCCTTCTCATTTTTAATCCTTAGGAAACCAAGGCACAGACAGAAGGCAGGAATGGATATGAGAGTGTAGTAATAAGGGCGCAGGGCTGCGTCCGAAAACACCCCAGCCGCCTGCCCTGCCCGGCTAGCTTTACCCGAAATAATTACACAGACACTGTATTCATTTAAACACTGCTTTGGCCCATTCCTATCTAGCCTCTTCTAGGCTAATTCTCACACCTGGACTAGCCCATTTCTTATCATCTGTGTAGCACCGGTCTTACCGGGAAGATTCTAGCCTAAGTCCATCCTGGGTCGGAGCTTCAGAGCGTGCGTCTTCCCTGGAGCAGGTAGCATGGCGTCTCTCTCTGTAGCGTCTGCTCCGGAGAGGAGAGCTGTCGAGTCTGACCTCACTTCCTCTTCCTCCCGGCATTCTGTTCTGTTTACTCCTCCCACCTATCTCCTAACCAATGAGAGCCAAGCAGCTTCTTTTATTTTAACCAAGGACCTTCCTCCATCATGAGAGGTCATGAAATACTGGTCAGAACATGTAAGAGAAGACGGACATCATCACATTTTATTTCTGTAGACAGCCAAGAAAGAGGTTACTATTGTAATTCTACAGAAGAGGCAACCAAGGCAGAAGAAGATCAAGTTCAAGAGAACATGCTCCAGAGCTTGATATATTTGGATTCAAATGCTTATTTACATCCAAGAGACACAAGCTCCTCAGAGAGTTTTATCACATCACTATCATGGGGATGCCACTTCTGACTTTCATGTTACTATTTTATGGTTGACTATTTTTGTTTATTTGCTTATGTTTCAATATGAGTGTCCATAAATATGTACACTCATATGTATGTGTGCACAGTATGTGTATGCCTGGTCCCTGGAAGGTCAGAAGAGGGTACTAGATCCTCTAGAACTGGACATAAAGATGGTTGTGAGCTTACATGTATGCTCTAGGAAGCAAAATTAGTGTTCTGTAAGAGCAGTAAATCCTCTTTTTCTCATAAGCATCCTCCAGCTCTCATTATTGTTATATCTTCATTACCACCAGAGGTTCTGGCTAACTTGCTCAGATATTACATGGCAGAGAAGGGAGGACTATGATTTCCCCAATGTAGTTGAGGAAGGAGGAGGAATGTGACTCAAACATGGTCTCAATGAGTGTCAGGGTTCAGGATTTGGGCAGTGAATGAGGAGTCAGAATGAGAACTTATGTCCTTGACCTGTGTATCAGGTGACACGGTCAAACCTTCTCTCCTTTGAACAGCTATTATTGCCCAATTGCTCTAGAATAGGGAACAGGTAGGTCTCCACTCCTGCTGTGGGTTGTCTCCTCCTGCTCTTCTCCCAAAGGTCTCCCTGTAATGCTCTTGTTGACAGCTCCAGGGAGCATCCCTACTGGGAACAGAAATGGCCCTTTCCCAGCTCTCCTGAGGAATGTCAGAGAAGAGGCAGGTTTATAAAATCCTCAGGATCCGGTCCCACTGGGTAGAGGAGCAGATGTCTGAGCTTGCCTTTGTTAAGTGGGATTTAATAGGTTGCTGTCTTCAGGAGCCGAGGCTGCCCTACTTGCAGAGAAAATGAAGATTCAGTTGCTCAAATATTACAGCAGCTTGGAATTTTTCTGGAGATTGAGATGCCTAGATTCCCATCTCTCTGAACTCAATTGCTTTAGGACACTGAGAAGATAAAGAAATAGTCACTTGGAAATACATTCCTTATCTTTACAAGTGGTAAGATACTGGTATTTGAGGTATTTGATTGTGCATGGGGCTAAGGCATCTTTGGTACTAGAGATGAGAAGTAGACAAGCCATCCTTATCCAGGTCCTCTGTGCATACATCTCAAATTCCCCAAACCTCTTTCCTCATTGCCTGTTCTTATTCCCTCTTGTTTTCAACCTTGTGTTTTTGCTTCCATCTATTTATTAATTTAATAAATCTTCACAGGCAGTTTTTTGCTTCCAATCATGTTGACACATAAAGATATGGAGTCCTAAGTCAAACAATTCCAAGTGAAGCAGAAAAATATATCCCTGAGAGAGCAGTTATGGCCAATGTCTTTGAAGAAGTCTTCCCAAACACAGTCACGGCTTCATAGTGTTTGTTGGAGAGAAACCATAATTTTTTGCTTTATTTTGTTTATCTTGGTTAGTCCTCTGTAGCCTAGCTTGGCTTAATCTTGAGGAGGGCTCTGTCCCATTCTAAATCTCAATAAGCGCAACTTGATGGACAATGGACTTTGCCTTCTTCACCTCCCCTCCTCAGAGCCTATGAGCCAGGAGCAGAGAAGGCGACTGAGAGGCAGGCTCTGATGTCTCACCCCCTAAACTTACTTCCCCCGTTCTGAACTTGTAATCTGAAACACACTGCCTATTCCATGCCTTAGGTTTTCACATATAACATACAAGTAAAATAGCTTCCTTCAGTAAACTGTTGTGATGTTAAATTAAAGTTAGTGAGATTTTAGCTGGAATACATTAAATTATCTAAAATAAATGTTAGTTGATTTTGTTATTAGAAAGTTCAGGAAATCATGTATACAGCCTTACTCAATCAGAGATTTTTTCCCTGAGTGGTGTGGTGTTTCAGTTAACAAGAGAGAAATAAAGGGTTTGTCCAAGTGTTTGGGTGGGGGTGGGTCAAAATTGTTATCAGGACCTCCCATGTTCTTCAGATTGCAATCACCCAGTGAACAAGAAATGCAAGTTATATCTTATGTGTGTTAAAGTAATAGGTTGTAGCACAACAGGGAAGGCCTCCTGGCCTATCTGAGTCCTGAAGTGGCCACCATTTGTGCAACACTGTGGAGGGGGTGGTTCCCCTCCATGATTAAAAGCTAGGGACTTCTCAGTGTATGAGGGCGGCAGAGGCATGCAGAATACTGGGAGGGCTTAAATGAGAATATGTGTGTTTAGAGAGGCGATGGAAGAGACAGTTGTGTGCTGAGGCTAGTCTCCATGGGGCAGGGGTTTAGTAATTATCATCCAACTCAAATGACAGGCATGGGCGATCATAAAAGGCTTTCAGCAGGGGCCAGGTAGGAAGAGTGTAAAAACTTTGAAAAAACCACTGCAGCAGTCACATGGTGAGCAAGCTGAGGAAGACAAACACCGAGTATGAGAAAGGGAATTGGACATAAAGTTCTACCCCTAAACAAGAACTTATTTGTGAAATAAACCAGTTTCCTTCAATAAGCAGTCACTGGGACTATAAACTATAGTCTATGACTAGATACATGCTCAGAAGTAGTTGGCAAACAAGAGACTGACTCCATGGTTTTGGTTATGATTTGGTATTATTTTTTTAAATTTCTGTAGTTTTACTTCATTTTGTATTGAAAGACAATATGAGAGGAAAAAGAACATGAAGTTGGGTTGAGATGGTCTTGGAGAAGTTTGGGGAGGGCAAGGATATGATCAAAGTCTATTGTGTGAAAATATATTTTAAATATTAAAGAAAAGGAAAAGACTGTATTTCGGAGGAAAATGTAAAGGCAAGAGACACATGGAGATGATGATGCAGAAATGCCAGGAGAGATGATGGGCTCCTGACCTGGGGGGGGAAAGGAGCGTCAGGGTTATGAGCAGTAGAGTGGTCAGGAGAGGGGATGGGGACAGGGAAAGAGAAGACTGAGGATGTCTAGGAGTCTCTTTCATGTTTCTGCTCCCATCAAAGCACTTCCTGCCTTAACCATTGTCTTGATGATTAGCATGAGTGGTGCTGAAGTTCAGTCTCTTTTGAGCAGTGTTAGGAAATTTCCTTTACATGTCTTTCCTTGAGCATGTGTTTGTAGGAACCTTTGTGTTTACATATTGTTTCAGAAATATGGTTTAAATTTGTATTGCTAGACAATGCATCAACAGTGTTGAACATTAGGGAATAAGACAGGCACACAGTAAAAAGAATCATTTTCATTCACACTCCCACTGGATCCAGTTACTCTTGTCAGCACTAGATTTTGTTATTGTAGCCAGGCTGGTAGGTGTGTGGTGATGTGAGACTGAGAAGAGGAGGTGGGCGTTGGTGCTGTGCTGTTCTTTTGTAGTTTCCAGATGTAATGATGCTGAGAACCTCAGCCTCCTCAGTCCTCACTGGATAGCTGCCTGTGAAATGCCCTTGAGATGTGGTTCACTGTTCTGTGGGAGCCTCTGCTGTTTTTTTTTTGTGCTTTTCTAACTCTCTCTATGAGTATTTTGAGTCCTCTCTGTGCTTATTCTAGTTTACCATTCTTTTGCCCTCCAAGGAAAGTGGTATTTTAAAGAAATCTTGCCTTTGCTTCTCCTAAAATGATAGATAAATAGATTTATCAGGTTTAAATCTAAAAATTTGGTTGCCTTAAATTCATCACTTAAAGCTATATTGCACATAGAATTGATTGTTTATGTATATCAGAAGGTAACTGTAAAAAAGAAAGAAATGACTTTCCTGCTCACAGATACACATGATCCATCAGCGTTCCCTAGGCCAGTGCATTGTATGCATGAACTTCTGTCCTTACTCATAGTTACATATATGGGGATGTGTCTGGCTGACATCTGTTCTCTTTTCTTCATCTACTTGTGTACCCTCTTTTGCATATGTCTGGTGCCCCCAGTGTGTGTGTGTCTGGTCAGAAACTGACGTGGAGTTCTTCTTCAGCTGCTCTCACCTCATCCCTTGAGGCAGTGTCTTTCAGTTGAATGCAGTGCCCCCCATTTCATCTTGTGTAGCTAGCCTTCTTATTCTGGGGATGCCATGATTTTGCCTTTCAGATATGGAATGAGAATCTGAGGACTGCACACAACATGTCAAGTGTTTTTTTCTGGTTCCAGTAGTTTTGTGACATGCTTTAGATATTCAACATACTCCCGAGACATTCCGTTCATCAGCCTCACTTGATAGATGAAGAGACTGAGACATTGGGAGGTTCTGTAGCTTTGGAAGATGCACAGAAACTGAACAGTGTGCTCAGAAACCACATCCCAGTTTTTCTCTTCTTAATTAATAAGTATTAGTTTTTTATTTTATGAGTATGGGGTTTTGCCTACTTACATACCTGTACCCGTGTGTGTGTCTGGCCTGTAAAGGTGAGAGGAGGGAGTCACATTGCAATCTGTGAGCAATTCATCCTCAACATAGCAGCAAGTGTACTTAAACTTTGAGTCATCTCACTAGACTATATCTCTCATTTCTGCCTGTATAGCTGTCATGTTGCAGGTGACTTATAGATGAATGTGATTCTCTTACAGGCTCCACCATGTGGATGATTGAAGGACAGAACCAAACCAGGGTTTCTGAGTTTATCCTGCTTGGCTTCTCCAGTGACTCCACAACCAACAGCATCCTCTTCACTGTGTTTTTTCTCATCTACCTGAGCTCAGTCATAGGCAATGGACTCATCATCCTGCTGATCTACCTGTACACACATCTGCACACTCCCATGTACTTCTTCCTCTGTATACTTGCCGTATTGGATATGGGTTATGTCACCACCACCATGCCCCAGATGTTGGTGCATCTTCTTGCTCACTCTCACACCATCTCCTTTGCTGGCTGCTGGCTGCAGATGTATGTGTTTGATGCCCTTGCTGCTTCAGAGAGCATGTTGTTTGTTGTCATGGCTTATGACAGATATGTGGCCATTTGCTACCCA
This sequence comes from Microtus pennsylvanicus, assembly GCF_037038515.1. Classification (NCBI taxonomy): domain Eukaryota; kingdom Metazoa; phylum Chordata; class Mammalia; order Rodentia; family Cricetidae; genus Microtus; species Microtus pennsylvanicus. The sequence goes on along the minus strand of NC_134591.1, from coordinate 52,321,060 downwards.
CTGCATTATACTGTCATCCTCAACTGGGGACTGTGCATACGGTTGGCAGCTGGTCCTTGTGTCTGTGGTTTTTCCTCTGCTTTGTTACATACGTTCTTCACCATGAGTCTACCATATTGTGGGCCTAACAAGGTAAACCACTACTTCTGTGAAGGTCCTTCAGTTCTTAGCCTGGCCTGCATGGATACCCACATCATTGACATAGTAGACCAGATCTTGATTGTTCTTATGTGTTTTATTCCAATTTCCCTCATTGTGGCCTCCTATGCTCACATTGCCAAGGCTATTCTCAAGATCAAATCTACCCAAGCCCGTTGCAAGGCTTTCTCTACCTGTGCCTCCCACCTGACTGTGGTCTCATTCTTCTATGGTCCAGGCACTTACATCTACATGAGACCCAACTCTAGTTACTCTCCTGAGAGAGACAAGCAGATCTCACTCTTTTACAATTCCTTCACAGCCTTGCTCAATCCCTTGGTTTACAGTCTGAGGAACAAAGACATCAAGAGGGCGTTTCTCAAGGTGATGAAGCATGGTAGGATATAATATTAAACCAGGATCCAGGAGTTGTTGGAGTATATTATCACTTTTTGATAAAGGATATGATATTTTTTGTATTTTATTTTGGTAATTTGATGTTTTATTTTGCTCTTCTGTGCATTTGACCAACATAGTACTTGGTAACTGAGACAAAACTCTGTGAAATCAATGTGACTATCTTGATTGTCAGCTATTACCAAAACTCCAGATGCACCTGACCTTTTTCCACTGTGGGATGTGGGCTCTCCCTGAACCCCCTTCTCAGGCTGTTGTCAAACTAGGTATTGCCTTGAAATCCAGTCAGACGTTTTGTTTTATGTGGCATCAATAAGCCTCAAGATCATCGTTAGATTTGGTAAGAGAGTTGTGAATTCTTAAAGGAAGGAATTAGTTAAAAGAGAAGGTTTTTTTCCCACATTAAAAAAATGAGAAAAACATTACAATGGAGAGATTTGGGTCTCTGTATGATAACATGCTTAAACAGTTTGAAAATGGAGTGATTAAATGAGATGATATCTAATTTAGCTGGGATTAATATAATGTCAATTGTAAACATTATCAGCTTTGCTATTTTTGTCTTATTACTAAATACATTGGTTAATCTGAGTGCTAATAAACAGGCCTTAGAATAACCTAATAAAATAGATCCCAGAGATACTCATATCTGAACAGAGGAATTTAATGGAGAGTCAACTTCCGTGTTGCATTGTAAGAATAGAGAGGAACAGTATAAGGTTTTCAGACAACTAAACTTAATATGTCCAGTAACCTTACAGGAGTTGTCAAATGGCAGAAGCATGTTTACAGCTCACTAGACTCCTGTGCCAATGTTAGATTTAAAGAGATTCAAGAAACCAATAGTCTCATATGGCAAGCATTCACCTTTTGTGAAGCAAATGCTAAACTCGTGGCCAGTTTGTAATAGAATTAAACCTGATGACTGGATAGAATTGGTTAAAGGTAGTTTAGAACCTGTTCCACAGTTACAATGGAGTACCTCGCTGAGAGAAGAGGCTAAGATTATTGAACAACAGCGTAAAGGTAGAGATAGGGAAATCTCCCAAGAGCAAACTCTTTGAGAAAGAAACTATACCACAATAGAGAGGCAAACTGTATATGATGATCTCACACAAAATTTATGCCAAGCAGCAGCTTTGAATGCTGGGGACAAAATTGGAGAAATAGGGAAAAAAATTGAGTCATTTACTAAAGCTATACGGGGCCCAAAGGAAGTCTTTACAGATTTCTTACAAATATTGACTTCAGCAGTAAATAGAATTGTTGTAGGAGGTCACTTGTTTGTTCCCAGCTGCTTGGCCCTGAAATAACCACACAGGAAGTGTATTAATTAAATCCCTGTTTGGCCTATGCCTATTAGCTCTAACTTCTTATTGGCTAGCCCTTACATCTTAATTTAACCCATGTCTATTAATCTGTGTATCACCACATGGCTGTGGCTTACAGGCAAGGTTCCAGCTGGCAGCTCATGTCTTTCCCCTCTGGTGGCTACATGGCATCTCTCTGTCTCCACCTTCTTTCTTCCAGCATTCAGTTTCATTTTTCCCACCCAGCTCTATTCTATTCTATTCTATTCTATCACAGGCCAGGCAGGTTCTTTATTAATTAACCACTAAAAGGAACACACATACAGAAGGACCTCCTACTCCATTTCCCCTTTTCTGTTTAAATAAAAAGGGTTTAACTTTAATATAGTAAAATTACATATAACAAACAGATATCAAGCAAGAAGTAAAGTTATAACAGATTTGTCTACTTTATCTTTTATTCTAACTAAGGAAAACTATAATTATAACTGTATATTCTTCAGCTCCATCAAAGATTCCAGAAAGATATAATATTACCTAAGCTAACAGCTAGTACATTATAAACAACTTCCAAAACTCTAGAATTGATAAAGATATCTTGCTGCCTAGACAGTCACCCAAAGCTCTTCTGTATCATTGTGGGCACCTATCTTTAGCTTACTGGCCCATAGTATCTGTCGGAATTTTCCATCAAGCAGGAAATTTCAAAGACAGTTCTGCCTATATTGGTAGTTTGTCAGTCACTTTCTTCTGTGTCCTGCCGAATGTCTGGCAGTCTCTTTCATGAAGCAGGAACACAGAAGGATTGGCAAATTGAGCAATCATTTCTCTGTGGGTCCCGCATGTCTAGCTCACTCAGTGTAACATCAAGCAGTCCAGGCAAGAGCAGTTTCTTGCCCAAATGGCTAACAAACTCCACAAGGAGCCTCTTTGATATCAATCATCCTCTTGAAGTAGATTAGTGCTGCCAGGAACATGTGTATCTCATGTCATGGAAAGTACTAAGTTCTTAAAACATTTTAAATGCCATATTATGAAGGTCTCTGAAAGATTTGAAGAATACCTATCTAACTGACATATATCTCTATACATCTAGAAAACCTAACTAACATGACTAAAAGCTTGACTATTATAGATGATCATATATTACCCTGTATTTCTTAATTATATATTACATTTTCAAATGTGCTACAGAAACACAATACCTTAATCAAGAGCAGATATATAACAGAATTGACCTAAAATTTGCATCAATAAACCAAGATTTATACCAAGGAAAATTATTCATCTCTATAGAATATCCCCCTTTAATTATCAATAAACCAAGATTCATACCAAGGAAAATTATTCATCTCTATAGAATATCCTCCTTTCATTATAAACAAACATTTATAAATAATATGTGGTATTTGGGGCATAATTCTCTTCAAACTGCTTCCTGCTTTTTGTTGGGTGATGTATTTTTGGGAGTGTACATGGTAACCTTTTGTGGGATCTTCGTCCATCAATCCACATTAGTCTAGAATTAATCCACAGGTTCTCATCTTCTGTGGAAACAAAAGAAGAATCTCTTTTCCAAAGCAACATATTTTTAAATCCAAATTCTAAAGTCAAGATACCTTTATGTTGGTTTATCTTAGCAGCCCATACAATGAAATATCTCTCTGTACTTAGCTCCTTCACAGCTAAAAAAGTGAAAGAAAACACAATAATATACCTAATCCAGACTCTGTATATTCCATCTTTACATGGCTTGTTCTTACTCTATTACTTTTTAATGTTTATTTTATTATCTTTACTGCTTTAATATATGACTTCTGTACTCTGTCTCTTTAAAGGCTTTGTTTAATCATTTTTAAAATGATTTGCTTCTTTTTTTTTTTTAATTTTTTTATTGATAAAAGGAGGATAAAGAAAAGAAAAAAAAAACAAATTTCCACCTCCTCCCACCAGCCTCCCATTTCCCTCTCCCTCCTCCCACTCTTCTCCCCCTCCTCCCACCCCTCTCCCCTTCCCCCCACTCCTCTCCCCCTCCCTTTCCAGTCCAAAGAGCTGTCAGGGTTCCCTGCCCTGTGGTACGTCCTAGGTCCTCCCCCCTCCATCCATATCTAGGAAGGTGAACATCCAGACTGGCTAGGCTCCCACCAAGCCAGCACATTGCATAGGATCAAAACCGCGTGCCATTGTCCTTGGCGTCTCATCAGCCCTCATTGTTCGCCATGTTCCGAGAGTCCAGTTTTATCCCATGCTTTTTTGTAACTCTTTATTCTCTTTTTTATTCTCTCTCTCATGACTATGTACATTTATCCAAAACTTTGACCCATTCAGAGGTCTTTTCCATATGTATTTGTCTTCATTGGTTATCTGTAATCCTTTTCTGACAAGAACTACGTTTTAATACTAAGTAGGCATGGCTGGGGCCAACTAACCCTGTCTATTTGCTCCACCCAGTCCAACATGGTGGAGGCACATTCAATATCTCTGCAAGCCGTACACACCACCCCAGTTCCAAGTATGCAGCGGGTCTATGTTGAGCCATTAAGCAGTTTGTAACATGTTGCTCACAGACCCCATTTAAATGCTCTGTAGCCAGACCTCCCAAAAGAGTCAGAGCTGCTCATGCTGGTGGACCAGCAAGCCCCTGTTTTAAAACTCACGGTTTTTGTTTGTTTTTTGTTTTGCTACCACTGAATCAGGAAGACCTCTCTTAAAGGAGTTACATCTCCGGTTGTCGCCAGTGATCATAGCAAGAAGCTGCATTAAACTCTGTTTTTTTTTTTTGTCTGTGTCTAGAATTCCTTTCCAAGCCTTTTCAGGTTTTATGTGGATTTAACTAGCACAGGTTGGCATGCCAATCTAGTGTTGGACGCCACTTGTTTGTTCCTGTCGGCTCAGCCCCAAAATAATCACACAGAAACTATATTAATTAAATCGCTGCTTGGCCTATTAGCTCTAGCTTCTTATTGGCTAGCTCCTACATCTTAATTTAACCCATTTCTATTAATCTGTGTTTTGCCACATAGCTGTGGCTTACCGGCAAGGTTCCAGCTGACAGCTTGCATTTTTCCCCTCTGGCAACTACATGGTGTCTCTCTAACTCTACATTTTTTTCTCTCAAAATTCAGTTTAGTTTTCCCCACCTAGCTCTATTCTACCCTATCACAGGCCAAGGCAGATTCTTTATTCATTAACCAATAAAAGCAACACATATACAGAAGGACTTTTCATGCCATGGAATGATACCAAATTCAGAAGTCAGGCAAATAATAATTGAATCTCTGGCCAATGTAAAGGAAAAAAGAGGGATGTACATATGATAGAATAAACGGGTAGACTATTGAATCTGCTCTGAGAAGAAGGAGGATATAGATATGATAAGATAAAAAGGTAGATTATTGAATCTACTTTTAAAAGGCAGCTACTAGTTTTAAATGTTTTACATTGGATTAGACTTTTGTATATTGTATACAGATTTTGTATATTGATACAAATTTGAGATTAATTTTGTTAAAACATACTGTACATATGTTTCTAATCTTGTCTAATAGGAAGAGCAGGACACAAAAGAACTGCTAAACATTGTCAGGACAAGGAAGGCCAGCCCCTCAGAATATCCTGCTTCACAGAAAAGTTTGTTGGATATTTCGAAGATGGATGCCTCAATGTTGCAGAGGAACTTTGAGTGACAGTCCAGTAAGCCAGTTGTTTTTGTCATTTCTTACATTTTTTGGAAGTTACTTGCTTTTACTTTCTATTTACTTAATTAATATTATTTCCTTCTTGGTTCTCTGAGGGTGATGAAGACTAGATAGTTATAGTTTTCCTTGTTTATCAGACACAGAAAGCAAGTTATGATAGAAAGTAAATTAGATACAAAACTTTGGACTCACTATGATAGAATAAATATGGAGTATTTTCTCTGAATTTGTCAAATGCAAATGGGCAAGACATTGTTGATATATTTATTGCCTGTATATATTATGTATAGTCATTGTACTTATTGTATATAACTTTTCTTATATTAATTATAGCCTTCTTTTTTATTTTAGTCAAAAAGTGGAAATGTAATGAAATTTAATTTCTACTTTAATAAATGAAGCTTGCCTGAAGATTAGAGCTTAAAACTGCTGTACTGGTCAGCCTTACAGACCAGACAAAGGTGACATACACATCCCAGTAACCACATTAGTCATAGAAATCAGGTGGTAGTGGTGCACGTCTTTAATCCTAGTACTAGAGAGGCATATAAGACAGGAGGAGACAGCTCTCAGGCAGTCTTATTCTGAGGATTCCTGGAAGCGAGATCACCATTTCGTACTGAGGTAGAGGGAAGAGCGAATGGCTGGTTGTTCTGCTTTTCTGACCTTCAGGCTGAACCCCAATATCTGTCTCTGGGTTTTTATTACTCATTCTTACAGCACTGTGTCCTGTTTCGGGAAACCCCTAAAGACAGTCTCAGTTGAACACAGTGCCCATCATTTCATCTAGTGTAGCTAGTTGTTTTATTCTTGGGATCTTCTGTCTCTGCCTTCCCAGATCTGAAATGAGAATGTAAGACTGCATACAACATATTATGTGTTATGTGATGATTTCAGGAGTTATGTGGGATGCTTTAGATATTCATCATAATCCTGAGACATGAGCCTCATCAGCTTCATTTGATAAGGAAGAGACTGAGGCATAGGGAGGTTCAGTAACTTGAGAGTATAGAAACTGAACAGTGTGCTCAGAACTCACACCCCAGCCTTTATTTTCTTAATTAAAAATTATTATTGTCCTCGACCAAACAGTGGATAAGGAAAACGTGGCACATTTACACAATGGAGTACTACACAGCAGAAAAAAAATAATCATAGCTTGAATTTTGCAGGCAAATGGGTGGAGCTAGAAAACATCATTTTGAGTGACGTAACCCAGACCCAGAAAGACATTTATCACATGTACTCACTAATAAGTATTTTTTAAACATAAAACAAAGAAAACCAGCCCACTAATCAAAATCCCAGAGAACCTAGACAACAATGAGGACTCTAAGAGAGTCTTACATAGATATAATCTACATGGGAAATAAAAAAAGACAAGATCTCCTGGGTAAATTGGGAGCATGGGGACCTTGGGAGAGGGTTTGACTGGGAGGGGAGAGGAAGGGTGGGGAGAGGAAGGGAGGGGAGCAGAGAAAAATGTAGAGTCAATAAAAATCAAATAAAAAAAATCAAAGCATATTGCTATGAAAAATTATAATTTTTTATGTGTATGACTTTATGCCTACATAATGTTTGTGTACCGTGTGTGTGTGTATGTTGCTATAGAGATAAGACAAAGGAGTCAGATCCCCTGGAACTGGAGTCACAGGCAGCTCTTAGTTGTCTTTTTCCCTGTAATAGCAGCAGTCAATGCTCTTAACCTTTGAGCCATCTCACCCACCTGTATCTTCCATTTCTACCTCTATAGTTGTGGCAGGTGACACAGAGATGAATGTGATTCTCTTACAGGCCTCACTATGTTGATGATTCCAGGCCAGAACCAAAGCTGGGTTTCTGAGTTTATCCTGCTTGGCTTCTCCAGTGACCCCACGACCAACAGCATCCTCTTCATTGTGTTCCTTCTCATCTACCTGAGCTCAGTCATGGGCAATGGACTCATCATCCTGCTGGTCTGCCTGGACTCACATCTGCACACTCCCATGTACTTCTTCCTCTGTATACTTGCCATGTTGGATATGGGCTATGTCACCACCACCATGCCCCAGATGCTGGTGCATCTTCTTGCTCACTCTCACACCATCTCCTTTGCTGGCTGCTGGATACAGATGTATGTGTTTGGTGCCCTGGCTACTACTGAGAGTACCTTCTTTGTTGTCATGGCTTATGACAGATATGTGGCCATTTGCCACCCTCTGCGTTACACTGTCATCCTCAACTGGGGACTGTGCATATGGTTGGCAGCAGGGACCTGGAACTGTGCTTTCTTCTTCTCTCTGTTACATACATTCTTTACCATGAGTCTGCCATATTGTGGGCCTAACAAGGTTAGTCACTATTTCTGTGACAGCCCTTCAGTGCGTAGCCTGGCTTGCATGGATACTCACCTCATTGAGATGGTGGACCAGGTCTTGAGTGTTTTTCTGGTTGTTGTTCCCATTTCCCTCATTGTGGCCTCCTACATTCGCATTGCCATGGCAATTCTCAAGATCAAGTCTACCCAAGTCCACAACAAGGCTTTCTCTACCTGTGCCTCCCACCTAACTGTGGTCACCTTCTTCTATGGTCCATCCACTTACATCTACATGAAGCCTAATTCCAGCTACTCCCCTGAACGAGACAAGCAGGTCTCACTGTTTTACAATGCCTTCACTGCCTTGCTCAACCCTCTGGTCTACAGTCTGAGAAACAAAGACATCAAGAGAGCATTTCTCAAGGCGATAGGGCATAGTAAGGTGGACTACTGAACCACAACCCAGAATAAGCTGAGTCAGTTAATTGAATGTTTAAGGAACAGTGTCTTTAATGTCTGTAACCATGGAGGCCCTTTAGATTGTTGGGCTACATCAAGGTATAATCCAAAACACCTCATTAATCTTACTGGATTATACGTGTAGTGATTTCTTCTTTTTTTAAACATTTTTATTTATTCTTTGGGAATTGTACATCATACTCCCAAATCCCACTAATTTCTCATTCCTTCCATATCTGTCCTCCATCCTTATAACTTCTTCCCCCAAAAAATAAAAAATTAAAATTAAAACCAACATCTCACTGACTCCCCTGTGTAATAACCTGTTTATCATTCTCACCCTTCTCTCACGCCAGTCACAGCCATTGCCTCTCCTGTTCTACGGTACTGTGTCACTCAGCTCCTGTCTTTCCTGCATCTCCACCACACGTTCATCTGTTGTAGTGGCATTTAACGATCTGGTGTGTCACGCCGTTACCCCTTTTCCCATATAGGTTGACTCGCAGATATTCATTACAAGGAGTCATTGTTGTGGTTCAAGGCCTCTAACTTCTGCTAAAGCATCAACACTGGACCCTCATCTAGACTCCACTCTGATTTTCTATTGTTACCCAGAGTGATAGAGATGGTGGCTATGGTTTCATAGGACAGGCCCCTTCATGTTCTCCAGCAGTTCTTAGATGTTGTAGCTGTTGGGGTGCACCAACTCAAGGCACTGGATCTGGGCGTTGGTTGTAGCTGTGTTGGTCAACCTGGGTCTCCACCAGGCCTCTCCCCAACAAGGGGCAGAGTCAGCTCTTCCCTACTCTGGGAGAGGTGGGGCCAGTCCCCCACTTGCCACTGCCTAGGATGCCTTGCAGCTCCTGGTGAGAAGCTAGGCAAGAGCTCTTACAAGTGGCAGTCTGTAGGAGGCAGGGCCAGTACTCCTGTGGGTGGAGGCCACGGAAGGGAAAGACCGGCTCTCCTGCCCCTACATCAGTAATGATACTGCAGGTCAGTGAGGGATGGGGTTCGCTCTCCCAAATGTGGTGGCTGGTGAGGGGTAGGACCAGCCCTCCTGCAGTCAGTGACGGTGAGATGGGATCAGCATGGCACTCAGACATCATCATGTCTCAGGTGGCAGCCCAGACCACTGACCCTGCATGGCCTTTTGTGGTAATCTGGGCCTCAGACATCAACACAGACCCTAGCTGCTGTTGGACCTCAGACCCAGACATGACCATTGTCAGCAGCCCGGGGCCCCATAACACCATGGCCTCAGGCTCCTCATACCAGCCTCTTCTTCACCACTCTTGAGTCTCCAGTTATACCTCTCTCCCCAGCACATGAACTGCTTCCCTTCTCTTTCTCTTCCATCTCTCCACCACATATTCTTAGATTTCTCATCTTTCCATATTTGTTCATCATAGTGCAAACACTTCCCTTGACCTCAGGACAGAGATTCACTCTTTAAGAAAGGGACAGTATTTTATGTAACTGACCTGTGTTGTTGAACCAACATAGTACTTGACCAGCTACACTAGGGTACAATTCCAAACACCTCAGTAATCTTACTGGGTTATAGCTGCAAATAATCATTTGTTATTCATGCTTATAGCTGTAGGTTGGGAGTGACCTTCTGACCTCTCACATCCATCCCATAGGAGGAACCTTACGTCCAACATGACATCCTAGAACAGAAGGAAAGGAACAGTGGACAAAATCACAATGGCTCCACTTCTCAAGAGTGACCTGCTTTTCTTTCCACGCATTCTTTTGACCAAAGCAAGTAGTATGGTCCAGTCTAAGAGCAGGTGGTGGGAAGATTTTTTTGTCTAGAGAGAAGTAATACATGTCCATGGTCTGATATGTTGGTTTCTCTACTTAGAAGGTAAGAAGTAATGTACATTATGTAACCTGGTGTATTTCACAGAACACAACAGCACCCCTATAAACCACCACAAAACATGCCAAGTGTGGATAGCATGATAATAGAGACAGCAGAAGGCTGAGACACTCTATGCTAAGCAGCACATCACACATTGGCAGAAGAGAAGTACACGGACAGATTGTGGAACAGAACCGAAACAGCTCAGAGAACTAGCTTCACACGTCAATTCAGTGTGGTCTGTGGGGAAACACGATGACCTCGTCTGTAAAGTCATGCAATGTTGAAAATGAAGGGAGCTGGGGTCTCCTCAGAACCCTCTAGCTTCTGATCCCATGTGCAGGCAGCAGGCAAGGGCACTTCCCACTGTTGTCTGCTGACTGCTGGCTCCTTTACCACACTTGAATGGTGGTGTGAATGAATTGCCTCTCATCTTCAGAGTAGCCCTTTCCTGATGGAGCCGCAGATTCCTCTCTGATTCAGTGCGTGCACTAGTCTTTCCTCAGCTGAGGACTTCTCCAGTTTTATTCTGTGGGCACATATTTTTGAATAATTTTTATTCTTCATTTTAGTTAATACTCGGTACTACTGTTTATTTATATATTTAGTTTTTGAGAATTCTCAGATATCCTGGGCTAGCCTGGACCTTTCCACATTGCCAAAAGTGACCTTGAAGTTTTTATCTTCCTGCCTCCACCTCCCCAGAGCTGGGACTGTAGGATGGACTGGAGTAATTTTGCTTCTTCAGTGATGTTCTTTGTATTTTAAAGGTTTTCACTTAGGTAAAATATAATTAATGCACTTTTTTGAATAATTTACTGTGATTATTCCTGGCTATTCGGGAACTCAGCTGGCTTCAAACTGACAGAGATCCTCCAGCCTCTGCCCTAGGAGAGCTGGGATCAAAGGAATACGCGATACCACCTAGCCAACCACTCTTATCTCTTTTCATTTTGCAGTGAATCTAAGAAATTGTTTCTTGGTCGAATGTCATGAAAATTTACTTCTGTGTTTTGTCCTCAAAGTTTCTTTTAGGTTTTGTTCCATTCTGAATAAATTTTGTGTATAGTATGTGGCAAAGCCAAATTTCCTTCTTTTTCATGTGAATATCCATGTGTCTCATCCACATTTTTGGAAAATATTATCCTTTGTCCACTGAACATTCTTTATGTCCTTGACTAAAATAGTTAATACATTTTAGTGTTTCTGTTTGGGGCGGCAATCCTAGTCTATTAAATGCCATGTCTGGCTCAGGCAAGTATCATCCTTTTTCAGTTTGCTCTGGCTTTGTGGATGATTTCAAAGTAAAAACATTGGTTCTTATACATTGTCCTTCTTTCGAGGTAGTTTGGCCTGCTCTCAGTTACTGGTTTATGGCTATGGGGAGACACCATGACCATAGCAATTCTTATAAAGGGAAGCATGTAATTTGGGGCTTGCTTACTGAATCAGAGGTTTATCCATCATCTAGCATCATGGCAGGGGCATGGCAGAACTCATGTCACTGCAGCAGTAGCTGAGCCCTGCATCCTGACCAATGGCAGAGAGACACTGGCCATGTCATGGGCTTTTGAGAGCTCAAAAGCCACCTCCAATGACAGGGTTCCTGCAATAGAACCACATCTCCTACTCCTTCCAAAGTGTTGCACTTTCCAGTGACTAAGCATTCAAATATATGAGTCTATGGGAGGGGAACACTAAGGTTAGTCCATTGCAGTTTCCTTTGAACCTTAAGATCCACTTGGCAATTTCAAAGAGTAACTGCCAGGATATGATAGCAGCACATTGATTGAATCTGTGTATATGTTTGAGATGTACTAATGTCTTCTGTTACATAAAACACAGCCTTCAAACGATCATGTAAGCTCAATCACACACATATGTGTGTTTATATTTATATAGAGATATTATCTATTTAGATACATATAAAATATATTTCAATGGATAAAGTGCTTTTGTTTTGTTTTACCATTTTTTTCATTGGTACCCATAATCGAGTCAGCACCCGTGTAGTGGGTCGAAAGTTGGCATCATCAAATGTCAGCGCGCACACACAGCTATCTCTAGTAGTCCATGCAGGAACAAGTAGTTGCAGGAGCATGTGGACATCCCTTCCACATCTTGAGTCTGTGGTCCCCTAGGACAGTTCCCTATGGTGAACTGAAGAGGAGGCACAAACTTATTCCAGTTACACATGGTTTTAAATGGCATGAAGGTGGACAGCAGAACATCGTGTCCTATTTCTGGATATCCCTGAAGACAACGGTCAGGAGAAATCCTTTCAGGGGACAGAACACTGTCCGTGGAATTTGGTTGTTCCTTCAGTTTGGAAGCAAAAATGGCTTCCAGGTAAAAGACTGTAATGAGGAGTGCATTGTAGTCCATGGGTTGGTTACATGGTCATGAACATCCATGGAATATATTAGTAAAATTGGATATATTGAGTATGTAAGAGTTCTGTGTGTAGCCTTCTTAGAAATGGGAAAGAATGTTAATATGTTTCCATCTCATGGGAATTCTCATCAAACTTGTCCTCACCAGAAAAGGATATGAACACTCTGGTGGTCAGAATGGCATCCTCGGCAGACACCGCTGCCTTTCCCCTGGTCACACTCTCACTGCTTCTTATGGTCATCTTCACTTCCTGTTTTAGACCGAATACTTTTGGAAGTACTCATTTTACCAAATGAGCCAATTCTCACATGGTCCATTAATGAAACATTGCTATCTGGGGGCCAATTAAGGAGTCCCTGCTTGTGAGAGCTGTGGATCTGCTGCCTTCACTTCCTGAAGCTCACTTTCCTCTCCTTAGGTCCGTGGGCCCTTCTGATACAGAATAAAGCCTCTAAAGTTAGACTTTTCCTTCATGCTGACGTCTGAGTTCGTCCCATGACCATCGTGGAGTAGGCCCAGCTCTGAGCAGCAGGAGCATTTTGGTTAGAGCAGAGCTACAGCCATTAGCTTGAACTCACACAGTTACAGATGGGATAGATATGGCAGATTCAGCCTCGTCCAAGACGCAAGTGGCCAGGCCCTGAAGTTGGTTCTACCTTTCACTAAATGGGTGACCTTTGTCAAATTGCTCATGTCTTCTGGGTCACTATTCAATATCTGTGCAATAAACATTTAGGGCCATGCTTTGGAAACTCTACATGCTGTAATCATTTAAAACACCAGGGTGTGCCATTCCTTGGCTCTATTATGTCTGCCTACCATTTTGAGTCCTCACTCAGACAGGTATGATATCAAACCCCAACTTTTTTCCTTTTATACTTCCTCTGAGCATTTTTTTTTCTTTTGCCAGATTCCAAATATGTTTACTGGGAGGCTTTGGGCTTTTCACATTTTCCAAGTTCTGTCTTTGTCATGTGACTGCTTTTCTGCCATGTTGTTGATGTCCATACCTAACTCAAACGGTGTATGTGTCGCTCCTCTTGAGCTTCTCTCTATGAGTCTATCATAAAAGCTCCAAGACTGAAAACAACAGAGCCAGGGTGATTGTGTCATTCTGTATGTGACTCAATCAGTTCTGTCTGCTTCTCTGAATCTGTTTCCTTATCTATCCTGGTGGAGAAGAATCTCTGCCTGGACTTGACTGCCCCTCAGAGCTGATGAGGATCAACAACAGGAGTGAGGAGAGCTGGGGTCAGAGCTGTGGAACAAGGCTTAGCAACAGCACTGGAGGGGCCAAGGTGCTTCTGATTAGTGCTGATTGCCAATTACTAAGGTGTAAATGCACCCATAATGACCAGTGTCAAGGTTGCAACACATGCCACTGAGCAGCAGTTGAGGAACCTGTGTTTCAACCAGCAAAGGCACCACACTAAACAACTGCTAGAGCACAGACTGCGGGAAAATGGAGTTGGAATTGCAGTTCAGAGCTTGGGTTGCCTTTAAAATGCTATGATTCAAACTAGCCTCAAGCATTGCCCTAACTCAGATGCTATACAGCTGAGCCGCATTCCTAGGCACTCTGGCTTTGTTTCAAATACAATTTATTTATCATTTCATAATTATCCTTTCCTACTAGCTGTGTTTAAGGAGTAGCTCACAGGAATTCTAACCCCTTATTAATCAATAACTCTCAGCAGGAAGACTTTATCATTCAGGCTTCTTCTTCTAAATCCTTAGGAAACCAAGACACAGAAAGAAGGCAGGGCTGGATGGAGATACGAGTTCAGGGAACACTGGTCAGACCTTCTCGCAGTGTGCTGACATCATCATTTTTATTTTCTAAACCATCCTAGGAGGGAAGAGGTTACTATTGAAATTCTACAGAAGAGGAAGCCCAGGCAAAATAGCAACGAATTCAAGAGAACACGATCCAGAGTTTGGTGTATTTGGACATAAATTCTTAATTGCATCCAAAAGACATGAGCTATTCCGAAAGTTCTCTCACTTCACTGTCATGGGGATGTCACTGCTGACTTCCATGTTGCATGTCATGGTTGTCTCTGTTTGTCTGGTGTTTTTGTGTATCAGTATTTTGCATATACATATGTATATGTAAGTAAGTATGCATGCATGCATGTATCCTATGTATGGCTAATTCCTGGGGAGGTCAGAAGAAGGTGCTAGATACTCCAGAACTGGAGACATAGATGGTTGTGAGCTGCCCTGGTTGGTTCTGGGAACCAAACTTAGTGTTCATGTAAGAGCAGGAAATCCTCCTTTGCTTCCATCCATCATCCAGCTCCCATCATTGTTATCTCTTCTTTAGCCCCAGAGTGACTGGGTATCCTTCCCAGATATTCCACAGTAGAGCAGGGAGGACTGCGATTGCCAAAGGTCCTTGAGGAAGGAATAGGAGTGTGACTCTCATGTTCTCTCACTGAGGGTCAAGGCTCAGGGTTTGGGCAGTAAATGAGGAGTCAGAATGAGAACTTACATCCTTGACCTGTCTATTGGGTGACCGGATCCCAGCTCCTCTTCTCTGAGCTGCTCTTATTCCTCTATTAGCCTAGAAAAGGGAACAGGTCATCACTCCTCCTCCTGTGGGTTGTTTCTTCCTGCTCTGCCCCCAAGGGTTTCCCAGGGTTGCTCTTGTTGACAGCATCCAGAGATCATCTTAGCATCCCTACTGGGAATAGAAATGTCCCTTTTCCCAGCTCTCCTGGGGAGTCTCAGAGAGGAAGCAGGGTCATAAAACCTCAGTATCTGGCCCCACTGGGAAGAGAAGATGTCTGAGCTTGCCTTTGTTAAGCAGGATTTTTTAGTCACCATCTTCAGGAGCTGGAGCTGGTGTACTTTCAGAGGAAGTGAGAGATTCAGTCGCTCAAACTCTACAGCAGCTTGGAAATTTTCTGGAGACTGAGCTTCCTAGAATCCCATCAGTCTGGACTCGGTAGCTTTACTAGACTTCCTCGTCATAGCCACTCAGTGAGACATTCCCTGGATTTACATTTGGTGAGATGGTCACTGGTCTTTGGCTTTGGGTGGGGTTTAGGCATCTGTGGGTCTAGAGATAATAATTAGTCAAGCATCCATCTCCAGGTCCTCTGTGCATACATCTCAAACTCTCCAGACCTCTCCCATCATTGCCTGATCTTCTTTATTCTTTTATCAATGTTATGTCCTTCCTTCCTTCTTCCTTCCTCCCTTTATTAATTCAGTAAATATTTACAAAGAAATTTTCTGTTCCCAATCATGTTGACACATAAAGAATATGGAGTCCTGAGCTAAAAGATCCTAAGTGAAGCAGAAAGCCATGACATAAAAAATATACCAAAAGTCCTCTTTCTTTAGATTCAGCACATCCCAGGGTCTCCCAAATTCAGACATGAGGGGGAATCTCCTTAGGAGAGCTGATCTGTGACTAGCCATCCAGCTCTGTCCTAGGAGAGCTCTAAACTGTGCTGAGTCTCCATAAGCTCAGCTAGATGGACAATGTGAAGACTCTGCCTTCTTCACCGCCCACTTCTCCTGGTCTGAGCTTGCAATCTGAAACAAATCGGCTGCTCCAGACCTTAAGTTTTCACCCGTAATACAAGGTAAAAATACTCCCTCAGTGAACTGTTATGAGATGTTAAACTAAAGTTAGTGGAACATTGGCTGGAGTACACAAATTATCCGAAATAAATATTAGTTGTGTTGTTATTAGAAAGGCTGGGAAATCACACATACAGGTATACTCCATCAGAGATAGTTCTTCCTTACTTATTCGAGGATTCGTTTAACAGCAGAGGAAAAAAGGTTTGTCCAGGTTATTTGTTGTCAAAATTGATTATCAGACCCCTCTAGGAGTCTTCAGATCACAACAGACCAATAAACAAGGAATTCAGGATGTATCTTACCTAGGTGAGGGGTGGGAGGTGGTTACAACAGAGAAATGCTTTCTTAGCCAAGCTGAGCCCTGCAGTGTCCACAGTGTGGACAAGACAGTGAAAGTGGTACCCTCCTCCCCCCTTCACAATGATGATGAGAAACTAGGCAATTGCCTAATGTATGAGAGAGTCAGAGGCATGCAGAATACAGTACAGGGAGAGCTTTCATGGAGGCTGGTAAATGAAGAGAGAGGAGATGCAGGAGACAGCTGTGTGCTGAGACTTAGTCTCCGTAGAGCAAGCAGGTTAGGAATGACCTGTGCACCCACCTCCAATGGCAGGCATGGGAGATCATAAAAGGCTTTTGGCATCCAGATAGGAGCAATGTGAAAACTTTGAAAAACCACTGCATGAAACACGAAGAGCATGCCGAGGAAGACAAACACCCAGCACTGAGAAAGGGAAGTGGACACAAAGTTCTTCCCTAAACAAGAACTGATTTGCAACTGATACTTATTGGGAAAGAGACAATCTGGTTTCTTCAACAGTGCGGCTGTGCACATCAGTGTCTCTATTCCTGGCCACATGTTCAGGAGCAGTTAGCTAACAGAAGACTGGCTCCATGGTTTTAGTTTGGGTTTGGTATTTTTGTTTGTGTTGTTGAATTTTCTTTTTAAAAGTTTTTTTTGTTTTATTTTTGTAGTTTGTTTTATCTTGAAAGAAAATATGGGAGGATAAAGAACATGAACTTGGGTGGAGATGGTCTGGGAGAAGTTGGTGGCAAGGAGAGATATGAGAAAAGTATATTGTATGAAAAAATAAAAAGTAAACGAAGGATTGTATTGAGGAGAAAAATGTAGAGTCAAAGGGTACGCGGAGATGCTGATGCAGAAATGGCAGGAGGAATGATGGGCTCCTTGTCTGGGTGGAAAGGAAGGGCAGCTGTGAAGGTTATGCGCAGTGACTGGTCAGGAGTGGGATGGAGACAGGGAAAGAGAAGACTGAGGATGTCTAGAAGTCTGATATTTCTACTGCCATGGAAAACAATTGCTGCCTTAACCATTATATTGCTGTTTAGCATGAGTTGGGCCCTAGTTCAGACTACAGTGAGCAGTGTTTGTATATTTCCTTAGCATGAATTTACTTGAGCATGAATTTGTATGTGCCCACACGTTTACATATTGTTCCAGAAATATTGTTGATATTTGTATTGCTAAGCAATGCGTCAATGTGTTCAACTTTACGACACAGCTGAGCACACACTAAAGGGATAAATTTAATTTATTCTCCCATTGGATTCAGTTACTGTTGTCAGTACTAGATATTGTTATTATTGCCATGTTGGTGGGGTGTGGTGATGTGAGACTGAGAAAGGAGGTGGGCGTTGGTGCTGTGCTGTTCTTCTGTAGTTTCCAGATGTAATGGTGCTGAGAACCTCAGCCTCCTCAGTGCTCCCCGGACAGCTGCCTGTGAAATGCCCTTGAGATGTGGTTCACTGTTCTATGGGAGCCTCTGCTGTTATGTCTGTGCTTTTCTAACTCTCTAAAAGTATTTTGAGTACTTTTTTCGCTTATTCTAGATTAACATTAATTTTTCCCTCCAAGGAACACGCTCTTTTAAAGAAATCTGATCTTTGCATTCTCTATTTGATAAAGATATTGATCAGGTCGGATTCGAAAAGATCGATTGCTTTAGATTTACCACTTTACCTTATAGCACACCTGGAATTGGTTGTGTGCAGAGGGAGACAGGAGTAAAAGATAAATGAAGAGATAACTTTTCCTCACATATTTACACGATCCATCAACATTCCCTGGGAAGACTGCTGTGTCTCCAGTGCACTGCACACATGACCTTCTGTCATTACTCATAGGGCTACATGTGTGAGGACCTGTGTCTGACTGACGTTTGCTCTGTCATCTTCATGTAGTTTTTTATTCTCTTTTTCTGCATGTCTGTGGTGTGTGTGTGTGTGTGTGTGTGTTTGTGTGTGTGTGTGTGTGATCATAGACTGACAGGATCCTTCCTCAATTGTTCTCACCTTATTCATTGAGGCGGGGTCTCTCAGTTGAACCCATTGCCCATCATTTCATCTATTTTGGGGATCCTGTCTCTGCCTTTCCGGAGCTAAAATGAGAATGTGAAATTGCACACGACCTGTTATGTGTTATGTGCTGTTTACAGGAGTTCTGGGAGATGCTTCATATAGTCATCATAATCCTGAGACATGAGTGTCACTATCCTAATTTTATAGATGAAGAGACTGAGGCATTGGGAGACTCAGTAACTTGAGAAGAGTGGACAGGAATTGAACAGTGTGCTCAGAATCCACAACACAGTCTTTCTTTTTTTATTAAAGAATATTATTATTTTATTTTCTATAGATAGGCTTTTGCCTACATGCATGTCTGTGCACCATGTGTGTGTGTTGTCTGTGGAGGAGAGATGAGGGAGTCAGGTACTCTGGTATTGGAGTCACAAAGAGCTCTGAACTGTCTGGTTCCCTGGAACAGCAGTCAGTGCTCTTAACCTTTTAGCCATCTCACAAGCATGAGACTAACATGAGATCTCCCCTTTCTGCCTCTATAGCTGGCCTGTGTCAGGTGACACATAGATGAATATGATTCTCTTACAGGCTCCATCATGTGGATGATTCCAGGGCAGAACCAAAGCTGGGTTTCTGAGTTTATCTTGCTTGGCTTCTCCAGTGACCCCACGACCAACCACATCCTCTTCATTGTGTTCCTTCTCATCTACCTGAGCTCAGTCATGGGCAATGGACTCATCATCATGCTGGTCTGCCTGGACTCACATCTGCACACTCCCATGTACTTCTTCCTCTGTATACTTGCCATGTTGGATATGAGCTATGTCAGCACCACCATGCCCCAGATGTTGGTCCATCTTCTTGCTAAATCTCAGACCATCTCCTTTGTTCGCTGCTGGATACAGATGTTTGTGTTTGGTTCCCTGGCTACTACTGAATGCAGCTTGTTTGTTGCCATGGCTTATGACAGATATGTGGCCATTTGTCACCCACTCCGCTATACTATAATACTCAACTTGGGGGTGTGCATATGGTTGGCAGTTGTGTCTTGTGTCTGTGGTTTCCTCTCTGCTTTGCTACATACTTTCTTCACCATGAGTCTGCCATATTGTGGACCCAACAGAGTCAACCATTACTTCTGTGAAGGCCCTGCAGTGCGTAACCTGGCTTGCATGGATACTCACATCATTGAGATGGTGGACCAGATCTTGATTGTTCTTATGGGTCTTGCTCCAATTTCCCTCATTGTGGCCTCCTATGTTTATATTGCCATGGCTATTCTCAAGATCAAGTCCACCCAAGCCCGTTGCAAGGCTTTTTCTACCTGTGCCTCCCACCTGACTGTGGTTTCATTCTTCTATGGTCCAGGCACTTACATCTACATGAGGCCCAACTCCAGCTATTCCCCTGAGCGAGACAAGCAGGTTTCACTCTTTTACAATGCTTTCACAGCCTTGCTTAACCCAATGGTCTACAGTCTGAGAAACAAGGACATCAAGAGGGCGTTTCTCAAGGTGATAGGGCATAGTAAGGTGGAATGCTGAACTAGGATCTAGGTGAACCTGGAGTGGATCAATCACTATTTCATAAATGGCTGTGTCTTTATTGTATTAACTTACCAGTGCATTTGAACCAACACTGTACTTGGTAATTGGGACAAACCTCTGTGAAACCAAGGTGGCTGTCTCTATTGATAAGCTACGCTAAGGTACATTTCCAAAGACCTCAGGAACATTCCTGGGTCATATATGCTTCTCTTGCTCACGTTTATAGGTGTAGGTTGTGAATGCCCTTCTTTCCTCTCATACCTATCTTGAAGAAGGAACTTTATATCCAACATGCCATCCTAGAACAGAAGGGAAGGAACAGTGGACAAACTCACAATGACTCAGCTTCTCAAGAGTGACCTTTTTCTCTTACCACACATGTTTTGGCTAAAGCAATCAGCCTAGTGTTGTGGACTATTATTTTAACTGGGTAAAGAAGTACTGCATTTGTTTACACTACAGAATAATCTTCTAACTGTGTAAAGGTGCATTACTTTCATTTATGCTGCATTTGGTTAAGATGTGAGTTTGCACTGCATTTGTTTAATTATATAAAGATGTCTTGCATTTGTTTCACCTTGCCTGCCTAAAGCACTTGATTGGTATAATAAAAAGCTGAATGACCAATAGCTAGGTAGTAGAGGGATTAAAAAGCTGGCAGGCAGAAAGAATAAATGGGAGGAGAAATCTAGAAATGAGAGAGATGAGAGAAGAGAATGAGAAGAAAGAGGGGGACATGTCTGGGGCCAGAAGCCAGGCGTCTGCCAGCCAGCCAGATGGTAGAAGCAGTAAAAGCAAGATATGCAGAAGGAAAGAAAAGCAAAATTCCCTTAGGTAAAAATTAGATAAAGATAAGTTATTTTAAGTTAAAAGAGCTAGCCTGAAATGAGCCTAAGGCTAGGATGAACATTCAAAACTAATAATAATTCTCCATGTAATGATTCAGGAGCTAGTTGGTGACTCAAAAGAAAAAGCCTGGTAAATTTGGAGCTTCAGTGTGGTTCCTAATTAGAAATTAGGGCCTGAGATAGCTGAAAAAGAGAAAACAGAAGGCCAGTATGCTAAATAGAAACAGCAAGCTAAGTAAAAACAGTTGCCTCAGAGGTTGAATGAAGTTCCAGTCAAATACACCTCCAGTCTGGGCCTGCTGGGCTCTCACAGACCAGAGAAGAGGCAGAGCCAGCCATCACAGCCCCAGCAGAAGGTCCTGAAGTAGTTTAGCAGATTAAGGTTTTACTTATTGAAGTAAAGCAAGTTTAGATGGAAAAAAAAGCCTCTAAACATGTTACAGTGTGTTTAAAAATGTATGTAGGTTTAAGAAAGGAAAGAAAAAGATATAGCTAGTAATAGAAAAATAGTTTAAAATATTTTAATAGAAAAATATATTTAATAGAAAAATAGTTTAAAATTCTTTAAAAGAAAAGTAAATTAATATTAAAGTAATAAGACACATAAAGATGAAAAATATACAGGGAGTCTGGAACCTCCACGGTGTTGTATTGACTTTGAATGTTTTGAATGTTGATGAGCAAATGAAGGCTTCTGAGAGACATGGGATTGTAAGAGGGACTACCAAATCAGACTAGCTTAGATACTTTAGCAATGCCATAACATTAAAATGGAAGTCAAAAATGCACTGCATTGGGAAAGGGGTTGTGTTTGCTTCTACAGGAAATGAAAGGCTGTGGATTCCTTCTAGGTTAATAATGGTCAGGTTTGGACGGGAAAATGCCCTTAAAAATCCTGGCTACAGACACAAGGAAATAAACCTAGAGAATCTACAGGACAGGTAACATACATTTTACCTGTTCAAACATAAAACAAAAAATCATCTTTGGCTGTCGTGTGTACATTGTACAGCCCACACCTGTATTAATGCAGATATGTATGTTGCCTTCGAAAGCTTGTATGTTTCCAGAGCAAGGGGACCAGACACCAACAAAAATGGGTGGTCCAGGCGAGCCAGCTTCTCAGAGTGCCTCTGTTGCAGTTTCCTCACAGTTCTGCATCCAGAACAGCTTCAAGGCTGCTGGCTGAGATGGTCCAGTCTCATGGACTAGTCTAGTCAGGACTGCGGATAAGCCTTATGTTTTCCCATTGCACAGAGACTGGACAACAATTTTTATAGCTAGTTTTCCCAGGACTTGACCATTAATACCAATTATCTCAGGTTCCCTAAAGATACCATTGTCCACAGACAACAGAAAGCAGTTCTGAGAAGACAATACCCACATACCTAAGAGGTGAGATGGGTGGCTTTGATTATTTGGTGAATTGGAGATGTTTATTATCATTTTGAGGGGTCTATAGGAATATAGGATAAATATAGGATAAAAAGACAACTATTAACCAAAAATATCTTACATTGGTATGGATTTGGGTATATTAATACAAATTTAAAGTTACTTTTGTTATACTGTATAAATGATTCTATTCTTGTTTGTGGTATCGTACCTATGCAGCACACTTAAAAATGCAGCATATGCCAAAGAAATGCAGGTTAGTGTTTAGCCATCTATAATAATCAAACTTGTAGTTATGTTAGGTATATTTTCCATATCACACAGTGATTGATTTTAGTTAGATAGATGATCTTCAAACACTTCAACAACCTAGAGAATATGGCATTTAAGATGCTTTGTTAATATAGGGCTTTTCATGAAAGTGAGAATCATCTGCTCCTGGCAGCAACAAGGAAAGGGTATAAAGAATTAAGTGGATAGGATGACATTCTCTGCAGACACCTCTGTGCCCTTTCCCTGGCCATCCTCTCACTGCTTGTCATGATCATCTTTACTTCTACTCTAGACAGAAAGCCAAAAAAAACACTTAAAATACTCATTTAATCAAATGAGCCAATTCTCACATGGTCCGTTAATGAGGCGTTGTCAGCTGGATTCAACTAAGAAGTTTCTGATTGTGAGAGCTGTCAATCTTCTGTCTTCTCTTCTTGAAGCTCTGTGGGTTCTTCTGGTGCAGAATGAGATCTCTAGACTTTGACTTTTCCTTCATGCTGACCTCTGGGCTGGTCTTATGCCCAGCTCTGAGCAGCAGGAACATTTTTGGTTAGAGCAGAGGTACAGCCATTAGCTTGAACTCACAGAATTAAGCATGAAATAGAGATGGCAGATTCAGCCTCATCCAAGAGGCCCTGGAGTTGGTTCTACCTTTCACTAGATGGGTGACGGTTGTCAAATTGCTCATGTCTTCCTGGTCACTGTTCAGTATCTGTGCAATGGGTCTTTAGGACCATGCTTGGGAACCTGTTTGTGCTGCAGGCATTTACAACATCAGGGTGTACTGTCCTTTGTGGTCAACAATGAGGCTCTGTTATGTCTGCTTACCACTTTTTGAGACCTCAGTCAGAAAGGTGTAAGATCTAACCTCGACCTTTTTATTTTATTTTATTTTTCCTCTGCTCTGTCTTTTCTTTTACTGGATCCTAAATATGAGACTTTGAACTTTTCACCTTTTCCAAGGTCTGTCCCTATCATGCTTTTCTGCCATGTTGGTGAAATTTGTGCCTAATTCAAGTGGTGAGTGTGTGTGTGTTTCTCCCTTTTGAGACCCTCCCTATGAATCTAAAATAAAATCCCCATGACACATGGCAGAGCCAGGTTGGCCGTGTCATTCTACATGTGACACTCAATGGGTTCTGTCTACTTTCTGTGAGCCTGTGTCCTTCACTCTCTGGGTGGACAGGAATCTCAGCCTGGAATAGACAGCCTCTTCAGAGCTGGTGAGAATCAACAACAGGAGTGAGAGTAATTGGTGTCAGAGATATTGAACAATGCTTGACAACAGCAACGTAGGGGCCAGGATGGAGGTCCATATGCTTCTGATTAGAGCTCGTTGCCAATTACTAAGGTGCAAATGCACCTGTGATGGCCCATGTCATGGTTTCAACACATGCCACTGAACAGCAGTTGAGATACATGTCATTATACAGTGTTTCAACCAGCAAATGCACCACACTAAATACCTGCTAGGGCACAGAGCCCAGAAAAATGGAATTGCACATCAGGATGTATAGAATTCAGAGCTTATGTTGCCTTTACTTTTTGAAAATTGATTTTTATTGAGCTCTACATTTGTCTCTGCTGTTCTCCCTGACCTTTACTTTTTTAAATCTATGATTCAAACTCTAGCCTCGAGCATTGTATTTACTCAGGTGCTATCCAGCTCACCCACATCCCTACGTACTCTGTCGTTGTTTCCAATACAATTATTTAATTGTCATTTCATAATTAACTTTTACCATTGGCTGTGTTTAAGGAGCAGCTTGCAGGAATTCTAACCCCTTATCAATCATCACTCTCAGCAGGAAGACTTTATCGTCAAGTCTTCTCCTTCTGAATCCTTAGGAAACCAAGACACAGACAGAAGGCAAGGGTGGATATTCTCAGTCATGGAACACTGGCCAGGACTTGTGGCAGTGTGCTAACATTGTCAGATTCATTTTCTGGCCATCCCAGAAGGGAAGAGATTACTACTAGATTTTATAGAAAAGGCAACTGAGGCAGAATAATATCAAGTTCAACAGAACATGCTCCAGAGCTTGATATATTTGGATCCAAATTCTTATTTGCACCCAAGAGACTTGAGCCCCTCAGACAGTTCTCATACACTGGCATGGGTTGTCTCTACTGATTTCTGTGTTGCCATGTTATGCTTGACTATATTTGTTTGTTTATGTGTATTAGAATTTTGCATTGTGAGCCACCTTGTGGGTGCTGAGAATTGAACCTCAGTCCTCAGGAAGAGCAGTCAGTGCTTTTACTGCTGAGTCATCTCTCCAGCCCCCACCAAAAGCTTTTTATAGCATTTATTTCACCTTTTAAATGACTTTAAGGTCTGTGATATTGGTCCATTTTTCATTCTTGATGTTGGCAAGTTTAATTTACTTTTTTCTTTGGTATTTGTTGACTATTTTAAAAACACTTAAATATTTTCATCATGAAAAACTGCTTATAATTTTGAATTACAGCTCATAAAAGTGAATATGAAATGATATCTATATATAAAATATATGATTTTACAACACATGAACATGGGTATAAAAAAGACACAGGCTACATGCTAGAGCTAGAAGTAACTAAAGAGGCTAGCCAGCTGTAATAGTATGTGTTTGTGATGCCAAACTTGGGAGCCTGAGGTGGGAGTATCCTGAAATTAAAGACAGTCTGGGATACATAGTCAGACTCTTATCTCAAAATACAAGCAAAAACTTAGGATGCCCCAGGCCTGTGGATATAACTTTGAATTCTACAGGAATCATTAGGCTGAGACTAGATTTCCTTTCGACTACATTAATAAACCACATTCCACACTTCTTAAACAAAACAAGGTAGCAAAATACCTCATTAACTTTTCTTAACTCAAGGACAGAAATCTTAATTATAGTATTTTTCAAGAATGTGGAACCAAGTCTGAGACCCTGATACACAGACTTTGTAGTGAGGTGGTAAAATAAATGCATGCCTTAGTAATGATAATGATGGTAGGATAGAGATGCCCATTTTTTATTCTCTTTGTGAACATCCATTTGTCTCAAGACCAAGTTTGAAAACGCCATCTCTTCTTCACTGAATGATCTGTATGTCCCTGACTGAAATGCATTGACTTGTACCTGAGCTGTCAGTTCTAGTCTAACTTCCATATTAGTCTTTATAGCCAATACCATAACTTCCTGGTTTCTATAGCTCTGTGGTAGGTTTGAACTTGGCAGGCAGAAGTCCTCCCAATTTGTTTTTCTTTTTCAAGAATATTTGACATCTTCTGAGTCCCTTGCACTTTTCGTTGATCTTTTGTATCCGCTTGGCAACTTCAGTAAAGAGGGAACTAGGACTATGATAGAGGCACATCAAATTAGTTTAGGATACATGGGCATCTTAACAAACAAAAGTCTTCTGAAACAGGAACCATAAGCCTCCAAACTACTATGTGTCCTCAATGCCCACAGTGACCTAGGTGTTATCTGATGTACTGGGTCACAGAGTGCATGCATAGCAGACATGCACCATCAAATAACAGTGTGCACCCCAATATAACTCTAGTAATCCATGAAAGAACAAGTAGATTAGAAGAGGAAGTGGCCCAAATAGTCTACTCCATATACATTCCTTCCACAACCCGAGTCTGTGGTCCCCATGGACAGTTTCCTATTCTGTGTGGAGGAAGAGGAGCAAACTCATGATGTTTACATATGGCACTGAGTGGCATGCCTAATCCACTTGAAAGTGGACAATGGAGCACAGTGTCCTGTTTCAGAGGTGTCCCTAAAGACAGTGGTGAGGAGAAATCCTTCCAGGGCACAGAATACTGTCAATGACATTTGATGTTCCTTTGGTTTAGAAAGAGAAATGTCTTCCAGGAAAGAGTCTATATTGATGAGTGCACTGTGGCCCATGAGTTTGTAAATTGGTCATGAACATCCATGGAATATAATTTTTAAATTGGATAGAATGAGTATGGTATGGAGAGATTTGTGTGTATCCTTCTTAGAAATGGGAGAGAATGTTATGATGTCTCTGTTTCATGTGAATCACCATCAAACGTGTCCTCAACAGGAAAGGATATGAAGAATTAATTGAATGGGATAACATTCTCTGTCAGCCCCTTCCTGTGCCATATCCTCTCGCCGCTTGTCATGGAGATTTTTACTTCCATCTCTAGATACAAAACCTGAAAACCTTTTGCGGTACTCATCTCACCAAATGAACTAATTCTCACATGGTCCATTAGTGAGACATTGTCATCTCGGGGCCAATTAAGGCGTCCCTGTTGTGAAAGCTGTGGACCTGTTGTCTTCTCTTCTTGAAACTCACATTCTTCTCCTCGGGTGTGTGGGTCCACCTGGTGCAGAATGAAACCTCTAGAGCTTAACTTTTCCTTCATGTTGACCTTTGGCGTGACCCATGACCTTTGAGGAACTGGCCGAGCTCTGAGCAGCAGGAAAATTTTTGGTTAGAGCAGAGGTACAGCCATTAGCTTGACCTCATACAATAAATCATGTGATAGACTTGGCAGATTCAATCTCACCCAAGAAGCAAACGACCAAGCCCTGGAGTTGGTTCTACGATGCAAACTAGCTGGTTGACCTCTGCCAAATCACTCAGATTTTCTGCTTCAATCTTCATTTACATGTGCAATGGACAATTAGGACCATGCTTGACAATCTCTTGTTGCTAGAGTCATTTTAAAAAGCAGGAAGTGAAGGTCCTTGGGGCAATAATAAAGCTCTGTTATATGCCTACCTTTTTGAGTCCTCAAACAGAAAGATGTAACAATCCTTTACATTGGTTTATATTTCTCTCTCCTCTGTCTTTGTCTTTTGTCCAATTCCAAATACCCTTTCTGTGGAACATTGGGTTAATTCGCTTCTTCCAAGTTCTGTCCCTACCAGGTAACTGTTTTTCTGCCATGTTGCTGACGTACATGCCTAACTCAAATGGCATGGGGGTGTGGGGTGGGGAGGGATGGGCGTGTCTTCTCCTGTCGTTTTCCCTATGAATCCATAATAAAATCTCCATGACTAAAAACAACAGAGCCAAAGTGGCTATCATTCTATATGTGACTCAATCAGTTTTGTCTGCTTCTCTCTGAACCTGTGTCCTTATTATCCTGGTGGAGAAGAATCTCTGCCTGGACTCAACTGCCCCACAGAACTGATGAGGATCAACAACAGGAGTGAGGAGAGTCAGAGTCAGAGCTGTGGATCAAGGCTTAGCAACAGCACTGGAGGGGCTAAGGTGCTGCTGATTAGTGCTGATTGCCAATTACTTGGGTGTAAATACACCCATTATGGCCAATGTCATGGTTGCAATACATGCCACTGAACAGCCTTTGAGATTACAGGTCGTTATACAGTGTTTCAACCAGCAAATGCACTGCACTAAACAACTGCTAGAAAACAGAGCCCAGGAAAATGGAGTTGCTCCTCAGGATGTGCAGAATTCAGAGCTTGTGTTGCATTTATGGTGTGGGAGGTCCTTCTGTCTGTCTGTCGCTTTTCTTGGTTAATGAATAAAGAAACTGCCTTGGCCTGTTGATATGGTAGAACTAAGGAAGGCAGGAAAGATGGACTGAATGCTTGGAGAAAGAAGGGTGGAATCAGACAGATGCCATGGATCTGCCACTGGAGATGGATGTGCTGAAACATTGCTGGTAGGCCACAGCCATGTGGCGATACACAGATTAATAGGATGGGTTAAATTAAGATGCTAAGAGTTAGCCAATAAGAAGCTAGAGCTAATGGGTCAAGCAGTGATTTAATTAATACAGTTTCTGTGTAGTTATGTCGGGGCTAAGCTAGCCGGACAGCTGGGAACTGGGCAGCCGGACAAACAAGCAACCTCTCCTCCTACACATTTACATTTTTTATGCTATGATTCAACTCTAGCTCCAATCATTCTACTTACTCAGGTACTATAGTGCTGAGTTACATTCCTAGACATTCTGGCTTGTTTCTAATACAATAATGGTCATTTTATAATTAACTTTTGCTATTGACTTGTTTAAGAAGCAGCTAACATGAATTTTAACCCATTATCAATCAATCACTCTCAGTAGGAAGAGTTTATAGTCCATCCTTCTCATTTTTAATCCTTAGGAAACCAAGGCACAGACAGAAGGCAGGAATGGATATGAGAGGTCATGAAATACTGGTCAGAACTTGTAAGAGAAGACTGACATCATCACATTTTATTTCTCTAGACAGCCAAGAAAGAGGTTACTATTGTAATTCTACAGAAGAGGCAACCAAGGCAGAAGAAGATCAAGTTCAAGAGAACATGCTCCAGAGCTTGATATATTTGGATTCAAATGCTTATTTACATCCAAGAGACACATGCTCCTCAGAGAGTTTTATCACATCACTATCATGGGGATGCCACTTCTGACTTCCATGTTACTATTTCATGGTTGACTGTTTTTGTTTATTTGCTTATGTTTCAATATGAGTGTCCATAAATATGTACACTCATATGTATGTGTGCACAGCATGTGTATGCCTGGTCCCTGGTAGGTCAGAAAAGGGTACTAGATCCTCTAGAACTGGACATAAAGATGGTTGTGCGCTTACATGTATGCTCTAGGAAGCAAAATTAGTGTTCTGTAAGAGCAGTAAATCCTCTTTTTCTCATAAGCATCCTCCAGCTCTCATTTTTGTTATATCTTCATTACCACCAGAGGTTCTGGCTAACTTGCTCAGGTATTACATGGCAGAGAAGGGAGGACTATGATTTCCCCAATGTAGTTGAGGAAGGGGGAGGAATGTGACTCAAACATGGTCTCAATGAGTGTCAGGGTTCAGGATTTGGGCAGTGAATGAGGAGTCAGAATGAGAACTTATGTCCTTGACCTGTGTATCAGGTGACACGGTCAAACCTTCTCTCCTTTGAACAGCTATTATTGCCCAATTGCTCTAGAAAAGGGAACAGGTAGGTCTCCACTCCTGCTGTGGGTTGTCTCCTCCTGCTCTTCTCCCAAAGGTCTCCCTGTAATGCTCTTGTTGACAGCTCCAGGGAACATCCCTACTGGGAACAGAAATGGCCCTTTCCCAGCTCTCCTGAGGAATCTCAGAGAAGAGGCAGGTTTATAAAATCCTCAGGATCCGGTCCCACTGGGTAGAGGAGCAGATGTCTGAGCTTGCCTTTGTTAAGTGGGATTTAATAGGTTGCTGTCTTCAGGAGCCGAGGGTGCCCTACTTGCAGAGAAAATGAAGATTCAGTTGCTGAAATTTTACAGCAGCTTGGAATTTTTCTGGAGATTGAGATGCCTAGATTCCCATCTCTCTGAACCCTATTGCTTTAGGACACTGAGAAGATAAAGAAATAGTCACTTGGTAACACATTCCTTATCTTTACAAGTGGTAAGATACTGGTATTTGATTGTGCATGGGGCTAAGGCATCTTTGGTACTAGAGATGAGAAGTAGACAAGCCATCTTTATCCAGGTCCTCTGTGCATACATCCCAAACTCCCCAAACCTCTTCCCTCATTGCCTGCTCTTCTTCCCTCTTGTTTTCAACCTTGTATTTTTGCTTCCATCTATTTATTAATTTAATAAATCTTTACAGGCAGTTTTTTCTTCCAATCATGTTGACACATAAAGATATGGAGTCCTAAATCAAACAATTTCAAGTGAAGCAGAAACACATATCCCTGAGAGAGCAGTTATGGCCAATATCTTTGAAGAAGTCTTCCCAAACACAGTCACGGATTCATACTGTTTGTTGGAGAGAAACCATAATTTTTTGCTTTATTTTGTTTATCTTGGTTAGTTCTCTGTAGCCTAGCTTGGCTTAATCTTGAGGAGGGCTCTGTCCCATTCTAAATCTCAATAAGCTCAACTTGATGGACAATGGACTTTGCCTTCTTCACCTCCCCTCCTCAGAGCCTATGAACCAGGAGCAGAGAAGGCGACTGAGAGGCAGGCTCTGATGTCTCACCCCCTAAACTTACTTCCCCCATTCTGAACTTGTAATCTGAAACACATTGCCTATTCCATGCCTTAGGTTTTCACATATAACATACAAGTAAAATAGCTTCCTTCAGTAAACTGTTGTGATGTTAAATTAAAGTTAGTGAGATTTTAGCTGGAATACATTAAGTTATCTCAAATAAATATTAGTTGATTTTGTTATTAGAAAGTTCAGGAAATCATGTATACAGCCTTACTCAATCAGAGATTTTTTTCCCTGAGTGGTGTGGGGTTTCAGTTAACAAGAGAGAAATAAAGGGTTTGTCCAAGTGTTTGGGTGTGGGGGGGTCAAAATTGTTATCAGGACCTCCCAGGTTCTTCAGATTGCAATCACCCAGTGAACAAGAAATGCAAGTCATATCTTACGTGTGTTAAAGTAAGAGGTTGTAGCACAACAGGGAAGGATTCCTGGCCTATCTGAGTCCTGAAGTGGCCACCATTTGTGCAACACTGTGGAGGGGGTGGTTCCCCTCCATGATTAAAAGCTAGGGACTTCTCAGTGTATGAGGGCGGCAGAGGCATGCAGAATACTGGGAGGGCTTAAATGAGAATAGGTGTGTATAGAGAGAAGATGGAAGAGACGGTTGTGTGCTGAGGTTAGTCTCCACAGGGCAGGGGATTAGTAATGACCATCCAACTCAAATGACAGGCATGGGCAATCATAAAAGGCTTCCAGCAGGGGCCAGGTAGGAAGAGTGTAAAAACTTTGAAAAACCATTGCAGCAGGCACATGGTGAGCAAGCTGAGGAAGACAAACACCGAGTATGAGAAAGGG
Source organism: Microtus pennsylvanicus (assembly GCF_037038515.1). Classification (NCBI taxonomy): domain Eukaryota; kingdom Metazoa; phylum Chordata; class Mammalia; order Rodentia; family Cricetidae; genus Microtus; species Microtus pennsylvanicus. The sequence continues at coordinate 52,289,761 of NC_134591.1, read as the reverse complement.
AATTGGACATAAAGTTCTGCCCCTAAACAAGAACTTATTTGTGAAATAAACCAGTTTCCTTCAATAAGCAGTCACTGGGACTATAAACTATAGTCTATGACTAGATACATGCTCAGAAGTAGTTGGCAAACAAGAGACTGTCTCCATGGTTTTGGTTATGATTTGGTATTATTTTTTTAAATTTCTGTAGTTTTACTTCGTTTTGTATTGAAAGACAATATGAGAGGAAAAAGAACATGAAGTTGGGTTGAGATGGTCTTGGAGAAGTTTGGGGAGGTCAAGGATATGATCAAAGTCTATTGTGTGAAAATATATTTTAAATATTAAAGAAAAGGAAAATGCTGTATTTTGGAGGAAAATGTAAAGGCAAGAGACACATGGAGATGATGATGCAGAAATGCCAGGAGAGATGATGGGCTCCTGACCTGGAGGGGGGGGAAGGAGCGTCAGGGTTATGAGCAGTAGACTGGTCAGGAGAGGGGATGGGGACAGGGAAAGAGAAGACTGAGGATGTCTAGGAGTCTCTTTCATGTTTCTGCTCCCATCAAAGCAATTCCTGCCTTAACCATTGTCTTGATGATTAGCATGAGTGGTGCTGAAGTTCAGTCTCTTTTGAGCAGTGTTAGGAAATTTCCTTTACATGTCTTTCCTTGAGCATGTGTTTGTAGGAACCTTTGTGTTTACATATTGTTTCAGAAATATGGTTTAAATTTGTATTGCTAGACAATGCATCAACAGTTTTGAACATTAGGGAATAAGACAGGCACACAGTAAAAAGAATCATTTTCATTCACACTCCCACTGGATCCAGTTACTCTTGTCAGCACTAGATTTTGTTATTGTAGCCAGGCTGGTAGGTGTGTGGTGATGTGAGACTGAGAAGAGGAGGTGGGCGTTGGTGCTGTGCTGTTCTTTTGTAGTTTCCAGATGTAATGATGCTGAGAACCTCAGCCTCCTCAGTCCTCACTGGATAGCTGCCTGTGAAATGCCCTTGAGATCTGGTTCACTGTTCTATGGGAGCCTCTGCTGTTTTGTTTGCACTTTTCTAACTCTCTCTATGAGTATTTTGAGTCCTCCATTTGCTTATTCTGGTTTACCATTCTTTTTCCCTCCAAGGAAAGTGGTATTTTAAAGAAATCTTGCCTTTGCTTCTCCTAAAATTATACATAGATGATAGATTTATCAGGTTTGAACCTAAAATCTTGCTTGCCTTAAATTTACCACTTCAGGCTATATTGCACCTGGAATTGATTGTTTATGTACAGTGGAAGGTAAGTGTAAAAAAGAAAGAAATGACTTTCCTGCTCACAGATCACATGATCCATCAGTGTTCCCTGAGAAGATTACAGTGTCTCCAGTGCATTGTATGCATGAACTTCTGTCATTACTCTTAGGAACATATTGTGAGGAATGAGTCTGACTGACATTTATTCTCTTTTCTTCATTCACTTGTTTACCCTCTTCTGCATAGGTCTTGTGCCTCTCTCTCTCTCTCTCTCTCTCTCTCTCTCTCTCTCTCTCTCTCTCTCTCTCTCTCTGTGTGTGTGTGTGTGTGTGTGTGTGTCTGTGTGTGTGTGTGTCTGTGGTCAGAAACTGACATGGGGTTCTTCTTTAGTTGCTCACCTCATTCCTTGAGGCAGGGTCTTTCAGTTGAATGCAGTGCCCCTTGTTTCATCTTGTGTAGCTAGTCTTCTTAATCTGGGGATGCTAAAATTCTGCCTTCCAGAGATGAAATGAGAGTCTGAGGACTGCACACAACATATCAAGTGTTTTTTTTTTCTGGTTCCAGGAGTTTCTTGAAATGCTTTAGATATTCATCATACTCCTGAGACATTCCGTTCATCAGCCTCATTTGATTGATAAAGAGACTGAGACATTGGGAGATTCTGTAGCTTTGGAAGATGCACAGAAACTGAACAGTGTGCTCAGAACCCACATTCCAGTTTTTCTTTTCTTAATTAAAAAGTATTGTTTTTTATTTTATGTGTATGGTCTTTTGCCTACACACATGCCTATGTGTCTGGCCTGTAAAGATGAGAGGAGGGAGTCACATTGCCTGGAAATGGAAGCACAGAAATCTGTGAGCAATCCATCCTCAACATAGCAGCAAGTCATCTCACTAAACTGTTTCTCTCCTTTCTGCCTCTATAGCTGTCATGTTTCAGGTGACACATAGATGAATGTGATTCTCTTACAGGCTCCACCATGTGGATAATTCCAGGACAGAACCAAACCCGGGTTTCTGAGTTTATCCTGCTTGGCTTCTCCAGTGACCCCACAACCAAAAGCATCCTCTTCAGTGTGTTTCTTTTCATCTACCTGAGCTCAGTCATAGGCAATGGACTCATCATCCTGCTGGTCTGCTTGGACAAACAACTGCACACTCCCATGTACTTCTTCCTCTGTATACTCGCCATGTTGGATATGGGTTATGTCAGCACCACCATGCCCCAGATGTTGGTGCATCTTCTTGCTCACTCTCACACCATCTCCTTTGCTGGCTGCTGGATATAAATGTATGTGTTTGGTGCCCTTGCTGCTACTGAGAGCATGTTGTTTGTTGTCATGTCTTATGACAGATATGTGGCCATTTGCTACCCACTACACTATACTGTCATCCTCAACTGGGGACTGTGCATACGGTTGGCAGCTGGTCCTTGTGTCTGTGGTTTTTTCTCTGCTTTGTTACATACATTCTTCACCATGAGTCTACCATATTGTGGGCCTAACATAGTTAACCACTACTTCTGTGAAGGTCCTTCAGTTCTTAGCCTGGCTTGCATAGATACCCACATCATTGACATAGTAGACCAGACCTTGATTGTTCTTATGTGTCTTATTCCAATTTCCCTCATTGTGGCCTCTTATGTTCATATTGCCAAGGCAATTCTCAAGATCAAATCCACCCAAGCTCGTTTCAAGGCTTTCTCTACCTGTGCCTCCCATCTGACTGTGGTCACATTCTTCTATGGTCCATCCTCTTACATCTACATGAGACCCAACTCCAGCTACTCTCCTGAGCGAGACAAGCAGATCTCACTCTTTTACAATTCCTTCACAGCCTTGCTCAATCCCTTGGTCTACAGTCTGAGAAACAAAGACATCAAGAGGGCATTTCTCAAGGTGATGAAGCATGGTAGGATGTAATAGTAAACCAGGATCCAGAAGATGTTGGAGTATATTATCACTTTTTGATAAACGTTATTTTTTTTTGTATTTTATTTTGGTAATTTGGTATTTTATTTAGCTATTCTGTGCATTTGACCAACATAGTACTTGGTAACTGAGATAAACCATTGTGAAATCAATGTGACTATCTTGATTGACAGCTACTACCAAAACTCCAGTAGCACCTGGGCTTTCTCCACTGTGGGTTGCAGACTCTCCCTGAACCCCCTTCTCAGGCTGTTGTCAAACTAGGTAGCTGCCTTGAAATCCAGTCAGACGTTTATTGTTCTATGCTGTGTCAATAAGCCTCACATATTGATCAAGATCATTGCTAGATTTGGTAAGAGAGTTGTCAATTCTTAAAGGGAAGAATTAATTAAAAGAGAAGGTTTTTTCCCACATTAAAAAGTGGGAAAAACATTACAATGGAGATATTTTGGTATCTGTATGATAACATGCTTAGACAATTTGAAAATGGAATGATTAAATGATTGGATATCTAATTTAGAAGGGATTTATGTGATGTCAATTGTAAACATTATCAGCTTTGCCATTATTGTCTTATCACTGAAACTTTGGTTACTCTGAGTGCTAGGAAACAGGCCTTAGAATAACCTAATAAAATAGATCACAGAGTTTTCATATCTAAACAGAGGAATTTAATGGAGAGTCAATTTCCATGTTGCATTGTAAGAGTAGAGAGGAACAGTATAAGGTTTTCAGACAACCAAACTTAATATGTCCAGTAGCCTTACAGGAATTATCAAACTTGTTTACACCTAACTGGACTCCTGTGCCAATGTTAGATTTAAAGAGATTCAAGAAAGCAATAGTCTCAAATGGCATGCATTCACCTTTTGTGAAGCAAATGCTAAACTTGTGTACAGTTTGTAATAGAATTAAACCTGATGACTGGATAGAATTGGTTAAAGGTGGTTTAGACCTGGTTCACAATTACAATGGAATACCTCAGTCAGAAAAGAGACTAAGATTATTGAACAACAGAGTAAAGGTAGAGGTAGGGAAATCTCCCAAGAGCAAACTCTTTGAGTAAGAAACTATACCACAATAGAAAGGCAAACTGTATATGATGACCTCACCCTAAATTTATGCCTAGCTGCAGCCTTGACTGCTTGGGACAAAATTGGAGAAATAGGGAAAAAATTGAGTCATTTACTAAAGCTATATGGGGCCAAAAGGAAGTCTTCACAGATTTCTTACAAATATTGTCTTCAGCGGTAAGTAGAATTGTTGTAGGAGGTCACTTGTTTGTTCCCGGCTGCTTGGCCCTGAAATAACCACACAGGAAGTGTATTAATTAAATCCCTATTTGGCCTATTAGCTCTAGCTTCTTATTGGCTAGCTCTTACATCTTAATTTAACCCATGTCTATTAATCTGTGTATCACCACATGGTTGTGGCTTACTGGTGAGGTTCCAACTGGCAGCTCATGTCTTTCCCCTCTGGTGGCTACATGGCATCTCTCTGGCTCTGCCTTCTTTCTCCAAGCATTCAGTTTCATTTCCCCCACCTATCTCTATTCTATTCTATCACAGGCCAGGCAGGTTCTTTATTAATTAACCACTAAAAGGAACACACATACAGAAGGACCTCCCACATCATTTCCCCTTTTCTGTTTAAATAAGAAGGGTTTTAACTTTAATATAGTAAAATTACATATAACAAAACAGATATCAAATAAGAAGTAAGGTTACAACACTTATATCTACTTTATCTTTTATTATAACTAAGGAAAACTATAATTATAACTATATATTCTTCAACTCCATCAAAGACTCTGAAAGGATGTAATATTACCTAAGCTAACAGCTAGTGCACTATAAACAACTTCCCAAGCTCTAGAATTGATAAAGACATCTTGCTGCCTAGACAGTCACCCAAAGTTCTTCTGCATCATTGTGGGCACCCATATTTAGCCTACTAGCCCATAGTATCTGTTAGACTTTTCCATCAAGCAGGAAATTTCAAAGACAGTTCTGCCTATATTGGTAGTTTGTCAGTCACCTTCTTCTGTATCCTGCTGAATGTCTGGCAGTCTCTTTCATGAAGCAGGAACACAGAAGGATCATTTCCCCTTTTGGCAAATTGAGCAATCATCTCTCCGTGGGTCCCGCATGTCTAGCTCACTCAGTGTAACATCAAGCAGTCCAGGCAAGAGCAGTTTCTTGCCCAAATGGCTAACAAACTACACAAGGAGCCTCTTTGATGTCCATCATTCTCTTGAAGTAGATTGGTGCTGCCAGGAGAATGTGTATCTCATGTCATGGAAAGTACTAAGTTCTTAAAACATTTTAAATGCCATATTATGAAGGTCTCTGAAAGATTTGAAGAATACCTATCTAACTGAAATATATCTCTATACATCTAGAAAACCTAACTAACATGACTAAAAGCCTGACTTTTATAGATGATCATATATTACCCTGTATTTGTTAAATATATATTACAAATGTGCTACACAAACACAATACCTTAATCAAGAGTAGATATATAACAGAATTGACCTAAAATTTGTATCAATAAACTAAGATTCATACCAAGGAAAATTATTCATCTCTATAGAATATCCCCCTTTAATTTTCAATAAACCAAGACTCATACCCAAAATGACTGAACCAAAACTATATTAATTAAATCACTGCTTGGCCTATTAGCTCTAGCTTCTTATTGGCTAACTCCTACATGTTAATTTAACCCATTTCTAGTAATCTGTGTATTGCCACAAGGCTGTGGCTTACTGGCAAGGTTCCAGCTGGCAGCTTGCATCTTTCCCCTCTGGCAACTACATGGTGTCTCTCCAACTCTACCTTTTTTTCTCTCAAAATTCAGTTTAGTTTTCCCCACCTAGCTCTATTCTACCCTATCACAGGCCAAGGCAGATTCTTTATTCATTAACCAATAAAAGCAACACATATACAGAAGGACTTTTCATCCCATGGAATGATACCAAATTCAGAAGTCAGGCAAATAATAATTGAATCTCTGGCCAATGTAAAGGAAAAAAGAGGGATGTACATATGATAGAATAAATGGGTAGACTATTGAATCTGCTCTGAGAAGAAGGAGGATATAGATATGATAAGATAAGAAGGTAGATTATTGAATCTACTTTTAAAAGGCAGCTACTAGTTTTAAATGTTTTACATTGGATTAGACTTTTGTATATTGTATACAGATTTTGTATATTGATACAAATTTGAGATTAATTTTGTTAAAACATACTGTACATATGTTTCTAATCTTGTCTAATAGGAAGAGCAGGACACAAAAGAAAGTGACTGCTAAACATTGTCAGGACAAGGAAGGCCAGCCCCTCAGAATATCCTGCTTCACAGAAAAGTCTGTTGGATATTTCGAAGATGGATGCCTCAATGTTGCAGAGGAACTTTGAGTGACAGTCCAGTAAGCCAGTTGTTTTTGTCATTTCTTACATTTTTTGGAAGTTACTTGCTTTTACTTTCTACTTACCTAATTAATATTATTTCCTTCTTGGTTCTCTGAGGGTGATGAAGACTAGATAGTTATAGTTTTCCTTGTTTATCTGACACAGAAAGCAAGTTATGATAGAAAGCAAATTAGATACAAAACTTTGGACTCACTATGATAGAATAAATATGGAGTATTTTCTCTGAATTTGTCAAATGCAAATGGGCAAGACATTGTTGATATATTTATTGCCTGTATATATTATATATAGTCATTGTACTTATTGTATATAACTTTTCTTATATTAATTATAGCCTTCTTTTTTATTTTAGTCAAAAAGTGGAAATGTAATGAAATTTAATTTCTACTTTAAGAAATGAAGCTTGCCTGAAGATTAGATAGTAAAACTGCTGTACTGGTCAGCCTTACAGACCAGACAAAGGTGACATACACATCCCAGTAACCACATTAGTCATAGAAATCAGGTGGTACTGGTGCATGTCTTTAATCCTAGTACTAGAGAGGCATATAAGACAGGAGGAGACAGCTCTCAGGCAGTCTTATTCTGAGGATTCCTGGAAGCGAGATCACCATTTCATACTGAGGTAGAGGGAAGAGCCAATGGCTGGTTGTTTTGCTTTTCTGACCTTCAGGCTAAACCCCAATATCTGTCTCTGGGTTTTTATTACTCATTCTTACAGCACGGTGTCATGTTTCTGGAACCCCTAAAGAAGGGTTCGAAGAAACCCTTCCAGGGAATAAAACATTGTCCATGACATTTGGTTTGGAAGGAGAAATGTCTTTCAGATAAATGTCTATAATCATGAGTGCATTGTGGCCCATGGGTTGGTTACATGGTCATGAATCAATGGAATATAAAAATAAAATTGTATAGACTCAATGTGGAGAGATCTGTGGGTAGCTTTCTTAGAAATGGAATGTTAAGATATTTCTGTTTTGTGTGAATTCCCATCAAAGGTGTTCTCTCCAGAACAGGATGGAAGAATTAAGTGGATGGGATGGCATTCTCTGCAGACACCTGTGTGCCCCTTTCCCAGGCCATCCTCTCACTGCTTGTCATGGTCCTCATCACTTCTGTCTCCAGATATAAAACCAGAAAACTTTTTGACATATTTATCTTACCAAATGAGCCAAATCTCACATGGTACTTTAATGAGGTGCTGGAGAGATGGCTTTGTGGTTAAGAGAACTTCCTGAATCATTATGGGCACCCATCTTTAGCCTACTGGCCCATAGTATCTGGCAGACTTTTCCATCAAGCAGGAAATTTTAAAGGCCTCAGTTCAATTCCCAGCAACCAGATGGTGGTTCACAACAATCTGTAATGAGATCTGGTGCCCTTTTAAGAAAGAGACCTGATCAGTTGTCCTCATCAACTTAGGTTCTAAAACCCAATATGGACAAGTTCAACAGAACCACCATATATGGGCTGCCCATGCATGCTTCAGCATTGCCAGGGCATAAATTTCAATTTCTTTCTTTCAATCCATTAATGAGTTATAGTAGGAGGCTGCTTGTTTTTTCCCAGCTTTTCAGATGCAAAATAATCAGTCAGACATCATATTATTTTGATACTGTTTGGCCAGTAGCTTAAGCTTATTGCTAGCTAGCTCTTACATCTAGAATTAACCCATTTCCATTATTTTGTATTCTATCATGAGGCTCATGGCCTACCAGCAAGGTTCCAGATGGCAGCTCATGTCTTTCCCCTCTGGGGGCTACATGGCATCTCTCAACTCTGCATTCTTTCTTCCAGCATTCAGTTTATCCCACCCTTCACCCACCTGGCTCTACTCTGCCCTATCACAAGCTAAGCCAGTTTCTTTATTCATTAACCAATAAAAGCAATACATATACAGAAAGACTTCCCACACCAATGAGGCATTGTAAGCTGGGAGACAATTAAGGAGTCCCTGTTTGTGAGAGCTGTGGATCTGCTGCCTTTTTTCTCAAAGCTTACCATCTTCTTCTTTAGGCCTGTGTGTCTTTCTGGTGTTGAAAGAAATCTCCAGACCTTGACTTTTACTTCATGCTGTCCTCCGGGGTAGTCCCATGACAATTATGGAGTAGGCTCAGGTCTAAGCAGAAGGAGCATTTTTGGTTAAGAGAGAGGTACAGCCATTACCTTGAACTCACACATTAAGCATGTGATAGAGCCTCACCCAAGAGGCAAGTGGCCAGGCCATGGGGTTGGTTCTACCAATCACTAGCTTGGTAATCTTTGCCAAAAGTTAATGTCTTCTGTGTCATTGTTCATTTTCCTGTGCAATCAGGTAGGGCCGTGTTTGACAACCTTCTGGGGCTACATTCACTTAAAAAAAAAACCAAGATGTACAGTCACGAGACTTGGATATTTCTGCCTATATTTTGTGTCCACACTCAAAAAAGTATAATGTTCTCCTCCTCATCCTATATGTTTTTTAATCTCCTCTGTGTTTTTTTTTCTTTTGACAGATCCCAAATATGTCTTCTGTGGAACTTCGGGTTTGGGCTTTTTCACTTTCCCTAAGATCTGTCCCAATCATGTGAATGCTTTTCTGCCAGGATATCCATGTTCAACTCAAATAGTGTGTGTGTGTGTCTTGAGTTTCAATCAATAAATCTGTAATAAAATATCCAAGGCTAAATGCAAAAGAGCCACTGTGTCATTATACATATTATACATGTGACACTCAATGGGTTCTGTGTGCTTCTCTCTGAACCCCTTTCCTAACCAATCCTGGTGGAGAAGAATCTCTGCCCGGACTCAACTGCCTTTCAGACCTGATGAGGATCAACAACAGGAGTCAGAATAGATGGAGTCAGAGCTGTGGAACAAGGCTTAGCAACAGCGCTGCAGTAGCCAAGGTGCTTCTGATTAGTGCTGACTGCCAATTACTAAGATGCAAATGCACCCAAGATGGCCAGAGTCATGGTTGCAGCACATGCCAATGAACATCAATTGAGATTATATGCCACCATATAGTTTTCAGTCAGCAAATGCACCACATTAAACACTGCTAGAGCACAGAGCACAGGAAAATAGGGTTGCTCATCAGGATGTGAAGAATCCAGAGATTTTGTTGCCTTTAATTTTTTAATGCTATGATTCAACTTTAGCCTCAAGCATTCTATTTACTCAGGTGCTATACAGCTGAGCCACATTCCTGGGTATTCTGTCTTTGTTTCCAGTACAATTTATTTAATAGTCATTTTATAATTAACCTTTATTATTGGCTGTATTTATGGGGCAGCTCACAGGAATTCTAATCCTTTATCAATCAATCACTCTCAGCAGGAAGACTTTACTGTCCAGTCTTCTCCTTCTGAATCCTTAGAAAATCAAGACAGAGGCAGAGGCAGGGATGGCTATACAAGGCCAGGGAACATTGGTGAGGACTTATTGTAGGGGCTGATATCATCACATTTATTTTCTGATCATCCAAGAAGGGAAGAGGGAACTGATTATTGGAATTCAACAGAAAATGTAACTGAAGCATAATGACAAGTTCAAGAGAACATGCACAGAGTTGATATATTTGGACCCAAATTCTTGCTTGCATCTAAAAGGCAGGAGCCCCATAGAGAGTTTTCTCACTGCACTCTCATGGAGATGTCACTGCTGATTTCCATGTTACTATGTCATTTTTGTCATATTTGTCTCTGTGTATCATCAGAAGGAGCCACAAGAGCCTTTAAAACTAGAGATATAGATTGTTATGAGCTGCCATGTTGTGCAATGGAAACCAAGCTGGGTGTTCTGGAAGAGCAACAAATCCAATTTTGCTCATAACCACCCTCCAGCACACATTGTTGTTGACTCTTCATTACCACCAGAGTGTAACTTGGTAACTTTGGAAGTAATTCTGTGTTCCACCAGACAACATCCAAATCATGACATGAAGATAAATTATTAGTCACGAAAGCTTGACCTATAGCTCAGGCTTGCTTCTAACTAGCTCTTAACCCATATCTTTCTATGTGCTGCCACATGGCTCATTGCTGCCACCTTTCCTCTTCCATATCTGGCTTGTTCTTCATCACTCAGCATCTCTGCCTTTCTTTATCCCAGCGGCCTCTCTGCCCTAAAACCCCTTCCTAGATATTGACTGGTAAAGATTTTATTAAATCAATCCAAGTGACACATCTTCACAGTGTAAATATGGTTGTTCCAAAACAGACAACTTGCTCAGGTATTACACAGGAGATTAGGGAGGACTTTGATTTACCCTGAGGTAGTTAAAGAAGGAAGAGGACTGTGACTCAAATATGGTCTCATGAGTGTCAGGGGCTCAGGGTTTGGGGAGTAAAAGAAGTATTAGAAAGATAACTTAAGTCCTTGACCTGTGTATCAGGTGAGCATGTCCCACCTCCTCTTCCCTGAGCTGCTCTTATTCTCCAATTAGTCTAGAAAAGAGAACAGGTCACCACTACTCCACCTGTAGGCTGTTTTCTCTTACTTTGTCCCAGGGGTCTCCCTGTAGTGCTCTTGTTGACAGCATCCTGGGATCATCTTTGTAGCCCTACTGAGAACAGAAATGACCCTTTCCCAGCTCTCCTGGGGAGGTTAAGAGAGGAGGCAGGGTCATAAAACCTCAGCTTCTGGTCCCACTGGGAAGAGGTGAAAATGCCTGAGCTTGCCTTTGTTAAGCAGGATTTTATGGGTAAAGTCTTCAGGAGCTGGAGCTGGCCTGCTTTCAGAGAAAGTAAGAGATTCAGTCCTTCAAACCCTACAGCACCTTGGAATTTTTCTGGAGATTGAGCTGCCTGGAATTCCAACTCTCTGAATTCAGTTGCTTTATGGGGCTTCCTCATAAGAGCCACTCAGTGATACATTCCCTGGATTTACAAGTGGTAAGGTGGTCACTGGTATTTGGCCTGTGGGTGTGGTTCAGGCATCTGTGGATCTAGAGATAATCATTAGTCAAGCAGTGTATCTACAAGTCCTCTGTCCATATATCTCAAACTCCCCAGATCTCTCCCATCATTGCCTAATCTTCTTCTTTTTCTCAGTATTGTGTCATTACTTTCCTTTTTTCCTTTCTTTGTTTATTAATTTAATCAAAGAGTTAGTCTGTTTCAAATTGTGTTTAGAAATAAAAATCTAGGGAGTCCTGAGCTCAAAAGTGCTAAGTGAAGCAGAAAGCCGTATCCCCGAGAGAGCGGTAATGGTCAGTGTCTTTGAAGGAGCCTTCCTACACACAGAGTCACAGCTTGATATACTTTGTGGGCAGAGAAATCATGATTTTGCTTTGGTGTTTCCTTTTGGAAAGGGTGTAAGACTGCTGTAGGATAGCTTGGCCTCAAACTCACTATAAAGTTGAATATCAAACTCACTATAAAGTTGAGTATTTCCTTGGACTCCTCATCCTCAACCTTCCAGATGCTGACTTCCTATGTTGGGGCTACACTGTGTAGGTTTTTCTGGCTTGGAACTCAATCTTGATGTTGTTTGTGGTGTTGGGCTCACAGCCTTCAGCCAGCAGGCCTTGTGGAACACTGTAAACAGTCAGAGGCCACTGTGCTGGGAAAGCACAACAGGCTGTGGTTCACGGTTTCCCTGTGCCATAGCTCAAATCCTCTTTCCTTGGATTCTTCTAATTTCAGTACAGCCCAGGGCCTCCCACTTTCAGCCAGGAAAGGAAATTTTCTTAGCAGAGCTAGTCTTGGGTTAGTCTTCAGGCTCTCTTCTAGGAGGACTCTGGCCTTTGCTGAATCTCAGCAAGTTCAAACTGAGGGCCAATGTGAAGACTTTGCCTTCCTCACCTCCCCACTTCAGAGTCTGTGTGCCAGAGGCAGAGAAGGTGACTAAGAGACAGGCTCTGGTGTCACACCACCTAAACACACATATCCTCTATGCCTTGTAATCTGGAACAAGTGCCTTATCCAGGCGTTAGGTGCTCACTTATAACACACAGGTAAGAACACTTCCTTCAGTGAATTGTGATGTTGGGTGAAAGTTAGGGGAACTATGACAGGAACATACAAACTACTCAATAAATGTTACTTGATTTTGTTATTACAAAGGTTAGGAGATCACCTATATAGCTATGCTCTATCAGAGATAATTCTTTTTTAGTTGTGTGCGGACTCAGTGAACAGAGAACAAAGTTTTACCACGTTGTTTGCTCTCCAAATTGATATCAAACCCCCTCTGGGATTCTGCAAAACTACACAAGTACCGTTCTGCAGTCTTCACACTACACGCTATGGGAATTGGCTTAAGATTTAAAAACACACAAAGACAGACAGAGACAGACAGACAGACAGACAGACAGACAGACAGACAGGGATATCCTTGCAACAAGAGTGCCAAGAATGCTAACTTTATTGTGCTCAGGGGCAGCTTTATAGGGCTCTGGCCACGCTCCAGCTCTCGGATCGTTCAGTTGCAGGCTCACCAGAACCCACTCCCCTCTCATCAGGGTCTCATGCTCAAAGCAGTTGCAGGCTGCTCAGAGCAGGGGAAAACAAGCTGTGTACAAGAAATTCAGGGTCTGGGGTCCACAGTCCCCAAGAGGATTCTTCATATTATATTCCACTTGTGTTAGGGCAGGTGGTAGTAGCATAACAGGGAAGGGCTGGGGCTGAGCTGAGTCCTGCTGTGGCCTCAGTGTGGGCAACACAGTGCAGGTGGTGGTTCCCCCTTCACGATGATGCTAAGAAACAAGACAATTTCTTAACATAGGAGAGAGGCAGAGGCATACAGGACACCAGGAGTACTTTCATGGAGATTTGTGAATGAGAGAGAGGACATGGAGGAGACAGTTGTGTACAGAGGTTTAGTATCCACAGATCAAGCAGGTTAGGAATGATCTCTGCACCCTCCTAAAGGACAGGGCACAGGAGCTCTTAATTGGTCCAGATAGGACAAATGTGAAATTTTTGAAAAATTGCAGCAACAGTCCCAAAGAGAATGTGTAGATGCAGACAAAGGGCCAGCACTCTCTTTATTGCATATATCTGATATGTGTGTGTGTGTTTAGAAACTGGTGGAATCTTTCCTCAATTGTTCATTGAGGCAGGGTCTCACAGCTGACCAGGTGCCCAGTATTTCATCTAGTATTTCTAGCCTTATTCTGGAGAACTCCTGTCTCTGATGTCCCAGACCTGAAATGAGAGTGTGAGACCACATATGACATATCATGTGTTACATGTTGTTTCCAGGAGTTTTGTGAGATTCTTTAGATATTTATCATAGTCCTGAGGCAGGAGTGTCATCAGCCTCATTTGATAGATGAAGAAACTGAGGCATTGGGAGGTTCAGTACATTGAGAAGTGTGCACAGAAAGAGCAGTGTGCTCAGAGCCCACACCCCAGTATTTCTTTCCTAAAATAAAAAGTATTTTTATCTAATGTGTACAGGTTTGTTCTTACATACACATTTATGCACCATGTGTGTGCCTTGCCTGTGTGTGAGAGAGGATAGCATCAGATCCCCTGGAACTGGAGTCACACAGCCCTGAGGGATCTGGTCCCCTTCAAAAGGACCAACAGCATTCAGTGCTCTTAACCTTTGAGCCATCTCACCAGCATTTATCTCCCCTTGCTGCCTCTATAGCTGTCACATTTCAGGTGACACATAGATGAATGTGATTCTCTTACAGCCTCCACCATGTTGATGATTCCAGAGCAGAACCAAACTTGGGTTTCTGAGTTTATCCTGCTTGGCTTCTCCAGTGACCCCACGACCAACAGCATCCTCTTCATTGTGTTCCTTCTCATCTACCTGAGCTCAGTCATGGGCAATGGGCTCATCATCCTGCTGATCTGCCTGGACACACATCTGCACACTCCCATGTACTTCTTCCTCTGTATACTCGCCATGTTGGATATGGGCTATGTCACCACCACCATGCCCCAGATGTTGGTGCATCTTCTTGCTCACTCTAACACCATCTCCTTTGCTGGCTGCTGGATGCAGATGTATGTGTTTAGTGTTCTGGGTATAACAGAGGGAACCTTTTTTGTTGTCATGGCTTATGACAGATATGTGGCCATTTGCCACCCACTTCGTTATACTGTAATACTCAACTGGAAACTGTGCCTACAGCTGGCAGCTGGGTCTTGTGTCTGTGGCTTCCTCTCTGCTTTCATACATACCTTCTTTATTATGAATCTGCCATATTGTGGGCCCAACAAGGTCAACCACTATTTCTGTGAAGGTCCTACAGTGCGTAGCCTGGCTTGCATAGATACTCACAACATTGAGATGGTGAGTCAGATCTTGAATGTTCTTATGGGTCTTATTCCAATTTCCCTCATTGTGGCCTCATACATTCATATTGCCAAGGCAATTCTCAAGATCAAGTCCACCAAGGCACGTTGCAAGACTTTTTCTACCTGTGCCTCCCATCTGACTGTGGTCTCTTTCTTCTATGGTCCATCCTCTTATATCTACATGAGGCCCAATTCCAGCTACTCCCCTGAGCTAGACAAGCAGATCTCACTATTTTACAATGCCTTCACAGCCTTACTCAACCCCGTGGTCTATAGTCTGAGGAACAAAGACATCAAGAGGGCATTTCTGAAGGTGATTGGGCATAGTAAGGTGGACTGCTGAACCAGAATCTTGGAGAACCTAAAGTGCATCATTTTTTATTTAAGAACAGGACAGTTTCTTTATTGTATGTAGCTGACCAGTGCATTTGAATTAACATTGTATTTGGTAATTGGAATAAGTAACTGTGAAAGCAAGAAGGCTATCTTAATTACCAGGTTACTCAAAGGTAAAATACCAAAGACATCATTAATCTTACTAGGTCATAGTTGCAAAAATTCATACCTGGCTCATCTTTGTAGATGTAGGTTGGAAGTGACCTTCTTTCACCTCACATCGATCCTGAAGGAGAAACCTCATATCCAACAGGTAGCCCTAGAACAGAGGAAAAGGAGCAGTGAACAGTTTCAAAGTGACTCAACTTCTCAAAAGTGACCTGCTTTTCTGTACATACATTTCTTGGTCAAAGCCATTATCACGCTATTATGGAATATTATTTTAATTTGGTAAAAATGTGTTACATTTGTTTATGCTACATTTGTGTAAGATGTAAGGATTTGTGCTGCATCTATTTAATTATGTACTTATGTGTTGCATTTATTTCCTCTTGCCTGCCTAAGGCTTCTGATTGAGCTAATAAAAAGCTGAATGGCCAAAAGTTCAGTAGGAGAGGGATAGGGAAGACTGGCAGGCAAGAGGATTAGTGAGAGGAGAAATCTAAGAATGAGAGAAGAGAACAAAGAGAAAGAGAGGGACACACCAGGGGCCAGAAGACAGGCATCTGACAGACAACAGAAGCAGTGAAACTAAGATGTGTAAAAGAAAAGAAAAGTAAAAATCATCAAGGCAAAAGTTAGATAGGAGAAAACAGGTTAATTTAAGTTCAAAGAGCTAGCCTGAGATGAGCCTAAGCGAGGCTGAGCATTCAAAACTAATAATAAGTCTCCATGTCATAACTCAGGAGCTAGTTGATGACTCAAAAGAAAAAGCCTAGTAAATGTACAATTTCAATGTGAGGCCTGAATTTCTACATAGGGCCTCAGATAGCTGAAAAAGAGAAAACAAAAGGTCAGATGATAAGTACAAAATGCAAGCTAAGTAAAATAAATGAATAAACAAAAAAAAAACAAATAAATAAAAAGAAAGCCTCCCTCAGGGCATTCCATAGCTGGGTAGTTGAAAGCAGTTCTAATCAAACACACCTCCAATCTGGACCAGATAAACTCTCACAGATCAGAGGAGGGTACAGAGCCAGCCACAAAAGCCCCAGGAGATGACCCAGAGGTAGCTTAGCTGTTTTGTTTTGCTCATGCAGACAAGAAAAGGATAGAGATACAACCAACATAAAGCAAGTTTAGATGATTAAAAACAAAAAACCCTCTAAAAATGTTATGGTGTATTTAAAAATGTGTGTAGGCTTAAGAAAGGAAAGAAAAAGATATAGATATTTACTTAAAGTTCCTGTTGAATAGGTCTTTCACTTCTTTGGTTAGTGTTACCCCAAGATATTTTATGTTATTAGTGGTCATTATGAAATGTAATGTTTCTCTCATTTCCCTCTCAGCTTCTTTATCATTTGTATATAGGAGGGCTACTGATTTTTTTTGAGTTGATCTTATATCCTGCCACATCAATGAAGGTATTTATCAACTGTACAAGTTTCCTAGTAGAGTTTTTGGGGTCATTTATATATATAATTATATCATCTGCAAATGACAAAAGTTTGACTTCTTCCTTTCCAATTTAAATACCCTTGATCTTCTTTTGTTGTCTTATTGCTCTAATCAGAACTTCAAAAACTTTGTTGAAGAGATATGGAGATGAAGTCGACTTGATCATGGGGGATGATTTTTTTTTTGATGTATTCTTGGATTCTGTTTGCCAATATTTTATTGAGTATTTTTGCCTCCATGTTTATGAGTGACATTGGTCTTTAATTCTCCTTTTTGGTTGAGTCTTTCTATAGTTTTGGTATTAAGGTAACTGTAGCCTAAACTACACTAACTGCACTAAAACCATCTGGTCACCGGCTTTTTTGGTTCAGAGGTTTTGATGACAGCTTCTCTTTCCTTGTAGTTTATAGGTCTATTTAAATTGTTCACCTGGCCTTGATTTAATTTTGGAATATGGTAATTATCTAGAAAATTGTAACTGAGGCATAATGACAACAAGTTCAAGATAACATGCACAGAGCTTGATATCTTTGGACCGAAACTTTTCTTACTTGCATCTAAAAGGCAGGAGCTCCATGGAGAGTTTTCTCACTAACCTCTCATGGAGATGTCACTGCTGATTTCCATGTTACTATGTCATGGTTGACTCTGTTTGTCTTTGTGTATCAGCATTTTGCACATGCATTGCCATGTTGTGTGTTGGAAACCAAGCTGGGTATTCTGAAAGAGCAACAAATTCAAGTTTGCTCATAACCACCCTCCAGCACACATTGTTGTTGACTCTTCATTACCACCAGAATGTAATTTGGTAACTTTTGAAATAATTTTGTATTTCACCAGACAATATGCAAATCATGACATGAAGATGAATTATTAGTTATGAGAGCTTGACCTATAGCTCAGGCTTGCTTCTAACTAGCTCATAACTTAACCCATATCTATCTATCTATCTATCTATCTATCTATCTATCTATCTATCTATCTATCTATCTATCTATCTATCTATCTATCTATGTACTGCCACATGGCTCATACCTGCCACCTCTCCTCTTGCATATCTTGCTTGTTCTCCATTTCTCAACATCACTGCCCTTCTTTATTCCAGTGTCCTAAAAATCCTTCCTAGATACCGGTTGGACAGCTTTTTATTAAATGAATCCAAGTGACACATCTTCACAGTGTAAATGTGGTTGTTCCACAACAGATAACATGACAAGGCATTACACAGCCAATTAGGGAGGACTTTGATTTACTCCAAGATAGTTGAAGAAGGAAGAGGATTGTGACTCAAACATGGTCTCATGGAGTGGCAGGGCTCAGGGTTCCAGTAGTGAAAGAGGAATCAGAATGAGAACTTAAGTCCTTGACCTGTGTATCAGGTGACCAGGTTTTTACTCTTCTTCTCTAAGCTGCTTATTCCCCAATTAGTATAGAAAAGGAAACAGGTCAGCATTCCTCCACCTGTTGATTGTTTCCTCTTACTTTGCTCCCAGGGGTCTCCCTGGGTGCTCTTGTTAATAGCATCCTGGGATCATCTTTGTAGCCCTACTGAGAACAGAAATGGCCCTTTCCCAGTTCTCCTGGGGAGGTTCAGAGAGGAGGCAGGGTCATAAAACCTCAGCTTCTGGTCCCACTGGGAAGAGGTGAAGATGTCTGAGCTTGCCTTTGTTAAGCAGGATTTTATGGGTAAAGTCTTCAGGAGCTGGAGCTGGCCTGCTTTCAAAGGAAGTGAGAGATTCAGTCCCTCAAACCCTACACCTTGGAATTTTTCTGGAGATTGAGCTGCCTGGAATCCCAACTCCCTGAATTCAGTTGCTTTATGGAGCTTCTTCAAAAGAGCGACTCAGTGACACATTCCCTGGATTTACAAGTGGTAAGGTGGTCCCTGATGTTAGGCCAGTGGTTGTGGTTCAGGCATCTGTGGATCTAGAGATAATCATTAGTCAAGCCATCCTTCTACAGATCCTCTGTCCATATATCTCAAACTCCCCAGATCTCTCCCATCATTGCCTATTCTTCTTTATTCTTTTTCACGATAATATGTTTTTACTTCCCCTTTTTCCTTTATCTGTTTATTAATTTAACAAATATTTGCAGAGAGTTTGTCCATTTGAAATTGTGTTTAAAGACAAAAGCTATGGAGTTCTGAGCTCAAAATCTCAAGTGAAGCAGAAAGCCATATCCCTGAGAAAGCAATAATGGTTAATGTCTTTGAAGGAGCCTTCCTACACAAAGAGCCACAGCTTGATGTACTTTGTAGGCAGAGAAATCGTGACTGTGTTTTGGTGTTTCTTTTGGAAGGCGGTGTAAGTCTACTGTAGTATAGCTTGGCCTCAAACTCCCTATGTACTTGAGTATTTCCTTAGACTCCTCATCCCCAATCTTCCAGATGCTGACTTCCTAGGTTGGGGGACATTGTGTAGCATTTTCTGACTTGCAACTCAATCATGATGTGTTAGTTTGTGGTGTTGGGCTTACAGACTTGGGCTAGCAGGCCTGGTGGGACACCGTAAACAAAGTCAGAGACCACTGTGCTGAGAAGCCATAACAGGCTGTGGATGACTAAATGGTGTCCAATGCCATAGAAATCACACCTCAAACCCCCTTTCCTTGGATCCTGCTACAGTCAGTACAGCCCAGGGCCTCTCATATTTAGATCATATTTAGATGATCAAAGTATATTGCATGAAAACAGTTATTTAAATTAAGATAAGTAAGACTTATGGAGGGGAAAAATTCAGAGGCATAGGTGCATGGAGACACTGATGCAGAAATGTTGAGAGAGATGATGGGTTCCTGACCTGGGTGGAAAGGAAAGACAGCTGTGAGGGTTATGAGCAGTAGACTGGTCAGGAGAGGGGATGGGGACAGGGAAAGAGAAGACTGAGGATGTCTAGGAGTCTCTTTTATGTTTCTGCTCCCATCAGAGCAATTCCTGCCTTAACCATTGCCTTGCTGATTAGCATGAATGCTGACCTAGATCAGAATATTTTGAGCAGTGTTCAGAAATTTCCTTTACATGTCTTTCCTTGAACATAAGTTTATATGTGCCTATGTATTTACATATTGTTTCAGAAATATAGTTGATAATTTTATTGCTTGACAAAGCATTAAATATATACAATGTTAGGAAACACAGTCCGGTACACACTACTCTTCAATTGGATCCATTTACTCTTGTCCATATTAGATAATTGTTATTGTAGCCATGCCGGTAAGCGAGTGGTGAAGAGAAGGGAGGGCATTGCTGCTGTGCTGTTCTCCTGCAACTCCCAGATGAGCAAGGGTGCTGAGAAACTTAGCCTCATCGGTGCTCACCAGACAACTCTCGTGTGACCTTTAAATATTATTAACTACTCCATTGTAGTATCAGTTTTTATGTTTCTGTTTTTTTCTGAGTCGTTTTATAAATCTTTTGAGT
The DNA here is from genome assembly GCF_037038515.1 of Microtus pennsylvanicus. Lineage (NCBI taxonomy): Eukaryota > Metazoa > Chordata > Mammalia > Rodentia > Cricetidae > Microtus > Microtus pennsylvanicus. Next base: position 52,269,552 of record NC_134591.1, on the reverse strand, counting down.
ACTTCTTTTTCCTGTTGTTCTATCTTAAAGTTGTTTTTCCCTGCATGGAGAGTGGTGTTTTAAAGATTTCTTACCTTTGTTTGCCCTAAGAGGATAAATATATTTATCAAACTTGATGTTAAAAATTGGCTTTTCCACCTCTACATTTTTAAGGAATTAAAAAAAAAGCTGGTTGAGTAGACTATAGTGAAACAGACAAATAGCTTTTTATCAGCGCCTTAAAACTATGTAGACATGCAGTAAGGCAAAAAATATTAGCCCAATTATACAAGCCAAAGAACAAATAAAATTAAATTGGTTTTTGAGAAAAAAAATGGGTTACAGCCATCTGGTGGTGCTGTAGTTCTATATTCCCAACACTCAGGAAGCAGAGGTGGGCAGATTTGCTGAGTTTGAGGCCAGCCTGGTCTATAAAGTGAGTTCCAGAACAGCTGGAGCTCTTAAACAGAGCAACCCTGTCTCAAAGAACCAAAGTTTTAAACAAATTTGGTTGCTATAGGTTTACCACTCAAAGCTAGAGTACACCTGAAATTGATTGCATGCAGAGGGAGGTAAGAATAAAAATGACGAAGAAATAACTTATCTTCTCCTATAGCCTCATGATTCACTAGCTTTCCCCAGGAAGACTACAGTGTCTCCAGTGCACTGCACACATGACCTGTTATTACTCATAGGACTACATGTGTGAGGGTCTGTGTCTGAATGATGTTTGTTCTGTCTTCTTCATCTGTTTTTTGACTCTCTTTCTTGCATGTGCCTGTGGTGTGTGTGTTTTTGGGGGTGGCTGAATACAGACTGACATGGGATCCTTCCTCCACTGATATCACCTTAGTCACTGAGGTAGGTTCTTTCAGGTGAACCCAGTGTCCATCATTTCTTCTATGTAGCTAGCACTCTTTTTCCTGGGATCCCCTGTCTCTTATTTCCCAGACCTGGAATGAGAGTGTGAGATTGCATATGACATATCATGTGTTACATGTTGTTTCCAGGAGTTCTGTGAGATTCTTTAGATATTTATTATAACCCTGAGGCATGAGTGTCATCAGCCTCATTTGATAGATGAAGAGACTGAGGCATTGGGAGGTTCAGTAACTTGAGAAGAGTGCACAGAAGCTGAGAGTATGCCCAGAACCCACAGCCCAGTCTTTCTTTTCTTAATTAAAAAGAATTTTTATTTTATGTGTATAGGTTTGTGCCTACATACATGTTGTGTAGCATGTGTATGTCTTGCCTGTGTGAGAGAGAGGATAGAATCAGATCCCCTGGAACTGGAGTCACACAGCCCTGAGGGATCTGGTCCCCTTCAAAAGGACCAACAGCAGTCAGTCCTCTTAACCTTTGAGCCATCTCACCAGCATTTATCTCCCCTTGCTGCCTCTATAGCTGGCATGTGTCAGGTGACACAGAGATGAATGTGATTCTCTTATAGGCCCTACCATGTGGATGATTCCAGAGCAGAACCAAACTTGGGTTTCTGAGTTTATCCTGCTTGGCTTCTCCAGTGACCCCAAAACCAACAGCATCCTCTTCATTGTGTTCCTTCTCATCTACCTGAGCTCAGTCATGGGCAATGGACTCATCATCCTGCTGATCTGCCTGGACTCACATCTGCACACTCCCATGTACTTCTTCCTCTGTATACTCGCCATGTTGGATATGGGCTATGTCAGCACCACCATGCCCCAGATGTTGGTGCATCTTCTTGCTCACTCTCAGACCATCTCCTTTGCTTGCTGCTGGCTGCAGATGTATGTGTTTAGTGCTCTGGGTATAACAGAGGGAACCTTTTTTGTTGTCATGGCTTATGACAGATATGTGGCCATTTGTCACCCACTACGCTATACTGTAATCCTCAACTGGGGAGTGTGCATATGGTTGACAGCTGGGTCTTGTGTCTTTGGTTTCCTGTCTTCTTCATTGCATACTTTCTTCATTATGCATCTTCCATATTGTGGGCCCAACAAAGTCAACCACTACTTTTGTGAAGGCCCTGCAGTGCGTAGCCTAGCTTGCATGGATACCCACATCATTGAGATGGTAGACCAGATCTTGATTGTTGTTATGGGTTTTATTCCAATTTTCCTCATTGTTGCTTCCTACGTTCATATTGCCAAGGCAATTCTCAAGATCAAGTCCACCCAGGGACGATGCAAGGCTTTCTCTACCTGTGCCTCCCACCTGACTGTGGTCTCATTCTTCTATGGTCCATCCTCTTATATCTACATGAGGACCAATTCCAGCTACTCCCCTGAGCTAGACAAGCAGATCTCACTATTTTACAATGCCTTCACAGTCTTGCTCAACCCTGTGGTCTACAGTTTGAGGAACAAAGACATCAAAAGGGCATTTCTCAAGGTGATTGGGCATAGTAAGGTGGACTGCTGAACCTGAGTGGATCATTCTCTATTTAAGAACAGGACAGTTTCTTTATTATATGTAGCTGACCAGTGCATTTGAACCAACATTGTATTTGGTAAGTGGAATAAACCACTTTGAAACCAAGGTGGGTGTCCTGATTGACAGGTTACTCTAAGGTAAAATACAAAACATATCAGAAATCTTACTGGGTCATAGCTGCAAAAATTCATCTCTGGTTCATCTTTGTAGGTGTAGGTCAAAAATAACCTTATTTCATCTCACATCCATCCTGAAGGAGAAACGTTATATCCAACACGTAGTCCTAGAACAGAGGAAAAGGAACAGTGAACAATTTCAAAATGACTCAACTTCTCAAAAGTGACTTGCCTCCCTGTACACACCTTTTTTTGGTCAAAGCCATTATCCCAGTATTATGGAATATTATTTTAATTTGGTAAAAATGTGTTACATTTGTTCAAGATGTAAGGATTTGTGCTTCTTTGTGCTGCATTTATTTAATTATGTACAGATGTCTTGCATTTGTTTCCCCTTGCCTGCCTAAGGCTCCTGATTGAGCTAATAAAAAGCTGAATGGCCAAAAGTTCAGTAGGAGAGGGATAGGGAAGACTGGCAGGCAAGAGGATTAGTGAGAGGAGAAATCTAAGAATGAGAGAAGAGAACAAAGAGAAAGAGAGGGACACACCAGGGGCCAGAAGACAGGCATCTGACAGACAAGAGAAGCAGTGAAACTAAGATATGTAAAAGAAAAGAAAAGTAAAAATCATCAAGGCAAAACAACAGAAAACAGTCCTAAGAACACAGTGCCCACATTTCTAAGAGATGGGGTGGGTCTTTTTTGTTATTTAATGAGTTTCAGATGTTTGTTATCATTCAGAGGGGTATATAAGATTATAGGATAAAAAGACAACCATTAACTGAAAATATATTACATTGGTATGGATTTTAGCATATTGATATCAATTTAAAGTTATTTTTGTATGCATACTTTATGTATGTTTCTACTCCTCTTTGTGGTATTGTAACTGTGCAGCCCATTTAAATACATAATATGTAACTAAGAAATGCAGGTTAGTAGTTAGTCATCTATAATAATCACATGTGTAGTTATATCAGGTCTGTTTTCAATATTATACAGAGATTTGTTTTAGATAGATAGATGGTCTTCAAACACTTCAATGACTTAGAAAATATGGCATTTAAAATGTTTTGTTAACAAAGGACTTTTCATGAAAGTGAAACGCATCTGCTCCTGGTAATACCAATTTATATCAGAGAAGAAGATGGGCATTGAAGAAACTCCATATGGTGTTTGCTTTCCTTGTGGCAAAGTTAGCCACTGGACATAGAAACTTGCTCTTGGACAGAGACCCACATTGGAGCACAGGACTGAAATCTCAAGGTCCAAATCAGGAGCAGAAGGAGAGAGAGCACGAGCAAGGAACTCAGGACCGCGAGGGGTACACCCACACACTGAGACAATGGGGATGTTCTACTAGGAACTCACCAAGACCAGCTGGCCTGGGTCTGGAAAAGCCTGGGATAAAACCGGACTCTCTGAACATAGCGGACAATGAGGACTACTGAGAACTCAAGAACAATGGCAATGGGTTTCTGATCCTACTGCACGCACTGGCTTTGTGGGAGCCTAGGCAGTTTGGATGCTCACCTTACTAGACCTGGATGGAGGTGGGGGTTCCTTGGACTTCCCACAGGACAGGGAACCCTGATTGCTTTTCAGGCTGAGGGGGGAGACTTAATTGGGGGAGGGGGAGGGAAATGGGAGGCGGTGGCGGGGAAGAGACAGAAATCTTTAATAAATAAATAAATTTTTAAAAAAAGAAAGGAAAAAAAGAAACTTGCTCTTGTCTTGACTGCTGACAGTATGCTGTATAAACTGGATAAGCAGAATACATGGGAAAAAGACTGTCAGACTTTGCAAAAACAAGGGAGGGGAGGAACAATGCTTCAAAATTTCTGCTTTATATAAAAGTCTGCCAGACACTCTTCAGAGTACATAGGAAAATGACAGCTGAGCTTTGCTAATGCTAGGTAGGACAATCCTTCAAAATTCTTGCTTCATAGCAGATTCTGTCAGATATTCTAAGCCTGTGGGCTGAATATTGTTTTCCCAATTTTGCAGAGGAATCTGGAGTGACTATCCAAGCAGCCTGATATTGATGTCACTTTTGAAGTGCTTTGCACTGCACTTCCTGTTTCCTCAGGTAATGTTATATCATTCTAGGGCCATTGATGGAGTTGAGGACTATATATTTAGAGATGCAGCTTTCCTTAGTTATGACAGAAGGTCAGTTAGGTATAAACCTTTTGACTCACCAAGATAGGATTAATAGTGGAGTACTTTCTCTGAATTTCCCAAATACAAAAGGACTGGATACTTTATGTAATTCTTATTTGACAACTGTTCATATTGTATAAGTCTTACTATGTTAAAGTCAAAACCTTTCTTTTTATTTTAACAAAAGGAGAAAATGTTGTGAAGTATTATTTTAACAGGGTACAGATATATTACAGTTGTTTATGCTGTAGAATATTATTTTACCTGTGTAAAGGTGTGTTACATTGGTTTATGCTGCATTTGTTAAATGATATAAGGATGTGTTATACTTGTTTGTCCTGCATTTTTTTAAGTATGTAAAGATGTGGTGCATTTGTTTTACCTTGCTTGCCTAAGGCACCTGATTGGTCTAATAAGAAGTTGAATGGCCAGTTGAAAGTTGAAAGGCAAGGCAGGACAGGAATAGACAAGTTGGCAGGTAAGGTTGGCAGGAGCTGGTTACTAGCCCAAAAGAAAAGCCTCATATGGTATGGTCTAGCTTGAAAACAGGAGATGGAAAGGTTTTGTCTAGAGAGAAATAATATAGTTTCTGTAGTATGGTCTGATATGGTGGTTCCTCTCCTTCAAAGGCAGCAAATAATGTGTATCATGTAACCTGGTATAGTTCCTAGAAAACAACGGCATACCTATAAACCACCATAAATCATGCTAACTGTGGATAGTATGACACCATAGACAGCAGAAAGCTGTTGGAAGGAAGGCTGCTTGTTTGTTCCTGCTGCCCAGACCTGAAATAATCATATAGAAACTATATTATTTGAATCACTGCTTGACCCATTAGCTCTAGTTTCTTATTGGCTAACTCTTACATATTAATTTAACCCATCTCCATTCATCTGTGCATAACCATGAGGTTGTGGCTTACCAGCAAAGTTTCAGCACATCTGTCTCTGGTTGTGGCTTCATGGCTTCTCCCTGATTCTGCCCTTCTTTCTCCCAGCACACAGCCTAGCTTTCCCTGCCTACCTAAGTTCTGCCTTGCTATAGGTCTAGAGCAGTTTCTTTATTCATTAACAGTAATCACAGCACACAGAGGAGACTTGCACATCAGAAGCTGAGGCAATATATGCTACGTAGCACACAACATGTGTTTCAGGGCAGAAGTTAGCTGATAGTTTGTGGAACAGAGCCAATATAACTCAGAGAACAAACTTTGCACGTAAATTCAGTGTGGTCTATAGGGAACCATGATGACCTCTTCTGTCAAGCGATACAATATTGGAAGTGAAGGGAGCTGGGGTCTCATCAGAACCTTCCAACATATGATTGAATTTCTGGTAGCAGGCAAGGGCACATCCCACTGTTGGCTGCCGACTCCTGGCTCCCTTTCTACCCTTAGATGGTGGTGGTATGGATTGCCTCTCATCTTCAGAGTAGCTCTTACCTGATCAATCAGCAGATTCCTCTCTGATTCAATGCCTGAACTATTCTTTCCTAAGTAAGCTTCAGACTCCAGTTTTATTCTGTGGTCACATATTTTTGATTGATGTTTGTGCTTTATTTGCAGTTAATACTCACTACAGTTGTTTACATATATATTTTTTTGAGAATTCTCACATCCTGGGCTAACCTGAAACCTTCCACATTTCTGAAGACAACCTTAAAGTTTTGATCTTCCTCCCTCTACCTACCAGTACTGGGACTGTAATTTGGGCCTCTCTGACTTTGGGAGTTTTTGTTTCTTTAATAATGTGCTTTGTATTTTAAAAGTTTTTACTTAAGTAAAACACAATTAATACATTGGTTTTGTTTTTATTTTAGAAAGATTCACACTATGTATCCCTGTTGTTCAGGAACTCACTATATAATCTAGCTGGCTTTAAACTGACAGAGATTCTCCAGCCTCTGTTTTAGGAATGCTGGGATTAAAGGAATATTCCACTCCACCTGGCCAAGTGCTTTCATCTCTTGTCATTTTGCAGAAGATCTAAAAAATTGTTTCTTTATCCAATGTCATGAAAATTTATTTCTGTTATTTGTTTTTAAAGTTTCTTTTAGGTTTCAGTCTTCTCTGAATTAATTTTGTGTGTGATATGTGATTACGGCCCAATTAATTCTTTTTTATGTGGATATCCATGTGTCTCCTCCACATTTTTGGAAAATACTATTCTTTCCCCACTGAATATTCTTTACATACCAACCTAAAATAGACAATCAATACATTTTAGTGCTTGTGCCTGGAGTGTCAATCCCTATGACTTACATTATAAAGTTAAGACAACCCTAAAATATCTAGGAGATTTAAGTTAGCAGTTTTTTCTATAATCCAATGTCTCTCAGAAGTTGTTGTTTTTTTGTTAATTGGCATCTAAAATATCCAAAGTAACATCATACAGGATCCAGAAGCCCTGCGTATTTTCCATTCTTCCATGGCTTATTCTTTCTACACTATTTTACCTTTTTTAAAAAGACTTTATTATTATATCTGTTTGTTTGTTTGTTTGTTTTGGTCTTTTAAGACAGGGTTTCTCTATGGTGCTTTGTAGCCTGTTTTGGAACTAACTCTTGTAAACCAGGCTGGCTTCGAACTCATAGAGATCAGCCTGCTTCTCCCTCTCAAGAGCTGGAATTAAAGGTGTGTGCCACCCATTGCCTTGTTAAGACTTTATTTTTTTTATACCATTATTTTCAATATAACAAGGCTAACTGTTTGGGCGAGAATCTTTTCTTGCCCTGACTGCTTACTGTATGTTGACCAATTGGACTAGTAAGTCATTAAAGAACTCTGCCAAGGCAAGGTAGGGCAGTTATTCCAAAGTTCCTGCTTCACAGAAAAGTCTGTAAGATATCCTAGGCTCAGAGGACAAAGAGGGATGTCCCAACATTGTAGAGGATCGATGGGTGACTGTCCAAGCAGCTCTCTCTCGCAGTCATTTTTATTGTTTTGGCAGTTGCTTGCTCTGTACTTCCTATTTACTCAGGTAATATTATGTCCTCAGGTCTCTGATGAGACTGAAGAATTTTAGATAGTTATAATTCTCCAGTCTTCTTTGTTATCAAATTCAGAAAAAAAACTTACATAAATGGTGTGGGAGAATTGTCTGTATTCTGTCAATCATGTTTTAAATAAACGCTGATTGGCTAGGCAGGAAGTATAGGTGGGAAAACCAGACAGGAAGTAGAAATGATGTAATGAGAACAGTAGAATTCTGGGAAGGAGGGGGTTGATTCCTCCCACACTCCTGCCCAGACCACAGAAGCAGCAGGATGTGATCTGCCCCACTGAAAAAAGGTACTGAGCCACATGGCTAACATAGATCAGAAAAATGGGTTAATCAAGATGTGAGAGTTAGCCAATAAGAGGCTAGAGTTAATGGGCCAGTAAGCTTATAATTTATGGAGATCTCTGTGTGATTTTTCTGGGGGGGCTAAACAGTTGTGGGGTACTGGGCGAGACAAAAACCCCAACAACAAGCAGGCCCCCTCCATGTACAAGCAGGCCTGGCCATTCATGTTACACATAAAGACTTACATCTCATAGCCTTATAAACTTAAATAAAATTAAAAGTAGTTTCTTAAAATCATCCAGTTTTTTTTATTTAAACTTTTTGTAAAACTCCAAAATTTCTTTTCAAAAAAGTTTAACATCTCTCAAAATAAAGACTTTTTTAATTTCAAGAGTAAAGACAAAGGGCACAATCATAACCTGCACAAGGCAAAAGCAAGCTGTAGACAATTCCATGTCAATCAAACATTAACATCCGGATGGCTTTTATGCTACAAAATTTGGGGGGGGGCAGCAAGTTATGATTTTGTATATGAACACATGAAGGCACAGCTTTAATGCCTCATTAAATAAGCATTGTTTTTAAATCCCATCTTTCATATCCTTGTTTTTAAGACAGGAAAGGAATTATCATACAACAATCCTATCCCAATTCAAAAGCATCTTTGGAGACCTGTTGTCTCCTTGGTAGGCCCATACCACATGGTTGCCCTTAATCAAGATGGCAGAGAATCCATAGGATATCCTTCTGCTGCAAACCTAGCAAAGATGGCTGCCATCTACATGGCTGCCTAAGGCAGCATGCAGCATGTTGCCTCTATTCCCAGATATAATCATGCCATGTGGTTCCTTTAAGATTAACTACACACAGGCTTCTCTCAACCCTGTGTTAAGAGTTTTAATTTTTAACCATATCCAATAAATGTATAAGCCAATAATATTTTTAGATGTTCTGGGGTTTTTTTTCCTGTCACACTTTTTGACCCTAAAAATAGAGACTTTAAAAGCATGCCTGGGTCTGCAAAAGGCTGAGTCATAACCAGTTTCCATAGACAGCCTTTCAATAACAGAACGGCATATACAACATTAAAATTATATCTAGCAAGATGACATTCGAATCTCTGTTACATGAGATCCAATGGCCAGAAATCACAGAGATAATTTCTACGTTCTAGCAATTAGCAGCCAAAGAAACAGCACAGTGGGCTTACTCAACAAGAATATTTAGAAACCAACCTGCAGTGGCCAAATTCATACATTCAAAACAGATGGACAAATCTTTCCTCAGCTCCTCCAATGCCGTAATTTCAGAGTGAGGGTGCCTTTGACGCTTCCCCTGAATCCAATTCCCATAGGCACAGTGGTACTGAGGTAGAGCTGGCCCTTGGCTTCCCTGTAGAGACCCTGGGTTTTTCAAAGCTACCCACCAGCCCCAAACATTGCATTCTGCACCTGAAACACTGCCATTGAATTCCATGCCCCCCAAACTCTGCCATTTTAGGAGTGACCTTTGGAACAATATATCAGTCCTGTCATTTGTCTATCCAATCTCCCTGAGTCAGAATACATAACAACAGGTTCACCACAAGACAAGACAAGGAGTCAGAGTGACAGCAGAAAACATAATGACAAAACATAGAGACAAATGGCAACAGAGAGCATGAGACAATGACTTTTAGCAACTGATGCCCTCTGCTTCAGACAACCACCAATTTGACCAAGAGAAAGTCTCCTTGTATTCTTACACAACCCATGTGCTGGGAATCCATCAGAGATTGAAACTTTCTGAGTTCCTTGACTCCCAAATCCATGCTGGATATATCAAATTCTTCAGGTTAGCCTACAGTGACTTGGAATGCCCCTTTCATTTCTCAGCTCTGTTGGGAAATCCTGCTGACCAACACCCATTTGCTGGGCCTCTCTGTTATGTTCCAGACGTTTAGCCCACAATCTTACCAAGGGTTCCTCAGGACTCCAAGGTCAGGAGAGACAACTTGGTGGCTCTGTCTGAATGTTCAATTAACCAGAAGTTACCAATGGGTCGTGGGGCATATCCTCAACAGATCTTACATGTTCCCAAATATGGTAACCCATAACCAGAACACAGAAACCAGGCATAGGAAAGTAGGATTGGAAACTAGCTAAAAAAGGCATCCATAATGTACCAAAAAGGATTCTTCCACAAAAAAAAAACCTTGTTATCAATTTTTTCCAGCATAACTGTTCAAGAGTTGGGTATTTCCTGGAGGCAGAATAAAGAGCCTAGCTCCAGAATGTGGAGTAGAATGGTCTTTATTAGCTTAACAAAGTCTCCAAATGTTAATCCTGAGATCAACAAGAGAAAACCCAGTTGCACAATTTTGAACCAAATTTGAAGCAACCTTTAATTAAAGGTCCTAACCAAGATGAACTTTGGTCAGGATCAATCTCTGGAATTCCTAGTGAGTGGCCCTGAGACACCTTTTGGAGGGGCTTTTAAGGACAAAATTATACAGCCACTGTATTTTCCCAAGTGACTTTTTGATATTTTGCAAAACTACAACTTTCTGCATTCCAGGAAATTAATTGGTGTTTGAACAAGTGGGGCTAACAGGTTAACCTGGGTCTTATAATACTTAGCAAAAAGCCAATTACATTCCTTTTCATGAGGATATCCATGTGTCTCATTCATATTTTAGGTAAATATTAGCAAATTATCTTCATGTCCTTATCTAAAATCTTTAGTCAATACAGTTTAGTGGTAGTGTCTGGAGTGACAATTCTGCTCTACTAAATACTGTGTCAATCTGAGGCTGGTGTCATTTTTTTGGCATGGTATGGTTTGGGGATGGTTTCAAAAAGGAAAATATGAGTTCTTGCATTTTGTCCTTTTACAAGATTGTTTGACTTTGTCTTAGTCACTGGTTTATTGCTCAGAGGAGACATCATGGCCACAGCAACTCTTTGAAAGGAAAGAGTGTGATTGGGGGCTTGTTTAAAGTGTCAAAAGGCTAGTCCATTATCATCATGGCAAGGGCATGGCAGAATTCATGGCAAAGGAACATTAGTTGAGAGCTACATCCTGATGCACAGGCAAAGAGATACTGGACTTGGCATGGACTTTGGAAACTTCAAAGACCGCCCCCAGTGGCACTCTTCCTCCAACAAGGCCACACTTCCTAATCCTTCTAATCCTTCCAAAGAGTTCCACCCCTTGGTGACTAAGCATTCAAGTATGTAAGTCTATGGGTTTATTCTTTTTTTTTTTTTACTTGTATTCCATACTTTATTCTATTTGCTTCAAACATGTGTCCATTATCTGTGGAGATTAAGATAAACAAGACCTCTTGGACAAATTCTGTGGTTTATTAAAGTGATTAACTATTGTCAACTGTGAGATTCATTTTTTTATTAAAAATTTTTTTATTAAAAATTTCTGCCTCCTCCCTGCCTCCCTTTTCCCTCCCCCTCCCCCCACTCCCCTCCCCCTTCCTCTCCAGCCCAAAGAGCAGTCAGGGTTCCCTGCCCTGTGGGCAGTCCAAGGTCCTCCCCCCTCCATCCAGGTCTAGGAAGGTGAGTATCCAAACCGGCTAGGCTCCCACAAAACCAGTACATGCAGTAGGGTCAAAACTCAGTGTCATTGTCCTTGGCTTCTCAGCAGCCCTCATTGTCCACCATATTCAGAGAGTCCGGTTTTATCCCATGCATTTTCAGTCCCAGTCCAGCTGGCCTTGGTGATCTCCCAATAGATCAGCCCCACCATCTCAGTGGGTGGGTGCCCCCCTCGCGGTCTTGACTTCCTTGCTCATGTTCTCCCTCCTTCTGTTCCTCATTTGGACTATGGGTTCATTCTTATTCAAAATAACACAAGCCTCTTCTAAGTCCCTTGCACTTCCCATAGAACTTTAGGATCCATTTGGCAAATTCAAAGAATGGCTGCCAGAAATATGACAGAAGTACACTGAGTCTGTGCATGTGCTTACGTTGTACTGACATGTTATTATTATACATTTTTGATATATGAGCCACATATCTTCAAACTACCATGTGAACTCAGTGCCCGTATATATTTAAATGAATATATATTCTATGTGTAATAGAATATATATGTGGACATATACATGTACATATGCACATGTATATATACTATACGTGCACATTAATAGACTATGAAAATATGTGTGCATATATACTATGTATATATGTACATAGATATATACCCTGTGTATATATAAATATATATATATAATTTTATTTTGAAGGATAAAAATGCTTTTGTGTCCTTACCAGTGCCCAAAATGAACTGGGTGCCAAAGTACTGGGTCATAAAACTAGCATCGACAATTGTCGGTTGGCACACACAGATATCTCTAGCAGTTCATGAAGGCACAAGTAGGTTACATGAGGAAGTGGTCCCAATGGTCTACTCCAGATGCATCCCTTCAGAAGTCTGAGCCTCTGGTCCCCAGGGGTAGTTCCCTAGGGATGATTTAGAAAGACGAGAAAATACATGCTGATTTTACACATGGTTCTGTGTGACATGCGTGTCTGACGTGATAGTAGCTATCAGAGCACTTTTTCCTGTTTTAGGATGTGTCTGACACCAGTGATGAGAAGAAACCCTTCCAGGAGGCAGAACACCATCCATGACATTTGGTTTAGAAGGAGAAATGTCTCCCAGGAAAGAGTTTATGATGATGAGTGCATTGTGGCACATGGCAGCTTACAGGGTCATTAACATCCATGGACTATAATAGCAAAATTGGATAGAATGGTGTGGACAGATCTGTGGGTAGCCTTCTTAGAGATGGATAAGAGTGTTAAGATGTTTCTGTCTCATGTGGATCCCCATCAAAGGTGTCCTCAAGAGGAAAGGGTGTGAAGAATTAAGTGGATGGAATGGCATTCTGTGCAGACACCTGTCTATCCATTTCCCTATTCATCCTCTCGCTGTTTATCATGGTCATCTTCACTTCCTTCTCCAGATACAAAACCAGAAAACTTTTGAAATACTCATCTCACCAAATGAGCCCATTCTCACATGGTCCATTAATGAGGCATTGTCATCTGGGGATCAATTAAGGAGTCCCTGCTTGTGAGAGCTGTGGGTCTGCTGGCTTCTCCTTTCTCCAAGCTCACTATCTTCTTTAGGCCTTTGGGTCCTTCTCTAGAGTTTGACTTTTCTTCATGCTGACCTCTGGGGTGATGCCATGACCCCTGTGCAGTAGGCTCATCTCTGAGTAGCAGAAGCATTTTGGTTAGAGCAGAGGTAGAGCCATTAGCTTGAACCCTCACATTAAGCATATGAGAGGCACGGCAGATTTAGCCTCACCCAAGAGGCAAGTGGCCAAGTCCTGGAGTTGGTTCTACTATTCACAAGTTGTCAAATTGCTCATGTCTCTGTGTCACTACTCATTTATCTGTGCACATGCCACTGGACAGCAGTTGAGATTACATGCCATTATACAGTGTTTAACCAGCAAAGACACCACACTACATAAATGATGGAGCACAGAGCACAGGAAAATGGAGTTGCTCATCAGGATGTGCAGAGTTCAGAGATTTCATTGCCTTCATTTCCTTAATGCATTAAGGAGCAGCTCACAGAAATTCTAACCTCTTATCGTTCCATCAGTCTAACCAGGAAGACTTTATCATCCAGTTTTCTCCTTCTGAATCCTTAGGAAACCTAGACATAGACAGAAGGCAGCAATACAAGGTCAGAGACCACTGACCAGTACTCATTGTAGGGGCTGACATCATCACATTTACTTTCTAATCAGTCAAGAAGGGAAGAGGTGACTATTGGAATTCAACAGAAGATGCAGCTGAAGCAGAATAAAGGCAAGTTCAAGGGAACATGCTCAGAGCTTGATATATTTGGACCCGAATTCTTATTTGCATCCAAGAGATAAGACTCTCAGAGACTTTTCTCATTCCACTGTCATGAACTTTGATTGCACCAAGGTAGTTGAGGAAGGAACAGGACTGTGACTCAAACACGATCTCATTGGCTGTCAGGGCTCAGGTTTGAACAGTAAAAGAGGAATCAGATGGAGAATGTAAGTCCCTGACCTGTGTATCAGGTAACCACATTCCAGCTCTTCTTCCCTAAATTGATCTTATTCTCCAGTTCGTCTAGAAAAGGAAATAGGTCACCACTCCTTCTCCAGTCCGTTGTTTCTTCATGCTCTGCTCCCAAGGGTCTCAGTTTAGTGCTTTTGTTGACAGCCTCCAGGAATTATCTTTACATCCCTACTGGGAATAGAAATGGCTCTTTTCCTGTTCTACTGGGGAGACTCGGAGAGGAGGCAGGGTCATAAAACCTCAGCATCTGATCCCACTGGGAAGAAGTGAAGATGACTGAGTTTGCCTTTGTTAAGCAGGATATTATGAGTAAATTTTCAAGAGCCAGATCTGGCCTACTTGGAGAGGAAGTGAGAGATTTAGTCCCCCATACTCTATAGCACCTTGGAATTTTTCAGAAAATTGAGCTCCCTGGTATCCCAACTCTCTGAAGTAACTGGCTTTATGGGACTTCCTCATAAGAGCCACTCAGTGACACAGTCCTCGGATTTACAAATGGTAAGATGCTCACTGGTGTTTGGCCTGTGGGTGGGGTTTAGGCATCTGTGGGTCTAGGGATAATAATTAGTCAAACCATCCATCTCCAGGTCCTCTGTGCATACACATCTCAAACTCCCCAGATGTCTCCCATCATTGCCTGCTCTTTTTTCTTCTTTTCTCACTGTTATGCCTTTACTTCCCTTTTTTCTCTGTTTATAAGTTCAATAGATATTTACAGTGAGTTTGTCAGTTTCAAATTGTGTTTAAAATAACAACTATAGAGTCCTGAGCTCAAAATCTCAAGTGAAGCAGAAAACCATATCCATTACAGAGTAGTGGTGGTCAATGTCTTTGAAGAAGCCTTCCCACATACAGAGTCACAGCTTGATTAACTAACTTTGTGGGCAGAGAAATCATGATTTTATTTTGGTTTTACATTTGGGATGGGGTGTGAGTCTGTTGTACCCTAGCTTGGCATCACACTCAAATATAGTTGAGTATTTCCTTGAACTTTTCATTTTAAACCTTCCAGATGCTGGTTTCCCAGGTTGGGGCTGCACTGTGTAGCTTTTTCTGGCTTGGAACTCAATTCTAATGTTTAGTGATGCAGTCCTGGTGTGTCACTGTAAGCAAAGTCAGTAAACAATGGGCTGGAAAGCCATTACAAGCTGTGGATCACTAAATGGTGTCCCATGCCACAGAAATCACACCTCAAATCCTCTTTTCCTGGCTCCTTCTACATTAGTGTATTCCAGGGCCTCCCACATTCAGATGTAAGGACAAATCTCATCAAGAGAGCTAGTCTGTGGATAGCCATCCAACTCCATTCTAGGAGGAATCTGATCTCTGTTGAGTCTCAATAAGCTCAACTAGATGGACAATGTGAAGACTTTGCCTTCTTTACCTCCAACTTCAGAGCCTGTGCACCTGAAGCGGAGATGGTGACAGAGAGTCAGGCTCTGACATCACAGCACCCAAACACCCATTTCCCCCATTCCCTGTAATATTGAACGAACTGCCCTCTCCAGGCCTTAGATGTTCACCTATAATATACAGGTAAGAATACTTCTTTCAGTGAATTGTGATGTTGAGCAAAAGTTAGGGGAACTGTGGCTACTTGAAATGTAGGATGTATCCTACTTGGGTTAGGACAGGAGGTAATAGCATAACAGAGAAGGCTTCCTGGCCTTGCTGAGTCCTGCTGTGGCCCCAGTGTAGGCAACACAGACAGTGCAGGTGGTGGTTCCTCCTTCATGATGATGATAAGAAGCTAGGAGATTTCTTAACATACGAAAGAGGCATGGGCATGTGGGATACCAGGAGTGTTTTCATGGAGATTTGTGAATGAGGGTGAGGAGATGGAGGAGACAGTTGTGTACAAAGGTTTAGTGTCCACAGAGCAAGCAGGTTAGGAATGATCTCTGCACCTTCCTAAAGAACAGGGCACAGGAACTCTTAATTGGTCCAGATAGGACCACTGTGAAATTTTTGAAAAATTGCTGCCAACAGTAACTTGGAGAAGGTGTTGATGCAGGCAAAAGGCCAGCACTGAGAAAGGGAAGTGAATTAGTTCCTGCACCTAACAATGAAGGGGTTTGCAGTGGCACCTGTTGTGCAAAGGAAACCCAGTTCTCCAATAGAAGAGCAGTGTGTATATCAGTCACCCTCCAGAGCAGGCCACGTGCCCGGAGGAGCTGGCCAACAGGAAACTGACTCCACATCTGGGTTTTGTTTTGTTTTGTTTTAGTACTTTTTGTTTTGATTTTCTTTTTTATTATTATTTTTTAATTTTTGTTGTTTGTTTTTCTTAAAAGAGAGAGTGGGAGAAAAGAGAAGTTGAAGTTTGGTGACGAAGATCTGGGAGAAACCGGAGGAACAGAAGAATATGATCAAAGAATATTATATGAAAACAATTATTTAATTAAAATAAATAAGACTGTATTGAAAGGGAATATTTAGGAGCATAGGCACATGGAGACAGTGATGCAGAAACTCCAGGAGAGATGATGAGTTCCTGACCTGGGTGGAAAGAAAGGACAGCTGTGAGGGTTATGAGTAGTAGGCTGGTCAGGAGAAGGGGTGGGGACGGGGAAAGAGGAGACTGAGGATGTGTAAGTGTTTCTTTGGTATATCGATTTCCATAAAATTAATTCCTCTCTTAACCATTGTCTTGCTGATTAACATATGAGTGGTGACCTAGATCAGACACTTTTGAGCAGTGTTGGGAAATTTCCTTTACATGTCTTTCCTTGAGCATGTGTTTATATGCACCTATGTGTTTACATATTGTTTCAGAAATATAGTTGATATTTGTGTGGGAAAAGCATTAAATATGTAGAGTGTTAGTAAACACAGTCAGGCACACACTAAAAGGGTCATTTTAATTTACTCTTCAATTGGATCCAATTACTCTTGTCAATATTAGATAACTGTTATTGTAGCCAGGCTGTTAGGCATGTGGGGATGTGAGACTGTGAAGAGGAGGGTGGGCGTTGGTGTTGTGATGTTCTCATGCAACTCCCAGAGAGCTGCCTTGTGACCTTTAAATATGATTACCTACTCCACTGTAGCATCTGTTTTTATGTTTATGTTTTTCTAAGTCTTTGTATAAACTTTTGGGTACTTGTTTTTGCATTATTCTAGCTTATGGAGGGCTCCCTCCCCCCCAAAAAAAGTGTCCTTTAAAGATATCTTACCTTTGCTTGCTCTAAGAGGATGAATATATTTATCATGCTTGATGTTAAAATTTGGTTGCAGTCAGATGCTGGTGCTTCCCGCCTGCATTCCCAGCACTCAGGAAGTAGAGGCTGGCAGATCTCTTGATTTTGAGGCCTACCTGGTCTATAAATTCAGTTACAAGACAGACAGAGCTGTTACACTAAGAAACCCTGTCTTGAAGAACCAAAGTAAATAACAAATTTGTTTGCTATAGATTTACCACTCAACTCCAAAGTACACCTGGAATGGATTGTTAGCATGCAGAGGGAGGTAAGGGTTAAAAATGAAGAAATAACTTATCTCCTCACATACCCACATGATTCATCAGGGTTTTCCGGGAAGATGACAGTGTCTCCAGTGGAGTGCACACATGACCTTCTTTCATTACTCACAGGACTACATGTGTGAGGGCCTGTGTCTGACTGATATTTGTTCTGCTATCTTCATCTGTTTGTTTATTCTCTATTTTGCATGTTCTCGTGTGTGTGTGTGTGTGTGTGTGTGTGTGTGTGTGTGTGTGTGGTTGTAGACTGATAGGATTCTTCCTCAATTGCTCTCTCCTTTTTCACTGAGACAGGGTCTCTTAGTTGAACCCAGTGCCCATCGTTTCACCTAGTGTAGCTTAGTGTAGCTAGCCCTTCTATTCTCTCACTGCCTTCCCAGAACTGAAAACTGTGTGAAACTGCATACGGCTTACCATGTGTTATATGTTATTTAGAGGAGTTCTGTGAGATGCATTAGATGTCCATCATAATCCTGAGACATGAGTGTCATCTGCCTTGTTTGATAGATGAAGAGACAGAGGCATTGGAAGGTTCAGTAGCCTGAGAAGATTCACAGAAACTGAACAATGTACTCAGAAACCCACATACTAGCCTTTCTTTTCTTAATTAAAAAATATTTTTTTATTTTATGTGTATAGATATTTGCTTACACACTTCTTTGTGCGCCATGTGTGTGTGTTTTGCCAGAGGAGGTCAGAGAATGGAATCAGATCCCTTGGAATTGAAATCATATAGCTCTGAACTTTCTGATCCTCTTCAACAGCAGTCAGTGTTCTTCACCTTTTTAGCCATCTCACCAGCCTGTATCTCCCTTTTCTGCCTCTATAGCTGGCCTGTGTCAGGTGACACATAGATGAATATGATTCTCTTACAGCCTCCACCATGTGGATGATTCCAGGGCAGAATCAAAGCTGGGTTTCTGAGTTCATCCTGCTTGGCTTCTCCAGTGACCCCACAACCAACAGCATCCTCTTCATTGTCTTCCTTCTCATCTACCTGAGCTCCACCCTGGGCAATGGACTCATCATCCTGCTGATCTGCCTGGACTCACATCTGCACACTCCCATGTACTTCTTCCTCTGTATACTCGCCATGTTGGATATGGGTTCTGTCACCACCACCATGCCCCAGATGTTGGTGCATCTTCTTTCTCACTCTCAGACCATCTCCTTTGCTGGCTGCTGGCTCCAGATGTTTGTGTTCAGTGCTTTGTGTATGATTGAGGGCACCTTTTTTGTTGTCATGGCTTATGACAGATATGTGGCCATTTGCCACCCACTTCGTTATACTGTTATCCTCAACTGGGGAATATGTATATGGTTGGCAGCTGGTACTTGTATCTGTGGTTTCCTCTTTTCTTTGTTGCATACTTTCTTCACAATGAGTCTGCCATATTGTGGGCCCAACAAAGTCAACCACTATTTCTGTGAAGGTCCTTCAGTGCGTAGCCTGGCGTGCATGCATACCCACATCATTGAGATGGTGGACCAGATCTTGAATGTTTTTGTGGGTCTTACTCCAATTTCCCTCATTGTGGCTTCCTACATTCGCATCGCCATGGCAATTCTCAGGATCAAGTCCACCCAGGGACGATGCAAGGCTTTCTCTACCTGTGCCTCCCACCTGACTATGGTCTCCTTATTCTATGGTCCAGCCTCTTATATCTACTTGAAGCCCAAATCCAGCTACTCCCCTGAGCAACACAAGCAGATAGCACTCTTTTACAATGCCTTCACAGCCTTGCTTAACCCCGTGGTCTACAGTCTGAGAAACAAAGACATCAAGAGGGCGTTTCTCAAGGTGATAGGGCATAGTATGGCAGGTTGGATCTAGGAGAACCTATTCACTATTTAAGAAAAGATCATTATCGTTCACTATTTAAGAAAAGAACTTTTTTTATTGTGTGTAATTGACCAGTGCATTGGAACTAACATTGTACTTCGTAATTGGGATAAACCAAGGTGATTGCTTGATTGATATACAAAGATATAATTCCAAACACATCAGTAATCTTCCTGGATTATAGCAGAATAGATTCATCTGTTGCTCATGTTTATAGCTGTAGGTTGGGAGTGACCTTCTGTCCTCTCACATCAATCCTGAAGAAGGAACCTTATACCTAATATGTCATCCTAGAGCAGAAGAAAAGGAACAATGGACAAACTCACAATGACTGAGCTTCTCAAGAGTGACCTGCTCCTCAGTCCACAAATTTTTTGGCCAAAGCAATTAGCATGGTTCTGTGGAATATTGTTTTAATTGAATACAGATGTAGTACTTTTGTTTATTCTGTAGAATATCATTTTAACTGTGTAAAGGTGTGTCGCATTTCTTTGAGCTGCATCTCTTAAATGATGTTAGGAGGTATTACACTGGTTTGTCCTGCATTTGTTTAATTATGTAAAGATGTGGTACATTTGTTTTACCTTGCCTGCCTTAGGCACTTGATTGGTCAAATAAAATGTTGAATGACCAATAGCAAGGCAGAAATGGGAAAGGCAAGGCTTGCCAGCAGAAAGAATAAGTAGGAGGAGAGATTTAGTAATGAAAGTAAAGAAGAGGAAAGAGAACAAAGAAGAAGAGGAGCACACACATTCAAGACAAGAAGCCAATTGGCCACCAGCTAGCTGATACAAGAAACAGTGAATGTAAGATATACAGAAGGAAAGAAAACTAAAAAGGCCAGAGGAAATGGTAAAGAAAAACAGATTAATTTAAGTTAAAAGAGCTAGCCAGAAATGAACATAAACCACCGAGCAATCAGAACTAATATGAAGTTTCTGTGTGATGATTTGAGTGCTGGTTGCTTATCCTAAAAACAGCTTAATACAGTATTGTTCAGCCTGAGAACAGGAGGTAGAATGTATTTTGTGTGAGAGATGTAATACAAGGTCTTTTGCCATGGTCTTTTGTGTTGGCTCCTCTACTTTGAAATCAGCAAGTGATGTATATTATGTAACCTGCTATAGTTCTCAGAAAACAATAGCATACCTACAAACCACCACAAAACATGCTAACTGTGAATAGAATGATAGTATAGACAGTATTAGGCTGAGGCACTATATGTTAAGTAGCAAAGCAGGTGTTGTCAGGACCGAAGTAAGTTGATAGTTTATGGAACAGAACCAATGTTGATATAGACTGCTCATTCATTTCCCGGATGCCCAGACCCGAAAAATCACACAGAAACTTTATTAATTATAACACTGTTTGGTCAATAGCTTAGGCGTATTCTTAGCTAGCTCTTACATCTTAAATTAAACCACAAGGCAGTGGCCTACAAGTAAGGTTCCACTGTCTCCTTGTCTTTCAGAAGCTACATGGTATCTCTCTGACTCTGCCTACTCTCTCTCTCTCTCTATCTCTGTTTTGATTTCCCATGTGGCTTTACTCTGCTAAGCCATTTGCCCAAACAGCTTTATTCATCAATCAATAAAAGAAACACATACACAGAAAGACATCCCACATCATCTCCCTTTTCTGTCTAATTAAAAAGGAAGGTCTTAAATTTAACAAAGTAAAATTACATATAATAAAACAGGTATCTAGCAAGAATTATTCTTATAATATTTAGCATATTCTTATGTGGCAAAAATAAAGAAAACATTCTACCAGCTATTTTATCTTTGTGAGTCTAAAGTTTATATCTAATTTATCATCTGTCATAATTAAGTAAAATTATAATTAACACTATCTGTTCTTCAACTCCGTCACAGACTCCAGGAAGAGATATTACCTAAGTAAGTAGGAAGTGCTTTGTAAGCTACTTCCAAAGCTCTAGAACTGACAGAGACTCTTGCTGCCAGGACAGTCATCCAGTGTTTCTCTGCAAAGTTGGGGCAGCAATCTTCAGCTTACAGGACATAGTATCTGGCAAACATTTCCATGAAGCAGGAAATTTGGAAGACTGTTTTACCTATATTGACAGTTTGTCAGTATAGTTTGTCTGTATCCTTCAGAATATCTGGCAGTGTAGTGTGAAGACCATGGATCAGAACCAGTGTAATTTTACAGGAATTATTTTTAATTCACTGTCCCATACATCCAGTTACTCCTGTCAATACTGGGTTCCGTTATTGTAGCCAGGCTGGTAGGGTGTGGTGATATGAGACTGAGAAGAGGAGGTGGGCATTGGCGCTGTGCTGATCTTTTGTAGTTTCCAGATATAACGGTGCTGAGAACCTGGACAGCTTCCTGTGAAATGTCCTTTAAATGTGGTTCACTGTTCTATGGAAGCCTCTGCTGTTAAACTTGTGCTTTTCTAATTCCTCGTATAAGTAATTTGAGTACTTTTTGCTTATTCTAAATTACTATTATTTTTCCCTTGAAGGAAAGTGGTCTTTTAAGGAAATCTTACATTTGCTTCCCCCAAAATGACACATAGATGTATTTATCACATTTGAATATAAAGAAAATAATGGATGTTTTAGAGTTACCTGGAATTGATTGTTAGTGTACATAGGGAGGTAGGAGTGAAAAAGGAATAAATGACTTTCCTGCTCCCATACCCCATGATCATCAACATTCCCTGGGAAGACTACAGTGTCTCCAGTGCATTACATATTAACTTCTGTCATTACTCATAGGACTACAAGTGTGAGGGCTTATGTCTGACTGACATTGGCTCTGTCTTCTTCATCTACTTGCTTATGTCTGCAGTACGTGTTTATGTGTGTGCACAGATGAGTGTGTTCATGTGCATGCATGTGTACATGTGTGTGTGCAAGTGTGTGTGTGGTCAGAGACTGACATGGCGTTCTTCCTCAATTATTCTCACTTTACTCCTTGGGGCAGAGCCTTTCAGTTGAACCCAGTGCCCATCATTTCATCTAGTGTAGCTAGCCATCTTCTTCTGGGGACGCCCTGTCTCTGCCTTCCAGAGAAGGAACAAGAGTGTGAGACAAGGTATTATGTTCAGACACCAGGAGTTATGTGAAATGCTTCAAATATTCCTCATTCACCTGAGACATTTTGTCATCAAGCCTCATTTGAAAGGTGAAGAGACTGAGACATTGGGAGGTTCAGTAACTTAAAAAGAATGAACAGAAACTGAAGGGTATGCTCAGAACACACATCCCAGCCATTCTTTTCCTAATAAAAAAGTATTGTTTTTTATTTTATGTGTATGTGGTTTTGGCAACACACATGCCTATGACCATGTGTGTGCCTGGCCTATAGAGGTGAAAGGAGAGAGTCACATTGCATGGAATTGGAGGAACAGATAATAATTAAGAGTGGTCTAATTCCTTGGAATAACAATCAGTGCTCTTATTCTTTGAGCCATTTCACCAGCATGTATCTTCCCTATCAGACTTTCATACCTGTGTAGCTAGCATGTGTCAGGAAACTCATAAAATATGTGATTCTCTTATAGCATCCACCATGTAGATGATTCCAGAACAAAGCCAAAGCTGGCTTTCTTGGCTTCTCCAGTGACCCCATGACCAACATCTTCCTTTTCATTGTGTTCCTTCAAATATATCTGAGCTCAATCATGGGCAATGGCCTCATCATCATGCCGATATACATGAACACATATCTGCACACTCCCATGTACTTCTTCCTCTGTATACTCGCCATGTTGGATATGGGCTGTGTCATCACTACCATGCCCCAGATGTTGGTGCATCTTCTTGCTAAATCTCAGACCATCTCCTTTGCTTGCTGCTGGATGCAGATGTATGTGTTTGGTGCTCTTTCTGCACTGACAGCATATTCCTTGTCATCATGGCTTATGACAGACATGTAGCCATTTGCTATCCACTAAACTATCCTATTATACTCAACTTGAAACTCTCTATATAGTTGGCAGCTGGGACTTCAGTCTGTGTTTTCCTCTCTGCTTTGTTACACACTTTCTTCACCATGAATCTTCCATATTGTGGATCCAACAAAGTCAACCATTACTTCTGTGTGGGCCCCTCAGTGCTTAGCCTGGCTTGCATGGATACCCACCTCATTGAGATGGTGGACCAGGTCTTGAGTGCTCTCATGTGTCTTATTCCAATTTCCATTATTGTAACCTCCTACATTCATGTTGCCATGACAGTTCTCAAGATCAAGTCCAACCAAGCCACTGCAAGGCTTTCTCTACCTGTGTCTCCCATCTGACTGTGATCTCATTCCGCTGTTGTCTATCCACTTACATCTACATGAGGCCCAACTCCAGCTACTCTCCTGGGTCAGACAAGCAGATCTGACTCTTTTATAATACCTTCACTGCCTTGCTTAATCCTGCGATCTACAGTCTGAGGAACAAAGACATCAAGAGGGCATTTCTCAAGAACTGGCACAGGGTGTACTAGTGAATCAGGATCGCTGAGAAGTTGGAGTGGATTATTACTTTTTGGTAAAAGAACAACATCTTGATTTTATGTAACTGTTCTGTGCGTATGACCAACATAGTACTTGATAACTGGGACAAACCATTGTGAACCAAGGTGGCTCTCTTGATTGACAGGTTACACTAAGATACAATTCCAAACACCTCAGAAATCTTCCTGGATTATAGCTGCAAAGATCCATTTCTTGCTCGCTCTCTCTCTCTCTCTCTCTCTCTCTCTCTCTCTCTCTCTCTCTCTCTTAGCTAGAAGTTGGGAATGACCTTCTGTCCTCTTACACCCATCCTGAAGGAGAAACCTTATATCCAACATGGCATCCTAGATCCAAGGTAAAGGAAAAGTGGACAAACTGACAATGACTCAGCTTCTCAAGAGCAACTGCTTCTCTTTCCACACATTCTCTTGGCCAAAGACAGTAGTATGGTCCAGCCTGATTTCACAAGGTATCTTGTTTTCACAATTTGAGTCTAAGGATATGTTGCTCTAGAAAAGAGGCTTTCCTTTTGTTTCCATAGAAGATGAGAACCTGTGGAATACTTTCAGACAAATATGGTTTGATAGACCACATCCCCCTAAAAGGTCACTGTGAGCACTCTCAAAAAATTACTTTGCCAAACTACTGACTGAGATGAACCTAGCACACAGGATACACCATAAAAGACCTGATTAACAGCACCCTCAACCAGCAGCAAGCAGTATAGATGAAATTATGCCCATATTCCCAAATATTGTTTATAAATGTTCTTTTACATTTAAAGAGGAATATGCTATAAATATGAATAAGTTGCATTGGCTTGTACCTTGGTTTATTGATACAAATTTAAGGTCAATTTTGTTATACGTATCTGTATTTTTTATTTTGATTAAGGTATTGTGATTGTGTAGTTTATTTAAAAATGTAATGTATAATTAAGAAATATAGGTTAATAGATAGTCATCTATAATAATAGTCAAGCTTATAGTCATGTTAGTTAGATTTTCTAGATATATAGAGATATATTTCATTTAGATAGGTATTCTTCAAATCTTTCAGAGACATTCAGAATATGGCATTTAAATGTTTTAATAACTTAGTACTTTTTATGACAATGAACACATCTGCTCCTGGCAACACCAAGTTACTTCAAGAGGAAGATGGTTCCTTATGGAGTTGGTTAGCCATTTGAGCAAGAAACTGCCCTTGCCTGGACTAATGAGCTGGACATGTGGAACCCACAGAGCAATGATAGCTAAACTTGCCTAAAGGTGAGACGATCCTTCGGGGTTCCTGCTTCATGAAAGAGTCGGAGAGACATTCTGCAGGATACAGAAGAAATTGACTGGCAAACTGCCAATATAGGTGGAACTGTCTTTGAAATTTCTTGCTTCATGGAAAAGTCTCCTGGACACTAGAGGCCTGTAGGCTGAGGATGAATGCCCCAATGGTACAGAAGAACTTTGGGTGACTGTCCAGGCAGTGAGATGTCTCTATCAATTCTAGAGTTTTGCAAGTTGCTTACAATGCACTTCTGATTTACATAGGTAATATTATATCCTTCTGGAGTCTTTGATGGAGTTGAAGAATTTATAGTTGTAGTTTTCCTTATTTATGATAAAAGATAAAGTAGATATAAATATTGTAACTGTAATTCTTGCTTGATAACTGTTTTGTTATATGCAATTTTACTATGTTAAAGTTAAAGCCTTCCTTTTTGTTTAAACAGAAAAGGGGAAATGGTGTAGGGGGTCCTTCTGTCTTTGTGTTGCTTTTATTGGTTAATAAAGAAGCTGCTTTGGGCCTGTTGACAGGGTAGAACTTAGGTAGGTAGGGAAGATATAACTGAATGCTGAGAGAAAGAAAAGCAGAATGGGGGAGAGACGCCATGGATTCACCGGAGACAGATGCTGGGAATTTTACCCAGTAAGCCACTGCCACGTGGTGATACACAGATTAATAGAAATGGGTTAAATTAAGATGTAAGAATTAGCCAATAAGAAGTTAGAGCTAATGGGCCAAGCGGTGACTTAATTTATACAGTTTCTGTGTGTTATTTCAGGGCTAAGCTAGCTGGGTGATTGGGATCAACAAGTGGCCTCTCTTGCAACATTGTGTAATCTATCATTTTGTCTCATCATTTCTATGACATGTGACACCTTTTTTCCTTTAGAAAGAGATCTCAGGATTTAATTGCGTTCTTTAGCCTTTTTTTCCCCTGACTATGACCAATTTGTAACCAGCCCACTTTAAATGTTGACAAACATCCACAGCCAAACTTTTGGTTAAAATGGGTGTTGTTTTCTCTAGACTGATTCCTGTTGTCTAGGGGAGGTGATAGCATCTCAGGGGAACATCAAGAAAATTGAGGATTAGGATGATGGTTAAATCTTGCGTGTAGTAGTATGTAAGCATTGACCAGGATTTTTGGGAGGTCTTCCATGGTCAAACCTGAATCATATCAACCTGGAATGAATCCACAGCCTCTCATTTCCTGGGGAAATAAAAGCATAACATCTCTCTACATGTAATACATTTTTTAATTACATTGTGAATTTAAGACATTTTTAAAAGACATAAGTTGGCAAAAAAAAGTCCAGTGCCCAATGGTTTTAGCCCAGAATTCTACCATAACTTCAAAGAAGAGATACTACCTATACTTCTCAAATTGTTCCACAAAATAGAAACATGAGGAACATTGGCAAACTCTTTCTATGAGGCTACAGTTACCGATATAGAAACTACAGGAAGATTCAAACAAGAAAGAGAATTATAGACCAATCTCCCTCATGAATATTGATGCAAAAATAGTCAATAAAGTACTGACAAATTGAATCCAAGAATACATCGAAAAAAGTCATCCACCATTATCAAATCACTTTCATTTCAGGATTGCAGGGATGGTTCAACATATGGAAATCTATCAATGTAATCCACTGTATGAATGAACTGAAAGAAAAAAAGCTATATGATGGTCTCATTAGATGCTGAAAAAGCATTTGACAAAACCAACACCCCTTTATGGTAAAGGACTCAGATAGATAAGGAATACAACAACATATCTAAACATAATAAAAGCAATATACAGCAAGCCGACAGCCAACATCAAATTAAATGGAGAAAAATTCAAATAGATCCCACTAAATCAGAAACAAGACAAGGCTGTCCACCTTTCCCATATGTATTCAACAGAGTTTTTGTAGTTCTAGCTAGAGCAATAAGACAATAAAAGGAGATCAAGAAGATACAAATGGGAAAGGGAGAAGGCAAACATTTGCTATTCACAGATGATATGATAGTATACATAAGCAACCCCGATAATCAGATGAGGGAACTCCTATAGCTGATAAACATCTTCCCTAATGCAGCAGGATACAGTATAAACTCAAAAAAATCAGTAACCCTCCTATATACAAATGATAAAGAAGCTGAGTAAGAAACCAGAGAAACATCACCATTTATAATAGCCAGAAATAGCACAAAATATCTTGGGGTAATACTAACCAAAGAAGTGAAAGACCTGTTCAACAAGAACTTTAAATATTTGATGAAAGAAATTGAAGAACCAGAAAACAGAAAGATCTCCCATGTTCTTGGATAGGTGGGATCAACATAATAAAAACGGCACTCATACCAAAGCAATTTACAAATTCAATGCAATTCCCATCAAAATCACAATACAATTCTTCACAGACCTCAGAAGAACAATAATAAACATCATATGGAAAAACAAAAACCCAGTATAGCCAAAAGAATCCTATATAATAAAGGAACTTCCAGAGGTATTACATTCCTGACATAAAGCTCTATTATAGAGCTACATTAATGAAAACAGGTTAGTATTAGCATAAAAACAGACAGGTTGAACAATGGAATCAAATCAAAGACCTGGATATTAATCCACATACTTATGGACACCTGATATTTTACAAAGAAGCCAAAATTATACAATGGGGGAAAAAGGATCTTCAACAAACGGTTCTGGCTTAACTGGAAGTCAACATGAAGAAGAATGAAAATAGATCAATATCTATCCCCATGCACAAAACTCAAGTTCCAATGGATCAAAGACCTCAAAATAAAACCAGCCAAACTGAACCTGATAGTAGAAAATGTGGGAAGTAGCCTTCAATGCATGGGCACAGGAGACCACCTCCTAAATATAACACCAATAGCACAGACAATTCTGAATTCCTTAGGAAACCAAGACATAGACATAAGGCAGGAATGGAGATACAAAGTCAGGGAACATTGACCAGTACTCTGTAGGGGCTGACATCATCACAATTATTTTCTAATCAGTAAAGAAGGGAAGAAGTGACTATTGGAATTCAACAGAAGATGCAACTGATGTAGAATGACAATAAGTTCAAGGGAACATGCCCAGAGCTTGATATATTTGGACCCAAATTCTTATTTGCATTTAAGAGATATGAGCCCCTTAGAGAGTTTTCTCATTTAATTGTCGTAGGGATGTCACTTGTGAATTCCATGTTACAATGTCATGGTTGACTCTGTTTCTGTGTATCAGCATTTATATATACACACATAAACATAGAGAACATGCACACCTAGTCCCTGGAGAGGACAAAAGAGGGCACTAGATCCGCTATAACTGGAGGTACAGATGGTTGTGGATTTCCATATTATGCCAGGAAACAAATGGGTCTTCTGAAATATCAACAAATCCAATGTTGCTCATAACCATGCTCTAATCACCATTGTTGTTGACTCTTCATTAGCACCACAGTTGTTGGGTAACTTTGCAAATCTTTCTGTGTCCCACCAGTCAGCACCCAAATCATGACTTTTGAAGACTAATGATTAGTTATGAAAGCATGACCAAAGCTTAGGCTTGCTTCTAACCAGCTCTCATAAGTTAACCCATATCTTTCCATCTGTGTGCTGCCAATTATCCCATCACTGCAACCTCTCTTCTTGTATATCTTGCTTCTTCTCCATCACTCAACATCTCTGCCCTTTTTCTTCCAAGTGTCTTCTCTGCCCCCCAAACCCTTTCTACATACTGGTTGGTCAGCTTTTTATTAAAACAATCCAAGTAACACATCTTCACGGTGTAAAAATGGTTATTTCAAACAAGTCACTTGCTCAGATACTACACAGCAGAGAAGGGAGGACTTGGATTGCACCAAGGTAGTTGAGGAAGGAAAAGGACTATGACTCTAATGTGGTCTCATGGAGTGCCAGAGCTCAGGGTTCCAGTAGTGGAAAAGGAATCAGAATGAGAACTTAAGTCCTTGGCATGCATTAGGTCACCAGGTTTTAATTCTTCTTCTTTAAGCTGCTCTTATCTCCCAGTTACTCTAGAAAAGGGAACAGGTCACCACTCCTCCTCCAGTGGGTTGTTTCTTACTGCTCTGCTTCCAAGGGTCTCCCTGTAGTGCTCTTGTTGACAACACCCAGGGATAATCTTTGCCTCCCTATTGGGAACAGAAATGGCCTTTTCCTAATCTCCTGGGAAATTTAAGAGAGGAGGCAGGGTCATAAAACCTCAGCATCTGGTCCCACTGTGAAGAGGTGAATATGTCTGAGTTTACCCTTATTAAGCAGGATATTTATGGGTAAAATTTTCAGGAGTCAGGGCTGGCCTGCTTTCAGAGGAAGTGAGAGATTCAGCACCTCAAACTCTACAGCACCTAGGAATGTTTCTGGAGACTGAGCTTCCTAGTATCCCAAATCTCTGAAGTAATTGGTTTTATGGGACTTCCTCATAAGAGCCACTCAGTGAGACATTGCTTGGATTTACAAATGGTAAGATGGTCACTAGTGTTTGGCCTGTGGGTGGGGTTCAGGCAGCTGTGGGTCTAGAGATAATAATTAGTCAAACCATCCATCTCCAGATCCTCTGTGCATACACATCCCAAACTCCCCAGGTGTCTCCCATCATTGCCTGCTCTTTTTTCTTCTTTTCTCACTCTTATGTCTTTACTTCCCTTTTTCTTACCCTGTTTATTAATTTAATGAATATTTATAGAGATTTTGTCTGTTTCAAATTGTGTTTAGAAATAAAAACTAGGGAGTCCTGAGCTCAAAATCTCAAGTGAAGCAGAAAGCCATATCCATTACAGAGTAGTGGTGGTCAGTGTCATTGAAGGAGCCTTCCCATGCACAGAGTTAACAGTTTGAAGTACTTTGTGACCACAGAAATCGTGATTTCATTTTTGTTTTTTGTTTGGGATGGGATGTGAGTCTGTTGTAACCTAGCTTGCCATCAAACTCAAATATAGTTGAGTATTTCCTTGGACTCCTCATCCTCAACCTTCCAGATGCTGGCTTCCTAGGTTGGGGTTGCCATGTGTAGCTTTTTCTGGCTTGCAGTTCAGTTCTGATGTCTTTGTTTGGGATGTTGGACTCACAAAATAGGGCCAGCAGTCCTGGTGTGTCACTGTAACCAAAGTCAGCAAAGAATGGACTGGGAAACCATAACAGGCTGTGGATCACTAAATGGTGTCTCATGCCACAGAAATCACACCTCAAATCCTCTTTTCCTGGATCCTTCTGCATTTAGTGTATCCCAGGGCCTCCCACATTCAGACAGGAGAGGAAATCTTATCAGGAGAACTGGTCTTTTGTCAGTCATCCAGCTCAGTCCTGGAATTGCTCTGGCCTGTGCTGAGTCTCAATAATATCAACTATATAGACAATTTGAAGACTTTGCCTTCTTCACCTCCACCTACAGAGCCTGTGTACCTGAAATGGAGAAGGTTATGGAGAGTCAGACTCTGACATCACAGAACCCAAACACCCACTTTCCCCATGCCCTGTAATCTTAAACTAACTGTCCTCTCCAGGCCTTAGGTGTTCACCTAGAATATACAGGTAAGAATACTTCCTTCAGTGAATTGTGATATTGATCAAAAGTTACAGGAACTATGGTTGGAATATGCAAACTACTCAATAAAAGTTAGTTTACTTTTTATTTAAAAAGTTAGGAAATAACCCATACAGCAATGTTCTATCAGAAATAATTTTTTTCTTAGTTGTGTGGGGACTCAGTTAACAGGAAAAGAAAGATTTGACCATGTTGTTTGATCTAAAAATTAATATCAGACTCCTCAAATTGTAACCAGCCAATGAATAAGAAATACAGGATGTATCCTACTTGGGTTAGGACAGGAGGTAATAGCATAACGGGGAAGGGTTCTGGGCTGAGCTGAGTCCTGCTGTGGTCCCAGTGTGGGCAACACAGTGCAGGTGGTGGTTCCCCTTCATGATCAAGATAGGAAGCTAAGCGATTTCTTAACATACGAAAGGGGCAAAGGCATGTGGGATACCAGGAGTGCTTTCATGGATAGTTGTGAATGAGGGACAGGAGATGGAGGAGACAGCTGTTGTCTGAGATTTAGTGTCCACAGAGCAAGCAGGTTCAGAATGACCTGTACACCGGCCTCAAAGGACAGGACATAGGAGATCTTAATTGGTCCGTATAGGACCAAAGTGAAATTATTGAAAAAATTCTGAAACAGTCCAATGGAGAACATGTTGATGCAGACAAAGGCCAGCACTGAGAAAGGGAAGTGAACAAGCTCCTGCACATATGAACGAAGCAGTTTACAGTGATACCTGCTATGAAAGAGAAAACCATTTCTCCAATAGAATGTCTCTCTCTCTCTCTCTCTCTCTCTCTCTCTCTCTCTCTATATATATATATATATATATATATATATATATATATATATATATATCAGTTACCCTCCAGACCAGGCCACATGCCAGGAGTAGTGGGCCAACAAGATACTGATTCCACATTTGAGTGTTTTTTTTTGTTTTAGTATTTTTTGTTTTGATTTTCTCTTTTAGTAATTTTTTTTAATTTTTATTGTTTGTTTTTCTTGAAAGAGAGAGTAGGAGAAAAGAGAATTTGAACTTTGGTGGAGAGAATCTGGGAGAAGTTGGAGGAAGAGAAGAATCTGATTAAAGTATATTATATGAAAAAAATTATTTAAATTAAAATAAATAAGACTGTATTAAAGGGGGAAATTTAGAGGCATAGGTACATGGAGACACTGATGCACAAATGCCAGGAGAGATGATGGGTTCCTGACCTGGGTGGAAAGGAAAGACAGCTGTGAGGGTTATGAGCAGTAGACTGGTCAGGAGAGGGGATGGGGACAGGGAAAGAGAAGACTGAGGATGTCTAGGAGTCTCTTACATATTTCTCCCATCAGAGCAATTCCTGCTTTAACCATTGTCTTGCTGATTAACATATGAATGGTGACCTAGATCAGACTATTTTGAACAGTGTTAGGAAATTTCCTTTATATATCTTTCCTTGCGCATATGTTTAAATGTACCTATGTGTTTATATTTGTTTCAGAAATATAGTTGATATTTGTACTGCTGGGCAAAGCATTAAATGTGTAGAGTGTTAATAAACACAGCCAGGCACACACTAAAAGGATCATTTTAATTTACTCTTCAATTGGATCCAATTATTCTTGATAACTGTGATTGTAGCCAGCTGGTAGGCATGTGGGGATGTGAGGCTGTGAAGAGCAGAGTGGGTATTGGTGCTGTGGTGTTCTCGTGCAACTCCCAGAGAGCTGCCTTGTGACTTTAAATATGATTACCTACTCCATTGTAGCATCTGTTTTCATGTTTTTGTTTTTTCTTAGTCTTTGTATAAATTTTGAGTACTTGTTTTTTTTTTTTTTTGTTATTCTTGTTTATGGAAGGTTTTCTCCCCCAAGGAATGTGTCCTTTAAAGAAATCTGATTCTTGCTTACCCCAAGAGGATAAATATATTTATCATGCTTGATGTTAAAAATTTGGTTGCAGCCAGACCATTGGCTGCATGCCTGTATTCCCAAAACTCAGGACGCAGAGGTGGAGAGATCTTTTGAGTTTGAGGCTAATCTTTTCTATAAAGTTAGAGTATCATGACAGCCAGAGATGTTATACTAGGAAACTCTGTCTTGAAGAACCAAAGTAAAAAAAAAAACAATTTTGGTTTTTATAGATTCACCACTCAAACCCACAGTACACCTGGAATGGATTCTTTGCATGCAGAGCAAGGTAAGAGTAAAAAGGAAGAAATAACCTATCTTTGCACATATCCACATGATCCATCAGCATTCCCTGGGAAGACTACAGTGTCTCCAGTGCACTGCACACATGACCTTCTGTCATTACTCATAGGGCAACATGTGTTAGGGTCTGTGTCTGACTGATGTTTTAGATGTCCTCTTAATCTATTTATTCCTGTTTTCCATGTATCGTGTGTGTGTGTGTGTGTGATCATAGACTGACAGGATCCTTCCTCAATTGCTCTCACATTATTCATTGAGGGAGCATCTTTGGTTGAACCCACTGTTCATCACTTCATCTAGTGTAGCTAGCTGCCTAATTCTGGGGATCTCCTGGCTCTGCCTTCCCAGAGGTGGAATGAGAGTGTGAAACTGCATATGACATACCATATGTCACATTGGTTTCTAGGAGGTTGTGGGATGTTTTAGATGTTCATCTTAATCATGAGAAATGAGTGTCATCGGCCTTATTTGATAGATGAAGAGACGGAGGCATTGGGAGGTTCAGTAACTTAGGAAGATTCACAAATACTGAACAGTGTGCTCAGAATCCACACCCCAGCCTTCCTTTCCTTAATGAAAAAGTATTTTTAATTTTATGTATATAGGTATTTTCTGAATACATGTTCATGTACCATGTTTGGTCTTGCCTGTGGAGGTCAGAAGATGGAATCAGATCCCCTGGATCTGGAGTCACACAGCTCTGAGTTGTCTGGTCCCCTTCTAAAGCAGTTAGTGCTCTGAACTTTTGAGACTTCTCTTCACCCTGTATCTCCCATTTCTGCCTCTATAACTGTACATGTCAGGTGACACATAAATGAATGTGATTCTCTTACAGTTTCTACCATGTGGGTGATTCCAGGACAGAACCAAACTAGAGTTTCTGAATTCATCTTGCTTGGCTTCTCCAGCGACCCCACCATCAACAGCACACTCTTCATTATGTTCCTTCTCATCTACCTGAGCTCAGTCATGGGCAATGGGCTCATCATCCTGCTGATCTGCCTGGACTCACATCTGCACACTCCCATGTACTTCTTCCTCTGTATACTCGCCATGTTGGATATGGGCTATGTCACCACCACCATGCCCCAGATGTTGGTGCATCTTCTGGTTCACTCTAAAACCATCTCCTTTGCTGGATGCTGGATGCAGATGTATGTGTTTAGTGCCCTGGCTGCTACTGAGTGCACCTTGTTTGTTGTCATGGCTTATGACAGATATGTGGCCATTTGCCACCCTCTGCATTATACTGTCATCCTCAACTGGGGACTGTGCATATGGTTGGCAGCTGTGTCTTACGCCTGTGGTTTCCTGTCTGCTTTGTTACATACATTCTTCACCATGAGTCTGCCATATTGTGGACCCAACAAAGTCAACCATTATTTCTGTGAAGGTCCTTCAGTACGTAACTTGGCTTGCATGGATACCCACTTCACTGAGATGGTGGACCAGATCTTAAATGTTCTTCTTGGTCTTGCTCCAATTTCCCTCATTGTGGCTTCCTATGTTCATATTGCCCAGGCAATTCTCAAGATCAAGTCCACCAAGGGACGATGCAAGGCGTTCTCTACCTGTGCCTCCCACCTGACTGTGGTCTCATTATTCTTTGGTCCATCCTCTTACAACTACTTGAGGCCCCACTCCAGCTACTCCTCTGAGCAAGACAAGCAGATCGCACTCTTTTACAATGTCTTCACAGCCTTGCTCAACCCCATGGTCTACAGTCTGAGAAACAAAGACATCAAGAGGGCATTTCTCAAGGTGCTAGGACATCATAAGGTGGACTGCTGAACCTGGAGTAGATCATTCTCTATTTAAGAAAAAGACTGTTTCCTTATTACATGTAACTGACCAGTGCATTTGAACCAACGTTGTACTAAGTAACTGGGACAAACCACTGTGAGACCAAGGTGGCTACCTTGATTGATAATCTACACTAAGGTATAATTCCAAATACATCAGTAATCTTACTGGATTATAGCAAAATAGATTCATCTTTTCCTCATATTTGTGGTTGTAGGTTGGGCATGACCTTCTATCCTTTCACATCCTTACTGAAAGAAGAACATTATATCCAACATTTTGTACTAGAGCAGAAGGAAAGAAACAATGGACAAACTCACAATGACTCAGCTTCTCAAGAGTGACCTGCTTCTCTGTCCACACATATTTTGGCCAAAGCATGGTGTTGTGGAGTAATGTTATAACTAGGTGCTGATATGTGACTTTGGTTTATGCTATAGAATATTATTTTAACTGTGCAAAAGTGTGTTACATTTGTTTGTGCTGCATGTCTTAAATGATGTAAGGAGGTGTTATACTTGCTTGTATTTCATTTGTTTAATTATGTAAAGATGTGTTACATTTGTTTTGCCTTGTTTACCTAAGGCACCTGATTGGTCTAATAAAAAGTTGATTGGTCAATTTAGGGCATGGTGGCACACACCTTTAATTCCTGCACTTGGAAGGCAGAGGCAGGCAGATCTCTGTATGTTGAAGGCCAGCCAGGTCTACAAGAGAGCTAGTTCCAAGACAGGCACCAAAGCTACACAAACCCTGTCTCAAAAAACAAAACAAGTCTCTTGCCCACCCTAAAGTGGCTCCCTTAACTAAGAATTGTGGTTCCGAGCTCCCCTATCCAACCTTCCTTTATCCCAATCCTCCTGTTTCCCCAAGTCCCCCCCTCCTTCCCTTCTACCTTTTCTCTCCCCATCTCCCCTTACCCCCATCCCACCCCACCCCCAAAATCCCAATTTTCTCCCCGGCAATTTTGTCTACTTCCCTTAGCCAAGAGGATAACTATATGTTTTTCCTTGGGTTCACCTTCTTACTTAGCTTCTTTAGGTTCACCTATTGTAGACCCCGTGACCCCTATTTATGGCTAGAAACCAATTATGAGTGAGTACATCCCATGTTCATCTTTTTGGGTCTGGGATACCTCACTCAGGATAGTGTTTTCTATTTCCATCCATTTGCATGCAAAATTCGAGAAGTCATTGTTTTTTACCGCAGCGTAGTACTCTAGTGTGTATATATTCCACACTTTCTTCATCCATTCTTCTAGAGGGGCTCCCAGGTGCCCAAGCTGAGGTACGCAGTTAGTTCCTTGGGCAGCTGAGGATAGGGAACCTGAAATGACCCTATCCTAGAGCAATACTGACGAATATCTTGCATATCATCATAGAACCTTCATCTGGTGATGGATGGAGATAGAGACAGAGACCCACACTGGAGCAATGGACTGAGATCCCAAGGTTCCAATGAGGAGCAGAAGGAAGGAGAACATGAGCAAAGAAGTCAGGACCACGAGGGGTGCACCCACCCACTGAGACAGTGGAACTGATCTACTGGGAGCTCACCAAGGCCAGATGGACTGTTACCGAAATAGCATGGGATAAAACTGGACTCTCTGAACATGGCGAACAATGAGGGCTGATGAGACGCCAAGGACAATGGCACGGGGTTTTGATCCTACTTAATGTGCTGGCTTGGTGGGAGCCTAGCCAGTTTGGATGTTCGCCTTCCTTGATATGGGCGGAGGGGGGAGGACCTAGGACTTACCACTGGGCAGGGAACCCTGACTGCTCTTTGGACTGGAGAGGGAGGGGGAGAGGAGTGGGGGGAGGGGGAGAAGGGTGGGAGGAGGAGGAGAAGAGTGGGAGGAGGGGGAGGGAAATGGGAGGCTCGGAGGAGGTGAAAATTTTTTTTATTCTCCTTTTATCAATAAAAAAAAACCAAAATAGTTGAATGATCATTGAGAAGGCAGAAGAGGGAAAGGCAATGTTTGCAGGCAGAAAAAATGAGTAGGAGGAGAAATTTAGAAATGAAAGACAAGAGAAAGGAGAACAGGGAGGAAGAGGGGTACACGTGCAAGACAGAAGCCAAGCTGTCACCAGCTACCTGATACAAGAAGCAGTGAAAATAAAGTATACAGAAAGAAAGAAAACTGAAAAGGCCTGAGGAAATGGTAGAAAGGGAGAAACAGGCTAGTTTTAAGTTAAAAGAGGTAGCCAGAAATGAGCATAAACTAATACGATCTCATACAATCAGAACTAATACGAAGTCTCTGTGTGATAATTTGGGAGCTGGTTGCTGACCCAAAGAAAAAGGCTGGTACAGTATTGTCCAACCTAAGAACAGGAGGTGGGAAGTTTTTTCATCTGAGAGAAGTAATACAAGGTCTTTTTCCATGGTCTGTTATGTTAACTCCTCTTCTTTGAAGGCAGCAAGTGACATACATTATATAAGCTGCTATAGTTTCCAGAAAATAACATACAAAAGCATACCTACAAACCACCAAAAAACATGCTAACTGTAGATAGCATGTTAGTAGAGACAGCAGAGGCTGGGGCACTATATCCTAAGTAGCACAGCAGGTGTTGTCAGGACAGAAATAAGCTGATAGTTTGTGGAACAAAACCAATGTTGATGGAGACTTCTCATTCATTTCCTGGCTTCCCAGACCTGAATAATCACACAGAAACTATATTAGCTACAAAACTCTTGCTCAATAGCTTAGGTGTATTTCTAGCTAGCTCATGCATCTTAAATTAACCCATTTCACCACAAGGCAAGGTAATGACAAGCAGTCAAAGAACAACAGATTCCTTCTTCCAAGTCCTTTTATATGCTTCCAAGATGGTGTAACCCAATTTAGTGTGTGCCTTCCAGCCTCTGGATCTGGGTTAAAGGTGTGCATCTTTAAGCCTTGGGATCTGGATTGTTTGTGTCTTTTTACCTCCGAATTAAGGAAAACATTTGTCTCAGTTGTAACCTCCATTTTAGGATTTTAGTTAATTTCTTGTCTAGTTAAGTTGGGAACCAACTATAAAAGTCACAAGTGTGTCTTGCTTAATATTGTTCATCTTCCATAATAGAAGGTATAGATTCCATTCCTACACAGCTACTGTTTACTCTTCTGATAATATTTTTTTAATTTTTTTAAATTTATTTATTTATTAAAGATTTCTGTCTCTTCCCCGCCATCGCCTCCCATTTCCCTCCCCCTCCCCCAACCAAGTCCCTCTCCCTCGTCAGCCCAAAGAGCAATCAGGGTTCCCTGCCCTGTGTGAAATCCAAGGACCACCCACCTCCATCCAGGTCTAGTAAGGTGAGCATCCAAACTGCCTAGGCTCCCACAAAGGTTGCTGTTGGGAATGCAATCCTGCACAACCATTCTGGAAATCAGTATGTTGGTTTCTCAGAATATTGGGAATCAATCTACCTCGAGACACAATGATATCACTTTGGGACATAAACTCAAAGGATATTTAATCATACCACAAGGACACTTGCTCAACAATATTCATAGCTGCATTATTCATAATAGGCAACTCCTGGAAACAACCTAGATGCCCATAAACTGAAGAATGGATAAGGAAAATGTGGTTCATTTACTCAATGAGTATTGCAGAGTAAAAAGCAATGACATCATGAAATCTGCAGGCAAATGGATGGATCTAGAAAAAAAATCCTGAGTGAAGAAACACAACTCAGAAAGACAAACACAGTATGTACTCACTCATAAGTAGATAGACGATATAAAGGAAAGCAAAGGATAACAAGACTACAATCCACAGCTCCAGAGAACTGGGAATTAGGGGTGGAAGGGGTAGGGCAAAAAAGGAGAAGAGAGGAAGGAAAGAGAGTAGTAAAATTATTTAGCTCAAGTAATACACTTTTTTTTTAAAGAAAGATTCATGCTGGGTATCTCTAGCTATTCAGGAACTCACTATATAGACCAAGTGGCTTCAAACTAAAAGAGATGCTTTAGGTTCTATCCTAGGATTGCTGGGATTGAAGACATACTCCACACAACCTGGCCAAGCAATTTTATCCCTTGTCATTTTGATAAGTAGATCTCAGATCTAAGAAATTGTTTCTTGATCCAGTATCATGAAAATTTATTCCTGTACTTTGTTTTTAAAGTTTTTTAGGTTTGGATTCATTCAGAACTACTTTTGTATATAAAATATGCAAAAAACCCAATTATATTCTTTGTCATGTGGATATCCATGTGTCTCCTTCACATTTTTAGAAAACATTATTCTTTCCCCATTGAACACTCTTTATGTACCTGACCAAAAGATTAGTCAATACATTTCAGTGCTTCTGTCTGGAGTGACAATCCTAGTCTATTGAATTCCATGTCAGTCTCAGGCTGGTGTCACCTTTTTTTGTTTGTTATCACTTTGTGGATGGTTTCAAAAGCAGGAAACATGAGTTCTTGTTCTTTGTCATTAAAGATTGTTAGGTGTTGTCTTGAAGAGACACTGTGACCACGACAACACTTTTAGAGGAAGACATGTAGCTGGGTGGCTGTTTATGGGATCAGAGGTTTACTCCATCATTTACCATCATGGCAGGGGTATGGTGACACTCCTGTCACTGGAGCAGTATCTGAAAGCTACATCCTGATCCATAGCCAGAGACACAGTAATCCTGGCATGGGCTTTTGAAACCTCAAAGTTTACCTCCAGTGATGTACTTTCTCCAAAAGGCCACACCTCCTAATCCTTCTAATCCTTCCAAGGAGCTCCACTGTTTGGTAACTAAGTGTTGAAATATATGAGCCTGTGGGGCCACTGTTAGTCAGACAACCACAGGCCTCTTCAGGAACTTTGGCACTTTCCAAGAAACTTTAGGATCCATTTGGCAATTGAAAAGTCTGACTGCTAAGATTATAAGAAAGACACATTGAATCTCTGTATCTATTTTGGGTGTACTGACCCCTTAATGATATAGCCTTATATTACTTGAACCAAAGCCTTCAAATAACCTTGTGAAATCAATCCCCTCCTATAACATGCACATACACACATTACAGCTATTATATATTTAGATACATATTGAAAATATATATTTTGATAGAGAAAAATGATTTTGCTTTGTTAACCATCCTTTTTTATTTGATGCTATCCATAATTTACTAAGCATCCATGTAGTGGTCCATTAATGAAGTATTGTTATCTGGAAGCCAAATTAAGGAGTCCCTGCTTGTGAGAGCTGTGGATCTGCTGCCTTTTCTTCATGAAGTTCACCCTCCTCTCCTTAGGTCTGTGGGTCCCTCTGATACAGAATGGAACCTCTTGAGTTTTGCCTTTACTTCATGCTGACCTTTGGGTTGATCTCATGACCATTGTGAAACTGGCTCAGCTCTGAGCAGCAGAAGCATTTTTGGTTAGAGTAGAGGTACAGCCATTAGTTTGAACTCACACAATTAAGTATGTCATAGACATGGCAGATTCAGCCTCACCCAAGTGACAAGTGGCCAGATCCTGGAGATAATTCTATCATTCACTAAATGAGTGACATTTATCAAATAACTCATGTCTTCTGGGTCACTTTTCGCTATCTGTTCAATGAGCAGGTAGGACCATACTTGGGAATCTCTTTATGCTGTAGTGATTTAAAACACCAGGAACAGCCACGATGCCATATTATGTCTGCTTACCTTTCTGAGTCCTCACCCAGAAAGACAGAAGAACCAACAACAACATTGCTTCATGTTATTTTATTTTTCCTCTGATGTTTTTCTTATACCAGATCCCAAATATGCTTTCTCTGAGACTTTGGATTTTTCACATTTCCAAGTTCTGACTCACATGTGAGTGTTTCTCTGCCATGTTGTTGAAATCCATGTTTATTACAAGTGGTGTGTATGTCTTTCTCCCTTTTGAGCCCCTCCCTGTGATTCCATAATAAAATCTCAGTGACTAAAAACAACAGGGCATGGTGCTGTGTGATTCCATATGTGACACTCAGTGACTTCTGTCTGCTTCTCTCTGAATCTGTTTCCTTATTATCCTGGTGAAGAATCTCTGCCTGGACTCAATTGCCTCTCAGAGCTGATGAGGATCAACAACAGGAGTGAGGAGATTTGGGATCTGAGCTGTGGATCAAGGCTTAGCAACAGCACTGCAGGGGCTAAGGTGCTTCTGATTAGTTCTGATTGCCAATTACTAAGGTGTAAATGCACCCTGATGGCCAATGTCATGGCTGCAACACATGCCTCTGATCAGCAGTTGAGATCAAATGTCATTACACAGCATTTAACCAGCAAATGCACCACACTATACAACTGTTAGAACACAGAGCACAGGAAAATGGAGTTGCTCATCAAGATGTACAGAGTTCAGAGATTTTGTTGCCTTCACTCTTTAATGCTATGATGTGAACTCTAGACTTGAGCATTCTGTTTACTCAGGCACTGTACA
The DNA here is from genome assembly GCF_037038515.1 of Microtus pennsylvanicus. Lineage (NCBI taxonomy): Eukaryota > Metazoa > Chordata > Mammalia > Rodentia > Cricetidae > Microtus > Microtus pennsylvanicus. Next base: position 52,228,462 of record NC_134591.1, on the reverse strand, counting down.
GCTGAGCACATTCCTAGGCACTCTGGGTTTTTTTTTCTGCAGTACAACTTACTTGTCATTTCATAATTAACCTTACTATTGACTGTGTTTAAGGAGCAGCTCACAGGAATTCTAACCTCTTATCAATCACTCTAGGAAGACTTTGTCATCCAGTCTTCTCCTTCTGAATCCTTAGGAAACCAAGACATAGAGAGAAGGCAGGAATGGAGATACAAGGTCAGGGAACATGGATCAGTAGTCATTGTAGGGGCTGATGACATCATCACAATTATTTTCTAATCAGTCAAGAAGGGAAAAGGTGACTATTGGAATTCAACAGAAGATGCAACTGAGATAGAATGACAGCAAGTTCTAGGGAACATGCTCAGAGCTTGATACATTTGGACTCAAATTCTTATTTGTATCCAAGAGATATGAAGCCCTCTGAGTTTTCTCATTCCGTTGTCGCGGAGATGTCACTCGTGAATTCCACGTTATAATGTCATGGTTAACTCTGTTTGTTTGCTTCTGTTTATCAGCATTTTGCATATATGAATGTATGTATATACATACAGCACATGTATATCTGGTCCCTGGGGAAGTCAGAAGAGGGCACCAAGTCCTCTAAAACTGGAGATACAGATGGTTGTGTACTTCCATATCATATGCTGGGAACCAAACTGGGTGTTCTGAAATATCAACAAATCCAGTTTGCTCATAACCATGCTCCAATCACCATTGTTGTTTGACCCTTCATTCGTACCAGAGAGTTTGAGTAACTTTGCAAGTCATTCTGTGTCCCACCAGTCAGCACTCAAATCATGACACAAAGACAAATGATTAGTTATGAAAGCTTGTCTGATAGTTTAGGCTTGCTTCTAACTAGCTCTTATAACTTAACCCATATCTTTCCATCTGTGTGCTGCCAATTATCCCATCACTGCGACCTCTCTTATTGCGTATCTTGCTCGTTCTCTGTCTCTCAACATCTCTGCCCTTTTTCTTCCCAATGTCCTCTCTGTCCCCAAAATCCTTCATAGATACTGGCTGGTCAGCTTGTTTTTTATAAAGCAATCCAAGTGACACATCTTCACAGTGTAAAAAATGGTTATTCCACAACAGAGCAAGTTGCTCAGATATTACACAGCAGGGAACGGAGGACTTTGATTACACCAAGGTGGCTGAGGAAGGAAGAGGACTGTGACTCAAACATGGTCTCATTGAGGGTCAGTGCTCACAGTTTGGGCAATAGAGAGAGCACGAGCAAGGAACTCAGGACCGCAAGGGGTGCACCCACACACTGAGACAATGGGGATGTTCTACTGGGAACTCACCAAAGCCAGCTGGCCTGGGTCTGGAAAAGCCTGGGATAAAACCGGACTCTCTGAACATAGCAGACAATGAGGACTACTGAGAACTCAAGAACAATGGCAATGGATTTCTGATCCTACTGCACGCACTGGCATTGTGGGAGCCTAGGCAGTTTGGATGCTCAACTTGCTAGACCTGGATGGAGGTGGGGGTTCCTTGGACTTCCCACAGGACAGGGAACCCTGATTGCTTTTCGGGCTGAGGAGGGGGGGGGACTTAATTGGGGGAGGGGGAAGAAAATGGGAGGCGGTGGCGGGGAAGAGACAGAAATCTTAAATAAATAAAATAAAAAAAAAGAAGAATCAGAAAGATAATTTAAGTCCTTGAACTGTCTATCAGGTGACCATGTTCCAGCACTTCTCTGAGGTGCTGTGATTCCCCAGTGATTTTTAGAAAAGAGAACAGGTCACCACTCCACCTCCAGTGGGTTGTTTCCTCCTGCTCTGCTCCCAAGGGTATCACTTTAGTGCTCTTGCTGATAGCATCCAGGAATCATCTTTACAACACTACTGGGAACAGAAATGGCCCTTTTCCTGTTCTCATGTGGTTAAGAGAGGAGGCAGTGTCATAAAACTTCAGCATCTGTTCCCACTGTAAAGAGGTGAAGATGTCTGAGCTTACCTTTATCAAGAAAGATTTTTATGAGTAAAATTTTTAAGAGTCAAGGCTGGCTTACTTGCAGAGGAAGTGAAAGATTCAGTCCATTAAACTCTACAGCATCTTGGAATTTTTCTGGAGATACTTCCTAGTATCCCAACTCTCTGAATTATTTGGCTTTATTGGACTTCCTCATATGAGCCACTCAGTGAGACATTTCTTGGATTTTCAAGAGGTAAGATGGTCACTGGTGTTTGGCTTGTGGATGGGGTCCTGGCATCTGTGGGACTAGAAATAAGAATTAATCAAGCCATCCATCTGCAGGTCATCTGTGCATACATCTTAAATTCCCCCAGACCTCTCTTATCATTGCCTGCTCTCTTTTCTTCTTTTTCTCCCTATTGTGTCTTTACTTCTTTTTTCCTTCTCTGTTTATTAGTTTAATTAATATTTACAGAGAATTTGTGTTTAGAAATAAAAACTATGGAGTTCTAAGCTCAAAATCTCAAGTGAAGCAGAAAGCCACATCCATTACAGAGCAGTGGTGGTCAATGTCTTTTAAGGAGCCTTCCCAAACAGAGAGTCACAGCTTGATGTACTTTGTGGGCAGAGAAATTCTGTTTTGATGTTTCCTTTGGGAGGAGGTGTGAATCTGTTGTACCCTAGGTGGGCATCAAACTCAGATATAGTTGAGTATTTCTTGGACTCCTCATCCTCAGTCTTCCAGATGCTGGCTTCCTAGATTTGGGCTACAATGTGTAGCATTTTATGGCTTGGAACTCAATTCTAATGTCTTTGTTTGTGATTTTGTGTTCATAGAATTGGGCCAGCAATCCTGGTGTGTTACTGTAAGCAAAGTCAGAGGCCACTGGGCTGGGAAACCATAATAGACTGTGGATCAATACTTGGTGTCTCATGCCACAGAAACCACACCTCAAGTCCTCTTTTCTTGGGTCCTCCTACATTCAGTATATCCCAGGGCCTCCCACATTCAGACAGGATGGGAAATCTCATTGGGAGAACTGGTCTGTTGCCTGACTACCAACTCTGTCCTAGGAGGGCTCTGGACTGACTCATTAAGTTCAACTAGATGGACAATGTGAAGACTTTGCCTTCTTCACCTCCCTCTTCAGTGCCTGTGTGCCAGAATCAGAGAAGGTGACAGAGAGTCAGGCTCTGACATCACAGCACCCACCCATTTCCCCCATTCCCTGTAATCTTGAATGACCTGCCCTTTCCAGGCCTTAGGTGTTCACCTATAACATATAGGTAAGAATAATTCCTTCAGTGAATTGTTATGTTAAGCAAAAATTAGGGAAACTATGGTTGGAATGTACAAACTACTCAATAAATGTTAGTTTATTGTTTTATTTAAAAAAGCTTAGGAAATAGCCCATGCAGCAATATTCTATCAGAGAAAATTTTTCCTTAATTGTGTGAGGACTCAGTTAACAGGAAAAGAAAGATTTGACCATGTTGTTTTGTCTCAAAATTGATATCAGGCCCCTCTAGGACACCTCAGATTGTAACCAGCCAATGAATAAGAAATACAGGATGGATCCTACTTGGGTTAGGACAGGAAGTGGTAGCATAACAGGGAATTCTTCCTGGCCTAGCTAAGTCCTGCTGTAGCCCCATGTGAGCAACACAGTACAGGTGGTGGTTCCCCCTTCATGATGATGATAAGAAGCTAGGCGATTTCTTAACATATGAGAGAGGCAGAGGCATGTGGGATACCAGGAGTGCTTTCATGGAGATTTGTGAATGGGGAAGAGGAGATGGAGGTGAAAGTTGTGTACTGAGGCTTAGTGTCCACAGAGAAAGCAAGTTAGGAATGACCTCTGCACCCTCCTCAAAGGACAGAGCATGGGAGATCTTAACTGGTCCAGATAGGATGAATGTGAAATTTCTGAACAATTGCTGCTGCAGCAGTCCCAGGGAGAATGTGTTGATGCAGACAAAAAACCAACACTGAGAAAGGAAAAACCAGTTGTCTATAGAATTCACTATATATATCAGTTACCCTCCAGAGCAGGCCACATGCCAGGAGTAGTGGGCCAACCGGAAACTGACTCCACATTTGAGTTTTGTTTTGTTTTAGTATTTTTTGATTTGATTTTCTTTTTTATTAATTTTTAAATAGTGTTTGTTGTTTGTTTTCTTGAAAGAGAGAATGGGAGAAAAGGGAATTTGAAGTTGGGTGGAGATGATCTGGGAGAAGTTAAAAGAGGGAAAAAATGACTGAATTATATTATATAAAAATAATTATTTAAATTAAAATAAATAAGACTGTATTGGGGGGAAATTTAGAGGCATAGGTGCGTGGAGACACTGATACAGAAATGTTGAGAGAGATGATGGGCTCCAGACATGGGTTGAAACGAAGGACAGCTGTGAGGGTTCTGAGCACTCGCCTGGTCAGAATAGGGCATAGGGACAGGGAAAGAGAAGACTGAGGATGTCTAGGAGTCTTGTTCATATTTCTCCCATCAGAGCAATCCTGCTTTAACCATTGTCTTGCTGATTAACATGAGTGGTGACCTAGATCAGACTATTTTGAACAGCATTAGGAAATTTTCTTTACATGTCTTTCCTTGGGTATACATTTATATATGACTATGTGTTCATATTTTGTTTTAGACATAAAGTTGAGATTTGTACTGCTGGGAAAAGCATTAAATGTATAGAGGGTTAGTAAACACAGCCAGGCACACACTAAAAGGATCGTTTTAATTTACTCTTCAACTGGATCCAATTACTGTTGCCGATATTAGATAACTGTTATTGGAGCAACACTGGTAGGCATGTGGGGATGTGAGACTGAGAAGAGGAGGGTGGGAGTTGCTGCTGTGCTGCTCTTGTTCAGCTCCCAGATGAGCAAGGGTGCTGAGAACCTCAGCCTCATCAGTGCTCACCAGACAGCTGCCTCGTGACCCTTAAATATGATTACCTACTCCACTGTAGCATCTGTTTTTACGTTTCTGTTCTTTCTAAGTCTTTGGATAAACTTTTGAGGACTTGTTTTTGCATTATTCTAGCTTACAGAGGGTTTTTTTTTTCATCCAAGGGAAGTGTCCTTTAAAGAAATCTTACCTTTGCTTACCCTAAGAGGATAAATATATTTATCATGCTTGATGTTAAAATTTTGGTTGCAGTCAGATGGTTGTGCTGCATGCCTGTATTCCCAGTACTCAGGAAGCAAAGGTGAGCAGATCTCATGAGCTTGAGGGCAGCCTAGTCTATAAAGTGAGTTCCAAGACAACCAGAGCTGTTACATAGAGAAACCCTGTCTTGAAGAACCGAAGTAAATAACAAATTTGTTTACTATAGATTTACCACTCAACTCCACAGTACACCTGGAATGGATTGTTTGCATGTGGAGGGAGGTAAGAGTTAAAAAAATAAATAAATAACTTATCTCCTCACAGATCCACATGATCCATCAGCATTCCCTGGCAAGACTATAGTGTCTCCAGTGCACTGCACACGTGACCTTCTGTCATTACTCATAGGACTACATGTGTGAGGGCCTGAGTCGGACTGATGTTTTTTATGCTATCTCCATATGTTCGTTTATTCTCTATTTTGCATGTACCCGTGTGTGTGTGTGTGTGTGTGTGTGTGTGTGTGTGTGTGGTGTATGGTGTGGTTGTAGACTGATAGGATCCTTCCTCAATTGCTCTCTCCTTTTTCACTGAGACAGGGTCTCTCAGTTGAACCCAGTGCCCATCATTTCGTAGCTTAGTGTAGCTCTCTTGTTCTGTCTCTGCCTTCCCAAAAATGAAATAAGAGTGTGTGAGACTGCATACAACATATCACGTGTTACATGTTATTTAGAGGAGTTAGCTCTGTGAGATGCATTAGATGTCCATCATAATCCTGATGTGTCCATCATAGTTTATGAATGTCATCAGCCTTACTTGGTAGATGAAGACACAGAGGCATCGGGAAGTTCAGTAGCTTGAGAAGCTTCACGGAAACTGAACAGTGTACTCAGAACCCACATGCTAGCCTTTCTTTTCTTAATTAAAAAGTATTTCTTTGATTTTTTTTTCTTTAAGGGAAAACTTTATTTTTTTTCAGCCCAGTTCTTTTTTTTTCTTTTTTAAATTTATTTATTTATTAAAGATTTTTGTTTCTTCCCCGCCACCGCCTCCCATTTCCCTCCCCATCCCCCAATTAAGTCCCCCCCCCAGCCCGAAAAGCCATCAGGGTTCCTTGTCCTATGGGAAGTCCAAGGAATCCCCACCACCATCCAGGTCTAGTAAGTTGAGCATCCAAACTGCTTAGGTTCCCACAAAGCCAGTGCGTGCAGTAGGATCAGAAACCCATTGCCATTGTTCTTGAGTTCTCAGTAGTCCTCATTGTCCGCTATGTTCAGAGAATCCGGTTTTATTCCAGGCTTTTCCAGACCCAGGCCAGCTGGTCTTGGTGAGTTCCCAGTAGAACATCCCCATTGTCTCAGTGTGTGGGTGCATCCCTCGCGGTCCTGAGTTCCTTGCTCATGCTCTCTCTCCTTCTGCTCCTGATTTGGACCTTGGGATTTCAGTCCTGTGCTCCAATTTGGGTCTCTGTCTCCTTTCATCGCTTGCTGAAGGCTAATATTCAGGAGGATGCCTATATGTTTTTCTTTGGGTTCTCCTTATTTAGCTTCTCTAGGATCACCAATTATAAGCTCAATGTCCTTGGTTTATGGCTAGAAATCAAATATGAGTGAGTACATCCCATGTTCCTCTTTTTGGGTCTGGCTTACCTCACTCAGGATAGTGTTTTCTATTTCCATCCATTTGCATGCAAAATTCAAGAAGTCCTTGTTTTTTATTGCTGAGTAGTACTCTAATATGTATAAATTCCATACTTTCTTCATCCATTCTTCCTTTGAAGGGCATCTAGGTTGTTTCCAGGTTCTGGCTATCACAAACAATGCTGCTATGAACATCGTAGAGCATATACTTTTGTTGTATGATAAGGCCTCTCTTGGGTATATTCCCAAGAGTGGTATTGCTGGGTCCAGGGGTAAGTTGATCCCGAATTTCCTGAGAAACCGCCATACTGCTTTCCACAGTGGTTGCACAAGTTTGCATTCCCACCAGCAATGGATGAGTGTACCCCTTTCTCCACAACCTCTCCAACAAAGGCTATCATTGGTGTTTTTGATTTTAGCCATTCTGGCAGGTGTAAGATGGTATCTTAAAGTTGTCTTGATTTGCATTTCCCTGATCGCTAAGGAAGTTGAGCATGACCTTAAGTGTCTTTTGGCCATTTGAAGTTCTTCTGTTGAGAATTCTCTGTTCAGCTCAATGCCCCATTTTATAATTGGGTTGATTAGCCTTTTACGGTCTAGTTTCTTGAGTTCTTTATATATTTTGGAGATCAGACCTTTGTCAGTTGCGGGGTTGGTGAAGATCTTCTCCCAGTTAGTGGGTTGCCTTTGTGTCTTAGCGACAGTGTCCTTTGCTTTACAGAAGCTTCTCAGTCTCAGGAGGTCCCATTTATTCAATGAGGTCCTTAATGTCTGTGCTGCTGGGGTTATACGTAAGAAGTGGTCTCCTGTGCCCATGTGTTGTAGAGTACTTCCCACTTTCTCTTCTATCAGGTTCAGTGTGTTCAGATTGATATTGAGGTCTTTAATCCATTTGGACTTGAGTTTTGTGCATGGTGATAGATATGGATCTATTTTCATTCTTCTACAGGTTGACATCCAGTTTTGCCAGCACAATTTGTTGAAGATGCTCTCTTTTTTCCATTGTATACTTTTAGCTCCTTTATCGAAAATCAGGTGTTCATAGGTTTGTGGGTTAATGTCAGGGTCTTCTATTCGATTCCATTGGTCGACTTCTCTGTTTTTATGCCAATACCAAGCTGTTTTCAATACTGTAGCTCTGTAATAGAGTTTGAAGTCAGGGATGGTAATGCCTCCAGACGCTCCTTTGTTGTATAAGATTGTTTTGGCTATCCTGGGTTTTTTGTTTTTCCATATAAAGTTGATTATTGTCTTCTCCAGATCTGTGAAGAATTTTGATGGGATTTTGATGGGGATTGCATTGAATCTATAGATTGCTTTTGGTAGAATTGCCATTTTTACTATGTTGATCCTCCCAATCCAGGAGCAAGGAAGATCTTTCCATTTTCTGGTGTCCTCTTCAATTTCTTTCTTCAAAGACTTAAAGTTCTTGTCAAATAGATCTTTCACATCCTTGGTCAGAGTTACCCCAAGATATTTTATGCTATTTGTGGCTATCGTGAAAGGTGATGCTTCTCTAATTTCCCTCTCTGTTTCCTTATCCTTAGTGTATAGGAAGGCCACTGATTTTTTGGAGTTGATCTTGTATCCTGCCACATTACTAAAGGTGTTTATCAGCTGTAGGAGTTCTTTGGTAGAGTTTTTGGGGTCGCTTATGTATACTATCATATCATCTGCAAATAACGAGAGCTTAACTTCTTCTTTTCCGATACGAATCCCCTTGATCCCTTTATGTTGTCTTATTGCTATTGCTAGAACTTCAAGCACTATATTGAAGAGGTATGGAGAGAGTGGACAGCCTTGTCGTGTTCCTGATTTTAGTGGGATGGCTTTGAGTTTTTCTCCATTTAATTTAATGTTAGCTGACAGCTTGCTGTAAATGGCTTTTATTATATTTAGGTATGACCCTTGTATCCCTAATCTCTCCAAGACTTTTATCATAAAGGGGTGTTGAATTTTGTCAAATGCTTTTTCAGCATCTAATGAAATGATCATATGTTTTTTTTTCTTTCAGTTTATTTATATGGTGGATTACATTGATAGATTTGCGTATGTTGAACCAGCCCTGCATCTCTGGGATGAAGCCTACTTGATCATAATGGATAATTTTTCTAATGTGTTCTTGGATTCGGTTTGCAAGTATTTTATTAAGAATTTTTGCGTCTATATTCATGAGTGAGATAGGCCTGTAATTTTCTTTCTTGGTTGGGTCTTTGTGTGGTTTTGGTATCAGGGTAACTGTAGCTTCATAAAAGGAATTTGGCAATGACTCTTCTGTTTCTATATTGTGAAATACATTAAGGAGTATAGGTATTAGCTCTTCTTGGAAGTTCTGGTAGAATTCTGCATTGAAACCATCTGGTCCTGGGCTTTTTTTGGAAGGTAGATTTTTGATAACGGTTTCTAGCTCTTCGCGACTAACAGGTCTATTTAGATCGTTCACCTGGTCTTGGTTTAGCTTTGGTATGTGGTACTTATCTAAAAAAATGTCCATTTCTTTTGCATTTTCTAGTTTTGTGGCATACAGGCTTTTGTAGTAAGATCTAATGAGTCTCTGAATTTCCTCTGTGTCTGTGGTTATTTCCCCCTTTTCATTTCTGATCTTATTTATTTGCGTGTTCTCTCTCTGTCGTTTAATTAGTTTGGACAGGGGTTTGTCGATCTTGTTGATTTTCTCCAAGAACCAACTTTTCGTTTCATTGATTCTTTGGACTGTTTTCTGCATTTCTATTTTGTTGATTTCTGCCCTCAGTTTGATTATTTCCAGTCTTCTACTCCTCCTGGGCGCGTCTGCTTCTTTTTTTTCTAAAGCTTTCAGGTGTGCTGTTAAGTCTCTGATGTATGCTTTCTCTGTTTTCTTTAAGTGGGCACTTAGTGCTATGAACTTTCCTCTTAGCACTGATTTCATAGTGTCCCATAGGTTTGAGTATGTTGTCCCTTTATTTTCATTAAATTCAAGGAAGACTTTAATTTCTTTCTTGATTTCTTCCTTGACCCAGGTGTGGTTCAGTAGTTGACTGTTCAGTTTCCATGAGTTTGTCGGCTTTCTGGAGGTAGGATTGTTGTTGAATTCTAACTTTAATCCGTGGTGATCTGATAAGACACAGGTGGACACTGATATTTTTTTGTATCTGTGGAGGTTTCCTTTGTTTCTGAGTATGTGGTCAATTTTCGAGAAAGTTCCATGGGCTGCAGAGAAGAAGGTATATTCTTTCCTATTTGGGTGGAATGTTCTATAGATGTCTGTTAAGTCCATTTGCTTCATTACCTCCAGTAGTTCTCTTACTTCTCTATTAGGTCTCTGTCTGATTGACCTGTCCATTGCTGAGAGAGGTGTATTGAAGTCTCCTACTACTAGTGTGTGTGGTTTGATGTCTGCCTTGAGTTTTAGTAATATTTCTTTTACATACGTGGGTGCCTTTATATTAGGGGCATAAATATTCAGGATTGAGACGTCATCCTGACAAATTGTTCCTGTTATGAGTATAAAGTGTCCATCTCGATCTCTTCTGATTGATTTTAGTTTGAAGTCAGTTTTGTTAGAAATTAATATGGCCACACCTGCTTTTTTCTTAGGACCATTTGCTTGAAAGACCTTTTCCCATCCTTTTACTCTGAGTTGATGCCTGTCTTTGTGGTTGAGATGTGTTTCTTGCAAACAGCAGAATGTTGGATCCTGTTTTCGTATCCAATCTCTTAGCCTGTGCCTTTTTATAGGTGAATTGAGACCATTAATATTAAGTGATGTTAATGACCAGTGGTTGTTTACGCCGGATATTCTTATTGTTTTTGGAAGTAGAATTTGTGTGTCTCCCTTCTTTGAGTTATGCTAGTGAAGGGTCACTAGATGCCTGAGTTATTGTAGGCAGTGTTGGCAATGTTGGATTCCTTGGGTTGCAGTTTTCCTTCCATCACTTTCTGTAGGGCTGGATTCATGGCTACGTATTGTTTAAATTTGTTTTTATCCTGGAATGTCTTGATTTCTCCATTTATAGTGAACGAAAGCTTGGCTGGGTATAGCAGTCTGGGCTTGCATCCATGATCTCTTAGCTTCTGCAGTACTTCTATCCAGGACCTTCTGGCTTTCATTGTTTCCATAGAGAAATCAGGTGTAAGTCTGATCGGTTTACCTTTATAAGTTACTTGGCCTTTTTCCTTTGCAGCTCTTAGTATTCTTTCTTTAACCTGTATATTTTGTGTTTTGATTATTATATGGCGAGGGGATGTTTTCCTTTGATCCAGCCTGTTTGGTGTTCTGTATGCTTCTTGAATATTCAAAGGAATATCTTTCTGTATGTTGGGAAAGTTTTCTTCCATAATTTTGTTCAAAATATTTTCTGAGCCTTTGAGCTGTGACTCTTCTCCTTCTTCTATTCCTATTATTCTTAGATTTGGTCTTTTTATTGTGTCCCATAATTCCTGAATGTTTTGTGATGAGAATTTGTTGGCTTTGCAGTTTTCTTTGATCAGAGCGTTTATTTTCTCTATGGTGTCCTCAGAATCTGAGATTCTTTCTTCTATTTCTTGTATTCTATTGATTATGCTTGTTTCTGTAGGCTCTGCTCGTTGACCTAGATTTTCCATATCCAGCTGGTCCTCAGTTTGTGTTTTCTTCCTTGCTTCCATTTCAGTTTTCAATTCTTGAACTGTTTCCATTACCTGTTTGATCGTTCTTTCTTGGTTTCCCAGGGTGTTATGTACGTATTTACTCATTTCTTCAAATTTTTGGTTATACTTCTCATCCATTTCTATAAGGGCATTTTTCACATGTTGTTTAAGGGATTCTACTGCCTTCATAAAGTCAGTTTTTTCCACTTCTTCTGTGTTAGGGTGTTGGAGACCTTCTGTTGCAAGATCGTTGGGTTCTGGTGTTTTCATGTTGTTTTTCAGATTATTCGGTGAATTCTTTCCTTGGCGCTTGCCCATCTCCTTCTATCGATGCTATCTAAGGGGTCTTTTAAAACTGGTTCAAGTTTCCCTGCTGGCCAGGGGCTCCTCTTATAGAATGCCCTTGCTCTGTTTCCTGGTTCCTGCCAGGGGCCAAGATCCCTCTCACCCCTCAGAAGGTTCTTCAGGAATAGGACGCGGCTCCTCCTTTGCCAGGGACCTCCCCAACCGAAGGCCTACCTCTTTGGTTTAATTGTAGTGGGGCGATCTGTTCTCGGTGTTGTGCGCGGTCCCTGCAGCCTGCTTCTGCTGCTGGGACGGTTCCCGCCGCCAGCAACCATGTTTTCTGCTGCTGCTGCTTCTGTCCCAGTCGGTCCCCGCCGGCTGTGCTGGGCGTCCTCCGGCCGCCTTCCGCCGCCCGGTGTTCCGGCCGCCTTCCGCCGCCCGGTGTTCCGGCCGCCTTCCGCCGCCCGGTGTTCCGGCCGCCTTCCGCCGCCCGGTGTTCCGGCTGCCTTCCGCCGCCCGGTGTTCCGGCCGCCTCTATTTCTTTGATTTTATGTGTATAGATATTTGCCTACATACTTGTTTGTGCAACATGTGTGTGTCTTGCAGTGGAGGTGAGTGAATGGACTCAGATTCCTTGGAACTGGAGTCACACAGCTCTGAGCTTGCGTATCCGCTTCAACAGCAATCAGTGCTCTTAACTTTTTAGCCATCTCACCAGCTTGTATCTCCTTTTTCTGCCTCTATAGCTGGCATGTGTCAGGTGACACAGAGATGAATGTGATTCTCTTACAGCCTCCACCATGTGGATGATTCCAGGGCAGAACCAGAGCTGGGTTTCTGAGTTCATCCTGCTTGGCTTCTCCAGTGACCCCAAAACCAACAGCATCCTCTTCATTGTGTTCCTTCTCATCTACCTGAGCTCAGTCATGGGCAATGGGCTCATCATCCTGCTGATCTGCCTGGACTCACATCTGCACACTCCCATGTACTTCTTCCTCTGTATACTCGCCATGTTGGATATGGGCTATGTCACCACCACCATGCCCCAGATGTTGGTGCATCTTCTTGCTCATTCTCAGACCATCTCCTTTGCTGGCTGCTGGATGCAGATGTATGTGTTTAGTGCTTTGTGTATGGTAGAGGCCACCTTCTATGCTGTTATGGCTTATGACAGATATGTGGCCATTTGTCACCCACTGCGTTATACTGTAATACTCAACTGGGCTGTGTGCACATGGTTGGCAGCTGGGTCTTGTGCCTGTGGTTTTCTCTTTTCTGTGTTGCATACTTACTTCACGATGAGTCTGCCATATTGTGGGTCCAACAAGGTCAACCACTATTTCTGTGAAAGTCCTGCGGTGCGTAGCCTGGCTTGCATGGATACCCACATCATTGAGATGGTGGACCAGATCTTGAATGTTCTTATGGGTCTTACCCCAATTTCACTCATTGTGGCTTCCTACGTCCATATTGCCAAGGCAATTCTCAAGATCAAGTCCAACCAAGCACGTTGCAAGTCTTTCTCTACCTGTGCCTCCCACCTGACTGTGGTCTTCTTATTCTATGGTCCATCCTCTTACATCTACTTGAAGCCCAACTCCAGCTACTCCCCTGAGCAAGACAAGAAAATAGCACTCTTTTACAATGCCTTCACAGCCTTGCTCAACCCGGTGGTCTACAGTCTGAGAAACAAGGACATCAAGAGGGCGTTTCTCAAGGTTATAGGGCATAGTAAGGCAGGCTGATGAACCAGGATCTAGGAGAACCTGGAGTGGATCGTTCACTATTTAAGAAAAGGACAGTTTATTTATTGTGTGTAACTGACCAGTGCATTTGAACCAACATTGCACTTCGTAACTGGGACAAACCAAGGTGGCTGCCTTGATTGATATACAAAGGCATAATTCCAAATACATCAGTAATCTTACTGGATTATAGCAGAATAAATTCATCTGTTTCTCATATTTGTGGCTGTAGGTTGGGAATGACCTTACATCCTCTTTCATCCATCCTGAAGTAGAAACCTTATACCCAACATGTCATAGTAGAGCAGAAGAAAAGAAACGTTGAACAAACTTGCAATAACTAGGCTTTTCAAGAGTGACCTGCTCCTCTGTGCACACATTTTTTGGCCAAAGCAATTAGCATGGTGTTGTGGGATATTGTTTTAACTGGGTAAGATGTAGTACTTTTGTTTATTCTGTAGAATATTGTTTTAACTGTGTAAAGGTGTGTTACATTTGTTTCTGCTGTATTTGCTAAATGATGTTATGAGGTGTTACACTTGTTTTTCCTGCATTTGTTTAATTATGTAAAGATGTGGTGCATTTGTTTTACCTTGCCTGCCTTAGGCACCTGATTATTCAAATAAAAAGTTGAATGGCCAATAGCAAGGAAGAAAAGAGAAAGGCAAGCTTTGCATGCAGAAAGAATAAGTAGGAGGAGAGATTTAGGAATGAAAGACAAGAAGAGGAAAGAGGAAAAAAGAGAAAAAAAGAGAAAAAAGAAGAGGAAAGAGAACAAGGAAGAAGAGGGGTATACATACAAGAATAGAAGCCAGGCTGCCACCAGCTAGCTGATACAAGAAAAAGTGAATCTTAAATATACAGAAGGAAAGAAAACTAAAAAGGCCTGAGAAAAATAGTAGATAAAGAGAAACAGGCTAATTTAAGTTAAAAGAACTAGCCAGAAATGAGTATAAACTAACCAGGCAATCAGAACTAATATGAAGTCTCTGTGTGATGATTTGGGTGCTGGTTGCTGACCCTAAAAAAAAAAGCTTAGTATAGTATTGTCCAACCTGAGAACAGGAGGTAGAAAGTTTTTTGCCTAGAGAGAATTAATACAAGGTCTTTTGCCATGGTCTGTTTTGTTTGTTCCTGCACTTTGAAGACAGCAAGTGATGTATATTATATAACCTGATATAATTTTCAGAAAACAATAGCATAACCTACAAACCACCCAAAAACATGCTAACTGAGAACAACATGGTAGTACAGACAGCAGAGGCTGAGGCACTCTATTCTAAGTAGTACAGCAGGTGTTGTCAGGACAGAAATAAGCTGATAGTTTGTGGAACAGAACCTATGTTGATGGAGACTGCTCATTCATTTCCTGGATGCCCAGTCCTTAACAATCACACAGAAACTATATTAGTTACAACACTTTTTGGCCAATAGCTTAGGTATATTTCTAGCTAGCTCTTACATCTTAAATTAACCCATTTCACCATGAAGTAGTATCCTACCAGTAGGGTTCCAGCATCCTTCTCCTTAAGCAGCTACATGGTATCTCTCTGACTCTGCCTACTTTCTCTATTTCTTTCTTCCTCCCTCTCTTTCTCTGTCTTTCTCTATCTCTGTTCTGATTTCCCACCTGGCCTTACTCTGTTAAGTCATCGACCCAAACAGCTTCATTCATCAATAAATAAATGCAACACATATACAGAAGGACATCCCACATCATCTCCCTTTCTTAGTCTAATTAAAATGGAAGGTTTTAAATTTAACATAGTAAAATTACACATGATAATACAGGTATCAAACAAGAATTATACTTGCAATATTTAGTTTATTCATACGTGACAAAAATAAAGAAAATATTCTATCATCTATTTTATCATTGTGAGCCTAAAGTTTTGTACCTAGTTTATCCTCTATCATAACTAAGTAAAATTATCATTATATTCTTCAACGCCCTCAATGAATCCAGAAAGGTATAATATTACCTAAGTAATCAAGAAGCACAATGTAAGCAACATCCAAAACTTTAGAATTGACAGAGACATCTTGCTGCCAGGACAGTCATCCAATGTTTCTCTGCAATGTTGGGGCATTCATCTTTAGCCTACAGGACTTAGTATCTGGCAAACATTTCCATGAAGCAGAAAATTTGGAAGACTATTTAACCTATACTAACAGTTTGTCAGTCACTTTCTTCTGTATCCTCCAGAATGTCTGGCAGACTCTTTCATGAGTCAGGAACTCTGAAAGAACATCCCATCTTTTGAAAAGTTTAGCAGCCATTTTTCTGTGGGTCCTGCACATTCATTTCATATAGCACACTAAAAGCAGTCCAAGCAAAAGAAGTTTATTGCCCAAATGACTAGTCTTTTCACATTGAAAGCAAATTCCCATAATGAGTTTCTTCAAAACCCATCAACCACTCTGAAGTAATTGATGCTACCAGAAGTGGAGATGCCTCACTGTCAAGAAAAGTCTAAGTGTTCAAACATATGAGCCTGTGGAACCATTGTTAGTCAGACAACCACAGGCCTCTTCAGGGACCCTAACACTTTCCAGTGAACTTGAGAACCCATTTGGCAATTTCAAAAGACTGACTGCTAAAATTATAAGAGAGAAACACTGAATCTGTGTATCTATTTAGGGTGTACTGACACATTAATGATATAGTCTTTTATTACATGAACCATCATCTTCAAATGACTTCGTGAAATTAATCACCTCCATAAAACACACACATACACACATTAAAGCTATTATTTATTTAGATACATATAGAAAAGTATATATTTTTCATAGAGAAAAATGTTTCTGTTTTGTTTTACCATCCTTTTTTTTGATGCTATCCATAATTAAATGAGAGCCATGTAATGCTCCATTAATGAGGCATTGACATCTGGGGGCCAGTTAAGGCATCCCTGTTGTGAGAGTTGTGGATCTGCTTTCTTCTCCTCTCCTTAGGTCTCTGGGTCCTTCTGGTGCAGAATGGAACCTCTTGAGTTTTACCTTTACTTCCTGCTGACCTCTGGGTTTGTCTCATGACCATTGTGAAATTGGCTCGGCTCTGAGCAGCAGAAGCATTTTTGGTTACAGCAGAAGTACAATCAATAGCTTGAACTCACACAATTAAACATACCAATGACATGGTATATTCAGCCTCACCAAGTGGTAAGCGGCCAGGCCCTAGAGATAGTTCTACCATTCACTAAATGAGTGACATTTGTCAAATAACTCATGTCTTCTGGGTCACTTTTCACCATCTGTGAAATGGGCAGGTAGGGCCACGCTTGGGAATCTCTTCATGCTGCAGTCTTTTGAATCACCATGAGGCCATGTTATGTCTGCTTACCTTTCTGAGTCTTCACTCAGAAAGACAGAAGAACCAACAATAACATTTTTTCATTTTATTTTATTTTTCCTCTGACCTTTTTTTTTTTCTTTTGCCAGATCCCAAATATGTGTTCTGTGAGGTTTGGGGATTTTTTACATTTCCAATTTCTGTCCCCACATGTGACTATTTCTCTGCCAAGTTGTAGAAATCCATGTTTAATACAAACGTTGCATGTGTCTTTCTCCTTTCAGAGTTCCTCCCTATGATTCCATAATAAAATCTCAGTGTCTAAAACCAAAAGAGCATGGTGGAATGTGTCATTTTATAAGTGATACTCAATGACTTTTGTCTTTTTTTGGAGGGGGAATCTGCTTCTTTATTAATCAAAGTAGAGAAAAATCTAGGCTGGGCTTCATTGCCTCTCAGAGCTGATGAGAATCAACAACAGGAGTGAGGAGAGTTGGAGTCTGAGCTGTGGAACAAGACTTAGCAACAGCACTGCAGGGGCCAGGGTGCTTCTGATTAGTGCTGATTGCCAGCTACTAAGGTGTAAATACACTCATGATGGCCAATGTCATGATTGCAATACATGCCACTGAGCAGCAGTTGAGATTATAAGTCATTATACAGTGTTTCAACCAGCAAAGGTATCACACTAAACAACCACTAGAACACAGAGCACAGGGAAATGGGGTTGCTCCTCAAGATGTGTAGAGTTCAGAGCTTATGTTGCCTTTATTTTTTTTTATTTTTATTTATTTATTTTTATTTTTTTTATGTTGCCTTTAAAATGCCATGATTCCAACTCTAGCCTCAGACTTTGTCTTTATCAGATGCTATACAGCTAAGCCACAATCCTAGGCGCTCTGCCTCTGATTCCAATACAATTTATTGTCATTTCATGATTAGCCTTTACTATTGGCTGAAGGCGTAAGTCACAAACAATGCCACACCAATGTGGGATTATGATTAATAGGGTGATATTTATTTAAAGGGGAAAAAACTTACAGATCACTGTCCCAGGCAACGGCCCTCTACGCAATGCAACCAGGAGTCTAGTCGCCGGCGGAGCAGGAAGTGAAGAGAAGAGAGGAGAGGGAAGTGGCCGCTTTTTTAAAGGGAGAGAGACCACGCCCCAAGGGGCTGGTATCTCAGCGGCGATAGGTTGGAGGAGTGGGAGGACCTCCCGCAACACCTCCCCCTTCTGTTTAAATAAGAGAGTTCTAAACCTACTATGAAATTATATACAATAAGTACAAATATCCTATTCTAACTAGCTTAGGTCTTGTATAATAAATAACTTGGCCAAGTCATGAGAGAAAGTAACTACATTTATATAGTCTTCAACCCCATCAAAGATCTGAGAAGGGAAATAATGTTACCTGGGTAATTAGGAAGTTCAGTAAAACAACTTCCAAAACATGCATCAAATCACAGAGACAACTAGCTACCTAGGCAATCACCCAAAGTCACATTAGCAGCGTTGAAGCAACCAACTTTGGCTAAGGCCTAACATAACTGACACACCATTTTCAAAGGCAAGCAACTTTCAAAACTATCTTACCCTGTCTTGGCAGGATAAGACAGCCCTGTTTTATCCATTGATGCATGCTCTGTATCTTTGTCAGTGGTTGAGGTATGGGCATTTCTTTGCCCCAAGGCCAGTTCTGCCAAAAAGAAATGCTCCAGGTGGAGTGTCTTTGGTGCTCAACATTCTCTCGGGAATAGAGTGGTGTTGCCAGGAGCAATTGTGTCTCACTACCACAAAACTCTGAGTTAGATTAAAGGCCATTTTCTACAGCTCTTTGAAGAAGTTGAAGATTATCTATCTATACTGAGTATAATCTCTATATATCTAAAGAACCTGATTAGTCTAATTGTAAATGACAAACTTAGATGACTATTAGTCTATATAATTCTCAATATATATCTAACTTAAAGACTAAGACAACAAACGACTGTGAAACAAATGAGGACAATGACCTCCAAATATAAACAATGTACAAATATACGTTGCAGTAGGTAAATATATATCAATACACAAACATTATATAAGTATCTTAATCAGAGGTAGAAATGTACACTGCAATATGGTAAATATATACAATATATATATATCAATACAATATATGTCAATACATAAAAATGTTTTAAACAGAGGTAGAAACATGAATGCATACAATAGTCAATATAATTTAACTTTGTATCAATATACAAGAATCTATACCAATATATTTGTCTAAAAACAGTAACTCACAATTACAAATCTATTATCCCATCATCCCTCTTTTTTTTTGTTTTTCAAAAAGATCCCTGAGCTTATAAAATTCCTCCCCCAACCCTCAATCGTATACTAATTATAATCAACCCCTAAATGATGCCCCTAAACCCAAGGGCAAACTTTACTGGGAGAGGGGACGTCGTCCTCTAAAATTACTTCCAGCTGTCATAGGGGCGACGTTCTTTCTGGGGGATCCTGTGAAAGTAAAATGATGGTTAAATTTCAAGATCAATGTCTTTTAAAATTGCCAATAGTCTCTGAGTATTTTGTGCAGGTCTGGCCAAAATGTTGTATAAGATGTGCACCATTTCAGCTAACCAAGTTGGAACTGTCTTGTGCAGCTGGTACCCAAAGCAGGTCTTGTTGTAGCGCTATCAGTATCATGACGTCATATCAACCAGGTGGAGTTGTTGTTATGGGGCCCCATCTTCTTCCTGGAAACTTCAAATGTCACTTCAGGAAAAACTCATTGTTCATTATGAAAAACTTAAGCATTAATCATATAGACATATATATATATATTCAATGAAAGACATGATAGATATATTCAATGAAAAGTATGATAGATATGAAGAAAAGCAAAGATGTTTTCTAAACTCATATTTCTTTCTGTCCCATATCATGGCTCTTGACATGAGACAGAAACTCCAGAAACTCTGGGTTTTTCTCTTACTAACAGGCTTGGAATTGGAGAAGGACTGAGCCAGAGTCCAACTTCAAAACCAGCTTTATAAATTTAGAAATATGGTTTAATATTACTTACACAACCCTTTCGGTTTTCTTGATATTTCCTATTGGGCAGGTATTTTTCCATCTGTCAGTATCCAAATATCCAGGGTCCCTTGAATTTTTCAAAGATGAGTGTTTTCCTGTGGAGATAAGAACAGAACCCTGCCCCCATTCTATATGTTCTTCTTACCACCTGTATGAATATCATCATTGTGGATGAGTTGTCATTTCTCCTTTCCAAGAGGTTTCTCCTCTTCAAATCGAAACTTTATTAATTTTGATGGTATCCACAATTTTTCTTCTCCTGTGGAAACAAGAGCAAAACCCCTTCCCCAACGTAGCACATCTCCTGGCTTCCACTGAGAGGTCAGCACATCTTTGAAATAAATCGGTTGATTTAGTTCAGCAGACTTTTCCATTATCCAATGTCTCTCTGCTGCTGTCGTTCCTTTCTCATTAGCGTTAAGAAAATTCAAGGTTAATAAAGCATTATGTAATCTATTTCTGGGGGTATTTTCAGTCCCTTTCTGTTTGTTCAGCATATCCTTTATAGTACGATTTGATCTTTCTATAACTGCCTGACCTGTAGGATTATTTGGTATACCTGTAATGTGTTTTATATTATAATAATCAAAAAAGCGTTTCATTTTCTTAGATACATATGCTGGACCATTATCTGTCTTTATTTGCGCAGGTATACCCATGATGGCCATAACTTCCAATAAATGTGTGATTACTGAATCAGCCTTTTCTGAGCTCAGGGCAGTAGCCCATTGAAAACCTGAATACGTGTCTATGGTGTGGTGTACATATTTTAATTTACCAAATTCCATAAAGTGGAACACATCCATCTGCCAGATTTCATTTCTCTTAGTACCCTTTGGGTTACTCCCTGCAGGCAACGGTGTTTGATTATAGAAAGAACAAGTAGGACATCTCTTTATAATGTCTTTAGCTTGTTGCCAAGTAATGGAAAATTCTTTCTTTAGGCCTTTACTATTGACATGATGCTTCTTATGAAATTCTGAGGCCTGCAACACACTTCCAATCAATAATTGATCAATCTCAGCGTTGCCTTGGGCTAGAGGACCAGGCAGACCTGTATGGGACTGGATGTGTGTTATGTACATCGGACAAAGCCTGTTCCTGATTATGTCTTGTACCTGGATAAACAATGAAGTCAACTCTGTGTCATCTGGTATAAATTCAGCTGTCTCAATATGCAAGATAACTCTTTCTGCATATTGTGAATCTGTAACTATATTAAGAGGTTCTTTAAAATCCCTTAGCACCATAAGAATGGCATATAATTCTGTCTTCTGGACAGAATTATAAGGGCTTTGTTCCACCTTACTCAATTCATCTGACTTGTAACCTGCTTTCCCTGATTTATTTGCATCAGTATAGAAAGTACGGGCTCCAGTTATTGGAGCATCACGTACAATTCTAGGAAGAATCCAAGAAGTTCTTTTTATGAGGTTAAGTCTACCACTTTTGGGATAGTTGCTATTAATTTCTCCCAAAAAATTAGCACAAGCTCTTTGCCACGGTTCATTGTCTTCCCATAACTTTTTTATTTCTTCTGTAGTAAAAGGCACTATAATTTCTGCTGGGTCTATACCTGCTAGTTGACGAAGTCTCAGCTTACCTTTTATAATTAATTCAGAGACTTTTTCCACATAAGTTTTTAATTTTTTACTTGGTTTATTAGGTATAAATATCCACTCTAAAATAATATCTTCCCTCTGCATTAGAATCCCTGTAGGAGAAATTCTGGAAGGCAATATGACTAGGATGCAGCTAAGATTTGGGTTCACCCTATCCACATGTGCCTCCTGTAATTTTTCCTCAATCATTGTCAGTTCCTTTTCTGCTTCAGCTGTCAGTTCTCTTGGACTATTCAAATCTTTATCACCATCTAAGGTTTTGTTTAAATGAACTACTAGATCAGGTGTTATCCCAACAGCTGGTCGTAGACTGGAAATGTCTCCTAACAATCTTTGGAAGTCATTAAGAGTCTTTAAGCGGTCTCTCCTAATTTGTGCCTTTTGCGTTTTAATTTTCTCTAACCCTATTCTGTAACCTAGGTAATTAATAGAATTTCCTCTTTGAATCTTTTCAGGGGCAATTTGTAATCCCCACCTAGGCAAGACTTTCTTTACTTCTTCAAACATCCTTTCTAAAGTATCTTTATTTGAATCAGATAACAAGATGTCATCCATGTAATGATAAATGATGGACTTGGGGAATTGTTTACGAATTATTTCCAATGGCTTACTTACAAAATATTGGCACAGTGTAGGACTATTGAGCATACCCTGTGGGAGGACAGTCCACTGATATCTCTTATTAGGCTGAGAATTATTATAAGTAGGCACTGTGAAGGCAAATTTTTCTCTATCCTTTTCTTGTAACGGTATAGTGAAAAAACAATCTTTCAAATCAATAACTATAAGAGGCCATCCTTTTGGTAACAGAGAAGGCAAAGGAATTCCAGACTGTAGTGGGCCCATAGGTTGAATTACTTTGTTGACAGCTCTTAGATCTGTCACCATTCTCCATTTACCAGATTTCTTTTTTACAACAAACACAGGAGAATTCCAAGGGCTGGTTGATTCTTCAATATGGTGAGCATCTAGTTGCTCTTGCACCAGCTGTTCCAATGCCTGTAGTTTATCTTCAGCTAGAGGCCACTGTTTGATCCATATTGGCTTCTCAGTTAGCCATTTTAAAGGTAGGGCTGTTGGTACCTCTAAAGGTTTGGTATTTGCTGTATGTTCTTGTACAGCCTGAATGGCTGGTGACCTTTTTCCATAATACCTCATCATATCCTTCCCCGAATTATGAATTCCTGGAAATACAGGAATGTTAATCTGGGTATTCCATTGCTGTAGCAGGTCACGGCCCCATAAATTTATGGCAATATTGGCTATATATGGCCTTAGTCTTCCTATTTGCCCTTCGGGCCCTATGCATTCAACCCATCTTGTGCTTTGTTTTACACGAGATAGGGTTCCAATTCCTAGGAACTGAACATCTACCTCTTGAAGAGGCCAATTCGGATGCCAAGATTCTGGGGTAATGATACTTACATCCGCACCTGTGTCTAATAAGCCTTCAATAAAAGTGCCATTTATACAGACTCTTAGCTTTGGTCTTTGATCATTAATAGAAGTCTGCCAAAATATACGTTTACTCTGTCCTACTGGGTTTTTTGACTCATCCTCCACACGTAATTCATCATTTAGACCAATATTACTTTTTACAGCAGAAATTGGAGCTTTTAATTTTCTTGGTGAGGCACGTTCTCCACTGTGACTGGGAATGACTGGGCCACTGTTGGCTTGGGGGCCTGCGAGAGGCCCCCCATGGAGTTTCCCGATGATATCGGATTGCCCCGTCTATCTGTTGTTGACCTACATTCGTTGGACCAATGCCTGCCTTTACCACATCTCCTACATATACCTGAAGGCCGAGGTCTCCTATTTTTGTCATTCCCAGAAGAGATATTATTCCTAGAAATTCTTTGCCTGCAATCCCTTTGTAAATGTCCTAATTTACCACAATTAAAACACCTGGCAGTTTGATGTCTCCTCATTGCTTTGGAAATCACTTCTCCTACCCAAGATTCATCATTATAGCTAAACGTCTCAACATTCATCGTATGCTGAATCCATTCATCCATAGGTGCTGATCTAGACTTTAAAGGCCCAATTATCTTTTTGCATTCTATGTTTGCATTCTCAAAAGCTAGAGATTCAAGAAGTATTCGTCTAGATTTTGGGTCTGTTACCCCTATGTCCAGAGCCTTAATCAATCTTTGCAAAAAGTCAATAAAGGGTTCTCTCTGTCCCTGCCTAATTCTGGTATATGATTCAACCCTTTTTGCTGGATCTTGTATCCTATTCAAAGCATTTAAAGCTGCTTGGTGACATAGACACAGTACTTCATCATCATAAAGAGCTTGGACCTGTGGATCAGCATATTCTCCTGCACCAAGAATTTGATCTTGGGAAACCTCAATACCTTTTGCTCTTCCTTGCTGTTCCATATGTTTGGATTCTTCTCTGAAATAAATTCCAAACATCAAGGAAGGTCCCTTATCTAAAACTGCAGACACTAACTGATGGAAATCATGGGGGATAGCTCTAGCATTAGAAGCCCAAGTCTTTATCATTTCCTTTACATATGCATTGTGCAAGCCAAAATTAACAACAGCTTGCTTAATTTCTTTCAGATCATTCATTGCTATTGGTGTCCATCTAGCTTCTCTGACTCCCTTTGAGCCTTTAGAAGTTGACGCTTTGTCAGAATCAAGTATAGGGTATGTCGCTAGAACCCTGGGTAAGCCAGTTCTAATAGCTGGTGGAGGCATTGTATCCTGTCCTTGTGCCTCCTTACTCTGTTCACCAGCTGCAATAATTTCTCCAATCTTTTCAAATCTTTTTATCATTGTCTCTCTTAAATCCTGAATCTCTTGACCTGTATATATTTCCAGTGATTTCACTGAGGTATCAATTTTTTGGTCCCCATTCTGCACCTGTGATTCCAAAGCTTTAATTTTTTCCTTCAAAGATAACATGTCCTCCTTAGACTTTTCTTGTATATCATGTAGATTCCCATCTTGGAGGTACATTCTGTCTGTTACCTTATCAAAACTTTGTGATAAACTCTGAAGGTCAAATTCAATAGCCTGAACCCTTTCAGGTAACTTTCTAATACCCTTGGATATGGAATCAATTTTGTCTGTCATAGTATCCACTTGTTCAGATAACCTCTGATTTTCAATAATTTTAATCCTGTCAATTAGTTGTTCATTATTAGTTCGTAAAGATTCTATCATTCTTAGGAGTGCCATATTCTTCCTTAATGATAGAATATGGAAAAGAAAACTGAAGCCTAGTAACAAGCAAATTAAGGTAATCCCATAATCATATAGACCTTGTATGATGTAATTCATTGTATTAGTAAATACAAAATTACTAATCCATTGTATTAGTGAAAACAAAGCAGTAAAATTTGCGTTAGAAACGAAAATTGCCATATTACCTATTGTCCAGCAGGTGGCGCTGTTGCAGAATCGCGATGAAAACATGGTCCTGTTTCAGTGCCTTAGTAGATGTTAAAAACTGGAAAACGCAAGTTTCTCAACAAAGTAAATGTAATTAAATCAATTCCAGAGATGGAACCAGAAACCCAGAATCCAGGGGTAGAGAAGAGCAATCTGGAAGCTGCTTATGCCTCCACGTGACAGAGTCACCCTGAGGGGTTGCAGCTTTCAGCAACCGCGTGCTCTGGTTCGCGCCACTTTAAGAGCTGTGCTTGCAAGGGAGATTTAAAAACAACTCAGAAAAGAGCAAACCACGCGGGCAGAGACTACGCGGGCCTGTGGAGTTTAAATCCACAGGCAGCGGCTGAGGAAGCAAGGGCTCCCACCAAGCCGAACTTGCGGCCGCCAAGCCGAACTTCCGGCCGCCAAGCCGAACTCGCGGCTGCGAGCCGTGAGAGGTTCTAAAACCAAACGTTGGGTGCCAAAATGAAGGCGTAAGTCACAAACAATGCCACACCAATGTGGGATTATGATTAATAGGGTGATATTTATTTAAAGGGGAAAAAACTTACAGATCACTGTCCCAGGCAACGGCCCTCTACGCAATGCAACCAGGAGTCTAGTCGCCGGCGGAGCAGGAAGTGAAGAGAAGAGAGGAGAGGGAAGTGGCCGCTTTTTTAAAGGGAGAGAGACCACGCCCCAAGGGGCTGGTATCTCAGCGGCGATAGGTTGGAGGAGTGGGAGGACCTCCCGCAACAATTGGCTGTGTTTAAGTAGTAGCTAACGGGAATTCTAACCCCTTATCAATAAATCATGCTCAACAGGAATACTTTATAGTCCAGTCTTCTCCTTTTGAATACTTAAGAAATCAAGACACTGACAGCAAGTAGGGATGGAGATTCCAAGTCAGGGAACACTGGACAGAACTTGTAGCAGGGTGGTGACATCATCACATTTATTTTCTAGCCAGCCTAGAAGGGAAGAGATTACTCCTGGAATTTCACAGAAGAGGCACCTGAGACAGTATAATAGCAAGGTCAAGAGAACATACTCAGGAGCTTGATATGTTTGGACCCAAATTCTTACTTGCATCTAAAGGCAGGAGCCCCTCAGAGAGTTTTCTCACTACACTCTCATGGAGATGTCACTGCTGACTTCCATGCTGCTGGGTCATGGTTGACTGTTTTTAATTGTTTTTTTTTAAGTGTATCAGCATTTTACCTATATATACATTTATACATACATACATATGTACAGCATAGGTATTCCTGGTCCCTGGGGAGGTCAGAAGAGGGTACTAGATCCTCTAGAATTGGAAATGTAGATGATTTGAACTGCCATGTCTGTGCTAGGAACCCAACTTAATGTTCTGCAAGATTAGCACATCCTGTTTTTCTCATAAGCATCCTCCAGCCCCCATTCTTGTTATCTCTTCATTAGCACCAAAGTTCTGGATAACTTGCTCAGGTATTCCACAGCAGAGAAAGGAGGACTATGACTGCCTCAACATAGTTGAGGAAGGAGAGGAGTGTGACTTACACATAATCTCATTGAATATCAGGGCTCAGGTTTTGAGAAGTAAGAGAGGAATCAGAATGTATCAGGTGACCAGGTCCCAGCTCCTCTTCTCTGAACTGCTCTTATTCCTCCTATCAGTCTAGAAAAGGGAACAGGTCACCACTCCTACCTCTGTGAATTGCTGCCCTCTGCTCTGCCACCCAAGGGTCTCCCTGTAGTGCTCTTGTTGACAGCATCTATGGACGTCTTAGCATCCCTACTGGGAACAGAAATGGCCCTTTCCTAGCTCTCCTAGGAAAGCTCAGAGGGGAGGCAGTGTCATAAACCCTCAGGAGCTGGTCCCACTGGTAAGAGATGAAGAGGTCTGAGTTCGCCTTTATTAAGAAGGATTTTATGGGTAAAGTCTTCAGGAGCCAGGGCTGGCCTACTTTCAGAGAAAGAGAGAGATCTAGTCCCTCACACTCCCTACAGTACCTTGGAATTTCTCTGGAGATTGAGCTGCCTATCACTCTGGACTCAGTTGCTTTATGGGGTTTCTCATAACAACAAGAAACTGCCACTCAGTGACAATCCCTGGATTTACAAGTGGTAAGGTGACCACTAATGTTTTTCTCATGGCTAGAGATAATAATTAGTCAAGGCATACATCTCCAGGTACTCTGTGCATACATCTCAAACTCCCCAGACCTGTTTCCTAGTTGGCTGTTCTTCTTTGCTCTTTTTCTCAGCCTTGTATCCTTACTTCCTTCTCTTTTCCTCCAATTTTTAACTTAATAAATATTTACAGATTGTTTGTTGTTTTAAATCTTGTTGAGACATCAAGGTCTGGAGTCCTGAACTCAAAGATTTCAAGTAAAGCAGAAAGTCATATTCCTGAGAGAGCAGTGAAGGTCAATGTCTTGAAAAAGACATCACACCACAGAGACACAGCTTCATGCACTTTGTGGGCAGAGAAATCATATTTTTCGTTTTGTTTTATTTTGTTTTGGGAAGGGGAATGGTTAGTCTGCTGTAGCCTAGCTTAGTTTAATCTTGCTGTATAGTCAAGTATATCCTAGAAACCCTGATCTTACACCGTCAAGATTCAGGCTTTGTAGGTTGATACTAATACATATAGTTTTTTGGTGAGGGTTGCCTACAATGCCCTCCTGATATCTTTATCTGTGAATCCTAGGTTCATAGAATTGGGTCACCACCCTGTTGTAACACTGTAAGCAAAATCAAATACCACTGGGCTAGGAAACCATAACAGGCTATGGGCGACTAAATTGTTTCCCCATGCCATAGTAATTATGCCTCAAATCCGGTTTCCCTGGATCCTTTACTTTCAGTACAGCTCAGAGCCTCCCACATTCAGACAGAGGGAAAAATCGCTTCAGGAAAGCTGATCTATAGCTAGCTGTCCAACTCTGTCCTAGGAGGGCTCTGGCCTGTGCTGAATCTCAATAAGCTCAACTTGATGGGCAATTGACTTGATCTTCTTCACCTCCCCACTTCAGAGCCTGTGAGTGAGAAGCAGAGAAGGTGAGTGAGAGGCAGGGGCTGATATCACACCCCTAAACTAACACTTCCACCATGATGAGCTTGCAATCTGAAACAGCCTGCTCCAATCCTTAGGATTTCACATATAACACACAGGTAAAAACGCTTCCTTAAGAGAACTGCTGTGTTGTTAAACTAAAGTTAGTGGATCATTGGATGGAATAGATAAATTATCTAAACTAGATATTAGTTTATTTTATTATTAGAAAGGTTAGGAAATCCCCCATATAGCCACAGTCCATCAGAGATAATTTCTCCTTGGTTGTGTGGGGTTTCAGTTAACAAGAGAGAAACAATGGGTTTGTCCAAGTGTTTTTGTTGTCAAAACTGATATAAGAACCCACCCCACCCCGCCCAGGATTCTTCAGATTGCAACCACCCAGTGAGCAAGAAATGCAGGTTGTATCTTACCTGTGTTAGGGTGGAGGATGTAGCACAACAGGGAAGGCTTCCTGGATTATCTGAGTCCTGCTGTGGTCATCAATTAGGCAACACAGTGAGCGTGGTAGTACCCCCTCCAGAAGTTAGGGACTTCTTAATGTATGAGAGAGAGAGGCATGCAGAATACCAGGAGACCATGCATGGGGATTTGTGTGTGTAGAGAGAGAGAGAAGATAAAAAAAGAGTTCTGTGCTGAGGCTAGCCTTTACAGGGCAGTGGTTTAGTAACGACCTGTGCATCCAACTCAAATGACAGAGCATGGAGATCATAAAAGGCTTTTAACAGCGGCCAGACAAGAGCGATATGGAAATTTTGAAAAACCACTGCAGCAATCAAATGAAGAACATGCTGAGGAAGACAAATGCCCAGCAATGAGAAAGGGAAGTAAACACAAAACTCTGCCACTAAAATAATAATAATAATTTAATTGCAATTAATTCCTATCAGGAAAGGGACACTCAGTTTTCTTATATGGCATGTCACTAAGCATACCAGTTACAGTCTATAACTGAACTCATGCTCAGGATTAGTTTGACAACAGGAGACTGGCTCCATAGATGTGGTAGATTTTTTATTTTCTTTCTTTTAGTTTATTTTTTTAATTTCTGTAGACTGTTTTGCTTTGTCTTAAAGGAAAGCATGAGAGGTTAAAAACACAAAGTTGGGGGAAGGGAAAGATATGATCCAAGTATATTATACGAAAATAAATTTTAAAAATTCAAAAAAAAGAAAAGACTGTATTGAGGAGGAATATTAAAAGGCAAGGGGCACATGGAGATGCTGATGCAGAAATGCCAGGAGACATGATGGGCTCCTGACCTGGGTGGAAAGGAAGGACAGCTGCGAGGGTTATGAGCAGTAGACTGGTCAGGAGAGGGGATGGGGGCAGGGAAAGAGAAGACTGAGGATGTCTAGGAGTCTCTTTCATGTTTCTGCTCCCATCAGAGCAATTCCTGCCTTAACCATTGTCTTGAGGATTAGCATGAGTGGTGCTGACGTTCAGACTATTTATTTATTTAATTTGTTTATTAAAAATTTCCACCTCCTCCCATTTCTTTTCCACTCCTCCACTCCCTTTCCCCCTCCCTCTCCAGTCCTAGAACAGTCAGGGTTTCCTGCCCTGTGGGAAGTCCAGGGTCCTCCCCTCTCCATCCAGGTCTAGGAAGGTGAGCATCCAAACAGACTAGGCTCCCACAAATTCAGACTATTTTGAGCAGTGTTAGGAAATTTCCTTTACATGTCTTTCCTTGAGCATGTGTTTGAAGGAACCTTTGTGTTCACATAGTGTTTTAGAAATATACTTGATATTTCTGTTGCTAGACAATGCATCAACTGTGTTCAACATCAGGGAACACAACTAGACACACACTAAAGGGATCATTTTAAGTCACTCTCCCACTGGATCCAGTTACTCTTGTCAACACTAGATTCTGTTATTGTAGCCAGGCTGGCAGGGGTGTGATGATGTGAGACTGAGAAGAGGAGGTGGGCACTGGCGCTGTGCTATTCTTTGTAGTTTCCAGATGTAATGGTGCTGAGAACCTCAGCCTCCTCAGTGCTCACTGGACAGCTGCCTGTGAAATGCCCTTGAGATGTGGTTCACTGTTCTATGGGAGCCTCTGCTGTTATGTCTGTGCTTTTCTAACTCTCTGTGTAAGTATTTTGAGTACCATTGCTTATTCTAAATTACCATTATTTTTCCCTTAAAGGAAAGTGTTCTTTTAAGGAAATCTTACCTTTGCTTCCCGCAAAATAACAGATAGATGTATTTATCATCCTTGAATATAAATAAAATAATGGATGTTTTAGAGTTACTTGGAATTGAATGTTTCTGTACATAGGGAGATGGAAGTGGAAAAAGAATGAGTGACTTTCCTGCTACCATACCCCACGATCCATCAGCGTTCCTTGGGAAGATTACAGAGTCTCCATTGTATTATGCACAAACTTCTATCATTGCCCATAGGACTACAAGTATGAGAGCTTGTGTTTGACTGACATTAGCTCTGTCTCCTTCATCTATATGCTTACTCTCTTTTGCATATGTCTGCAGTACATGTGCGTGTGTGTGTGTGTACATGTGTGTGTGTGTATGTATGCATGTATGTGTGTGTTGAGAGACTGACATGGTGTTCTTTCTCAACTGCTCTCACCTTTTCCTTGAGACAGTCTCTCAGTTGAATCCAGGGCCCATGATTTCAGTAGTTAGCTATCTTATTCCGCGGATCCCACCTCTGCCTTCCAGAGATGGAATCAGACTGTGAGACTGCGCACATGTCATGTGTTATGTTCTGGTTCCAGGAGTTATGTGAAATGCTTTAGATATTCCTCACTCTCCTGAGACATTTTTGTCATCAGCCTTATTTGATAGGTCAAGAGACTGAGACATTGGGAGGTTCAGTAACTTGAGAAAAATGCTTAGAACTCACATGCCAACCATTCTTTTCCTAATTAAAAAGTTTTTTTTAATTTTATGTGTATGTGTTTTGCCTACATACATGGTTATGACCATATGTGTGACTGACCTGTACTTGTGAGAGGAGGGAGTCACTTGGCTTGGAATTGGAGGTACAGATAGTTCTGAGTTGTCTGATCTATGGAAGAGCAGTCAGTGCTCTTATACTTTTAGCCATCTCACCAGGCTGTATCTCCCCTTTTTGCCTCTATAGCTGGCCCATGTCAGGTGACACAGAGAAGAAATGATTCTCTTACTGCCTCAACCATGTGGATGATTCCAGGGCAGAACC
Organism: Microtus pennsylvanicus; assembly: GCF_037038515.1. Taxonomy (NCBI): domain Eukaryota; kingdom Metazoa; phylum Chordata; class Mammalia; order Rodentia; family Cricetidae; genus Microtus; species Microtus pennsylvanicus. Next base: position 52,197,497 of record NC_134591.1, on the reverse strand, counting down.
AAAGCTGGGTTTCTGAATTTATCCTGCTTGGCTTCTCCAGTGATCCCACGACTAACAGCATCCTCTTCATTGTGTTCCTTCTCATCTACCTGAGCTCAGTCATGGGCAATGGGCTCATCATCCTGCTGATCTGCCTGGACACACATCTGCACACCCCCATGTACTTCTTCCTCTGTATACTCGCCATGTTGGATATGGGCTATGTCACCACCACCATGCCCCAGATGTTGGTGCATCTTCTTGCTCACTCTCACACCATCTCCTTTGCTGGCTGCTGGATGCAGATGTATGTGTTTGGTGCCCTGGCTGCTACTGAGAGCATGTTGTTTGTTGTCATGGCTTATGACAGATATGTGGCCATTTGCTACCCACTGCATTATACTGTCATCCTCAACTGGGGACTGTGTATAGAGTTGGCAACTGGGTCTTTAGTCTGTGGTTTCCTCTCTGCTTTGTTACATACTTTCTTCACCATGAGTCTGCCATATTGTGGACCCAACAAGGTCAACCACTACTTTTGTGAAGGCCCTGCAGTGCTTAGCCTGGCTTGCATGGATACCCACCTCATTGAGATGGTTGACCAGGTCTTGAGTATTCTTATGTGTCTTATTCCAATTTCCCTCATTATGACATCCTACATTCATATTGCCATGGCTATTCTCAAGATCAAATCCACCCAAGCCCGCTGCAAGGCTTTCTCTACCTGTGCCTCCCACCTGACAGTGGTTTCATTCTTCTATGGTCCAGCCTCTTACATCTACATAAGACCCAACTCTAGCTTCTCCCCTGAGCGAGACAAGCAGATCTCACTCTTTTATAATACCTTCACTGCCTTGCTTAACCCTGTGGTCTACAGTCTGAGGAACAAAGACATCAAGAGGGCATTTCTCAAGGTGCTAGGACATGGTAGGGTGGACTAGTGAACCGGGATCCATGAGACGTTTGAGTGAATTATCACTTTTTGGTAAAGGAAAAGCATCTTGATTTAATTGTTCTGTGGAATGATCTTCTGTTCTCTCACATCCATCCTGAAGGAGGAACCTTATATCCAACATGGCATCCTAGATCAGAGGCAAAGGAACAGTGGACAAACTGACAATGACTCAGTTTCTCAAGAGCAATCTGCTTCTCTTTCCACACATTCTCTTGGCCAAAGGAAGTAGTATGGTTCAGCCTGACAGCAGAAAGCGGGAAGATTTTGTGTAGAGAGAAGTAATACAAGCTCTGTTGCTATGGTCTAATATATTGACCCCTCTCCTTAGAAGGCAGCAAGCCATATGCATTTAATAACCTGATATAGTTCCTAGAGATCAAAAGCACACACACAAACCAACACAGAACATGCTAACTGTGGATATTAGAGAGAGCAGAAGCTGAGGCACTGTATGCTAAGTAGCACAGCAGTGTTGTCAGGACAGGTGAGCTGATAGATTATGGAACAGAACCAATATAGCTCAGAGAACTAATTTCACACATAAATTCAGTGTGGTCTATGGGGAACCCGATGGCCTCTTCTGTCAAATACTGCAATGCTGGAAGTGAAGGAATCTGGGTTCTCGTCAGAACCTTCCCAACTTTTCTCCTCATAGGCAGCAGCCAAGGGCATGCCCAACCATTGACTGATGGCTCCTTTTCTACCATTTTCTGATGGAGGGTATGGATTGCCTCTCATTTTCAGAGAAGTTCTTAACTGACCAATCAGCAGATTCCTCTCTGATTTATTGTCTGAACTATTCTTTCTTAAGGAGGCCTCAGGCCCTTTAGTTCTATTCTTTGGTATATTTCTGGATAAAGGGTACCCTACATTCATCGTTAATATTCCTTACTATTGTTTACTCTTAGAATTATTTTTGAGAATTCTTGTAAATATGGGCTAGCCTGGAACTTTACACATTATTGAAGATAACCTTGAACTTCTAGTTTTTCTTCCTTGTCTTCACCAGCGCTGGGATTATAGGATAGGAAACCACACCTAGGAGAATTTTTGCATCTTTGATGATATCCTTTGATTATATTTGGTAAAATGCAAATCATATATTTTAAAAAACAGAGATTCTCCTTAAGTAGCCCTGTCTCTTCTAGAACTCACGATGTGGAACATGTTGGCATCAAACTCACAGATCCTCCAACATCTGACCTAGTGCTGGTGTTATAGGAATACTCCACTCCACGTGACCAAGCACTTTTCTCTCTTGCTGTTTTGCAGCAGAGCTAAGAAATTGTTTCGTTATCCAATGTCATGAAAATTACTCCCATGTTTTGTTTTTAAAGTTTCTTTTAGATTTTGGTTCTTTCTGAATTAATCGTTTTATATGGTATGTGGCAAGGGCCTAGTTACATTCTTCTTCATGTGGATATCTATGTGTGCAATCAGACTTTTTCTTCAGAATTTCTTTGACTGCCAGCCCTCAAACAATGTCATGGAGCCTCATTATTAATTATGAAGGTTTGTCCTTTATCTTTGGCTTATTCCCCAATTACTTCTCATAACCTAAATTAACTGATTCTATTAATCTGAATTTTTCCATGTTGCCTTTTACATCTCTTCTATCTTGTTTGACATGTTTTACATCTTGCGGACATATTCCTTGTGAGCCTGCTTTCATCCAGAGTTCCTCTCTTTCCCCAGATATCCTGTCTATTCTCTCCTACTATTGGTCATTCAGGTTTTATTAAACCAATAAAGAGATGTCTTTCAAATAAAGTGAATAAATATTTCACAACATTTCTCCCTTTTATCTAAGTTAAATGGAAATGTTAATTCTAACACAATAAAACTATATCAATAAGAACAATTATTAAATAAGAATTACATTTCCTTTTTACCTAGCTTCTCTGGATTGTGGATTAGAGTTTGGTTATCCTTTGCTTTACACATCACATGCATGCACGAGTGACATGCCATGTTTGCCTTTCTGTGTCTGAGTTACCCCATTCAGGATTGTTTTTCTAGTTCCATCCATTTGTCTGCAAATTTCAAGATGCCATTGCTTTTGACTGCTGAGTAGTACTCCATTGTGTAAATGCACCCCATTTTCTTTATCCATTCTGCAGTTGGTGGGTGTCTAGGTTGTTTCTAGATTCTGGCTATTACAAAATAACGTTTCTATGAACATAGTTGAACAAACATCCTTGTGGATGATTGTGCATCATTTTGTTATATGTCAAAGCGTAGTGTTGCTAAGTCTTGAGGTAGATTGATTACCAATTTTCTGAGAGACTACCGTACTGATTTCCAAAGTGATTGTACAAGTATGTGCAGCAATGAAGGAGAATTTTCCTTACTCTGCATCTTCTTTTATCTGAGCCATTCTGATAGGTATAAGATGGTATCTTGGAGTCATTTTGACTTGCATTTAACTGATGGCTAAGGATCTTGAGCAAAGGGAGACCCTAAGAGGGGCACACATGTGGAGTCCCCGGAAGGAAAATAGTTAAGATCTTCTGGTTAAATGGGAAGGAGGCAAAAGGGAGAGGATGGGAACATGAAGGATCAAGAAGACAGAGTTGCAGGAGGTACAGAGGGGGAGAGTAATGAAAGAGATATCTTGAAGGAAGGAGCCATTATGGAGTTAGGCAGAAACTTGGTGTTAGAGAAATTCTCAGTAATCCACAAGGATGAGCCTAGCTAAGACTCTTAGCAATAGTGGAGAAGGTGTCTGAAAGGACCTTTCCCTTTAATGAGATTAGTGACTATCCTAATTATCATCACAGAACCTACATCCAGTAACTGATGGAAGCAGATATGGTGACTCATAGCCAAGTACTTGGCTAAACTCCTGGAGTTCAGTTGAGGAAAAGGAGGAGGAATTATGTGAACAAGGGGTGTGGTCAAGAGCAAGATGGATAGAAGTACAGAGACAACTGACCCGAGCTAGGGGGTGCTCACAGATTATGAACTGATGGCTGAGGAACCTGCATGTGCCTGAACTAGACCCTCTGAATGTGGCTAACAGTTATCTGTTGGTGGAGGGGCTTGGCAGTAGCATCCCAGGTTCTTGAACTGGCTTTTTGGAGCCCATTCCCTATATGGGGATGCCTTGCTAAGCCTTAATGTGGAGGGTAGGGGCTTGGTTCTGCCTTAAGTTGGTACACCAGACTTCGTTGACTCCCTGAGGGAGGGCTTACCCCCTCTGAGAAGTGGATGGGTATAGGAAGTGGGGAGGTAGAGGGGTGAGATAAGGAGAGGGAGGGGAAAATGGGGTTGGTATGTAAAATGAAAAGTAAATTATTTAATACAAATATGAAAACAAAAAGTTAGGATTATTGGATAACAATATAAACAATGATATTTGATAGACTGGAAAATAAAGAGATGTACACCATTTTTAAAGAAAAGAAAGAATTACATTTACAATGTCCAATCAGTTAGTATTTGGCAAATGCAGAGAAAGTATTTTCCATCCTATCATGATGAATTCAAAGCTTTATACCTAAACCACTTCTTTTTTGACTTTTATTACAAACCTATAAATATTTAGACCTTATAATATTTTAGAAAAAAAAAATGAGTTTTTATGTCTCTCAACCTCATAAACTTTACATCTCTTTTTTAAGTTTCTTTTCTGAACTTGGTAACAAAAAAAATGTAGCTATAACTATCTAGTTATACAAATGTGTAACTATAGAGTCTTTAACCCCCATCAGCTACCCATGGGATAAAATTTTACCTGAGTAAACAGAGAGTACATGGCAAGAAACTTCCAAAACTATGGAGGAAACAGGGACAGTTGGCTGCTTGGACTGTCACCTCATACTTGACTGAACATACATTTACTGGATCTCAAAATTGTTATGATAAAATGTTACTGTGGACACACAGCTATCTCCAAGTCCATGAAGGCACAAGTAGGTTATACAAGCAAATGGCCCAAGTGGTCTTTGTGGCTACTTCCCTTCCACAGGTGAGTCTGTGGTCCGCATGAGCAGGTCCCTATTGTGAATTGAGGAAGAAGAGAAAGTTAGAAAACTCATAATGGTAATACATGGTTCTGTGTGACATTTCCGTCAAACCTGAACATGGCCAGCAAAGCACTGTTCCCTGTTTCTGGGATGTGCTTGAAGACAGAAGTGAGGAGAAACCCATCCAGGGACAGAACACTGTCCATGACATTTGATTTGGAAGAACAAATTTCTCCAGGGTAAGAGTCTATATTGATGAGTGTATTTTGGTCCATGGGATGGTTATATTGGTAATGAACATCCATGGAATATAATAGTAAATTGTATAAAATGAGTGTGGAGAGATTTGTGGGTAGCCTTCTTAGAAATGGAAAGAATGGTAAGATGTTTCTGTCTCACGTGGATCCCCATCAAAGGTGTCCTCAAGAGGAAAGGGTGTGAAGAATTAAGTGGATGGGATGGCATTCTCTGCAGACACCTGTGTGCCCCTTTCCCAGGCCATCCTCCCACTGCTTGCCATGGTCCTCATCACTGCTTCTCTAGATATAAAACCAGAACACATTTTGAAGTGCTCATCTTACCAAATGAGTATATTCTTCCGTGGTCCATTAATGAGGCATTGTTAGCTGGGGACCAATTAAGAAGTCTCTGGTTGTGAGAGCTGTGAGCCTGCTGTCTTCTCTTTTTCTCCAAGCTCACCATTTTCTCCTTCAGGCCTGTGGGTCTACCTCGTGCAGATGAAAACCTCTGGAGTTTGATTGTTCCTTCATGCTGACCTCTGGGGTAGTAACAAGACCACCATGGAGTAGGCCAGGCTCTGAATAACAGTAGTGTCTTTTTGGGGGGGGGACCCCATGTACTATCATTAGGTTGAACTCACACAATTAAACATGTGATAGACATGGCAGATTCAGTCTCACTCAAAAGGCAAGTGCCCAGACCCTGGAGTTAGTTTTATCATTTGCTAGCTGGCAGACTTTTGCCAAATCACTCCGATATTCTGGGTCTTTGTACACTGTGCAATGGGCAGTAGGCCCATTCTTTTTTAAAAATATTTATTTATTTATTTATTATGTATACAATATTCTATCTGTGTGTATGACTGCAGGCCAGAAGAGGGCACCAGATCCCATCACAGATGGTTGTAAGCCACCATGTGGTTGCTGGGAATTGAACTCAGGACCTTTGGAAGAGCAGGCAATGCTCTTAACCTCTGACCCATCTCTCCAGCCCAGGTAGGCCCATTCTTGACAATATCTTAGTGCTGCAGTCCTTTAAAAAGAGAGGGTGTGCAGTCCCTCAGGTGCAGCCATGAGTTCTGTTATGTTTGCTTGTCTTTTGGAGTCTTCGCTCAGAAAGGTGTATCATTCCTCCCTTACCCTAGGTTTTTGTTCACTCTTCTGTCTTTTACTTTTGCCAGATACCAAATACGCTTTCTATGAGACTTTGGGATTTGTCACTTCTTCAAGTTCTGTCCTCATTATGGAACTGCTTTTGCTGCCATGTTGCTGAATTCCATGTCTAATGCAAATGGTCTGTGTGCCTCTCTTCTCTTGAGCCCATCCTTAAAAATCCATAATAAAATATCTAAGACTAAACTCAACAGAGCCAGGATGGTTGTTTCGATATATGATGCTCAATCAGTTCTGTCTGCTTCTCTATAAATGTGTTTCTTTATCAATCCTGGGGGAGAAGAAGTTCTGCCTGGACTCCACTGCCTTCCAGAGATAATCAGGATCAACAACAGGAGTAAGAAGAGCTGAGGTTAGAGCTGTGGAACAAGGCTTAGCAATCGCACTTCAGGGACCAAGGTGCATCTGATCAGTGCTGATTGGCAATTACTAAAGTGTAAATACACCCATCTTGGCCAATGTCATGGTTGCAACGCATGACACTGAACAGCAGTTTCAACCAGCAAAGGTGCCACACTAAACAACTACTAGAAAACAGAGCACAGGGAAATGGGGTTGTTCATCAGGGTGTGCAGAGCTCAGAGATTTTGTTGGCTTCACTTTTTTTTTTTTTAATGCTCTGATTCAGACTCTAACCTCAAGCATTCTATTTACTCAGAGGCTATACAGCTGAGTCACATACTTACACACTGTCTTGTTTCCAATACAATTTATTTAACTGTCATTTTATAATTACCTTTGACTATTGACTGTGTTTAAGGAGCAGTTCACAGGAATTCTAGCCCTTTATCAATCAATTGCTCTCAGCAGGAAGTCTTTTTAGTCAGGTCATCTCCTTCTGAATCCTTGGGAAACCAAGACACAGACAGAAGCGGGGATGAAGATCAGAGGTCATAGGACATGGGCCAGCTCTTGTGAGAGAGGGCTGACATCACCACATTTTATTTTCTAGCCAGTCTAGAAAGGACATAAGTTACTATTGGAATTCTACATAAGAGGCAACCAAGGCAGAATAACAGCAAGTTCAAAGAATGTACTCCAGAGCTTGATGTATTTGGACCCAAATTCTCATTTGTATCTAAAAGACATGAGCCCCATTTTCTCACTCCATTTTCATGGGGATGTCAGTGCTAACTTCCATATTGCTATGTCATGGTTGACTCTGTTTGTTTGTTTGTTTATATGAGCATTTTTCCTGCATGAATGTACATTTTGCACATACATCTGTGGTTCCTGGGGAGGTCAGAAGAGCACACCAGATCCTCTAGAACTGGAGATATAGATGGTTGTGATGGGCCATGTGTGTGCTTGGAAACATTCTGGGTGTTCTGCAGAAGCAGTAAATCTACTTTGTCTCATAGCCACCCTCCGGCCCCATTATTGATGACTCTTCATTAGCACCAGAGTGACTGGGTAACTAGCTCAGATACTACATAGCTAAGCAGAGAGGACTGGGATTGCCACAAGGTAGCTGAGGAAGGAAGAGGACTGTGACTCAAATATGGACTCACTGAGTGTCAGGGTTCAGGGTTTGGGCAGCAAAAGAGGAATCAAAATGAGAACTTAATTTCTAAACCTGTGTAACCAGGTGACCAGATCCCACTTCTCTTCTCTGAGCTGCTCTTAGTCCCCAATTAGTCTAGAAAAGGGAACAGGTCACCATTACTCCCCCTGTGGGTTGTCTCCTCCTGTTCTGTCCCCAAGGGTCTCCCTGTAGTGCTCTTGTTGACAGCATCCAGGAATCATCTTAGCATCCCTACTGGGAAGAGAAATGGCCCTTTCCCATCACTCCTGGGGAAGCTCAGAGAGGAGGCAGGGTCATAAAACCTCAACAACTGGTCCCAATGGGAAGAGGTGAAGATGTCTGAGCTTGTCTTTGTTAAGTGGGATTTTATAGGGGCCATCTTTTGGATCCAGGGCTGGCCTACTCGCAGAGGAAGTGAAAGACTCAGTCCCTTAAACTCTACAGCACCTTGGAATATTTCTGGAGACTGAGCTGCCAAGAATCAGTAATCAGTTGTTTTATGGGGCCTCCTCTTAACATCTAGAAACCACCATCAGTGACACCTTCCCTGGATTTACAAGCGGTAAAGTGGTCACTGGTGTTTAGCTTGTAGGTGGGGTTCAGGAAAGTGGGTCTAGAGGTAATAATTAGCCTAACCATCCATCTCCAGATCCTCTGTGCACACATCTCAAACTCCCCAGACCTCTTCCCACATTGCCTGCCCTTTTTTTTCTTTTTCTCAACCTTGCGTCCTTACTTCTTTCTTCCTTCCTCCTGATAATAAATATGTACAGATAGATTTTCTGTTCCCAATCATGTTGATAAAGAATATGGAGTCCTGAGCTCAAAGATCCCAAGTGAAGTCGAAAGCCATATCCCTGAGACAGCAGTGATCCTCAATGTCTTTAAAGGAGTTCTCACACACCACAGAATTACAGCTGAATGATCTTTGTGGACAGGGAAATCATATTTGTTTTAATTTGCTGCTGGAAGGTCGGTGGTTAGTCTACTCTAGCCTAGCTTGGCTTAATTTTGCTATGTATTCAAGTATATTCTAGGACACCTGATCCTAAACCTTCCAGATTTGCGCTTTGTAGGTTGCGGCTAATACATGCAGATTTTTCTGACCTGTTACTCAATCCTGATGTCTTTATCTGTGAGTCCAGGGCTCATGGAATTGGGTCACCTTCCTGCTGGTACACTGTAAGCGAAGTAACCATAACTAGCTGCAGATCCCTAAATGGTGTCCCTATGTCATAGAAATCAAACCTTGAATTCTCTTACCTCGGATCTTTCTATGTTCAGTACATCCCAGGGCCTCCCACACTCAGACACCAGAGGAAATCTCCTCATGAGAGCTGGTCTGTGACTAGCCATCCAGCTCTGTCCTAGGAGGGCTCTGACCTGTGCTGAGTCTCCATAAGCTCAACTAGATAGATAATGTGAAGACTTAACCTTCTTCTCCTCCCCACTTCAGAGTCTGTGCGCCAGAAGCAGGCCTCAAATGGCAGGCATGGGAGCTCATTAAAGGCTTTTGGCAGTCCAGATAGGAGCAAAAGGGAAAACTTTGAAAAACCCCTGCATGAAACATGAAGAACATGTTGAGGAAGAAAATGCCCAGCACTGAGAAAGGGAAGTGGAGACAAAGTTCTGCCCATAAAGAAGAAATTATTTGCATTTGATCCCTGTCAGGAAGAGGACAATCAGTTTCTCCAGTAAACTGGAGTGTGCTAATCAATGACACTCTACTCCTGGAAGCATGTTCAGGAGCAGCTAAGCAACAGGAGACTGACTCCAGGGATTTGGTTTCCGTTGGATATTTTTGTTTTGCTTTTAGGTTTTTTTCTTTAATTTCTGTAGTTTAATATGTTTTTAAAATAGTACAGAAAAGCATAAAGTTATGTGGAGAGGGTCTGGAAGAATTTGGAGGAGGGGAGGGATAAGATCAAAGTACATTATATGAAAATAATTTTTAACAGTTAAAGAAAAACTAAAGAATGTGTTGGAGGAAAATGCAGAGGCAGGAGGCACATGGAGACACTGGTGCAGAAATGCCGTGAGGGATGATGGGCTCCTGACCTGGGTGGAAAGGAAGGACAGCCGTGAGGGTTATGAGCAGTAGACTGGTCAGGAGGGGGGATAGGACAGGGAAGTTGGAGATTGAAGATGTTTTGAAGTCTCATATTTCTACTCCCATCAAAAACAATTCCCACCATAGTCATTGTCTTGCTGGTTAACATGAGTGGCATCCTAGTTTATACTATTGTGAGCAGTGTTTAGAAATTTCCCTTACATTTCTTTTCTTGAGCATGTATTCGTATGTGTCTATGTGCTTACATATTGTTTCAGAAGTACAGTTGATATTTATATTGCTGGGCAATGTGTTCAACTTTAGGGAGTACAACCAGGCACACACTAAAGGGATCATTTCATTTACTCTTCATTTGGATCTAGTTATTCTAGTCACTAGTAGATAACTGTTATTGTAGCCAGGCTGGTAGGGGTGTGATGATGTGAGACTGAGAAGAGGAGGTGGGCGTTGGTGCTGTGCTGTTCTTTGCAATATCCAGATGTAATGATGCTGAGAACCTCGGCCTCCTCAGTGCTCACTGGACAGCTGCCTTTGAAATGCTCTTTAAATACAGCTCACTGATCTACTGGAACATCTGTTGTTATGTTTCTGGTTTTTTAAGTTTTGTATAAATATTTTGAGTATTTTTTTTTTGCTTATTCTAGATTACCGTTACTTTTTCCTTGAAGGAAAATGTTCTTTTAAAGAAATCTTACCTTTGCTTCCCCTAAAATGATAGATATATTTATCTAAATTGAATCTGAAAAATGTAGTTTCTTTAGATTTATCACTTATAACAATATCACACCTGTAATTGATTGTTCGTGTGCAGAGGTGGAGGTAAGAGAAAAAAGTAGTAACTTTCCTGCTCACATATCCACACGATCCATCAGATTCCCGGGGGGAGACTATAATGTCTCCAGTCATTCCTCACGTGACCCTACTGTGTTACTCACAGGACTATTTGTGTCTGGGCCTGTGTCTGACTGACATTTGGTCTGTCTTCTTCATCTACTTGTTTACTCTGTATTTTACACATGTCTGTGGTGTGTGTGTGTGTGTGTGTGTGTGTGTGTGTGTGTGTGTGTGGCCAGAGACTGACCTGGGATCCTTCCTCAGTTGCTCTCACCTTATTCATTGAGTCAGGGTCTCCCAGTTGACCCCAGTGTTCATCATTTCAGTTGGTGTAGGTAGCCCTCTTATTCTGGGGATCCTACGTCTCTGCTAACTGGAGCTGGGATGAGAATGTGAGACTGCACATGACCTGTTATGTGTTATGTGCTGTTTCCAGGAGTTCTGTGACATGCTTTAGATAGTCATCATAATCCTGAGAAGTGAGTGTTATCAGTCTAATTTTACAGACAAAGAGACTGAGGCATTGGGAGGATCAGTAACTTGAGAAGAACAGGCAGAACTGAACAATATGCTCAGAACCACATACCCTCCTTTCTTTTCTTAATTAAGGAATATTATTTTTATTTATTTTAAGTATATACCTATTTGCCTACGTGCATATCTGTGCATCATGTGTGTGTTGGGCCTGTGGATGTCCAAGAAGGAAGTCAGATCCCCTGAAACTGGAGTCATGCATCTCTGAGCTGTCTGATTCCCTAGAAGAGCATTCAGTGCTCTTAACCTTGAGCCATCTCACCAGCATTTATCTTCCATTTCTTCCTCTATAGCTGGCCTGTGTCAGGTGACTCATGGATGAATGTGATTCTCTTCCAGGCTCCACCATGTGGATGATTCCAGGACAGAACCAAACCAGGGTTTCTGAGTTTATCCTGCTTGGCTTCTCCAGTGACCCCACGACCAACCACATCCTCTTCATTGTGTTCCTTCTCATCTACCTGAGCTCAGTCATGGGCAATGGGCTCATCATCCTGCTGATCTGCCTGGACACACATCTGCACACTCCCATGTACTTCTTCCTCTGTATACTTGCCATGTTGGATATGGGTTATGTCACCACCACTATGCCCCAGATGTTGGTGCATCTTCTTGCTCACTCTCACACCATCTCCTTTGCTGGCTGCTGGATGCAGATGTATGTGTTTGGTGCTCTGGCTACTACTGAGTGTACCTTGTTTGTTGTCATGGCTTATGACAGATATGTGGCCATTTGCTACCCACTTCGTTACACTGTCATCCTCAACTGGGGACTGTGCGTACGGTTGGCATCTGGGTCTTTAGTCTGTGGTTTCCTGTCTGCTTTGTTACATACATTCTTCACCATGAGTCTGCCATATTGTGGGCCCAACAAAGTCAACCACTATTTCTGTGAAGGCCCTTCAGTGCGTAGTCTGGCTTGCATGGATACCCACCTCATTGAGATGGTAGACCTGATCTTGAGTGTTTTTGTGGTTGTTACCCCAATTTCCCTCATAGTGGCCTCCTACGTTCATATTGCCATAGCAATTCTCAAGATCAAGTCTACCCAAGCCCGTTTCAAGGCCTTTTCTACCTGTGCCTCCCACCTAACTGTGGTCACACTCTTCTATGGTCCGGCCTCTTATATCTACATGAGGCCCAACTCCAGCTACTCTCCTGAGCGAGACAAGCAGATCTCACTGTTTTACAATGCCTTCACAGCCTTGCTTAACCCGGTGGTCTACAGTCTGAGGAACAAGGACATCAAGAGGGCATTTCTCAAGGTGATAGGGCACAATAGGGTGGACTAGTGAACCAGGATCCAGGAAAAGCTGGAGTGGAATATTCACAGGGATAGTAGTGTCTTATGTAACTGGTCTGTGCCTTTCAACCAAGGTAACTTTTACTAATTGGAACAAACCCCAACTTTGAGCCAAATTTGAAAGCAGAAACATAAGGGCCAAATGCTCTGTGGTGGCTGACATCAGAATTATTACCTAGAAGGAACCTGGAAATTGATGGGGTCCCAGTCGTTCATCTAATGTCTCCTTTTGTAATTTTTTATGTGTCCAGATTATAATCCTGGATGATTTGTATAGAAATAATTTTTCTTAAGGATGTATAATACATATTTGTTTTGTACAAATCAGGCCGAATGCCCTATCATACTGTGGAACTATTTCAGTTAACAAATCTTCTTGTTGATAAATCTGTGCCCATTTTCCTAGTATGCCAATTGGCAATATAAGTAGTCATTTTGTCTCCTATGCCAGGGAATTTTGACTTAGTATTTCACCTGTGGAGGGGAGGGAAGGATGTATATTATCTTCTGGCTGAAACTAGGACATACTCGTCAGGAACTAGGAAAGCTGAAATGCTAGTCAAAGGCTGGGAAATGGAGCGCTCAGCAGAATCACCTGGTACCCTGCCCCAGCTGAAGAGATGGGGAACAATCTCATCAGCTGGACTGGTTCGCATCAGCTTTCAGCAAGTCCAGAGCTCAACAACTTGCAGTCCACACGTGCTTGCTGGATGGTGTCTGTCAGCCTAGTGGAAATCTGCTGGAACAAATAGAGACTGGGGACAGAAGTTAAAATTTAGGAACTTAGAGGAAAACCGTGCATTTGTAACTTTCAGGCCCATAGTCCTAGTAATTAGGGAAGGGAAAGAGCCCCAAGACTAGCGGAGGGATCCCATCCTCAGGAATAGACAGGTGGGGGAACTCAGACTGTACTTATCAGGAGTCCATTGACCTGTGACAGGTGGATCCAGGTCATATGACCTCTTTAATCCCATGAAGCTTACATGAATTTTTAGCTCACAAAAAGTAAAATTTCTAGATATGTTAGCATTAATCATTACTGGAATCCACATTGTAAAATATCTGAAGTAGGCTCACACCTTTGGGTACCATCAAAAACTATATAGGCTTGGATTAAAAAACATGAACATTTTTTCCTTTGTCCAGAGAGTCAGATATATTGATTGGACGAGATAATTTTAGCCTGATGAGAATCACCTTTAAGTCTATATTTAGAAAACAAATACTTAAAATCTTGAGCTTGTGAATGAATGAAGTACTGTGCCAGCTTATCAGAACTCCATTGATCAATGTTAAAACGCTGAACTTTTGAAATCTTAATGCAACAGCAGCATAGAAGAGGAAAGAATTCTGAAACAATTCCCAGTCCTCACACGCCTTAAATTTCCTTCTTATACCTTTACACCTTGCACTTACACACCTGTGATCATTTTCTTAGACCCTCAGAATTTGTATGGACTTTAAACCTTTCTCTTTCCATATAATAACTTACCAGAGACATGAGAAGTTATTCTTGAGAACAGTCATTACAAGGCGTGTTCCTTTATTGAAAAGTTACATCTGAAACCTATTTGTTCTTTAATGTGAAGCCTTTTAGCAGGGCAATTCTGTCTATTTTTTCTTAGATTCTGTCTATTTTTTCTTAACAAGAGACCTAGTAGCTCTAAGGAAAGTAACAAGGTGGCCACAGCCTTGGGGGAAGGAGCTGTCAAAGTGCACAGATATTTCTAGCTTTTCATGTAGGCACAAGTAGGTTACATGAAGAAGTGGCCCAGGTCAACTACTCTGGCTATACCCTTTCCACAGCCTGAACCCAAGGACAGTTCCCTATTGTGGATTGAGGAAGAGGAACAAACTCATGCTGGTTACACATGGTTCTGTGTGACATGAGTGCCCCACCTGATAGCGGACAGCTGAGCGCTGTCAGGATGTGCCTGAAAACAGTGATGAGGAGAAACCCTTCCAGGGCACAGAACACTGTCTATGACATTTGTTGTTCCTTTGGTTTCGAAAGAGAAATGTCTTCCAGGTAAGAGTCTATATTGTGGTCCATGGGCTGGTTACATGGTCACGAACATCCATGGAATATGAAATCAAATTGGAGAGAATGAGTGTGAAGAGATCTGTAGGTAGCCTTCTTAGAGATGGATAAGAATGGTAAGATGTTTCTGTCTCATGTGGATCCCATCAAAGGTGTTAAGTGGATGGGATGGCATTCTCTGCAGACACCTGTCTGCTCCTTTCCCTGTCCATCCTCTCGCTGATTGTCATGGTCATTCATCTTCATTTCCTTCTCCGAATACAAAATCAGAAAACTGTTTGAAGTACTCATTTTACCAAATGAGTATTTTATTACATGCTCCATTAATGAAGCATTGTCAGCTAGGAGACAATTAAGAAGTTCCTGGTTTTATGAGTGAGTACATATGATATTTGTCCTTCTGGGTCTGTGTTACCTCACTCAATGTGATGTTTTCTAGATCCATCCATTTGCCTGCAAATTTCAAGATGTCATTACTTTTTTCTGCTATGTAGTACTCCATTGTGTAAATGTACCACATTTTCTTTATCCATTCTTCGGTCAAGGGGCATTTAGGTTGTTTCCAGATTCTGGCTATGACAAACAATGCTGCTATGAACATGGCTGAGCACAATTGAGCATCCTTTGGATATATACCCAAAAGTGGTATTGGGTCTTCAGGAAAGTTTTTTCCTAATATGTACTCACATGTAAGTGGCTTTTAGACATAAAGCAAAGAAAACCAGCCTACAA
The DNA here is from genome assembly GCF_037038515.1 of Microtus pennsylvanicus. Lineage (NCBI taxonomy): Eukaryota > Metazoa > Chordata > Mammalia > Rodentia > Cricetidae > Microtus > Microtus pennsylvanicus. Next base: position 52,182,143 of record NC_134591.1, on the reverse strand, counting down.
ATCACAATTCCAGAAAACCTGTACAACATGAGGACCCTAAGAGAGACATACAAGGATCTAATCCACATGGGAACTAGAAGAAGAGAATATTTCCTGAGTAAAATGGTAGCATGGACTTTGGGAGAGTATTGAAGGAGAAAGGAGAAGAGAAGAGGAGAGCAGAGAAAAATTATAGCTCATTAAAATCATTTTTAAAAAGAAGTTCCTGGTTTTGAGAGCTGAGGATCAGCTAGCTTCCTTCTCTTTTCTGAAAGTTTACCATCTTCTTTAGGTCTGTGGGTCCACCTAGTGGAGGTGGAAACCTCTAGAGTTTGACATTTCTGCCATACTGACCTCTTGGGTGGTGCCATGACCATTGTGGAATGGGCCCAGCTCTGAGTAACAGGAGCCTTTTGGTTAGATTGGTTAGAGCAGAGATACAGCCATTATCCTGAATGCACACAAATATGTGATAGACACGGCAGATTAAGCCTCACCCAAGAGGCAAGCGGCCAGGCCCTGGAGTTGGTTCTACCATTCATTAGCTGGGTGACCCTTACCAAATTTCTCCTGTCTTGTGGGTCACTGCTCATTTATCTGTGCAAATGGTATGTAGTATCATGCTTGGGAAACTATTGGGAGCTGCAGCCTTTAAAAAAAAACAAAAACAAAACAGGGTGTGCAGTCACTTGTACCATTCATGAGGCTTGGATGTGTCTGCCTACCTTTTTATGTCCTCACTCAGAAAGGTGTAACTTTCCCCCAACCTCCATGTATTTTAAATCCTCCTTGTATTTTTATTTTAACAGAAACAAAATATATATTCTGTGGGACTTTGGGCTTTTCCACTTTTTCCAAGCTCTGTCTCTAGCATGTAACTACTTTGCTGCCATGTTGCTGGCATACATGGCTGACTCCAATAGAGTGTGTGTCTCTGTGTCTGTGTCTTTCTTGAGCTCCAACCAATACATCTTTAATAAAATATCCAAAACTAGACCCAAAAGAACCAAGGTGGCTATTTCTATGTGTGACATTCAATGTTCAAAATTCAATGGGTTCTGTCTTCCTCTTCTCAGAATCTCTGTTTCCTTATCAGTCCTAGTGGAGAAGAATCTCTGCCTGGACTCGACTGCCTCTCACAGCTGATGAGAATCAACAACAGGAGTGAGGAGAGTTGGGGGTCAGAGTTGTAGGACAAAGTTTAGCAATAGCACTGAAGGGGCAAAGGTGCTTCTAATTAATGCTGATTGCCAATTACTAAAGTGTAAACACACCCATGATGGCCAATGTCATGGTTGCAATACATGTCACTAAACAGCGGTTGAGATCACGTGTCATTATACAGTGCTTCAACCAGAAAATGCATCAAACTAAACGAGTTTCCATCCTGCAGTAGGTGAACCCACAGGCCTACGGTAGAAGAAGGTGAGCTTTCAGAAAGGAGAAGGCAGCTGGCCATCTGCTAGAACACAGAGCACAGGAAAATGGAGTTGCTCATCAGGACTGCAGAGTTCAGAGGTTTTGTTGCCTTTACTTTTTTTTAATGCTAAGATTCAAACTCCAACCTCAAGCAATCTATTTACTCAGGTGCTTACAGCTCAACCACATTGTCAGGGACTCTTTGTTTCCAATACAATTTATGTAATTGTCATTTCATAATTAACCTTTACTATTGGCTGTGCTTAAGAAGCAGCTCAAGGGAATTCTTACCCCTTATCAATCACTCTAGCCAGGAAGACTTTATCATCCAGTCTTCTCTTTCTGAATCCTTAGGAAACCAAGACACAGACGGAAGGCAGCGATGGAGAGATGAGGTCAGGGAACACTGGCTAGAACGTGTGGCCGGGTACGGGTATCACCATATTTTATTCCTCTGGTCAGCCTAGAAGGAAGGAGGTTACTGTTAGAATTATACAAAAGAGGCAATTGAGGCAGAATGACAGCAAGTTCAAGAGAACATGATCCAAAGTTAGATGTATTTGGATTCAAATTCTAATTGGCATCCAAGAAACATGAGCCCCTCAGAGAGTTTTCTTACTCCATTGTCATGGAGATGTCACTGCTGACTTCCACGTTGCTATGTAATGCTTTACTCTTTTAGTTTGTTTATTTATATGAGCACTTTGCATGCATGTGTGCTGTACAGCACATGCATTTGTGGTCCCTGGGGAGGTCAGAAGAGGGCACCAGATCCTCTAGAACTGGAGCTATAGATGGTTGTGAGCTGCGATATTGGGTGCTGGGAATCAAACTGGGTGTTTTGAAAGAGCAGGAAGTTCACTTTTTCTCATAGCCCAGCCCCCATTGTTGTTGACTCTTTATTCATGTGGGATTGCCCTCTGTATGCTGTGACTCATTGGCTAACGAATAAAGCTGCTTTATTTATTTACACCAGCAGGGCAGAATAGAGTAAAGCAAATATTCCAAGCAGGGATAGGGATAGAGGAGAAAGTAGGCAGAGTCAGGGAGACGCCATGTAGCCACTGGAGGAGAAAGATGTCACAGCACTGGTACTGGTAAACCACAAACCTCATGGTAAGATATAAAATAATAGAATTGGGTTAATTTAAGATGTAAGAGCTAGCTAGAAGTACACTTAAACTATTCACCAAACAGTATTGCAATTAATATAGCTTCTGTGTGATTATCTCAGGTCTGGGCAGCTAGGAAATGAATGAGCAGCCTCCAACTACACTTCATTAACTCTACAGCGTCTGGGTAAGTGTTGCAAGTCTTTTCCTGTCCCGCCAGCCAGCTCCCAATTCATGACATGGAGACGTTTTATTAATTATGAAAACTTGGCCAATAGCTTAGGCCCATTTCTAACTAGCTTTTATAACTTAAATTAACCCATATCTTTTCATCTATGTGCTTCACGTGACACATGACTCTTACCTCTCCTCCTGCATGTCTTGCTTTTTCTCCATATCTTGGCATCTCTGTCCTTTTTCTCAGCATCCTCTCTACCCTAAAACCCTGCCTCACTATTGGCCATTCAGCTTTTTATTAAACCAGTCTAAGAGACACATCTTCACAGTGTAAAAAATGGTTTCTCCACAACAGACAACTTGTGAAGATATTATACAGCAAAGAAGGGAGGACTTTGATTTACCTCAATGTAGTTAAGGAAGGAAGAGGACTATGACTTAAACATTGTCTCATGGAGTGTCAGGGCTCAGGGTTTGGGCATGAAAGAGAAACCAGAATGAGGACTTAAGTCCTTGACCTGTGTCTTAGGTGACCAGGTTTCACCTCTTCTTCTCGGATCTGCTCATACCTCCAATTAGTCTAGAAAAGGTCACCACTCCTCCACCTGTGGGTTGTATCTTCCTGCTCTGTCCCCAAGGGTCTGCCTGGTGGTAGTCTTGTTGCCAGCATCTGGGCATCATCCTGCATCCCTACTGGGAACAAAAATGGCCCTTTCCCAGCTCTCCTAGGGAGGCTCAGAGATGAGGCAGGGCCATAAAACCTTAGCATCTGGACCCACTGGGTAGAAGTGAAAATGTCTGAGCTTGCCTTTGTTAAGCAGGATTTTATAGTCATTACCTTCAGGAGCCAGCACTGGCCTACTTGCAGAGGAAGTGAGAGATTTAGCCCCTCAAACTCTACAGAACCTTGGAATTTTTCTGGAGATTGAGCTGCCGAGAATCCCAACTCTCTGGACTTAGGGGCCTTCACCTTTTAGTCTCTTTCCTATTAGAGAAAGAAACAGCTAGTCAGTGACACCGTCCTTGGATTTACAAGTGGTAAGATGGTCTCTAGTATTTGACTTGTGGGTAGGGTTCAGGCATCTGTGGGTCTAGGGATAATAATTGGTTAAGCCATCCATTTCCAGGTCCTCTGTGCACACATCTCAAACTCCCCAGACCTCTTCTCTCATTGCTGGCTCTTCTTACTTATTTTCTCAGCTTTGTGACTTTGCTTTTTTTCCTTTCTTTGTTTATTAATTTAATAATTATTTACAGGTTCATCTCTTTAAAATCGCATCAAGAAATAGACTATGGAATCCTGAGCTCAAAAGTATCAAGTGAAGCGGAAAGCCATATCCATTACAGAGCAGCTGTGATCTATGTCTTTAAAGGAGTCTTCCCACACACAGAGTCCCTGCCTGATGCACTTTGTGAGCCAAGAAATCATGATTTTGTTTGGGATTTTCCTTTGGGAGGAGGTGTGAACTTGCTGTAGCCTATCTTGACCTCAAATTCACTATAAAGTTGAATATTTCCTTGAACTCATCCTCATCTTTCCTAGGTTGGGGCTGCACTGTGTAGCTTTTTCTGGCTTGGAACTCAATCATGATGTTGTTTGTGGCATAGGGCTCACATCAAAGACTTGGGCCAACAGGCCTGGTGTGTCACTGTAAGTGAAGTCAGAGGACACTGTGCTGGGAAAACATAACAGTCTGTGGATCACTAAATGGTGTCCCCATGCCATAGAAATCACACCTCAAATCCTCTTTCCTTGGATCCTTCTACATTCAGTACAGCCCATGACTTCCCAGTTTCAGGCAGGAAGGGTAATCCCATCCGGAGAGCTAGTTTGTGGCTAGTCTGCCAGCTCTGTCCCGGGAGGACTCTGTCCTGTGCTGAGTCTCCATAAGTTCAACTAGGTGAACAATGTGAAGCCTTTGCCTTCCTCACATCCCCACTTCGGAGCCTGTGTGCTAGAAACAGAGAAGGTGACGAGAGTCAGGCTCTAGCATCCCACCACATAAACTCCCTCTTGCCCATGCCTGTAATCTGGAACAAAGCTCCTGTGTCAGACCTTAGGTGTTCACCTATAACACACAGGTAAGAATACTTCCTTCAGTGAGCTGTTGGAATGTGGAGATAAATGTAGGGGGACAATGACTAAAATATACAAATTACTTAATAAATACTAGTTTTCTGTGATTGCAAATTTTAGGAAATCACCTATAAAGCCATATGCTTTCAGAGATAATTCTTTCTTAGTTCTGTGGGGATTCAGTTAACGGGAGAAGAAGAAAAGTTTGTTCACGTTGTTTGGTGTCAAAATTGATATGAGATTCCTCTAGGATTCTCCAGATTGTAACCAGCCTATGAACAAGGTTGCAGGATGTACCCTACCTTTGTTAGGGTTGTGGGTGGTAGCTTCCTGGACAAGCTGAGCCCTGCTGTGGACATGGTGTGGGCCACACAGTGCAGGCATTGGTTTCCCTTCTCCATGATGAGTATCTAAGCAATCTCTTCAGGTGTGAGAGAGAAAAAGAATGCAGGATACCAAGAGGACCTGCATGGAGATTTGTGTGAGGGGAGAGAGGAGATGGAGGAGACAGTTGTGAGCCTAGGTGTAGTGTCCACAGATAAACAATTTAGGAATGACCTGTGCACCCACCTCAGAGGACAGGGCATGGGACTCTTAAAAGGCTTCCAGCAGCGGCCAGGTAAGACTGTGCAGAACATTTGAAAATTTGCTGCAACAGAAACATGGAGGACGTGTTGATGAAGACAAAGGGTCCGCACAGAGAAAGGGAAGTGGACACACGCACCCCTAAAATTGAAGCAGTTTGCAGTGATACCTGCTATGAAAGGGGAAACCAGTTGTCCCCAATAGAATGTCACTGTATGTATTGGTCACCCTCCAGAGTAGGCCACATGCCAGGAGTAGTTGGCCAACAGGAAACTGACTCCACATTTTCTTTGTTTTTAGTACTTTTGTTTTGATTTTATTTTTTAGTTAGTTTTTTTTTCATTTTTGTTGTTTGGTTTGTCTTGAAAGAAAGAGTAGGGGAGAAAACATGAACTTGGGTGGGGAAGAGCTGGAAGAAGTTGGGAGAGAAGAGAGATATGACCAAAGTATATTATATTAAAGCAATTTTTAAATTAGCATAAATAAGACTGTATCAATGGAGGAAATGTTAGAGGCATAGACATATGGAGACGCTGATGCAGAAATGTCAGGAGAGATGATGGGCTCCTGCCCTGGGTGGAAAGAAGAACAGAGCTGTGAGGGTTATGAGCAGTAGACTCAACAGGAGAGGGAGTGGGGACAGGGACAAGAGAAGACTGAGGATGTCTAGGAGTCTCTTTCATATTTCTGCTCCCATCAAAAGGTATTCCCACCTTATCCATTATCTTGTTGGTTAACATGAATTACACCATAGTTCAGGCAATTTTGAACAGTGTTAAAAAATTTCCTTTACTTATCTTTCCTTGAGCTTATGTTTGTATTTGCCTAGATGTTCACAGATTGTTTCAGAAATATAGTTGACACCTATATTGTTGAGCAAAGCATTAAATATGTTCAACTTTAGGGAACACGGCCAGGCACACACTAAAGGGATCATTTATATTTACTCTCTCATTAGATTCAGTTACTCTTGTCCATACTGGGTTCTGTTATTGTAGCCAGGCTGGTAGGGGTGTGATGATGTGAGACTGAGAAGAGGAGGTGGGCGTTCCTGCTGTGCTGTTCTTTTGTAGTTTCCAGATGTAATGATGCTAAGAACCTCAGCCTCCTCAGTGCTCACTAGACAGCTGCCTGTGAAATGCCCGTTAAATGTGGTTCACTGTTCTATGGGAGCATCTGCTGTTATGTTTATGTTTTTTCCTACATCTTTGTATAAGTATTTTGAGTAGTTATTTTTTTTCCCTTATTCTAGATTATCATTGCTTTTTTCCTGGAAAGTTCTCCTTTGAAGAAATCTTGCCTTTGCTTACTCTAAGAAGATAAAAACATTTATCAGGCTTGATGTTAGAAATTTAGTTGCAGCCAAATGGTGGGAGCACCTGTCTGTGATACCAGCTCTCGGGAGGCAGAGGCAGGTAGCTTTCTGTGAGTTCAAGGCCAGTCTGGACTACAAAATGAGTTCCAGGACAGTCAGAGCTGTGACACAGAGAAATCCTGTCTCAAAAAACCAAAATTAAAAAAAAATAGGTTGCTTTAGATTCAACACTCACATGTACAGTACATCTGGAATTGATTGTGTATATGCAGAGGGAGACAAGAGTAGAAAAGGAAGAAAGAATTTTCCTGCTCACTTGTCTATCAGTGTTCCCAGGGAAGACTGCCGTGTCTCCAGTGCTTTGCATGCATGAACTTTATTATTATTCATATGATTCTGTGTGCTGCTAAGTTTCCTTTGTCTACTTGTTTACTCTCTTTTTGTATATCTGTGGAGTATGTGTGTTTCTCTCTCTCTGTGTGTGTGTGTGTGTGTGTGTGTGTGTGTGTGTGCATGCGTGTGTTCACAGACTAACACAGGATCCTTCCTCAATTGTTCTCCACTTACTCATTAAGGCAGGGTTTTTCAACTGAACCCAGAGCTTATCATTTCAGTTAGTGTAGCTAGCCTGCTCGCTCTCAGCATCAATCTCTACTTTCCCAGAGGTGAAATGAGGCTATAAGACTGCATACGACATGTCATGTGTCACATGGTGTTTCCAGGAGTTATGTGAGATGCTTTAGATATTCATAATAAGCTAGAGACATGAGTGTCATCAGCCTCATTTGATAGATGAAGAGACTAAGGCATGAGAAGGTTCAGTAACTTGAGAAGCGTGCACAGAAACTGAACAGTGTGCTCAGAAACATACCCTAGTCTTTCTTTTCTTAATTCAAAAGTACTATTTTTATTCATTTTATGAATGTAGGTTTTTGTTCACAAGCATGTTTGTGCATCATGTATGTGTCATGCATGTAGAGGTCAAAGAGGGAGTCAAATCCTTGGAACTGGAGTCACAGACAGCTCTGAGCAATCTGGTTCCCTGAAACAGCAGTCAGAGCTCTTAACCTTTTAGTGATCTCACCAGTCCGGTGACTCATAGATGAATGTGATTCTCTTACAGGCCTCCACCATGTGGATGATTCCAGGACAGAACCAAACCAGGGTTTCTGAGTTTATCCTGCTTGGCTTCTCCAGTGACCCCACGACCAACCACATCCTCTTCATTGTGTTCCTTCTCATCTACCTGAGCTCAGTCATGGGCAATGGGCTCATCATCCTGCTGATCTGCCTGGACACACATCTGCACACTCCCATGTACTTCTTCCTCTGTATACTCGCCATGGTGGATATGGGCTATGTCACTACCACCGTGCCCCAGATGTTGGTGAATCTTCTTGCTCACTCTAAGACCATCTCCTTTGCTGGCTGCTGGATGCAGATGTATATGTTTAGTGCCCTGGGTATAACTGAGTGCACTTTCTTTGTTGTCATGGCTTATGACAGATATGTGGCCATTTGCTACCCACTACGCTATACTGTCATCCTCAACTGGGGACTGTGCGTACGGTTGGCATCTGGGTCTTTAGTCTGTGGTTTCCTCTCTGCTTTCTTACATACCTTCTTTATTATGAATCTGCCATATTGTGGGCCCAACAAGGTCAACCACTACTTCTGTCAAGGCCCTTCAGTGCGTAGCCTGGCTTGCATGGATACCCACCTCATTGAGATGGTAGACCTGATCTTGAGTGTTTTGTTGGTTGTTACTCCAATTTCTCTCATTGTGGCCTCATACATTCATATTGCTCTGGCAATTCTCAAGATCAAGTCCACCCAGGCCCGCTGCAAGGCGTTCTCTACCTGTGCTTCCCACCTGACTGTAGTCACATTCTTCTATGTTCCAGCCTCTTATATCTACATGAGACCCCACTCCAGCTACTCTCCTGAGCAAATCAAGCAGATATCACTCTTTTACAATGTCTTTACAGCCTTGCTCAACCCTGTGGTCTACAGTCTGAGGAACAAAGACATTAAAAGGGCATTTCTCAAGGTGATTGGGCATAGTTCAGTGGACTACTGATCCAGGATCCAGCAGAAGCTGAGGTAGAATATATTCTATTTAAGGAAGGTACAGTGTCTTTATTTATGTAACTGCCCTGTGCATTTGAACCTACATAGTACTTAACAGTAGGTAGACAAACCATTGTGAAACCAAGGTGGCTGTATTTGTTAGGAGGCTACTTTAAGTAAGAAACAACACCAAAAACCTCAATAATCTTTGTGAATTATAAGTGAAAATGCTCATTAGTTACTCATGTTGTTAGCTGTAGGTTGGGAGTGACCTTCTCTTCTCTCACATCCACCTTGAAGCCATTATGTGGACTGTACCTTCTATAACAGAAAGGAGCATGCACAAGACTGATTATGACTCACTGCTTGTCAAAAGTGACATATTGTTTACATCCATTCCACTTATTACCACAAATTATGTGGTCAACCCTAGTGGTAAACCACTTAATGCTATTTTCTTCCTACCTAGAAGCAATTAGGATCGCATGGAATAGTCTGGTATATGTCCTTTCTCTACGATGGCCAGTAAATAACAGAGATACTGTAACCTATCATTGTACCACAGAAACAGTGTCATACATGAAGGCAATGAGGAACATTGACCGTGTTTTATGTAAGTGACATGGTAATGGAAACTGTTGCGTGTCAAGCAATATTAACAAAGTGGTATACATAAACAGTATGTGCTACCAACACTAAAATAAGTCAATAGTGTGCCTAACCTGTGAAACTTAGATATGTGACTTTGGGCATGAAATCAATGTATTCGCCAATTGTGAGCAAATATGGTGAACTGCACATTGTATTCTCAAAGACACAAAACTTGACATTAATGGTCCTGGGTTCTCATCTCAACTTTGCTGACTTTGTTAGTATATGAATGATTTTGGCCAAATTATTTCGCTTGGATTTCACTTTATTAATCAATAAAATTAACACCTTGACTGTGTCTCCGAAGCCTGCTTGGATTCTGGGGTTCTCCATTCTCTTCTCTCTGTTCTCTCCCATGTGGGGACTTGGTAAGAAGGTAGCTGTCAGTGAGCTAATAAGAGGAAGAGATGCTCAGTAGATGTTGCTCATGCTGCCAGCTGACCTCAGAGGTGGTGGCTAATCTTGTCTGTCAATGTAACTGAATTGTGAGACAGTTATAAAATTTATAATCACATTTCTCAGTGTACCTTTGGGGTGTTTCCACAGGCCTTGGGCATGTGGGTCAATTACCCAAGGGACAATGTATTCAGAAATTGCTCCGTCATTCCCAGCCCCCAAACATGAAATAATCACACAGAAATATATTATTTGCAGTACTGTTTGATCAATAGCTTAAGGGTCAGCTAGCTCTTACATCAAACCATAGCCTGGAAGAAATCTCGGAGGAAACAAAAGTAAAACCTCTTTTCCAAAGCAACACATCATTAGACCCAAATTTTAATTTCAAGATAACTTTAAAATATTTATGTTGGTTTAGCTTAATAGTCTGTAAAATGACATGTCTCTCTGTACTTAGCTCATTCGCAGTCAAAAAATTCAAAGAAAACACAATATACATAATCCAGACCCTATGTTTATTTTCCATATTTGCATAGTTTATTTTTCTTTACTCCTTTAATCTATGACTGGCTGTACTCTGCCTCTTTGAAGACTTTGTTTTATTTATTTATTAAAAAAAACCATTTACTTCTTTTTATAACTATTTTTTCTCTCTCCCAAGCCTACATACATTTATCCAACACTGTGACCCATTTAGATGCCTTTTCCATATGGATTTGTCTTTATTGTGTATGCATCTGTAATTATTTTTTGACCAGGAGTGCTTTTCTTTTTAAATGCTAAGTGGGTGTGGTTAGGACCAACTCCATGGCACTGCCTGTTGGCTCTGCCCAGTCCAACATGGCAGACACATGTTCACTGTCTCTGAGAGCCATGCACATTGCACCAGCTCCAAGGTTGCAGCGGGTCTGTGTCACCATTAAGCAATTGTAGCATGCTGCTCACAGACTCCATTTAAGTGCTCAGCCTCCTGAAAGAGCCAAAGTTGTCCCTGCAACTAGCACAAATCAATAAGCTGCCTTTTCAAAATGTGCGGGGTGGGGGGAGGGTTCTGCTAAAGCTAAATCAGGAAGACCTCTCTTAAAGGAGCTGCGGCACCCCGTTTGCCTACAGCAAACAGAGCCCATCTAAATAAAAGTGGCAGCTACCAAGAAGCCATGCATAACTCTGTTCTTTTGTGATTAGAACTCCTTACAAGCTTTCTCAGGTTTTATGTGGATGTAGTTAGCCCCACACTGGGCACCATTATGTAGGTGGGGGCTGCTCGTTTGTTCTCAGCTGTCTAGACACAAAATAATTACACAGAAACTACATTATTTGCAATACTGTTTGGCCAATAGCTTCAGTGTATTTCAGCGAGCTCTTACATCTTAAATTAACCCATTTTTATTATTTTATATTTTACCACAGCTTGTAGTTTACTGGTACCAGAGCATGGCTTGCCTCTTCCTTCTCTGGCGACTACATTACGTCTCGCCATCTCCACTTATTCTCTCTGTATATCATTTCCAACCTATCTATATTCTGTTAGGCCATTGACCGAAAGCAGCTTCTTTATTAACCAATGGTATTCATAGCAAACAGAGGGGAATTCCACATCAGGGAAAGATCTTCCCTACATATAGGTGGCAATCTCTAATGGCTGGGAGCACAGATGGAACAAAAAAAAAACCCTAAAAGACCAGCAGCAGGCAAGCTTTATTTTTCTTGGGTGGGTGTGACCTATACTATTGTCATACCCTGCACTACCAGACTTCAGCTGCTTTAGTCTTCAAAGTGAATTCACAAGGGCACTTCTTCGTAGCCTGTTTCACTGTAGACCTACCTCTGAGCTGGCAGATTTCCACCTGCAACATGATATGAGCTGGAAACACACATCAAATCAATTGTTTAGAAATGAGGATGTAGTCTGTTAAGTGAATGGAGAGGGTTCTCTGCTAGAGAAGAATGAAGAACAGAGGCATGAATATCAAGAGTGAACAAGTAAGGTCTTGAAGTTAAGGAACTCATGTTTAACTGATAGTTATTGATGAGAAGGACCTGGCTATAGAAAGAGCAGAAGAAACAAGGATAAGTCTAATTTAGGACATGACTTCCCCTGGTTCAAATAGCTGAGGGCTGCTGGGAGTGGTGACACACGTCCCAGCGCTGTGGAGGCAGAGACAGGCTGATCTCTAAGATTTTGAAGCCAGCCTAGTCTGCACACAGAGTTCCAGGCCAGTCAGGGCTACACACTGAACACTCCCTCCCACCTCCTCCCCCCATCACATGCACACTCACACACACATGCTGGAGGAAGGCCCTCATAGGCATGTAGAGTATGTAGGAGAGACAGAGATGAATCACAGGACAGGGCAGAGGCAGGGTCCGTGAGGATCCTGAGATGCTGATTGGAGGCGTGCTGCACTCTGAGGAATGATAACCTCTGGTGGGGAATATTTTGTTAAGCCGTAGTACTTTTGTTTGTATTTCAGTTGTTTAACTCTATGAAGCTGTGATTCTTTGCCTATCTAGAACACCTGATAGTCTAATAAAGATCTGAATAGCCAATAGCAAAGATGGCTGCCATCCACGTGGCTGCCTAAGGCAGTGTGCCGCATGTCGCTTATATCCCAGATGTAATCATGCCATGTGGTTTCTTTAAGATTAACTATACAGAGACTTCTCTCAACCCCATGTTATGAAGTTCAAGTTAACTTTTGTTACAGATATTACAGGTTTTTAACCATATCCAACAAACGTATAAACCAATAATCTCTTTAGTTGTTCTGCTTTTTTTCCCTATCACACTTTTTTTTATCCTGGGTCTGAAAAAGGGTGTCATAACCAATTTCCACAGGCAGCCTTTCAATAAAGTAGGACAGCATAAATAACTATAATATTATCCATTCCCAAATCACATTTGAGTCTCTATTACATCAGATCCAATGGTCAGAAAGTACAGAGAAATTTCGGGGTGGGGATGCCTTTGTAGCTGCCCCTGAATCCAATTCCCACAGGCACAGTGCTGCTGAGGTAAAGCAGCTCCTGGCTTTCATGCAGGGACTTTGGGTTTTTCAAAGCTGCCCACAAGCCCCAGACGTTGCATTCTTCATCAAACATATTAGCCTCCCATGTCACCAGGGGTTCCTCAGGGCTCCAAGATCAGAACAGAGAATTCTCAATTAACCAGAACTTACCAGTGGGTCATGGGACATATCCCTTTGCCCTGACTGGGGAAGCACAGATCTCAACAGGTCCTCCATGTTCCCAGATAGAGTACCCCACAACCAGAATCCAAAAACCAGGCATAAGAAAGTGGCATAGGAAGCTAGCTTTAAAAAAGCACCCATGACATACCAAAAAGGAGTCCTCCAAAAAAAACACAAACAAACAAAAACCACTCTTGCTATCTCCTTTTTTCATCAAGGCTGTTCAAGACAAGGGAGGGTTGCCAGAGCCAGAGTGAAGAGCCTAGCTCCAGAATTTGGGGTGCAATGGTCTTTATTTTCTCACTAGGGTCTCCAAATGTTAATCCTGAGATCCACAAGAAAAAAAAAATCAGTTGTACAATTTTGAAACAAATTTGAAGTAACCTTTAATTAAACACTGACCAAGATGGACTTTGGTCAGGACCAATCTCTGGAATTCCCAGTAATGACCACAGGATACCTGTTGTAGTGGCTTTTGAGAAAGAAACAATACAGGCACCATATTTTCCCATGTGACTTTGATATTTTCCAAGAACTACAACTCCCAGGATACCTGGTCTCTGAACAGGTGGTGCTAACATGTGTGTGTGTGTGTGTTACATGTACATAGATAGATACTGTATATATGCATAGATATAAATAAATATATATACTATATATATTAAAGGATGAAATGCTTTTGTATCCTTTATCACTATTTTTTTCTCATTGATGTCTAAAATGAACTGGGTACCAATGTACTGAGTCATAAATCTAACATCAGCAAATGTCAGTGTACACAGAGATGTCTCTAGCAGTTCATGAAGGCACAAGTAGGTTAATGAGGAAGTGGTCCAAGTAGTCTACTCCAGATGCATCCCTTCCAAAGCCTGAGCCTGTGGTCTTCAAGGGCAGATGCCTAGGGAGGACTAAGGAAAAGGAACAAACTCATGCTGACTTTATACACAGTTCTGTGTGACATGTGTGCCCCACGTGACAATGGCCATGAGAGTACTGTGTCCTGTTTCAGGATGAGAAGAAACCCTTCTAGGAAACAGAGCACTGTCCATGACATTTAGTTTAGAAAGAGGAATGTCTTCCAGGAAGGAGTCTATGTTGATGAGCACATTATGGCCATGGCTTGGTTACATGGTCATTAACATCCATGGAATATAATAGTAAAATCGGATAGAATGAGTGTGGACAGACCTGTGGGTAGCCTTCTCAGAGATAGATAAGAATGGTACGATGTTTCTGTCTCATGTGGATCCCCATCAAAGGTATCCTCAAGAGGAAAGGGTGTGAAGAATTAAGTGGACGGGATGGCATTCTCTGCAGACACCTGTCAGCCCCTTTCCCAGGCCATCCTCTCACTGCTATTCATGGTCATCTTCACTTCCTTCTCCAGATACAAAACCAGAAAACTTTTGAAGTATTCATCTCACCAAAAAAGCCAATTCTCACATAATCCATTAATGAGGCATTGTCATCTGGGGACCAATTAAGGAATCCCTGCTTGTGAGAGCTGTGGGTCTGCTGGCTTCTCCTTTCTCCAAGCTCACTATCTTCTCCTTTAGACCTTTGGGTCCTTCTAGTGCACAATGAAATCTCAAGAGTTTGATTTTTACCTTTATGCTGACATTTTGCAGTCATCCCGTGACCACTGTGGAGTAGGCCCAGCTCTGAGCAGCAAGAACACTTTGGTTAGAGCAGAGGTAGAGCCTTTAGCTTGAACCCTCACATTAAGCATTCCATAGGCATGGTAGATTCAGCCTCACCCAAGAGGCAAGTGTCCAGTGCCTGGAGTTGGTTCTACCGTTCCCAAGTTGGGTGATCTTTGTCAAATCACTCATGTCTGCTGTGTCACTGTTTATTTATCAGTGCAATGGGCAAGTAGAATGATGTTTGACAATCTCTTGGGGCTGCAATCCTTAAAAAAAAAAACCCAAAGTGTACAGTCCCTGTGGCAGCCATGAGGCTTGGATATGTCTGCCTGCCTTTTGTGTCCTCACTCGGAAATGTGTAATTTCTTCCCACCTCCATATTGTAGTGTTGAGGCAAACAGGCCTGCTTTTCGTCCCGCCTGGCTCCCACACAGCTAGCTTTACATCCGAAATAACAACACACAAACTGTATTCATTTAAACACTGCTTGGCCCATTAGTTTCAGCCTCTTATTTGTAGGGTTAAGACAGCCCCCTTTAGAGGGCGGGGTTTGCCTCAGGCGAATGCCTGCCAATAAATGGATGCGCGGAGAGGCGGCTCGCTCTCTTTTCCTCCCTACCTGTACTACGTTGGAACTTTGGTTCTGTAAGTTTATCATTAAAGTGGTAAATATTCTTTGATATCTGCATTGCATTTATTTTGCGTGGGTACACTTATTGACTAATTCTCACATCTTGCTTTAACCCATACTTAGTAATCTGTGTAGCACCACGAGGTGGTGGCTTACCGAGAAGGATCTTAACCTGTGTCCATCTTGGAGAGGAGAGCTATGGCGTCTGTCTGAGGCATCTGCTTCATTGCCTTCTTCCCAGCATCCTGTTCTGTTTACTCCACCTACCTAATTTTCTGTCCTATCAAAGGGCCAACTCAGTTTCTTTATTAACCAATGAAAGTAACACATAGACAGATGACCCTCTTCCATCATCATATTTTTAAATCTCCTCTGTCTTCTTCTTTGACAGATCCTGTATATACCTTCTGTGGAGTTTTGGTCTTTTTCACTTTTTCTAAGAACTCTCCAGATATGGGATGTCCTTCTGTAAATGTGGTTTTTTTTTTTATTGGTTAATAAATAAAGCTGTTTTGGTCAATGGCTTAATAGAGTAAAGCCAGTCAAAAAAAATCCAAAAAGAGATATAAGAAGCAAGAGGTAACAAAAATGAGCCTCATGGTAAAATACAAAATAATAGAAATGGGCTACTTTAAGATGTAAAAGATTGCTAGGAATACACCTGAGACATTGGCCAAATAGTATTGAAATTAATCAAGTTTCTGTGTGATTATTCAGGACTAGGGGGGGGCAGGAAATGAATGAGCGGCCTCTACTTACATGTCTCTATAATGTGACTGCTTTTCTTACATATTGCTGACCTTCATGTCTAACTTAAATGATGTGTGTGTGTGTGAGTGTGCGCATGCACACACACACATGCACGTGCATGTGCAGTCACATTGGCCTCTCTCTTTTGAGGTTCAACCAATAATCTGTAATAAAATATCCAAGACTAAACTCACCAGAACAAGAGTGGCTGTTTCTATATGTAACATTTAACGGGTTTTTTCTGCTTCACTCTGAACCTGGAAGAATCTCTGTTGGGCTCGACTGCCTCTCAGAACTGATGAGGAACAACAACAGGAGTGAGTAGAGTTGGGATCAGAACTGTGGAAAAAAGGCTTAGCAGCAGCACTGCTTCTGATTAGTTCTGATTGCCAATTACTAAGGTGGCCAATGTCAGGGTTGCAATACATGCCACTGAACAGCAGTTGAGATTACATGTCATTATACAGTGTTTCAACCAGCAAATGCATCGCACTAACCACCTGCTAGAGCACAGGAAAATGGGATTACTCATCAGGATGTGCAGAGTTCAGAGATTTTGTTGCCTTTACTTATTTTAATTCTATGATTCAAACTCTAGCCTCAAGCATTCTATTTACGCAGGTGCTATACAGCTGAGCCACATTCCTAGGCACTCTGTGTTTGTTTCTAGTACAACTTACTTAATTGTCATTTCATGATTAACTATTGGCTGCATTTAAGGAGCAGCTCGCAGGGATTCTGACCCCTTATTAGTCAATCACTCTCAGCAGGAAGACATTATCATCCAGTTTTCTCCTCCTGAATCCTTAGTAAACCAAGACACAGACAGAAGGCAGGGCTGGGAATATAACACTGACCAGTACTCGTTGTAGGGTGCTGACATCATCACATTTTATTCCTCTAGCCAGCCTAGAAAGGAAGAAGTGACTATTGGAATTCTACAGAAGATATAATGAGGGCAGAATGACAGCAAGTTCAAGAGAACAAGCTCCAGAGTTGGATGCATTTGGGCACAAGTTCTTGTTTACATCTAACAGTCACAAGCCCCTTGGAGAGTTCTCTCACTCCACTGTCATAGGGATGTCACTGCTGACTCCCATGTTACTATATTATGGTTGACTAGTGTGTTTATGTGTATCAGCATTTTGCATATGTATATATGCCTATATGTAGGCATATATACATATACATACATACATACATACAGCACATTTTTTCCTTGTCCCTGGGGAGGTCAAAAGAGGACACAGATCCTCTAGAACTGGAGACATGGATGGTTGTGAGCTGCCATGTTAGGTGCCAGGAACCAAACTGGGTGTTCTGAAAGAGCAGAAAATCTACTTCTGCACATAACCACCCTTCAGGTCCCCTTGCTGTTGGCTCTTCATTAGCATCAGAGTGGATGTGTAACTGTTGCAAGTTTTTTCTGTCTTTTCAGCCAACTCCCTAATCATGACATGAACACATTATTAATTATGAAAGCTTGGCCAATAACTTAGGTTGCTTCTAACAAGCTCTGACAACTTAGCCTGTATCTTTTAATCTATGTGCTGCCACATGGCTCATGGCTGACACCTCTCCTCTTGCATGTCTTGCTTGTTCTCTGTCTCTCAACATCTCTGCCCTTCTTATTTCCAGCATCCTCTCTGGCCCCAAAATCCTGCCTAGTTCTTAGCCATTCAGCTTTTAATTAAACTAATTTGAATGACACATCTGCATAGAGTACAAAAAGACTATTCCACAGCAGATAGCTTGCTCAGATTTTACACAGCAGAGAATGAAGGACTTTGATTGCCCCAAGGTAGTTGAGGAAGGAAGAGGAGTATGACTCTAATGTTCTTTCATTGAGGGTCAGGGCTCAGGGTTTGGGCAGTAAATGAGGAGTCAGAATGAGAACTTAAACCCTTGACCTGTCTATCAGGTTCGTGTCTCACCTCCTCCTTTTTGATCTGCTATTATTCCCCAATAAGTCTAGAAAAGGGAGCAGGTCACCATTCCTCCTATTGTGGGTTGTCTCTGCCTGCTCTGGCCCCCAAGGATTTCCCTGTAGTTCTCTTGTTGACAGTATCCAGGAATCATCTTAGCATCCCTAGTGGGAACAGAAATGGTCCTTTCCTAGCTCCTCTGGGGAGTTCAGAGGAGGCAGTGTCATAAAACCTCAGCATCTGGTCCCACTGAGAAGAGGTGAAGATGTCTGACCTTGCCTTTGTTAAGCAGGATTTTATAGTCACCATCTTCAGGCGTCAGGGCTGGTCTACTTGCATAAAAGAAGCAAGAGATTCCTTCCCTCAAACAGCACCTTGGAGTTTCTCTGGAGATTGAGCTACCTAGAATCCCAGCTCTCTGGACTCATCTGCTTTATGGGGCTTCCTCATAGGAGTAAGAAACACTCAGTGATGCAGTCCCTGGATTTACAAGTGGTGAGAAGGTCCCTGGTATTTGGCCTTTGGATGGAGTTCAGGCAAGTGGGTCTAGAGATAATCATTAGTCCAGCCTTCCGTCTCCAGGTCCCCTGTCCATACATATATAACTGCCCTGACCTCTTCCCTCATTTCCTGCTCCTCTTTCCTCTCTTCTCAACCTTCTATCTTTGCTTCATTTTCTTTCTTCATTTATTAATGTAATAAATATTTATAGTCCGTTCTTCTGTTTATAATCATGTTGGATACACAAAGAATATGGAATCCTAAGATCAAAGATCCCAAGTGAAGCAGAAAGTCATGTCCCTGAGAGAGCAGTGGTGGTCAGTGTCTTTGAAGGAGTCTTCCCACTCAGAGGGTCAGAGCTCGATGCACTTTGTGGGCAGAGCAATCATGATTTTGTTTTGGGTTTTTTTTGGGGAGGGGGAGGGTGTGAGTTTGCTCTAGCCTCATTTGGGCTCAAACTCACTATATAGTTTAGTATTTCCTTGGACTCCTCAGCCTCAGCCTTTCAGATGCTGACTTCCTAGGTTGGGGCTGCCATGTGTCGCTTTTTCTCGCTTTGAACTCAATCCTTATGTCCTTGTTTGTTTTGCTGGGCTCACAGCTGCACTGGTGGGACCCTGTACGCAAAATCAGAGATTATCGGGCCGGGAAACCATAACATGCTGTGGGTCACTAAGCAGTGTCCCCATGCCATAGAAACTGCAGCTAAAATCCTCTTTTCTTGGATCCCCCTACATTCAGTATATTTCAGGGCCTCCCACATTCAGACAGGAGGGGAAATTGCCTCAGGAGAGCAGGTCTATTGCTAGTCATTCAGCTCTGTCCTGTTCTGAGTCTCAAAAAGTTCAACTAGACCGACAAAGTGAAGAATTTGCCTTCCTCCTTTTCCACTTCAGAGCCTGTGTGCTAGAAGCAGAGAAGGTGACCGAGAACCAGGCTCTAGCAACAAACCATCTAAAGACACACTTTCCTCACACCTTGTAATCTGGAACAAGCTCCAGGCCGTAGGTTCACCTATAACACACAGGTAAAAATAATTCCTTGAGTGAATTGTGATGCTGAGCTAAATTTAGGGGAACAATGGCTGGAATATACAAACTACCGAATAAATGTTACTTGTTTTTGTTATTACAAACATTAGGAAATCATGCATACAGCCATACTCTTAACAGATATAATTCTTTCTTAGTTGTATGGGGACTCAGTTAACAGAAGAAGCAAGTTTTGTCCATGTTGTTTGGCGTCAAAATTGGTATCAGATCCCTCTAGGATTCCATAGATTGTAATCGCCAGTGAACAAGAATGCAGGATGTATTCAACCTGGGTTAGGGGCAGGAGGTGGTAGCATAAGAGGAAAGGCTTGCCTTGAAGACGTCTTACCTTTGCTTACTATAAGACGATAAATAAATTTATGAGGCTTGATGTTAAAAATCCGGTTGCAGTGCTCTGCTGCTGGTCTCTGCCTCTGATTCCATCAGTTGATGGATGAAGGTTCTATGGTAACATTTTAGATATTCATCAATCTGACCACAGGGCAAGGCCAGTTTGGTCACCCTCTTCTCTATTGCTTAGGGTCTTATCTGGGGTTATCCTTGTGAATTTCTGGGAATTTCTCTAGAGCCAGGTTTCTTGCTAGTCCCACTGGGCCAAGCTCCCAAAGTCCAGTTGAAGAGTAAGAGGGGTGAGAATATGAGCAAAGAGGTTAAGACCATAACGGGAACACTTACTAAAACAGTTTACCAGAGCTAACGGGAGCTCATCAACTCTAGCCAGACAAGAAAGAAACCAGCATGGGCCCAAACTAGGCCCTCTAAATGTGGGTGAGAGTTGTATGTCTGGGCAGACTGTGGGACCACTGGCAGTGGCACCAGGATTTATTCCTACTGATTGTACTGGCTTCTTGAAATCTACTCCCTTTGGATGGATACCTTGCTCAGCCTAGGTAAAGCAGGGAGGACCTTGGACCTTTTCCAAAGCAATGTTCCTTACCTTCTCTGAGGAGTAGATTGGGGGGTGCGTGGCAGGTAAGTGGAGGGAATGCAAGAAGGGGAGGGAGTGGGAATTGGGACTGCTATGTAAAATGAAAAGAGATAGTTTATTTTTATTAACAAAATAAAAGAAAAGAAATTACCAAAAAGGGGGGGGGGCGAAATATTGGTTGCAGCCAGAGGGTGTTGCTGCACACTTGTTCTGCACTCAGGAAGCAGAGGCAGGAGGATATCTTGAGTTTGAGGCCAGCTTGGTCTACAAAATGAGTTCCAGAACAGCCAGAGTTGTTACACAGAGAAACCCTGTCTCAAAAAAAAGAGACAAAAACAAACAAACAAACAAACAAAAAATGAAAGTAAAAACCAAATTTGGTTGCTACAGATTTACCACTCAAACCCACAGCACATTTGGAACTGATCGTTTGCATGCAGAGAGAGGTAAGAGTAAAAAGGAAGAAATATCTCCTCACATATCCACATGATCCATCAGCATTCCCTGGGAAGACAACAGTGTCTCCAGTGCACTGCACACATGACCTTCTGTAGTTACTCACAGGACTACCTGTGTGAGGGCCTGTGTGTGACTGATGTTTGCTTTGTCATCTTCATCTATTTCTTTTCTCCGTTTTTGCATGTGTCTGGGGTATGTATGAGAGAGTGTGAGTGTGTATGTGTGTGTTGTAGGAGACTAATCTGGGGGTCTTCCTCAATTGCACTCACCTTGTTCGTTGAGGAAGGGTCTCTCAGTTGAACCCAGTGCCCATCATTTCATCTAGTGCAGCTAGCCTTCTTACTGTGGGGATCCTAGGTCTCTGCATTTCTAGAGCTGGAATGAGAGTGTGAGACTACATGTGGCATGTCATGTGTTATATGGCATTTCCAAGAGTTATATGAGACGATTTAGATATTCATTATAATCCAGAGGCAAGAGTGTCATCGGCCTCATTTGGCTGATGAAGAGATTGAGGCATTGGGAGGTTTAGTAACTTGAGAAGAATGCGCAGAAACTGAACAGTGCTCAGAACCCACACACTGGCCTTTCTTTTTTCAATTAAAAACTATTGTTTGTTATTTTATGTGTATGGGTACTTGTGACATACATGTTTGTGTATCCCATGTATGTCTTGCCTGTGAAGGCCAGAGGGTGGAATCAGATCTCTTAGAACTGGAGTCACACAACTCTGAGCTGTCTGACCCCCTTCAACAGCAGTCAGTGCTCTTAACCTTTGAGCCATCTTTCCAGAAGGTTTCTCCTTTTTCTGTCTGTGTAGCTGGCATGTGACAGGTGACACATAGACAAATATAATTCTCTTACAGGCCTTACCATGTGGATGATTCCAGAGCAGAACCAAAGCTGGGTTTCAGAGTTTATCTTGCTTGGCTTCTCCAGTGACCCCACGACCAACAGCATCCTCTTCATTGTGTTCCTTCTCATCTACCTGAGCTCAGTCATGGGCAATGGGCTCATCATCCTGCTGATCTGCCTGGACTCACATCTGCACACTCCCATGTACTTCTTCCTCTGTATACTCGCCATGTTGGATATGGGCTATGTCACTACCACCATGCCCCAGATGTTGGTGAATCTTCTTGCTCACTCTAAGACCATCTCCTTTGCTGGCTGCTGGATGCAGATGTATGTGTTTAGTGCCCTGGGTATAACTGAGTGTACCTTCTTTGTTGTCATGGCTTATGACAGATATGTGGCCATTTGCTACCCACTGCGTTACACTGTCATCCTCAACTGGGGACTGTGCCTATGGTTGGCATCTGGGTCTTTAGTCTGCGGTTTCCTCTCTGCTTTGTTACATACATTCTTCACCATGAGTCTGCCATATTGTGGACCCAACAAGGTCAACCACTATTTCTGTGAAGGTCCTTCAGTGCGTAGCCTGGCTTGCATGGATACCCACCTCATTGAGATGGTAGACCTGGTATTGAGTGTTTTTGTTGTTGTTACCCCAATATCTCTAATAGTGGCCTCCTATATTTATATTGTCATGGCAATTATGAAGATCAAGTCCACCCAAGCTCGTTTCAAGGCTTTCTCTACCTGTGCCTCCCACCTGACTGTGGTCACATTCTTCTATGGTCCAGCCTCTTATATCTACATGAGACCCAACTCTAGCTACTCCCCTGAGCGAGACAAGCAGATCTCACTCTTTTATAATACCTTCACTGCCTTGCTTAACCCCATGGTCTACAGTCTGAGGAACAAGGACATCAAGAGGGCATTTCTCAAGGTGATGGCAAATGGGAGGATGAACTTGTGAAACAGAATCTAGGAGAAGCTAGAGGTAGAGTATTCAATGTTTAAGAATGAGACAGTGTTTTTATTTACGTAACTGGCCTTCCATTTGAACCATCAAAGTACTTAGTACATACATAATCCACCTTGAAACCAAAGTGTCTGTTTTGGTTAACAGACTACACTAAGGTACAGCACCAAAAACCTCAATAATCTTTGTGGATTATAGCTGTGGAATGTTCGATTACATTGTGTGAATATATGTCACTGTAATTGGTTTAATAATGAAGCTGACTGACCAATAGCTAGGCAGGAAGAGACTGGCTAGGTGAGCCAGACTAGAAGAATGCTGGGGGAGGAAGGGTCTGGAGTCACCAGAAGAGACAGACAGAAGCAGATGGGCATGCCATATTGAGAAAAGTTACCAAGCCCATGTGGCAGAGCATAAATAAGAAATATGGGTTAATTTAAAATGTAAGTTAGTAACGAGCCTGAGCTATGGACTGAGCATTTATAATTACTATTAAGCCTCTATGTGGTTACTTATGAGTAGCTTGTGGGACAGAAACTTTTGCCTACATATTATAACTGCAAAGGTTTTTTGCTGCTCACGTTGTTTGTTAGCTGTAGGTCAGGAGTATAGGTTCTCTAGCACCCACCCTGAAGCATTAGCTGTTATGAGGACTACACTTTTGTACAACAGAAGAAGGGAGCATGCACAAAACTCCTGATGATGACTCACCGCTTCTCAAAAGTGACATATTGTTTACACCCATCCTTTTGATTACCACAAGTTGTGTGGCCAACCCTAGGTGCAAACCGCTCAATGATATTTTCTTCCTACTTAGAAGCAACACGGACAGTAAGGACCAGAGATAATGTAAATTATCATTGTGCCACAGAAACAGTATCATACAGAAAGCAATGAGGAACCTTGACTGTGTTTCATATAAGTGACATGGTGATGGAAACTGTTGAGTGTCAAGCAATATTAACAAGGTAGTGGATATAAACAGTATGTGTTACCAACACTAAAATAAGCCAATAGTATGCCTAACCTGTGAAACTTAGATATGTGACTTTGGGCATGAAATCAATGTGGTTTGTGAGCAAATATGGTGAACTGCACATTGTATTCTCAAAGACACAAAACTTGATATTAATTGTCCCGGGTTCTCATCTCAACGTTGCTGTCATGGTTTGTATATGAATGACTTTGGCCAAATTACTTCGCTTGGATTTCACTTTATTAATCAATAAAATTAATACCATGGCTCCAAAGCCTGCTTGGACTCTGGTGTTCTGCATTCTCTGTCTCTCGGTTCTCTCCCATGTGGGGACTTGGTAAGAAGGTAGCTGTCAGTGAGCGAGGAAGAGGAAGAGATGATCAGTAGATGCTGCACAGGTTGCCAGCTGACCTCAGAGGTGATGGCTAATCTTGCCTGTCAATGTCACTGGGTTGAGAGACACCTAGAAAATTTGTAAGCATATTTCTTAGTGTGCCTTTGGGGTGCTTCCACAGATATTGGACATGTGGGTCAATCAACCAAGGGGCAAGATCTTCTCTGCATATAGATGGCACTCTCTAATGGCTGGGAGCCCAGATGGAAAAAAATCAACAGACCAGCAGCAGGAAAGGTTCATTTTTCTTGGGTGGGTGTGACCTATGCATTTGTTACACCCTACAGACACCAGACTTCAGCTGTTTTAGTTTCAAAGTGAATTCACACAGGTGCTTCTCCTTAACCAATTTCACTGTAGACCTCTGAGCCTCTCTGGGGCTTTGGATTGTAGGTTGGTTATCCTATACTTTACTCCTAATATCCACCATGTTTGTCTTTCTGGGTCTGGATTACCTCACGCAGAATGATCTTTTTCTAGTTCCATCAATTTAAGGCTAAGAAATCTTACTTGCTGCCATGTACTCAAAGCCCAGAGCAGGAAAGAAGTTATAAAGGTGAAACTCAAGCTCCTAGAAGCTCTCTAGCTAGTCCCTGGCAAAAGCCGTTCCCACCTCCCTCACTCAGCATTCCTGTGTCTCTGTAACTCCGAGTGGACAAGCTCATTTGTGAGCAAACTGCTCACTCGTCTCTTTTTAGTCCTGTGGATTACACTGAGGGCCTCATGAATGCTGGACACGTGCTGTGCCACGGAGCTACATCTCAGGAGCCCTTCTCCATCCTTTAGTCACAGAATAAGAAGTCTTGGTTTTTTAATTCTTTGTGCTCATCTCTTGGGCACTGGTGTTTTGCTTTGCTTTGTTTTGAAACAGGAGGTGAGCATCTTGACCTGGGTCCAGTAAATACGTTCCCCTTCATCTATGATCTCTTTATCAAAGCACTCTTACATGGGCACCTTTGTAAACAGGACATTTCTCTCTCTGAGATCTGAATTTCCTCTCTCCCACTCTCTTCCAGCAACCCCCTGATTCTGCCCCCATCCTTACTCTGAGTATCTCAGTCCTCTGAACTCATTAGATCCCTTAGCTCTCCACGTCTTGCAGGGCACCCCCCTCATCTGGGCAACAAATCTACTCCTCTAATAGTTCTACTACTTTTCTCTGTCCTTGCAATTTGGGAGTGGCACATACGTTTAATCCCACTAATCAGGAGGCAGAGACAAGTGAATCTTTGTGAGTTCAAGGCCAGCCTGATCTACAGAGTGAGTTCTAGGACAGCCAGGGCTACACTGAGAAATCCTGTCTTGAAATATCAAAAAAAAAAATGATGGTAAAGTCATCTGAAAACCATCTTCAAATTCAGCCTGCTTCCCTGAGTGAGAAGTCTTTGATAGTCCAGCAGGGTTTCCAAAGACTCTCTAGAGCAAACTGCTCTATGCCTCCTTTAAGGTGCCAGGGACTCTATGGGGTCACAAATTGGGGTTTTATACTACTAAAAAAATATATCCAGCAATCTTCTCACCCCAGCTTCCTCGGAGCTGAGATTATACACATGACCACCATTCCTGCTGCCTTGGCAACTTCTAAAATCAAATACTTTAAAAACACCACTGCTACTCAATCCAGATTTGAGCAAAGGTTTATTAAAAGTGGGACATTAATGACGAAAGCCCTTAGCAATGCTAGTTGGTTATTATTAGGGTATCTTCAGGCAACAACCTGGGGGACTGTCAGGTTTTCTTCAGGGTTTTTATTGACTTGTGTTGATGAGTTTCTAACAAAACACAGCAGACTGGAACACAAACAAATGCTAAGCTTGTCATTGTCCATTCCTTTCTTAAGAGCAGAGTGACTGCTCTCCCTGGGCTGAGAGAGTCTCAGATGTTGCTCGACAATTGGGATGCTAGGAACAGATATGGAGTAGAATAGAACAGTGATGCTTTTAAAGAGATTCCATATGCCAAGCATCATTCAGAGACCCTTACCTATTTGAACCTCACAACAGTCCCAGAAGGTGGCTGTTTGCTATAATTATTACCATCATCCCAATTCTCCAGACAAGGTGTCAGTCTACAGAATACAAGCTTGTAATCCTGATGATAGAATCCAGGTGAAACATCAACTGTGAACCCGGAGTGTCTGCTGAGGGAGTCGGTGTATCACACATCCTGAGGCCCTGGACAGTGATGCGTTGGTAATGACCAATTCCAATATCCATTCCTTTCTTAATTAATTTATTTTTATTTTATTTTGTATTTTGTTATGGATATTGGGTTCCCTAAAATTGGAATTATAGACAGTTGTGAGCTGCCATGTGGATGCTGGGAATTGAACCTGGGTCCTCTGGAAGAGAAGCCAGTGCTCTTAACCACTGAGCCATCTCTCCAGCTCCCCTATATCCTCTTCCTAATGTGATGTTTAATATTATCAGCTTGATGGGATCTGGAATTACCTAGGAGAAAACCTCTGGGCATGTCTTGAGGGGTTATCTAGATTGGCTTAACTGAGGTGGGAAGACCCACCTTAACCATAGGTAGCACCATTCTGTAGAGGTTTTGTACTGAATGAAAAGAAGATAGCAGGCTGAGAACAAGAATTCTTTTTCCTCTGCTTCCTACAATGTGAGCAGCTGCCTTGGCTCCTGCTGCCATCAGTTACCCACCATGGTGGATGGTACTCTAGAACCTTTCCTTCCTTTAGCTGTTCCTGTTTGGACATTTTACCACCATGAAAGGAGAAGTGAGGTCACTTTTCTTCCTTCTGAAGATTTTTCTTGCTCCTGAATAAAATGGCATAAAGTTATGGATTCATTTACCTTGTCTTAGCGCCCTGAGTTGATTTACTATGCCCCATTATCAGGCACTGTCACACAACAGCAGATGTTAATGATTCTTCACATGTGTCAGAGCCTCTGCTGGCCCTGGGAACAGAAATGATGCAAACACTTGGCACTCTGTCTCCAGGTGGATTCCCTGATGCTTGAGAACAGCCCACCTTCTGGAATATCAGCAAATCATACAGTAACCCACCTTTACACATCATCTTCCTTAACCCTCAGTGAAAGATTCTCGCCCATCCCTGTGTGGTGAGGGGCAATAGGATGTCAGAGCCACAGACTGTTCTTTGGGAACCAGCTGCGGCCTTCTGTGTTCTAGTGGCCTCACTCAGTGGTTCGCCCCCAGCCTGTCACTTTGAGGAAAGCCCTCTTCACATCTTTGTTTCTCAGGCTGTAGATTATAGGGTTGAGGAAGGCAGAGATGACATTGTAGAACAGAGCCAGTTTCTTGTCCCTCTCTGGGGAAGCATTGGCCCCAGGGTTCATGTACATAAACATGGCAGGTCCACAGAACATGGTGACCACCGTGATGTGGGAGGCGCAGGTGGAAAAGGCCTTCAGTCGACCTTGGGCTGAGCGAATTCTCAGAATGGTGGCAAAAATGCAGACGTAAGAGGCCAGGATGAAAGAAAGAGGTACCAGGAGAAGGATGAAACCCAGGATAAAGTCTACTCGGTCGTTGAGGGAGGTGTCTGCACAGGCAAGCTTCAGAACAGCGGGGACTTCGCAGAAGAAGTGATTGATCTCATTGGGGCCACAGTAGGGCAGTCTCATAGTGAAGACAGTGTAAACAAGAGAACAGCTGATGCCCCATAGTCCACAAAAGATCACCATTGCTCCACACAGCCAAGGCCTCATGATAACTTTGTACCGGAGTGGGTGGCAAATGGCTACATATCTGTCATAGGCCATGACGGAGAATAACCAGCCCTCGGTGATGCCCAACACCAGAAAGATGTACATCTGAGCCACACACCCTGAATAGGAGATAGTTTTCTTCTGGCAGACAAGATGCACCAGCATCTGCGGCACTGTGGTGGTGACATAGCTCATATCCAGCATGGAAAGGACGCTGAGGAAGAAATACATGGGTGTGTGGAGGTGGGAGTCCAGGTAGATCAAGGTGACAATGAGCCCATTGCCCACAAGTGTCGAGAGGTAGAGGAAAAAGAAGACATTGAAGAGGATTACATTAACTTGGAAGTCCCTGGAGAAGCCCAGAAGGATGAACTCTGCGACGGAGCTGTGGTTCTCCAAGGAGAAACTTTGCATTCTTCTCCCACTGCAGGAAGAAATGAACAAAGTGGTCCAGCTGAGAGTGCATGTTTAGGTGCTTCACCCATTCTAAGACCTTAATTC
Source organism: Microtus pennsylvanicus (assembly GCF_037038515.1). NCBI lineage: Eukaryota > Metazoa > Chordata > Mammalia > Rodentia > Cricetidae > Microtus > Microtus pennsylvanicus. Next base: position 52,153,888 of record NC_134591.1, on the reverse strand, counting down.
TCCTTGGGGTTGAGGTCAGTTCAGAGACTGAGGTCTGAATTTGGAATATTTAGCTCAGTCAGAGCCCCCGACATGTCATCTCCTTTCCTTTATCATCCCCCCAAATGCCACCGTCTTTCCCATCTCCTGGAACCTACCCTTCCACACTACACTGCTTCTCATCTCTCTGGTGCAGCCTACAGAGTGGGGATGAGGACGAACCCTCCCCCTCCTGTCTGAAGGCCTGTCTCCCCTCCAGAGCCTTCTCTTTTGGTAATGCAAACATCTGAGAGAGCTGGAGAAATGGGGAAGATGTACGACTTCATAAACAAGGGAAGTTACTAGTAAATTTTACTTGTAACTGTGTTTGTCGGTTCTCTGGAAGCGTTTGGCACTTTCTTTTAGATGAGTTACTCAACAGTCCTGCCTCTTCCTGTTCTTATCCCCTGATAGTCTCCCTGTTGGACTCTATAAAGTTGACTTTCACCTAGACAGAACAGTAGCAGCCTCCTCTGAGACAGAGGTCAGCCTCACTGGATTCTGAGAGGGGACTAGATTATAAATGAGTGAGATGAGAAGTCAGAAACAAGACTTGGGGGCAGGTAGCTAAAGTAGAAAAAGAGGTCGAGCATGTATACAACAAAAGAGGAGATAACAAAAGGAGAGAGAAGCGATGTAGCGAGCACTTTGAGGAATAACAAACTTCCTGAGTAGCAGGTCCAGCAGGACGGGGATGAAGGGACAGAGGTGAGGATGGGGTGGACACAGATGCATGAGACTGCGGCTGTCGGAAAGCTCAGGTCCACATTCTCACAGCCCAGTCTCAAGGGCTCATTCTTCATGGCCGCCTGTGTACACAGTGAGGAAGATCTGCCCCAGGGATTGAAAACCAGATGCCTTGCCTTGACTAGATAAAACGACTAACTGATGCCAACACCAAAAATGTTACAGAACACGTGTAAAATCTCCCTGCAACACTTGATTGAAACATCCAACCTTGGTCATTCGTGATGGCACACACTGTGATTCCAGCACTCAGAAGCCTGAGACAAGATGCTGAGTTCCAGGGCTGCCTGGGTTACACAGAGAGTTCAAGGGCAGCCTGAGCTACAGAGTGAGCCCCAGGTGAGACAGCAGGTTACTGGGAAGCACCAGGTCAGTACAGAGAGAATCCAAAAGGACAGCATGAGGCTCCATCATTGAGAAAGGATACGGATAGAGCAGATCTGGTACCATGGTCTGTGTCTGCAGTAGCCAGATCGTATGCTGAACAGCATTCTCATTCCTGGGCTGTACCTAAAGGGGGCTGAAGAAAAGTCAAAACAGACTGTGAAGAAGGATCTGAAGGCCATGATGTGTGGGAAAGAGGTGAAACAAAGAGGGACATTTCTCCTTTAGCACTGAGAGGTTAAGAGCATTCCAGAACCAGAAAACTCTGTAAGTCTACAAGTCATGTGGAGACACAGATGTACCTTTTCATGTGATCCCAGATGAGTCTTACCCTTGGAGGTTCCAAGAAATGAAGTTGAGAATCACATCAAGAAGGAAGATTTAGTGTAAAATGATGCTACTGGGAGCCTTGTAAGGTGTGCTCAGCTGTCCTGGGACTCTGGACTCCATTAAAGATTCAATGAAAACTAAACAGCCACCTGCAAAAATGCCCTGTGGCCAGTTCTGCCTATGGTGGGGTGGGAGAGTCTCGAGCACACTCCAGAAGGGAGAAGAGAAGACTTGGCCACATTTGTCTCTTCTCTTGTCCTCCAGTGCCCCCTAAACCTGGTGCCTGAGCTACTGCTGAAGCTCCTAGGCATTTCAATGCCAGTCTATGTTTTTTTTTAAAAAAAAACTGATCAGAATATGATACAGAAAATGAGAAGGGTGGTACAGAGAGATCAGTAGAAGAACCAGGGATAGGTAAAGGAGTCAGCCTAATTATGACCACCTATGAAGGCGAAGGTGTAAGTCACAACAATCCCACACTAGTTTGGAATTATGATTAATAGAATGGTTATTTATTTAAAGGGGAAAAATTTACAGATCACCGTCCCAGACAACAGCCTCAAATACGCTATTTAAAGCCATCACCGCAACTTTTCATCTCCATCTTTCCCTTCACTACCAGTTCCCTTGTCCTATATCTCAATCTAAGAATCCAACCCCTGGAATGCTGAGGGGGAGACCACAGCTTCATCTCCAAGACGCAGCCTCCTCCTCCTTCTACTTTCCTCTGTTGCAACCGAATAACAAAACAACAAGAAATGCAAAGAAACAGAGAGAGAGAGAGAGAGAGAGAGAGAGAGAGAGAGAGAGAGAGAGAGAGAGAGAGAGAGCCACACAGAGACATCAGTGACCAGCACGACAGAGATCAGTGGGAAGAACAGAAACCAGGATGGAAATTCTTGGTGTGAGAAAGGAATTGGAAGCAGACAGTTGTGGTGCAAATAGATGGGGTCGGGGTGGGGGTGAGGTATGGGGTGCGGGCGATGGGGACAGGTGGAGTGCATCAAATAGGACTGTGAAGACTGTGAGTCTCAGGCAGCTATCTCTGCCTCTCCCTTCCTTACCTGACTGGGGCTCTGTGTGAAGGCTGAGCCAGGAGAGGGCTAGGTTTTCCTTTAACATTCTGATCCTAGTCCTTGGGGAAGAGGAAGCTGTAGCTCCTTAATGAGACTTCTGTGCCTTCAGGTCCTCTGGGTCCCACATCAGCCCTCCCAGACCTGGAGCACACATTTCACAGTATCCCTTGACACAGAAAGTCTCACAGCCAACGTTCTTGATCCTCCCAAGCCCAAGATCCCTGTTGCTAAGTCCTTTCCTTTTCCTCCTTTGCCATCCAGTGTGAAGATCAAGTGGAGTAAATGCATGGGCTAAGAAATGCAAGGGCAGGGCCTATGGAGGTGGCTCAGCGGGTAAATAACTTGCTGCACCAACATGAGGAGCCCAGTTTAATGCCCAGAACCCATCCATGGAAAAGTCAGACGTGGTGATGTGTACTTGTAATCCCACAGACAAGGAAGCAGAGACTGTGGGATCTTTAGGGTTTGCTCACCAGCTAGCCTAGCCTTATTGGTGAGATCCAGGACAATGAGACTGCGTCTCCAAATAAAACGGACAGCACCTGGGTAACAAACCAAGGTTACAATCTGGCCTCCATACATATGTGCACACGCACCTGCATATACGTTTGAACATGCACTCATACACAGGAAAGACTTGTAAGGATGAAGGCTGGACATACACATTGGGGAAGCTTTCCATGATCATAAAAACAATGACCACGTTTCTCAGGAGCTGTGTGGGTCAAGCACTGGAGCGCTTGCGCTCGGCCTCCCCAGTGTCTCATTCTCTCTGTCATATTCTCTTGGGCACTGGGCTATGTTGTGTCCTGAATTGTTGTAGCCCTGAAATACTTTGGTTTTCTGGGGGGAAAGGAATATGACTTAAGCAACAAAGGGATCCTTCACAAAGCCTGGCCCAAGATGAGGCAATAGATAAATACTCTAGATGAGAGCAAAATTCCAGGAAGACGTGAAATCAAACCCTGATTATACCACTTAACAAAACGATAATAGTTGACATACACCAACCCTCTGCGCCTCAGTGTCCACAACACCAAAGGAAGAATAGGACAGTTACAGGGTCAAATATGAGCACGTATGAAGTAGATGTGGTAAACTATGCATATAATTTAGGCTGGATGTGATGTTGCAAGTGGTTTATTCCATCCAATGCTCATAAATTTGTCCCCACTGGATTTCAAGATAGACTATGAAGATGCCATGGGTTCCAAAGGACAATGGATTGGGAAAGTCAAGGGTCTTGAGAATGGCGACCTTGGATGCCAGGAAAAGGTGATGAAAGGTATGCTCGGGCCTTAGAAAGGCTGTGTTGGGCCCTGGAGTATCCCATGGTTCAGAAGACACACAAGCCATGAAAATAGGGGCTGGGGAGATGGCTCGCTTGTTGAAGTGTCTGCTGAACAAGCAGGAGGACCTGAGTTTGGATTCCAGGAATCAGTGTAAAATCTGGGTATCACACCGGTAACCATAATGCTTGGCGGCTGGGGGCAAAGACAAACAGATCTTTGGCCAGTCAGCGTAGCCAATGGGTGAGCTACAAGTTCAGTGAGAGATCCTATATAAAAAAAATATAATAAGACAGGGAGCCATTTCATTGAGGTATCATAGGCAAAGCTTCCCTGTCAATTCTGAGACACAATCACACAGCAATTTCCTAGTCTCTGGTTCTGGCAATCTTTCCTCCCCCTCTTCCATGGTGTTCCGCTGAGCCTTACGTGTGGAGTTTGTGCTGTAGGTGTATTGACTGGGGCTGGACAACCCACAATCAGTTCGATGCATTTTGACCAGTTGTGGTTTTCTGTAATGGCCTCCAACTGCTACAAAGGGAAGTTTCTTTGATAAGGGTGGAAGCCAGTGTTATCTGTGGATAGATCGCAATTGCGGTGATTTAGGTCTGACTAATGACCTTCACGTGCCCTCGTCTTAATTTTGAATGGGTTATGATTTTTTTAAGAAGAACTGCTTTGTTGTTATTGCTTTGTTTTTGTTCTACCATGAACTGGAGAAAAGAGAGCCCAGCCACTTGATGCAATCGTATTTGATACATCTTAGCAGCTCTTCCTGTTCGAGGGATTCAAAGCCAAGATGCAGGCTATACTCTAAGATTTCTTCTGATCTTTCTTTTCTAAAATTTTTATTGAAGATAGATGTACTCTTACAATACATCTCAAACACAGTTTCCCCTCCCTCCACTTCTCCCAGCCCCCCTGTCCAGCTCTCCTCTCCCTCCAGATTCACTTCCTTACTCTTTCTTCTTTAGAAAAGAGCAGGCCTCCAGGAGACAACAATCAAACAGAACAAAACAAGATACAATAAGACAAGACAAAAACCCTCATATCAGGTTGTCCAAGACAGCCCAATAGGAGGAAAAGAGTTCCAAGAGCAGGCAAAAGAGTCAGAGATACACCTGCTCTCACTGTTAGGAGTCCCACAGAAACACCACACTAACAACCATAGCATATACACAAAGTATTTGGTGCAGATCCATGCAAGGCCCCGTACTTGCCCCTTCAGTCTCTGTGAATCCATGTGAGCCCTGCTTAGTGGATTTTGTGGGCCATGTTCTCCTGGTGTCCTCCATCCCCTCCGACTCCAACAATCTTTCCTCCCCCTATTCTGCAGGGTTCCCCAGGCTCTGAGGAGAGGATCCCCATTTAGACTCACTCTCCCCATAATGCCTGGTTGTGGGTCTCTGCATACACTCCCATCTGCTGCCAGAGAAAGTCTCTCTGATGACGACTGGACGAGGCACTATCTATCTATCTGTCTATGAGTATAGCAGAATAACATTAGGAATCATTTCATTGACTTCTTTTTTGGACAGTATTGTTTAGTTCTACCTTAGGTCTCTGGGATACCTAGTCTCCATTTTACAGGTTGATGTTCTTTATGCTTCTGAGGCCAGAGTTGAATGGTATTATGAGTTCTTAAACTTTCAAGATCTGAAAATAAATAGGGAACTTCCAGGAGAAACTCACAAGGCAATTTTATAAATAGGTGAAAAGACATTAGGAAAATGGGGGATGCGGGTATCCCCCCACTTATACAGACGCCCGAGAAGTCAATGGCCCAAATACAGGGGACCTCTTGAGAGGTGGGACAATTGAGTGGGCCTGCTGTGGGTTTTCAGTGCTTTGAGAATCCTAAGAAGAAATCCCCCTTTGTCTCCACAGATACCCCTCGCAAGCCCCCTCTGATGACCCCAAAGCATTTTTCTTAATAAGTCCCCAAGAAACACAATGAGCATGCGCTCCATACAACTCTATTTTTATCTGTAGGAAATCAAGGCTCCTCTTCTCCAGGGCTTTCCTCCTTCAAGGCTGAGTTTCTGAGGCAGCAAACCTGCCCTGGAGACTTCCCCCTGAAAGTCCCACATCACCCTGAGAGCCGGGTTCTTTAATGCTTGGGGAATATTAGCAGCACTGTAAGCCACTGTTGCTTTCTCTTCTGGAGAAAACTGTTAATGAACAAAGCACACGTTTAGCATTTATTGGTCTTTTGTAACTTTTCAGGCATTCTTGGTCTACAGGCAAAACATTTTTTAGTTTTTCCTATTTTTATTGTTTAAAAATTATACAATATATTTTGATCCTACTTTTAACTTATCCAACTTCCTACCTATCCAAATTTATGTTATTTCTCACTCGAGAAAAATCAAAACAAAAAATCAATAAGAAAAAAATCAAAATAAAAAGCACACAGAAAAAACAAAACTTCTTTCAAAACAGTTAAAAGCAGCTGGGATATTTTTAAATTTAATCTTGTGTCTATATGAAGAATGCTTAATTTAAAAGATTTGCTTGTGTTACTTTTTGCTAAGCACTTTAATGATTTGTTTTAAACTAGAATAATAGAAAAATTAATACAGGAAAGATTTATATATTTTATTTCATATGTAAGAATGTTTTGCTTTCTTTCATGTTTGTACACCACATGCATACTTAGTGCCTTCAGAGGCCAGAAGAGGGCACCAAATCCCCTGAAAGTGGAGTTACAGATGGTTGTGACTCACCATGTGAGTCCCGGGAATTGAACCTGGGTCCCTTGCAAGAGCAGCAAGTGCTCTAAACCACTGAGTCATCTCTCCAGCTATCGATAGAAATGTTGTTATTGCGATGCACAATCTAGCAGCTCAAGGTGCAGAACTCTGGCGAGGAAAGGCTGATTTCTCATCATAGCTCTAGACTCCAAGGTTCTGGTCCTGCAGTTATTACCTGAGAATAAGACCCTTTTTTTCCCCCTGAGACAAGGCCTCACCATCTAACTCTGGCTGTCCTAGAACTCTCTGTGTAGACTAAACTGGCCTCAAAAATACACAGAGATTCACCTGCCTCTGCTTCCGGAGTGCTGGGGTTAAAGGCATGGCCCACCCTGCCCAGCTAGAGCAATATTCTTAAGTCTTTTCATCTTTCCTCAGTTGTAGCCATTCATTGTATCAACCAAGCCTCAGATTCTCTCTTGGACGTTTCAGAGTTATGTCTTGTAATACGTAAGAGCCTGGGCCTTGGAACTAGTCCCTGGGTTCAAGCATCAGGTGTGTTGCTTTCCGTCTTGATGACATTTAGAAAATTTAGTGCTTTGTATTTTAGTGTCTTTATTTGTGTTAAGGAGATATCATACACCTCTAGAGTTAAAATGGGAAGTAAAACAATAAATATCTATCAGTAAGTCAGGGAGGAACACATCTTGTTGGTCCAAATATCCAGGAGTCCAATTACTTAAGCTTTTGAGTTCAAAACCAGCCTAGGCAATGTAGTGAGACCCCAGCTCAAGGAAAAGAGGAGGAGGAAGAGGCATAGGAGGAGAAAAGAAAAATGGAAATGAAAACCACCCCTAAAAGAAAGCATAAAGCACGGAGTGATTGTTACACAAATGTAATGTTGGTTACTATCACTTGGACACAATGCGTATTACCAAACACATTTGACAGCTGGAAATTCAATTTCAGAGAAATGAGGTGACTGTTTCAAACCAATCTGACTTTTTCAAAGTTGTAAAAGGTCAATGATATGACTAATCTTGGGCACCATTCTTTGAGTCTTTTTCTTGTGAATCCATTAGCAAATGGATGTGAAAATCTTTTTCTTCTTGTGTCTCCCTCATCCTGGGACTCCTCTCTCATTCACTCCAAGAACCTCAGTGAGACAAAAGAGCCCAGAGGCACTGCAGACAGCCTCTCTCCACTGCCTACTGAGTGTTCTCGCCCCTTCCAATTAACTTGAGAAAAGCCTTCTTCACATCCTTGTTCCGGAGGCTGTAAATAATGGGGTTAAGAAAGGCAGAAATGACATTATAGAACAAGGCCAACTTCTTGTCATCGTCTGGGGAGGCTTCCGAGCCAGGTCGCATGTACATGACCATGCATGGAATGCAGAACATGGTGACCACAGTGATGTGTGAAACACAGGTGGAGAAGGCCTTCATCCGCCCTTGGGTGGAACGAATCCTTAGAATGGCTATGAAGATACGAACATATGAGGCCAGGATGAGGGATAATGGGATAAGAAGCAAGATGAAACCCAGGATGAAATCCACTTGGTCATTGAGAGATGTGTCCGCACAGGCCAACTTCAATACAGCAGGAATTTCACAAAAGAAGTGGTTGATCTCATTGGGGCCACAGTAGGGAAGATTCATTGCAAAGACTGTGTAGACGAGAGCACAGATGAGACCACAAAGGGCAGAGCTGGCCACCAGGGTTATGCATAGGGTCTGGCTCATCTTGACTCCGTAATGGAGTGGATAACATATAGCAACATATCTGTCATAGGCCATAGCTGCAAAAATCCAGGTCTCAGTGATGCCTAATGTCAAGAAAATGTACATCTGGATCACACACCCAGTGTAAGAGATGGTCTTGTTCTTGCTTACTAGATGAGCCAACATCTGGGGAACTGTTGTGGTAGCGTAGCTGAGGTCCAGCAGGGAGAGGATGCTGAGGAAGAAGTACATGGGTGTGTGGAGACGTGTGTCTATCCTAATCAGGGTAACAATGAGCCCATTGCCCAGGACTGTAAATAAGTAGAGGAAGAGGAAGAGGAAGAAAAGGATCCAATTAGTCCTGGGGTTTCTGGAGAAGCCCAGGAGAATAAATTCAGTTACAGAGCTGTGATTCTTCCAGCCTCTACTGTGCATGGCCTTCCTTCTGAAAAGAGAAGGGGACATATGACTAACTCCTTTGCAATCTCCATGATAGAATGCTATGTGAAATCCATAGATAGGGAGTTGAAGATAAAATACACACCTCTCCATGCCCAGAGAGTAGTCTATCAAAATTGGCCTTGCCTAACTCTAAGTACCTAGTAGAAATTCCACTAAGGACTTTTTGGGTTATCCAGCTAACTATCCCCGATAAATATCAAGGTTCCTGTGAGATGCTATATAGAACAGAAGCCTTATTTTGAAGAACACACCCCTGCCACACACACACACACACACATGCACACACACACACACACACACGCAACATAAACCAGTCAAAATGAGAAGGCTAGACATGCCTGTTGTTCCCTAATGCCATTATTTCAAGACAAGTAGGTACTATAAGAGGCAATGTAAAACAAACAAGAAAGAAGAAGAAGAAGAAGAAGAAGAAGAAGAAGAAGAAGAAGAAGAAGAAGAAGAAGAAGAAGAAGAAGAAGAAGAAGAAGAAGAAGAAGAAAAAGAAGAAGAAGAAGACCTAGAAAAGTAAGAAAAAGGCAAAATCACTAGCACCCAGTTTAACCCTCTCCCTTCTTTCTCTCTGACTCTGTAGAAAACCCACATGCCATATATTTTTAAGAAAAAAAACACTTTATGACCTTCCTTGAATGCCCTCAAGTGTGGCCCTCTGTCAAGAGTGACATTGTATTTCTGATCTGTATACTTGTCAATTTGCTTTCTAATAAAATTTACAAATGAAACAAAACATAACAAACTACCCTGCCTTCTGTTCCTTTTGAAGCTCTGTCCCTTGTCCTACCTCCCCAAGCCTTCCTGCAGGAGCACAAGTGCGCAGAACAAATTAACACGCAAAGAAAACCACTGGGACTCTAATTTTGAAAGTCGGAGAAGAGTTCTGTCTTCTAATATTTCTCAAAAAGATGAAAGGCACGGACTTGGGAATGGAATCACTGTGTGTTTGGACACTGTCCTTAAGCAGTAGTGAGGAGACCCTGGCAGCTCTGCCTCTTCACAGAAGACGTGAAGGCTGGGTGCAGGTAACATGGACTCAATCCTTAATTTGAGGTTGGCAGCCTAACGACAGAGGATATTCTTGACCAAACTTTTTCTTCTTTCTGTTCCCTTTGCTGGCTCTTAAATGCCTGCTACAGAATGCCACCACCCCTGTTTCCATCTTTTCTAGGTCCTGAAAGGGGAAATGGCCATTTATCCGGGATTACTGTAAAAATAAATGCTTCACGTGATGTTATCTGATGGTCACCACAACCCACTGAGGTCAGAGCCGCTATTTTCCTTTACAAAGAATTAGAGTTGAAGCCTGGTATGTGACAAAGCCAGGAAGCAAACTCCAAGTCCTATGTTCTTACTGTGTGAAGTTTATCTCCTGCATCATCCATTTTCATAGAGAGTTTAGCAAAGGTCCCAAATACAATGCATGTCCACTTTAGATGCCATTGTGTGGGAAGCCTGACCTACCTAGGCAGTGTTAGAGGACAGAAAGCACACATTTCAGATTGGGAAATGAAGGGTTTCTTTTATATAAAACCTTCAAACTCTGGATCAGGATTACAGTAGCTGAAATTCTGCACAGAAAGTACAAAGCAGATTATTTTTGATTTAGGTTAAAATCACATTCCACAAAACCATGGGCAGAATTCAGCCTAAAATGAAGGTAGCATTTGTGTTAGAGGCCAGATGTTGTTATACAGGGTTCAGTTGGGGTCTGAATTTGAATCCACACTCACCTGCTAGCACAATGCAGGCATTTGAGGCTGATCAGTCTGAAATGTAGTTCCATCTAGATCCATTGATACAGTTGATTTCTTAATATGTCCCCTGGGGTGTGCAATGAAAAATGTTATCTGTCATTTCCTAAGCCAAACTTCTAGTGCCCTCTAGTACTGTTCTTCTCACCATCTTTCTCAACTCAGTTAGTGGTGATTTCATCCTTGGAGGGGGCTAAAATGACAAAAGAGCCCCAAAGTCTTTCAAACATTCTCTTTCTCCCACACTTCATGTGCAACACATCAGAAAATATTGTTGGTTGCTTTTCAAATATGAGGGAAAAAAAGATCACTTCTCACCACATCCACCATGTCCACTATGTCTACCACACCCACCATGTCCACCACATCCACCATATCCACCATCTCCACCATTGCCTAAGTTGTTATCCTTTCCTGTCAGGAGTGTTGCAGTACCCCCCCCAAATACCCCCATTTCTCATCCTCTTTCCCCACAGTCTTCTCTCCACACAGTTATTTAGGATGAATGTGTTTAAAAGGTCATCATGCAAATCCTCTTATTAAAATCCTCCAGTGGAGCTGGTTGAGGTCACACACACATACACACACACACACACACACACACACACACACACACACACACACCTGCAATCCCAGCACTTGAGAGGCAGAGTCATGAGCTTAGGGCCAACTTGGGCTATAGAACAAGATATTGACTTAAAGCAACAACCACCACCACTATGGTGGCCTCTTTTAAAAAGTATTACTATCTACCTATCTATCTATCTATCTATCATCTATCTATCTATCTATCTATCTATCTATCTGTCTGTCTGTCTGTCTATCTATCTATCTATCTATCTATCTATCTATCTATCTATCTATCTATCTATCTGTGTGTGCATGTGCACATTTATGTGGGGTAACACACACACCACAACATACCTGTGAGGTCAGAGGAAAACTCATAGGAGTTAGCTTTCTCTTTCCACCAAGTGGGTCAAGTGGATCAACGTGAATAGAAAGCTTAGCAGCAAGCTTCTTTCCCCACTGAGCCATCTTGCTGGCCCTATAGTGGCTTATTGAGTCACCAGGAAAAGCCAAAGTCCTGAGTGCTTCAAGATCACTCAACACTTCCCAGTCCTCACTTCCCACTTCTGACTTCTCCATCTGCTCCAGCCACACCCTCTTCGCAGAGCCTCACTCAAAGAATGCTACTGTTTCTGCACTTTTTTAGAATTCTGTTTCCACTGTTGGAAATTATCTTTCTGTGGGCCACACTCTCACTTTATACAAGGGTTTGCTCAAGCGTGGTCTTTGGAGAGAATTTCTAAGTCTCTCCTTGTTCTATTTGAGCATTGTTCAAATATTGTGGAAATTTGTAGAAATTTATCAAGAACATGCTGAAAGTTTTTACATTTCTCAAATGAGCTTCTCCTCCAATAGAAGCAACTTTTTCCTGGGCCTGACCTGGCTACCTTACACCAAAGACAGGATATCATAAAGATCATGGGCAGTATAACAAGAGCTGGAAGCTAGTCCTGACTGATAATTAACAGAGTAGCCTGGGGAAAATTACCTAAATTCCTTGTGTTTCCACCCTCATCTAAAAATCAGAATCCATATCAAAGGGTGTTGATAATAACTAACTAAAGCATTACATGGAAATTTGTTTAATGTGGTGCCTGCAAGAGAGTATTCAAAATAATATTTATTATTATTATATTAGTTTATCATTACAAGCTCTTTTTATTCGGAAGGTTTAGGAAAGGGGAATGAGACAGAGAGTAACTTGCCTGATGGTGCACAGCTACGGAGAAAAAAAATCCACCTCTGTATTCCAGTGCCATCCTGATGCACCACAGTGTTGGAGCAGTGGTTCACGGTAGATTGGTGGGAATTGCCTTTTCAGGGCCTTATCTTATCTTCAAGCTCCTTACCTATCTTCTCTTCCTGAGTCCAGATGCAGTGTACACCTCTGCTTCATACCCATGTCTTACAACTGTCTTAGCCAGTTCCAGAATCCAGGTACTGGGCTGTAAGAGGGTTCTACTTCAGTCACTCTCCAGAGCCACTGAGTCTCAGCAGCTCCCTTGAAGATGCTCTGGCTGCTGTATTAATGAGGCTCATGGGTGTCAGGGATCAAAGACTCCCTATGGCTGGAGCCAAGATGGATCCCAGTATTATCTCAAGGGCCTTCCAGTCCTGAGGGATCCCATTAGTCAGAGGAAGATTCCAAATAGGTACAATCATCATGCAGGAAACTCTCTGGAGGGGAGACCAGAACTCCTGGAGGGATGTAGAAACTTGTCCTTAAACTCAAGTCTCCATTTTGGCACTGGAGGTAAGGACCACAAGGGAGCCAACACCAGGACCCAATTTTCAGTCACTCTTCTGGCCCTATTTAGGTCTTCCACAGAAAAAGAATTTTTGAACTAGATGCTTCCCAAAATCTCATCTTAGAGGTGAGAAAACTTCTTGGGATAATGCTCTTGTGTGTTGTAAAGATTTGTCATTTGTATTAGTTTAATAAAATGCTGACTTATCAGTAGCCAAGCAGAAAGTATAGGCAAGACAACCAGACTAGAATTCCGGGATCAGAAGAAAGGCAGAGATGCAGTCATTATCCAGAAGCAGGAGAAGCAAGATGAAAATGCCTTACTGATAAAAGGTATCAAGCCATATGGTTAAACATAGAAAAGAATTATGGGTAAATTTAAGTCATAAAAGCTAGTTAGTAATAAGCCTAAACAATAGGCCAAACAGTTTGTAATTAATATAGGCCTCTGTGTGTTTATTTGGGACTGAAAAGCTGTGGGACTGAGCAGGACAAAAACTTCTGCCAGTGGCTCCACCTGCTGCCCAAAACACACAACTGAACCCCACATTCAGATGACCAAGTTCAGCCCTATGCAGGTTCCCCAGCTGTTAGTCTGGAGTCAGGGAGCTCCCATTAGCTCCAGTCAACTGTTTTGGTGGGTTTCCCTATCATGGTCTTGACCCCTTTGCTCTTATTATTATTCCTCCCCCTCTTCAACTGGACTCTTGGAGCTTGGTCCAGTTGTTAGGTGTGGATCTCTGTACCTCTTCCATAAGAAACTGGATGAAGGTTTGATGATGACAATTAAGGTAGTCATCAACCTGATGACAGGGAAAGGCCAGTTCAGACACCCTCTCAACTATTGCTTAGAGTCTTAGATGATATCACCCTTGTGTACTCCTGGGAATTTCCCTAGTACCAGGTTTCTATCTAACCTCATAAAGGCTCCCTCTATAAGATTTCTCTTTCCTTGCTCTCTTTCTCTGTCCTTCCCCCAACTGGACCATCCTATTCCTTCATGTTCTCCTCCCTACTGCCCTTCTCCCCTTCCCCTTCCACACTCCCCCATTCCTCCCATAATGAAGCTGCTTCTCTGCGCTTCCTGTTTTCTCAGGTAAAATTTTATCCCTGTAGTGTCACTGATGGAGCATAAAGACTAGATAGTGGTACCTTTGTATAACTAGAAAATTATAACTACATTTTCTTTGCTGCCAAATTCAGAAAATAAACTTCCAAAAGAGATGCAAAGTTTATGTGGTTGAAGGACATAAAATGTCATGCTTTTCTAAGAAAATGTTTTAAGGTCTAAAAAGATATTTTTAGGTTGGCAGTACAAGTTATGATAGAAGTGGTTTAGGCAAAAAACTGGACTCATCAAGACAGCATAGATAATAATTGCTACAAATGTTAAAACTACTGAACTGGGCATTGGGAATGTAATTTCTACTTGATAATTTTTCTTGCTGTGTTAGAGTTAAACACTTTACTTTCTTAGACAAAAGGAGGAAATGTTGCAGGATATTTGTTCACCTTGTGCGTAAGGTGCCTACTGTTGATTTCATAAAGAGTTGAATGGCCAATAGCTAGACAGAAGAGAATAGGCAGGACTTCTGGGGGAAGAGAGGAACTTGAGATGAATGTAGGTACACAAGAGAGACTCCAGCTAGGATGTGAAGCAAGTGAGACACGCAGAATGGAAGAGAGGAAAAAAATCAAGTGGCAGAATTTAGATTAATAGAATTAGGTTGTAAGAGCTAGTTGAGAATAAGCCTAAGCTTACAGCAAAGCTTCATAATGGGCAATATGGCTCCATGTTATTCTTTGGGGCCTGGAGGTCAAAGAAAGTCTGAAGAGAAAGTCAGAACACACACATGGATATTCACAAGAAAAACTGGGCCCTTGCTACTTACCATATAACACTACTCAGAAAGAGTCAAAATCTAAAAAAAAAAAAGGAGTAAATTTTCATGACATTGGATAAAGAAACAATTTCTTAGATCTACTGCAAAATAACAAGAAATAAAAGTGCTTGCTCAGAGCCAAGAGAAGCCAAATAACAAGGTGAACCCAAAGAAAAACATATATAGAACCTCCTGGAAATTGGAAGCAAACAAGATTGCCGGGCATGGGGGTGGAGCAAGGGTGGGAGTGAGACTGGGGGAAAGGGAGAGGGGGAGAGGGAAGGGAGAAGGGAAAAACTGGCAAGAGCTTGGGGGAGTGGGATGGTGGAGATAGAGGAAGGGCGGATATAGGAGCAGGGAAGAAGATATCTACATTAAGAGATCCATTTTAGGGTTGACAAGAGACTTGGCTCTAGAGGGGATCCCAGGTGTCCACAGGGATGTCCCCAGCTAGGTCCTTGGTCAGCAGTTGGAGAGGATGCCTGAACTGTCCTTACCCCACTATCACACTGATGATTATTTCAAATATCACCATAGAATCTTCATCCTGCGAAGGATGGAGATAGAGACAAAGACCCTCATCAGAGCAACAAACTGAGCTCCCAAGGTCCAGTTGAAAGGCAGAAGGAAGGAGAAGATGAGCAAGGAAGTCAGGACCGTGAGGAGTTGGTCCACATTATAACTGTGCCTGTTCTAATGGGAGCTCACCAAATCTAGCTGGACCGGGTCTGAATGAGCATGTGATCAAACTGGACTCTCTGATTGTGGCTGACAATGGGGACTGACTGAGAAGCCATTGATAAAGGCACTGGGACTTGTTTTTACGGCATGTTCTGGCTTTTTGGGACCCTAGTCTATATGGATGCACAGCTTCCTAGGCCTGGATGTAGTGGGGAGGGCCTTGGACTTTCCACAGGGCAGGGTTCCCTGCCCTCTCTCAAGCAGGGAGAGAGAGGAAGGAGGGAGTATG
Organism: Microtus pennsylvanicus; assembly: GCF_037038515.1. NCBI lineage: Eukaryota > Metazoa > Chordata > Mammalia > Rodentia > Cricetidae > Microtus > Microtus pennsylvanicus. Next base: position 52,138,232 of record NC_134591.1, on the reverse strand, counting down.
GGGGAACGGGAGGGGATTGGGAGGAGGAAAGAAAGTATGAATATTTGAATGGAAAAATAAAAAAAAGTTCTTGCTCAGGTGGAGTGCAGAATTCCTATAACACCAACACTCCTAGGTCAGATATGGGAGGAACTCTGAGTTTAATGCTAGCCTGAGCTACATAGTTAGTTCCAGAAGAGACAGGGCTATATAGGGAAAATCTGACTTACTTAAAAGTATATGAATTGCATTTTATCAAGGTAAAAACTTTTATAAAACAAAGGATATCATCAGAAAAACAAAAATTCTCCCAGGTGTGGTTTCCCATGCTATAATCCCAGCAGTGGGGAGGACAGGGGAAAAAGATTGAAAGTTCAAGGTAATCTTCAAAATGTGTAATGTTTCAGGATAGCCCAGGATATATGAGAATTCTCAAATATATATACATATATATATAACAATAGTAAGGATTGTTGACTATGAATGAAGGGTACCCATTATCTAGAAATACCTGACCACAGAATAGAACTGGAAAGCCTGAGGCCTCTTTAAGAAAGAATAGGTCAGTCATAGAGGAATCTGCTGATTGGCCAGTTAAGAGGTTCTCTGAAGATGGTAGGCAATCCATTCCCATCCAAGGGTGGAAAGGGAGCCAGCAATCAGCAGTCAACAGCTGGACATGCCCTTGGCTGCTGCCTATAGGAGAAAATTTGGAAAGGCTCCGATGAGACCCCAGCTCCCTTCACTGCCAGCATTATCGCTTTTGACTGAAGAGGCAATATCTGGTTTCTCTATAGACCACACTGAATTTACATGTGAAGTTCATTCTCTGAGCTGTATTACCTCTTTTCCACACTCTTATCAGCTTACCTCTGTCCTAACAACACATTCTGTGCTACTTAGCATTCTGCTGTCTCTACTATGCTATTAACAGTTAGCATGTTTGTGTTGGATTATAGGTATGCTGCTGTGTTCTGGAAACTACACCAGGATACGTAATGCATATGACTTTCTCACTTCTAAGTAGAGAAACCAACATATCAGACCATGGACACAGAACATTATTACTTCTCTCTACACACACACACAAAAAAAAAAAAACAACTTCACACATCCTGCTGTCAGGCTGAATCATACTACTTTTTGGTTGAGAGAATGTGTAGAAAGAGACACAGGTCATTCTTGAGAAGCTCAGTCATAGTGAGTTTGCCCAATGTTCTTTCCTTCTGTTCTAGGATGACATGTTAGACATAAGGTTCCTCCTTCAGGATGGATGTGAGAGAACAGAAGGACACTCCCAACCCACAGCTACAAGCATGAACAACAAATGATTATTTAGACTTCTAATGCAGTAAGACTACAGAGGTGTTCAGAATTATATGTTAAAGTAGCCTTTAAATCAAGATAGTCAGCTTAGTTTCACAGTGGTTTGTCCCAGTTACCATGTACTATATTTGTCAAATACACAAGACAGCTAAATAAAATTACGATTCTGTCCCTTTACCAAAAAGTGGATAATCCACTCCAGCGTCTCCTGGATCCTGGTTCAGTAGTCCACCCTACCATGTGCCAACACCTTGAGAAACGCCCTCTTGATGTCCCTGTTCCTCAGACTGTAGACCATTGGGTTGAGCAAGGCACTAAAGGCATTGTAAAAGAGTGAGATCTGCTTGTCTCGCTCAGGGGAATAGCTGGAGTTGGGTCTCATGTAGATATAAGTGCCTGGACCATAGAAGAATGTGACCACAGTCAGGTGGGAAGTACAGGTAGAGAACGCCTTGCAGCGGGCTTGGCTGGACTTGATCTTGAGAACTGTCATGACAATATGAATGTAGGATGTCATAATGAGGGAAATTGGAATAAGACACATAAGAATACTCAAGACCTGGTCAACCATCTCAATGAGGTGGGTATCCATGCAAGCCAGGCTAAGCACTGCAGGGCCTTCACAAAAGTAGTGGTTGACTTTGTTGGGCCCACAATATGGCAGACTCATGGTGAAGGATGTATGTAACAAAGCAGACAGGAAACCACAGACTAAAGACCCAGTTGTCAGTCGTATGCACAGTCCCCAGTTGAGGATGACAGTATAATGCAGTGGGTAGCAAATGGCCACATATCTGTCATAAGCCATGACAACAAACAAGGTACACTCAGTTAAAGCCAGAGCACCAAACAAATACATCTGTATCCAGCATCCCGCAAAGGAGATGGTCTTAGAGTGAGCAAGAAGATGCACCAACATCTGGGGCATGGTGGTGGTGACATAGGCCATATCCAACATGGCGAGTATGCAGAGGAAGAAGTACATGGGAGTGTGCAGATGTGAGTCCAGGCAGATCAGCAGGCTGATGAGCCCATTGCCCATGACTGAGCTCAGGTAGATGAGAAGGAACACAATGAAGAGGATGCTGCTGGTCGTGGGGTCACTGGAGAAGCCAAGCAGGATGAACTTAGAAACCCGGGTTTGGTTGTTTCCTGGAATCACCCACATAGTGGAGGCTGAAAGAGAATCATATTCATCTAAGAGTCACCTGACACAGGCAGAACAGGGAGATAACAGATATTGAGTTGACACAAAGGTTAAGAGCACTGATTGCTGTTCCAAGGACAGATTGCTCAGAACTGTCTATGCCTCCAGTTCCAGGCAATGTAACTCCCTCTTCTTACTTTCACAGGCCACACACACACATGGTTACAGGCATGTATGTAGGCAAAAAGACATATGTATAAAATAAAAAACAGTAGTGTTTAATTAAGAAAAGGTGGGGTGTGAGTTCTGAGCACACTGTTTAACTTCTGTGTACACTTCTCAAATTACTGAACCTCCCAATGTCTCAGTCTCTCCATCTCTCAAATGAGGCTGATGACAAAAATGTCTCAGGAGAGTGAGGAATAGCTAATCTTTTCACATAACTCCTAGAACCTGAACATAATACATGACATGTGCGCAGTCTCACACTCCTATTCCATCTCAGGAAGGGAGAGACAGGGGATCCCCAGAATAAGAAAGCTATCTACTCTAGTTGAAATGAGGGGACTGCATTTAACTGAGAGACCATGTCTCTAGGAACAAGGTAAACGCAACTGAGAAAGCACCCCTCAGCACGATCTTTATGTGATTGTTGCAATGGTTTTTCAAAGTTTCTATACTGCTCCTATTTGGCCCCTGCTGAAACCTTTTAAGATCTCCCATGCTCTGTAATTTGAGTGAGATGCACAGATCATTAAATACTAAACCCCCTTCCCTGTGGAGACTAGCCTCAGCACACAACCGTCACTTCCATCTCTTCTCTATACACACATATTCCCATTAAAGCCCTACCAGTATTCTGCATGCCTCTACTGCTCTCATACACTAAGATGCTCCTAGCCTCTCATCATGGAGGGGAACTACCACCTCCACAGTGCTGCCAAAATGGTGACCACAGCAGGACTCAGAAAGGCCAGGAAGGCTTCCCTCTTGTGCTACAAACTCCCACCCTAACACAGATAAGATACAACCTGCATTTCTTCTTCACTGGGTGGTTGCAATCTGAAGAATCCTGGGGGGTCTGATATCGTTTTGACAACAAAAACACTTGGACAAACCCTTTTTCTCTCTCTTGTTAACTGAAATCCCATATAACTAAGGAGAAATTATCTCTGATGGAGTGTAGCTGTATGGGTGATTTCCTAAGCTTGCTAATAATAAAATCAACTAATATTTGTCTTAGATAATTTATGTATTCCCTCCAGTGATCCATTAACTTTATTTTAACAAAACAGCAGTTCACAGAAAGAAGCGTTTCCACCTGTATGTTCTATGTGACAACCTAAGGCTTGGAGCAGTCTGTTTCAGATTGCAAGCCCAGCTTGGGGGAAGCATAGATTTAGGGGGTGTGACATCAGAGCCTGCCTCTCAATCACCTTTTCTGATGCTAGTTTACAGGCTCTGGAGTGAAGAGGTGAAGAAGACAAAGTCCATTGTCCATCTAGCTGAGCTAATTGAGATTCAGCACAGGCCAGAGCCCTCCTAGGACAGAGCTGGATGGCTAGCCACAGACCAGCTCTCATGAGGAGATTTTCCCTCCTGTCTGAATGTGAGAGGCCCTGATCTGTACTGAAAGTAGAAGGATTCAAGAAAACAGAATTTGAGGCGTAATTTCTGTGGTACGTGGATACAATTTAGTCACCCATTGCTTCTTATGGTTTTTCAGCCCAGTTATCTTTGATTTTGCTTACAGTGTCCCAGCAGGTTGGTGACCCAATTCTATGAGTGCTGGACTCACAGATAAAGATATCAGGATGGAGTTTCAGACCAGAAAAAGAAAAAAATCTACATATGTTAGCTCCAACATACATAATATGCTTGAATCTGGATGGTTTAAGTTCAGGGATATTCTTCACTATATAGAACATTAAGTCAAGCTAGGCTACAACAGACTACCTACCCCCTTTACCACAACAAAGTAAATGAAACAAAAAATCATTATTTGTCTGACCACAAAGTGCATGAAGCTGGACCTTTGTGCTGTGGTGTCTCCTTCAAAGACACTGACCATCGCTGTGCTCTCATGGATATGGCTTTTTGCTTCTCTGGAGATCTTTGAACTCAGGACTGCATATCTTTATGTCTCAACATGACTTAAAACAGACAGACATTTGGTAAATATTTATTACTTTAAAAACAGGAGAAAGGAAGAAGGAAGTAAGGACACGGGTTGATAAAAAAAGAAAGAAAGAAAGAAAAGAAAGAAAGAAAGAAAGAAAGAAAGAAAGAAAGAAAGAAAGAAAGAAAGAAAAACAGCCAATGAGGGAAGAGGTCTGGGGAGTTTGAGATGTATGCACAGAAGACCTGGAGATGGATGCTTGACTAATTATTATCTCTAGACCCACAGATGCCTGAACCCTACCCATAAAAAAAAACCCATCAATGACTGTCTTACCACTTGTAAATCCAGGGATTGTGTCACTGAGTGGCAGTTTCTTGCTGTTATGAGGAAACCCCATAAAGCAACTGAGTCCAGAGTGATGGGATTCTAGGCAGCTGAATGTACAGAAACATTCCAAGGTGCTGTAGTGTTTGAGGGACTGAATCTTTCACGTCCTCTGTAAGTAGGCCAGCCCCAGCCCCTGAAGTTGGCACCCGTACAATCTTGCTTAACAAAGGTGAGCTTAAACATCTCTACCTATTCCCAGTAGGACCAGATGCTGAGGTTTAATGATCATATTTCCTCTCTGGGATTCACTAGGAGAGATGGAAGAGGGCCATTTCTATTCCCAGTAGGGTTACTGAGATGATCCCTGGATGCTGTCAACAAGAGCTCTACAAGGAGGCCTTGGGCATAGAGCAGTAGGAAACAACCCATAGGAGGAGGCGTGGTGACCTTTCCCCTTTTCTAGACTAATTGAGGAATCTGGTTGCCTGGTACACAGGTCAAAAACTTAAGTTCTCATTCTGACTCCTCTTTTACTGCCCAACCCCTGAGTCCTAACACTCAGTGAGTCGATATTTGAGCCACAGTCTTCTTCTTTCCTCAACTACTTTGGAGAAATCTTAGTCCTCCCTGCTCTGCCGCATTATATCTAAGCAAGTTACCTAGAACCTCTGGCGCTAATGAGGAGATAACAATAATGGGAGTTGGAGGATGCTTATGAGAAAAAGGTGAATGCTGATCTTGCAGAGAATTCAGTTGGGTTTCCTTAAGAGACATGGTAATTCAAACCATCTATATTTCCAGTTCTATAGGATCTAGTACCCTCTTCTGACCTCCCCAAGGATTAAGCATACATGTGCTGTACATACGTTTGTGTGCATGTATGTATGTATGAATGTTTGTATACACAAAATGTTGATACATGGGGAAAAAATACAAACAGTCAACCATGACATAGTAGCATGGAAGTCAGCAGTGACTTCTCCATGAGAGTGTAGTGAGAAAACTCTCTGAGGGGCTCCTGCATTTTAGATGCAAATAAGAATTTGGGTCCTACACTGGAGCACTGGACTGAGCTCCCAAGGTCCCAATGAGGAATAGAAGGAGGGAGAACATGAGCAAAGAAGTCAGGACCAAGAGGGGTGCACCCACCCACGGAGACAGTGGGGCTGATCTATTGGGAGCTCACCAAGGCCAGCTGGACTGTGACTGAAAAAGCAGGGGATAAAACCGGACTCTCTGAATATGGCGGACAATGAGGGCTGCTGAGAAGCAAAGGACAATGGCACTGGGTTTTGATCCTACTTCATGTCCTGGCTTTGTGGGAGCCTAGCCAATTTGGATGTTCTCCTTCCTAGACCAGGATGGAGGGGGGAGGACTTTGGACTTTCCACGGGGCAGGGAACCCTGACTGCTCTTCAAACTGGAGAGGGAGGGGGAGAGGAGTGGGGGGAGGGGGGAGGAGTGGGAGGCTGGGAGGAGGCGGAAATTTTTTTTTCTCAATAAAAAAAAAGATAAAAAAAAAGAATTTGGGTCCAAATGTATCAAGCTCTGGAGTATGTTCTCTTGACCTTGCTGTTATTCTGCCTCAATTGCCTCTCTTGTGAAATTCCGATAGTAATCTCTCCCCTTCTAAGCAGGCTAGAAAATAAATGTGATGATGTCACCACCCTGCTACAAGTTCTTGACAGTGTTCCCTGAGTTGAAATCTCCACCCATGCCTGCTGTTAGTGTCTTGGTTTCTTATGGATTCAAAAGGAGAAGACTGGACTATAAAGTCTTCCTGTGACGTGTGATTGATTGATAAAGGATTAGAATTCCTGTGAGCTGTTCCTTAAAGAAAGTCAATAGTAAAGGCTAATCATTTAATAAAATTGTATTGGAAACAGAGACAGAGTGCCTAGGATTGTGGCTCAGCTGTAGAGCACCTGAGTAAAGGCAACGTCTGAGGTTAGAGTTTGACTCTGACCATTTTAAAGGCAGCACAAGCTCTGAACTCTGCACGTCCTGAGGAGCAACTCCATTTCCTGTGCTCTGTGTTCTAACAGTTGGTTAGTGTGGTGCATCTGATGGTTGAAACACTGTATAATGACATGCAATCTCAACAGCTGTTCAGAGGAATGCATCGCAACCACGACATTGGCCATCATAGGTGTTTTTACACCTTAGTAATTGGCAATCAGCACTAATCAGAAGCACCTTGGCCCCTGTAGCGCTGTTGTTAAGCCTTGTTCCACAGTTCTGACCCCAAATCTCCTCACTCCTGTTGTTGATCCTCATCAGCTCTGAGTACATTCGAATCCAGGCAGAGTTTTCTTAACCAGGATTGATAAGGACACAGGTTCAGCAAGAAAAAGACAGAAGTCACTGAGTGTCACATATGGAATGACACAGCCACCATGCTCTGTTGATTTTAGTCTCTGAGATTTTATTATGGAATCATAGGGAGGGACTCAAAAAGGAAAAAGACACACACACCCATAGCATTAAACATGGATTTCAACAAAGTGGCAGAGAAACAGTCACATGGGGGGACAGAACTTGGAAATGTGAAAAAGCCCAGAGTATCATAAAGAGCATATTTGTTATTTGGCAAAAGAAAAAAAAGGTCAGAGGGAAAATAAAATAAAACAATGTTGTTGTTGGTTCTTCTCTCTTTCTGGGTGAGGACTCATAATATAGCATCCTGGCTGCCCCTGGTGTTTTAAATCACTGCAGCCCAAAGAGATCCCCAAGCATGGTCCTACCTGCCCATTGCACAGAAAATGAAAAGTGATGCAGAAGACATGAGTTATTTGACAAATGTCACCCGTTTAGTGAATGGTAGAATGATCGCCAGGACCTGGCCACTTGCTGCTTGGGTGAGGCTGAATCTGCCATATCTATGACATTCTAATTGTATGAGTTCAAACTAATGGCTGTACCTCTGCTCTAACCAAAAATGTTCCTGTTCCTCAGAGCTGGGCCAGTTTCACAATGGTCATGAGATCAACCCAGAGGTCAGCATGAAGGAGAAGTCAAATTCTAGAGGTTCCATTCTGCACCAAAAAGACCCACAGACCGCAGTTGAGTACGGTGAGCTTCAGGAATAGAAGGCAGCAGATCCACATCTCTCACAACCAGGGACTGCTTAAGTGGCCCCCAGATAACAATGCCTCATTAATGGACCACTACACAGGGGCTCATTTCATTATGAATAGTGTCAGACAAAAAAGAATGGTAAAACAAAACAAAAACATTTTTCTCTATCAAAATATATTATCTATGTGTGTGTAAGTATATAATAACCTTAATTTGTGTGTATGTATATGTTAAATTCATTTTATGAGGTCATTTGAAGGCTGTGGTTCATGTAACAGAAGTCTCTATCATTAAGGTATCAGTACACCCTAAACAGATACACAAATTCAATGTGTCTCTCTCATAATTGTAGTAGTCAGTCTTTTGAAATTGCCAAACGGATTCTCCAGTTCATTAAAAAGTACTAGGGTCTCTAAAGAGGCCTGTGGTGGTCTGACTAACAATGGCCCCACAGGCTCATATATTTGAACACTTAGTTACCAAACTGTGGAGCTCCTTGGAAGGATTAGAAGGATCAGGAGGCGTGGCCTTGTTGGAGAAAGTGCAACACTGGAGGTAGGCTTTGAGGCTTCAAAAGCCCATGTCGGGATCGCTATCCCTCTGGCTGTGGATAAAGATGTAGCTTCCAGCTACCTCTCCAGTGACAGGAGTGCCAGCATACCCCTGCCATGATGGTAAATGATGGACTAAATCGCTGATGCCGTAAGCAGGAACCCAGCTACATGCCTTCCTCTAAAAGTGTTGTCGTGGTCATAGTGTCTCTTCACACAGTAATCTTGTGACTAAGATAAGGCCTAACAATCTTTAAAAATAATGACAAAGTGCAAGAATTCATGTTTCTCACTTTTGAAACCATCCACGAGGCAATAGCAAACAGTTAAACACTGGGCCAATCTCCTGGAGTCCAGTCATAGAGAGGGAGGAATGACATTGCAAGGAAAGGGGTCAAGACCATGATAGTAAAACTCACAGAAACAGCTGAATTGAGGCAGTGGGAGCTTGCTGATCTCAGACTGACAACTGAGGAAACAGCATGAGACCGAATGAGGCCTTCTGAAAGAGGGTGACAGCTGTGTGGCATGGGCAATTGGTGGGACCACTAGCAGTGGAACCAGTAGTTATCCCTACTGCATGAACTGGCTCCTTGGAGCCCATTCCCTTTCTCAGTTTACATACAGTGGGAAGGACTTTGGTCCTGCCTCAAGTGATGTGACAGACTTTGTTGATTTGTTATGGGAGGCCTCACCCTCTCCGAGGAGTAAATGTTGGGTGAGGTAGGGTAGTGAGAAGGTGGGAGGAGTGGGAGGATGAGAGGGAGAAAGAACTGGGATTGGTGTGTAAAATAAAAATTAAAAAAGTAAATACTAGATATATAGGAATGGGCACCTTACCTTCTTTTATGGAAGATGAACCACAGTAAGCAAGACATACTTGTGACTGTTATTTTGGTTACCAACCTAACTAGACATGAAATTAACTAAAATTAGTCTTTTGAGTCAGATTTTCTTTTGGGACTGCCAGCTCCCAAATAATGACATGGAGAGTTTTTATTAATTATGGGAGCTTGGCCTTAGCTTATGCTCATTTCCAACTAGCTCTTATAATGTAAATTAACTCATTTCTATTAATCTACATTTTGACACACAGCTTGTTACCTCTTCTTAGTACCTTATGTCTGACTTCCTAAGTGTCTCACTGGTGAACCCCCATGGGTTAGATTATAACCCAGAGTCCCCATTTTTACCTGGAATCTCACACAACTTCTCCTGCCTAGCTTTTGCTCATTCAGCTCTTTATTAAACAATCAGAATAAAACACTGACACATTTTCACACGGTGTGATTAAATACTATGCAACATTTCCCCTTCTGTCTAAATAAAGAAGAATAGTTTTAACTCTAATACAGTAAAACTATATATAATAAGAACAACTATCAGTTAAAATTACATTCACAATGTCTAGTCCGTTTGCTTTTGGCAAATTCAGAAAAATTATTCCATTATCAATCCTATCTTGGTGAGTCCAGGTTTTATACCTTAACTACTTTCTATTATTACATGTATTATAAAACTAAAAATATCTTTTTAGACCTTAAAACATTTTCTTAGAGAAATAATTTTAACTTTTATGTTTCTCAACCTTATAAACTTTATATCTCTTCTATAAGTTTCGTTTCTGAATTTGGTAACAAAGAAAACCACGAAACTGTAACTGTCTAGAGTGAAACGGCATCAAACACCAGAGTATAATGTTACCTGAATAAACAGGAAGTGCAAGGCAGCAACTTCCAAAACAATAGAAATGACAAGAACAGATGGCTGCTTGGACAGCCTCCCAAGATTCCTCTGTAACCTTGGGGCATTCATATTCAGCCTACTGGCCTAGAATATCTGATAGACTTTTCTGTAAAGCAGGAATTTTTAAAGGACTGTCCTTCATTTTCTTTCCAAAGCTCTTTTGTATGCTGCTTGTTCAATTTGGACAGTATGTTCTGAATAGTCAAGGCAAGAGCAGTTTCTTACTGAGAGACTAACTTTGTCACAATGAAAGCAAACTCCATATGGAGATTTTTGTTGCACATCATCCTTTTTGAAATAGCTTGTTACTGTCAGTAGCAGATGTATCTCACTGTTATGAAATCCTTATTTTATTCAAACATCTTAAATATTATACAGGTCTCTGAAAAGTTTGAAGAGCACCTATCTTTCTAAAATATATCTCTGTTTGACTTTGAAAACATACCTAATATGACTATAATTTTGATTGTAATATATGACTAACTACTAACCTGCATTTCTTAATTATGCTAAACAGTTTGTAATAATACCGATCAAGGACTAGAACTTTACATTACGGTTTTATATGAGCTACACAGGTACAATACCTTAAATGAGAGTAGAAACATATATAGTATGTTCTAACAAAAATAGACTTGTATTTGCATCAATATAAAGAAATCCATACCAGTGTAAAATATTTGAGATTAATAGTTTATTTTTAGTTTAAAAGTAGAATCAGTAATCTACCCTTTTATCCTATGCCACATACCATACAAAAAACAACAGGAGTAAATTTTCATGACATTGGATAAAAAAAAACCAATTTCTTAGAGCTACTGCAAAATAACAAGAAATAAAAGTGCTTGATCAGGTAGAGTGGAGAATTCCTTTAACACCAGCACTACACGGTCAGATATGGGAGGATCTCTGAGTTTAATGCTAGCCTTGTCAACATAGTGAGTTCCAGAAGAGACAGGGCTACATAGGAGAATCTGCCTTTTTTTAAAATTATATGAATTGCATTTTACCAAAGTAAAAACTTTTATAAAACAAAGGCTATCATTAAGAAGCAAAAATTCTCCCAGGTGTGTTTTCCCATCCTATAATTCCAGAACTGGGGAAGAGAAGGAAGAAAGATTGAAAACTCAAGATGATCAACAAAATGTGGAACGTTTCAGGCTAGCCCAGGATATGCAATAATTCACAAAAATAAATGTATAAGTAAACTGTAACATGAGGGCCTGCTAGTTGGGATTTCTGTCCTGTCCAGTTCCCACAGTCTTTAGGTCCCAAAGAAAATCACACAGAGTCTACGTTAATGATAAACTGACTGGCCCATTAGCTCAGGTTTCTTATTAACTCTTATAACTTATATTAACCCATTATTCTAGTATATGTTAGCCACATGGCTCTGTACCTTTTTCAACAAGGCAGGTCACATCCTGTTCTTACAAATGGTGCCAATGTGTGGACAACTGCATCCACATAAAGCCTGAGAGAGGCTTTTAATCCCAGCACTGGGGAGGCAGAGATAGGTGGATCTCTGTGAGTTCAAGGACAACCTGGTCTATGGAGTGAGTTTCAGGACAAAGATACACAGAAACCCTGTCTCAAAGAGCCAAAAATTAAAAATAAAATAAATAGAGTTTAAAATACAGTTGCATAAAGATGGAAAACACACAGAGAATCTGGATCCTGTATGTTATTATACACTCATTGAATTGTTTGAATGCTGAGGAAGGAGCAACAGCTGCTAAAAGATATTTGTTTATAAATGCTGCTAAATTAATCCAAGATAGGTATTTTGAAAATACCTTGACTTCAAAATTGAAGTCAAAAGGTATGTTACTTTGGAGAAGAGAGTTTGCTTTTGTTTCCACGGGAAATGAGAGGCTGTGGATTCATTCTGAGTTAAGAAAAATCAAGTTGGTCAAGGAAGACCACCTGAGAAATCTCCAGTAGGAACAGATGGCCTGGATATCTGAGTTCTACATCCAGAACAGATTCAAGACTGCTGCCTGAGATGATCAAGACTCACAGGAAACTCCAGTAGGACTGATCATAATTCAAAATTTTCTTTAGGTCCTCATAAGATTATCAGCACCCCCAACCAGCAGGAAGTAGCCTGGAATACTATGCCCACACTCCCAAAAGAAATGGACTATGGATGTTCTTGTTTTCTTCTTTTTTATAAAAAAAGGGGGGGGGGTAATGGTGCAGGACAATTCTGTATTCTGTCAATTAGGTTTTAAATAAATGCTGATTGGCCAGTAGCCAGGCAGGAGGTATAGGTGGGACAACAAGACAGGAAGTAGAGGCAGAGCAATGAGAACAGGAGTATTCTGGGAAGAAGGAAGCTTTCTCCTCAGTCCTGTCCAGACACTGAAGAAGCAGGATGTGATCTGCCCCACTGAAAAAGGTACCAAGCCATGTGGCTAACATATACTAGAATAGTGGGTTAATATAAGTTATAAGAGCTAATAAGAAGCCTGAGCTAATGGGCAAATCAGCTTATCATTAATATACACTTTCTGTATTATTTGCTTTGGGACTTACCAGCTGTGGGAACTGGGCAGAACAGAAACCCAACAAGCAGGCCTTCATGTTACAGTAAACAATAGTAAGGAATATTAACTATGAATGAAGGGTACCATTATCTAGAAATACCTGACCACAGAATAGAACTGGAAGGTCTGAGGCCTCCTTAAGAAAGAATAATTCAGTCACTGAATCATAGAGGAATCTGCTGATTGGTCAGTTAAGAGGTACTTTGAAGATAGTAGGCAATCCAGTCCCATCCAAGGGTGGAAAGAAAGCCAGCAGTCAGCAGTCAACAGCTGGACATGCCCTTGGTGGCTGCCTGTGAGGAGAAAAGTTGGGAAGGCTCTAATGAGACCCTAGCTCCTTCAATGCCAGCATGTCACTTTTGACAGAAGAGGCAATATCTGATTTCCCTATAGAACACACTGAATTTACATATGAAGTTCATTCTCTGAGCTGTATTACCTCTTTTCCACACTCTTATCAGCTTACCTCTGTCCTAACAACACATGCTGTGCTACTTAGCATTCTGCTGTCTCTGCCAGGCTATCCACAGTTAGCATGCTTGTATTGGTTTATAGGTCTGCTGTTGTGTTATGGGAACATAATGCACATGACTTGCTGATTCCTAAGTAAAGAAACTAACACATCAAACCATAGACACAGAATGTGTATTGCTTCTCTCTACACAAAACAAAACTTCCCACCTCCTGATGTCAGGCTGAACCATACTACTTTTTGGTTGAGAGAATGTGTAGAAAGAGACACAGGTCATTCTTGAGAAGCTCAGTCATAGTGAGTTTGCCCACTGTTCCTTTCCTTCTGTTCTAGGATGACATGTTAGACATAAGGTTCCTCCTTCAGGATGAATGTGAGAGAAAAGAATGTCACTCCCAACCCACAACTACAAGCATGAACGACAAATGATTATTTACACTTCTAACCCAGTAAGATTACTGACATGTTAGGAATTATATATTTGTGTAGCCTGTAAATCAAGATAGTTACCCTGGTTTCATAGTGCTTTGTACCAGTTACCAAGTACTATGTTTGTCAAATACACAAGACAGCTAAATAAAATTACGATTCTGTCCCTTTACCAAAAAGTGGATAATCCACTCAGCGTCTCCTGGATCCTGGTTCACTAGTCCACCCTACCATGTGCTACCACCTTGAGAAATGCCCTCTTGATGTCCCTGTTCCTCAGACTGTAGACCATGGGGTTTAGCAAGGCACTAAAGGCATTGTAAAAGAGTGAAATCTGCTTGTCTCGCTCAGGGGAGTAGCTGGAGTTTGGCCTCATGTAGATGTAAGTGCCTGGACCATAGAAGAATGAGACCACAGTCAGGTGGGAAGCACAAGTAGAGAAAGCCTTGCAGCGGGCTTGGCTGGACTTGATCTTGAGAATAGCCATCGCAATATGAATGTAAGAGGCCACAATAAGGGAAATTGGAATAAGAAGCATAAAAACACTCAAGACCTGGTCCACCATCTCAATGAGGTGGGTATCCATGCAAGCCAGGCTAAGTACTGCAGGGCCTTCACAGAAATAGTGGTTGACCTTGTTGGGTCCACAATATGGCAGACTCATGGTGAAGAATGTATGTAACAAAGCAGAGAGGAAACCACAGACTAAAGACCCAGCTGTCAACCGTATGCACAGTCCCCAGTTGAGGATGACAGTGTAACGAAGTGGGTAGCAAATGGCCACATATCTGTCATAAGCCATGACAACAAACAAGATACACTCAGTTAAAGCCAGAGCACCAAACAAATACATCTGCATCCAGCAGCCAGCAAAGGAGATGGTCTTAGAGTGAGCAAGAAGATGCACCAACATCTGGGGCATGGTGGTGGTGACATAGCCCATATCCAACATGGCGAGTATACAGAGGAAGAAGTACATGGGAGTGTGCAGATGTGAGTCCAGGCAGATCAGCAGGATGATGAGCCCATTGCCCATGACTGAGCTCAGGTAGATGAGAAGGAACACAAAGAAGAGGATGTTATTGGTCATGGGTTCACTGGAGAAGCCAAGCAGGATGAACTCAGAAACCCGGGTTTGGTTGTTTCCTGGAATCATCCACATAGTGGAGGCTGAAAGAGAATCACATTCATCTAAGAGTTACCTGACACAGGCCAGCTACACAGGCAGAACAGGGAGATAACGGATATTGAGTAGCATAAAGGTTAAGAGATTGACTGCTGTTCCAAAGACAGATTGCTCAGAACTGTCTGTGCCTCCAGTTCCAGGCAATGTAGCTCCCTCTTCTTACTTCCACAGGCCAAACACACACATGTTTGCAGACATGTATGTAGGCAAAAAACCCGTATGTATAAAATAAAAAAATAGTAGTATTTAATTAAGAAAAGGTGGGGTGTGAGTTCTGAGCACACTGTTCAGTTTCTATGCATCTTCTCAAGTTATTGAACTTCCCCATGTCTCAGTCTCTTCACCTGTCCAATGATACTGACAACAAAAATGTCTCAGGAGAATGAGGACTAGCTAAGTCTTTTCACATAACTCCTAGAACCTGAACATAATACATGACATGTGCGCAGTCTCACACTCTTATTCCGTCTCAGGAAGGGAGAGACAGGGCATCCCCAGAATAGACAGGTGTCTACTCTAGATGAAATTTAACTGAGAGACCATGTCTCAAGGAATAAAGCAAAAACAGCTGAGGGAGCACCCCATGTCAGACTCTGACCAGACACACACACACACCACAGACTTATGCAAAAAAGAGAGTAAATAAAGAGATGAAGATGACAGAACAAACACAGACACAGGCACACACAAATATGAGTAATGACAGAAGGTGACGTGTGCAGTGCACTGGAGACACTGTAGTCTTCCCAGGGAATGCTGATGGATCACGTTGGTATGTAAGCAGGAAAGTCATTTCTTCCTTTTTTCCCCTGCTCCCTCTGCACACAAACAATCAATTATGGGTGAAATATAGCTTTAAGTGGTAAATCTAAAGCAAGCAATTTTTTTAGATTCAACCTAATAAGTATCTTTGTGCCTATCTGTCCTTTTAGGGGAAGCAAAGGTAAGATTTCTCTAAAAGAGCACTTTCCTTCAAAGGAAAAATACTGGTAATTTACAATAAGCAATGGTACCCAAAATACTTATAGAGAGAGTTAGAAAAGCACAGACATAACAGCAGAGGCTCCCACAGAACAGTGAACCACATCTCAAGGGCATTTCACAGGCAGCTATCCAGTGAGCACTGAGGAGGCTGAAGTTCTCAGCATCATTACATCTGAAAACTACAAAAGAACAGCACAGCACCAACGCCCACCTCCTCTTCTCAGTCTCACATCACCACACACCTACCAGCCTGGCTACAACGACAGAATCTAGTGCTGACAAGAGTAACTGGATCCAGTGGGATACATATACTAAATGTGGTCAACTTTAGGGAACACAGCCTGGCACACGATAAAGGGATGGTTTTTGATTTTGCTTAGAGTGTCCCAGCAGGATGGTGACCCAATTTTATTAGTGCCCAACTCACAGATAAAGATATTAGGATGGAGTTTCAGGCCAGAAAACGAAAAAAAAACCTACATGTGTTAGCTCCAATCTATAGGTAATGCTTAAATCTGGATGATTTCGGTTCAGGGCTTCTAGGATATTCTTCACTGTATAGCAACATTAAGCCAAGCTAGGCTACAACAAGCTAACCACCCCCTTTCCCAAAACAAAGTAAAATAAAACAAAAAAATCATTATTTGACAGTCCACAAAGTGCATGAAGCTGGACCTTTGTGGTATGGTGTCTCCTTCAAAGACACTGACCATTGCTATTTTCTCATGGATATGGTTTTTTGCTTCTCTTGAGATCTTTGAACTCAGGACTCCATATCTTTATGTTGCATCATAATTTAAAACAGAAAAACACTCGGTAAATATTTATTGCATTAAAAAAGGGAGGAAGGAAGAAGGACATAAGGACACAAGGTTGATAAAGAGAGGAAAGAAAAGCAACCAATGAGGGAAGAGGTCTAAGGAGTCTGAGATGTATGCACAGAAGACCTGGAGATGGATGCTTGACTAATTATTATCTCTAGACCCACAGATGCCTGAATCCTACCCCTGAGCCAAACATCAGTGACTGCCTTACCACTTGTAAATCCAGGGATTGTGTCACTGAGTGGCAGTTTCTTGCTGTTATGAGGAAACCCCATAAAGCAACTGAGTCCAGAGTGATTCTAGGCAACTCAATCTTCAGAAACATTCCAAGGTGCTGTAGAGTTTAAAGGACTGAATTTCTCACTTCCTTTGCAAGTAGGCCAGCCCCAGCTCCTGAAGATGGCACCTATACAATCCTGCCTAACAAAGTCAAGCTGAAACATCTCTACCTATTCTCAGTAGGACCAGATGCTGAGGTTTAATGACCCTACATCCTCTCTGAACTTCCCTAGGGGAGCTGGAAAAGGGCCATTTCTGTTCCCTGTAGGGATGCTAAGATGATCCCTGAATGCTGTCAACAAGAGCACTAGAAAGAGACCCTTGGGCATAGAGCAGGAAGAAACAGCCCATAGAAGGAGAAGTGGTGACCTTTTCCCTTTTCTAGACAATTGAGGAATAAAATCAGCTAGCTCAGGGAAAAGGAGGTGGGATATTTTCACCCAATAGACAGGTCAAGGACTTAAGTTCTCATTCTGACTCCTCTTTCACTGCCCAAACCATGAACTCTGACCCTCAATGAAGCCATGTTTGAGTCACACTTCTCTTCCTTCCTCGACCACTTTGGAGAAGTCATAGGCCCTGCCCCATTTCCTGCCACATAATATCTAAGCAAGTTACCCAGAACCAATGCTAATAAAGAGATAACAATACTGGGAGTTGGAGGATACTTATGAGAAAAAGATGATTTGCCGATCTTGCAGAATATTAAGTTGGGGTTGCAGCACAGACGTGGCAACTCAAACCATCTATATTTCCAGTTCTATAGGATCTAGTACCCTCTTCTGACTTTCCCAAAGACCAGGCATACATGTGCTGTACGTGTATTATGTGGGTAGGTATGTATGCATTTATAGGCAAAATATTGACATATATTGAACAAAAACAGTCAACCATGACATAGTAGCATGGAAGTCAGCAGTGACATCTCCACAAGAGTACAGTGAGAAAACTCTCTGAGGGGCTTCTGCATTTTAGATGCAAATAAGAATTTGGGTCCAAATATTATCAAGCTCTGGAGTATGTTCTCTTGAACTTGCTGTAATTCTGCCTCAGTTGCCTCCCTTGTGAAATTCCAGTAGTAATCCCTTCCCTTCTAGGCTGGCTAGAGAATAAACGTGATGATGTCACCACCCTGCTACAAGTTCTGTCCAGTGTTTCCTACCCTGGAATCTCCACCCCTGCCTGATGTCTGTGTCTTGGTTTCCTAAGGATTCAAAAGGAGAAGACTGGACTATAAAGTCTTTCTGTGACGTGTGATTGAATGATAAGGAGTAAGAATTCCTGTGAGCTGCTACTTAAACACAGTCAATAGTAAAAGTTAATTATAAAATGGCAATTAAAAATTGTATTGGAAACAAAGCCAGAGCGGCTTAGCTGTATATCACCTGAGCAAAGGCATTGTCTGAGGCTAGAGTTTGACTCTTATCATTTTAAAGGCAACCCAAGCTCTGAACTCTGCACATCCTGATGAGCAACCCCATTTCCTGTGCTCTGTGTTATAGTAGTTGTTTAATGTGGTACATTTGCTAGTTGAACCACTATATAACGACATGTAATCTCAATAACTGTTCAGTGGCATGCATTGCAATCATGACATTGGCCATCATGCGTGTATTTGCACATTAGTAACTGGTAAGTGATCCTGCTAAAATGAGAAACACAACAAGGCTGTCCCCTCTCTCTCTCCATGTCTATTCAGTATAGTACTCAAAGATCTAGCTAGTGCAACAAGACAACAAAAGGAGACGAAGGTGATACATACTGGAAGGGAAGAATTCAAACTTTCACTATTTGCAGGTGATATAATAGTATACATTAGTGACCCCAAAAATGCTATCAGGGAACTCCTACAACTGATAAACACTTTCATTAATGTGGCAGGATACAAAATTAACTCAAGAAAATCAGTAGTCCTCCTATATACAAATTGGTTGAAAAAGAAATCAGAGAAACATCACCCTCTACAATAGCCACAAATAAAATATCTTGGGGTAACTCTAACCAAAGAAGTGAAAGACCTGTATGACAAGAACTTCAAGTCTTTGAATAAAGAAACTGAGAAAGATATCAGAAAATACAAAGCTCTCCCATGCTCTTCGATAGGTAGGATCAACATAATAAAAATAGCGATCTTACCAAAATCAATCTACAGATTTAATGCAATCCCCATCAAAATCTCAACATAATTCTTTATAGATCTTGAAAGAGCAATACTCAATTTCATATGAAAAAAACCAGAATAGCCAAAACAATCATGTACAATAAAGAAACTTCTGGAGGCACCAGCATCCCTGACATTGAGCTCTATTCTAGAGCTGCACTAATGAAAACAGCTTGGTATTGGCATAAAAACAGACATATTGGTGAGTGGAATCAAATTAAAGACCCCTGATAATAATCCATACACCTATAAACACCCGATTTTTGACCAAAAAAAAGCCAAAATTGTACAATAAAAAAAGAAAGCATCTTCAACAAATGGTGCTAGAATAACTAGATATCAACATATAGAAAGATGCAAATAGATCCACATCTATCCCCATGCACAAAACTCAAGTTCAAGTGGATCAAAGACCTCAATATAAAAGCAACCACACTGAACCTCATAAAAGATAAAGTGGGAAGTAGCCTTGAATGCATTAGTACAGAAGACCACTTCCTAAATATCACCCCAGCAGCACAGGCACTGAGAGCAATAATCAATAAATGAGACCTTCTGAAATTGAGAAGCTGCTGTAAGGCAAACAATACAGTCAATAAGATAAAACAACAACCTACAGAATGGGAAAATATCTTCACCAACCCCATATCTGATGGAGGGCTGATCTCCAAAATATGTAAAGAACTTAAGAAACTAGACACTTAAATATAAAATAATCCAATTTTAAAATGGCATACAGATCTAAACAAAGAATTCTCAACAGAAGAAACTCCAATGCTTGACATTTAAGGAATTGCTCAACATCCTTAGCCATCAGGGAAATGCAAACTAAAATGACTCTGAAATACCACCTTACATCAGTCAGAATGGCTAAGATCAAAAACACCAATGATAGCTTATGCTGGAGAGGATGTGGAGTAAGGGGAATACTCTTCCATTGCTGGTAGGAGTACAAACTTGTACAGCTACTTTGGAAATCAGTATGGCAGTTTCTCAGAAAATTGGGAATAAATCTACGTCAGGACCCTGTAATACCACTCTTGGGCATATACCCAAAGAATGCACAATTATACCACAAAGTCACTTGCTCAAGTTGTTCATAGCAGCATTATTTGTAATATACAGAAACTGGAAACAACCTAGATGCCCATCAATCAAAAATGGATAAAGATAATGTGGCACATTTACGCATTGGAGTACTACTCAGCAGAAAAAAATGACATCTTGAAATTTGCATGCAAGTAAATGGAACTAGAGAAAACATCCTGAGTGAGGTAACCCAGACTCAGAAAGACAAACACAGTATGTATTCGCTAATAAGTGGATATTAGATGTAAAGCAAAGGATAAGCAAGCTACGATACACAGTCACAGAGAAGATGGGTAAAAAGGGGGACGCTAAGAGGGACACATGTGGAGGGCCCCAAGAAGGAAAACAGTTAAGATCTCCTGGGTAAGCTGGGAGGGGGTAGAATGGGGAAATGGGAACATGAGGAATCATGAAGACCAAGTTGGGGGAAGGGGAAAGGAATGAATGAGATATTCTGATAGAGGGAGCCATTATGGGTTTAGGGAGAAACCTGGTAATAAGAACATCTCAGGAATCCACAAGGATGATCCCAGCTAAGACTCCCTTGGGATTATATTAATTATAAACTGTTTAGCCTATTAGCTCAGGCTTTTAACTCTTACATCTTAGATTAATCCATAATTATTATCTGTGTGAGCCACATGACTTGGTACCCTTTATCAATGAGGCATTCAAATTTTCTTCCTCTGCATCTGGGTGATGACTGTCGGGGACCAGCCCAGACATAAATCACTTCTCATACCAGAGTGGAGGTGTGGGAATAAATGAGGTACAATTCACACAACAGGATTGGGAGGGAGTTCCAGGGATCATTCAAATCCTAACATCTGAAATCACCCGTGTTTATTTTCCAAGCAGCTTTTATATCAAGGTAAACTAAGGAGAGGTAACACAGACTTGCTTAGCATTGTTTCCTAGGTAGCAGGGGAATGACTTAGGTCACATCCCATCTATGTCCATTTTGTCACATCCTGTCCATGTCCATTTTGTCATGTAGACTGAAAAAACACCTCTTCCCCAGGTGCCCTCCTAACTTACAACAGAAGGGACAGAACATTAGCATACCCTGACCATTTGTTAGAAGGGTGTCAGGTTGTTTCACTGTCAAAGAGCTAGGTGACTACCTTCTGTGTGGCAGGTGCAAAGTGTGCCTTGTAGGTCGCTCAGAATTCTCTGACCACAGGACAATATAGGAATATGGGCCTGCATAATTTAGCCCTACAGACGACTGCAGATTGATCCTTTCCTCTTCCCAGAATTCTTCTATTCTGGTCACCCTTTCTATACTTCCTGCCTGGCAACTTGTCAATCAGTGTTTTATTAAACCAATACAAGTGACAAAACTTTACAGGGCGCAAGACCATTGTCCCACAGTACATACAAGGATATCTGTTCAACTATGTTTATAGCAACATTGTTTGTAATAGCCAGAGACTAGAAACAACCTAGATGCCCCTCAACCAAAGAATGGATAAAGACCCAGAAAAATAAACTTGCTATGTACTCACTCATAAATGGATACTGGCTGTAAAGCAAAGGATATTGGGCCTCTAGTTTATGATCTAGAGAAACTAAGCAACAAGGTGAACTCTAATAAAAACATACATAGATCCACCTGGAAAGGGGAAATAGACAAGATCGCCTAACAAAATTGGGAGCTTGGGATGAGAGGGAGAAAAGAGGGTGGAAGGGGGAAAGGAGAGGAGAAGGGGAAGGGAGAGGAAAACTTGAGGGAATGGGAGAGTTGAGATAGAGAAAGGACAGAAATGAGACAAAGGAAAGAGATATTTTAAACGAGGGAGCCATTATGGGACTAGCAAGAAACCTGTCACTAGAGAAACTCCCAGGAATCCACAAGGATGACCCCAGATAAGACCCTAAGCAATAGAGGAGAGGATGCCTGAACTGGCCTTTTCCTGCAGTTAGATTGATGACTATCTTGAATTCTTAAATGTCACTAGAGAACCTTCATCCAGCAACTGATGGCATCAGAGCACTAGGCTTAGCTCCCAAAGTCTAGTTGAAGAGTAGGGGGAGTGAGAACATGAGCAAAGAGATAAGACCATGATGGGGACACCCACTGAAATAGTTTATCTGAGCTAATGGGAGCTCACCAACTCCAGCCAGACAAGGAAAGGAACCAGCATAGGTCCAAACTAGTCCCTCTAAATGTGGATGACAATTGTATGACTAGGGCAGACATCAGCGCCACTGACAGTGGCACCAGGATTTATCCCTACTGCTTGTACTGGCTTTTGGGTATCCTATTCTCTTTGGATGGATAACTTGCTCAGCCTAGATATAGTAGGGAGGGCCTTGGACCTTCCCCAAAGCAATGTGCCTTACCCTCTCTGAGGAATAAATGGAGGGTGGGGTGGGGGATAGGTAGAGGGAATGGGAGGAGGAGAGGGTGTGAGAACTTGGATTGGTATGTAAAATGAAAAAGATAGTT
Source organism: Microtus pennsylvanicus (assembly GCF_037038515.1). Lineage (NCBI taxonomy): Eukaryota > Metazoa > Chordata > Mammalia > Rodentia > Cricetidae > Microtus > Microtus pennsylvanicus. Next base: position 52,115,531 of record NC_134591.1, on the reverse strand, counting down.
TGTTTTCTTTTTTAAAAAGAAAAATAAAATAAATTAATAATGAAGCAGGTAGATGCTAAAACTAGAAAATGTCATTTTACATTTTATATTTTTATGAATTGCATTTATTTATTCCTGCATTCAAATGTCTTATATGTGCTTATTATAATTTCAACTATAAAAATAAATTCACTCTTTTAAATGTTTTCATAACTCTAAAAAAAACAACTGTGTTGGAATTTTGATGGGGATTGCATTGAATCTGTAGATTGTTTTTGATAGAATATTCATTTTAACTAAGTTGATCCTACTGATCCATGAGCATGGGAGATCTTTCCATCTTCTTATATCTTCTTCAATTTCTTTCTTCAATGATTTAAGGTTTTTATCATACAGGTCTTTTGCTTGTTTGGTTAGAGTTAGACTGAGGCATTTTATATTATTTGTGGCTATTGTGAAGGGTATTATTCCCCTAATTTCTTTCTCAATTTGTCATTTGTGTATGGAGAGGACACTGATTTTTTTTTAGTCAATCTTGTACCCAGAAACTTTAATGAAGGTGTTTTTCAGCTTCAGAAGATCGCTCTGATAGTTTTTGGGGTCATTTATATATAGTATCATATGATCTGCAAATAGCAATGATTTGACCTCTTCTCCAATTTGTATCCCCTTGATCTCGTTTTGTTCTCTTATTGCTCTAGCTAGAACTTTAAGTACTATATTGAGTAGATACAGAAAGGGTGGACAGCCTTGTCTTATTCCAGATTTTAGTGAAATTGCTTTGAGTTTCTCTCTATTTAATTTGATGTTGGCTATAGGCTTGCTGTAAATTCCCTGTGTTATGTTTAGATACATTGTCCCTTGTATCTTGATCTCTCCAAGAGTTGTATCATGAAGGGGTGTTGGATTTTGTCAAAAGCCTTTTTAGCATCTGTTAAATGATCACGTGGTTTTATTCTTTCAGTTTGTTTATATGGTCGATTACATTGACAGATTTTCTTTTTTACTTAGTTTTTATTTAAAAATTACTTTTCATTTTACATACCAACCCCAGTTCCCTCTCCCTCTTCTTCTCTCACCCCTACCTCCCCCTTTCCAATCCTCCATCCACTACTCAGAGGGGTTAAAACCTTCCTTGTGGAGTCAACAAGGTCCAGGACAGCAACTTGAGACAGGACCAAGCCCCTCCCCCCCATATCTAGGCTGAGCAAGGTATCCCACCATAGAGAATGGGCTTCAAAAAGCCAGTTCATGCACCTGGGAGATAGGTCCTGGTGTGACTGCCAGGGGCCACTCAACAGATCGAGCCACATAACTGTCACCCACATTCGATGGTCCCATACAGGTTCCCCAGCTGTCAGTCCATAGTCTGTGAGCTCCCACTAGCTTGGGTCAGCTGCCTCTGTGGTTTACCCTACTATGCTCTAGACTACCCTTGTTTATATGATCCCTCCTTCCTCTCTTCAACTGAACTCCTGGAGCTCAGTTCAGTACTTGGTTGTGGGTCACTGCATCTACTTCCATCAGTTATTGGATGTAGGTTCTATGATGACAATTAAGGTAGTCACTAATCTGATTAAAGGGGAAGGCCCTTGCAGACACCCTCCCTACTATTCTTTGGGACTGAATGGCTACAGGACCAGGTTGTACAGAAACCTCTGTCTACACAGGTCCTCACAATTGAGCCACAAGTGCTTGTAGTCACTGTACCATCTTTCCAATCCTTCTGTGTGTTTTAAATGTCATTGCTTTGCTTGGTTCAAAAGATGTGTCATTGGAGTCACCATCATCTGAAGTAACACCCCCAGAGCATACTCAACACTCAGTCAGTGTTTCCTGGTCCTGAGGAAAGGCTGGACATCATGGCAGGGAGCACACAGTAGAACAAAGATCCCCACGCCATCATAGTAGGGAAGCAGAGAAAAAATGAGGAAGGGCCCACTCTCTTCACTGTCCTCCAAATTCTGGTTGTCTAACACCTCCCCATAGCCCATGAAATTATGAATCATCAATGGATTGATCCACTAATGAAGTCGGAACCCTCAGAATCCAATCACTGCCCAAAGGGCCATCACCTGCCAACCAAGCCTACAGAACATGACCTTTGAGGAGACATTTTAGATCCAAACTGAGACTTCCCATTTTTTTTATTTACTTATCACTATTTATTTACAACAAATATTTTCAATTAATGTTTACTTCTCTCTGTTATAAAGCCAACATGTGATGACTGCAAAAATTTTAGATAGTAAAATATGACTAAGATTAAAAATCATTTTAATCTTACTACTCTACTCACTGATATACCTAGTATGTGTATATATGTATGTGTTTATATATACATATGTATGTATATGTGTGTATCTACCTCTTTAAATGGTGTCTGTGTGTTAAAAACACATGTACGTATGTGTTCTAGTACATATTTCATTGCTGTACCAACTACCTGGGAAAAGCAAAAGAGGAGGGAAATTGATGTTGGCTCACAGTTTCGAAGGTTTTAGTCGGTAGTCATTTGGTCCTCAGATGAGGTTGAGCATCATGACAGATAGTGTGTGCTGGAGCAAAACTCCTCACCTCACGGCAGCCACAAATCAGGAAGACAGAAACAGGAAAGTGTCAGGGCAAAATACCCCCTTCAAAGACACACCCCAGCACCCAAGTCCTCTAAGCAGGCTCCACCTTCCAGGACATCCACCACCTCCTAATAGTCTTAGGAATTTTGAATTCAGACCCTTCCTGATCCAGTTACTGTCCCCAAAATTCATCAGGGGGCAACCAATTTTAAAACATAGGCTTTCAGGAGATATTATTTATCCAAATCATAACAACATGTTTGGTAATACATAGGCTAATTTTATATGAATTTTTATATTCTTAATTTTTTACCTAATATCATATCATATTTCCCAGAAATACTTTTTAAAAACATTTATTTATTTTTATTTATTTTTATTTTATGTGTGGCTATTTAGCCTGCATGTATGTAAGGGCACAGCATGTGTACCTGTCACCCATGAACACCAGAGGAGGGCTCAGATTTCCTGGAACTGGATAGTTGTAAGCCACCATGTGGGTGCTGGAAGTGAATCTAGGTCCTCTGCAAGAGCAACAAGTGCTCCTAACTGCTGAGCCATCTCTCCAGACCCACTTTTCAGTAATGCTTAACACTTTCTCAGACATAGTACACATTACTGTTTGCATAGTATTTCATGAGGTTGGGAACTCATATTGGTGGTTATTCCTAATAATTATGTAAAGAATAATTATGTATAAAAGTCGGTCTGCACTTATAATTTTTCCTGAAGAACAGAATCCTAGGGGTGAAATTTCAAAGCCCAAACTTATGAAGATTATTATAAAGGCTCATAACAAATATTTTACATGTTTTCAATTGATTTATTATTAAATTAACATGTATTTATTAAATTAACCTATAAAGCAATCTTTTTAGGTGCCACTGATTCCCAAATTTTGTTGCCTCTAACCCATTAACTTTTCACAGTGTAGAATTCATTCTTGGACCCACAACACCTTCACTGAAGATAAAAAGCACGAAGCATGATGCTAGATCCTAAGGATGCAATAGTAACCAGGATTGCCATGATCCCTGCTTCAAGGAACTTGATTTCTGACTGAGAGCTAAGATGTGGGAGTGCTTGCTTTTTGTTGTTGCTGATAATGATGATGATGTTTTTAGGGGGGACATAGTTTTCCTGCTGATAGTAATAATGATGTTTTTAGGGGGGACATAGTTTTCCTGTAAAGCCATGACTTCCTGTAACTTGCTCTGTACACAGGGTGGCCTTGAACACAGAGATCCGCCTGCCTCTGCCTCCCAAGTGCTGGGATTAAAGACATGCACCACCATGCCTGTCTTTCTCATGGGAGGAAAGAACAGGATGGTTTAAGGCTCATGCTCAACTCTTTGGGTCTCATGGAAAGTCTGTTTTGGGAATCTTAGTTTAAAACACAACCTGATGGAGAATAGAAGCCAACAAGGGTTAGGTTAAGGGTCAAGGGAGAAAATGGTGTATTTGGAAGTCTTAATGTGTCCCCAGATTGCAGAGAATGAGTTTCAGCTCATTCTTCCTCCAAGTTCATGTCCTTGCCCTGTATCCAGCTCACTTGATGCATGTATATGGTTTCCACAATGCAGTGAGCCTTTCTCAAGATGTAGTCATGGGGCAGCCTCCCAAGCTCATTCCCTTTATTTTAGTAAAAAGTTTTGATGATTCAGACAGCTCTTGCTTTATGAAACTCCTAGCCCCTATAGAACAAAGGGGAAGATGAGGACTGGCATGCCTGGGAGACATTTCATAGTGCCCTGTTCCACCAGCAAATAATGGGGTGGTGCCCAAAGAACCTGTACAGAGTTGAAATGAGAGGTAGAAGGGGGAGTGTGCATGGGTCCTGCTGTCACGTGAATCAGTTCTTGAACAATGATGACATAGGAAGAGTAGTGTCATGTCTTTCTAAGGACTCATTCTGGGGGTCTACCCCAGCCTGTTACCTTGAGGAAAGCCCTTTTCACATCTTTGTTCCGAAGGCTGTAGATAACAGGGTTGAGAAAAGCAGAGATGACGTTGTAGAACAGGGCAAGTTTCTTGTCCTCTTCTGGCGAGGCCTTAGAACCAGGCTTCATGTACATGACCATGGCTGGCACACAGAACATGGTGACCACAGTTATGTGTGATGCACAGGTAGAGAATGCTTTCAGTCGCCCCTGTGCTGAACGGATCTTCAGGATGGATGCAAAGATGTTGACATAGATGACAAGGATAACGGACAAGGGAATCAGTATAACACTGAACCCAAGAATGAAGTCTACTTGGTCATTGACGGAGGTGTCTGCACAAGCCAGCTTTAAGACTGCAGGGACTTCACAGAAGAAGTGATTGATCTTGTTGGGGCCACAGTAGGGGAGGCGCATGGCAAATATGGTGTAAACAAGCGCAGAGGTGACACCACAGAGCCCACAGAAAATGACCATTACCCCACACAGACATGGGCTCATGATGACCCTGTACCTGAGTGGGTGGCAGATGGCTACATACCTGTCTATGGACATTATGGCAAAGAGCCAAGACTCTGTGACACCAAGCACCAAGAATATGTACATTTGAGCCACACAACTGGAGTAAGAGATTGTCTTCCTCTGGCTGACCAGATGTGCCAACATCTGGGGTAGAGTTGTGGTGGTATAGCCTAAGTCCAACATGGAAAGAATGCCAATGAAGAAATACATGGGGGTGTGGAGGTGTGAGTCCAAGCAGATGAGGATGAAGATCAAGCCATTGCCCAGAATGATCAACAGGTAAATCGTCAGAAAGGCTGAGAAGAGCAGAGGTGTGGCCCTGGGGCTCAGGGAGAAGCCCAGAAGAATGAATTCTCTCACAAAGGTCTTATTGGGAGCTTGCATTACGCTCTATTCTTAATGAAGAAGAAGGCATCAATTCACACAGGGGATTAGCTAAGGCATGCACAGGAGTTGGGGTTAATTAGTGATCCGCAGCCAAATTTTATGAAACTCCTTTATATCCCTCTTAATAGGACTACCCACTTTACCTGTCACTGTCCTCTGAAACCACTCCCAGGAAGCTTATGAAGAACTGAGATTCATACACGGTGCTGGCTCTGCCTCTAAAGCAACAGTAGCTCCCTTCTCAGCCTCAGCTTTTCCTGCTATGAAATGAAAGCCCTGGCAAAGATTACCCTAATTCTCCTTGCCAGAGTCTTCCTCCTATTAAGGCATTTAAGTCTTCTTCAGACAGCCAAGTGATTAGAGATAAACACTGGTGTAAAAACTCTATGTAGGAGGGGATGGTTTAACAGTTATGAGCACTCAATGCTCTTTCAGAGGACCTGGATCCCCAGCACCCATGTGGTGTCTCGTGACCATCTGTAATTCCAGCTCCAGGGGTTCTAATGTCCTCTTCTGGCCTCTGCGGGCACCAGACACATACATGGTGTACATATATACATTCAGGCAAAACACTACTACATAAAAGTAGAAATAAAATACTTTTAAAACTCTATGCAAACTGGCAATTCAAATGCCTGAGATAGGGTGAGACTCCACTTGGTTCCCTCAAAGACATTAAATTCTTTTTCTCCTAAATTTTACACTCAATCGGGTACACAGACCAGAATGTCTCTAACTTTTCATATCACAGGCCACTTCTTGCTCCTGAGTGACTGCTTGAGTGAGTCATTTACCCTTTCTCCGAGCCTTTGAGACAGCTTCTAGAAGTATAAAATGGAAATAAACACATAAGAAGAAAACTGAGTTATCTACCATGAAAATCACCCTGAAAGAGGTCTAACGTATAGTATATGCTCATTAAATGTTAAGTGTATTTCTAAATGGTTCTTGGCACACAAGCAACCAAGACTCGGGTCCAAGCTACACAGTGTCCCTATGAAACCGGTCTGCACCCAGGATGCTCACAGTCAGCTATCACTCTCCCGCATGTCTACCCCCTGTTTCTTCTCCTTACAAAAGCCAGCTTATTGACTCAACTATTTCTGTTCCTCACACACACACCCCTGAGCCTCAGCTTCCATATGTGAGCAGGGAAAGACACCTCTTCAAGGGGGTGTCGTCTGCATTGCTGATGCCTGAGAACAGAGCAGTGTGGGTGCTGTCACCAAAGCACCTGGCTTCAGCCTGCTTGCTCTTGGGCCACCTTAGCTGAGTCTTCACAAGAATCTTGTGTCTACATCCAATCCACTAACATATTCTCTATCTCTCTCTCTCTCGTTTTTCGAGACAGGGTTTCTGTGTGTATCTTTGGAGCCTGTCCTAAAACTAGCTCTTGTAGACCAGGCTGGCCTCGAACTCACAGAGATCCGCCTGCCTCTGCCTCCCAAGTGCTGGGATTAAAGGCGTGCGCCACCATCGCCCTGTCCATTAGATGATTTCTTAACACTGACACAAGATCTCACACAGCTTGGCCTTCCTACAGGCCAGGCACCTCTCCAGGACTTTTACAGATTCATCTAATACTGTTGGGTAGCTGGAAACCAGTCATGTCATTGATTAAATCCCCACATTTCATTAAAGAGGCTCTGTAGGCCTTACTGCCTCCCAAGGGTGTTTCACAGCTTCCTGCACTTCACGAATGATAATGGTGTTTGCTACAACCACATGGGCTTTAAAGGGAAAAGCTATGTGGTGGGGTATCGAGGTTTATGTTGGGATGTTAGCTCCCCTAAACCTCTCAGGATACAGAAGGACTGCTATAGCAGGCAAAAACTGGATAAAGATATCTGAGGGTAAATAAATTAACTCACATAAGTCTTTTCATCATGATCTGTTTATTCTTCCTATGCTCTCTCCAATGCTCTAACTCTCTCTTGATAATCCTCTTGATGTTTCTCAATGATGTTCCCCCTTTGATGCTGTCTTCCCATCCCACAAGGTTTCCAGTTTATATACCCACAGAGACATAGTTAAAAATTCTCTGGTAAATAACAATAATACCAAGCATGCATTTCTTAGGGCTAACAGGACGGGTACAGTGGGTGCCAGTTGTCTTATTACTGCCTCAGAGGGGGCATGGCTGTGAAATTCCCCTGTAGATGCCTGGAGGTTTAGTTTAAATCAGTACAGAATTCTAAGAATAAGAAAAAGAGGGTCTGTATGTTGACTACATTTGTGTGGTCAGTTAGAGTTTGTATCAGAATTTTCCTAGCTGAATTAAAGGGAATGGAATCTCTTAGCTCTGGAGATAACATCTAAGGTGGCTGGATCAAAGGGGAAACTATGGTGGTGTAAAATTCAGAGCCTGGCATTTCCAGCTTCCCACGTGGTGGCTTTGTTCCCGCTGATGCCTGGGTGAGAAGCGTTTCCTTTCTCCAGGGCCTTTTCAAGAATTCAAGGCCCCCAGTGTATATTCTATATATCAAGATTATATGACCAAATGAAAAGTCATCCAGCATAACAGTACATGTGAGAGTTATGCCCAATAGCTAATACACTGCTGAGGCATTTGGGGATAAATCCCACTGTGGAAAGAAGGTCACCAATGGCTTCGCAAGGTTTACAGAAGACAGCAACTATTCAAAAGGCAGGCTCCCAAAGCTTTGCAAACTGGGTGTAGTCTAGTGATTTTGCCAGCTCTACTCTCATGTATAATGCTTGTGGTTACCAGCAGTGGGGGAAGAAGGGTGTGTCACAGACAGCTGGTTTGCTTGAATCCTGATGCTATGTGACACTGGCTATTAGTAAATCTCCCCAGGACTCAGTTTTCCAAGCTGTAAAATAGGGATAAAGCTATCTTGCTTGCAGCCAACATTCTTCCCATGGGGAAGTAGCTCGAGGCTGTCAGAATATTCTACCATGGAGCCTAGAGGTGGAAAATAAGCTGCCATTTCCCACTGCTCACTTTTTCACACAAAAGCCAGTGAGAGGCATTTGCATAAGGGAATGGTGTTTGGGAGGCCACATCTGGCTGACCTGTGAGGACAGCTGTGAGTGGGGACAGTTCTTACACACCAAAAACATGGAAAAGGGTCTGTTGTACATCCAAGACTTAGGCCCAGAGACTCAGACTTCTGAGGCTGTGGATCCTACTCAGCTATGGCTTTCTTAAGGGTGAGCAAAGTTCTTAAGAAAAGCTCCCTAACTCTCAAGACTTGGGAAGTAGGGAGCCACCATGTGAAAGGTGACAAGGAAGAGCATCATGTCTATCACAAAAAGAGAAGGCCACAGAATTCAGTTCTGGAGCGATGCCTTGCAACATGCCTTGGCACCTACTCTTAAACCTTATGCTAACTCCATGAGATGTATAGAGCAGGTAACTTTACCTCCATCTGTGGATAAAGAAACTGAGATCAGGGCCAGGGGTTGGATGGGAGAAAAAGAACTTTACTTGCTCTGGCAGTAACAGGGATTCCTATCTACAACAAATCGTTGACTCACTAAAACTCAGCCAGAACAAGTCCTCGGATTACTGAAATTCTTTCTGTCCTTGATTTGGGAAGAGAGGGAAATCATGAAGGCAAAGAAACTTCTGTTGATTTTAGTGTAATAGTCTGTGCATATGCACACACATATACACACATATGAATGCATAACTACATATGTATAGATGCTTACGCATGTGCACATCTGTGAGAAAAATCCAATGAGACCATTCAGAAATTCAGAGAAACCCTTCAGTTGCCACTTCATCACCTACATCCCATTGGTCCCAGGGTTCATTACCACTATCCCCAAAATGCCTCATCCACCTATCTGTCCCACTTAGCAGTCAGCCAATATCCACCTCAGACATTCAGCATATTTCTGTTCCACTCTCTTTCCTCCTCTGCCTCCTCCTCTCATCTCAGTCATTCATTGCTCATCATTCACTACACTAACCTCATTTTCTACACTAGCCTTCAGAGAACTAATTCTTTCTAAAATAAAAATCTGACTTGGCCACGTCTGTTTTCTTGTCTACAGAGAAAAGACTAAAAGATTTGCAGGAACATTCTGGCTTTGCTGCTTCCCTTGTTTCTGGTCCCGTTTTCCCAGGCAGGTTTGTGGACTCTTTCTCTTAAAGAGATGGTGGGAAGCTATGAGTGTTCGCATAGATAACCTCCTTGCAAGTCTAGGGAGCAAGGGAGAGGAGTCATGGAGGTCAATTTGTGGTTAGAGACACCATTGAGTTTGAGTTTGGAGCAGAGATGAGACAAGGGCCCAGAACTCCTGCTGCCAGGAGGTCTATTCTTGGAACCTATCTAACTGAGAGCAAGCTCAGTCAACTTGGAAATTCTGCAGGTCAGAGTCTTCCCCATGAGAAGCTTGGCCCTACTGAGCATGACTTGATTTCTCTCCGTGACTTCTGACTGAATATAGAGTCTGGCATGTCAAAGACCAATAAAAGCCTATGGTGGGATTTATATGCTAGAAGTCTGGGAAGCCAGAGCAAAGATAAAGAAATGCTCACACCCACTTTCATTTTATACCTTCCTCTCCACTTCCCCAGCAGTCAGACCAAATATAAACAAGCAAAGCCCCCCCCCAAGCCCCTACCTGTGCTAGGGTCATGAACCTCTGAGAAGAAACCAGGTCACAAGTCCATCCAAGAAGTGATGGAGTAGCTGAAGCTAATGCTATGGCCCTCTCTATCATTTCTCTCAACTCCCATTCAAACCAATGAATAATAATGCTAATAATGGCAGCTGTCCCTGTGTCGAGGACCACAACATCTGCTTTTTATTCATAACTTTACTTCAAATAGTTTAAAATGATAGCTGAAAAATCAAATGATTAACATGGACACCTCCAGTTAGAATCATCACCTGCCACACAAAGCAGACAAAGATGGCCCGACATGCCAGCAAGCATGAGAGACTGGCATTGTGACTGTGTCCATGCAACAGATGGGAAAAAAGATGGTGCACCTTCCCTGCAGTCATGGGTGCCTAGCCCAAGCCTTTGCTCACAGCAATGAAGCAACATCCATGGAAAGACTATGTCTTACCTGATTAGAAACAGGTCTCCTCTCCCACTTCTCTTTCTTACTCACTTGCTGGGACATCCTTGAATGGATGACCTCCCCCACTCTGGAATCATCCTCCAGAGTGGAAACTAACAAAAGTGGACAGGGGAGGCAGAAGTTGTGTTCCCAAAGTAGGATTCATGAGGTTGGAGCAGAAACAGGTCAGGGTGAGCAGAGAGGTAGGGGATGATGCCAAACTTGCCCGTAGGCTACTGGGACTGTCAGGGCACAGGGGTAGGTGGCTGCCACAGGTTGATCTCCCTGAACCTGTGTCCACTTCTGCCCCCATGCCATGCCCTGTGTGCTATGGTCTCCTTCCTGCCAGTCAGTGTGGCAGGGTGGGTCCTTCCCTTTATGTTCTGTATTGCCATATCCAGATAGAAGACCACAATATCATCTGGGAGGAAGATGTGATCTGGGCTCAGGGGTATGAAGGTAAACAAGGGATGCCCATTAATGGACTCAAGTATGCAGTATCAATGGAGAGATGGAAAGGAAGTCTGGTGTTATCTGGAGAAGCCAGGATAATGATAAATAAAAGGCAACTAACGGAGAGAGCTAAAACCCTAACCTGAAGGCAGCAAGAATTGGCCAGGTTGTATACAATTCAAAGATTCTGACTTGTCAGACAGAGACACAGAGGTCAAGTCCAGCAAGTACCATTGTCCATAGAGGGACAGAAAACAAGAAATGAAGAACCACGGGGGGAAATGGACCAAAAAGGGCTGGAAACTAGAAGACAGAAGCCATGAGTCAGGGAGGAGCCAAGGGTCATAGATGATCCTTTGTGACTCAAGTGGCTGGGCTCCAGCAGTTAGCAGCTACCACTAATACATGCCCCTTTCTTAAGAACACTCCTTGCTTGACTGCTCAAAAAGCATAGACTGTGAATGTGACAAACAGAAGCTGCCTCCAGCTGTGGTCTATGAAAGGCAGCCCAGCCCTCCACAGAACCCTGTATGGAAGGAGTCTGGTCTGAGGTGTCCAGGGTAGGGCAGGAGTCCAGGGCATGCAGGCTCTCAGTGTCCTCATGTATTCCAGTTGCAATCCCCTCTCCAAGCTCCCAATGATGACCACCCAGATATGCTCAGCCTCAGAGACTCACTAGATGTCAGAGCTGAAGGTGACTTGGACATCCAGATCTCATGAGAGCATCTATATTCTCCAAAGTCTCACTACCAAAGAATGCTCCCAGATGCCCAGAGACAGGAGTCTCCTTCTTTCTCGAAGTAGCTTAGGTGACTATGATTGTCCCTCATAAAACTGCTCATACTGAGCTGAGAGCAAGCACTGGCTCCTTCTGACATTAGTAACGAGTTCTGTTTACTCCCACTTCCCTATATTCTTCCTTTCCACCCTTCAACCCCATCTTTCTCTCTCCTCCAGGATCCCCCATCTGCAGTGTGCTAACTCTTACCTTTCTTCAGGATGCTGTATGGTACCATCTGAATCTCCTCCTCTTGAGAAGCTCTTCTTGGCTTCCTCCTGCCCAGAATTCCCTAGCTGGATGTTGGCCTCCACCCAACAGTTCTAATGCCAGACAGAAACCCCAACAGACGCTCCTGGCAGCCACAGGGATCGCTCCTCCCTTCCACATGACTAAAGGCTCCCAGGAGAGTCTCTGGGGAAAGGACTGATGTAAAAGATGAGCCCAGGGTTGGTAGTCACACTTACTTGGTCACTGTGACCTGAGTAATCATATCACTTCCTAGAGCCCCAGTCTCCTCCACAAGTTAGAGTTATGTTTCCCAGTCCATGGTCACAGTCACTGTGGTCCAATATGTGACATATCCTGAATCTCTGTAGTATCATCACCACCACCACCCCTTTTACAGGAATGGAAACTGAATCATGGAGCCTAAGGTGGCCCATGGAGAGCCAGGAATTTGGTCAGCAGTTTTGTATGACCTAACCCATGGTCATGATCCAGCACAAGGCAGATCAGGGCAGGAAGCCACAGGGACTCTTAATTCACACAGGACAGATCACAGGTGGAAGTATGGAGGACTGGAGGCAGTTGAAAGTAGACTCCAGAGTTAAAAGTAGAAGTTGGTTGGGGGGGGGGGGATACTTCTGTTAAATATATACTTTCCTAGGAATCAAAGGAAAAGAGAAATATAGCCAGTGTTCTATGGAGATGGGACAACGATGATGAGAGAGCTAAGAGAATTTACCCAAGGTCAAGTGTCTGAGGTCACTGACCTGCCATTCAGACCTGAGTGTCAGGTGCCTCCCAGATGCTCTGTGGAATGAAAGATAAGGCAAGACCACTAGAGTATCCAGCCTGGGTCAGGCAGCCGCTCTCAGCCTTCCTGATATCTAGCTCACCTGTAGAATGGCTTCCCCAAGCTGTACTCCAGCCTCCTGAGGAATCTTGGGGTGTTTTCAAGGTATCAACCCCAGTCACAAGTATTAGAGACCAAATAGGAAGCAGAGATCCTCAGTCTGGGGACATTCCACTATGATTCCTTCATGCCCAGGCCAATCCATGTTATGAAATCTTAGTTGAAGATGTGTTAACATTTGTTTATGCTGTGGAATATCTGTTTAATGAGGCAAAGATGTGTTACATTCTTTTATGTTGCATTTGTTGAACTCTGTGAAGCTGTGTTACCTTGCCTATCTAAAACACTTGATTGGTCTAATAAAGAGCTGTCAATAACTAGGCAGGAGAGAGAAATAGGTGGGACTGGCAGGCAGAGAGAATAAATAGGAGGAATTTTGCAAGCAAATGGATGGAATTAGAAAACACTATCCTGAGTGAGGTAACCCAGACCCAAAAAGATGAATATGTTATATATTCACTCATAGCTGTAAACAAAAGATATTGAGCCTATAGTTCATAATCCTAGAGAAGCGAAGTAATAAGGTGAACCCTAAGAAAAATGTATATAGATCAATGTGGAAAGTCAGAACAGACAAGATCACCTGACAAAACTGGGAGCATGGGGGTCAGGGGAGAAGGGCTGGTAGATGGGAAAAAGGAGGAGAGAAGAGGGGGGATGAGGAGAACCTGAGGGAATGGGATAGTTGAGAAGGAGGAAGGACAGAGATGAGAGCAAGGAAAGAGATATCTTGATTGAGGGAGCCATTATAGAATTAGCAAGAAACCTGGCTCTAGAGAAATTCCCAGGAATCCACAAGGATGACCCCAGCTAAGACCCTAAACAATAGAGGAGAGGGTGACCCAATCTTGACTTCCCCTGTAGTCAGACTGATGAATATCTTAAATATCACCATAGAACCTTCATCCAGCAGCTGATGGAAACAGAGGCAGAGACCCACATCCGAGCGCCAGTTGAAGAGTAGGAGGAATGAAAATATGAGCGAAGAGGTCAAGAGCATTATGGGTTGTTCGCCCACTGAAACAGTCTACCTCAGCTAATGGGAGCTCACCAACTTCAGCTGGACTGGGAAGAAACAAGCATAGGACCAAACTCATCCCTCTGATTGTGGTTTACAGTTGCATGGCTGGGGCAGACTGAGGGGCCACTGGCAGTAGCACCAGGATTTATCCCTACTGCAGGTACTGTCTTTTTGGGAAACCTATTCTCTTTGGATGGATACATTGCTCAGCCTAGATATAGTAGGGAGGGCCTTGGATCTTCCACAGAACAATGTACCTTACCCTCTCTGAGATTGGATGGGGGCGGGGTAGGAGGGTATGTGGAGGGAATGGAAGGAGGGGAGGGAGTGGAAACTGGGATTAGTATTATAATGAAAAAAAGATAGTTTGTTGGTGTGGGAGGTCCTTCTGTCTATGTGTTGCTTTTATTGGTTAATGAATAAAGAAACTGCCTTGGCCTGTTGATAGGGCAGAACTTAGGTAGGCAGGAAAAACTGGAATGAATGCTGGGAGGAAGAAGGCAGAGTCAGAGGGACGCCATGGAGCCGCCCCCGGGGTCAGACATGCTGAAACTTTGCCAGTAAGCCACTGCCACATGGCGACACACAGATTAATGGAGATGGGTTAAATTAAAGTATAAGAGTTAGCCAATAAGAAGTTAGAGCTAATGGACCAAGCAGTGTTTTAATTAATATAGTTTCTGTGTGATTATTACGGGGCTGAGCAGCCGGGAACCAACATGTGGCTTCCTCCAACAGTTTGTTTTCTTTTTAAATAAATAAGAAAAATTAAAAAGCCCCGTGAATCAGAGAAAAATGCACTTGTAACAAGTGAAAATGAAAATAAATTTTGAAATGAGTGCTATGGCAAAAACAGTCTTTAGTAAAGGATCCATAGCACAAAAATGCTTACATCAGAAAAGAAGAAAGGTTTCCTATTAATGACCCCTATTCTTGCCTGAAGGATTAGATAAAGATGAACAAGTTAAATTTGAAAAAAAAGGAAATAATATTAAAATGAGAAAATCACTGAGATGGAGCAGAAACAAACAATGATATTGAAAGTGGATGTTGTTTTTATTGCTTTTCATTTTTTATTTTATGTCTCTGTGTGTTTTGCCTGCATGTATGTATGTCTGTATACCATTTCATTACTAGTGCCCATAGAGGCCAGAAGAGGGTATCAGATCTCCTGGAACTGGAGACGGTTGTGAGCTGCTATATGAGTTCTGGGAATCCAACCCGGTTCCTTTGGAAGAGCAACCAGGGATCTGAGCCACTGAGTCATCTCTCCAGCACCCGGTGTTTTGTTTTGAGGAGACAAATAATATTGACAATACCAGACAGAAAGGAATAAAGGTATTAACTTCCAGTCTCAGGAATATGAAGGAAAGCATCACTATAGATTCCACAAATATAAAAAGATAATGTTATGAGAAACCTTAATCTAATAAACTAAGGTTTAGGTAAAGTGAACAGACTCACTGAAAGACATTAAGTACCAAAGTTCATTTGCAAACATTAAATCACCTAAATAATCACAAATGTTTTTTGTCTCAGTCTTTATTTTGAGACAGTCTCTCTATGCAGCCCTAGCTGGCCTGGAACTTACTGTGTAGACCCTGCTGGCCTCCACCTCACAGAGATCCACCTGCCTCCACCTCTTGAGTCCTAGGACTAATGACCTGTGTCATCACACCCAGCATAAATTTTTAAAATCTGAATGTGTAGTTAAAACCCTTCCACAATATGAAGTCTAGACCTGTATGGGTTAGCTCATGAACTCTACAAATCAAATAAGGAAGAAATAAAAAAAAAACACTGCCAAGTATGTACAAGCACTCCTAGCAAATTTAAGAACACACCGTTCTCGGTTCAGTCTGTCAGCCTAGCACTGGTCTAATACAAACCCAAGAAACTACATTACAGATAAAGAGAGTTATAGGTGTTTATCCTTTATAAATACACTGAGAAATTCTTAGTGGAATTTTCATGAGTTAAATCATAGTGCATAAGAAGAAGTTAACCCAACATAACTAAGTGTTAGACGGACAAAAACTATGCTGAGGAACAAACAAGTGTGCCGAAATAGATGGAATTGGACGTCAGAGAGACGCAATTCGAGGCTCCAGCCTCAAATTGCTAGCCAGGTGACCTCAGAGGGATGGGAAGCAGGAGAAGGAAGGAGGAAGAACAAGAGGGGAAGAGAGAAGAGGAAAAGGAAAAAGAGGATGAAAAGGAGGGGAAAGGAGAGGGAGAGGAGGGAATGAGAACGAGGAGGGAAAATAAGAGAGAAGGGAGGAAGAGACAGAAGGAGAGGAGAGGAGAGTTTCCTTCAATTCTTAAACACATTGTGTTCAGGGTGTTAATACCTCAGTTCTTGGGTGGTGTGAAGTTCATTGTTCATGGTTCTGAGTCTTAGGAAGTACCAGATAATTGGCTGAGACCAGCCTGCTGGATGGTATTGTAGCTCACAGTTGGCCCAAGCCTCTCATCCACAAGGCAGGCTCCTTTGTGGTAATCATTATTCTGCAACAGTTAATGAGGCCAGACAACCACTATTCTCTCTTGGAATTCCAGTAGGACCCAAGGGGGCATTTGGGAGTCCTCAAACTGGGTCAGAGGAGGGATGTCTAACTGCCCAGCCTTTTGACCACCTGGCTGCCATGGCCATCCTTACAGACATTATGATGTCTCAGAGGGAAGAAATTTCAGTCCCTAATGGAAACTTCCAAAGGATGCCCAGCTCCCCAGTTCCTGGAGCCATGCCTGAAACATCTTAGAGACATTAGACTTCCTGACTGCCTCTTTCATCCAGCCCAGAGGCCCTGTGCTGTGTTCACTAGTGTAGGCAAGTAATCCCCAGGGCTTCTCAGAGGCTGGAACTCCACTCTCCAACTTCATCTGACAAAAGAACACCCCTGAGTCTGCCCACTGGAACTGTGCCCTGCACACTTAAGAGAACGGTGAACCCCTCCTGAAGGGCCACAGTGTAAGCAGAAGAGGATGGACAGCTTCATCTGGTGACCCACAGAACCCAGAGGAAACAGGCTGCTGTGGCTGCCACAGGGGTGAAGGAAGCCGCTCAGACAGAACAGGCTGGTCATTTGGGGGCGACTGAAGGCAAGGGGCCAGGTTGGGAGAGAGTGCTGTATGAAGTATATTCTTTCCTCTCTACCAGAAACTGAGAGCCTGGAAAGGAGCAAGGGACACCCGCAGGTGGGGGATGGAGAGAGAATATGAGCAGGGTTCTTTCCTGGAGAGAGGGCTTGAGGTAATTGCTCCCTCATCACCTTTGCAAGAGGCAGGAAAGCACAGTGGTTAAGCCACCTATGCTGTTCAAGACCCAGGGGTTAGTCCCAGCCCCGACACTTACTGCTTTGGTAGAAGGCAAAGCAGAACTGTTTACAAAGAGAAACCTAATGCTGAGATAGAGCTGTCTGACTGCCGCTGCCACTGCCCGGCAGGTGACTAACTGCTACGTATCTTTCCCTAAGTGAACACAGTCTTGAACCCACGGTTTCCCCAAGCCCTTAACAGGGACCTCCTTTTTGCTAGATGCTGTGGAACAATCTAAAAGAGACATAATGTCAACCCACAGACCGGCTGGGCCGGTCAGGTAAGAGATCCCAAGAGTTCAAGAGATCCCAAGCAGTCTGTGTAGGGCGCAGGGCCTGGGAAAACACAATGGACCAGGGGAGGTGTCAGCAGAGTCACAGTGGGGAAAGGATGACAAGGGAAAGAACTAAGAAATCCAGCTGTTAGGGTCCCAAGTCTCCAAGAGGAGGGGCCTCTAGCTGTCCAGACAGGATCGCAGAGCTGGTCATCTTGCTAACTCAGGTGTCCCCTTTGGCAGCTGGAGAGTCATACCAAGTTGAACACAGTCAGAGCCTCTGAGCACGGTCTTGAGTTCCATTGGGGAGTCACAAGAAGGGGCACGCTAAGGGAGAGTGCACCTGCTGGGGTGTGGGTGAGGAGACCAGGGGAGGCCTCTAAGATGGTTCGGGCCTGGAGTATGGTCAGCTGGAAGGGGGACACAAGCGTCTCATTCCCTTCCCTCCTCTGGGAGATCATTTGCCCTGATGACCCGTTCTTGTTTCCTGACCCAAGGCTCTGAGCTGGGCTAGGCCACCTCTTACCTTCAGACACTTTTCTTACCTGGTGCACACTAGGTACCCTCTGGTCTTTCCAAACTCCTGGAACAAACTCCTGCCCACATAGCCCTGTCCATCTCAGAGCCCTGGGTGCTCAGGGCCCTGGTATGTTTGTGGGTCTCTAGCTTGATATCAAGACAATCGAACTGAAAGGGCGTCATATTTAATACGTTCAATTTAAATAATAGTTCTGTGAAGCTCAGAGAGGGGTGTGGAGTCACCCAAGATCACACAGCACATGGGGGCAAAGCCAGGAGCAGCCACAGCACTTCTGATTTCTGAGCGTGTTTCTCTTACACTAACTCCTTTTATTTGTCTTATTTTATATTCCACAAGATGTGTCGACACTGTATCTCACACGCACCTTGCTGTAAATCTGTGCCACAAACTCTTCATCTCTGCTTACCAGTTGCAGAGACTGAGGCTAGCAGCAAATTTGTCCAAAGTCACACTGCTAGGTAAGGGACTACCACTGGGCCACTCAAGGGAATCTGGTTAAATACCTGACCAAGGGAAGGCAACAGAAAATCTCACATGTCTAAGTTCAGGAGACAGAGCCTGGATAGGCCTCGGGGAAGCTGGAAGCAGCAAGCCAGAAGCCAGGGTCACCTCTTCAGAAGCACAGGCTGTGAGGTCTCTGCTCTGTGCTATTAAATATGTCCTTCCTTTTCCATTTTAACCATAATATTTATTAGGCAAATACAGTGCTGCTATATGAAGATCATAACATAATAGCTTCAGTTAAATGCATTTATTAAGTCTTTTATTTTATTTTTCAGGACAGGCTTTCATGTAGACTAGGCTAGCCTTTGATTCACTATGTAGCTGAGGATGACCTTGAGCTTCTAGTCCTTCTGCCTCCATCTCTTGATTCTGGGATTACAGGTAGGTGAATCATGCCAGGTTTATGGATGCTACTGAGCTTAGTGTATGTTAGAGAAACACTCTCCCAACTGAACTACACACTCAACCTCTAATTATATTTCTAATATGCTATAAAACATTTTCATCATCAAACACAACTGTAGTAATTTTATCTTGAGATAATTTGCCTAATATTTTTAATCTATTAATAAGATCACCTATAACTTAGTCAATAAATATGAGTTTCTAAATTAATGTATTTTACCTAGATTTGCCTATAACCTGAAACCAGTAGTAAACTTCCGTTTGTTCTCCTGCCTGTTTTTATCAGCTTTGTAAGTTCTCCACTTGCCTCCTCCACAGCTTCAGCCCTGTGCCTACGGCACAGCTCTGGCTTGGTAGTACCCAAGCACCTACAGCCTGCTAACCCAGACTTTCAGATATCATTTTAACCTCCTGCTAGCAGAAAGATCTGCCTACCTACTGGGACAAGTACACATCCCTGGCAGAATGAACTGGCATTGGTCATGAGTTGGCTGAGCTCCTTGCTGCAAAAATAGTCACTTAAGTCCTTGTCCTCTATGGATGAAGATGGCTTCCACGATGATCCTGTGAGCAGTCAGATTTCTCAACTCCTTGCCCAGTGTCCCAGCAGCCCTAGCTTTGACACTGTTTCCATCCAGCTCAGCACAGGTTTGGCTGCATCACTGGAAGCAATTCTGTACTCTGTTGTGTGTGTGGCTCTGCTTCGGTCTTCCTGCCCTAAGGCCACAGACAAAAGAGCAGAGTGTTTGCCTCTCTGTAACAGTCAGATCGCCATGCAGATCCTCAGAAAGGAAAACCGCAGCTCAGTGTCCGAGTTTCTCCTCCTTGGCTTCTCCAGTGAGTCACAGGTCAGAGTGGCCCTGTTTGTCTTTTTTCTTCTGCTCTATCTGATCACCCTCCTGGGCAATGGCCTCATTGTCAGTCTGATCTACCTAGACTCTCGCCTTCACACACCTATGTACTTCTTCCTCAGTATCCTCTCTTTGGTAGACATGAGTTACGTCACTACCACTGTGCCCCAGATGCTGGTTAACATGATATGTCCAAGGAGGACCATCTCCTGGGGTGCTTGTGTAGCCCAGATGTTCATCTTCCTGGTCCTGGGAATTGCTGAGTGTGTTCTCTATGCCATTATGGCCTACGACAGGTATGTCGCCATCTGCTCCCCTCTTCACTACTCTCTACTCATGAGCCGTCTCGTTTGTATCAAGATGGTCACAATCTGTTGGTCCATCAGCATCACTGGTGCTCTGATCTACACGATCTTCACCATGCGTCTGCCCTACTGTGGCCCCTACAAGATCAATCACTTCTTCTGTGAAGTCCCTGCTGTCCTGAAGTTGGCCTGTGCAGACACATCCTTCAATGACCAGTTAGACTTCATCTTGGGCTTCATCTTACTCCTGGTCCCTCTCTCCCTTATCTTGGCTTCCTATGGCTGCATTTTTGCCTCCATCTTAAGAATCCGCTCCTCCCGGGGAAGGCTCAAGTCCTTCTCTACATGTGCATCCCACATCACTGTGGTCACCATGTTCTATGGGCCAGCCATGATCATGTATATGAGGCCCGGCTCTTGGTATGACCCAGAGCGGGACAAGAAACTGGCTCTGTTCTACAATGTTGTCTCAGCCTTCCTCAACCCCATCATCTACAGCCTCAGGAACAAGGATGTAAAGGGGGCTTTTCTGAAAGTGTTAGGAGAAAGAGGGACAGCCCAGTGACCCAGGACTGGAAGACTGGATGGAGTTCACTTGGCACACTAAAGAAATCGGTTATGAACCACACGAGTTTCCAACTAGCCAGAAGAGATCGTGGCCACTCCTAAACAGAAAGTCCCACAGTAACTTGTTAAGTTTCAGCTTCCTCCAAAGACTCAGTTAAGGACTAGAGGCGAAGGGTTTGTTTTTAAAAGGCTGTCCTTGAGTTCATGGACATTGTTTCCTTGCTCTTCCTTGGCTCTCGCCTTACTTCTAGAAGTCCATGGCAGTTCAGCACGAGGACAGCCAAGTGTTTAACATGAAAACAGGCTTTTCTGCAATCTGAAGGAATTTGGAGTTGAAAATGACACGAGGAAGACTATATACAAGGCACACAACCTTGTCTTGCTGCTGTTTGATGGACTCTTTACAGCTCATACTTAGGATTGCTTTTGTACTAGAAGCCGTAAAGTCTAAGCTAGGGTGGTTTTAGAGCCATATGTAAAACTGTGGCTACTAACTGATCTAATCTGAGCTCAGTTCATGAAAATTACTTTTACTTGGGTCAGGTTAGTTTTAAGATTTATTTTTATTAATTTTGTGTCTAGGGGTGGGTGGATATGTCATGTAAGTGCAGGGGTCTGTGGAAGCCAGATTCCTTAAGAATCTGACACCTGGTACATACAGGTGTAGTTGTGGATATGGATATGGATGCTAGGGAGCCAAACTTGGGTCCTTACAAGAGCAATATGTGCTCTTAGCCCTTGAAACATCTCTCTTGCTCCTTGGTCTATTTAGAATTTATATTTTAAATCTCACTTTTGAGAAAAGAAATATATATTTTATAAAATAAAATATGTATGTATTTCTGTGTCTAGCTATCTATATCTCTATTTATCTATCTGTGGACTTGCAGCTGAGAGCAACAAAGGTAGACAGATTAATCTTTTGTCATGCTTTATCCAATACACTTTTTCTTTCAAAAAAAATCAGATATGGCTAGAGAGGTGACTTGGTGGTTAAGAACACGGGTTGCTCTTACAGAAGGCTGGAGTCTAGTTTGGAACACTCACATGGCAGCTCACAACTGTCTGTAACTCCAGTTCTAGAGGATCTGAAGCCCTCTTCTGGCCTCTGCAGGCCCTGTGTGCATGCAGTACACAAACATACATGCAGGCAAAACACCCATTCACGTGAAATTAAAATAAACAAATTATTTAAAAGAAAATTAGACAACAGCAAAGTTAAACTGACTTCGAACAGTTTTTCTTTAATCTTTAAACTGGTCTATTCAACCTTCTGTTAAACTTTTGATGGAATACTATTGGATCCAATAGCAATACCTAGAATTATTTTTATATGTGTCAAAAATGTAAATGGTAGCAGTTATCAGTATGACTGAAAAGTGCCTAACTCAATGCCATGTTTCTCTTGCCTTCTCATCTGATGATGAGACCCAGCTTAACTAATCAACAAGCATCCGAATAGACCACGGCTTGTTTCCCCAGTTCCCTCTTAATTTAAACAAGTCTGCACTTATCCATCCAAGATACCCGCAGATCTTTCTAAATTTATAGACAGAAGTAAACTCTGCAGATCTCAGAGTCAAGGAGGTTTACTAGATATTCCCACATTACTCTTCTAAGTGGTTACAGCAAGTCACATCTAAAATCACCAGTACTCGGTGTCCTCCAATGTAATGTTTCTGTCTTGTGTGACAGGTGGCAATGTTGCTTCCTGTTTAATCTACATTTCCCTGGCTATCTTCCCATGAATCACAGGTAGAATTGTGTAGGGTACCAGGCTCTAGTGTCAGACATCTGGGTTTAATTCCAGCTGTGTCCTCAGTAACACAGCAATGATAAGAAAGTCACCTAACTTCTCCAGGTCTTGGTTTCCTCATCCGAAACAAGGAAGAAAATAGTACATGCTTCAGAAGGTTCAGAAGGGTTAGGTGAGAGGTGCATGCAAGCATCTACAGTGATTGGCAGGTGGTAAGTGCTGTTTGCCTCTTTTGATTCGCAGTTTTTTGCACATTTTGAGTGTAGGTTTTGTTTGCCTGTTTTTGCCTGTTCCATGCATTGAGAATACCTTTTTGAGTCTGCTGCTTTGTTTGGTTTTTTTTTTTTTTACAAAAGTAATGAATTATTTTCTTCAGACTTTTGTGAAACAAGAGAAACAAAAATAAGGAAGCCATCCAGTACTAAAAACTGGAAATAATCACGTAACATTTTTTGAGAACATGCATAAAATTATTAAACAAGTTTTTCACAGATTTTGAGGTGAAGCAGTCACTATGCGTGCTTCTATAACTTATAGCAGTCACTCAATCAGTTTGGGGGCATTTATACATGCGATTTATTTTACTGCTGAAGAGTGTTCTTTTACAACTTATATGTTATTTATTTCATGAGGGGCAGAGAAAGAGAGAGAAAGACTGCTTTTTTTCTCATGCATTTTATCTTATTTTTCTATTTTCTATTTGGGGAAAATACTTTCAAGCTCCCATTCTATTTCTTGAAATATGCAGCATTCACAAATTATGTTTGCTAGTTCATTTTTATTTGTGTGTATATGTGTGTGTGTTAGGCATGTTCATGTGCCTGAGGCCCAGGTGTGTCTTCGGGTGCACATTGTGCCTGTGCATGCGGAGACTGGCTTTGTGTTCTATCCCCTGTGTCCCATGAGGACACAAAAGCCATACTCAAGGAGCTGGGGTGCCAACTCAGCAGCTGAGAGCACAGGTTCCAGAGGACCTGAGTTCAGTTCCTAGCGCCCATGCCAGGAGCTCACAAAGGCCTGTGACTCCAGCTCCAGGCCATCAGACACCTCTCCTGACCTCTATAGGGACTGAGCTCACATGTGGCACACACTCACACATACACATGTACATACACACATGTACACATGCACATAAATATGTTTTTAAAGAATACTCAAGTTCTGCAGAATCAGTAAATATTTCCAAGGCAAGCTCCCTATTTATCTCAGCTGGCCTCTCTCATGTCACTTTTACGTTAGAGTTTAAACTCGAGACACTTAGTCTTTTTTTTTTTAAGCTCTTTTAAGTGTATTCAAGGTTAAAATAGCTTATCTAGGATCAATAAGATTGTTCAACAAGTAAAAGCACTTAACACATAAGCCTGACAGCTGGGGTTCTACCCCCACAACCTATGCATAAAGCAGAAAGAGAGAACCAAATCCATAAATATTGTCCTCTGATCTCTACCCAATTGTTATGACACACACATCTACACACACAAATAAATAAATAAACGTTTAGCTTTAAATTTTTCTATTATTGGAGAGGATGGAGGGGGGAGTACTGAAAGAGACTACTGGAAAGGGGGAAGACATTTGGAGGTCAGATAAAAACTTGGTGCAAGGGAATTTCCCAGGAATCTACAAGGATGACCCTAACTAAGACTCCTAGCAAGAGTGGATAAGTAGCCTCAACCGGCCATCTTCTGTGACCAGATCGGTGCCTCATCCAAATGTCATTAGAGAGATCTTATCCACCAGCTGATGGAAACAGATGCAGACTCAAGGCCAAACATTTCGTGAAATCCTGAAGAAGAGGGAGAGAATGGATTGTAGGAGCCAGAGGGGTCAAGGACACCAGAAGAAAACACATAGTCAACTAACCTGGACTCATCGGGGCTCACAGAGACTTAACTGGCAACCAGGAAACCTGCATGGGGCTGACGTAGGCATTCTGCATATATGTCACAGTTGTGTAGGTTGGTTCTCTTGTGGGACTCCTAACAGTGGGAACATGGGTTGTCTCCAGCTCTTTTACAGGCTTTTGGGAACCTACTCCTCATACTGAGTCACCCTACCCAAACTTAATATATGGGGAGGTGCTTAGTCTTACCACAACATGATATTCCATGCTTTGTTGATACTTATAGGAGGCCTGCCCTTTCCTGGATGGAGATGGAAGAAGAGGGGATTGGGAGGTGGGAGAGGGGAATGGAGGAAAGGGGTTGGAAGGGGAGAATGAGGGAGGCTATATCTGGGATGTAAAATAAATATATTAATAAAAAAGAATTCTTCTCTGTTGGGCTCAGGAGAAGATGTGGCTGCATGCAAATCTTATTCTGGACATTTTAATCCATATATATATTGAAGGCTGGTAATGTTCATACACACCCACTATCTTCTCTCATCTCCTTCCCTCTCTTGCTCCAATCTTTCCTCCTAAAAATGCCCCCTGTACTGTTTGCCTGTACTACATGTACTATGGTACTATGCCCATAGTGCGGTGCCTACAGTAAGAGGCATTTCGCATTCGCGAGTTAGGAAAGGAGCCTGGAGATTTAAACAGTAAACACAAAGACTGGACAAACACACGGGGACACGGGTCATCCTTGAAACAAGAATGCCAAGAATGCCCACTTTATTGTGCTCAGGGGCAGCTTATATAGGACTCTGGCCACGCCCAGCTCTTGGGATCTTTCGGCTGCAAACTCATCAGAACTCACTCCCCTGCTATCAGCGTCTCATACTCAGAGCAGCTGCAGGATGCCCAGAGCACAGGAAAACAGATTGTTTGCAAGAAATTCAGGGTCTGGTGGTCCGCAGTCTGCAACACCCCCCTCCTACGCTGGTGGAGGGTTATTGTTTGGTTTTTCAATCCACTGAGTTTAATTAGGGCTGCTGGCATACACATAAGCAGACAGAATGACTAAAAATATTTGAGCTCAATCTTCAGCCATATGTATCTATATAACCTAAGGATCGTGGGTCTTTCGTGAGAAGATACACGTTGCAGATACAGAATTGAAGTGGGTTCCATGCTGTCTTATGAACAGAAATCATGTCCTGTTTTTCAGGTTGTCTTTAATGAAGAACAATGTAGTTTAGTTACACACACAGTAGATTGTATTCAACTCGACCCTTGTAAATCATTTACTATCTTTGTTTTTTTCTATACTCCATCTTTATTTTTGGTACTTCTCTGTAACCAAATTTTATGATCACGAAAAAAATGCCCATAAGTTTATCTCTGTCTTTTGCTAGGAAATTATTCTTGGCACATAGACAGGACTTAGGAGGACACAGGCCTTGGGGAGCAAGCTGTAGAGGACGGGCTAGGGACCTGAGCCAGCAGACACCACCCTAAGACAGGCCTACAAAACTCCAGGGAGCTTCAGGGATGGAGATTTACCCATGAGTCCCTGACCCAGCCAAAACTCTATTCTTGTTCTCTTTAGACCCTTTCCTTCCCAAGATAGCTGCACCAGGGATAATTCCCCTTGTGCTCTGTTCACACTCAGCTTCCTTCTGCCCTGCAAGTGTACCCTATGTTCGTTCATCCGATCCATTTGACGGAGGCTTGCAGCACAGGTGTCAGTGATACAAACACTGTCCTTAAATGGCCATGGGGAGGGAACACACGGCCGTGTCTCCTTCCACTGGATCTTTGCACACTCTGCTCTCTGTACTCAGACTGCCCTTCTCTTCCTTGTGCACAGAACAAATTCCTGTTTATTTTCCCAGACTCAGGTCAAATATCTCCTCTCCACTGAACTCTTTCCTTGTCAGTGGGGGAAAGAGTCAATGGGATGCTCTGTGGCATTACACAAACCCATGCGCATCCTCCCCGGGCCCTCTGGGCACGTGGATCCCTCTCCATTCTCCAGCCAGTCCTCAAAATCACCGTGATCAAAGTCTTCAAAATTGCAATGAAGCCTGGGGACCTTGGGAGAGGCAGAGAAAAATGTAGAGCTCAATAAAACTCAATTTTAAAAAAATCTTTTTAAAAAATCACAATGAACAGAGCGAGAGGGTCAAGTCTTGATTGCCCTTGGTCTGTAATGCTGATCCAACATTGATGCATATAAACGCTTCTAGCGTCAACCAAGTGACCAGCGAAACCACAGCACAGAGGGGAATGTGATAAGTGACACTGCAGGGTTCTCACAAGATGGTGAGAGTCAGGATGGAGCTGATGCCAGGGAGGTGCTTCGCAGGGCATGAGGCTAGACACAAGAAAAGAATGGCCACCTGTTTGCAAGGGGAGGCTTCACAGACCAGAGCACAGTGGAGCTGGGTTTGGAGGTGTGCACAGATGTTTTACAGGCTACATGCTATGGCAGGGCAGCCAGGACTGAGGAAGTAACAGGAGTGGGGGGAAAGATACAGGTGGTTCTGGCTGCCCAGAGTAGAGTGTCAATCAAAGAACTCTGCAAAGTGGTGATGTTAGAGTTGGACAGGAATATGCCCAGGAAGGATTCTGGCCACCCACAGAGGAGCTGAGATTGTCTTCTGCACATGGGAACCAGTGGAGGTTTCTCATCAGCGGAGGAACAAAGGCAGGGGTGTGTTAGAAAGATGGCTGAAGCAAGTGTGGACACCGACGAACCACAGCTTCATTGTGGGATTTAGACCCTGATGTTGAGAAGGGAGGAAGCCTAGGGTCTTCTGACTGCTTGGGAACTTGTCAGGCAGAAAGAGAGGAATCCATGCTGGCCACCTCACAGATGGTCCCTAGGCTTCTGAGAGCCAATGAGTTTCTCACACTCAGAAAGGATGGAGTCTGCCATTTTTATTGCTACAAGGTGAATACGGTCTTTCTCCCTACCCTTTGTCCAAAGACCTCAAAGATGAGCATCCCAAGGTCTTCCCTGCTGTCTCTCTCTGACTCACCTGCAAGATGAAAATTCTTTTAGTTTCTGTCTTGAATCTGTGCCCAAGTCTCTGACCCCCACCCCACCCCTATACTTCCTGCAGGGAAAAGAAAAATTGTTCCCCAAGTGGCCTGAAACGTCAGGACACAAAAGGGTGAGACCTGAGAGGTCACTAGTTGATTTAAGACCCTCGCAGACTCCTTGCTTTATGATAAGGATTAAGATGTACCACATCCAAGGTTCCATACTAAATGCACCTACTTTCTATGTGACTATGTGAGCGTTTAACGAACTGTAGCTGAAAGCTGATAATAAAAACCATTAATATGCTAGCAATATTTGTTTCACATAGTCCCTATTTTTGAGCCCATAATTTTTGTTGTTGAGTGTAGTGAAAATTATAATTGGTCTTAATAATAAAATCCCAGAGTCAGATATTTGGGAGTGAAAACTGAAAGATCAGAGAAGCAGAGCAACCAGCCACTAGAATTCTTACCTCTATCAATGCTCAGACTGAATAGGCAAGATCCTATCTCTACAAAACCTCAGACTGAATCCTGAATTATGTCACCTCCTGTCTTATGTTCCTCTCTCTGCCCAGCCCTATCCCTTCCCAACTCCACCCCCGAGTGCTGGGACTAAAGGGGTGTGCAAGCACTGTCTGGCCTGCATGGCTAACTAGTGTGGCTAGCTCCACACTCTGATCTTCAGACAAAATATCACCACGGTCAAGTCTACAATTTGTCTGTAGACCAGGACAGCTCAAGGACCCTAGACATTTTACCTAATAGGTTGAAAAGCCCTGGGTACTTCCCCTGGCAGGGAGAAAGGGCAATTTTGTGAACTTCTGTGTCTCCTGCTTTTTTTTTCCTGGGGGAGGAACCACTGAGTCGGCCCTGGCTTGGAGGCCTTGCCTGAGCCTAGCATCAATGTTCCCAGTATCCTCAACCCTGTTTCAGCTGAGTCTCAAGCCATCCTAGAACCCAGGAGAAGGAGCGGCTGCATGTCCCTGGGGAGGGAGATTCCTCAGAGTCCAGGGCCTCCCTCCCCCCCCCCAGCCTAGAGATAGCTACTGGAACTATCCTGTCTGGAGCCCTGGGGCCAGGTGCCACTGGGGAGTGGCCTCCAGAGTTTGATGGGGCAGCACCCACACCCTTTTCCTGCAGAACTATATGCTCAGGACAGGAGAGTTTCCAGTCCTCCTGGAGATTTGGCAGCTGTTCCATCTCCAGGTGTGCTAGCCAGGAGCTCCAGGTAAGAGTCCAGGGCAACCTACAGTTTCTGTTGGCAACCTAGAACAGCTGTTTTGTGTGTTTGATTCTGTCCCTTTTCCTATCTGTGTGAGTGTATGTGGCCACCTGTCTCTGCCTGATCCTCCCTCGAGTCTGGCTATTGCCCTCTCTGTCCCCAAGCCTGTGTCCTCCCAACCTCTTGCTGGCTGGTTGTCCATTTGCCCTTGACTGCTGCTTCCATTTGCTGGGCCTGTGTCTCCCATCTCTCCCTCCTGCCTCTCTGGGGTTCTCTGACTGGGTCTTGAGTCAACTGTGTCTGCCCTTCTTTCTCTCCGAACGTCTTTCCTGGACTCGCTCTGACTCTAGCTTTGCCTGTAGATGGTCCTCTCCTCCCAGATATCTCTCTTCTTCCACCATGCTCTCAGATTCACAAGGTTTCTCTCCTTGTGAGTCTCCTGCTAGAATCTGGTCCTCTGCACCCTCCTCCATGTCTGCACCTCTGCCTAGCCCTCCCCTGTCTGTAGCCCCCTGTCTGCTCCCGTATTCTTCGTCTAGCCTTGAACTCTTCCCTCCTCTTTCCCCTCTTTCTTCTTTCCTGGACACCTCTTCCCGCCCACTCACCTCCCTCCATCTCTGCCTTAATTTTCATCTTATAAATATCCATTCACAACTCTTAGCTCGTTGCCACTGTGTCTCTCTGCCTAACGGCCTGCAGGGTCTCACTGCCCTTGTGCTGTGCCTATCAGCACCTTGACATTCTTCCTTCCTTCGCCAGCCTCCTTTCTCTCTTCTTTTACTTGCTGCCTTCTTTGGCCCCTCCAACAGTCTTTCATAAGGTCTCAGTGTCACTGTGCTTGCCTTTGTCCCTCTTTTTTTAAAAAATACCTGCTTTTACCTTGAGAGAGAGAGAGCCCACCACATCTGTGCTGAGTTCCCTTGGAGACCAGAAAAGGATTTTAGATCCCCTGGAGCTGGAGTTACAGGCTATCATGAGATGCCTGAGATGGGTGCTGGGGGCTGAACTTGGGTCCTCTGGAAGAGCAGCAAGCACTCCTAACCTTGACTTAACCCCTTAACTCTTAGCTTCAACTCTCTAGCCCCATTCCTCTTTTGAAACACGGAGATAAATGAGCCTTCTCCCTCCTTCTGAGGCCCCCCTGGTCCTCTCTCCCCACACCTGTGTTCCTTGGTTTTCATACTACATCCATTCCATCAACACCCAGCCTCTGGTTCCCTGTGTCTTTCTCTGCCTTGAGTGTCTGTCTTGTTGACTGTTCACACCAAACCTAACACTTACATGTCTTTCTGTCGGGACCTCACCAGCTTTTCCTATCTTCTCTCTGCTTCCCCTGCCACACACACACACACACACACACTCACACTGAATTATTATTACCCTTAAAGGTCTATGCTGATATGGATAAATTGTGTGTGTGTGTGTGTGTGTGTGTGTGTGTGTGTGTGTGTGTGTGTGTGATAGAGGAAACGGGTGGTGACAGGAAAGAGGAGAGAAACCACATTTAGAATCAGACATTATGAAGTCAGCGTTCTCTCTGTAGATTAGACACAATGAGCTGCCAAGAGTGAGAGCCAGAAACAGCAAAGTCTGCTTTCTTTAATGTCTCATCCCAGCCTGTATTCAGGAGAGGAGTCAGAGACAAATATAGGAGTTCACATTAAAAACACAGACAATTCTCTGATTTGCATTCCTTCATGGCAAGGAACCAAGGCTAATAGCCCCAATCACCAGTCTACTGTGGCCTAGAGAGTCACCCTCCACCAAGACTTTACAGCCTAGAGAGTAGCCCTCCACCAAGACTTTACAGCCTAGAGAGTCACCCTCTACCAAGACTTTGCAATGGTACAATTCAGCTGTCTTTTCATTAACAGCAGCGCATCAACAAACTTAGATTGACAGAGTCAAAATCTGAGCCTGAGAGGCCAACCAAGCAGCTCTAAGACATAGGGAAAACCAGCCAAAGAAAGTGAGACCAGAGGCCAGCTCCCAGGCTTCACTTGGGCTAAAGAGGCAAGTCCATCATGGGGGCAAGCAGTCCTAGACCAGTCACTTGCATCTTTGCTTCCTGGACTGGAGGACAGTTGGCTTGATGCTCATTATCTTCTCAGTCTTTCTACAAAGTCCCAGTCACACTGCTCCTCCTCTCTGGGCTTTGGTAAGATGAGGAACTTGCATTACTAGTTATCAAATTGAGCTTCAAGGAGTGCCTAACCTAGGAAGAGGAGACACACGGGGCCATGCTTGTCTGGAGGAAAGGCAGTAGGATGCTTCATAGCGCATAAGTTTGTCCTAGACAAAAATATTCAAGAGCACTATAAAAATTGAGGATGTATAACTCTGAAATTGTAAGACTTTAATTAAACCTCACAGCAAATGCCCACGTACACTCCTTCCCAGACCAGCAAAGCAGCAGGATGTGATCTGCACCACTAAAAAAGGTATTGAGCCACATGGCTAACATAGATCAGAAAAAAATGGGTTAGACAAGATGTGAGAGTTAGCCAGTGAGAGGCTAGAGCTAATGGGCCAATCAGCTTATAATTTATGGAGACCTATGTGTGATTTTTCTCTGGGACTACACAGTTGTGGGGTACCTGGTGGGAGGACAAAAACCCAAACAAACTAACAGGCCCCTTCATGTTACACACGTAGACCAGTAGGCATTCCCAGTTGTGTTGTCAGAAGGCAGCCAGTCAAGAAACGACAGTCCCCTACCTCTGTGCCTGCTTCAGTCTTAAGCGAATTCTTAAGGAGCATTTAGCCAGTCTACACAAGGCACCTGGTGAGAGCTGGCACTTGGATTCTTGGGACCCTTGTCCCCATCTCCCAGGCTCAACCTGAAGCATAAACAGAAAGTGTTGAGTGTTCATGTAGCTCAGCAGAGGGTCCCCAGGAAACTAACGGAAGCCTGCACCAGTGTTCTCCAATCTGACTCGCCCCAGCCATCTGATCTCCCACTCACTTACCCACCTTTTCTTCAGCTAAAATTTTCTAAAGATAGCCTGGGTGTGGTGGCATACCCCTTTAATCCCAGCAGAGGCAGGCAGATCTCTGATTTCAAAGCCATCCTGGTATACAGAGTGAGTTCCAGGACAGCAGGAGCTATACAAAGAATCTGTCTCAAAAAGTTTAAATAAAATAATTTTTTCTGAATTGTGTAACAGTGGTTACAGCAGCACATAATTTGAGTACATGGCTAGGAAAAGGATCATAAATCCATATGCTATAAGGGATAAGAAGGCAATGTCAATGCATAAATTCAGTCTATGAAAAAAAATGAATCTGGAGTAAGGAAGTGTTCAGTCTATTCCAAAGGAGAGCCAGAGGTACTTACTCATCTCCTGGCTGTTTCTGAGTATAGAAACAAGGGCTGGACAAGGTCAGGTCTATTTTGTGATCCTGGAGGTCTAGTTTTGTGTGCATAAGCTCAACTGTTTAAAGGCACTAGCAGAAAACAGTAAAAGCTAAGACAATTCAGACAAAATATGTTTATAACTTTGTAGTTTATAAATATGTTATAAACTATGTTTATAAAAGATGTTGGCCTGCAGGCACCCATTAATGGCCTATGCCATGCAATTTTAACATGCAGCATGATGTTTCTTTGATCAAATCTGTAAAATAAAGACAAGGTAGTTTCGGAGAAACCATAGGAATGTCTCTGTGATGGTTCACAGAACAGACAGAGGAAAGGAATCTAGGAAACCAGTCATCACTGGTCAAAACTGGGCACGGAGGGTGGTGGAGATGGCTCAGCTGGTAACGTGCTTGCCAGGCAAGTATGAGCCTGAGTTCAAGCTCCAGAGCTCACATTAAAAGCCAGGTGTGGGGTAGGAGTTAAGTGTGATTGCTGTTTTTGCAGAGGATGCTAGTTTGGTTCCCAGAACCAACATGGGAGCTCAAGACTCCCTGCAATGTTAGCCCCAAGAAATATGATGCCTTCTTCTGGCTTCTGTGGTGTCTCCATGCAAGTGGCATACACGTGTGTGCATGCGCACACACGCACATTCTCTCTCTTTCTCTCTCTCTCTCTCTCTCTCTCTTTTCTTTTTTCTTTTCTTTTCTTTCTTTTTTTTTGATTTTTGAGACAGTGTTTCTCTGTAGTTTTTGATGCCTGTCCTGGAACTAGCTCTTGTAGACCAGGCTGGCCTCAAACTCACAGAGATCCGCCTGCCTCTGCCTCCCAAGTGCTGGGATTAAAGGCGTGCGCCACCACCGCCCGGCTCTCTAGTTTTTTTCAAGACAGGGTTTCTCTGTGTAGCTTTGGCTGTTCTGGAACTCACTCTGTAGATCAGGCTGGTCTCGAACTCACAGAGATCTACCTGCCTCTGCCTCTAAAGTGCTGCCACCACCACCTGGCCACACACACACACCTTTTAAATCCTAATGGTGATTTTAAAACACAAAACACCTTTGACCCAAGTTGTGGGAAATTCCGTCCCTGATCCTAAAC
The DNA here is from genome assembly GCF_037038515.1 of Microtus pennsylvanicus. Classification (NCBI taxonomy): domain Eukaryota; kingdom Metazoa; phylum Chordata; class Mammalia; order Rodentia; family Cricetidae; genus Microtus; species Microtus pennsylvanicus. Next base: position 52,082,618 of record NC_134591.1, on the reverse strand, counting down.
TTTACCCATGTAGGACTTAGCAAATTCTGTAGTCCCAAGACAACATGGAAAGTAGGGAGAGCAGCAGAGGGACACAGGCTGCGTTGGGAGAAGTGGATAGATCATAGGTTCAGACCAGAAGGAAAAATACACTGCAGGGCTACCCTGGACTCACCCTGCCATTTGTACCAGTAAAGCCTTTAGGAAATCCAGAGCCAAATCCCAGTATCATTCAAGCTACAAGTGGGAATTACTTCTCAGCACCTCCCACTTGCCAACTCAAAGCCTCCTGAAATGGACAGTGGGTACACAGATGCCATGCGTGCCCTTGAAATGCTCAACGAATCACATATCTGAAACCTCTTTAAACAGGAAAGATCAGAATGCAGGAGCTCAACTGGTCTGCCGTGACAGAATTCATTTTACTGGGCTTCACCCCCAACCCCAGGACCAATCCTCTGCTCTTCACTTTCTTTTTAGTCTTTTACCTGTTGATCCTCTTGAGCAACAGCCTCCTCATCACGCTCATCCACCAGGACTCACGCCTCCACACACCCATGTACTTTTTCATCGGCGTCCTCTCCACGCTGGACGTGTGCTATACCACCACCACCGTGCCCCAGATGCTGGTGCATATTCTCAGCAAGAAGAGGGCCATCTCTTTTACAAGATGTGTGGCCCAGATGTACATCTTTCTCCTCTTCGGGGTCACTGAGTCCTGGCTTTTCTCCATCATGTCTGTGGACAGGTATGTGGCCATCTGCCACCCGCTCAGGTACAAGGTCATCATGAGCCGTGGGATGTGCCTCCTAATGGTGGGTATCTGTGCCACCTATGGTGTGGTGGGTGGCCTGTGCTATACTTTCTTTGCTATGCGGCTGCCCTATTGTGGTCCTAATGAAATCGATCACTACTTCTGTGAGGTCCCTGCTGTTCTGAAGCTAGCCTGTGCAGACACATCCCTCAATGATTTGGTGGACTTCATCACGGGCTTCAATGTCATCGTGGTCCCACTCTCTCTCATTGCCATTGTCTACGCCAACATCTTCACCTCCGTCATGAAGATCCGGTCAACTCAGGGGAGGATAAAAGCTTTTTCCACCTGTGCCTCCCATATCACGGTGGTTACCATGTTCGCCATTCCGTGTATCATCATGTACATGGGTCCTGGCTCTGGCTCCTTGTCCAACAGTGGCAAGAAAATGGCTCTCTTCTATAACATTGCCACAGCCTTCCTCAACCCTGTCATCTACAGTCTGAGGAACAAGGATGTGAAAAGGGCTTTCCTCAAACTGGTGGGACGGAGCGGGGCTCCAGAGTGAAGCTTTAAAGCTAAATAGCTGGGGAGCTGAAAAGAGGAGGACATACAGTCACCTCCTTCCAAGGAACTCTTCCATGAAATAAGCAAGATCCAGACTCCGTAAAGATAGCTCTTTACCCTTGTCCAGCCTGGGGAAGAACAGGAGGCTCAGACATCTACAGTGACAGTCCCTGAGACAGACGATTATGAAGAAAGGGTCCAGCGGTCAAGAACCTGGACTTTACTGCCAGACAGTGCAGGGTTAGAGAATTGGTGTTGGGGTTTGAAGGTGAACTCACAGGCTCATGTAGTTAAACACTTTGTCCCCAGCTGGTAACAATGTCTGGGAAGGTTGTGGAACTGTGAGGAGATGAAGCCTGGCTAGAGAAAGTGGGCCACTGAGTTTTATGACATGGTCTCACATCCTGTACCACCAAGACATCAGGAGGGGAGGAGTCCCAACTGCACACTGTTGCCTTCCTGGAGACACCTGCCACATACCTTCCCCACCACGATGGACTATGCCCTTTCCCAGTGAAAGCCCAAACAAAGCCGTCCTCCCTTAAGTTGCCTCTTGTCAAATATCTGGTCACAGTAACAAGGAAAATGACTAATAAAGCTTTACCAGTTTCTAAGTTTGTGAACTTTGCAAGTCACTTAACTACCGCAGGTTTTTCTAATTCTTTCTCACAGGGAAATTGCCACGGTTACATGAGGTAATATATGGAAACACCTGCTACAGAGCCTGCCATAATTTAGTTTCTTTTGGCAAATGTTATTACTTTTTAAACACTTCCTTTTAAATTCTTATTTTATTTTATGCTATTTTGTTTTATTTGTGCTGGGATGTTTTGCCTGCATGTCTATGCGCCATGTGCATGCAGTTCCCATGGAGGCCAAAAGAGAGCGTCAGATCCCCTGGAACAGGAGTCATAGATGGTTGGGAATCACCATGTGGGTACCAGGCTAAGAGCCAGTGCTCTTAGCCACTGAGCCATCTCTCCAGCCCCTTATATTTAATTTTCTATATTCATTATTGAACAGTGAACCATCATGCACCAATCAGCTGTGATCCTCTTGGGCTCTGAAAGTGGCTGGAGAAAGTGAAAGAAAAGGAGAGGGAAATGCCAGAGCCAGGAACTCAAAGAGACTCTGCTGAGAAGCAAACCTGCGTCTACACCCTAGAACATCTCTGGGTACCCCTAGAGCATCTCTGGACTCTGTCCACACAAGGGCCAGAGAAGTGAGGGAAAGTGGAAGAGTGGAGAGTGGGTATAGTTATCCTGAGTCTGGGGAGAGAAGGGGACCCAATGGGGAGCTTGAAATCGGTTCTTTCATGACTAAAGGGGCCTTCCTTCCTGCGCTCTCCTCACCCCACGCAGGACCTTTATGAGTACAGATCCTTCCTGCGCTCTCCTCACCCCACGCAGGACCTTTATGAGTACAGATCATTTCTGTGGGTTGCACAGGCCCTAAGCTGCATTTCTGGGCACCAGCACATTTATTGGCTTTTGCCCTTTCCTTGACACTGCAGAAACCCCTGCACCCTCCAAAGACGGGGCTCTCCTGTGGAGGACTAGAGGTGTCATAAGTTAATATGAACCCTTTGAGTTCTTCCCCAGATTCTTGCTCCCTGCCAAATCCCTTGCAGGAGAATAACGAATATAGGAAGGAAGAGAGAGAGGGAGAGGGGAGGGAGGGAGGGAGGGAGGGAGGGAAGAAGGAAGGATCAACTCTGTTGGTCTGAAATATTTAACATGAAGACTGATGGTATAGCCGTGTTCCTTCATGAGAATACAGGGCCCCTGCCAAGAGCACTTGTTCCCAGTGTTCTTAAATGTATTACCTTATCTATGGGCCAGAGTCAGACTGCTGGATACATAATTAGTCAAAATTAGACATGACTGACAAGTAAGGCCTATAGCTGCAACGTACTGTTACATGGTATTACTGACAAAGAAAGAGCTTTTATAAATTATTAAGAAAATATGGGGACAGTGAGACAACTCAACAGGCAAAGGCACATACCACCAGGCCTGATGACCTGGGCTTTAGCCCCAAAACCTATATGGTAGAAGAAAAGAACAAATTTCCACAAGTTGTCTTCTGACTCCCACACGTGTGCTGTGGCGTGTGTGTGTGCGTGTGTGTATGTGTGTGCACGTGTGTGTGTGTGTGTAAAATAAGTGAAATAAAATAAATTATAAAAAGAAAAATGAACACTAGAAAGTTGGTAACAAATATTATTTACTGATTGAAATTTTTAAGGAAGGGTCTCATTCCTTCATAAAATGTTTTTGTTTTGTTTCTTGTTATTAAATTTTTTCATTTTTTTTAACATACCAACCACAGTTCCCCATCCCATTCCCTCTCCCCGCCTATCTTCTACCACCCCCAATCTACTCCTCTTTGGTCTCCATTCAGAAAGGGCAGGCCTCCCATGGGAGTTCACACACCTGGCACATCAAGTTGAGGCAAGCTCCTCCCATGCATCAAGGTTGGGCAAGGCAACCCAGCTTGGAAATTGGGTTTCCAAAAGTCAGTTCAAGTGCCAGTTAGGATAGTCACCAACCTGATTACAGGAGAATGCCAATTCAGGCACCCGCTCCACTATAGTTGGGGTCTTCCTTGTGGTTTCCTGAGAGTTTCCCTGGTACCAGGTTTCTAACCCCAAAATGCCCCTACATCAAGATATCTCTTTCATTATTCTCTCCGTCCGTCCTGCCCCCAGAATGTAGCTGCCAAAGGAGAAAGATGCCAGAAACTTACCAGTAAGCCACAACCTCGTCACGATACACAGATTAATAGAAATGGGTTAATTTAAGATAAAAGAGCTAGTTAGAAATATGCCTGAGCCATCAGCCAAACAGTGTTGTAATTATATAGTTGCTGTGTAATTATTCAGGTCTGGGCAACTGGGAAATGAACATGCAGTCTCTGATTACACTCTATCAGTATCTACCTATCTCTCTCAAATACATACAAATAAAACTTTAAAAAGACATATTTAAAAATTTTATTCCAGTTAGCAGATAGAATTTTGAATAAATAATTAGGAAATAAATAAATAAATAGGAAGGGAAATAAGCACATAAAATAAATTCCCCACCACAAGCTGTTAATCAAATACAAATGCACACAATGACACCGTTGTAGTTCTTAGCCTATTAGACTGGCTTAAACAAGGAAATCCTGACTACACTTACCTCTAGGTAATGCGCAGAGCAATGGGAATTCAACTGAATGTCTCTTCAGAAAACATAGTCACATTCTGTTTGAAAACAACTTCATCTAGTAGAACTCACACACTGTAAAGTCCATACATTGTATGTAGATAGCTCAGTGTTTTACTATATTCACTGAGTTTCATAGCCATTAGCATAATATAACTTTAGAGAATTTTCATTGCCTGAAAAGAAACTCTTTCCTTCCCTTTATACCCATTTCTCCTTCATTCCCATTATATCCCTAGGACCAACAACCACATGAGTCCACTTTCTCTTTCTAAGAATTTGTCTATTTTGGATTATTTTATATAATGGGATGACATGCTACATAAATTTTTGCAACTTGCTTCTTTAATTGATTTCAAAAATCAACACTTTAGCATATACATAGTACATATTGTTTGCATTACATGTGTCAGTGTTTATGTTTAATATATAATTTATTTGCTCCCTTTTAGTACAAAATACATACCATGTGTGGGCATACCGTATTTTATTTATCCACTCAGTTAACAGACTTTGAGTTGATGGTCTTGCTTTCTAGCTCTCATGAATAAAGTTGCTATGATCACAAATATATACATTTTTTAAAATATTTTTTTGTGTATTGGTGTTTGGCCTGCATGCATTTCTGTGTTCCACATGTGTGCAGTGCCTGTAGAATCCAGAAGAGGTCATCTTCCCTAGAACTGGAGTTACAGATGGTTGTAAGTTACCACATAGGTTCTGAGAATCAAATTTGGGTTCTCTGAAGAAGCAACAGTGCTCTTGACCACTGAGCCATCTCTCCAGCCCCCACTGTGCACATTTTTTTAAATGATGTATGTTTTAACTTCTCCTAAATATGTATCTAGGAGTAAAATGGATGGACCGTGTATCCCTCTGCATTGAATATGTGAGGAACTGCAGACTGTTTTCAAAGCAGAAATATCAGTGTATGTTCCTTCCATCAGTGTAAGTATCCTCAGGGTTGTACAGCCTTCCAGTGCATCTGCCTGCTTAAGTACCAGACACACTGGTAACACATGAAATAGTGTCTAGCTGTGGATTTCATTCAAATATTATTATAAGATGAAGTATACACATATCATATGTCCTGGGCAATCACATTCCTGCATATTTATTCTTAAGAAAAAACAAACCCTTTCCAAAAATCTGCACATGAGAGCTCAGCAGACAAAGGCACCTGCTGCCAAGCCTGGCCACTTGAGTTCAGTCTTCAGGTTCCATATGGTAGAAGGGAAAACTGACTCCCACAAACTGTCCTTCAACCTCCACATGCACAGCTCAGCACACATGTGTCCTCCCATAAGAAATAAGAAAACGGCACTTAAAAATTATTAAAAGAGAAAAAGTTTACACAAATATTCTAGAAACTTTATATGGCATAGCCAAAGAATGGAAAATATCATTATTGCACTCAAATTAAACTTGACAACACATAGGGACATGCTACTGTCATACATGTATTTTGGAGAGATCACAAGGGTATTAGGAAGAGTAAATGAAGAAAGGCTTCATCTGTTTATGTAACATTCACAAAATGAGGAAGTTATGCTGATAGAGAAAAAACAATGACATCAGTATCAGAGGTTAGAGTTGGGGACCATATACATTTCCTTGGGTGATGATAGAACAGTTCTATACCTTGATGGAATTTTATGAACCCTGTATGCATGATTGGTTTCCAAATAACTATGCCAAGATGAGTATATGTAATAGATGGTAATACCCCACTAAAGTCTTCAGTAAGTTAGTGGTGTTGAATCAAAGTCAGCTCCCTGGATATAATATAGCATCATTATAAAAGACATTCATACTACAGGAAGGGCATGACGAGAGTTCCAGAAGGCTACTAGTCTCACAACCCCCAAACCTTCATCCGGACACTTTGCTGCAGCCTACCACCTTGAAGAAAGCCCTTTTCACATCTTTATTACGAAGACTGTAGATGATGGGGTTGAGGAAGGCAGAGATGACATTATAGAAAAGAGCCAGCTTCTTGTCCTCTTCTGGAGAAGATTCAGAGCCAGGTCTCATATACATAATCATACATGGGATTGAGAACATGGTGACCACAGTGATGTGGGAGGCACAGGTGGAAAAGGCCTTGATCCGCCCTTGAGTTGAGCGGATTCTCAAGATAGCAGCAAAGATATTGACGTAGACAACAATGATGAGGGAAAGCGGGACCAAGAGAAGGATGAAGCCTAGGATGAAGTCCACCCGGTCATTGAGGGATGTGTCTGCACAGGCCAACTTCAGGACAGCAGGGACTTCACAGAAGAAGTGGTTGATCTCATTGGGGCCACAGTAGGGAAGAATCATAGCAGAAACAGTATATATCAGGGCACAGCTGATACCCCAGAACCCACAAAAGGCTACCAGTGACCCACGCAGCAAAGGGCTCATGATGACTTTATATCTGAGAGGATGGCAAATAGCCACATACCTATCATAAGCCATGATTGCAAAAAGCCATGATTCAGTGATTCCCAGCATCAGGAAGATGTACATCTGAGCCACACATCCGATATAGGAGATGGTCTTCTTCTCACAGACCAGATGTACCAGCATCTGGGGCACTGTGGTGGTGACATAGCCCATATCCAGAATGGATAAGACACTGAGGAAAAAGTACATGGGTGTGTGGAGGCGGGAATCCATGCGTATCAAGGTGATAATTAGTCCATTGCCTAGGAGGGTGATGAGGTAGAGGAGAAGAAAGACACCAAACAGAATGCCATTTATCTTCGTGTCACTAGAGAATCCTAGAAGAATAAACTCGGTAAGAGAGCTGCGATTTCTCCAGAGGAAGTCCTGCATCCTTCTCCTATTGCAAAGATAGAGCAGAGCTGTCATTCATGAAAGAGAAGCCCCTAGATGGTAACCCTGCTGCCATTCATACAACAGGTGCACCAAACATGAAGAGCAAAGCTAAGTACACATAGGTGTCCCACAGAGATGGGGACAGGGTTTAAAGAGAATTCCCATTTAATATGAAGCAGCATGCTCCTCTTCTATCATGCAGGTCCAGCTCATTCTGAGATGACAAATTATGATCTCCACAGTTCAAAATGTAGAATTTGCAAAAGAGCGGGGGATATCCCAAAAGTAATATCTTCTAACTCATGGTCCATACAGCTTAAGATGTTATTGAAGGAATTGGGTGTTTAAGAATGCAGCGCTTGTGTGCAACTAACATCAAAAGTCAAAGTCTGACTTCATTTTGCAGACCATCCCCAAATTGACTTCAGTTGAACAGCTCAAAAAGCTTGATGGGTACCCTCAAACTCGAGAGACATGGCTATCAGTCTGACTCCCTGCAATAGTGGGGCCATAACTATCACTGGAAACACATAATGTCAGTAAATCAAAGTCACATATTTTCACAAGTAATGACAAGGAACAAAGGACAAGTCAATAACTAAAGATGGATGGTCTACGGTTTTCCCAAACGGAAGAGACACACTGGCCTCCAGCACATAGAGATGCTGCCCAGGGAACACCAGGAAAGATCAATTTAAAGGAAGACGGCTGAAAATAAACCGAACAAACCAAACAAGTGTTGTCTTGAAACTGACCTAAGAAGAGAGGTTATGTTTCTTCAAACAATCAGTGATGAGACAGGCTGAGGTCTTTTCACAGGAAATAGAAGGTAACTGAGTAACACATTTAACTTGGTGAAGAGGGAGAGGCAGAAGAGGGAGGGAATAGGAGGAATGGAAGAAAGGAAAGATGAAGGCTGTGCACTGAGGAAGGATGCAAACTACCAACCTAGAACTCAGTGAAGGAGCCCTTTAGGGGTCAAAGTGGATTTCTCTCTAATGAAAGCAGGTCATTGATCACCAAAGACCCATAGCAAAAGATGCTGCAAAGGACTTCTTTAGTCTGGAGGGAAACAGCCCTCTGTGGGGCGCAGAACTGAAAGGGAGAAAAAAAGGCATAGAGTCAGTGTATAAGCAGGGATGGCAGAATATTGACTGTTTAAAGCAACAAAAAAGAAGAAGTAGAAGAATTAAGTTCACCATATCTGATTCCTAGTTCTACTACAGAACCAGAGTAACAAAGTGACATAGTTACTGTCTTAGTTATTTTTCTATTGCTTTAACAAATTTGGATGTTCACCTTACTAGACCTGGATGGAGGTGGGTGGTCCTTGGACTTCCCACAGGGCAGGGAACCCTGATTGCTCTTTGGGCTGACGAGGGAGGGGGACTTGACTGGGGGAGGGAAGTGGGAGGCGGTGGCGGGGAAGAGACAGAAATCTTAAATAAATAAATAAATAAATAACAAACTATCACAATCAAAGAAACTTACAAAAGAACGCATTTAATTTAGCTTATAGTTTCAGAGGGCTAGAGTCCATGATGGAAGAGTGGAGGAACATCTGAGAAATCACATCTTGATCCACAAGCAGGAGATGGAGAAAGAGTTAACTAGAAATCTCATGAGTTTTTCTTTTTCACCTAGAACTCACTCTGTAGACCAGGTTGGGCTCAAACTCAGATCTGCCTGCCTCTGTCTCCTGCATGCTGGGATTAAAGGTGTGCACCTACACCACCCGGTATTTTTTTTTCTCATAAGTCTTTTGAAAACTCAAAGTCCATCCCCAGTGATACACCAGTTCCAATCAGGCCACACAAACTGGGAAAAATTAGTTCCACTGTCTGAGGACCAAGTATTCAAACATACGAGCCTATGGGGCATTCCCTTTAAACCACCATAGTATTGGCACAAAGACAGACCATAGAGGACCCATAGATGAACACACATAATCACAGCCACCTGATTATTGACAAAGTCGACAAAAATATATATCAGAGATATGGCAACTTCTTCAGCAGACCATGCTGCAAAAACTATATCTGCATATATACAGAATAATGAAACTAGATCCCTGTCAATCACTGTCTCTCACCCTTCATAAACAACAACTGTATATGGATCAAAGAACTTAACATTAAATGTGAAACTCTGGAACTTGAGTATGGATGCAGAGCATTGAAATGCTGCCACCAGGTCAGAGATTCTGTCTACTTGTGTCAGGCCTATGAGTGGCTCTGAGCTTTTCCCCAACAACATCTCTTATGTGCTCACTAGGAAAACAGATACAATGTGCAACAGAAACATGTCTGGAACCATCTCTGATTAGAGCAGTTACCTAAAACCAGCCAATCTGGTGCTTAAATTTATGTCTAGATTTAAGTCTCTCACCAAGACCCTTCGCCTGAATGTCAGGTGAACAAGAGCCTACTAGAAATGGCTCTTTGGATACTCAGTAGTCACATGCAACTTGCTGTGCCCCCAAATGCCCTCTCTTAGATTTTAGCACGTGGTCTACTTGGGGTCTCATCTACGCCGCTGTCCCCATTGTTCATGCCGTAAAACTACTGCTGCAGTCCACTCTGTTCCTTCCAGAGCTGAGTAGGTGTCGCCCATGGATCTTCAGCTCAACATCTCCTCCCTGTGCTTCTCTCATCAGCGTCTTCTAGAAGCATCCACTTCCTTCCCACCCCCACCAGCCGTCATTTCATTAGAGAAGCCTTCTTCTAGGCAGTTTTCCTGAGCGCAGCCATCCATCACTGTCTCTTTTCCTTCGCTATCTTACAAAAATGAATTTATCTAATTACCGTCTGCTGCCTTAACTGGACAGCGGCTTGGTTTTATGTACAACTGTATCTCCAGTGTCAATTACTATGCCCAACAAGGCTCATTAAACTGTGAAAGCAGGAAGTGTTGACTCCACCCTAGGAGCTGTTTTGAAAGCATAAGGATGACTGGACTCCTTTCCTCGCCTCGCACATCTGTAATGCAAGCCCACTGTGCCTAAAAGCCGTGTTTAGAGAGACGCTGCACAGGCTGTGGCATGAGGAAAGACATTGTGAAGGTGGTGGGATACTCTACGCAGGGATGCTCTCCTCCACAGAAGTTAAGCTCAGGAGGATGCTGGCAGACGTGTAGATGGCCCTGAACAAAACCATCTGCCGACAGGAGCAGCCATCTGGAGCCATCCTGTCTTGGGCTTAACTACTACATCTCTACACCTGTATCTCCACAGAAGTATCTGAAGAGCCTGTGAAGAAGCATGGATGAGACTTGCTTTGCAAAGCCGCCAACTTGAGCATAGATATCACCAGTGTGACCAGTTTCAGCGTGGCTAGAGAAAAGAAGAGCTCAGAAACTCCTGTTTCCGTTGAGAGCTTCAGGCTGAATCTAACTAACTAGATGCACCCCAGACTTTATGTTCTGTATCCTCCCACCATGTTTATATGTTGAGACCCTAATCCTCAGTAGAATGTTATTAGAAGGTGGGGTCATTGGGAAGTGATCAGGTTAGACTGCACACACACAGGGCAGAGGGGCAGACTTAATGCTAGGTCAAAGCCCCTATTAAAATAAGAAAAGAGATAATAGAACTTGCACAATTAAACTTGAGGCCCAGCCCAACTTCAAGAATTAAGGATATTATTGCTTCCTGCAATCCTCTTATTGTCTAGCGTCACCTGGTTTTGGTGCCCAGAGTACTGTGACAACCTCTCCATTGCCTCATCTCTAAGATCCAACCAATCACTCCATCAACCACATTTACTAGGAGAAATCTTTATTTTTTTTAAAAAAAATATGTTGTTCTTCATGACCTGTGCATGTTAGTATGTACACAATGCAGTGTCAAATCTGGAAAGAAGAGGAAGTAACAGAATAGAGAGGAGACAACAAACAAGACCAGCTAGCTGTCTTGATGGGGATGTTGCATACCTTAAATATGGTGGGGATATGGAGAAAGAGGAAAGAGAGAAAGAGAGACAGAGACATACACATAGATGAAGAGGAAGAAAGGAGAGAGAGAGAGAGAGAGAGAGAGAGAGAGAGAGAGAGAGAGAGAGAGAGAGAAACAAAGAACAAAACCTGGTAGGAAGGTGATGGACAGAGAAGTACCAGGACAATGCGGATGTCAGGATCTGCAGGCAGTAGAGAGACCAGGGCTAGCAGAAGGGACACCCTGGCGCCTCCCATCCCCTCATCGATCATTACCTGCTCTTAGGCTCTGTGTGAGGAGTGAGTGAGAAGTCTAAAGAGGCCTCCTTTGAAAGTCTTCCCCAGGGAGTCCCGGTCCCCAGGAGGGGAATGCTGGTGCTTTTCTAATGAGCTTCTTAGACCTTGGAATTTCCCAAGATCTGAACAACAAGTCTTGCAGGGTCAGAATACCTTCTTCAGACACTCCCTTAAGTCATCCTGGATAACATAGGACCGCAGATTTGAGACAAACCCACCTACTGGGCACCTAGTGCTGCAGTAATAGCCACACAGCCAGCGTCTATTCAAGAAAGTCCTGGACTTATTCTGCCATCTAGTGCTGAAGTCGTGGAAGTGTCCACAGGTTCAGAGGCAGGACAGACACAAATGACAGAATACAAAGATTCAAAGTGATCACCTAAGCCTTCAGTGTGTACATGAATTAGGAAAGCACCAAGAACTTTCTAGGAGCCATGGCTTCACCTAACAAAGTCACCGGAAATCAACCATATAACAAATGATACTTACAAATTCTAAAAGAGAGTTTCACTTTTAAGGAAATTCAATGAGCTTCAAGAAAACATAGAGAAAGAATAATTACTCTTAGCGGAAAGAGTTAACAGAGAAATTGGGTTTTGCTTTAATTTTTCATGTTTTTAAATTTATTATTAGTTTTCACATCCTAACCACAGTTTCTCCTCCCTCTTCTTCCCCCAGTCCCTCCCCTGTCTCATCTCCCCATCCACTCCTCCTCTTCTATCCAGAAAGGGCAGGCCTTCCATGGCTATCAACCCAACATGGCATATCAAGTTGCAGTAAGACTGGGCACCTCCCCTCCTATGAAGGCTGGATGCAGCAACCCAGTATGAGGAAAGCTTACCAAAAGCAGGCAAGAGTCAGAGACAACCCACTGTTAGGAGTCTCACAAGACCAAACTATACAAATATAACGTATATAACAGAGGCTTAAGTCAATCTCATGCAGGTTCCCTGATTGTTAGTTTGCTCTCTTGTAAGTGTCTGTGAGCCCTGATTAGTTGACAGTTGGTTCTGTGAGTTTTCTTGTGGTATCCTTGACACCTGTGGTTCCTACAATCCTTCCTCCCTCACTTCTGCAGGATTCTACAAGTTCCACCTAATGTTTGGTTGTGGGTCTTTGCATTCGTTTCTATCAATTTTGGGGTGAAGCCTTTCTGATGACAAATGTGCTATGTATCAATCTAAGAGTATAGCAGAATATCATTAGGAATCATTTCATGGACTTTTTTTTTTTTTTTTTTTTTTTTTGCCAGTAGTGTTTTGTTCTATCCTACCTCTTTGGGCTACTCAGTCTCTGGTTCCTGATCCTCCAGGCAATGTCAGGCTTGGGCTCCCTCTTGTGGCATGGGTCTCAAGCTGTACCAGTCACTGGTTAGCCACTCAACAATTTCTGCACCACCTTTACCCCAGCACATCTTGTAGGCAGGACAAATTGTAGGTCAATGGTTTTGTGGCTGGATAGGTGTCCCGGTCCCTCACTAGAAGTCTTGCCTGGTTACGGGAGATGCATTCATAGTTCCTGTTCCTTACTTAGGTTTCCCAGCTTCAGGATTTTCTCAGTTTGTGTTTTCTTTATTGCTTCTATTTCAGTTTTCAGGTTGTGGTGGTTTAAAAGAAAATGATCCCCAAAGGGAGTGGCACTATTAGGAAATGTTGCTTTGTTGAAGTAGGCGTGGTCTTGTTGGAGGACGTGTGTCACTGTGGAGGCAGGCTTTGAGGTCACCTATGCTCAAGATATCACCCAGTTTCTGAGTCTACTTCCTGTTGCCTGCATATCAAGGTGTAGCAGCTCCTTCTCCAGTACCCTGTCTGTCTGCACGCTGCCATGATGGTAATGGACTAAGCCTCTGAAACTGCAAGCCACCACCTCCATTAAATGCTTTCCTTTGTAAGAGTTGCTGTAGTCATGATGTCTCTTCACAGCAATAGAATCCCTAACTAAGACAGAAGTTGGTATCAGAAGTGGGGTGTCATTGTTATAGGCCTGACCATGTTTTTGTTTGGAGGAATTTAGACTTTGATATTTAGGAAAGCAGTGAAATGTTTTAAGCACTGATAAATGGGACAGACTAGCAGGACCGTGAAAGGAGCATTCTCTCTCTCTCTCTCTCTCTCTATATATATATATATATATATATATATATAGAGAGAGAGAGAGAGAGAGAGAGAGAGAGATATCCTGTGCCATTATACAGTGAAAATACATGATCTGTTTTTTGATTTTGATTTTACAGAGAATTATAGTTTATAGAAGATTGCATGAGTCTCAGAAGTGACCTTGAACTTTAGACTTTTAAATAAGTTTGAGATTGGGGTTTTTTGTGTTTTTTTTTGTTTTGTTTTGTTTTGCTTTGTTTTTCTTCAAGACAGAGTTTCTCTGTAGCTTTGGAGCCTGTCCTGGAACTAGCTCTTGTAGATCAGACTGGCATTGAAATCACAGAAATCCACATGCCTCTGCCTCCTGAGTGCTTGAATTAAAGGTATACACCACCACTGCCTGGATAAGCTTGAGATTGTTGTGTGAGACTATAGGGACTTTTGAAGTTGGCATGAATGCATTTTTGCATTATGATAAGGCTATAAGCCTTTGGGGTGGTAGTTTGAAAGAAAATGGCCTCCAAAGAAAGCAACACTATTAGGAATTGTGGCATTGTTGGATGTAGAAGTTTCTTTCATAGCTGTTCAGTCCTAAAGAAACACACAGAGGCTTATGTTAATTCTAAACTGTTTAGCCTCTTAGCTCAGACTTATTATTAACTAGCTCTTACAACTTAAATTAACCTATAATTCTTATCTATGTTTAGCCATGTGGCTTGGTACTTTTTCTCAGAAAGGCATTTTCATCTTGCCTCCTCTGCATCTCTGCCTTTCCTCTTCACAGAATTCTCTTAGTCTGATTGCCCCACCTATACTTCTTGTCTGGCTGCTGGCCAATCAGCATTTTATTAAACTAATATGAGTGGCAAATCTTTACAGTGTATAAAAGCATTATCCCACAGCAGTTGGAGGAAGTGTGTCACTGGGGAGGTGGGCTTTGAAATCTCAAGATATCACCCAATATCTGAGTCTACTTCCCTTTGCCAGTATATTAAGATGTAGCAGCTCCTTTCCCAACACCATGTCTGCCTGTATGCCTCCATGCTTCCTGCCATGATAGTAATGGACTAAGCCTCTGAAACTGTGAGCTGTCATCTCGGTTACATGCTTTCCTTTATAAGAGTTGCTATAGTCATGGTGTCCCTTCACAGCAATAGAACCCCTATCTAAGACACAGGTCTTGAACAGTTTTATTCATTTCCTTCACCAGTTTGTGTTTTCCTAAAGGAATTTATTCATTTCCTCTTGAAGGGTCTCTACCATCTTCATAAAATTGGACTTAAGGTAATTTTCTTGTGCTTCAGCTGTGTTGGAATATCTAGGCTTGCTGTAGAAGAATAGCTGAGCTCTGGTAGTGCCATATTGCCCCGGATATTGTTGATTGTGTTCTTTTTAAAAATGATTTATTTGAATTTATTTTACATGCATTGGTATGAAGGTGTCAGATCCCCAGGAAATGGAGCCACAGACAGTCATGAGCTGCCATGCGGGTGCTGGGAACCCAACTCAGGTCCTCCGGAAGAACAGTCAGAGCCGCAGCTGCTGAGCCATCTCTCCAGCCCCTGTTGGTTGTGTTCTTACGCTGACCTCTAGTCATCTGGGTTTGAAGTTATTGCAGGTTTAGGTGCTGATTTCTTAGTTTGCCTTTGCTGAATGATTAGGTTTTCCCGGTTTCTGTCTTCTCTCTAGTCTTTTGGTCTATGTGGACTGTGGTACTGGTGACCAGCAAGTCTTCAGGTTCAGTAGGGTGTCTCTGCTAGGTTTTTGGTGACCAAGGTGAGAGCCTGGAGAAATAGCTCCTTGGCTGCTTTTGCAGAGGACTTCAGTCCAATTTCCAGCACCCACATGGCAGCACACAAAACCTGTAACTCCTGCCTCAGGGACTCTTATATCCTCCTCTGACCTCGTGCGGCACCACAAACAGACAAACATTCATACACATAAAATACATAAATCTTTTTAAAACATATAACATCGGTTAAATAAATACCAAGTAAAATAAAGAGAATAAAGTAAATGCATAAATTAATAAAATACCAAAAAGAGGTTTTTTTACACCAGTGTATTCAAAGGTATAGACAATAGGGGAGATGACAGAGACTAGGGGCATTTTTAATTTTGAGAAACTACTATATAAAATTTGAAAGTACAGATAAAATACATGATTTTTAAGCAAAATTTAACTGGACAAATTGTCCCAAGAAGTAGAAGCCCCGAGTTCTCTGAGAAGAGTACCCACACTTCACAGAGCCTTAGCTAAGAGCAAGAGATAGGAGGAGCCCAAGTTTGAGGTCAGCTTGCACCACACAGTGAGATGCTTCTTAAAATTTCATTTACGCTGGGTATAATGAGTCACACCTTTATTCCCAGCACTCAGAGAGATAGAGGTAGGAGGAGCTCTGTGAGTTTTTGGCCAGCCTGGTAGACATAGAAAGTTCAGGTCAGCCAGGGCTACAAAGTAAGACCTTGTCTCAAAACAAAACAAACTTAATTAATTAATTACTTAATTATAATTAAATGGGTCTTGGGGCTCAGATGAGGAACAAGCTTTCCCATACTACCCAAACTTTTCTGGAACACAGAAAGCAGGGATGCTGACTCTTGTTCATCATAAAGTTGGTATAGTTGGGCAAAGAAAGCACAAAATGGAAGTTAAAGGCCAACTTTATCTCACAAATACTTGATACAGGACCCAGGGAGATGGTCTAGAGATAGAGGAGGGACTGCTCTTAGTGGGTCCAAGTTTGGTCCCCAGCACCCACATCAGGTAGCCAGGGATCAGATGCCTCCGGCTTCCACCGGTACCTGTGCCCGTGACCTTTTCGCAGACACGCACCCATATACATAATTAAATATAAATCTTAAAAACAAATACTAGATATAGGTATCCTTAATAAAACATTAACTGAAATTTATCTGTTGTTAAAATAATAATATAGCCAAGTAAAATTAACCCATTAAATGAGAAAGGATTCCAACTTAGAAAACCTATTTATGTGACATACTTCATTAATAGATTTAAGAAAGTTGGGTGGTGAGAGAGGCGCATGCCTCTGATCCCAGCACTTGGGAAGCAGGGACAAGTGGATCCCTGTGAGTTCAAGACCACCCTGGTCTACAAAGGGGGTTCCAGGCTAGCCAGGGATACATATGAAACTGTTTCAAAAACAGAAACAGAAAAAAAATAAGAGATAAAACCATATACAGGACAAAGATAAAAAAAAATAGCTGAAGTATCTTTGAACCATTGGTGCAATGAATGAGAGGGCTACCACCAAAAATAGCTACGAAATGTAATTTTTATAGAAATGAGCTCACTGATAAACGCTTAAAAGCTCTAATGAAAGATGAAAACAGCAGACATCTGACTCAAAAACTTCCACCCTGATGACAAGAGGTCACGTCTGCAAATGTGTTAACTCCAAACCACTCCTGAGCCTCAAATGTCTGTTTATGGAACTTGATGAGCTGATTTTAACTGTATTATTAAGTGGAAGTACATAAAAATACCCAGAGTGGGGCTGGACAGATGGTTCCGCGGGCAAGAGCACTCACTGCTCTTGCAGAAGACTCCAGCTCCAGATGATCTGGTGCCCTCTTGTGGCTACTACAGGCACTGCATGCACCTGGTGCATGCAGGCAAAACATCCATACACATAAAATAAAATCACCTTTAAAAACTATTTTTAAGTAGTCGAAGGGGAAAAAAAGATGTAAAAATAAAGAAAATTCCATGTTAGTAACATGAACTGATGAATGGACCAATAAAATAATAAAGCATAAAATAGTCATAATTACCAGAAGCTTTAATTAAAAAGTAATGTAAGTTTAATTTAATGGGGTAAGGGATATAGCATTCACCCAATACTACTGGAACAATAAGGCAAAAAAACACACCATGATAAAATTCCCAATGAAAGTGAAAAATATGAGGGGTATTGGAGATAGATAGATAGATAGATAGATAGATAGATAGATGTGTGTATATATGTGTGTATGAATACATATTCATATATAAAGTTTTCTTCATGTAGCCCTAGCTGTCTTGGAACCCACTCTGTACATTAGGCTGGCCTCAAACTCAGAGATCTGCCTGCTTCTGCCTCCCAAGTGCTGGGATTAAAGCTGTGCACCATCACCGTTCAGTTATATTTATGTTTAATTATATGTAGGTGTGTGTAAGTGTGTCTGTGTGTTGGTACAGGTGGCCATGGAAGCCAGAAGAGGACATCAGATCCCAAAGAGCTGGAGTTATAGGTTGTTGTGAGCCACCAGACAGGGACAATTGGAACCAAATTGTCCTCTAGAAGAGTGTCACACACTCCTAACCACTGAGCCAGCCCCTAGATTATTCTTATAAATTGAGGGTGTAGACGGTACACCTGGGTAAGGGCAGGTGCACAGCCATAAGGGAAAGACTGGCCTCTTTAATAAAAAAAATACAAAATGTTTCAAAAGAAAAATAGGTAGGAGAAAACATTTGCAACATATAATATGAAGAGAGGTGAGATACCGACACCTGATATCTAAGAACACAAGTAGTATATGGAACGTAGAAAGGACCAATATTAATAACACAGAAGTAACACTTCAAGGGACCCAACTGTAGGAAAAGTACACCAGTGACATGAACAGAAAGCCACAAATAGCAATAAGAATACAGCTAATACGTGCCTGAAACGATGACCCACTTCACTAGTGAGCAGTGGACACACATTAAAATATATGTTAACTCCCCCTAAGGTTGTTCAAAAATGGGAAACAGCGATGGTTTCCCCACTTTAACAGTGATGGGAAATTATAGCATATCAAACAGAGGGCTACATTTTTCTTCTTAGGGTATTAACCCTTTATTAATTATAGTTTCCACTTCTATTTTAAAAAAATATTTTTCTTCTTCCCCCTCCCAAAGTTAATGTTAGGGGGGAGTGGAAGGCAATGTGCCCTGATGGTCATTTAGCATGGCCATTTGTTTGCTTAAGATGGAGCCTCTTATAGCCCAGGCTGGGCTCAAATTTGCTGTGTAGCCAAGGATAACCTTCAACTTCTAATCTTCTCACCTCCAGCAACCAAGTGCCAGCTCACAGGCATGTGTCACCATACACAGCTGATCATGACATCTTCTAATCCTGTGAGCACATAATTGTTGCCACCAAGGGGCTCTGGCTGAATTCTGGCTTCTTCCTAACAGGGACAGGGACTAACTGTTACGACTCACAGGCTGGGTTTGAATAATTTACATTCTTTGTGAGGAGACTAAAAATGCCAGGCACTCTCTCAGAAGAATCTACTGAAAGTACGGCCGTCTTGAATGAAAAGACAGATGATATGTCTCTGTCACGTACGTTTATGTCACACGTCCGTCTTAATGAAAACACAGATGATACGTCTCTGTCACTTATGTTTATGATGTCACACTTTATAAGCCATTGTGTGCCTCTATCCTGGAGGGAAAATGGAAAAAAATATTGCTGTATATTCTTAACAATGCAATGTTAAAGTATATTTCTAAGGTCAGGCACGGTGGTGCATGCCTTTAATTCTAGCACTCAGGAGGCAGAGGCCTCTGTGAGTTCAAGGTCAAACTGGCCTACGTAGTGAGTTTGGGGAGAGCCAGAGCTATATAAGAGAGAGGGGGGGAGTCTGTCTCAAAATAAAAATGGATATTTCTAAAAATCTGAAGGCAGCCTTGAAGTCTGGTGTGAGGATTTGTGTTGATGAGGGGGTTACTGGTTAGCTCTAATGACTCCATTACTATTTACTTGTGAGGAGGAAAAGTTAAAAGAAATTACAAATAATGGCAATAAAAACTTCAGGGGGTTCAGAAGTAGCCCTATTGCCAGTCCCTGATGTTAGGTGACTGACTTATGATGTCAAGGCCAGCTTGAGGGAGTGGAAGCTTCTGAGACAGCAGCATTTGCCCCCTGAATTGAGAGACCTGCCTGTGGATATTGAGTGTATCATTTGGCAGATACAGTTACAAGGCCTAGTCTGAGTCTCTGGGAATCTCCCAGAAGCTCTGCAATAGCCTGGTGCTTCCCCAGAGGACATAAAAACTGCCAATTACAACGAAAGCCACCCACCTCTAATCCCAATTAAACTAAAGTAATGTTAGTTGAAAGTCTCAGCTCCTCTCCCCTCTTGCTCTGAGTCTCCCAGTTCACCCCACTGCTCCTGAAGTCACTCCTCGGTTCCCCGCCCCAGGAGTCCTCTAGCCTGAACCAATTATGCCGCAGTTGAGATGCTCTGAACTAAGAATTCCTGGGAGGCTTATTAACTTCCGTGCTCCAGAAATGAGAGGAACATCATTAAGAACTTCAACTTATGAGGCAATGGGGACCACACCAGCAGCCAGGCAGACCTGACACGGTGTCCCTTGGAGGCACCCGAAGAAACCCTAACTTTTTTCCTAATTCCATCCCAAGTGTGTATACTAGGAAGCAAACGCACACCTGAGGTGCCCTCTCTTCCACCACCACTCTGGGATTTTCAGCGTAAGTTACCTCCTGGTGGCCTTGTCTTCCCATCTGGGTTCTCACCGGTACTTTCACCCGCCATCCTCCCGAAGCTGTCTTTCCCTACTGCATCATCATCCTCAGCATTGCCATCGACCCGCCATCATCCTGATGGTCCACATTCCATGATCTTGATAGACATACTAGTCAGGTTCACTATGCCATCACCCACCCCCCACCACCACTAATATATAACTGAAACCTGTGAAGGAAAACGAATGTCCCAGAGACTCAGGAGAAAAACCTTATTTTTGAGAATAAAGAAAGTATTTTTAAATAGTTGTTCTATTGCTCCAACCATGTGCAAGAGACAAAACACACTATTATAATAAAATGATAGACTGAGACAGATAGACAAGAAGGACAATAAAATAAAGCAAAAGGCAGACATGGTGACCTGGCTGCAAGCCCAGCACCCACAGGGTAGAGGTGAGAGGATCAGGACATCAAGGTCATCCTTGGCTACAGAATGAATGTGAGGCCAGCCTGAGCTACATTAGACCCTGTATTTAAAAATTAAATCAAGCTAAGCTTAACTTAGTACTGGAAACACTAAATGGGAAAAATGACCTTTTGCAAAAATTGAAATAATCTCCAAGATTCAGGAAAAAAGAAAGCTCTAATAACTACAGAGTGGAGGAATAATTGTGCAGGTCCGTCCTGTAAGCAGTAAAGAACTTGTAAAGACGTTAACAGTAAGTGGAGGAGGTGATCTCTAGAGAGGCGAGAGAAGAAAGGACCTCACAAAAATGAAAGGTTTCTGTACAGCAAAGGAAACTGAAGCCCCAGAATCCTTGTCAGTCATTCGCCAGCAGAGGCTTAGTGTCCAGAACACACAAAGAACCCAAAACACTAAGCATTAGGTGACCTTCTTTCTGGTCCTTGGGCATTGCATGTTCTTTCCAGATATAGTTTTCTCTCAGCCCTCCTCCATTGTCTTCCTCCAGATGTGTAAAGAATTTCACACATCTCTCTGCAAGCACAGGATGCCTTTCCCAAACCCCTCCAGGCTGTCTTAATTACTCTAGTTTTATAGGTTTGAAAACCACTAGAAGAACCCCTATTATATACTTCAAAAATCATCCTGGTTCTTTGCATCTTCATGTAGCTCTAAAGTCAGGGTGTCCTTTCCTGTCACTTTCCAACTCCTGCTTTTTGGAAACATCTGCCGGATACTATGGGCCTGTAGACTGTAGATTTCCCCATGGTCCAAAAGAACTTTGGGTGACTGCCCAGGCAGTGAGAAGTCTCTGTCAATTCTAGAGTTTTGGAAGTTGCTTACAATGAATTTATTGTTTACTTAGATACTATTATATCCTTCTGGAGTCTTTGATAGAGTTGAAGAATAGATAGCTTTCCTTAGATATGATAAAAATAAAATAGATATAAATATTGTAACTATAATCTTGTTTGATAATTGTTTTGCTATATGTAATTTTACTATGTTAAAGTTAAAACCTTTTTTATTTAAACAGAAAAGGGGGTGATATAAGACTTCCCTCTGTATTCTGTGATTACCATTAATGAGTAAAGAAACTGCTTTGGACCTATAGCAAGGCAGAATTTATGTAGGCAGGGAAAGCTAGGCTGAATGCTGGGAGAAAGAGGGTGGAGTCAGAGAGAAGCCATGGAGAGACTGGAGACAGATGCTAGGAATTTTACCCAGTAAGCCACAGCCACGTGGCAATATGCAGATTAATAGAAATGGATTAAATTAATATAAGAGTTAGCCAATAAGAAGCTAGACCTAATGGGCCAAGCAGTAATTTAATTAATACAGTTTCTGTGTGATTATCTCGGGTCTAAGCTAGTCAGGCGGCTAGGAACAAACAAGTGGCATATTACAACAGGTAGAGGCACCTCACATCTCAGAGGATCAGGAGTCAGAGGGTATGGAACACACTCCCGCCTCCCCCAGGCAGGACCCACCACCTCCCACAGCAGTGCCGTCAGCTGGAGATCATTAGCCGAAACATATGAACCTACAGAGGGCAGTTCATGATCAAACCATAACAGGGTCTGGTACATTTCTCATTGTATTTATTCCTAGATATTAGATAAATTGTAAACAGAAGTCTCTCTGTCCCACCCCATCCCACTGTCCCAAAACAGGCTGGAGAGATGGATCAGCATTAAGAGCACTTATTATGGGCTAGCGAGATGGCTCAGAGGTTAAGAGCACTGACTGCTCTTCCAGAGGTCCTGAGTTCAATTCCCAGAAACTACATGGTGGCTCACAACCATCTATAATGAGAGATGGTGCCCTCTTCTAGTGTGCATACATACATCCAGGCAGGCAGAACACTGTATCATAACAAATACATAATATCTTTTAAAAAAGAGAGAGAGAGCATGTATTGCTCTTGCAGGGGACCCAGATTAGGTTCTCAGCACCCACACGGCAGCTCAAAACCATCCATAACTCCAGTTCAGGAGAATCTCACACCATCTTCCTGACCTCCAAGGGTACCAGACATGCAAATGGTGCACATACATGCATGCCAGCAAAACTCATACATATAAAACACTTTTTAAATTTTTTAAAAGAAATCACAAAAAGGAGAGGCTAGAGCCTCTTAAAAACCAGCAAGAATGAAAGTGAGAAAGTGCTACATTTTCCTAGAAAGAGGATCCAGCAGACCAGAACAGGCAGCGCAAGGCAAACAGTGGTGGGTACCAGAAAACCAAGGGGTTTTCCGCTAGGAAGAGAGAGATCTCAGCTGGAAGAGCCACGTCAGAACTGCAAACCACGCTCTCCCGCCCCATCAAGTACCACTCTGAAGCTCTGCTGGAGGTGCTAACAAACACAAAGGGGCCAATGTCCCCCTTCAGGGACATCCAGATTATAGTTTAATCCAAGAGAGGCAAGGACAGCCAGCGAGGACACAGAACCGAGACTGCTTATCACATGGCTGGCCAGGTTAAGCACACAAGTGAACTTTTATGAAGGGGGGAAGGGGAAAGAATGGGGCCAGGCTGAGGAAGGAAATTCAGAATACTGTAGAGGTGAGTTCAGGAATGGTGATGACAGAAATCAGGCATGAGAAGTCAAGAGGGTTGCCACGGGAGACAAAAGAGGATGGGAAACGCACTTGATCCTCTACAGTGGATAGACATGCCAACTAGTGAGAAAGTGCGGATTTAGTCATTACATACTCAGGAGGCAGCAATCACCCTCCCAGTTTGCTCCTCGGGTTTGTGGTTCCAGTTAAGAGACCACAGAGTGGAAGAGGTGGCTCAGCCGTGCCTGCTCGCACCCAGCTCTATTTCTCTACCCTCACATAGTCCAGGACCCCCTGCTTAGAGAATGGTCTTCCCACATCAGTTAAGACACATCCCCACGAGGATGCCCACAGGCCAGCTCGCTATAGACAGCCCCTCATTGAGACTCTTCCCAGGTGATCCTACATTGCATGAAGTTGATGGTGTAAGTTTTTCCCAGTTGATGGTGTAAGTTTTTCCCATCTCCCCAATTCTACCATCGGGATTACTACCCCCTGCCTCAAACCATTAGCTCTGTCCTATCCCTTTGACCAGGCTTCACCTACTGAGGTACAAACGAGCGTGTTATTTGAAGAACGGGAAGGGTCTAAAGTTACAGTCCCATTTCTTCTCTCTGCTAGTTCCCTGATCCCTGAGACCTGGACAATGGGGTCCCCCACTGGCAGAATCTACTCACTGCAGCAGAAGGGTGGGGTGTAAGCTCATAATGGATGATGCGGCAGTGATGTGTGAGACCAGAGCCGCTGGAGCTGGTCTGACACTCGCTCACACACTGGCTGTGCGGAAGGGAGACGCTGCGGAGCTCTTATGAAAAGATGACCAGAAAGCTTCCTCGCTCCTTCTCGTCTCAGCTGCAGCCTCGTTCTTCACCCAGTTCTCCGCCCTCTCATCATCACCAAGGCCACCTTCCTCTCCTGAGCACTCCGTCTTCCAGCCTTCAGCCGGCTCTCCAACAGGACCTCTCTGTTTTCTGCCCTACCTCTTTCCCTCCCCTGACAGCCCCTTCCTACTATCCCACCTTAAGGCTCTCCCTGCCTAGCACCTCCAGACGGTCAGCTAAGCGCACTGTTCGTCTTCCGCCCCTCTCCTGTTACTCCTCCATCCTCGTCCCTACTCCTCCCAACAGCCCTGTTGAATAGTTCCCTTCTCTCTAGCCCCCATCTTCAACCCACCCACCCACCTCCAATCCATCAGGTGAGCCACCAATCTCATCTGGGGTGCGGGGCTGGGGGGAAGCTTCCCTACTGCTGTTGCCATTCGGAAGTACCAGGGCTGTGGGCACCTGGAAGCTTGACCTTGTAAACAAAGAATTCAGGAAAACAAGGGAGCCCATAGGAGCGCCTCCTGGTTAGTCACGGTTCCCCTGTGGCCAGACTCTGGTGCTGAACTACTGAGTCTCTAACATGGTGTTTCTCAACCTGTGGGTCGCGACCCCTTTGAAGACTACATATTAGATATCCTGTATGTCAGATATTTTCATTATGATTCATAACTGTGGCAAAAGTTAGTTATGAAGCAGCAGCAAAATGATTTTATGGTTGGGGGTCACCACAACATGAGGAACTGCATTAAAGAGCCACAGCATTAGGAAGGTGGAGAACCACACAGTTCTTCAGTCCTCCTGCCTGCTCAGCTGCCTTCAATCAGCTGCGTTTCCGGCAAACTTGGGCTCTAACCAGCGTTGGGATAGCAGGAACAGAGTTGGGGGTAGAGCAGATAAAGGAAGGAAAATACAGAAGGACAACTTCTGATTTGGCCCAGACTAAAGGGTTCACGCTCCTGGCATAGATAGATGGTGACTCTCACGTCCTTGTTCTATTTTGGTCTGACTCCTCTCAGAGTCTGCTAGCCCATTTTTCCTCATCCCAGACTTGAGAATCAGACCAGAGACCTCTTGCCCTCAGGAAACAGCTCCTGCCACAAAGGGAGGGGCCTCCATTGTGCTTTATTGTGCTTTCATCAAGATTCTAAGGGGAGGGCCTATCAGCTGCTGAAGTCTAGAGCAGGTACTGGGTCCTGTCCT
This sequence comes from Microtus pennsylvanicus, assembly GCF_037038515.1. Lineage (NCBI taxonomy): Eukaryota > Metazoa > Chordata > Mammalia > Rodentia > Cricetidae > Microtus > Microtus pennsylvanicus. Next base: position 52,057,419 of record NC_134591.1, on the reverse strand, counting down.
ACCTACAGCATCTCGGGAGACATCCCAGGCTCCCCTCAAACTCACTAGGTAACCAAGGCCGACCTTGAACTCCTAATCCTCTCACTTCCACCTCCCAAGTGCTAGGACTACAGATGTGTGCCACAAGTCCCAGGCAGACATCCCCAATGAAGACCCCAACAATCCTAACAGATCTTAACAGAACTTGAATAACTCGTTACTAATTTACACAGAAATACAAAGTATTAAAAAATAGTCAAAATTCCCACAAAAGAAATACTTCCCTACCAGATATAACAGATAATCCTCCAAATTGCCATTTAAATACTTTGATGATTATGATGTCGTATTGGTGCAAACAGACAAGTATTACACATCAGGGTACCAGATATGAACATACATGTAGACATACGCATTCCTTCTTAGGCTACTACTACCTGGGTAATAGTTTGTTCTAATACCAATGGCTTGTTACTTCATCTTGCATTTTCAAGTTGATTTGTTTGTTGGCTGGGTCTTGGTATCTGATCCTAGTAACTAAGCAGGAACCCAGAGAGTTCTAGAGAAGCCAGCCCTCTAAGTACACCAGGAGTGTCACAACTCCAGTATTTTTCCATTCATAGTATCCAAACAAGAATGGGTCCTCAGGAATAAAGGACTGTGGAATACACTGATGGCCTGGAAGGGCTCCAGGTAAACAAGTCAGTCACACAGTGTTACAGAACTGTCTTAGCTAGCTGAGTCTAGATCAGGGTACCTGGGACACATAAGAATGTAGCGCTTGGGGGGACAGAAACTCCGGAGCCTCTGACCACTTCCTTTCTTTTTTTAAGATTTCTTTTACGCATATGAGTGTTTTGCCTGCAGTGTATGTATGTGCTCACAGAGGTCAGAAGAATGTATCAATTCCTCTAGAATTGGAGTTACAGTTACAAACTGCCCTGTGGGACACTGGGAACTGAACCCAGTTCTTCTCCAAAAACAGCACATGCTTTCAACCACTGAGCCATCACTCCGCTTCTGACCACTCTCTCCCTCCAAGCTTCCTCCCAACCCAGCACTGAAGCTGTCTGGAGCAATTCTGGCTATTATAATCCAAGTGGACCAAAGCTGAGAAAAGTCGGCTTTCAGGGCACACACATTGTTAGGTGCCCCCCAAACTAATAAAGTGGCTTCTTTTAGAAATGAAGGCCGTCTTCCTGTTCACCTCAGGACACTGAGAAATCAGGTATTCTCACAATGACAGAGTAGTATAGCCCAGCCAGGTGTGATGTCATTAGTGTCTGGATGATGTCAAGGTTTACATAATGACATGAATGAAAAAGTTCCACAGATGTGAGTCAGCTAGCAAACACTTAGCCAAGCAGTTTCCCACAGTACCGGGCATATTAAAGATATGTGGGCACCTGGAAGCTTGACTTTGTAAACAAGGAATGCAGAAAACAAGGGAGCCGATACATAGTGCCTCCTGGTTAGTCACGGCACCCCTGTGGCCAGACTCTAGTGCCTAACTACTGCGTCTCTAACATGGTGTTTCTCAACCTGTGGGTCGCGACCCCTTTGGAGGCTGCATATGTGTTTTGTGTTCAAATAACTTAGTCAAAAAACTCTGACCCAAGAGAACATTCCTTCATGGTTACAATGTTATGTATCTGTGCTGTAGCCATTAACCACACCTGACAAGTGAACACTTGGAACTTGGCTGGTGTGACTAAGAACTGGAGAGAAAAAGAAAGGGGGGGGGGGGGAAGAGAGAGAGAGAGAGAGAGAGAGAGAGAGAGAGAGAGAGAGAGAGAGAGAGAGAGAGAGAGAGAGAGAGGCAACTTAGGAAAACAGTAGGAAGTCCAAGTAATTTAACACAGCACTTTCTCCTTTCTCTTCAAGAGTAAAGCCCTGGATCCCTGGCTGGAAAGACTACACATGGACATGTCACATCCTTCACCTTCCTAGACACGGGTGGCAGACTTACCCTGTGTGACAGAAAGGACCAGTGTGGCTGGCTGCTGGGTCAGCCTTGCTTCAGACCCTTTTGGACTCTGCAGATAATAGATTGTCCAAACTGAAAGAGGCCTGAGGCACCCCGCGCCTGCTCACTATAAACCTGTGAACAATGTCAAGTGACACTGGTGACAATCGAAGACATTATACTCCCCAAAACATTAGATCCAGGGGCTGTGGACCTGTTAGATGTGTCTCAGCTGGTTTCAGAAAGATGGTTGGGGACAGAAGAAACTTGAGGAGCCTCAACATGGATGGGAAGTCCTGTTCAGGAAGAGTACCCCCAACTTCAAGATGCAGACATGGAAAGCCACGCTGAGTGGGCCTCTCAGCATGTTTCCTTATGATGTTTGCTTAAAATGTATTGGTTATGTTTATCACAACAGTATCGTTTCTGTAAAATGTGTGTCTGCTTTCTGTGTGACTCCTTCAACAAACATGCCGAATCCCGAGTATGTGTTGGATGTTGTCCTAGGATGGAGATGCAGCTCCTCACCTCCTGGAGCTTGCTCTCTAGGGTGCCAGCAGCGAGAGGATACAGGTGTGGTTTTCAATGTGGACAATTGGAAAGCAGGTAGGACAGGGTGGTTCTGACGTTCAGAAATGCTGGGCAAAAAAGTTCTGGGCTCTGAAGACCCTAGAAGTAATGGCGACCTTTTAGGATGGAGACATTCGATTTTCAGAGCACCAAAAAAGCTATTGATCTTTTCATATCAGCAAATTTGTATGGAAAATATGATGCCCTTTTGCTTGTCTCCTTCGCCAAGAGAAAGACACTCAGATCATCGATTGGGACAGCACAGTAAAATTCAAACCAAATAACTTTGTCCTCATTGTAAAAAATAATATAGAAAACTCTGATGATATCCCCACCCCCATGACAAATGCATCAGAAGGCAGAGGAAAACACCATCAGTATTTCCAGATTCTTCCTATGTGATGTTGTAAATCTCAACTATATGACAAATAGTTATACATTTTTACCTACAGAACTACATAGAAATCTTAGAGACTATGTGGAAAGCTTAGAGAGAGGTGACTTGATTGAAAATAGTAAATGATTTCTTCCAGAAACCTCAAAAAATGCTTCTGAAAACTTTTCTCACCTTGATATTAACACCGTCAGCTCAGCAGGATCTGGAATCATTTGGCATGTCTGTGGTGATTATCTAGATTAGGCTAGCCAGGTTATCATTTGTGTGGCCAGAAAAATCAGTTCACGTGTACAAATTTCAGATCCAATGACTTCCACTAACATCTTGTACTAAAACCACTGGAAGGGCCTGTTGGGCATTCGGTCTTCGATTTGCAAAGCACTCCAATCTCTTTGGTGCCTAAGTAGTACAGTTGAGGTGCAGAAACAAATCTTAATTTATGATATAAACTGAGTCTGAATTTTTTAAAAACTACTTGTATGGGTGTCCTGATTATATGTATGTATTGCACCATGTGTGTGCCTGGTACCTGCAGAGGCCAGAAGTCAGCAGATCCCTAGAACGAAAGTTTGCGAACCTCTATGCGGGTGCTGGGAATTGAACCCAGGTCCTCTGGAAGAGCAGCCAGTGCTAACTGCTGAGACATCTCTCCAGCCCACTGAGTAGTTTTGTCCCAAGGTTAAACTCTAAATGCGATCATTGTTCCTGGATATCTATCTGTTCCTTTCCATAGAGTCACCATAGTTCTGCTTTAGTTTTTATTTTGCAGAGTAGTGGCTGAAATAATGAAGTGATTGTAATCATTGGGAAAGTTAAATACAATTATTCTGTGACCATTACAAAATCTGTTAAGGTATTTTTTCAACATTCACTGTTAGATGCAGGAAAAATTTTGTAGGATTCATGTTTGTCTAGTGAGTGGTAATGTAAAACAGCACACCATGATCCAAAGGTTCATCTCTGTAAAGAGAAAAGCTATCTGTCTTGTGAAATCATCTGTGACACTGAATAAGCTTTTCTCTATGAACTGAACCCAGGTCCTAGCAGGTGGTAAGCGGGCACTCATCATGAAGCATCTTGTTTTTCAAAATTACATTGTGTATTGTACATGTGTGTGCCCACACATGTGGAGGTCAGGGGACAACCTGGAGGAGTTAGTTCTGCCCTTCTACCACGTGGGTCCCTGGGCCTGAATCCAAGACATCAGGTTTGGCAGCAAGCACCTTTACCCACTGAGCCACCTCATGGCCCACTGCTGCTTTTCTCTGCCTTGGCAAATTGTCTTCCTCCCGAGTCTGGATCCCCTTCCAACATCTTAACCATTCGTGCTTCCAACGTCGTGACTTCCTGGAGGGTCCTTAAGTCTGCTGCCACTGCCACTTCCTTTGGACATCATGTTCATATCACTAAGTTCTCTGCCGTGTGTCTCCGAGTGGATGTCTTGTGTCTGGAACGTCTAGTGATAACATCGCACGTCAGTCATTTCTACGGTTTCACTGCTGCTTTCTGAGTGGTAGCCCCGTCTTACAATTTTCATTTCTATGCACACTTTTGTCTTTGCAGGTCAGTTCTCCCCAAGACTTAAATAACACGTGAGCTCATAACTGGGGGCCAGGAGGCAACAGAACTACACACTGTTTTGTGCACGTGTGTCTTTTTAAAATGTGTTAACCGACACAGGTAGACTGAAAAGCTGCTGACAGAGCGCCAAGCTATGGGTCACTTAGGTAGTGATCCTGTGGACTGAAGGGCTGGCAGGCGGTTTCCACTTTACGAAATCACCTCCAGCAACACATCAGGGATGCAAGTGTGAAGCACTGACAAGCCGCGAGCACGTTCATAACTGAAATCCACACACACTGCAACTGTGCAGAGCACAGATACGCTGCCCTGGGAACTAGCTAGCTTTCGATGCAGATGACATTTACACTTCAAGTGATATGGATCCTGCTGTGCACGCTGCTCACTTTGAGGGCTGGAATGACAGAGGAAATGATGAAGTCCTACAGAAGGCTGAGCTAGTAAAATGGACTCTGCGTGCCTTTGTTCAATATTAAAGGAGATAAATCATTTCTAAACCTTTTTAAAGGGTGCAGCATGCACAACTCGCCACTGCAAACTATCTCAGGATGCTCCACACACAACTCAAAGCTGCTGTTTCTGAGGCCTCCGCTGGAATAACTAAGTGTTCTACTCCTGGACCTCACTGGTACTGTCAACTCTAATCTCAGGCCTTCCGAGGCCTCCGCTGGAATAACTAGGTGCTCTACTCCTGGACCTCACCGGTACTGTCAACTCTAATCTCAGGCCTTCCGAGGCCTCCGCTGGAATAACTAGGTGCTCTACTCCTGGACCTCACCGGTACTGTCAACTCTAATCTCAGGCCTTCCGAGGCCTCCGCTGGAATAACTAGGTGCTCTACTCCTGGACCTCACCAGTACTGTCAACTCTAATCTCAGGCCTTCCGAGGCCTCCGCTGGAATAACTAGGTGCTCTACTCCTGGACCTCACCGGTACTGTCAACTCTAATCTCAGGCCTTCCGAGGCCTCCGCTGGAATAACTAGGTGCTCTACTCCTGGACCTCACCAGTACTGTCAACTCTAATCTCAGGCCTTCCGAGGCCTCCGCTGGAATAACTAGGTGCTCTACTCCTGGACCTCACCGGTACTGTCAACTCTAATCTCAGGCCTTCTGACAACATGCCTGCGTGATCAGAATTTTTAGCTAAAATGAGCTCACCAAAACTACTTATTTGGTTCTAGAAATTCACTCACATACAAAACCAGAACTGCCCCATGTGTGCACCAGTATGCCATAAGAAAACATGCAGGTTCCACTAAATATATGTGGTTTCAACATTTGCTTCCTTTAAAAAATAAAGCATGGATTCAGAATCAGAGAGAGGGCAGACAAGCTGGTCACTGCCCTTTTAACACAGAGTGAGGACCAGCACCCGAAGGCCCAAGCATCCACACACATCTCAGCAGCTGCAGCTGGACCAGCTCGTCAGCATTAGGGAAAGCTGCCCAGTGTCTGGACACTATGTGCCCCCAGGGGTTCATGTGCTGAAGGTATGTGGTCCTCTGGGGGTGGAATGGCACAGTGGCAAGTCTTTTTCAGTTTGAGCAGATGGAACTGCTGTACCATCTTGAACTTACAGCCTCCAAAGCTGAGCTAAATAAACTCTCTTTGGATAGAGCAACAAGGTAGATTTCTACATAACCCCAGCGACTACTGGATATAAAATGGTCTGTACTAGGAGTCTAACTTAATTATGAGGTAGGCAATGGTTTGCATGTGAAAGGGAGACAGGGTGGAAAGGGCTACAAAAACAGTAAATGCACTGGGCGGGGACACAGGTGCCAGGGATGCGGACGGCGGTGGCGCCTTTTATCCCAGCACTTAAAGAGATATATAGAGAGTGGGCAGAGTTGGGGAGTAAGCATCACAGGAGATGGAGGCCTCTGTTAGAGCTTGCAGAACAGGTAGGCTATGACCTCATGGTGATGCACAGATTAATGGAGATGGGTTAGTTTAGGATATAAGGGCTAGCTAAAAATACGCTTAAGCTATTGGCTGAACAGTATTGCAAATAATATAGTTTCTGAGTGATTATTTCGGGCCTAAGTGGCAGGGAATGAACGAGCAGGCTCCAACAAATAATGGGAGGCAGAGGCAGGTGGATCTCTGAGAGTTCAAGACCAGCCTGGTCTACAAGAGCTAGTTCTAGGACAGGCTCCAAAGCTACAGAGAAACCCTGTGTCAAAAAACAAAAAAAGAAAAACCAACAACCAAAACAGTAAATGCAAGTGTATATACAGCACAGTGGGGCGGACTAATCCAGTCCTGTTATTTTAGGAGCTAGTAGGACGCTCTGGACACAATGCACTAAGAATGAGATAGAAACATTAATTTCAAAAAAAAAAAAGGAAAAAAAAGATTAATTTCCTTGACTTCATCAACACACTGTACACACATGAAGTAACAGATTTGAGCGGGGGAATGAATGATAGTGCAAGCCTATGATCCCAGCACTTGGGAAGTAAAGGGAAGAAGGATCAGTTGGAGGCCAGCTTGGGCTACATGAGACTGTGTCAAAACGAACAAACAAAATACAAATTGGACCCAAATGTACAAGAAATGGGATAGTTCAAAGAAGATGAAGAAGATAGTAGAAAATATTCACAAAACTTACCATTCCCATTCCGGGAGCACTCGGACACTGCAACTGTGGAAAGTTCCAGGGCTGATGAAATGGCAGGAAGAGGAGATCACCATGCAGAACTCTAAAATGGAAAAATCTGAACCTGCCAAGTGTGGTGGCGCACGCCTTTAATCCCAGCATAGGGAGGCAGAGGCAGGCGGATCTCTGTGAGTGTGAGGACAGCCTGGTCTAGAAGAGCTAGTTCCAGGATAGCCAGGGCAAAAGAAAGGCCCTTTCTCAAAAACAAACAAACTAAAAAACAAAATAAATAAAAGCCCAATCTTTCCAAGAAGCCTAATCAAAGACTAAACACGGGCTTCCCATCTCAGAGGAGCTTTGGGAGGGAAGGATGGAAAAAGCCCCTCATTCCTCACAGGCGGCAGCAATTCACGTCTGTCAAACTATGCACGCCTGTCAAACTAAAGGCAGTTTCAGAAATGGGAGGCGTACGGTTTAGCTGCTTTCTTTAAAAGATACTGAAAAAATAGAACTCAACAAAAGGCACAAAGACAGGGAACAGCAGGTACAGGAAATAATGTGACCAGCCTAGATGTGCTAAAACAGAGACCAAGTGATGGTTTATAGTCATTGGGACCATTTGGAGTCCTGGCCTCCAGCTGCTCTTCCCTGCTAGAGATCTTTACTTTCCTTCTGACTTGAGTCACTGAAAGCTGTGTCAAAGTTGTTTACCAGCTCTGCTTCAAGCACGAGTTGCCTTGGCCTTGAGGATCAGAGGATAAGGTTTTCAGCTGTTGGCCCACCTGACTGCTGGGTATGTAAGCCTCCATGTTGCTACTGAAGAAAGGGCTTCTTACCAGTGACTAGAGGTCCACGACTCTCTGTGTGTTTCAATCTCCAATCCCTTGCCTAAAGCTCGAGAACTGTATGGTAGCGCATAGAGCGCAGACAGGCACTGTGCGCTGCATATGGCAGATCTGGGCTGTCACAGAAAAACTGTAAGGTGGATAACATGGCAGAGCACTCAGGAAAACTAAGGACAAAGGAAGGAAAATTAGACGAGCGGAGAAATGCAAGCTGAATGGACTGAGGAAAACTGGCCGTCTAATTGCACATACTTCCTCTCCAGGGACTGGCTGTGACAGGACCAGCTGAAAAGGGCGAGGAAAAAGTGAGGTATAGGCTCAGCATGCAGCTACCAAAGAAAGGCAGGACTAATAGTCAGCAATATTATTTAATATGCAAACTTCTCAATCTTTTAGTCTCTGTTTTTGACCCAAGAATATCTTTTATAAGTTTAATTTATTTTAAAAAATTCTACAAAAAGAAAGACAAAAGCTCTGAGTGTTTTGCAGTCCGTACATTCGCCCTTTTCCTTGGTTCTTTAGAACGATGCTGCTCAGCGGGCTTTGCTCTTCATTTTCTGTCTTGTTCGTTTTCCTGGGCGCTTCTGCACGGACAAAACAAAAAATTCAAAGGTAGTCACATACTTCTTGGCCTTCTGTGCCAGTGTGAGAAGGAACCAAGAGGTGTAGATTTGAGGGTGAAAACAGACTGACTAGGCCCCCACCTGGACCCCTCACTTACATTTGCCCCTTTTTTCCCAGGCTTCCTGGGGCCCTTGCCGTGAGCCACCTTGGCTCGGAAGCTGGAGACATCGTCGTAGCTTTCACGAGTGTTCCATTTGGAGCCTTTCTTCTTTCCACCAAAACCAAACTTCTGGTTTTTGTACCGTCGTTTGGCACTGGGCCTGGAAAAAGGGGCCCCACAGATTACTGCACTATAACCCTGACTGATAAGCCTTATGGCCTTTCTGCGAAGATTTTAGGCACCACTGTTACAGGTCTCTTCTCAGCCTTACGTTCACTCTACAAACCACCCAGGCAAACTCATCTGGTAATGAAGTAACTCCAGAGAAGGAAAACTAACAAAGAAAATCCAGAAAAGGATCTAAAAACACCACTCAGCTTCCAGTTTCCACTGGCATCCTATCTAACTCAATCCCGCTAGCTCACCTCAGCCTTAGTTGTCTCTATTTCTCTGGAGGGCAAAATCAGTGAGCATTCAAATGTAACAAACTTTAAAACCTGTCAAATTCAGCCTAGCCAAGCACCACACCTCCCCTCCTGGGCTTATTCCAGCTGCTCTAGAGATGCCAAGTTGGGACTGGTGTCTCCTACTATCTGCCCAGCACCCTGCTCATCTGACATCTTAACCAGCCCTCACTTTTCTTCCTTGCACATGGCACTTTCGAGGGACTACCACTACTCACTGGGGCTTCTGCACTATCACTAATGTTTCCACTTCCCTGACTGCCGTTTATTTAGACACACACAGACACACACACACACACACACCCTGTTACCTTCTCAAAATGCGAGTGTGATCTGCTCATGAGTGAGTCAAGCCAGTATCTGCCCCCTAATGCCAACAGGACGAAGGCTCCCTAGCTCCTGGCCTCACAGTGTTTTCTAGTGAGGGCAACACAGGCTGCTCCTCACATGCAACCCACTGGCTCCCATCCCTGTGCCTCTGCTCACGCCGGTTCTTTCCTCCTGAAACACTTCTCTCCCACTTTCCTGCTCAGACATTCGTGTCCTTCACACTAGGCTCAGGTGGGACAGTCCCAGTTAGGAAGCCATCCCCAGACTGTGCCAGGACTTTAAAATGTGCTTCCACATTAATCCTGACATAGGGAAATCATCACCTATGGGCCTGTGCCCACCAGGGCAGAAAGTGAGATTTTGAAGAGGAACAGTGAACCCCGCCCCTTTAGGTCTTCATAGCCCTGGGGCACAAACCACGCCTCAGTAAACAAAGCAACAACAAGGCTGGAAGCCTCCCTCCTAATGAATGGCTGAACTCCCCACCATCACTGAGGGTCTTGTAGTAAAACAGCCATTTGATGCTCATTTCAAATGATCCAGATACCGACCCCCCTCCAAACACTACTGTAGACACGGGCCTGTCCCATGGGATCAAACTCACTGTCCTTTGAGCATCGGCACTCTACACTGGAGGCCGTCCCTGGGGAGCTCCATCACCGGACTGACTGTTAGCCATCACAAGACAAACCAAACTGAAAGCCCTTACCCTTTACTCATCTGCTGGCTCTTGGCTCTGGCCTTTGTACTGCGTTCAGCAGGCTTCTGATCCCCCTCAAGGAAATCCAGCTTATCAGAGAAGCCTGGGAAGGAAGAAGAATTTCCATCAGCACCACTGTATTTCTAGGAAATATGTTTTAAAGAGCACACCTCAGTCCCCACACCATTTCCCAAGCCTAAGCCCCGTAGATTGAAAGCAAGATGACTACAGAGCACTAAATTACACTATACTCCCTTAGCTCTAAGGTACCCAATACCCAGGCTGCCCTATACCCACAGCAGACACACTGACCTTTCTGGTATTTCTTGATAGCATTCATCATGTGTTTTTTCTCCTGCTGTCTCTTCTGCAGGACCTCAGTCTGTACCTGTAAGATAGACACAAAGTCAGTCATGCATCCCAAACCACGACCCCAAAGGTTATCTATCCATCAGCTCACCTGCTGCTACCATACTGTGTTGGGTGCACCATAGTGTCCCATGGTGCCAGTGAACCTGCACTCAGGCATACCGGCAGACACACTTCGCCAGTAAGGCCCACAGGACCAAACACACACAGGGCCGGAACCAAATCGGACCACAGCAACCTGCCCTAGCACTCCTGGCCTTGTCCTATCCGTGCAGGTGTTCTTTCTTACCTTCTTTCCGTATTTCCTAAGCGCTCGAAGTTGCTTGGCCTTTTCAGATTTCTCCATGGCAGCCTGCTTAGTCTGCAGCTTCTGTCGAATCTAAAACACAGGATGCTGTCAGGCACTATACGGAGCACACTGGACCAGGACTCCGGGGTTCCATTAACTCTGAAAGCTGTGGAACTTCCCTAGTTTCCCACATACAGACAATATAGCCCCAAAGCTGAATCTTTATCAAGGCACCAAAAGTGTCAGGGCACCGGGCGATGGTGGTGCACGCCTTTAATCCCAGCACTTGGGAGGCAGAGGCAGGCGGATCTCTGTGAGTTCGAGGCCAGCCTGGTCTAGAAGAGCTAGTTCCAGGACAGGAACCAAAAGCTACAGAGAAATCCTGTCTCAAAAATCAAAAAAAAAAAAGTGTCAGGGCACAGCCAGAGCTGAAAAGCAGCCCTGCCTCAGCATGCTTGTTCTATTACACAAAGCCACCTGCTTGTCACACGAGACCTGTCTCTCCCAGCCCTGTTTACAGATTAAGGCTAAACTTCAATGCCCTCTTCTAACAGGCCAGGTATATAACAAACTCCTGCACACTGACCCGTGCCTCCCCCATCAAACACATATATTTTACTGAAAGCGTTGGTAGTCATCGGTGTGACTATCAGGTGTAGCTGGGCTTGTCTCGGGGTTAGCTTCTGGGGGTACCACCTAGAATTCTCTGAGATGAAGACTGAGGACAAGGGAACAATCTAAATACATCCTAGATGCGACATCAGGAAGTTTTTTCCTCCCAAAGTTAAGTGAAGATCAAGTCCCCCAACTCTAAATGACACTATATCTGAGTCATATATCTACCCCTCACTTTCTAGAAAACGGAGACCCAGAGAAGAAAAACCTCTCTACAAGCAGTAGTGTTTTCATTGGCAAAGTGGGCTCAGAACTACAAGACTGCTGTATCTATACACCATGCCACCAAGCCTGTCAGGGAGAAAATACGCAAGTCTTCTTTATTACAGGGACCACACTTTTTCCAGTTCTTCTCTCCCTATTGTATCTAAGGGACTGGCGTGCCTCTGAGGCAGGGACTCACACAGAAATACTGAAAACAGCTAGCACAAATCCTCTTTAAAGACGACAGCAAATGAGCCAGCTGAAGAGACATACTTCACGGTAAAGCCTTGGCTTTCCAGAAGGAAAAGTTGCCTGTCTCTCTTACCTTTTGCATCTGCTGATCGGACTTGGCCATTTCTGCAAAATAATCGGTGGGCCGCTTGGTGGGGACTTGGAGCTGATGGAGCCGGGGTAATACCGCGAGCACAGCAGCCTGGGCCTGGCGGTAGCTGAGATTGCAGAAAGGTGTGAAATAAAGGGTCCTACTGCCTCGCAGGAGCTGACCAGACTATCAACATCCCACCGGCACTAGCAAGACGAAACAAACAAAAACTGCAATAAAACCCCACTAATTCCCAATTTCATATATAAGAGACATCTCACTTTTCACTGACTTTTAAGGAAAAATGCTTCTAAAATTATATCAGTTGTTTAAAACGATGAGCTTATTAAAGGTACATTAGCACACAAACCGAACTCTTTCCCAACCTGTACTGAAAGTCCACTCGCAACCTCCCCTAGGCAGTCTGTTCTAATGACTGGATGCACCCACACTAACTTTAAACGAATTATTTTGAAATATCCCTCAAGCAGGGTTCAGTGAAGACGAGGGAGTGGTCTCTCAAGCAGGAGGAACCCTAGCTCCACTCTCAGGTTCGTGCTAACTCCTCGGTGCCTCTGAGGGTGCAGCCATACTATGTTCCCCTTCCCGTGATTCTCTTATTGCAAAGGACCCAGAACAAGACTTACAAACTCATCTCCCTCTTGAAGTCGTCTTCTGGGTTAACACCTTTCTTCTGGTCCTTGTTCTCGGGTGTTGGCTGAGTTTCATTGACTTCCGGCACTGGACCCAGGGTCACGTCGAGCCTTTCAACCCATTCCAGATCCCGTTTGAATTCGGCCAAACACTGTTTCAGACCATTCTAGGTAGTCAGATACAGTGCCCATGAGAACCCAGAGTTTGTCTCTCTCGAGCCCAAAGTGCTAAGCTCAAACACCAGCACAGGAAGCCGCACCGCCTGTTCAAGGCGCTGGCAGCATCTTTCTCACAAGAACCGGTTTCCCACGGAGTACGGCGCCTGTGCACACCAAGGACCCCGACCCGCGAGCGAGCTCACCACATCATTCACCGCTTTCTTCGGCTTCTCGAGCACAACATTGAGGCCTGGCTTCAGAAGTCCGCGGGAAAACGCATCCTGCAACTACAGACCCGGGCGCGTCAGTACCAAAGAGCTCGGGTTCCCGTTCCACGTCCCGCCCCGCGAGCCCCGCTGCCGCCTACCTCCTGGTCTGAGACCAGGGACTCCTCTGACTCCGAGTCCGAGAGCGGAGGGGTGTCCATCTCGCGACCTCCCGCCCCGCGGGGTGCGCCCGCCGCTCCACGTGCCCTGAAGAAGCAAGCACCAGAGCCAGCAACTTCTCCACTAGCCTCTGGCTTTTCGGCCCGGACTTCCGCTTCCGGGTGCAGAGCCCCGTTCCGGTTTCTCGTTGCTATAGGAACGGCTCCGGCGTTTGGGCGTGCCCGGGTTGCGCCGGATCTTTAGGAGGAGTACCTGTAGATCTCTGCGTGGTCTGGTAACCCAGAGTCGTGAAGAGAGGTGAGGCGTTTCTCTGGGGTCCTCCGAAGATCCTGGGGTCGCTGAGAGCGCAAGAGAGAAAGGCAAAGGGCGGAAGGAGCCGCTGGGGTAGGGCGACAAGGAGAGGGGTCTGGGGGCGGGGCATGGAGGGGTGAGGTGGGGTCAGAAGGGGCGGGCCCAAGGCCGAGTCCACTGGGGCGGGGCCGTGGGCGGGGCGGGGCGGGACATGTCACGTGCTTCTCCACGCTCACCGACTTGCTGCTTCTTCTTCAGCAGTAATCTTTGACAGATACCATGTCCACCGTGGTAGCTCAGGCGCTGCATGTTTTTGGTCTTCGGTCCCACGTGGCCAACAATATCTTCTTCTTCGATGAACAGATCATTATATTTCCTTCAGGAAATCACTGTGTGAAGTACAATCTGGATCAGAAATGGCAAAAATTCATTCCAGGTAAAAAGAAAAAAAAAAAAACCTCTCCACCCTGCCACATATATGAAAGGCATGTGCTACACAGAACCATACAAACTTAACGATTAAGAAGGTCTTTTTGCCGTTTGTGGTGGCGCACGCCGGTAGGATTTGCTGAAGGAGGCAGAGGCAGGAGGATCACGAGTTCGAGGCCAGCTTGGGCTACACAGAAAAAAAAAAAAAGAAGGTCTTTTTTTTTGACAACTAGGATGTGCGTGTAGTTTTATAAATGTGGACAAAATAAATGTCAATTTGCACTGTTTGAGTATAGATTAACCTGACACATGTAGTCAACATGACATGCAAAATAACGCTAATTTTAAAAGCATTTTTTCGCTGTGGCTTGATAGAAGAGTTACTTTAAACAGTGTTTTTCTTGTACTCTCTGAAGTTTTGGGCTTGTCTTCACCAGAACCTCTTGTTGGGTCTAACAGTCCAAGAGTGCACCATCTTCATTGAACCCTTGTATGATGGTGACACTGGAGATTTTATCCTAAGTCCTTTGTTCTTTTTCGTTCTTTTTTTTTTTCCCCAAGACAGGGTTTCTCTGTAGCTTTGGAGCCTGTCCTGGAACTAGCTCTTGTAGCCCAGGCTGGTCTCGAACTCACAGAGATCCGCCTGCCTCTGCCTCCCGAGTGCTGGGATTAAAGGCGTGTGCCACCATCGCCCGGCCTTGTTCTTTTGTTCTAAGGAACAAATAATCTTCCTTAGAACCTGACTCCTGTTTTTGTTTACGTTGGTCCAATCAATCATATTCATGACAGTTCCCTCACTTTTTTTGCATTGACCATTTTTATTTCTTCATGTGCAAATATAAACACCACAATCGTTAGTGAATTGCTATTCCACGAAGACCTGTGCACCCAGGCACCCGGGATCAGCCAGTTCCAGGGCTTCTCCATTGCTTTTCTCTCAACCCACCCCTCCCACTAGCCAGCCCATCTCAGGTCATGCATATGCCACATTGGGTCTTGTATTTACCACATATCTATGTAATCTTATACAAGGTATGCTTTTGTTTTCACGGTTTTCCCATTTTAGACAAATAGAATTATAATCTGTCTGTGTGTTCTGTTGCTAGCATTTCTTGTTCAGCTTCATGCTTCTGTGAGTCATGCATCTTGACACATAGAACTGAGCCGTTTTGTTGTGGTAGAGTCTTCCAGTGGGGATTACAGACGCACGCGTGCACACACACACACACACACACACACACACACACACACACACACTATATGGCCAGTCTAGATTTGAGGGGCCTGTGGTAAACAACAGTTATTTGCTATTAGAAACACACCACCATTAACCATTCTTGCATTCACACATATCTGCAAAGATTTTTCAGGACACACGGCCAGAACTAACATTACTGAGAAATGTGATCATATTGCTTTATATTCCTACTAGCAATGCATAAAGGTCCCTATTACCTCAGCCTCGCCAACTCTTGCTATTGTTCAACTTACTAATTTATGTGTGTGTGAGAGAGAGATCCTAATGATCAAAAAAGGGATCTTGTTTTAGCTTTCATGTCTGTATTGCTAATTAAGATGGGTATCTTTACACATGTTTATGGACTGTCCCTGCTTCAATTTATGTTAAATGGCTTTTATCTATTTTTAACTTTTAAATAAGTTTTTATAATTTTTCTATTGTTTTTGTCAGTTTTGTTTGGGGGTAGCTCTCTTCATATATTCTTTATATATTTTGTATGCTAATCATTTTTCAGATACATGTGTTAGAAATAATTCTTTTCTGCAGCCTGTGGTTTTTTTTTCTCCTTGTGGTATCTTGGGATGAAGAATAATTCTTAGTTTTTGTTTGTTTGGTTGACTGGTTTGATTTGGTTTTTTCAAGACAATGTTTCTCTGTGTTAACAGCCCTAGCTATGCTGGAACTCACTTTGTAAACTAGGAGATCTCGAACTCACAGAGATCTACCTGTCTCTGCCTCCCAAGTGCTGGGATTAAAGGCATGCACCACCATTGCCGGGCAATAATTCTTAGTTTCAATGAAATAAGAGTGGTCCACACCTTTAATCCCAGCACTCAGGAGGCAGAAGCAGAAGAATCTCTGAGTTTGAGGCCAAACTACAGAGTGAGTTTCAGGACATCCAGAGCTGTTACACAAAGAAACTGTTTCAACTCCTTCCCCCAAAAAAATAAATTATCAAATACCATGTAAACATTATATAAGAATAAACTATTAAATATAGTTGAGGGGCTGGGGACATAGCTAAGTGGTAAAGTACTTGCCAGCCATGTGTGGGAACCTAAGTTTGAACCCACATAAAGCCAGGAGTGATCGCACACATCTGCAATCCCATTGCTTCTGTGGAAAGGGGGAGATAAACACAGAAGATGGCCCAGAAGCCTGTGGGCCAGCTCGCCTGACGTGCACAGCAGTGAACAGCAAAGAGGCCCTGCCTCATATCCCGGGGTCCTCTGACCTCCACAAGTGTGCACACACAGGGAGGGAGGGAGGGAGGGAGGGAGGGAGGGAGGGAGGGAGGGAGGGAGGGAGGGAGATGCAGTTGACTTTATTATCTTTTATTCCAGCATGTTTGCCAGGCTATCACTAATTCTAGTAACTTCTCTGCAGATTCTGTGGGTACTGCATAGACAATAACATCACAATAATAATGGTTCCTTTATCTTGTGTCACTCTGCTGGGAAGCGGCTCCAGAGAGAGTTGAGTAGAAGCAATGAAAATGTTCATAGTCATCATGTTTCTGGCCATAAGAGACAGAGCCAATTAATATTTCCTTATAAAGAAGGATATTTGCTATGAGCAAATGTCAATGTCCTATATCGAGTTAAATGAATTCTTTTTTCCCTCAGTTTCCTGTGTTCTTGCTCTCAATGAACAGATAGTGGATTTCCTAGCATGTGTTTTCTGTATTTAATATAGATCTTTGTATATGACTTACTAACATTAAACCAACCATCATTTTATACAGACAACATCTGTGTACATTTTCAAGTTTACCAGACTCTTTGGCTCTTGCTTGTTATAATTCATGTAGTCCAGTCAGGATCTTTTTCCATCTACATTTAGTGGTGAGACAATGTGCTCAATTCTCCAAGTTTTGTTTTGTTTGAGAATGTTTTATTTCATCTTTATTTAAGAAGATAGTTTGACTGGGTATAGAATTTTGGGGTACAGGCTTTATTCCATTTTCTTTTAGCTTCTGCTTTATTATAGTAGTTAAGGAATTAGCAACTGGGATCTGTTTCTGTGGATGCAGTCTTTCCCCTGGATGTTCGTAATGTCTTTGTCTGTGTGTGAGTGCACACATGTGCGTGTGTGCCCAACTTCCTGTTTGTGCTCTCATTTCTTATTCACATAAGGGTCCTCTGCGATCTCACGCATCCTGCAGCGATTCCAGAGAACTTTAACAACTGCCTCTCCAGATGTCCTGTCTCTTCCATGCTTTCAGTTCCTTTGGGAACTTTCGACCATTTCAACTGAGTCCTCATGTTTTTTATACTCTTCCCTGGATTTCCCATTTCCTGGTCTCTCTCTGTCACCTATGAGCTTCCTGAGCCTTTTCTTCGCTGTTTTGTTTTCAGCTGTATCCAACCCACTGCTTAGTGTGTCCAGAGATTGATTGATTGAGTGAGTGATTGATTTTTTCATTTATATGGGTGTTTTACCTTTATTTGTGTCTGTGTACTACATGTGTATCATGCCTGTGGAAGCCAGTAGAGAGTGTCAGTCCTGTGGAACTGGAGTTATAGACGGTTGTGAGCTGCCATATGGGTGCTGGGAATCAAATCCAGGTCCCCTGAAGAGCAGCAAGTGCTCTTAACCACTGAACCATCTTCCACTCTGTATCCAGAGATTTAAATTTCAGTTGTTCTGTTAATGTTCATACATCCTGCCCTGACCGTTTCGCTTCTTGGAGCTTCATCTTGTGTTACCAAGAACCTCACCTCCACACGTGAGAATCCTCCCAGCCACAAGGTTCAAGGTCTTCCCACGCATCCTGGAAGTAGCTGCCCTGTAAGCATCCTTCAAGCCCAGGCAAAGGGCAGAGAAAGAAGAGGAGGACAAGACTGGTGTTGATGCTGCCAGTAAGCTCAAAACCAGTCAGGCATGGCATTCCACAGTCCCAGGCATCTGGGACATGATCTGGAAAAGGCAATTCAGAGTTTCAGGTGTCCTGAATTTCACCTCCCAGTCAGGACTATAGCCAGGGGAGGAGCAGTATAAAATATACAGACCAGAGCAGGTTCCATAGTGTTCAGATCTTAAATCATTATGCATGAAGTGAAAAGGGTCATGAATTTGAAGATATGAGGTTTATCTAGCTTTCCATTTTATAAGCTCAGTGTCCTCATCTGTGAAATCGAGCTGATGTCCAGCTGCTGTGCTCACCAAGTAATAATGAGGCCCAGACATAATCATTTGTTCATTCAACAAAAATTCACTAGACACTTCCTCTCTCTCTCTCTCTCTCTCTCTCTCTCTCACACACACATCTGTCTTCATAGAGCCTTTATTACACACAGGAGGAGCAACAACAAGCAATAACAAGGATGTTAATGAGAAGGAAAGGGGCCTGGAAAGTGAAGAACTTCAAGGGAATGTGAAATGTCAAATGGTGGGCAGGAAATGGTTTACTGAGTAAATGACCGTTGGTGATGAGTGATGGTCGTCAAGGAGCTGGCCATGCTAACGTAGGAAGGAGAGGGTAAAAAGGATGCTACCCTAGAAGGGTGATGAGTGTGTTAGAGGAATCTCAAAGAGGCCAGTGAAGCTGGGGTGCAGGGAATGGGGAAGCAGGGAGCAAGAGGCAAGGCAACAGGGGTGGGGGCAGCGCTACCCAGGCGTGTGATGAGAAGCCTGGGGCAGAGCAGCACAGTGCAGCTGACCTTCCCACAAGTTCATTCTAGATACTCTACGGGGGAAGAGGGGACACTTAAGGAAGAGCAAGGGTAGCAAGGAGCCCTGTTGAGAGGGCGCTGCATCAGGTAAGGGGATGAGGTGCTTAAGATAGGTTGAGGACAGTCCTTGTGGATGGTGAGGCCAGTCCAGGGTCTGTTTTGGAGTAGGCATGACTGGTTTCCTTCCAAACAGACATGGAAGCACAGAGGTAGGAAGGGCTGAGTGAGGAGACACAACTACTTGAGACACATAGAAGCAACTAAATGGAATGGAAAGGGGCAGTTCGGACTCCCAGGCTTCCATTAGCTCTGGGACCCACCTCCATTTAGGGATGAGGAGCTGATGAAGAACTAGCAGAAGAGGGACCAAGAAGATGGGAGGTGTGTTCCTGTGGGAGAGATGGAGCTATTTCAAGGATAAGTGAATTAACTGGACTGCGAGCATTGTGAAAGTGTCTGACACACCTAAACCAGTCAAGAAGTCTGGTCATGGGCCACATGGATGTATTGCCATCACTGACTGTGTTTGCAGTGGTCCCAGAGCATTGTGTTGCCTAGTGATGCTGTAGACATCTTGCGTTAGTGCACACCACAGTCTTCACAAAACTCACTTAAGGACACAGGTCTCAGCATGCTTGTTCTTGCACAAGACATGGCTACACCAAGCACCTGCTAGTATTAAGTCTCTGGGAAGTGAACAAATGAATGGAACCATGGCCCCTCCACAAGCCCTGTGCTGTAGCAGAGACTAGCATGCTTTGCAGTACGCAGACTGGTATCAATGAGGGGGGAAAACACTTTTCCCAGTGCAGCCTGGCAGAAAGCACAGGAGTGAACACAGCCCCCTTGCCTCATCCAGACACGAACATGTCCCCAGCTTTAACATCTCACTATGCCATTTCCCTCCCATCCTTGCTTCAGTCCCAAGCTCTGCCCTCAGCTTCAGAATCTTATCCAACTTCTACACCCTTTGCCCCCAAATTTTCACACTATGGAATTCACAGTATACATCCAAATCCATCTTTTGTTTTTGTTTTTTGTTTGTTTTTTTCGAGACAGGGTTTCTCTGTGTAGCTTTGGAACCTGACCTGGCACTTGCTCCATAGACCAGGGTTGGTCTCAAATTCACAGAGATTAGCTTGCCTGTGTCTCCCAAGTGCTAGACTAAAGGTATGCACCACCACTGCCCGGCTTGAGAGATCAGAAAGTTTTTTTCAAAATCCATTTTTATTATTTCCTTTTTCCTCATGTTCTTTCCTTGCTGGATATTCAGACTCATGTTAAAAACATTATTACCAATGCAATGAAGCCCAGGCATAAGTGTCCCAGTAAATATGTATATAAATATGTAACTTTAATATACAAGTGGTGTTAGGAGTCAATGCTAGGCTAGCCAGTTTTGTCTTTGAGAAATGGGAAGCCTTTTCGAGTCATACTTCTTTTCTTCTTTTAAAAACTGTGTGTGCCTGTGTGAGTGTGCATGAGCCTGCAGAGGCTGGAAGCATACATCAGATCCCCTGGAGCTGAAGTTACAGGCAGTTTGAGCCTCCAAACTCAGGTAGAGGGACTCGAACGCAGGTCCTCTGGAAGAGCAGGAGACGCTCTTAACCTCAGAGCCGTCTCTCCAGACCCTAGACTCTAATTATCCTTTCTCGTATTGGGCCCAAGATAGATTGAAAACTTAAATGTAAATCAATCAAATTATTAAAATCTAGAAACAAATACATATAATGAAAATTCAGTGACTTGGAGGGGCCAATTTAAGCAAAAGTCAACAGAGTCTAACTTATTCAGCTTGTACTCCAGCCCCGGTTTCCCACTTCTCCGCAGAGCTCAGAAACCTCGATGTTGTTCATGCCTTCCTCCCAGTCAATCATTGAAGCCTGCTGGTTCCACCTATTAACATTTCCCTTATCCCCTCTTCTCCATGTCTGCTCTTCCTGCTGCCTTCATATAGCATGGTGCTCCCATCACCTCTAGCCCTATGCATCCCCTGCTGACCAGTTCCCCTGCCTTCAGGACTGCCTTCCACACAGCTGCCAGGGAAATCTTCCCACAACGCACGTCTGACCCTTCATGAAGGTTCCCAGTGGCTCCTGTTTGCTCCCAGCGACAGTCTAAGCTTTGTACAGGTGTCTCAGTGACCCAGAGCCTTGATCTTCTCTGACACAGCTGTTTTTCCAGCCGTCCTGCAGAAGTCCCGTGTGCTGGGCAGATGTGCTGCAGGACCACGTGCTCGTCCCTCCTGAGCCTGCTGGAAAGTAGCAGCATGGAGCCCGTCACAGAGGGACTCCCACACAATCCTCTAGAGCAGCTTCCCCTCCCTCCCTCAACCTCCCTGTCTGAGGCCCACATCCACAGGTGACCGATCCCTGTGCACAGTGCCCAGGGCCCACAACACTTTGGGGCCTATGAAAAGATTTTACTTTGCATTAATGTGAGAACAAAATGAATACAGCAATAATGATTATATGATAGTAAATCCAGCCTGAATTATATATTGTCTATGTTAGTATAACCATAAAATATATAATTATATATGTATAGTAAACATATGTGTATATATGATATCGTATGCATATACATATATAATTATATGTATACTATATAATATATATTCAATTCTGTTATACTTACTTATTCAATGTGTGTGTGTGTGTGTTCATGCTTGTACACCTGCATGCCATGGCATGTATATAAAGGTCAGAATACAGCTTGTAGGAATTTGTGACTTCCTTCTACCATGTGGGTTCTGGGGATCAAATTTCCATCATCAGCCTTAGCAGCAGCAAGCACTATTACCCATTGAGCCATCTTGCTAGCCCAATTTTCATTGTTTTTAAATTTTTATTTGTAATTATGTATATGGAGTTACAGGTGATAGTGAGCCACCTGATATGGGTGCTGGGAACCTAACTCTGGTCCTGTGGAAAAGTCATCAATCCTGTTTTTATCATTTTTCACGAAGGAAGAGACGCACAAAAGCAGAGTGGCCGCTGTGGCCCTACTGTGTGTCTGGATGAAGTGTTCGCACTTAGATTCTCACCACAGCTCTCATTTCCTGCCTGTTACTGCACGGCTGCAGGATGCTGGCTGCTTCCGGCTGTCGTCTAAACTCTAGGGAAGAGGGAAAAGAGCTCGCATGTATCTCTGCTTATCAAGGAAGCACAAAGCTTCATCATAGACTTCCGCATCTGCCTAGCTGCCAGACTGAGGAACTGAGTAGTTAGCATCCGGCCTCGACAGTAGAGTACCAAATGCTGGATTCTCAAGGCGTGGAGGCCGCAGGCTTAGAGCCTATCCCTCCCTTGTCGGCCCATCCCTGGTCTCCCCTAGCACCCACACAGCGTTCCAGCAATCCATGTCCTTGGGATCTCCCACCGTCCTGCACCCTCTACTACAGCCATACACTGCTCAGGCTCTTCCTGCCGTGTGCAGCTTTTTCCATCCTGTCTGGTCCTGACTCAAGGAAGATTCCTTAGCATCTCAACTGACCTAGTGAGGCACTCATCCCGGTCATTTTCACAGTTGCCTGCATACGGTTAAACCAAGGGATGGCCAAGGACTGATCTTTGCACGTTTGTACACGTTTCTCCTCTGCCGGTGGTGCCCCTTGTTAAGCCTGTTGGACCTTGATGGAAGCATTGTCTGCCCTCAGTCCCCCTTCTGCCTCCTTTTGCAGGCTCAGACAAGAGTCAGGGCATGCTGGCCTTGTCCATCAGTCCCAATCGGCGATACCTCGCTATCTCCGAGACTGTGCTGGAAAGACCCACCATCACTATTTACGAGCTGTCATCCATCCCTTGCCGGAAGCGCAAAGTCCTGAATAATTTTGACTTCCAAGTTCAAAAGTTTGTCAGCATGGCTTTCTCTCCAGACTCTAAATACCTGCTGACACAGACGTCGCCTCCAGAGTCAAACCTCATCTATTGGCTATGGGAAAAGCAGAAAGTAATGGCCATTATTAGATCTGACGTTCAGAACAACCCCATCTACCAGGTACCCCCGGCATGACTCGTGCCTCGCCCCGTTGTAAAGCAGAAACACTAACTTTGCCCCACAGCACTCATTCCTCCCGTGTGTTTTAACCCTGAGCTTCTCAAGAAGCACAGAAAGCAGAGGTAGTTATTGTCCCATATTAAGAGGTGAGGGGCCCGAGGCTCTAAGAGGCCAAGTAGCTCATCCCAGACTGAGATGCAGGGCCAGGTATTCCCAACTCTGTCATCTTCCTTCTTCCCTATGGCCCAGAACTACATCCAGCAAGGTCAGACCCAGCTGTGCTGTCTAAAATGAACTCTCCTTGGTTCCGGCCCCTTTGCAGTAGACTTGTGGACAGTCAGGGGATTTCAGGAATGCCATATAAAGTAGTAGATTTGGGTTTTTATTTTGTTTAGGAGGGGTGTTATTTTTAAAACAGGTTGTGACTACATAGCTCAGGCTAGCCACGAATTTACAATCTTCCCTGCCTCCTAAGTGCTGGGACTAGAGGTGGATGCCGCCATGCCCAGTGGAAAGGTAGATGTGTAAGAAGCTGTAAGTTACAGTTGTGTAGAGAACAGAATTTTCTATTGTGGTTTCAGGACAGAATGAACGCCCACTAGAAAACCAGTAGGTTGACTGCTTGGGCAGTGAGTCCCAGGTTTTATATTCCTGTCCAGTGTCTTGTACTCATTTTCACAAGTTCAAGAAGTCTGTACTGTCCATGTGTACAGATAGTAGCTCATCAGAGCCTTGAGCATGCGTCATTCATCTCTCAGAGGTTGACGTGTGGGCCAGGGCACCGCCAGCCAAGCACTCATGCCCCTTCTTAATACAATGATGGTAAGAGTATTGATGGCCAAATCACAAAGACCGGGAGAACCGATTTACCCAGGCCATAGTGTCTCAGAGCAGAGAGCACCTCCTCTGCAGAAGATCCAGTGAGCATCTACTGGACGTCCCCTATGCACCTATCCCAAGGACACAGACTCGACAGCAATGTACCCCCAAGCTGCTCTCCGTCTAGTGAGGGCAGCAGGTTAATTATTGTTAGCGTGTGTTGGGATAAAGACTCCAGCTGAAGGAGATTGATCTGGTGGGATGTGTGCTTTCTTCCCCCAGACAGGCCTCCAGACACCCACTCAACCCCATGAATCTGTTTCCAACTGAACTTCATCCCCTCGTGCTGACCCAGAGTATAGTTCTGCACATACGAGGAGACATGTTAGCGCATGCCTGTAATCACACCACTCAGGAAATTGAGACAGGAGGCATATCCTTTTAAAACCAGCCTGGGCTACATAGTGAGTTCAAGGCCAGCCTGGGCTACAAAAATGAAAAAGATTGTTCATTCTACTTTAAAAAAAAATTGTTGACTGAAATTCCATCCAGTAGATGTAGATGTGTATCTTCATCAAATATAATATAAAATTCCATGACTTTGTGTACAAGATATTATGAACTACCTAAAGTGAATGTTAATTGGTAAAGTGGTGAATAATCCCATCAAGAGTTGACCTATCTTCTTATTTTTCTGGTATCTCCTGACATTTTGCAGGTCAGCATCAACCCCCAGGATAATACACAAGTTTGTGTCACTGGGAATGGGATATTTAAGCTTCTCCGCTTTGCCGAAGGAACCCTAAAGCAAACCAATTTCCAGAGGGGAGAATCCCCAAACTACCTAGCCCACGCCTGGGTATCTGATGATAAGATCATTGTTGGCACTGACACCGGCAGGCTCTTCCTCTTTGAGTCTGGAGATCCACGCTGGGAGACAAACATAATGGTGAAGGAGCCCACCAGCTCCAGGAGCCTGGAAATCATCCATGAGTCAGAGAGGTAATAGCGCCTTCCACTGGGCTAGTGCCCACCCTCGTGGGCTTCTCCCAAAGCCTCTCACTGAGACCGGAGAGATGTCTCAGCAGTTTAGAGCAGGTACTGGTCTGGCAGAGGACACAGGTGTGGTTCCCAGCACTCACAAGGCAGCTCACAACCATTCCAGGGCATCTGGCGCCCTCTTCTGGTCTCTGAGGGCACCACGCACCCATGCAGTACACTTACAAGCCAGACACCCAATAGACAGAAACTGAGAACAAAGAAATCTTAAGTCACTCACCACCTCTCCACCTTGAAAACTAACTATGCCCATTTCATCCTGTTTTACCATTTGTCTCTATTCAAGCACAAACCCCATCGCTATGACCATGGCCTGCCTAAATACAAGTTTTTATTTTTATGCCTATTCTCATTTTATACAGTTCAGAATGACAAGTCTTCAAAATTGTAGATTTTTCCAAAAGCGTGTTTTCTTTCTTTCTTTCTCTCTTTCTTTCTTTCTTTCTTTTCTTTCTTTCTTTCTTTCTTTCTTTCTTTCTTTTCTTTTCTTTTCTTTTCTTTTTGGTTTGGGTTTTCGAGACAGGGTTTCCCTGTAGCTTTGGAGCCTGTCCAGGAACTAGCTCTTGTAGACCAGGCTGACCTTGGACTCACAGAGGTCCGCCTGCCTCAGCCTCCTGAGTGCTGGGATTAAAAGTGCACACCATCACCGCCCAGCCTCAGAACCCTGGTGTTGTGCTAAGCGCCCAGCCAGGTACTGGAAACACGGGCCCTCGGGTGATGACAGTTTAATGGGAGGCAACCAGGAGCAAAGGGGACAAGGAAGTAGACTAGGACAGTCAGACAAAAGGGTGATAACAGGGTACAGGGGAGGGGGGTTGGTTTCATCTGCACCATAACAGCAGTGGCCACATCTCACACGTGGCGGACTGTGCCGTGGGATGTGACAGACACTGCTGACAAGCCCATGGGAGTCCTTTTCTTCACGGATTATATCACCATCATCCCAGCTTTTACAGACCAGGGGCCAGAGGCTAAGATCTCAGCACTGCTGTATGACAGGACTAGAATTCCATTTCCCTTCTCTCTGAGCCCAGAGCCCAATATCCCCACCACCTGGCACCCTGTGGGTTCTTCCTCCTCAGTAACTACTGGTCCCCCCATTCCCACAATCCCTCCCTGTGCCAGTTGGCACCTCCTTATTTTATGGCTTGTGAAGGGCTTCCTAAGGAGTTCTTGATGGAATCGCTTTCCCCTTCACTAGGGACCACTTACCTTTGGTAGTTCAGATTATCCCTTTTATACCACAGAACCTTGGAATTTTATAATAACATTTGATGAAGACACAAGTCTACATCTGCGTATGCACAGTATTTTGGTGGGTCCAGGACTCCCCGCACAGAAGCCCCTTAGCTCGGCCCAGGCAGCACCACCTCTCTCCCCTCCTGGAAAGAAATGTCAGGTCTCTTCTCTCTGGGTTCCTTGCATGACCAACACATTTTCTTGTTTCTTGTGTGCTCAGTCAGAGTAAGTCTCTCTGTCTGCCCCCTACCCCAGCACACATGCTCACCTGTTCCTGTTTGTCCTGGAGAACCCAACTAAGAGCACTCGGCTTCTGCTCACCTAAAGCAGCGCACCTCTTCAGTGCCTGCCCTCGGAAAGCCTCTATTGCTTGTGGCATGCCTAGCTGCCCCTTAACAGTCCTTAGCACATGGGCCCGAGACTTGAAGCTTCTGGGGGCAAGAACTGTACTGATCTTGTTTACTGTTGTTTCGCGGAGCCCTTATAACTCTAACATTTATGAGCAGGTATAAATATTTATTACATGAGTGAATGGATGAAAAGAGAGACCTGGGTTCAAATCTCAGCTCTGCCGGGCAGTTGTATGATCTTACTATATTCAGTCCCCTGAACCACTTATTTCTAAACAAAAGTTAAGAATCGCCGTCCTCTGTCTAGCAGGCATACTCACTGTGCTGGGTAGAGTTCCCAAGCCAGATAGGAGCATTTGACCCTGGGAAAGAAGATCACTGGGTGGCATCACTCACAAACAAGGATATCCCCCATGCTGCTCTCAGAAGACAAGGTCTCCTTATGTGGCTTCCATACTGAAACTCATGCTGTAGACCAGGCTGGCCTTTGACTCACAGAGATCCACCTGCCTCTGCTTCCCCTGTCCTGGAATGAAATCTGTATGTCCCCACTCTTCCATGCCCCCTCCAGAGCTCAATGCTTCTCCCCGGGGTCGCCTCCAATAATGCTCTGTGCTCCTTTCCTCTTCCAGCCTGATCGAGTTCCCACCACCCAGCTCCCCGGTCCCCTCCTTTGAACAGATCGTGGCAACCACTTATGCCCACCACATGTCCATGCCCCAGGTGTTTGCCATCGCCGCCTATTCCAAGGGCTTTGCCTGCTCCGCTGGGCCGGGGAGGGTGCTGCTGTTTGAGAAGGTGGAAGAGAAGGACCTTTACCGAGAGAGCAGGGAAATCCGGGTAAGGAGGACGCAAATGGGGTCCTTGAGGGCGTTGTTCTGCAGCAGCCGTGCTCTGACAGCATTTGCACAGGAAGGACTGGAGAGAGAGAGAGAGAGAGAGAGAGAGAGAGAGAGCCCCACCCTGAGAAACTAGGGGTGGCTACACTGGGTTGGGAAAACCGGATTTAGAAGTAGCACGATCTGGATTTAAGTCCTATGAGGAAAGGTGTCAAAGTAATGAAGACAGACTTCCTCTCTGAACCCTGGTATCCTGTAACCTTCCCATCATTATATCTATATGTGTTCCGTTATTATATAAGCACACTGCCCAGCACACACATTTATGGAATAAACGATACAGAAATGATGTGGACCAGCAAGTCGTTCTTCAGTGACAAAGCCCTGACGGGGGAAGACCAGGAAATGAGGAAATAAAGAGGATAGGAAAGTTGGAATCGGGGAGTCTTACGCTGATGACTCATGCAAGCAAGCTTATTAAGAAGTGCAAAACAGGCTCTAAGACAGTGGTTCTCAGCCTTCCTAATGCTGTGGCCCTTCAACACAGTTCCTCATGTTGTGGGGACCCCCAACCATAGAATTATTTCATTGCTACTTCATAACTGTAACTTGGCTACTGTTATCAATTGTAATGTAAATAGCTGATATGCAAATCCAATGGGGTCGCGACCCACAGGTTGAGAACCACTGCTCTAGGAAACTAAGACCTGTGCAGGCTGGCCCGTCGGCACATTTGGTCACTAACTGATATAGAGAGGGAAAGGAAATCTAACTTTATTTTGTGTCATTGGGAACAACAGCTCCTCTCCAAGCCTACTGGAGCCATCAGTGAACCCTTCTTCTCCTTAACCCTTTGCCCACCCCATATTGTAGAGGGGCCACCGCCTCCCTTCCATGCACTGAAAGTACACACAGGGATGCTGGGTGCCAAGCGAGCCCATGCCCCGGACTTTCAACAGGTGGGTGCTCTCACAGGTTAAACAATATGTGTATGACGGGGATCTCACACTGGACTGCCTGGCCTGCTCATTCCCACACATTTGGCTCTCTTGCTAGTCAGATGCTAGTTGCTGCCAAAGGAGCACCTGGTGCTATTTAAAACTGATGGAACCAGTCCTCCCTTCTCCAGACCCAGGAAAGCTCAGGGCAGTGGCTTGGTCAGGAGTCTGTGAATGGAACCCTTGTATCCAGGACATGCTGACAATGTGGGACCGTGACAGAAAGTTACTGATGGCTGTCTTGTGCCTTGACCAGATCCCTATGGACCCACAAAGCAACGACCCAAGTCAGTCGGACAAACAGGACGTTCTCTGCCTGTGCTTCAGCCCATCAGAAGAAACCTTGATCGCCAGCACCAGCAAGAACCAACTCTATTCCATCACCATGTCCCTGACGGAGATCAGCAAGGTGAGCTTCCTCCAGGGGCATCAGAGTCCCCTTCCAGTCCACACTGAGATGCCCACCCATCCGAGGCTGCTCACCATGTGTATAGAGTTTCACACAAAGTTGTGTGGTTCATGCACCCTGTTCATCCAAGCAAACAGAAAACCTGAGTGTGCAGAAACGCTCTGGGGGCGGGGGGGGGGGGGAGGCACACGATGTGCAGCCTTGACGTTGCCTACCAAAATCAAATCCCACATGTCCCGCTAGAAGTTGCATTTTTCTAGGAAATTAATCTACTATCATATTTATTCACCGCCCAAAGATGTGTATATAATCTTCATGGTTGTTGGGGGTTTTTTGGCTTGTTTTGGAATTGCAAAGGAAACGATCATAAAACACTCCAGACGTCATAACCAAAAAGCACCATGGATGATGAAGCTCACACTGTTCGCTGCACACTTAATCAGTAAAATAGCAGTTCAGACTTGTGTCCCCTAACAGCACGGACTCAAACACATAAAGGGAAGAAAATAGACCACTGTAGCATGAATTCCAATTGGTATTAATAATAAAATCTCAGAGTCAGATATAGGGATTAATGCTGAAGATCAGAGAAGCAGAAGAGACCAGCCACTAGAGGTTTTACCTCTACCAGTGCTCAGACCGAAGGGGCGATCCTGGCCTCAGACTGCATCTCCAGACTGCATCTGTCTCCACTGCAGATGGAAACCTCAGACTGCACTGAGCTTCTGTCTCCTCCGCCTTATATTCCTCTCTCCACCCAGACATATCTCTCCTGTCTCCACCTCCCTAGTGCTGGGAT
This sequence comes from Microtus pennsylvanicus, assembly GCF_037038515.1. Classification (NCBI taxonomy): domain Eukaryota; kingdom Metazoa; phylum Chordata; class Mammalia; order Rodentia; family Cricetidae; genus Microtus; species Microtus pennsylvanicus. The sequence continues at coordinate 52,028,058 of NC_134591.1, read as the reverse complement.
TAAAGAGGTGTGACTCCGGAATACCGAGATTAAAGGTGTGTGCCACCACTGCCTGGTTTCTAGAGGCTTAACTCTGGCACTCTGATCTTCAGGCAAGCTTTATTTGTTAAAACAAACAAACAAAATAATTACTACAGACCACCTATAATCTCAGCTGACAATTTTAACATATTTTTTCATTCATATTTTGGGGGATGTTTTAATTGCTGTTTTTGCTTTTTCTGAGACAGGGACTCATATAGCCCTAGTAGGTAAGAATGGTTTCTGACTTTCCTGCCTCCACCTCTCCCATTCATACCATTCTAGGGGTCAAACCCAGGATTTCAAGTATATGCTAGGCAAGCACTCTGCCAACTAAGCTGCAGCTCTAGCCCAGTGGTGGCTTATAGTAGCCTCACTGGTCAGCGTTGAACAAGCAGTACTGTAGTTAATTATAGGAGCTATCCATCAACTCAGAAAGAGAACAGCCCATACCATACCCTTGAGCTGGCACCCTCCACCTTCCCCCCCCCCACCGCAGTCCTAAGCAAGTGCTGATCTATTTTATAGATTATAGATTTGCTTATTCTGGATACTGTATATCAACAAAATCATGCGGTATGTGGTCACTGTGGCAAAAGAGTGTCCTAGTTGGGACCAAGTATTCAAACACATGAGCCTAAGTATTCAAACCATGAGGTCTGAAAAGAGAAAATATAGGGCTGGAGAGATGATTCAGCAGTTAAGAGAACTGGCTGATCTTCCAGAGGACCTGGGTTCAATTCCTAGCACCCACATGGCAGCTCATAACTACCTGTAACATTCAGGGGATCCAACACCTTCACACAGATGTACATGCAGGTAAAACACAAGTGCATATGAAATAAAAATAAATAAATCTTAAAAAGATAAAATAGTATGAAATAGTAACCATGGAAATTCAAAAAGGAAACGCATTTCAGAGCATAAGCAGACCATCCTAAATCCCCACTGGAGGCTCCTGGCCACGGATTATGAGGGAGACCACCGGTGAGCTTCCTGGGCTAGTCCCGTCATTCCACAGCTACTGGGCCTAGAGGGAGAAAATAATTGCTTCCCTTGTGAAATAAACAAACAAACAAAAAAAAGATGTGAGTGTGTTTAAAAGCTAATAAGAATTAGCAGGTAGAAACATTGTTGTCAGCCATACTGGGGGCGAAAGGATTAACAGAGGCACAGCACCTCTGTCTCAGACAGGAATGCTGAGAGGAGCAGTGTGTGTAAATTCATGAGAGGGAAAGCCCCAGAGTGGGTGGGAATTGTCATCTCAGCCTTTGTCTTGGCTTGGGAACAGCCCTAGTGTGTGTTCACCTCATTCGGTTTTCCACCCATCTCTTCCCTCTGTCGTCAGAGAAAATACCTCCTACCGGACCACACACCAACACTCATGTGCTAATGGAAATCACATAATAAGTGCAGTCTCTTTGGGGAGAAATTTGGCATTGCTTGTTAAGATACTTAAAAACATTCAATGCAGGCTGGGTGTTGGTGGCCCACGCCTTTAATCCCAGCACTTGTGAGTGCAGGCGGGGTCTCTGTGAGTTCAGGGCAGCCTGGCCTACAGAGTTAATTCTAAGACATCCAAGGCTACACAGAAACCCTGCTTCAAAAGCAAACAAACAAAACCAGTCATAGCATTTATCCAGAAGCATCTCTTTTTTCCCCCACTTTTTTTTTAATTTTTCCATTCAAAAATTTGCACTTCCTCCCCTCCTCCCATTCCCCTCCCACTCCCCACTTCCCCTCCTCCTTCCTCTTCCCCCCCCCCTTAAGAGAGGGCGGGGAACCCTGCTCTGTGGGAAGTCCAAGGCCCTCCCCACTACATCCAGGCCAACGAAGATGTGTATCCAAATAGACTAGGGTCCCAAAAAGCCAGGACGTGCAGTAGAAACAAGTCCCAGTGCTTTTATCAATGGCTTCTCAGTCAGCCCCCATTGTCAGCCACAATCAGAGAGGCTGGTTAGATCACGTGCTCATTCAGTCCTGATCCAGCTGGATTTGGTGAGCTCCCATTAGAACAGGCAAACTGCCTCAGTGAGTGGACCAACCCCTCGCAATCCTGACTTCCTTGCTTCTCTTCTCCCTCTTTCTGTTCTTCAACTGGACCTTGGGAGCTCAGTCCATTGCTCTGATGAGAGTCTCTGTCTCTATCTACATCCGTCGCCGGACGAAGATTCTATGATGATATTCGAGATAATCATCAGTGTGATAGTGGGACAAGGACAGTTCAGGCACCCTCTCCTCTACTGTCCAAGGACCTAGCTGGGGACATCCCTGTGGACACCTGGGATCCCCTCTAGAGCCAAGTCTCTTGCCAGCCCTAAAATAGCTCCCTTAATGTAGATATCTTCTTCCCTGCTCCTATATCCGCCCTTTCTCCATCTCCACCCTTCCACTCCCCCAAGCTCTCCCCAGTCTTTCCCTTCTCCCTTCTCTCTCCCCTTCTCCCCTTTCCCCAACCCTACCCCCAGAAGCATCTCTTAAGGAAGCGATGAGAGATACACAAGGACTTATATGTAAGGATATTCAGTCTGTAGTGTTACTCTCAAAGCCACGCGAATGTTCCCACAGAATCAAAATGTTTAAAGCCTTAGGACACTAGACTTACGTTGCCATTAAAATAATAAAATTTAAAACTATTTATATATGTGTAGGGGTGTTTTGCCTGCATGTGTGTCTATATACCATGTGTGTGTCTGGTACTGTAGGAAGAGGGCATTAGATCCCATGGAACTGGAGTTACAGACCATTGCAAGCTACCATGTGGGTGCTGGGACTCAAAGATGGGTCCTCTGGGAGAGCAGCCAGTGATTTTAACAACTGAGCCATCTCTCCAGCCCCGAAAATTATATGTGTGTGTATGTATGTGTAATATTTTAGTAATTGTTCAAAGATTTCAACAAATCTTGATCATATTCACACCCCATTTCTCTCCCCAACTCCTCCCAGATCCGTCCCCTACGCCCCCCCCCCATCCTGTCCTTTTGTTTGTTTGTTTTGTTTTGTTTTTCAAGACAGGGTTTCCCTGTGTAGCTCTGGCTGTCCTGGACTAGCTTGGACTAGACCAGGCTAGCCTCAAACTCACAGAGATCTGCCTGCCTCTGCCTCCCAAGTGTCGGAGTCAAAGGCGTGCGCCACCACACCCAGCCTGTCCTTATTTTTGTTTTTATGTTTTTAAGAAGAGACTATCTGGAAGTACTTGTTATGATCCTCTGGTTCTTACAATCTTTCTGCCTCCTTTTCTGGGATGGCCCCTGAGCCTTAGATGTGGGGTGTGGGGGTTGTGTTGTAGATGTATAGTTGAATGCGGGCACAGCATGGTCAGTTATTCTCTGCCTTTTAACCATTGTGGGTTTCTGCAGTATTCTCCGTTGTATGCAAACAAAGAAGATTCTTTGACAGCAGTCAAAGTCAATGAGAGCTGTGTTGCCTGTGGGTATAAGGATCAGTATTTAGTATTTAGAATGCAGTTAGAGATTATACTGGTTCAGAGGAAAATGGGCAATAATAGGTTCTCCTATAGGTTCCATGGCCTCGCCAGTATTTTAAAATAACGGTATCTTAGGAAAACCACATGTAACATGAAAACAGTTTGCCTTAGCGTGGTTTCTGTGTGCACAGGCTAACTGAGGTTCCCAGGTACTAATAATTCACGCTGAAGGATATAGGCATCCTTCCGCTCACCCTGCTGAATCTCGTTTCCATGCGGTTTCTCCAGGGAGAGCCTGCCCATTTCGAGTACCTGCTGTATCCGCTGCACTCAGCGTCCATCACTGGCCTCGCTACCTGCATCCGCAAACCCCTCATCGCCACCTGTTCTCTGGATCGTTCCATCCGCATCTGGAATTACGAATCAAAGTAAGGAGGGAAAGGCTTGCTGCTGTCGTGTGTACAAAATGTCAATCATTAAGCCTGTTTATGCAGAGTGTTTTAATTAGAGAGGTTTACAATTCAACAACTAAAAGCATCCAGCTGGAAAAGCCTTTTATCAAATTAGTCACCTGTATCCCAATCTCACATGGCTAGAAAATTACTCTCTGGTTTATTAAATGTTTGCTATATGTCAGACACTGCTCTAGACCATAGGAACATAGAGGTAAGCCCTCCACATAGCTCACCGTTGTCCATTAATGTCCCTGTCCCCTCTGTTCTTCTGTCCCTTTCCTTTCCCCACTTCCTCTTGCTGCAGGGATCTCTCTAGACCTTTGGCTCCTCCTCTACCTCCTCCTCACTGCCCCAGCCACCCCAGCCCCCTACCAATAATAGGATATCCAAACCCAGACTGCACCCAAATTCTGTTTTACTCGTGTGTACAAAGGGCTGCGGGGAGAATGGATTGCGTAGTCCTTGTAATTCTCGGACTCTCGGCTGGGCTTGTGTGTGGTATTTTGACTACTTTCCATGTTGGCTGTACTCCGTGCAATTATTATTATCTTTCAGCAACCGGAGCCCAGAAAACAGTCATTGCAAGCAATGAAATAGCTCAGATACACAAAAGCAAATAAAGTGGGGGACTCAACAGGGCTAGGAGCTCGGCTCATAACTCAGGAACTGCTCTTTCTCACAGCACCCTGGAGCTATTTAAGGAGTACCAAGAAGAGGCCTACACTATCAGCCTTCACCCGTCAGGACACTTCGTCGTGGTGGGCTTTGCTGACAAACTCCGCCTCATGAACCTGCTCATTGATGATATCCGCCCTTTCAAAGAATATTCTGTCAGAGGGTGCAAGGAGGTAAAGACTGTGGGACCAAAGTCTGTCTGATGACACTTTGGGGACTTAAGACAGCAGCCGGTGCTCTCTCACCAAACTCGTGAAGTGCACGGTTCTGCCTGTGCTTTTCTACACCCACCAAAATCATCTGTGATCAGGCTGGGCATCTCAATTAAGATTAGAGCAGAAAAGCAATCCCAAGATGAGCGTCCCAGTTGAGAGAGTAAAAGCGGAGACCGGGAGGAGCCGAGGAAACAGTGTCACCAGTGAGATGCACTTAGAGCCCATCAGCTTTATCTCAGGTGGCTTGAAGAAGCACGACAGTGATGGTAAAGCATCACCTCCCCCTCTCCCCAGTCTGAAGCAGAGCTTCTGCAGACACCCTGAGGCTCGGTGATGGGAGCAGTGTAATGACTAGTAGACAGCAGCGTCAGGATGTTGGTGCTGAGCTACAGGGTTGTTGGTGGTGTCTGGAAGCAGCCCTTTCCCATCCCCACCCCACCCAGAGTCCCCAGCCTCCTCCACTCAGATGCTCCCCTGTTTCTGCCCTCCCTCCCTGTAGTGTGCCTTTAGCAACGGAGGTCACCTCTTCGCTGCAGTCAACGGAAATGTGATTCACGTTTTCACTACCACGAGCCTGGAGAACATCACCAACTTGAAAGGGCACACAGGGAAGGTAAGTGAGTGCCAGGGTAACAAGGGGCACTGAGATATGCACTGTGCTAGCCCAAGGGGACTCCTTTCCTGACAGGGCTCACAAAATACAAATCACAACTGGTTTAATGCAACAAAAGCCTGTGGGTTGCTGAAGAGGTGGGCTTCACTGAGGCTTTGATGCTTGCAAAGGCTTGGTCCTGGGGGAGTGGGTAGGGATACCTAGACAGAGCTGGTGGTGACAGCCATTGCAGATGAGAATACAAACCCCACAGACAGGTGGCAAGGAGTGTTAGAGGCACTGAAGAGTTTGTGGGGATGGGTATCCAGGCTGACACACAGGTGAACTGAGACTGGAGAGGTTTATGGGGCACCTTGTAGATTTTATTCTGTGTCTTCCTTGGTAGCCTTTTATTGAGTCCATTAAATAACTAAGGTTTGTCTTTTAGAGGTGAAGACAGGATTAAGATGGAAGAGGAAACTGGCTTCAATGGGTCTAACCATTTTCACCATTTCAATGGCTTTCCCGGGAGCCATTGGGTCAGGAGATTGGCTCCTTACAGAAAAAGGAGGAAAAGCAAATGTTAAAAATAATAGGAGCCAGGTCAACATATATGGAGAGAGGGATAAATCTGTGGTTCACCTGGAATCAGAGGCAATGCTTTGAGTTAATGACTTTTCAAGCAGGGAGAGGTAGGCAGACCCAGAAAGGGAGGCAGACGCTGGTGCGCTGTGCACGGAAAGGGAACTCAGGTTCTGTACAACTTCTTCCCCATGACAGAAGTGTAATGCATATTAAATCATTTTCAGCATTTTCAATATTACCCTAACCCAAAGATGAGACAAAACGGTCCAAAAGAAGAAAGGATACTGCAGATCTATACCCTTCATGAAGGAGCCCTGAAGTCTAGCAGCTTACAAACGTTACAGATTGTGACCCAGTGGGGTTTTTCCTAGGAATGCAAGGCTGGTTTGACATAGAAGAACAACCAGCCCAATCCACTGTGTTAGCAGCTAAAGGAGGAAAACAACTTCAAAAATAAACACTTTGACCTCAGATATTATTAGACTTAGCGTCAGTGAAATGTTCCATATAAGTCCATCTGGTTCTACCCTTTGTTGTGCCGTATGTATTTTATTTGTTTATGTTTAACTTTTTATTGTGTGGGGGGCCATGAGTGTGGTAATCTGAAGAGTCGTTTCTCTCTTCCATCATGTAGGTCCCTGGAATCATATTCAGGTCATCAGAGTTGATAGCAAACCCATTTACTCTCTAAGCCAACTACTGGCCCTGTATTTTATTTTAAAAAGTCGATCTTGCCAGTCCTGTATCTTATTTCATTACACATCCTATAGTACATTGAGGCGGTTGGCTGTGTAGACCAGGCTGGCCCCAAACTCACAGAGATCTGCCTCCCTTTGTCTCAGGAGTGCTGGCATCAAAAGTGCTACCACACCTGGCTTATAATACCCTGTTTTGATTACCACTTTATCTAACTTTATTGTGTATTTTAAAGAAGCTGAAAGGAAAACAGATGAGTATAAGTGCAAAAAATTTTAATATGAACTTTCCATATATTAGAGAGTACAGAAAATGTAGCACGCAATCACAGTGTCTCTCAGTGGCTTGTGAAGTTACCAATTGTGTTTTCTCTGGTTGTGACATCATCTTGTCATCAGAGATCATCTGCCTTTGGTCTAAAGAACTTCTTTTGGCAGTCTTGAGAGGCAGGTCTTCAGGCAGCCAGTTCTCCAGCTTGTGTTTATCTGGGGATTAACTAATGTATTCTTCATATTTAAATAGAAATTTAGTTTTGCTGAACATAAAGACAGTGTGTCTTGCTATTCTCCGTGCTTTAGACAACCTTTGTGTCTTCTTCCTTATTTTCTGATAGAAGCCAAATGGTAATCTTGGACTGTTACTAGTGTGGACTAGTTGGCTTTCTCTTAGGTTTTCGTGTCATTGGCTTGCAATGTTTTGACTATGGTGTGTCTGGATGTCAATCTCTTTGTGGTGCTCCTACTTGAAATGTACTTTAGCCCTTAGATGCATGTATTCATGTTTTTCAACAAGTTTTGACTGCTTTCAGCATTACATACTTATTTATAATTTTTCCTGATGCTTTTCTCTCTCCTCCTGGTACTCCCAACCCATATTTGCTGGTGTAAATTTGGTCATCCATGGCTCTCTTGGACTCTGTCAGCTTTTCTTAAACATCTCTGCTTTTCAGATTGCAAGTTCTGATCTGTCTTCACGGTCCCCTGCTCAGATCTACCGCTGAGCCCGCTAGTGACATTTTCACATTGGCAATTATGCTTTTCAACCCCAGGGTACCCATTAGAGTTTCTAAAAACGCTCTCCCCCTTTTGTATTGCCAACTTGATGAGACGCTCCATGGCTTCTTTTAACTCCTCAAGCGTGACTTCTGTACTCCCTTGGACGTGTTTACATCAGCTGCTTCCGAGTCTTTGTCTGCTGGATCCATCTGAGCACCTTTCAGGACACTTTCTTTTCCTCCTTGCTCGCTTCTGTCATCTTTTGGGGCACAGTATTTTTGAGGGATTTGTTGTTTTGTTTCTTGTGTGTTTCCTAACTTTTTATTGGCTGGCTATTTTAGGCACTATACTGCAACAATTCTAGATATATATTCCCGGGAGCTGGCGGTGGGCGTGTTAGTTGGTAGGATGACTGACAGCTTATTTGCTCAATGGAGGGACTAATTCCATAAAGCCTTTTTCCTATGCGGTGTGCGGCCTTTAACGTTCCTGCTTAGATTTCCCTCTTCACTTATATTTTTTCTTTTTCTTTTTGGATTTTAGCCTTCAGTTTGCCTATGGATGGCCTTAGGTACTTATTAATCATAAATTTCCCATAAGCCCACTTAGATTTTCCATAAGCCCACTTAGCTTCTTTAATTTTTAGCCTTAACTACTAGGTTTGTGGGGGGCTTGGAAGCTGCTTTAGGCCATCAGTTTTTTGCCTCATGGTCTGCAAAGATGGGCAGTTTGGATGCACCCTCTCTGGCTCTGCCTGAGAAGGCACAGCCTTAGTCAGGAACATAGTCTTTCATGCTGCCAAGAATGAGCGTGACTTTACATGTTAAGCCTGGATTCTCGGAAGGCGCCCTTGAGTCAAAGGAGCTCACTGTGCAGTGTGTGGTGAGATGTTGTGTGGAAGCCTCCTGTACCAGAGAGATTTCCCCTGGCTCAGTGGGTCCTCCAGTAGCTTGGAAAATGCTTTCGTGTTTCCCACATCCTGCTCCCATTGCTGCCCCATGGATGCACCCCACCACAGGCACACAGCATCTTAACCCCCGACAAATTTTGACCACCTTTTTCCCACGATCTCTCTATTGAAAGTCTGCCGCTCTGCTGGTTTTTTCTTGTGTCATAGTTACCAGCTTCCTCTTTGTTCTCTCACCGAGGTCTCCATTGTTTCAGATGTGCCCATAATCACAGAGGTCTCCAGATTCTGTTGCAAATAAAGTCAGTCCCCAGTTGCCACCGAGTGCTCTGTCTTAGTGGCTGTCTTTCCCCAATGCAAAGCCCATATCCCGCGGTGCCCTGAACCTGCTTTCCCAGCAGTGGCGCCCCTACTTTGAGTGGAACCTGCAGGACGGGTAGGGTGGCAAGAACCCCTGATCTTCCCCTGGCCCTTATAATGCGGAACCTCCAGCCCTAAGTTCTGATTATTTTTACCAGTTAACTTCTGTCACTGGGGAAACTAGCTGATACCCTCAGCCTGCCATCCCAGAAGTCCATTCTCGGAGCTATTGTTTGCAGTTTCCTGTGAATATTTCAAAACTAAAGGGGCTCTCAAAGGGGCCTGGAGAGATGACTTAGCAGCTGAGAGCACTTGTTGCTCTTGCAGAAGACCCAAGTTCACTTCCTAGCACCCACGTGGTGGCTCTCAACCATCCATAACCCCAACTAGTTCCAGGGGATCTGACATCCTCTTCTGGCCTCTGCAGATGCCTGTAACCACGGCCAAACCATGCATTCACATAAGATAAGACAAAATGACATCAGAAAGCTAGTACAAGTCCATCTGCATTCTTAGAGTCAAAAGGGAATGGGAGTATATTGTTTTCAGCATCTTACAGAATGTTAACGTGGCCAAGAAGCCATGTTTGTGCTTACAGACAGCCCTCTCCCAAGCCCATTCTGCCTTAGTGTAGTGGAGCCCCCCAGGTTAATCTCCTCCGTGTGTGTGTGTGTGTGTGTGTGTGTGTGTGTGTGTGTGTGTGCACGCGCACGCGTGCGTGCGTGCGGGTGTGTGTGTGTCTGTCTGTGTGTGTGTGTGTGCTCTTCTCATCCAGGTGTGTCCGTATTCCTTGCAGATTCGTTCAGTTGTGTGGAACTTAGATGACAGCAAGCTGATTTCTGCTGGCACGGATGGCGCTGTGTATGAATGGAACCTGTCCACGGGGAAGAGAGAGACAGAATGCGTGCTCAAGTCCTGTAGCTACAACTCTGTTACTATCTCCCCTGATGGCAAAATTATCTTTGCCGTGGGATCAGACCAGACTCTCAAGGAGATTGCAGATTCTTTGGTGAGTCTACCCTCCCCATCCCCGTCTCCGTGCTGCCAGAAGTCAGACTCCGGGACTTCCGCTAGACCCCGTGAGAGAGAGCTCTCCTTCACGGGACAGTGTCTGCCATGCTCCTTGATCCTCCCGAATGGTTCAAGCTCTGGGTCCCCTTGTCCTTTCCGCTTCCTGTCTGTAACTTCCATTTACCCACACACGTGGAAATCAACAACTTCTCTAAAACACTCTTAGGCAAACCGCCAAGCCTGATGACAACCTGAGGTGGACCCCAGGGATCCACATGGTGGAAGGGGAGAGCCAGTTCCCACAGGTTGTCCTCTGATATACACACGCCACCACTACCACCACACACACCACCACCACACACACACACACACACACACACACACTATTGTGAACATGCATATACACAAATTTAATTAAAATGTAACTTTCAGTTACATTGAACTCTTGCCCTTGTTCTGCCCTTAGCTGAGATGAGCCGCTGCGGATGGTTAGCTGCCGTCACCCAGGCTTGTCACTGTGTTCTTTCAAAACCTCCAACCTCCAGATTTTTATATTACCACATTTGGCTCCTGGACATATGGACAGAGAGAACTCAACATGAACTCTTCATACAGACAGACATGGCTTATGCCCTTCTCTGGCCCAGTGACAGCTGATCTCTGGCTTCTTCGGTTTCCTATAGCTTCTGTCATGGGCTGACACCTTGGGTGTGGGAGGAGGCTCATGGCTTCCACAGCAGCAAACAAACCTGAAACAGCTTAGCGCACACAGGGTGACTCTCCTTTGTACTCCCAGGGACCCGATCCTGGTTCTTAAGCAGCCTGTACAAAGCTAGACCACAATAATGTTTTCCCAGGGTAGGCCTGTGTTCCCTCCCCTTGACATCCCTAGTAGCTGGTGCACTGCCAGAGCGCCCCAACACACACACACACAATCATAAAAATGTGTGGATCGGTGAGTGGGTGGCTGAATACGCAGTCGTGGGTGAAGGAATGAGCGAGTTCCCTGAGAGCATAGTTTGGACAGTAATAAATGCTTCCTGGATAAATTTATGATTGTCATCCTCTTCACACCCTGAGGTGTGTTGACAGCATTGCAGTCAAGAGCTGAAAGTGGAGTCGGGCTGTCCCTGACCACACCTATGAGCTGAGGCAAGTTACTTCCAGCCTCAGTGACTCATCTTCGCTTGTCGTAAATGTGACTGTCACTTCCTTGGGGCTTCTGCGAAAACCAGATGAGTTACAGCAGATAAGGATATAATGCCACGGTGTCCGTAGGAGAGTTCTGGCCCTTTCACTTGTATTGTTTCTAATACCCACAACTGGTTATAAGTCAGGGGAAAAAAACAGACCTAAAGAGACAACTCAGTGGGTAAGAGCCGTTTTTGTGCAAGCGCGAAGACTTGAGTTGAGGTCCCGGCACCCTGGTGTGGCCATGTGTACCTGTACCCCCAGTGCTGGGCAGATGGGGGCAAGACAGAAAGAAAAGGATCATCAGGGTTTGCTGGCCATTTGTCCAGCTCCAGGGTCAGTGAAGAGACCCTGTCTCGAAGGAATTCGACAGAGAGTGACAGGATAGGCTGCCTGGTGTCACATTGCCCTCCATGTACTCATATTGGTGTGAACACATACACACATACCGCGTAAGACTCGGGAACTCCAAATGGACATGGTTGCACACACCTTTAATTCCAGCACTTGGGAGGCAGAGGCAGATGGGTCTCTGTGAGGTCAGCCTGGTCTACCTAAGAAGTTCCAGGCTTTCTAAGCCTACACAGTGAGATTCTATCTCAAAAAAAATAAATAAATAAAATAATGATAAAATTAGGAACTTGGAACTGGGAAAGTAGCTCAGTGGTGGAGAGACTGCCCGGCATGTGTGAGGCCTGAGTTTCATTCCCACCCCAAAGATGACACTGGGCCGCTGGAGACAAACTCTCAGCTCCTCCCACTGAACAGATCCGCCTGTGTTCCAGATCCTCCGTGAGATATCGGCTTTTGACGTCGTCTATACGGCCATCACCATCTCGCACTCCGGGCGCATGATGTTTGTGGGCACTTCCGTGGGAACTATCCGTGCCATGAAATACCCCCTGCCTTTGCAGAGAGAATTCAATGAGTACCAGGCTCATGCTAGTCCCGTCACCAAGGTGAGAAGTGGCTCCCCACCAAATCCCAGCCTGGACTCTGCCTCGCAGACTTTCCTACCCTGGCAACCCCTCAGTGTTGCCTGTTTCTCCTCACTCCTCCTGGCTCTGCTTATCTCTTCATCTGTCACCCATTCACTGGGCACCTCTGGGCTGGATAGTCATACCCATGTCACACCCAAAGATTATTTGACACAAAATTACACCCAGTAATAGACCCTCGGATGGCTATTGTAGGTGACCCAGCTGGGTTGCTATCTTATTTCCCAGCTGCGGTGAGTTTTACCTACTAATGACGCGCAGATGTCCACTGCTGCAGACAATAGGAAGTCATACGCCAAGCGATTAGACCTAACCCTGAGAATACGGACATCGAGCCTACCCCAGGAACAGTAACCGAGGCATGCTTTTGTGAATAGTCCTGTTCTCTTTTCTTGCTCTAGAACAGAAAGAAGCAGATTCACCCAGGAGAAGTAGAAGACAGGAAATAATCAAACTGGAGGGCTGAAATCAATAAAATAGAAACACAGAAAACAATACAAAGAATCAATGAAACAAAGAGCTTGTTCTTTGAGAAAGTCAACAAGATTTACAAACCCTTATCCAAACTAATCAAAAGGCAGAGAGAGAACATCCAAATTAACAAAATCAGAAATGAAAAGGGGGACATAACAACAGACACTGAGGAAATTCAGAGAATCATTAGGTCTTACTACAAAAGCCTGTACTCCACAAAATTGGAAAATGTAAAAGAAATGGACAATGTTTTAGATAGATACCATATACCAAAATTGAATCATCACCAGGTGAACAATCTAAATAGACCTATAAGTCACGAGGAAATAGAAGCTGTCGTCAAAAACCACCCAACCAAAAAAAGCCCATGGCCAGATGGTTTTAGTGCAGAATTCAAGCAGATTTTCTAAGAAGAGCTAATACCTATATTCCTCAATGTGTTCCTCATAATAGAAACAGAAGGGTCATTTTCAAACTCTTTTTATGAGGCTACAGTTACCCTGATACCAAAACCGCACGAAGACTCAACCAAGAAAGACATGCAAGATTTTTAATTATGTCCTGAGTTCAATACTGACCTAGTGTCTTAGTTACTTTTCTATGGCTATGATAAAATCCCTTGACCAAGGCAACTTAGAAACAAAAGTGTTTAATTTGGCCTGCGGTTTTAAAGGGTTGGAGTCCATAATGGCAGAGTGAAGTGAACAATTGAGGCTTGTGTCTTGATCCACAACCACAAGGCAGAGAGCAGTGGTGGGAAAAACCTGCTTCCAGTAACACACCTCCTCCAATAAAACCACGCCTCCTAATCCTTCCCAAATAGGTCCACCTGTTGGGCCCGAGTATTCTAATGTATGCACCTATGGGCACCATTCTCCTTCAGTCCACCACACTCACCTGTCGGTACTACACACACTCGGGAAGGATTCTTCATTATAAAATGACACATTTCTGTACTGAGCCTGGGCACTGGAACCAAAGTAAAGTGTTGTGATTTAGTCCCCTCTTCCCTTCAGATCTACTAAATTTTGTTGTAAGATCATTTTTATTATAGAAGCAACATATGTTTATGTATGTTTCTGCCAGGCCTTTATAGTAGTATCATCATTCATATTCTGACTCATAGGTATTATACATGTGTCTGGAATGAAGATCATACTTTATGGTCACTCTTTCACAGCCTGCTTCTTAAAACTTTAACATTACTACAAGAATTTTTCTATATAATTGAGTGTTCCTCAAATGCAATGCACCGTAGAGGCTGGAGAAACGGCTCAGCGCTGAAGACCGTGTGTTGCTCTCGTAGAGTCCTGATGAGCGTTGATTGACAAGGCTCCCCTCTTGTTGACCTTCCTTGCTGAATTGTATGGCTGTGCCTGAGACAGGCTAGCCTTCAGTCTTCCGGGGGTTAACAAGCACAGCAGAAAATTGGAAGTTTAAAAAAGTTAGTCTCCATAGGAGTCAAGAAGCCAGCTCAGCTTTCAGAGACTCTTGTGGGCAGCAACAATGCCAGGAACCCAAAGCCCAGGAAAATAAGATTATTAAAATCAAGCTCACTGAGGCAGGAAAAAAATCACTGTGTTCCCAAACTCAATTAGGGACTATCTCAGATGATAAGAGACAAATTTCAGGTTGGATGAGACAAAAGCATCCTATAGTCACAACGATAGATCCGTAGTTACCCATGGTTACCTCTACTCCATTAGCATAGTGAGAACCTCGCTGAAGCAGAGACTGGAAATGATAATGGGGCATGTGTGACGTGCAGAGGCACCATGAAGAAGAGCACAGGCTTAACTAATGTTCCCTCTCTACCGTGGTGGCACCAAGGCTTCATCCCTGACTGCATGGTAGATGCTGTGAGAGCTTCACATTTTGATTCTTTGCTTTTGAGTAAGCTGGGGATTTTCTCTCCCCAAACACCAGCTCCCTCATATTTCCTCATCAATGAAGAAATGTGTTGATGCACCAAGGTGCTTCTGTCTGATTCTCCTGGTAAGGAGCACACAAGCCCAGGGAAGTGTGCAGGGCTGCGTGGACCAAAGCCCCTGCGTAGCCAGCTCCGTCCTGAGCATCCACGGCCCCAGAAAACTTCTCCGGCTCTTTTCCTCCGCAGATGATGCTCACCTTTGACGACCAGTTCCTCCTGACCGTGGCTGAGGATGGCTGCCTGTTCACCTGGAGGGTCTTCGATAAGGATGGCCGGGGAATCAAACGAGAGAGGGAGGTGGGCTTTGCTGAGGAGGTGCTGGTGACTAAAACAGACATGGAAGAGAAGGTAAGACCCAGGCCAAAGAGGGAGGCGCACAGAATCCCTTAGCAGACTCCACTCAGGGGGCTCAGGCCAGCATCTCGGGTCCTCTGAAGGCCTGCCTGGCTGTACCCACTGGCTGCTGCAGACGGTGCGCTCCATGCCAGTAAGCAGCCTGCTTGCCACCACTCTACCGCTTCCATCCTCTCACAGCCCGGCTTTTGGTGCCATGATCACCCTGACTGATACTGTGTTCGAGTCCCATGACCCTGCTTTCTGATGGCTGCCATGTAAGAGTGGTGACAGCCGCAAGGGACTTTGAAGAATACCAGTGTACATTCATAAGACCAAACTACCACATGCCAGATTGTAGCTGTGACGTGAATGATTTCATTTTAAAACGTGTGCCCTGGGAAGAGATGTAAAGTCCTGAGGTTGGATCCCTAGCACCCAGCTGGGCAAAAAGGCGTGTGTATATAACCCCAAAGCTAGGGGTGGGAGACACCAGAGGACCTGGAGCTCATTGGCAAGACCACCTGACTGAACCCATGAGCCTCGGGTCCAACAAGAGACCTTGTCTCAGAACATAAACTCAAGAGCAACCAATGAAGACACCCAATGTCAACATCTGGACTTCACAACTTACACACACACACACACACCATGAACATACATGTACACCCACATGCATAAGTGTATGTACACAAATGGCATCTGTAATCCCATCACACAGGTGGCTAAGACAGGAAGACCATGAGTTTGAGGACAGCCTGGGCTACATAGACAGACAGACAGACAGACAGACAGACAGACAAAGAAAGAGAGAGAGAGAAGGAGTGAGGGGAAGGGAAGGAAGGAGGGAGAGAGGAAGAGAAAGAGGGAGGCAGGGAGGGAGGGAGAGAGGAAGGAAAGAGCATTTGCCATGAACCATGCACCGTGCTGGTGACATAGCTCTCCTAGAAACCTCGGAATACCTCTGTGAACAAGACACTGTTGTTTTCCCCCATGGCTCAACGGTTTTGGGTCAATCTCATTCAAAGAGGTTTAGTGCTGGATCCAAAGTTACCGTACTGGTAAACAGTAGGACCAGAATTTGATTCCAGATTGAATCTGGAGATGGCTCTCAGTCCCTAGACCAAGGGCCCCTCCCTCCTGCTAGTACAGGAAGTTCAACACAGTAAATGTTTTGCTGAAATCTGAGTGCACAGCCCTAGGCACCGCTCATGACTGAAGCTGAATGTCTGGCACTCAGAGAATCACAGAGCTACACTGTCATTGCCACTCGGGAAAACGTCTGAGTCGCTGAGTGTGCTCCCTGTGGTTGGCTAGGCTCTGGGCAGGAGTGTTTGGTTGTGAGCCTAGCCTTTCATGGCTCAGCCATCTCTCCAGCCCAGCATGAGTGTTTGGGAAAGCCAGACAGGGGCCCTGTGACCAGGGGCCTCCCAGTCAGGGGAGGAGAGAGAGACAACAAAGGCGCAGCACGACAGAGGGCCCTGGTGCTTCTTGGACAGCCCTTCCAGAGCGCCCTGGAACATTCTCTATGAAAGGCAAAGGAGGGGAAAGGAGGGAGGGCGAGCCCAGCCTCCCTGTGGCAGACAAAACACATCTGCTCTCTGTTGCTTTCTTCTCATTCTTCCCAGAGGGCAGAGAAGCCAAACAAGAGATGCAGGGACAAGCTCAAGACCTGACAGTGTCTGGGCTGACTCCAACCCTGACCCCTGACCCCCTAACCCCTGGCCCCAGCCAAGCCTGACAGCACTGCTGCCACCACAGTGGAACCATCTAGTGTGTGTGCCCAGTTCCTTAGCCTCTCTCCTCTCTTACATCCATCAGGATGAATCTCTGCAAACCTCTTCCTGGCTCCCCCCTCTTCCTCTCTCTATGTCCACATTCTCCCCAGTGCCAGCTCCCAGTCTTTCTATTCTGTGGCATTCCAAGTAACTACCCCCCAACCAGGGATGTGCTCCCTCACTCAGCCATTTGAATGTACCGGGATCTCCATGTGCTGGCAACAGAAGCAACTGCTGTGTACCCAACAGGCCTCCGTTGCTGAAAGTGCAGAGATAAAAAACACAGAGGGGTCCTTCAGTCTGTGGCCTGAGAGGAAAGCCAGGAGAAACAAAACAGGGCTGCAAGCTGCCGCAATATTATGAAAGAACCCTGCCACGGGAGAGCAAGGGAAGAACCCCACCCCAGGCCAGGTGGTAGCAGAGGAAGCAAGCCCTGTCCAGTGCCTTTTTCCAGAAGGAAAGCCTTCTGTATGGAGCAGGCCATGTGTGAGGAAGGGTAAAGAGGGAGCCTCTGGGAAGATGTGCCTAGCAGCTGTGAGCAGACTGTGTTGCTGAGAAGGAAGCTGGAGAGAATCGGGGAGACCACAGAGGCCTTTCACATGTCTTAGACTGCAAACTGCTGGGAAGGACCACAGGCAGACCTTACATCAGGAGGTATGATGACAAGATTCCTACCCTGGAAAGATACTCTCCTGCATCGTAGAGATGGACTGTGGAGAGCCAGCAAACAAGCACCTTGAACATCCCACATCAAAAACTGGACCATTCGTAACAATATCTTACTAGTTCAGCACAGGCCTTGGGTCTCTGATCTACCTGCCGGGCATTCACCAGCATTGGCAGTGTTGGTGCACCTGTTCAAGGCTCTGGAAGCCAGACAGGCCAAACCCAGCACTTCGGTACAGCCAGTCACCTGGGGAGTCTTCCAGCGCGGCCCTCTCTCGTCATTACAGCGCCAGCCAGGCACCACAGTTTCTGTATCTCTTCCCTCAGTCTTTCCATTCCTCCCCACTTCCCTCCCCCACCTCAGCTCAAGGCCCTAAACACCTCTCGCCTGAGTTCTGCGGTCACATCCCAGCTAGTCACCTCACACGAATGTATTCTGTGCTGTGCACCATCGTTAGAAAGCCCTCAAAGCACCAAAGCCAGCTCAAGGAGGCTAGCTGAGGCTCTTGGAGGGCCTCCAGTGCCACCTCCCATACTTCTCCAAGCTCAGACTCCTCTCGCTCTACCTCCCATTGGCACCAAACTACATGAGGACCCTGAGTGGGCAGCCCTCCTCTCAGTACCCCCCATGCTAAGTCTTCTCAGTACCCCCTGCTAAGTCCTCTCAGTACCCCCCTGCTAAGTCCTCTTAGTACCCCAATGCTAAGTCCTCTCAGTACCCACATGCTAAGTCCTCTCAGTACCCCCTGCTAAGTCCTCTCAGTACCCCTCTGCTAAGTCCTCTTAGTACCCCAATGCTAAGTCCTCTCAGTACCCCCCTGCTAAGTCCTTTCAGTACATCCCCATGCTAAGTCCTCTCAGTACCCCCCTGTTAAGTCCTCTCAGTACCCCCCTGCTAAGTCCTCTCAGTACCCCCCTGTTAAGTCCTCTCAGTACCCCTCTGCTAAGTCCTCTCAGTACCCCTCTGCTAAGTCCTCTTAGTACCCCAATGCTAAGTCCTCTCAGTACCCCCCTGCTAAGTCCTTTCAGTACATCCCCATGCTAAGTCCTCTCAGTACCCCCCTGCTAAGTCCTCTCAGTACCCCCATGCTAAGTCCTCTCAGTACCCCCATGCTAAGTCCTCTCAGTACCCCCATGCTAAGTCCTCTCAGTACCCCCATGCTAAGTCCTCTCAGTACCCCCATGCTAAGTCCTCTCAGTACCCCCATGCTAAGTCCTCTCAGTACCCCCATGCTAAGTCCTCTCAGTACCCCCATGCTAAGTCCTCTCAGTACCCCCATGCTAAGTCCTCTCAGTACCCCCATGCTAAGTCCTCTCAGTACCCCCATGCTAAGTCCTCTCAGTACCCCCATGCTAAGTCCTCTCAGTACCCCCATGCTAAGTCCTCTCAGTACCCCCATGCTAAGTCCTCTCAGTACCCCCATGCTAAGTCCTCTCAGTAACCCCCATGCTAAGTCCTCTCAGTACCCCTCTGCTAAGTCCTCTCAGTACCCCCCTGCTAAGTCCTCTCAGTACCCCCCTGCTAAGTCCTTTCAGTACATCCCCATGCTAAGTCCTCTCAGTACCCCCATGCTAAGTCCTCTCAGTACCCCAATGCTAAGTCCTCTCAGTACCCCCTGCTAAGTCCTCTCAGTACCCCAATGCTAAGTCCTCTCAGTACCCCCCTGTTAAGTCCTCTCAGTACCCCCATGCTAAGTCCTCTCAGTACCCCAATGCTAAGTCCTCTCAGTACCCCCCTGTTAAGTCCTCTCAGTACCCCCATGCTAAGTCCTCTCAGTACCCCTCTGCTAAGTCCTCTCAGTACCCCCATGCTAAGTCCTCTCAGTACCCCCATGCTAAGTCCTCTCAGTACCCCCATGCTAAGTCCTCTCAGTACCCCCCTGTTAAGTCCTCTCAGTAACCCCCATGCTAAGTCCATACCAGGTGCCAGTTAGGAGTACAGCAGCAAACATAGCACATTTCTTCTTGTCATGGAGATAAGGGAAGCAGACCAGCGAAGACAGATTGGGGGTGGGGGGAGCACAAAGACATCATCTGTGCCCTCCCCCACTCTTCAGCAATGGCTCTTCAGGAAACAGGGCTTTCAGGAAAGTTCGCTTGTAAGGGAGAAAACAAACACTAGCGACTAGACTTTGGAGCCAAGTAGAACTGAGGCCTACATTAAAGTAACGGTGATGACGCCAGCGCAGGCATGGCAGACGTGAGTAGGGACAGTGACCGCGTCGTTGGGCACTGAATCAAAACTTACAATCATGGGTTTATGGGTTTATCTGGCTGCCTCAAAAGGCCGTGAGTTTCATGAGGACATTCAACAAGTATCTCTGGGGTTTGGGGTGTAGCCCGACATAGAACTCTTGACGTGAGGCCCTGGGTTTGGTTAGCACACACAGAGAAAGAGAGTATCTTGAGTACCTACTCTGTGTTAGCTGTGTGCTTGGGCTACATCAGAGAACAAAACCAACTAAGACATCAGCCTGCGGGGAGCTCAAATGCTAATGGGAGAAAAAGACAGCGGAATAAAGAAAATAATAAGCGAAGCATTCAATAATCACCAGGTGCCAAAATCTGAAGAAGAAAAAATAAAGCATAAGATGGCACTAAGAAGGGGAGCCTGTGCTGAGAACAGGGGCGGGGTAGCAGGATTAAACAGAGGGTCCAGGTAGGTCTCAGCAAATAGGTAACATTTGTGCCACTTTGAAAGATACGCGAGTTCTCTTGGCACACACAGTGGGACCACTGAGCATGTATTATAAAGATGGAGGAAGACTCTCTTGTGTGTCTGCCTGTCATCTGTATATCTTGTAAGGGAAATGGAGACAACTTCTAATAGGGACCAACTTCATTTGAAGCGAGGAGGAGCAGCAGGTCCCAGGTCAGGGTCACGGTTTCGGTGTTTTGACTCCCCCTTCCATGGGCACTCTTCTCCCAAAGGCTCAGGTCATGTTGGAGCTGAAGACACGCGTGGAAGAGCTGAAAATGGAGAACGAGTATCAGCTTCGGCTGAAGGATATGAACTACTCGGAGAAGATCAAGGAGCTGACGGACAAGTTCATCCAGGAGATGGAGTCCTTAAAGACGAAAAACCAGGTATGGTTGGGAGCCCGGACCCGCAGCCTCAGCAATAAGCAGCTCCCGTGTTGCTGAGCGCAGGGCCAGCTGCATGGCCTAAGAGCATTGGTACCGTTGAGTTGTGACACCCGGGTGCTGGAGGAGGTGTCTAGGGCAGACAGAGCATAAAGCTTCCCATAGGATGGTATGCTGGGTGAAGCAGGTACATGGGAAAGAGATGCGGGATGATTATATCCTGCAAAGCTGCTCTTTGGGCTAACCCATGTTTTGTTTCTAATATACTTTTGGAATTTCCAGTTTTTCCACGGTGGGAACTTGTTATTTTTGTGACCAGGGAATACTCATTTTTAAAATATGAAGTAAGGAGTGCTAGGGAAGGGCCTGGCAGGTGTGTTGATTCCTAGATTGTCAAAAATAAAATCTGTCTTAGCAGTTTGCAGTTAAGCCTGGCCCCAGTATTTGTAAGCCTGTCTTTATGCTATGCCATCTGCCTGGCCCCCTCATCTCCAATCGCCCATCTTTTGGCTCAAGGAGTAGTTGTGCGGGTAACTTATCTTCATGGGTCTGTTTGGTTAAAAAGCCCTTGGCTGTTAAACTTACTCATCCGTTTATTTATAATTCATTCAACCGGGCACCGAGCGTCAGTTCAGTTCATAAACCAAACACAAAGCCAGGTTCCAGCTTGGCACCCTCGGGCTGCCGGGAGCTGGCTGGCTCAGGTCAGTACATGTGAGCGTCCTGAATGAACCGACAGCCGTGTGCCAGCCATATACATCTGGGCTATTACTGGGGTTTTTCTGTTTGTTTGTTTGTTTGGTTGGTTGGTTGGTTGGTTGGTTGGGTTGGTTTGGTCTGGTTTTTCAGACAGGGTCTCACTTGGTAGCTCTGGCTGGCCTGAGACTGTATGGACCAGGCTAGCCTTGAACTCACAGAGATCTCCCTGCTTCTGCCTTCTAAGTGCTGGGAGCCAAGGTGTGCGCCGCCACACCCAGCTATCAGCAGTAGATGATTGGAATAAATCCCTGATTTTTCTCCTTAAAATCTACTTGACCCAAACCCAAGCCTTCACTGACACGTCCATTTTACCATGTGTGCATCAAGAGCAAAAGCACAGACGTTTCAGAGCGAAATAGGATGTGGATAGAAGAGGCCATGTGTCCGTGTCTCAGCAGAGCAGTGTCTGGTGCAAAGTAAGGGCTTGAGAAAAAAATTATGAACGAAGATGTTGCCAGTAAAAGTAGCTCTTGTCCTATTGGTGCCTTTGACAAATGTGTAGAAATGAGAAAAGGCGACTCTTTGTTTCAGGTTTTAAAAACAGAGAAAGAGAAACAGGACGTCCATCACCGAGAACGCATAGAACAACTCCTGGACAAACAGAGCCGGGAGCTGCAAGACATAGGTGAGCCACAAGGGGGAGCCACATGGCCGAGGCACAGGCAGCTTAGGGACACCCATTTGAAAGGGGCTCAGACACAGCAGAAGTCAGGGAATGTGACTCTGTTTATGAATGTATTACTTTATTGGAACTCACCCCGGTTCTCCTTCCTGTGTATTTGCCCGTTCCTCAAAATACAAACCTGCCCATGGGAAGTTCAGGTTCAGAGCCTGACAGTCTGCCAAATCCCAGCCTCAGCACTTCGTTGCTGTGTGGTCTGGCATGGGAGGGGCAGGAAAGCACCCGGGGGGGGGGGTCGTGTGTGCGCTGAAGTCCAGTGCTGCCGGCCCACATGGCGTGCAGACCCACCTGT
This sequence comes from Microtus pennsylvanicus, assembly GCF_037038515.1. Classification (NCBI taxonomy): domain Eukaryota; kingdom Metazoa; phylum Chordata; class Mammalia; order Rodentia; family Cricetidae; genus Microtus; species Microtus pennsylvanicus. The sequence goes on along the minus strand of NC_134591.1, from coordinate 52,005,932 downwards.
CTCTCTCCAGAATGTTGCAACAACCAGAAGCTGCTCCTGGAATATGAGAAATATCAGGAGCTGCAGCTCAAGTCCCAGAGGATGCAGGAAGAATATGAGAAACAACTTCGGGATAACGACGAAACCAAGAGCCAGGCCCTGGAGGAGTTGACCGAGTTCTACGAGGCCAAGCTCCAAGAGAAAACTACTCTTCTAGAAGAGGTGATGGGGGACCCCAGCTCTGTGTCCCTTTCTGAGAGACGGGACAGCACAGATTGGCTGGCGGGGGGAGGGGAATTAGAGCCACTCATTTGTTCAGCCATTTGCCTGGCAGCTACTGTGTGCCGCATTCCCTATATCCTGGGAGTCCAGTGCAGGCACAGGGTACAAGGTCTCTACCCTCAAGGCAGTCTCATCTGGTGAGGGGTGGGGCATAACCAATTGTATTTACAAATATAATTACAGTGGTCCAATGTTTGGACCCAGGCGGTGGTGGCGTATGCCTTTAATCCCAGAACTCAGGAGGCAGAGGCAGGTGGATCTCTGAGTTTGAGGCCAGCCTGGTCTACAGAGTGAGTTCTGGGGCAGCCAGGGCTACAGAAAGAAACCCTATCTTGAGAAAGAAAAAGGGTCTGAACCTTGAGTTCTGTGTGGAAAGCAAAGGTGTAACAGGGCATCAGGATGTGGGGTACTGGTAAGAGGTAAGAAGGTGATGGACCCTGAAGCCTGGCCCAGTCAGGAAGGAAGTAGACAGACAGGAGACAGGACAGGGCCTCAGTTTCCATTCTGTAACTGGACTCATCTTCCCTTCCTCAAGAAAGGCTCCTGTGCTCTTGCCATCCCAGGCTCTCTTAGCACGGCACCCTAGCCCCTTCTCCCCGCTCTCTCTCTCTCCCTCCCGCCCTCCCTCCAAGCCAGGCACAGGAAGATGTTCGACAGCAGCTTCGGGAATTTGAGGAAACCAAGAAGCAGATTGAAGAAGATGAAGACAGGGAGATCCAAGACATCAAAACTAAGTACGAGAGAAAGCTCCGGGATGAAAAGGAGTCCAACCTTCGGCTCAAGGGAGAAACAGGCATCATGAGGAAGAAGGTGAGCCCGCTGTGTGCCCTGGGACCATCCCGGGGAGGCTGGGGGCAAGGGACAAGTGGACAGATAGCCCTGGGTGGCCACACAGAGGTCCCACCTCCAAGACAAAAGAGTACCCTCAAAAGGACCACATCTGACTTCCCCTCCTCTTTGGGGGAGCAATCGGCATGAGACAGGATCCTACCGTGTATCCCAGACTGGTTTAGATCTCACTGTGGAACCCAGTCCTCAAACACGTGATCCTCCTACCTCTTCCTCCCAGGTGCTAAGATTGCAGGAGCATCCCACCATACCTGACTCCTTCCTTCCTCCCCTTTCACGGGCTCCCTGTGTCCAGGATGCTCGGAGCTATCCTTTCTAGACAAGTAGGATCTGCTGGGAATAGAAATGAGGTCTGAGGCTGAGACAGGCAGCGGTTCAGCCTGGGTGGGGCGGGGCAGATTATAAAATGCTTTGTTTGCAAGATAAGGTGGCTCCTTGTTTCTGTGAAGGCTCAGAGAGGGAGGACGCTGACAGACCCCTGAGGAATTGATTCAGTTCTAAGATGATTGGCCATGGAGAAGCTGAGTTCAGAGCAAGTGCGTTAGGAATCCAAGCTTCTGGATAGAAATTGCACTGTTGTTAGTGACTCTCAGGGTAAGCAGACGCTCCCTTCCTGGACTGGCAACAGTGGCTCACCTCTGTGACCTTGACCAACCCTCAAGGTCAGTATGGTCTTAGAAGCACCTGAGTCCATCTAGAGAGCTTCTCTTGAAGCATTTGTAGGCAAACTGCTCTCTCCTGCAGGGACTAGACCTAGGCATTATTATGCTGAATGCTCACATCACTCATCTGACCTGGGAAAATACCGAACTGTCCCAAATTCTCCAGAAACCCACTCTCTGAAACAAAATAAGTTTGGCATAATAGCCCATGCCTATAATCCCAGTACTTAGGCACTGAGGCAGGAGGATTATAAGTTCAAGGCCAGTCTGACTATGTAAAAAGAGCTTGTCACCTTAAAGTAAAAGGGAAAGAGTCAGGTAGTAAGGATGAACACCTCACTAGGGAGGTGGAGGCAGGTGGATCTCTGAGTTTGAGACCAGTCTGGTCTACAAAGAGAATTCCAGGACAGCCAGGGCTACACAGAGAAAGCCTGTCTTGGTTTTTTAAAAAAAATGAAAGGAAGGAAGGAAGGAAGGAAGGAAGGAAGGAAGGAAGGAAGGAGGGAGGGAGGGAGGGAGGGAGGGAGGGAGGGAGAGAGAGAGAGTAGGGATGGAGGGGAGGAGGGGAAGGAGGGAGGAAAGAGGAGAGAGGGAGAGACAGGGAGAGAGGGAAGAAGGAAAGGAAAGGAAAGGAAAGGAAAGGAAAGGAAAGGAAAGGAAAGGAAAGGAAAGGAAAGGAAAGGAAAGGAAAGGAAAGGAAAGGAAAGGAAGGGGAATTAAATATGAAGTTGTGGAGAAGGGACGTGTGTGTCAAAACTGGGAGGGAAGCAGGAGAGTGACGGAGGGTGAATATGAGCACAGCACATTGTATGCAAGTGTGAAGTTTTCAAGTGTGATCAAAATCTATTTTGCAATTAACAAAAAAGCTACCCCCCACACACAAAAAAAATAAAATAACAGCAATAACAAAACCCACTCCCCAAGAGCCATGGATGTTGAGCACGAGGGCTTTAGTTCCCTGGAGAAGGGCCAGCCCCATCCACAGCTGACGTGGGGAATGGGGATCAGATCTAAGACCCCAAGGGTCTTCATTGCTGCTCTGTGTCTTCAGTTCAGTAGCCTGCAAAAGGAGATCGAAGAGCGCACCAATGACATTGAGATCCTGAAGGCAGAGCAGATGAAGCTGCAGGGCGTCATCAAGTCCCTGGAGAAGGACATCCAAGGCCTCAAGAGAGAGATCCAGGAGAGGGATGAGACCATTCAAGACAAGGTGAGGGCTCCGCTCAGTCTATGAAGTGCCCACTATGTGCGTAACATGAAGCTAATCCAAGCCAACACATCACACTCTATTCTAGCAACAACCTTGTAGCATGAACAACCCAGGGTTGTGTCTCATGAAGCCGAGCTCCATGGGGCTGAGTTGACAGCCCAAGGTCTCCCAGTTTGTTAGGGACAGACCCCAGGTGAACCTAAGCCAGTTGGCCTCCAGATCCCTGCTCTCCACTGATTCAGGCATCCTGGGATGGCCCACTCTATGGATGGAGGGTAATTCCCCTGCCACGCTGCCCATATTGCTATTGCTGGTCAGAAGGCTTGGTCCTGTGAATACTGGATAACCCAGGACGACGGCAATGAATGCCTTTTGCACAGAATACTCAGCTATCAGGCACACCTCCTCAACATCCAGGATTTGCTGTCCTCCTGAGCAAACCCAGACTCCATGCCCACCTCTCCACCCACTCTGCCCCTTTTGCCTCGCCAGGCAGGCTTCTCCTGTGATCACACATGGGCGGTCAGTGTTAAATAAGTAGGTTCCAGCACAGGCCCCTCTGCTGAGCAGACTCTGTGCCCTGGGCACCTTTTAAAGCCAACCTGTTCTCTCCTGGGACATGAGAGCTTGTAAGGATTTGGTGAGTTAGTACCTGCATTGCTGTTCCTGCGTGGGAAGTTTTGTATATACCGTAGGCTTTGGAGAAGGGGCAGGGCCCTCTTCAGATTCTCAAAGTGGGAGTAAGAAAGAAACCCAAGAAAGAAACCAAGTGCTCCCAATGCAGACACTCGTAACCCCTCTTAGTTCAGTAGCCTTCCCAGTTCCCACGCCGGGTCCCCAGCAGCACAGCAGACGGTGCAAGCATAGTTAGGTTGTTCTCCCACTGAAAGGCCTTCAGTAATTTCCCCTGGCCCCCAGCAGAGGTCAGCAAACTTTGTCTACAAAGCATGAGATGGCCAGGCCTCATGGTCTCTGTCTGCACTGATCTACCCTGGAGACCACATGTGAGACCACCCAGAAACAAAACAGATGGGAATGTGCTAGGTCCTGTTCCAGCTAAAATGGAATAAAACAGGCAGCAGGTCAAGTTTGGCTCATAGGCTCAGCTTGCCAATGCCTGGCCTCCGGGATGACTTCTGAACTCTCGAAGCCAGCAGGCAAAAGCCTTACCTTCCTCATCTCCTCTTCCCTCCCTCCTATCTTCCCTTTGAGCTTGCCCATCACACGGAAGTGGGTTGCCCTCTGCTGCTGTGGTACAAACTACCACGATGCCCGTGCCTCCCTCCCTCTGCCCCACATCACATTTTGGGATTGTGTTTATCTGCTCTGGCAGCCAGTGTTCTTCTGCCTTAAGCATAGGGACTGGATCTTTCTCAGAGCTATAATGGAAAAATGTCATCCAGTCAAGGTTTGCTTGGTTGACCCACGCTCTAGTTACAGCCTGAAAACCCAGTGGTCCAAACAAACAGCTGTGTTGCTAGCCTCTCAGCGGCAGGAATTGGACAAGGTTCAACAGATTGGCTGGTCTCTGACCACGATGTCCGGAAACTCGGCTGGGAAAACTGGGGGTGCTCCCAACAGCTAGAGGCTGGAAGATGAATGCCCACAGTGGCTCTTTCTTCCACGTGCCCAGCTCTATCCCCTGTGGCAGGGATGGTAAGGGGGGTGGGGTTCATTTGAGTCTTTCAGCCATACAGCCCTGAACATGCTCTCTCAATCCAGAGGACCCAGAGTGCATAAACCTCTTCCATAGCACCTAGCCTCTACCACAGCAAACGTCCCGAGAGAGCCAGGCGGGGAGCTGCCTGTCTGTTTGACCTAACCTTGGCAGCCACGCAACAATTCCCTTCGTTGCATTCTTTGGGTTGCCAGCAAGTCATAAATCCTGTGAGACACAAGAGAGGGGACCTAATTCTGCTTGCTGACAGAGGTGCACCAAGGCCATAATGCAGGAGAGCTACAGCGTGTGATGGGAGACCCCCTCTTCCACAGCCTATGGCAGAGGGAGTCCACAACACAGCCTCTGCCGACCTGCATCTGGCTGCATCCCCAGCCAGAAGTCTGGGGCCCCCTGCAGCGTCAGAGGCCCTGTGTTTTCTACTCCAGCGAGGTTCCATGTGCCCTTACTCCCTGCTGGTTCTCTCTCATCTCACTTCCAGGAGAAACGGATTTATGACCTAAAGAAGAAGAACCAAGAACTAGAGAAATTCAAGTTTGTCCTCGACTACAAAATAAAGGAGCTGAAGAAGCAAATAGAACCTCGGGAGAACGAGATCAAAGTGATGAAGGAGCAGATCCAGGAGGTGAGGGCCAGCGCTCACACATCCTGCCCTTCAGACCTCTGTCCCCTCTGTCCCTGTCGCTCACTGGCTCAGAGAAACTGAGAGAAAAGGCTTCTCACAGCCAAGGCATGTGCGACTTCCAGCTTCCAAAAGCAAGTTAGGTGGGGATTTAGCTTGTGTTTGGTGGGCTGTGTTGGGGCCCTGGGGGCGGAGGTGGGGTGAGCGGGGGGGGGGGGGGGGGGGGGGGGGGGGGGGGCAGGCAGTTTTATAGAGACAAATGGGAGGTGCAGCTGTTGAAGATTTGGCCACTAGGGGGCAGTGTGTACTCAGCCAATGGTACTTTTACCAGGAAGCGCCACGCACAGCTTCTCAGTCCTGACTGAGATACTGCTGGGGCCCTAGGCCAGGGTTTGCTGTTTGGACTTCAGACAATCAGAAGTCTCCAAGTGCTCTCAGACCCCAGAGTGACACAATTAAGAATCCATTCTAGGGAACAAACAGGATAAAGGAGAGGAGTCCAGTGGCCCAGATGTGTGCCTTTTAGCCCTGGGCTCCCGCACATTTTTCTTACGACATTCTGTTTACCCATCATTCTCCCACTGGGTACAAAACAGCTAGAATTTGGAGACCATGATGACCTAAAATTGAATTGTTGACATTTTCCGCCAAAATTACTCTTGATTTTTTTCCCTCCCCTTCTTTCCAGTTTGTTTCACAGTCAAATGGAAATATAAAAGTCTTTTCTGATTCTTTCTCTCAACTCCCGTGTCCAAAAGCATCACCAACACCCATCCAGTAAGATTTCAAACTCAATACTTCTTCCCTTCTGCAGTTACCCTGGACAGGCCTCCAGAGGGCTCAGGAAAAGTGTCTCCTGTCCCCCCCCATCCCCCTCCTGCCTCCCCCCTCTTTAGTCCCCGCCTCCCCCCCCCCCCAGCCAGGCGGGGAGCTGCCTGTTTGGCCGAACCTTGGCAGCCACACAACATTCCCTCCGTTGCACTCTTTGGGTTACCAGCAAGTCATAAATTCTGTGAGATACAAAAGAGGGGAACTAATTCTACTTGCTGAAAGAAACAAAACAAAAGGAAGAAACAAAGAAAGGCTAATTTATTTTCATTTTACTTTAGTGGTGGGGTGTACTTGCCACAGCACCTCGTGCAGAGGGCAGAAGACATCTTGCAAGAGTTGCTTTTCTCCATCCACTATGTGGGTTCCAGAGATGGAACTCAAGTCCTTGGGCTTAGCAAGCACCTTTGCCATTTGAGCCTTCTCACCATCCCCCCCCCACCAGGCTTATCTGGACTTGCCTTGGGCAACAGCCTGGCCTTCACACAAAATTCTCAATGGTGCCCCACCCCACTAGAATGCAATCCAGAGGCTCTGTGCCTCTCTCCAGCCACATCTCATGCTTTCCTGGCCTGGAGTACCAGCTTCCGGTCAGTTTCTAAAAGCCAAGCTCTCCCATTTTAGGATCTCTGTGGTAGGGTCCCCTCTGCCTGGAAGACTGTCCCCTGGATCATCATGTGACCAGCTTTTCATGTTCCCTGTCTCAGCTTAGCTGTCCCCTCTTCAAAGACACTTTCCCTGGCAAAGAAGGCCCACTCTCCCTTCCTTTTTCTCTAGATGTTTGTGCTAAAGGAGTGTGGCTGCTGTCAGCATCCTTACCTACCCAGACGTCCATGGGCCGTGGTGGTGCTGGTGTGCGCAGCAAAGAAACCAAGTGGAGGTCTCAGAGATGGGGATCTCTGGGGGCGGGCCTGGCTTTCCCCACGCTGTCTGCACGGTGTTCTTTCTGCACACAGCTGACCACAAAGCTGCCTTCTAGGGACCTCCTGCCATGCGCTGGTGACTTCAGGGCCAAGGAATAGCAACCGTCTTTGTCCTTTCTGTAGCAGAATAGCTCAGCCTGGGAACAGACATTTTTCTCACTGTCCTGGAGGCTGAAAGGCCAGGATCAGGGCATCAGAAGATTGTGTAGGGGAGGACCTGTGTCTCAGAGATAGTGTGTGTTCTCACGCTGTAGAAGGGAAAAGGCAGAGTGGCCGCTCCTTCAGGCATTTTTTATAAGGGCATCTGTGAGGGCACTGTCCTATAATCAACATGCTTGTGGGATCATTCTCTGTCCCTGGCAGGAACGGGGCTGAGCATGACCCTTGTCTCTAAGCAGAGAATATACTTGTTTGGGGATGACTAGGGCAGGGACCTTCCTAGCTGACCCTTTCACACACCCTATGCCCACTCCTATGTCAGTAGCTCAGGGCTGTTATCTGGACCTGGTTTTCCTCTGGGGACTGGTGGCACATCCAGAAATACCCACTGCAGATCTCAGGCTGGGTTCTCCTACGGGAAGGAAGGTTCAAGCCCTCGGCTTGTGCACAGACATCTCTGAATGAGCATGTATCCAGCCTTGGTTAAGCTGCCCCCTTCGCACACACTTCCCCTGCTTCTGTCCGTGGAGAAAAGGAATCTCTTTCAGGGTTCTTGTGGTTTTAGTTTCAACCTATTTATTTGTTCTTTTAGTACGGTTTCTCAGAGCTCTCTGTGTCTAGGGTAACTGATCCTGCACTGCCAGGGGCCGACCGACCGTATGCTGTAGAGGGCGTTAACACTCACTGTCTCGGCTCTGCTCTCTCCACGCCAGAAGCACCTCCCCCTCTGCCCCGCCTGTGTTGTTAAGACCAGAACAGCTCCAGACACTGTCAGATGTCCCACCCCTCCCCACTGAGAATTGTCACCATGAATAACAACATGGAAAAGTGGATGGAATGTCCATGCTGGGAAAGAGAAGTTGGGTCCCACATCCTGGGTTCGTCTTCTGGTTTTCCAGCCAGACACTTTACAAATTTACAGTTTATATTTATATCTTTGAAGTCACGTGAGGCCCTGCCCATAGGGGAAAGAAGAAAGGCAAAGAATACAGTCCTGGGTCACTTCCGCCCTAACCCACTCCGTCACTGCTGGCTTAGGATTGACCTTCCGGGGGCCCTGAGTATCGGGGGGCGCCTTTTTTCTCTTCCAACTGCCACGTCCCTGTAAAGTTTTCCTTCACTGGAGGCCAGTGCAGCCACCTAAACTAGTCTCCTGGGCTCTATTTTTCTCTTTCCTGATAGAGCAAACCTCTATGCTGAACCCACCCACCCAATACCAGTTGCCCCTGCTGCTCCTGGCGAGGTTCCTCGGTGACCTTAGTGTGGTAGACCCCTCAGCTTGCCTCCGTGCTGTGCCATCTCGCAGTCGTCTGGACCACTGCCAGCCTGCAGGAATGCAGCAGGCTACCCACCCACGGGTCCTCTGTAGGAAGGCTGCGCTCTGCCTGCTGGTCTCTTTCCTGCTCTCTCCTCCAACACTCTCTCTAGAGCGCTGCGAGCCTTTAATGCAGTCCCTCATGTTGTGATGACCTTCCAACCATAAAGTTGTTTCATTGCTACTTCATAACTGCAATTTGGCCACTGTTATGAATTGTAATGGAAATATCTAGATATTGCACATCTGATATGTATGGATATCTGATATGCAACCCCAAAGAGGTCCAGATTCACAGGTTGAGAAACACTGCTCTCTAACGTTCAGCCAAAGTGCCTCTTCCCGGGGGCAGGCACATGCTCAAGTCCCTGGTGCACACGGGGAACCTTCTGCCTAGAGCATCTTCTGCCTCAACCACAGATAATGTTTAATCAATCACGTAGCCACTTCTGACTCAGTTCTCTTGTCCCTTTAGACCGGAGGCTTCTAGGACACAGAAACTACCTCCTCATCAGCTCGGTGTTCGTAGCCTCCCACGGTGCTCATTGACTTTTGTTGTGTATGTTATGTGTAAGAGTGTTTGGCCCTGGATGCGTACATGTGCACCACATGTTTTCCTGGCTCCCACAGAGGCCAGAAAGGGGTGTCAGATCCCCTAGAATTGGAGTTACAGACAGCCATGGGCCACCATGTGGGTGCTGGGAACCGAACCTGGATCCGCTAACAGAGAAGCCAGTGCTTTTAGCCACTGAGCCACCTTCCTGGTGCTATTCTTGCTTTAGCAAAGCCCCACTCCTGTGTGTCCTCTACAAGGAGGCTCTCTGCAGTCTGCCATGCCTCTTCTGGGGGCAGGTAGTTCCTACTTCCCCTTCCATCCCTCACTCTCATGCTCTTTGCCCGCCAGTGCCTACCCGTCCTTCCTTCATTAAATGTTCACAGAGTCCATCCGGGTGGAGGACTAGCCTCAGAGGACTAGTCTAATATAACACCTCCTATGATAAGGAGGGGCTCCTCGGTGTCCAAGAACATGGAATGAGCTCCTTAGAGGTTTCCCGGATCTCGAGAAGGTTGACAGGAACCTTAAAATGTGGTAATAGAGCCTAGGATAGGTGGGGTGGGGCATTCCACCTACCTTCACCCTCCACACAAAACAGCGAACATCCCATCTTCTGGAAACAGCCAGAGCCTCCATAGCACTACCATGAGTACCAGTGTTGTCAGATTTGGGATGGCCATGAGCCATCACCCTTTGAGTGGGAAGTGGGTTTCTCCACAGCCAGTCTCACCTGAACCAAATGTGTCTTGGGTAAGACAGAGCCGACAAGGGAGAGAAAACCTTCGGATGCTACTGGTGTCCCCAGCCATCTTTTTGAAAAGAAGGTGGCCCTTGGTTGGACCTTTTTTGAGCCTTTGATGATCAGGCTGGGTGTCCTTGGCTCTCTCCTGTTTTATGTCCTAGATCAAAAGATGACCACATGCCAGTCTGGCTCCTCAATACTCTCTGCTTTAGAAACAAGCCTCAACTTCCCCTTTAGAATGATTGTGTCCCCTGAGGGTCAAGGTTCACTCATGTAACCTTCCAAATCAGGTGAGGGAGGTAGGTATTCCTCTTCAGCAGGGGTTGAGAACCCAGGAGTTAGAGTGCCTGAATTAGAAAGGGTTCACGAAAAGAGGAATCTGAGAGGTTAGGAGAAGGGGTGGCCACTAAGAGGAAACCTTCACAGCCTGACCACAGACACCCAGGACCCGGGGGGACATGGTACCAGCGAAGAGGGGAGCTTTTAGGATGGCAAGCCGTAAGGACAGAGCTCTCATTCAAGGGGACGTGGCTGGCAAGTAGAGAAGAAATAGTGTGTTGGGAATTCTCCTTGAAAGATGTCTGCTCTCAGACAGTTTTCATCCCTGGCTTCCTTGCTCATGCCTCCATCCCCTGATCCTCCCTAGATGGAAGCGGAACTGGAGCGTTTCCATAAGCAGAACACACAACTGGAGCTGAACATCACGGAACTGTTGCAGAAACTGCGATCCACAGATCAGGAGATGCGCAAAGAGCAGCAGAAGGTGTGAGGGCTGCCGGAGTCTGGCACCTGCCTGCAGCGGGCAGCTGGCTCCCTGAGACAGAGCCAGCCATTGCTAAGAAACACTTCCCATTTTAACTCACGCTCTTGCCCACAGGCCTGTCTGGTTCCAGGCCTGCACAAATTTACATGTCCAAATTCATCTGCGACTAGAAAACGTCTTGGGTGGAGGAATGAGGGGGTGAGAATGCTGGCTTTATAGCGGCGGTTCTCAACCTGTGGGTTGCAACCCATTTGGGGTCACATGACCCTTTCATGGGGGTCACATGCCAGAAATCCTGCATGTCAGGCATTTACGTTACAATTCATAACAGTAGCAAAATTACAGTTATGAAGTAGCAACGAAAATAATTTTATGGTTGCGGCGCGGGAGGGGTCGCCACAACAAGAGGAACTGTATTAAAGGGTCACAGCATTAGGACGGTTGAGAACCACTGTTTTAGAGGAATACCCTTAGCCTTGGGTTTGTTTGACCTGGGGAAGAACATGGTTCAGAATGGTCATTTGTATTTAATGAAGTGGTTAAGTGCTTTGACCACCCCAAAATGGCCAATGTTAGGAGAACCTTAAGAGATAATCCATTCCAGTCATGTTTACTTGCTGTGTGTGTGTGTGTGTGTGTGTGTGTGTGTGTGTGTGTGCTTTCACTTTGAGGCCCATGTGCAGAGGTCAGACGAAGAAGTCAGGTGCCAGGCTCTCTCACTCCTCAGTCCTCTCACTGAGACAGACTGTATCACTCTGTAACCCAGGCTAGCCTGAAACTGATGGGATAGCCCAAGCTTGCCTCAGAAGTCTTAATCCTGTGACTACAGGTGCCTGCTCCACATCTGGCTCATTCTAGTCTTTTTCATTTTGTAAATAAGCACAGTAAGGGCCAAGAAATGAGGAGGAAAAGAAACTTCACCCGGTACTCATAGCTACTTCTCAACTCAGAGCCAGCCTGGGAAGCCTGGTCCTCTGGCCCCAGGCTAGGATGCAGCTGTGTACTCTGCCCGCAGGCCACCTGCAATGTTTTCCAAGTCAGACGGAGCTTTTCCATCCTCCTCAGCAAACACTGGCAGTGCACGCTGCCAGAGCTGCAGAGCTGCGCATGGGGAGAGGGTGTGGCCCTGCTCTTCGCAAGCTCAAAGGACTGAAAAGTGATCTGTGGCCTGTGCATAAAATAAATAGAGATAGAAAGTTATGTGCAGAGAAATTGTATATACGTGTGTGTGTGTGTGTGTGTGTGTGTGTGTGTGTGTGTGTGTGTCTAAAGTGGATAAAGGGCTATGGGAGTAGAGAGAGAGGAGATACCCCTGGGGGAGGTGGCTGGCAAGGAAAGCCAGGCTGAAGATGGAGAGCTAGTCCAGTGTGCAGCAATCTGTAGGGGTTTCTTATTCACTCTCAGCAGTGCTCCTGACTGCCAAGGGAACAAAAGCGGGGTGAGGTCCTAAGGGCCTTGGGGGAGCCCTGGGTAAGGATCTGTGGGAGAGAATGATACACCTTTCTTCCTTTCATCTTATAAGCCTGAGGCCATTAAAGGAATGCAGAACAATAGGGATGCCGTGTGTGTGTGTGTGTGTGTGTGTGTGTGTGTGTGTGTGTGTGTGTGGTCTCAAGCCCTGTCTTCTTGACAGCCATTCAAACAGGGTATCCAGCCCAGACAAGTGCACGAGAGTTTCAGAACTGCTCCCTATGGGCTGTCTGCCCATCTGGCTTCCTGTGCCCAGTGTGGTCACCAACAGTCAGGTTGTCAATCCCAGATAAGGATACTCTGGTTCCCTTCTGTGTCCTTAGCCTCTTCCTGGAGCCCCTGCCCCTCCACATGGGGGACCCCTGCAGTGTCAGGAGTAAATGTCTGGTTACAGGAGCGGGACCTGGAAGCACTGGTCCGGCGGTTTAAGACGGACCTTCACAACTGCGTAGCTTACATCCAGGAGCCCCGGCTGCTGAAGGAGAAGATCCGTGCTCTCTTTGAGAAGTACGTGCAGCGAGCAGACATGGTGAGCTCTGAGTGTCCTCCCTGTCCTTCCCCACCACACCGCCCTGCACTTCACGTCTCCACTCCCTTGCTGAGTCTCCCCCCCTCCCCGCACCAGGTGGAAATTGCGGGACTTAACTCAGACCTGCAACAGGAGTATGCCCGCCAGCGGGAACACCTGGAGAGGAATCTTGCCACTCTCAAGAAGAAGGTGGTCAAGGAGAGCGAGCTGCATCGCGCCGACTACGTCCGCATCATGCAGGTAATGGGTGCGTCCCTTGGCTGCCTGAGACCACCAGGGACCCACAGCTTCCATTTGGCTCCTCTGCTCTGACTTCCCAGGGCTCATCCTGGCTGTCACTGTGTCCAGGGCCCACCAAGGTGCCCGTGTAGGCATCAGCATGCCCACAGTAGCCCTATTGCTTCCTCCCTGCTCCTTTTGCCAGCTCATCCCTATCCCTAAAAAGCCGGTGTCCTGCCTCTCTCTTCTCAATTACCCGTGATCCATCCTGGTCTCAGCTCTCCTGTCTCCTTCCTCCTGACTCCTTTGTCCCCTTCTCGCTTCCAACTCCCGTTTCACCTGACTTTGGTGCCTTTTATTCTGTTCTTCCCACCTCCTGGGGTGTGTCTGGCCAGTCTCCACCAGCCTCATCTCCTTTCTGGTGCCTCAGGTCTTACCCTTATCTCTTGGTCCAGATTGAACCACACCCACAGAGTTGGCAATGATCATATTTAATGAGCTCCCTACACCCAACTCCCAGGATCCTTCACCAGATGGCTCAGGGAGCCTAGCCCCATTCCTGCCCCCACCCAAGCGCTCTGTCGGGACTGCCTATCAAGATGCTTCTATCATATCTCTCTTTGGGTGTCAGTATCATCTGAGGCAATTAATATGAATTTATATCAAAAGAGAACATCACATCGGAATCATTTAGGACACATACTTTCGTGGTTACATTTCTTTAATGTCCTGATTGAAATACTGAGATGGGAACAGGGTGCAGTCTGGATTGAAACCAGATACCGGGCTGGAAAGTTACACACACCTGGAAGAGCACACAGCGATTCAGGCCAGACCATGACACAGCCAGTCTCTTGCTGCTCTAAAACCAGCACCCATTCTCACTACCCTTCCAGACCTTTTCTATCCTGAACCATGAAAGCTTCCAGAGACCCAGAAAGAGGAGTGGATGTGATTGGGAGCCCCCTCAGCACCAGCAAGCACACACAACCTTGCTAAGGGCTTTGAGCACAGGAAGCTAAGCAGTGAGACCAGCTCCTCTTTGTCACCTGGTGGCATGGCTGAGCCCTGCCACCGTCGTACTGGCCTGAGGCCCTCCAGGGACCACACCGAGCAGAGGCCCAAAGCAACAAGTCAGTCCCAGGAAGGGAGGAAGGAGGACTAGAAGGCTGCTAGGGCAGACATCACAATTCTTCCCCACTTCCATCCCCTAAAGAGTGCTGGACCAGGGTAGGAGTGGGCTGCAGAGAGATCCAGCCAATGCTCCTATGAGGTGAAGCCTCTGGAAATCTTCAATCTTAAACAGCATTGAAACTTGTGTGTTAGCCAGGTGTGGTGGTGCATGCCTTTACCCCCAGCATTCCAGAGGCAGAGGCAGGTAGATCTCTAAATTTGAGGCTAGCCTGGTCTACAGAGCTAATTCTAGGGCAGCCAGGACTACACAGGGAAATTCTGTCTCAGGGAGGTAGGGGAGGGAAAGGGAGAGAAGAAAGACCCTGTGTGCTGTGACTTCTGTGGATCTAGAAGAGACTCTGACAATATCAGAAGACAAGAAGGGACCCTGGGGTGGGGCTCTGGGTCCCACCAGCACCACCGCATGCACACACAGAGACTTCTTGCTGATTTCTTCCAAGCTCTGGGTAAGACTCGGCTTGCAAAAGTTAAGCTGGGTGACGGTGGTACGCACCTTTAATCCCAGCAATCAAGAGGCAGAGGCAGGTGGATCTCTGTGAGTTCAAGGCCAACCTGGTCTAAAAGAGCTAGTTCCAGGACAGGCTTCAAAGCTACAGAGAAACTCTGTCTAAAACAAACAAACAAACAAAATAAACAAAAGTTAGGAAGGTCTTCTTTCCCCAAGGGCTGGGGATTGAATTCGGGGCTTCATGCATATCAAGCAACATTCTATCACTGAGGCCAGAAGACATTTTTAAAAAGATTGCTCTTTTTAAAGAACCACTATCCTGGGTGCTAAAAACAGTTTTCTTCTTTGATCCTGAGACTTCTTTGATCCTTTGATCCTGAACAAGATTGAGCCAGAGTCACAGGGGTTGCAGGGTCTGTGCAGGCAAAGCCTAGCTAAGAACTGTATTCACTCCCAGGATGTGGGAGGTAATGGACACAGTATCCAAGTAGACCAAGGCAACCTTGCTTTGCTGCTCTTTGGCCAGGAGGAGGCTGCGGGCCTCCAGAGACCACTCTGGTTATCTACAACATGGGACAAAAGATGCCAACCCCAGTGCTACTGTGATGTTTGGCCAAGACAAACTGCAGCCACCTTCCTGATACAGAATTAGGGCTCAAAAAATGTCAATTCTCTTCCTTTATCCCAGCAAAGATATTATTCAAGAGCTACAGTGAAAATAAATGAGTCTAAACATCCATCATACATAGACCAGAGAAGCCTTTGGCCTGGGGGTAGGTAAGGAGAGCACAATTGATTCCAGACACACACACACTCACATACACACACTCACACTCACATACACACATACACACACACACACTCACATATACACACTCACATACACACACTCACACACATTCTCTCTCACGCTCACACTCACACACACAAACTCACATACACACACATACAAACTCTCACACACATACACACACTCAAACTCACACACACACACACACTCACATACACACACATACACACACACACATTCTCTCTCACGCTCACACTCACACACACAAACTCTCACATACACACACACAAACTCTCTCACACACATGCACACACTCAAACTCACACACACACACACACACACACACACACACACACACTAGGTTGTGGCTAGGAACCCTGAATGCCTTAGTACATGGAGGTTAGGAGCTGGTAGAGCTCCTATGTGGCTACCAGGGCCCCTGTGCTTTATTCTAGAATGACTAAGGAAAGCCAGGGCAGGCACAGTGGCTGAGCAACTCATTGGAAAACAACTGAGGTGGGGAAAATGGGGCCACCATCTCATTTGTTTATCCAGATAGGAGCCCAGGGCCTCCCCACACTGTCCCCGGCATGCTCATGCAGCTATGGAAATGAGAGTGTTGCTATGTAATACAAACACCTTGAACACACATTTGCTCCATCCCCCTGCACATTTTTCAAGGTCTTCTTACACAATGAGCCATGTGTCAGCCGTGCAGGATTCCAAGATAGATGTAAAGTGTTCCCGCCCTCAGAGAACCTGGGGAGCATGGACCATTACATTTATCCCATGGTGTGGACCCTCAGAGGAAGCATGCTCCTTGAAGACTGATAGGAGTGAGGGCCCTTGGGGTCTGGCCTCAGTGGGCTGGAGGGTGACTGAGGATCAGCTAGGAGAAGGACCTTCCTTCCAGGCAGAGACAACAGCTGGAGAAAAAGGGGGAAAGGAGTGGGGTTGAGAGTGGGGACTCAGGAATTCACAGACCTTGATTTGCAGAGCATCCAAAGCAGTGAGAGCCTTGAACAACACTTAGCCTTGGGTCGTGTTGGAAAGGGCCTCTGCCCCTTGCCAAAAGATACGAGGTTCATCCTAACACAGGTCAGGGTGCTTCTCAGATACGGTTGATTGCCTTTGTCTCAAAAAGGTGGACTCAGTTGGCAGAGTACTCAGTCAAGTAAAGAAAGAGGCAGGTGACAGGGAGACCTTTTAGAGGGCTGTCAGGCTAGGGGTCAAAAAAGAAGAGATCGGAGAGGGGGGTGCGGTGATGCCAAAGGCATTTCAGAGTAGAAATGAGGAGTTGAAATGCCAAGTCAGGCCCAGTAGGAAGGTGGGAAGAGCAGGAAAGATAACAGTCTGGCCTATCTGCGCAGTCAAATGATCCTACTATCAGATGTGAGCCTTCCAAGATCACAATTCTCACCTGTGTCAGGTTCT
The DNA here is from genome assembly GCF_037038515.1 of Microtus pennsylvanicus. Classification (NCBI taxonomy): domain Eukaryota; kingdom Metazoa; phylum Chordata; class Mammalia; order Rodentia; family Cricetidae; genus Microtus; species Microtus pennsylvanicus. The sequence goes on along the minus strand of NC_134591.1, from coordinate 51,989,280 downwards.
CCCCCACTGAGGTAAGAGCTTACCCTTAAAAGCATTAACTCAGAGCAGCCAGTAGGGGGAGCTATGGGCATTCCCTTCCTTTTTCTGCTTGCCATCAATATCAGAAAGTTCAGCCAGGGCATCATCACTCTGTTCCAAGGGCCTAAGGCAGCCCTTGTTACATTGTTTCAAAGTCTCTATATAAAGGCCTTAGTGTCTACAGACTGCTCTGGGATTCAACAAACTTGGAACTTCTCAGATCTTTTCTGTGCCCAGTAGGGGGCTGGAGAAGATCTGGAAGACTGGAAGGGATTTTGTAGAGCACCTTGGCCGGGATGCCAGGAGGAAGAGAAGGTTTAACAAGCTCGTTGAGTTCACTTTTTTTTTTAATTTGCAAGGTCACACACAGTTGACCTCACTATGATCTTTGGGTTTCTCAGAACACAGGCTACCTTAGAAAATTTTTAAAGAACTCAGCTTGTCTTTGGCCATCATTCTGTCTGAGCTGCTGGAACAAGAGTGGCATAAAGAGGAGGTGAGAGAGTGAGTGTGGATGGCAGTAAACACGGGAACAGGGTTCTGTGGACACTCAAACCCCCATTATCACTATCTTAATGTCTCCATACCTCAGTGAATCTGAGAATGCATTCCCCGGGGCTCCTAAAGGGTGAGATGAGGTGATGTGTGCAGGCTGTGGAGGGAGGCTGCCAAGGTGATACATGCGGGCTGTACAGAAATGCAGCCAAGGTGATGCATGCAGACTGAGCAGGGCTGCAGCCAAGGTGGTGCATGCAGACGGAGCAGGGCTGCAGCCAAGGTGGTGCATGCAGACGGAGCAGGGCTGCAGCCAAGGTGATACATGCAGACTGAGCAGGGCTACAGCCAAGGTGATGCATGCAGACTGAGCAGGAGTGCAGCCAAGGTGATGCATGCAGACTGTGGAGAGATGCAACCAAGGAGATGCATGCAGGCTGTGCAGGGATGCAGCCAAACCTCACAGTTACTAGTCTTTCTTTTTGATTCATTTATTTATTTATTTTGTGTATATGAGTGCTCTATCTGCAAGTATGCCTTTATGCCAGAAGAGGGCATCAGATCCCACTATAGGTGGTTGTGTTCCACCATGTGGTTGCTGGGAATTGAACTCAGGACCTCTTGAAGAGCAGTCAGTGCTCTTAGCCGCTGAGCCATCTCTCCAGCCCCATTACTATTATTTTTAGCAATATTTTTATCATCAAAGTTTTAGAGCCTTTCATTCTGCTGCTCCCTCTGGGCTTCTGGCTAAGAAGAGTCTTCTCCACCCTCTGCCTCCCCTGCCTCTTACAGGCTTGGACTCATGCTTCTGACTCCCATGACATCTCTGCATATTACAGGCCGCATTTAGCACAATGACCAGTTCGTAGGTGGCTATCATAGGTAGAAACTGTGACACTGGGGGGCAGGGATAAGGACGAATGAAGCATGGAACAAGCAGGTGCATGGTGCTGGGCTACATTTCATTTCTGACCTCAGCCACACTCCTGTAAAGATGGCACTGTACAGGGCTGCAGAGATGGCTCGGTGACTAAGAGCATTTGCTCCTCTTCCAAAGGATGCAGGTTCAGTTCCAGCACCCACCAACATGGTCACTCACAGCTATCTAACTCCAGTTTCAGGGAATCCAATGTCCTCTTTTGGCTTCCTCAGGCACCAAGCATACATGTGGTGCCAGATATATACCAGCAAAAGACCCATACACATAAAATAAAATGAAAGGGGGAAAAGATGGAATCATATTCTGGGGAGTGTGGCATCATGGCAGTGTTCAAAACTGTCAGTGGGGTCAAAGACAGACACTCATACCAAAGGGAACAAAGACCCAGAAATCCCAATCATGAGTTGTGACTGGGGTGGGAAGAACAGAGGAGTCTGCCTGGAGTCATCCCAGTAGTAGAACAAGCGGCCAACAGTTGAGACAAATCGCACTGGGAGACATCACCCAGACACAAAACCGACGGGACCCAGTGACAAAATGGTTGGGAGTGCCTAGGAGAGGAATCTGAGAGGACTGGGAACGGGTAGCCACAGTCCCTAGTCTTTGTCCCAGGTATGGCTCTTCCTTTATAGAACAAGGCAGAAGTGAGACCAAACAGTGCCAGCTAAGAGGGGTAGGGTAAGGGCCTCCTGGCCTCCCAGGCCTGCGAGTGTGCCTGGGAGTTCTTTGTGGCTCTCAAAAGCCCCTCCCCTCTGTCTCCATGTCTACCACATTCCTCACCTGCTTCTCCAGCCCACAAATATTTATTGAGCACATATCACATGTAAAGCAGTGTCCTAGGTCTTGGTGCCCAATAAAAAATGTACTGAAGCCATCATATTATGATATAAAGCTGGCATGGGGAAGATCCAGGGGAGACTGGCAGGGAGTTTAGTTACTAGACAGCATCTGGAAAGGAAGCAGGGGTGACCCATTGCCAGAACAAGGGTTGGTTAAAAAAACAAACATAAAGCATTAGATGGAGAAAGCCCGCCAACTCAGAAAAGCAGGCATGGAGCCTGGCCGGGAGAGCAAAGACTGGCAGCGAGCACTGGGCATCACTTCCAGTGGGAAGCTTTAAACCAAGGAATGACGAAGTGCAGTGGTACACTGAGATGCTAAAGGCCTGGATCTGTGCTTAGACTGAGTGTCGGGGGTAGCTTATGATTTGGGGTATCTCTAGAGGTCCCTGCTCCTCCAAGGGCCTCTTCCTCAAGGCATTGGAGAACTTGTCACAACTCAGAGAGGAGGCTTGTATACCTCCAGCTCTGTCCCCACCCTTGCCACTCCTGATGTAACCCCATCCAGAGGTGCCCCAGTGAGCCATCTCTGAAGCCCTGCACAATGCCAGACAGCGCCATCCTACATGGGACTTGGCCTGCAGACAGGCACAGCCAGTTAGAAAAGCAGAGACTTGGTCTGGGGAGATGGCTCAGTAGATGAAGCCCTTGCTACACAAGTGAGCCAATCTCAGTTCAAATCCCCAGCACCCGTATACAAAGCTGGTGTGACTGCATGTGCCTGGAACCTCAGTGCTGTGGGGAGAAGAGACAGGAGGATGCCTGGGGTTTGCTGCCCACTAGCCTAACTCTAGATCCAGTGAGAGACTGCCTCAGCAGGACACCTGATGTCCTTCTCTGGCTTACACACGCACACACACACACAGGCATGCACATACATATACAGCAACATGTACATGTGCACACGCGTGCGCACACACACACACACAGAAAAAAAGAAACAGACTCTCAGGACCTGCACCAGACCCAATGAACCAGCAGCTCCATTTAACAATGCAGGGGTGATTTATTTGCAGGCTTGTATGGGATTCTATGTGTGATCCAAGCTGATTATTGAAGCATGGGCTCTGAGATCAACGTGGCCAGTTACTCTGTATCTATGGGTGTGGGGACTCCTCCCCAGTGAGAGCCGAGGACCCTTGCGCTAAGTGTGAGGTGGAGAGCAGAGATTTGAGGTGCAGGAAAGATGAAAAACGAAACTTACATACACACACACACACCATATCAACCATGTCATGTGTCTGTACCCTTGTCCTGTTGTTCAGTTCTCTGGAACATCCCTTACCCTCTTCCTTTCTCTTTTAAGCCTCAGCCCTAAGAGCCCAGCTGTCATTCAGACAAGATTAAGTGTCTTTCCTGTGTTCCATACTCTTCCACACCAGCAAGCCAGAACCACACAAATGTGTTCCTACCCTAACTAAACTGTAAAGTCAAGAGCAGCGACCAGATCTCACTTTCTGCTTCAGGAACAGCTGGCCTGTGGCCCGTAGTGTCCTAGTGAGGGTCGTTGTTGCTGGGATGAAACACCATGACCAAAAAGCAAGTTGGAAAAGAAAGGGTTTATTTGGCTTATACTTCCACATCACTCACTGTTCATCCCCAAAGGAAGTCAGGAGCTCAAACAGGGCAGGAATCTGGAGGCAGGAGCTGATGCACAGGCTGTGGGAGCTGCTTACTGGCTTGCTCTTCCTGGCTCGCTCAACCTGCTTTCTTAGTCACCTAGAGCCACCAGCTCAGAGATAGCACCACCCATATCAATCACCAGTTAAGAAAATGACCTACAGCCAGATCTTATGGAAGCATCTTCTCAACTGAGGTTCCCCTTCCGATGACTCTTGCCTGTGTCAAGTTGACATAAAGCTAGCCAGCACAGGTACCCAGCACAGACTTATGAAATAGATGAATCCTGGTCAAACATAAATAAGTGAATCTCCAGTGGACACAGCAGGTGCTAACTAGCTGCTTGCCATTCTGTGTTGCTCACCAGGAGCACGGGGCTGAAGGCAAGAGTCTTTTGTTGCACATAAAGGACTTAATAAATGTCCTAGTCGGGCATTGGCAGCCCACGCCTTTCATCCCAGCATTCAGGAGGCAGAGGCAGGTGGATCACTATGAGTTTGAGGCTAGCCTGGACTACAAAGAGAGTTCCAGGGCAGAGCCAAGGCTGTGACAAAAAAAAAAAAAAACATGTCTTGCGGGAGGGGGAAACAGATATCCTTTATTAGTTTCAACAAATAAGGGTGTGAGGATAGCACAGTACTTAAGGGTGCCGTTGAGGTTAACACCCCGGCTCTGTTACTTGCTGTGTAGTTCAGGCCACTTACATAACCTCTCCGGTGCTTCAGTTTATTTCTCTGTAAAATCATCGTTAGAGGGTTTGGGGTGTAGTACAGTGGCGGAGCACGTGCTTAGCTCTCCTAAGACCCTGGGTTCAATTTCCAGAACCATCACTGAGTGATGGTATAGAGTCCATAAGGGTTAGCGTGTTAAGCATATTAAAGCGTATTCAGAGCACCTAGGGAAGCATTGTTGTGGGTGTTTGAAAGAACACGGGTGGGTAGGAAAGGTGCTAAGTCCCCAGAAATTGAGTTAGCTGGTACCTTGAAAGGCTGGGCAATGAGCAGGACAGGCACTCACTGCCATGCGGGATCCAAAGAATAACCTAGGTCCAGGTTCCTGGTCCACAAGCCCAGGAGGGCACACCCTGCACCGACCGATAGGTCCAGATTCCTGGTCCTCAAGCCCAGCAGGGCACACCCCACATCCACCACCTGGTCCTCAAGCCCAGGAGGGCACACCCTGCACCCACCGATAGGTCCCGGTTCCTGGTCCTCAAGCCCAGCAGGGAACACCCTGCACCCACCGATAGGTCCCGGTTCCTGGTCCTCAAGCCCAGCAGGGAACACTCTGCACCCACCAAGCCCTTGTCCATCACACTCACTGCCTTTCCTTCTTTTCCAAAGGAAAATGTCTCCCTGATCAAGGAGATTAATGATCTCCGCAGGGAGCTGAAGTTGACCCGCTCCCAAATCTATGACCTTGAATCAGCCCTGAAACTGTCCAAGAAAACGCGACCACAAGAAGCCCCAGAGACAGGTAATGCCACTGGGAGTTGGGCACTGAGACCAAGGCCCAATGGTGGCCATGAGCAGGGCTCCCTTTGGCTTCTTTCGGTATCAGCTCCACTGATGGCATTTCGGAGCCCCTCTGTGGCACACACCGCCTCTCCAGAGGATTGTGAGGCCCCGCCTGCAGCCATGTTCTCACTCCCAGGGCCACAGGCGCCTGTCTCAAGTCCTCAGGGTTAGCTATAATTCAGAACTCAGAATCTTGCAGGTTTTGGAAAGAACATGCTGTATATTATGTAACATCCCCACGGGGTCTGGGGCAGTGCCCTGAAATCAAACACATTAGTATTCTGCAGCGACATGTGAATATTCAAGCCGAGCTTCATGAATTTAAAGCACTGTTCCATTTTTAAATCTTTTTTTTTTTTTTTTTACATTTTAGAATTGTGGGTAAGGGACCTGTCCAATTAAAAGGAAGACAAAAAGATGAGAAACTATTTAAAGACAGGGGAATTACGTAAGACATGTTCAATAGGTTCATGGCTGCAATGACACATTAAAGGGCCTCTGAGCATCTGGTGGCCAGGGTGAAAAGAGAAACCATATGCTAGTGCATCCTCACGCTTGGAGACTGAGACAGGAGCATTGCCACGAGCTCAAGGCCAGCCTGGGCTACAGTGTGAGATGCTGTCTCAAAAAAGGTGGGGTAATTTACATAATTCTCCCTGTATGGTAGAAAGAAGGGGTTTAGCTTGTTTGCTTTATCTCCTGGAAAAACAAACTTTTTCCTGGCGCTAGACTTCATGAGAAAGGTATCACACAGCTCTCTAAGAAAGGAATGTTGACTAAAAGCCTCCGGTCTCCACAGACATCCAGGAAATAAAACTACATTACCTAAGTCATCTTCATACCTGATCATCAGTACAAACCAAGAATATAAGGCATCTCCATGAAGAGTGAGCCAGTAGAGCTGCGCCTGCGCACCACTGTGTTCTGACAGTTGCTATTCGGGAATAAAGACCCGATGAGCTGAAGCATCCCAGAGCAAATGCCTTGGGATTGTGGATGCCACAGGCACTCTCTCTGCTCTTCTGCAGTCTGTGTAGCAACCCTGCGCTCCATGACTATGTGAGGTCTATGATGAACTACACACATGATTGTGGTACCTTGTCCTCACAAAGATGAGATTGCCTAGGACATGAGAACACAGCATACGTCCTAAAGCGTGCGCGCCGGGTGGTGGTGGCGCACACCTTTAATCCCAGCACTTGGGAGGCAGAGGCAGGCGGATCTCTGTGAGTTCGAGACCAGCCTGGTCTACAAGAGCTAGTTCCAGGACAGGCTCCAAAACCACAGAGAAACCCTGCCTCGAAAAACCAAAAAAAAAAAAAAAAAAAAAACCAAAAACCTAAAGCGTGCGCTGCAGATTTCTGAGAGCTGAGACCACTTCCTTTGGGGGCATAAAGCGCAGATCTGCCTGTGAACAACTGCAACACTTTAAAATGTTACAAGCCTCGTCTGGTGTGGTGATGCACACCTTTAATTCCAGCACTGAGAAGGCAGAGGCAATTAATAGTTAATCTCTGTGAGTTCAAGGATGAGTTCCAGGACAGCCAGGGGGCTACATAGTAAGACCCTGTCTCAAAAAAAAAAAGGAAGGAAGAAAAGAAAGATAGAAAGAAAGAAAGAAAGAAAGAAAGAAAGGAAAAAAGAAAGAAAGAAAGAAAGAGAGAGAGAAAGGAAAAAGAAGACCACAAACTTCACAAACGTTACTGTGTCTAATGGCACGCATCTGTAATCCCAGCACTTGAAGGGGCAGAAGCACAAGGGTTAACTCCAATAAGAGGTGAGTACAAGCAGGAAGACAGGAAGATCCCTGGGGATTGCTGGCTACCACCCTAGCTAAAGAACAACCATCCCCAGGTCTGATGAGTGCTTTCTCAGGAGACTAGGTAGAGATCCATTAGAGGAAGACGTGAGGCGTCCTTCCTGTGGCCTTATCATGCACACCCGTATGTACACCACAGAAAGAAAGAGGCTGGGGGATGGGGGTGGGAGAAAGGGTTAAAGAGGAGAGCAGGGGAGGGAAGTGGGGAGAAAATACTACAGATTCACAAAGCATTCTGAAAACTCCTTAGCTGGAACACCTTGACCCCCCCTTCCCCTCCCCTCCACTCACAGGCAGCTCTTTCTATTGTTAATATGGAGATTTCCAGACATTTAAAACATTGAGGACAAAATCTAGTGAATTTACACGAATACATTTCCCAACACCAGGAAGCATCAATCCCTGCCACTCTCGCGTTTTCAATATCTGTCCTTTGTGTACCCCGACCCAACACTCACACCATGAACTGTTGGAAAGCAAACCAATCCTATTCTTCATCTACTACAACCTTATTCAAGGAACATTCACTTGTGACAACTGGTGACAAGTAATACCAGTTGTTGACCTTAATCGTGCAAAGCCTAAGGCTGACCTTGGATTTTGAAATGTGCTCCCTCCCCCTTCCCAAGACAAGCCAGTGCAAAGTACTCATTCTTCAAGTTGCTTAGGGAGCTGCCCTCTTGGCAGGTGTTGAAGAACCCTTTGAAGAAGAGAGCTCCTCATTCCCTAGCCACTAATTTAGTTTTAACCACATTTATCTTATTTTCGAATTTGCAAGACAATTAACTAACAGACCTGGAAGATACACCTGCTTGTTTTTCAATTACTAAAACCACTGTCACTAGAACATACAACTAAAGGTGGCTATTAAAAGCCAACAAAGGTGGCCTACATGTGTTCTGAGAACAGAGAGCACAAAAAGAAAGCTGGGAAGCGGGCGGGTGAGTGTCCCTGACTTTCTAGGCTCAGGGAACTAAGCTGAAAATGAAGACCGCAGGAAAAAAAAACTAACATATGCTAAAGTCTCAAGACGGCAAACTATAGGATAAAACCAGCGCAGGCTATGAAAAGTCAGGCTATTAAAGTGAACCCACAAGATGGTCAAAGGACTGACCTGAGTTGGGTCTTCAGAACCAGAATGGTGGAAACAGAGAATTGACCCCAACCTCTATTGTGTGTGGTAGCATGCATGGAAACACACACATGAGCAGAGGAAGCATTGAGTAAGCGAAGTCCCGAGTGAGTATGTGCTATTGACAAGGGTATGTCATGGACCATGTTAAGGGCTGATGTCCTTGAGAAATGGCAACAGTATGTGAAAAAAAAAAAATCCATCCACTGTAGTTTTCCTCTCTCTAGCCCCATCCGAATATTTGCGATCTGAAGACTGCTTCCTACAGAGACTACCTCCTTGTTGAGCTGTAGCTAATAATTCACCTCTCTGTTCAACTGTACAATAAACACGCTGAGCTTCCGGGGTGGCTGTGGCTTGCTTCTCCATCAGACAGCCCAGCCACGCCCCATTCTAGCTTTTCTTTCTCTGTCTGTCTTTTCTTCAGTCCTTGCCACCCCAGATCAAGTCACTGGAGCTGGGCAGCACTCAACATACAGACACATGTGCGCACACACGAAGAAATAAATAGATGAGTAAAATATAACAAAAAAACCAATGCCTTATATGTTTAAGGAAATAAAAAAAGAATTTATATTTTTATTTTGTTTTATTATTGGTTTTTCGAGACAGGGTTTCTCTGACAGACAGCCCTGCCTGCCCAGGAACTTGTTCTATAGTTCAGGCTGGCCTTGAACTCAGAGATCCTGCCTCCCAAGTGCTGGGATTAAAGGTATGCGCCACCATCACCCAGCTTTGATATTTTTTTTTTTTATAAAACAAGAAAGGGTCTTCTAAAATTTTACAGGCAAATTATATTTAAAACCACAAATAGCTAGTATTTGTTATTTGAGAACTATAATTATTATAATTAGAAATTCAATGAACAAATGAACAATTCAAGTCATACGATAGACACACCCATTTGAAGGGAGAATATGTGAGCTAAAAGAATGAAGATGGTGGCCGGGTTTCAGCCCAGAGGGATGAGATACACTGAAGCCAGGATGAAATGGAGTAAGTCGGCAGCTGTCTAAGTGGAGTTCTCAGAAGATGGGTGTTACCACAAGGAGTAACCGAGTTTTTCAGAGTCAATGAAAGATGGGGGCCATCAGCTCCAGGAATCCTAACGGTTCCCAAAAGGATGATTAGCAGCAAACCCATGTCAAAGCCACAGAACACCCAAGACAAGTGCCGCTGGGAGAAGAGCAAGGGCTGAGACACAAGAGTAACAGTACCAGGTGACATGTGACTTCTCGGCGGCAGCAGTGAGAGCCAGCAATGGTGACACCATCCTTTCAGAGTGCGGAAGCATGGCGGCCTTCCTCTAGTTATGTATCACCAGGGAAACGAAGGCAGAACGTAGACCTCCGGCACCAGTGATGATCCTAACACAGGGACCACAGTAGCTGAGCTGTGGATCCAGACAGAGACTCTGAACTGAAATACTGGGCAGAAGCTCTGAAGCCAGAGGGTCTGGAACGGAACCGTCCTTTGTCTCTCATTGTTTCACAGAAGGAGAACCACGTTGTGTGTCAGGCAAGCGTGCACCATAGAGCGCATGTAGACGGCAGGGCAAGAGGACAACTTGGCTATCAGTTCTCACCCTTTGTGTGAGACAGGACGACTTGTCTTACACACACACACACACACACACACACTATGTGTGCCAGGCTAGCACACCCCGAGCTCTCAGGGACTCTCCTGTCTCTAGTCTCATCTCCTTGTACTTCTGAGTTTACACACACACACACACACACACACACTACCATATTATGCTTCATGCGTGTTCTGGAGATTCTAACTCAGCCATCTCTACTCCGCAGTCTTTATGTTATATAAGCATATTAAACTTTTTAGAAACTAGAGGGATGATAGAAAGGAGGGTGGGGGAGAAAGAAAGAGAAAACCTTTCAAACCAATAAAGGGAAAATAGATCAAATTTGAAAGAAAGATAATAAACATGATCCATAGCCCAGAAAGGAGGAGGGAGTAAACCCAGCTGTATCCCTGACCACTTTCTTATCTTCCATCCTTTGAAGTCAGATTTGGGGCTGAGAATGTAGCTCGGGGTGAATCTCTACCATATGTATGTGGCCCCTAGGTTCAATCCACAACACTGAGAAAACCCTCGTGGTGACAATAATAAGTTAATTGTTTCAATAAATCTATCTATGGAAGGAAACCTGTGAGCAGCAGAGAGGGACACTGGCCTGGTCTGAGGCTGGGGATGTGAGGACAGGGGCGAGGGTAGAAGGAGCCTCACCGCAAGAGCTGACTTCTCAACAGCCATGGAAGAGGCAGAGGTTTATACACCAAAGAAGGGGGCCCTGTAAGACTGAGCCACACACAGTATGGCCACCAGGCAGTTTGCCGTCAGAAAGAATGGAAAGAGACCAGTGAGGGTGATGGGAAGAAACGGGAAAAGCACAACCCAGGCCCTGGAGACACTCACAAGCCAGAATGGGAGACAGACCAGGAGACGTGACAGAAGCCTCACATGGTGTCCCCTGGGCCATCTTCCACATGTTGTACCCCCAGGAACATTCCTGGGGCAATATGACCCACGCCAGGCATGTTTCAGAAGGTGACTGCTCCAAAGCAGCTGCCAGCCGTAGCTATGGTCTGGTGGCCCTTCCTTGCCTCTGGGGAGAGCCTGCCACTACCCACCTCTGAGGTCCAGTGACTTCACTCAGTGATTGGATATCCTAGAGGGCCTTAAAATTACATTTTGGAGCAAGATCCTTAGAACACATAGAGAGTCACTGTGGAAATGGCGTGCTCATCCTGTGGTGGCCAGTTGTCCTGTGGTGGCCAGAAGAGAATCTCATCTCAGTGCTGAATCCCTCAAGCAGAAACCAAATGCCTCCAGGACAGTGGCTTCACTGGCACCTGCATCCCCAGGAAACCAGATGGTGACTGGTTAAGGGGCTGCCTCTGAAGGCTGCTGGGAGGAACCTGGAGACAGGAGCTGAGCAAAGGTCATGCCCCTGAGGACAGTAGTTATCAGAAACAACTCCTGTCAGGAAGACAAAGGGTTGATACCTAGGGAGAAAAAACACTAAGGGATCTGAAGCCTTGAGACTGCAGAAAAGGAAGTCTAGAAGGAAAGGGACTGGACCTAGGAAAAGCAAGATAAACCAATTACTCTTTAAATGCTGGCCCCGTCACAGCCATCAGAGGCTGAGACAAGGCTGACCACTGGCCACTGCTGACTGTTCCCCTGAGGAAACTGTCTCTCCCTTAGCCTCCAATGTCTATTCTTTTCTAGTTTTCCCCTTAGAGCTACAGGAAAGGGCTGGCGGTAGGAAGAGGTGACAGGCAGTACCAATTGTTAACAAGACTGATGAAGAGGGAATGGAGGTCAGAGTTCAGCTGTGCTGCTGTGGGGAATGGCAGTTTGCAGGCCATACAGTCAGCTGGAGCCAAAGCACTGAACCTTGTGTGTTACTTTTCTCAGTAGCACATGGTGAGCCAGACACAGATGGGGAGATCCTGAAGGCTGGGCTGTCTCTGGTGTGGGCTGGGCAGGATAGAGGAAATAGAAGAATAAATCAGTTAGAAAACTGGGGGTGGAGGTGTCAAGAAAACGGAGGGGGAAAAGTGGGTCTAAGTGGCCAGAGAAGAATGTGAATTTAGGAGCCCATCTCGTGGGTAGAAGGGAATTACAGGAAGACGCACTTTGCACAGGATGGAAATGCTGTTAGTACAGCGAAAGACTCTGTGGTTAGGGACAGGTGCCCTGGCGTGGAAGATGGACAGCAGAGGGGACCCTGGGTGGTGAAGAAAGGTGACATGGCATGGAGGCCAAGATTACTGCTGGGACTCCAGCCCTTTGAGGCCCAGGCCTGAGATAAGCCATAGTCTCTCTAAGTCATAAGCCCAGGGTGGTGGCAAACCCCATGACCGGGACGATGGCGAGATCCAAGGTGCAGGAAGCATTAGCAGGTGCCACACAAAGGGAGGAGAGGAGTCTGTATCCAGAAGCACCATCTTTACCTGACGCTCGGATTCCAGCGTTGTCCCCAGGGGAGTTGCACTTGACCTCGGTGAGGCACATGGGCATGGGCAGGTCAGACTTGCTGCGTGGGCGCAGTCTGTGTCTCCCCGTGTGGATGCTCTGCTGGTGTTTGGAGGGGGTAGAGACTACAGTAGTGTAGTTCTTGGGCCACAGTGACCCTGCTTTGTCCCTCACAGCTCTCACCAAGGACATGGCCAGCATCAGCCCTACTATGAGACTGAGTGAACAGGAGGAAACCGGGAGAATCATTGAGATGCAGCGCCTGGAAATCCGCCGCCTCAGAGAACAGGTCCAAGAGCAGCAGCAGGTCCCGGGCTTCCACACCGTTGCCGGAGTTCGGCTCCCTTCCCTTGCCGACTCGGATGTGGATTTTGAAGTGCACACCAAGTGACCTCCGGTGAGCTATTTGCAGCCACAGCCGGAAGCACCACGTGTCTGGCACCAAGCCAGGCGGCTACCTGAGTCCCATCAACCTCTTTCATCTGGAGAGTTGGGGTCAGAATAAAGCAGGGTGAGAATAAAGGTGTTTGCTCACAGCCTTGACCAACTTCTGCTGAGGGTGGGGTCCTATGGGAAGGGGTGAGAGGAGCCTGAGGACTGGGGACTGCAGGATCTCCAGGCCTTTGTCCTTTGCTCCTGTGCAGGAACTGGGCAATCTGCATCACAGACAAGGTGAGACCTGGGACCCGCAAGACAGGGCTGTCTGCTCACATCTTAAGTAGCTCACCTGTAGCTTCTCCCCTGGCTTTCACCTCTCCCAGCCAAGTCAGGACCAAACAGGGTCTCCTCTGGTTTCTTCTTCCTTGTGAACTACAATGAGGGACTTCCTGTCTTTCCTTCTCTTGCCTTCACATCTGTGTTCGGTGTGACCTTAACCGGTTCTCCATTTCTGGAGACACTTTATACTCTCTAGTGATGCCTCCAGGTCCCAACCCAGGAGCCTAGATACAGGTAGGTACTAGGAAAAGATTCCTTTATAAAGTAATAATGTAACTCAAATGTCGTTGGCTTCTGTTTGCAGAGAACAGATATCTATATTGGGATTTAAACCCACAGTCCCTCCTGGCCCCTAGTGGTCCCCTCCAGCTGCACGAAGCCTGCTATCTCCCAGACTCCTCAGTTTCCCAAGGCTGCATTGCTAACATTGTGCAAAGGACCACAGCAAAGACTGTAAAGGACTCCAGTGGATGCTCCGCGGGGCTCTGTCTCTACTGGTCACTTCCCCACCCAACCCCCATCCTATCGCTGCAGCCAGTGCCTCTCCTCCATGCCAGTGTGACAGCCATCCTGACCCTTACCCACTGGGATCTTCCGCAAATCAAGCTGGCCTGTCCAAGACTCACACCCTGTCGTCACCTTTGCAGGACAGAGCGGTTTGACATGAGACAGGGATAGAGGAGGGACGGGTGAGCAGGGCCAGACCCTTCCTGACCTTGAAGACACATGAAAGAGACTGGTCAGAGTCCCAAGGTCAGTTCCAGGCTGCTGGAACCACTGTCCTCGGCTTCCCAGGCTCTTTCCACGCTGCCCCATTTCCAGTTTCCATAACAGGCCAGTCTTCCTGGATCTCTATACTTCCGCACTCTACTTCCTCTGCCTGAGATGCTGTTGTCCCCATAGAAGTTTTAAATCTGAGCTTAAGTGTCACTTCCTCAGAAAGCCAGACCTTGACCTCCCTTCTGCTGTCTAAATCACACCCGCCATACTGTTTTCTTTCAACTCCTCACTATGCCTCATCTGTCTGGTTGCTTCATGTCTGCCTCTCCTGCTGGCTGAGTTTCATGAGAGCTATCCCTGGGTCTAAAGCTCACTTGGGTGGCATCGATGGAGGGGGTCCAATAGTAGAAGCAGGAGGCCTGGTTAGGAAGAAGTTGTGTGTGTACGAGCGTGAGAGACTGGTCACTTGGCCCAGGAAGATGGCTGAGGGGAGGCAGAGGAATGAATTCCTCTGACTTCCATACTGGTGGGGGTTATCCAAAGGAGAGGAAGCATGGCCTGGGCAGGAGAAAATGCAGAGGAAGATGGAGCTCTGATGACCGGAAGCATTCAGAGGACAAGCACATCTCCAGGAAATGTCCTTAAGCAAGACCTCACCTTTCCTCCTACGAGATGGTTTGAGAGTGACTGGCACACAGTCACATGGTTGGGGCCGTGGTTATGACCCTGCTACCCAGTGGCCTCCAAAGTCTCTGTTTTCATACACTGAGCTGTGAGAGGTGCCTGTCCAAACACCACAGGCCGGATGGTTGGAGGATATTGGAATGTAGCTCCCAGAGACTCTTAACCAGAAGGAAAGGGGGTGGAAACTGAGCTTTCCGTGGCTGCTGCCCAGTGGATGAAGGGAAGGAAGACAAAAGCAGCAGCAGCAGAGCTTGAGAAGGAAGCCCAGCTAGTGCCTGAGCCTGCGGCTTGTTTCCTTAGCTGCAGAGGGATGAACATAGCTTCAGCCTGAGGCTAGAGGCTCGGCCTTTTTAGCTCTTTACATCCGGCCTTCCATGCTGCTCTATCTTCCTGCTGGGTGGCCCTGATTCTCTAGCTGCTACCTCTCAGACCCCCCCTCCCCGCCCCTCCACTTTGCCTGTCTTGAATTCATGGGGAGGCAGAAGGCCCTCCTTCATACCAATTACCTTCTCCTCGAGGTCTCCTGCTGGTTGACCCCTCTCTGGCAGACTGAACCTGGCAGTCGTTCCCATCCCCCCCAGCAGCTGTAGAGGCCGAGCCAGTCACCCACTGGCACATGAACTCAGCTCTTGCTCTTCTGGTGGCAGTCCGTCATTGAGCTCTGGGGACTCATTCAGTGGGTATGACAGCTAGTGGCTTTGGGAGAAGCTTGTCATCCTCGTGGAGGAGACTTCAGAATTGCTCTTTTTCTCTGTGCTTCAGACATCCAGTGTGCACCCCCCCCACACACACACGCACACACAAGTCTTCTAGAATCTCGGCATCAGTTACGGCCAGACAGTATACATTGCTCAGATCTCAGATATGCCCTCTCTGCCACCCTGTCCTCTTAAGACAGAAACTCCACCCCACAGTGTCTTGGCATTGACATCCACCTTTCTCCACTGTTTGCACAAAGCATGAGCGACTGTGTCATTACACACAGCTGTTCCCAAGAGGTACTGAGGGGCACAGGCAGTCCCGGGAACAGCTGTATGATCAGGGAGCACCTTGTGACAATTATTGCTCTGGGTTCAGAAAGGAAGGAGGACTGATATCTCAGGCTCAGAAGTAGGGCTCGTCTCATGGCTCCGAGCCCCCCAAGACTATCAAAGACTCGAGAGAGAGTGGTTATGCTTCGTTCCTGTCTGAAACGCAGCCAGGAGTGGAGCCACACTGGGAGGCATATTTACAAGGACATAACCTTGCCGTGTGCCAGGCAGCAGGAGGGACCAGCATTACTGATTACCTGCTATGGCTGGTAGGTTACAAGAACTGGTATTTATTGCTCATCTCTTAAGTGTCACATGGTAGAACAGGGCAGGGGCATCTAGGCACATATTGTTATGCCCAAATTCGCAATCCCCCCCCCCCCCCTGCAAGCCGACAAGGAAACCAAGAGTCCCGTATGCAAAAGCAAAGAGTCTTTATTTTAATCAAGTTTGCAAACTCGGTCTCTCTGCATGTCCAACATGTTGGAATAATCGGAGAGCCCCGAGCTCAATTAGAATAGGGTTTTATAGTAAAGGTGGGGGTGAGGGGTTTCTGAGGTTTTAAACCCCGATTGGCTACCATTCATCTAGGGTTTTCTGGTGGCTGTACGCCGGCAGGTGTTTCTATCTACAGTCCTTGGAATGCCAGAAATATCCTTTGAATGGTCTGTTCTTGGGTGGGGGTCCGGTGATCTCAGCTTGTGGTTCCTCCTGCAGCCTCATCTCAGGGTAAACAACTGAGACTCCAGCCTCCATTTAAATTCATAGATGGCCAGAGTCCCCGGTGATAATGGTTGGAGGAAGTAAAGAACTTCCTTTGGGTGACCTGCCCAGACTTAGTTTTCATGGCTGGCCCCCACACATATTAAGTGTATTAATGTAGTAAGTGTTAAAATTGGGGCTACGAGTTCTAGCAGAAGGCTATAGGTGCCCTTCTTTGGGTACAACTCCAGACAGCTTAAACAAAGAGAGGGGAATTTGTCTCACAGGCTTTCTTTTAGCAGAGAAGCACCCAGACCTCAAGAAGGAGGCCTGAACCAGGGCCTGGGACACAGCTGGAGCCCATCCCCCTCTCTTGTCCTGTACCCTCCATGCAAATAGGAATCCCACCACAAGTTCAGCTGGCAGAAGGGCACTTTAACCACTGAGCCATCTCTCCAGCCCTCAGAAGGGAGGGCACTTTAATACCGATCCTCAGAAACTCCGCAGAAATGAAATCTCCAGTTCATTTTTGTATTTTTAAAAGTTTACACCGTGTGTGTGTGTGTGTGTGTGTGTGTGTGTGTGTGTGTGTGTGTGTGCGCGCACGCACATGGGTGAGTGTAGGTGCTCATGGAATCCAGACAACCACATCAGATCCTCTGGAGCTGGAGTTGCAGGCGTTTGTGAGCCTTTTGTCCAGGACTATTCTCTGGGACAAACTGACCACCCCCATGAGTTCAGCCGTGCTCACTAGCTTGGGCCAGCAGCTGGGCTCTTTGACTGTCGACCTTCCCTGGGGTGCCAGCGTGTCATAAGACCCTCACTGGGGATCCAGATGCACCTCCCAACAAGGCGCGTAGAATTTTGGCCTAACTAGATGGACTCGGGGATGGATGGGTAGGATTTACTGTATAGAGGTGGAAGGACTAGGGAGAAGAGTCCATCTCTGCATCCTCGAGGAAGCAGACTTTCCAGCACGGGCTGCTTTAAGGCCAATCCTGCTCACACCCATGACCTCCGTCGCTCTATAAGGAAGCATAATAAACTTACTGCTTCCCCAAAGTGAACTTTGATGGAATTGTACCTCAGCTTGTCATGGAGACCTTCAGAGAGAGGGAGTCATTGTTTACTTCTCCCACAGGGAAGGAATGTTAGCAATCAAGCTGTTTGACAAGTGTCCTGGGAACTGAACACAGGTCCTCTGCAAGGTAAAGACTGTCCAGTGCAGGCAGCCTTTTGGTGGGAAGCAGCCACATTCTAGTAACTAACCCCTCACCTATGCTCTGGAAGTAATCCCAATAAACTCATTGGTTCCCGGAGTGAACTTTGGTGGAGTCAAATCATTGGGACCTCAGGAGAAGGGGCAGACATAGCTTATATCTCCCCTTAGGAATGGATTTTAACAGCTGAAGGTGACGTTTGAGCTCATTCCTGGAGGGATGGAGGGAGTCATCTGAAAGGAAAGCGAGGCAGGGGGATGACGTAAAGAGGGCCTCAAAGATCCATGGAAGGAATGAGAGGGAATCAAGCAGGCAGTGACGTCACCATAACAGGCTCATTTCAGCCTCTGGCTGAGCACAGAGGAAGGTGGGACGACCACAGAAGCAGGGCCCTTCAGCTCATCTGTTCTTCCCCTGTATTCCCTCTCAGACCCACACCTTCTTCTGCATGTCCCCTGCCACCTCTACCTCCCGCCCTGCCACTTCTGCCCCCGTGAGCTGCCCCCACGACCTCTGCTTTAGGAACAGAGTGCAACACTAACTTTGAGTCGCTGACTTCCCCACCAGTGTTTAAACTGAGGAAGCTCTAGGCTCTCTTTCCTCCTCTAGAGACTCCAAAAGGGAAAGAAAAGAGGAAAAAGATGCTCAGGGATTCCCCGGGGCCAGTTCTGTCTAGGACAGCTGAACACTGGGTCGGCATGAGACTAGACTTTCCTAGGGTCAGGATATTCCAAGTGTTCAGAGCAAATCCAGGCTGGTAAGCTCTTCTCTCCCCGGCCTGGTTCTTATAAAGGAGCACATTCATAATGCTTTGCAAAGTGGCAGGATTAATGCCCGCAATGTCACGCATGTCCCCCCATGTTCAGCCTGGCCTGCAGCAGTCAGTCCTAAACCCTTCTTCAGGGGAAAGCCATCCAGAGTTGTGCTCCCCAGTGAGGACAGTCAAAGGCAGAAGTGGTTCCTGGGTGCTTGGTGTGTAGCTAATTTGAACTGAGACACACTTTGTACGTATTTCAAAGAGCACATTAGTATCTTTTATAATAAAGTATATTTTGGAATTCAAGTACATGCTGGGGACGAAATCTAGTGCCGAGCAACCACTGGGCTATGTCCACAGCCCAGCAAACGCATTCATTTTAATGTGTTAATTTTGCCTGTGTCTTTTGAAACAGGCTATCAGAAAGGTTTAAATCACATAAATAAGCTCATGCATACACACAAAGCACGCTGTTAGGAGGCATTAGGAGGTTCCGGGTCACCTGCACAGGACAAGGCAAAGAGGAAGCCAGGCCAGGCAATTACCCTGTGAACAGATCATGGGAAGAGATAACTTGGGTTTCCTTTTGCTGTTGTTTTGGTTTCGTTTGTTTGTCTTGTATTATTATTATTATTATTTCATACACATCAAACAAAGAGAGGAGAAGATATGCTACTGTATGTTTTAAAGTAGAGCAGAGGATACCTTACAGCCCACACACCCTCCAGCCACCACTTGGGGCATGGTGTTTGAGAACCAGAATGGCCAACTGGAAGCAGAGCCCTGAACCACATCCCTGTTCCACTTCAGGACACTTTGTGGATCCCCTGCATTGTCCAGATACATCCCCGAGGCCTTCAAGGCCCACACAGCCTGGACCCAACTTGTCTTTCTGATTTCATCCCAAATACTCAAGGCTCAAAATAGTCACTTGTTGGTTCACAACCCCTCCCCCTTGTTGAGACAGGGTTTCTCTGTGTAGCTCTGGCTGTCCTGGAACTCACTCTGTAGAGCAGGCTGGCCTCAAACTCAGAGAGCTGCCTGCCACTAAAGCCCAGCAGGGTTTTTTTGTTTTGTTTTTAATAATGTATTTTTATTTTATGTGCACTGGTGTTTTGCCTGCATGTGTGTCTGCGTGAGGGTGTCAGGTCCCCTGGAACTTGGGTTACAGACAGCTGTGGGCCACCATGTGGGTGCTGGGACTTGAACACCAACTACTCAACAATTATTTATCAATTGCCCTGCACACACAGGCTATGGAGTGCTGGCTGCTGAGCCCACCCTTAGCAAACTGAACTGGCTGGGGATACACATCTGGGGAGTGGGGTAGGTGAAAGCTAACGAATTAAAACAATTAAGAACAAGCAAAAACAGTTGTGGACGAACATGGGGGTAGCCCAGGCTGGGAGTGCAGCCCGATCAGCCGGGTCAAACCGGGCATCTCAGCTGAATGACTGGCCAGACTCATGCAGAGGGAGCACGAAGTTCAAAGGGCAGGTAGAGGATCGTCATGTAGGTAGAAAGACCCTCTGGGTAGAGGGCAAGGGCTTCCTGTGCCTTGAAAGGGATGAGGAATTTATCCAAGAAGTGCTTACTCTGGGAGCTACAGCTGTCTACCTGAAAGGCCTCTCCCTACCCATGGGGCAGGCTGACTCTGCCACCCACTCGAGGCCTCAGGGAAAAGAGACCTTGGCTTATTGGGGGAAAGCTCAAGATGGAGCTACTGGAGCAGGGTTTGGGGTATCACCGATGGTGGGTTGTGGTGCTGAGGCTGGCCGGGAGGCAGAGCTGGGTTTTGAAGGACTAAACTCAAGGGTAGAAGTCAAAAGTGCGGCTGAGGGTACAGTTGGGATTTAGAACTAAAAGGTCCACAGTCAGCTAGACTAACGGGCTGGAGCTGAGGTTTCAATCCAGGTGTGGGGCTTCCCGCTGGCTATTCTCCTGCCTCGGCCTTTCAGAGCACAAAGTTTACAGGCCTGGAAAGTAAACGTTCAGGCTCGGCGGTAGGTATTCAGGGAGGAGCTAAAGGTAAGGTGCGGTTGGATTTGGGGGAAGAGCGTTGGGGCTCACACCGGGGCAGAGGGACAGCATTCTTTCCTTCTGCTGACCGAGTACCTATATATTTGCCTTCCAGACTGAACAGCAGCAGACTGAAGCCCCTCCCTTCCCAGGAATGTCTCAGCCCCACAGAAGACGCAGGGCCACGTCAGCCAATTGGCTCTGGCCCTGCCCTGGAAACAGCACCTGTTAATCCCCTCTCCTTCCAGCTCACCTGGATGCAGGTTAGGCAGGTGAAGCGTCTCCCCGGAAACGGAGCTAGAGCGCCCCACCTGCTGGGTCCTGCCTGCTTAAATCGGATCCGGCGCAGCCAGGCTTCTCGTGAGTGCCCGACACCTCCCCACCCGCCCCGCCCCCACCTTTTCCACTGGTTCCACTACTGGGAACCTCCACCCACCTTGGGGTCGTTCCCCAGTAGGCCTGTGCCAGCACCTTCAGACCAGCAAGTCACGTGCTGGGGAAATGCTGGGACAGACTCCGCCCGTCGCCCCTCCCCCACCTCCCGTGGGGGCGTGACATCTACCACGCCCACTTTGCGTGCTGGGCAGCCTCTGCGGAGGACAGAGGGTTGATAGAAGACAGCTCGGTTTCTGTGGAGTAAAAACCCGTTCTCGGCTGTGTGAGACATGTGGTCTCCAGGACCGAGGCCCTCTGATTCACCCTTAGTCTCTGTTACTCAGAAAGTATGTTTTGAGCAACTTTGCCCCAATGGGAAGTCTGAAAGGACGGTGTCAGATGACTCCTTCCCCCTCAGAATAAATTCCTCTGTCCTCACTTTTCAGATAAGGACTCTAAGACGGTGAACTGTCCCAGGCAAGCCCCTCCAGGACTCGGCAGCTGGCACCTACAGGATCTGTCTCTCCTGCCGCAGGAAGCTGGACTCCTGGCCGGCAGTGCTAGCTTTATTTTTACCTGGTGTGAGTCATGCTGTCTATCCTCTAGGGAACAGGTTAAATGAGTAACACTGTTAAGTCCCTCCCCACATTCCCACGGTAGGAAGGACTAGGCTGAGGTTCAAATCCAGAGCCCTCCTTTGCTGCCTTAGAGAACACATGGAGGGGGTACAGCTGGGGATGGACCAGACCGGAGGAATCAGGTCAGTGGGGGAGGGGGGCAACTGTGGATGGGACTGGTGGAGATATGTTTAGAGGCAATCCGTAGCCCCTGGGGGCATGGATTGGCAACAGCAGAGAGAGATGAGGAGCCTTGGTGTAAGCTGAGAGGTGGTAGTGTCGTCTTGAAGCAACACAGGAGGAACAGGTTAGGGTAAGCTGAGGAACTCGGGTTGGGCCCTGTTGCATCAGAGATGACTTTGGCCCAGCAGGAAGATCAGCACTAGAAAGAGAGATTTGGAGCCTGCATCTTTTATTGCCAGACCAGGATGGGATGGGATGCTAACCCACAGAGAAGGAAGGAGAGAAAGGTCGGGGTCAGCCTGCTGGTTCGAGAAGGGTTAAGTCACCAGCCTCCCCTCCCCATGACTCCTCCCATCCAGGACCCAGCAGTGACAGCTGAGGCCATGTGAGTCTGATCCTGAATGAGGCTTTATCTCTGACTGTTCGTCCCATCATCCACTGTGGCACCAGCTCCTTCCGACAGCCTAGATGGAGACAGCCAGAGCTGGAGAGGTCAGAGGCTGGGCAAGGGAGTCCTTGAAGGGGAGGGGGAGCTCTGTGATGGAGTAAACTCTGCTGGGATCTGGGGAGGTGCTTTCCCAAGGTGCAATGCTGGAGCTGCAGCTTTCCAGAGCAGGTCCTGTGGACCCTGGGAAGATTCTCGGGACTCTTCCCTAAGATACCCAGGTGAGACCGGGAGGGCCAGACGGGTGGGAAATGACATGTGGTCTTATCCTGCAGGTGACGGTACCTATAGCCTGGACTGAGAGGAAGAGACTGGGCCTCTAGCTGCCAACCAGGTGATGGAGATACCAGGCCATGATAAACACCGTCTGAGCTCTGACATTGATCTTCTCACCTGACCCTGCCTGACCAAGCCATGTCCCAACAAGCCTCAGTGGCCAGGGGGCTGCCCCCAGATGTGCTGGCAGAGCAGGTGGAGCTGTGGTGGTCCCAGCAGCCCCGGCGCTCCTTGCTCTGTTTCTCCGTGGCCGTGGGCCTTGTGGCTGGCTGTGGGGCGGGCGGCGTGGCCCTGCTGTCCTCCACCAGCAGCCGCTCTGGTGAGTGGCGATTAGCCGTGGGCACCGTGCTCTGCCTGCTGGCCCTGATGGTTCTGGTGAAGCAGCTGATGAGCTCCGCAGTGCAGGATATGAACTGCATCCGCCAGGCCCAGCACGTGGCCTTGCTGCGCAGCGGTGGAGGGGCTGATGCTGTGGTAGTGCTGCTCAGTGGTTTTGTGCTGCTGGTCACTGGCCTGACCCTGGCTGGGCTGGCTGCTGCCCCGGCCCCAGCTCGGCCACTGGCTGCCATGCTGTCTGTGGGCATTACCCTGGCTTCCTTGGGCTCAGTCTTGCTGCTGGGTTTGCTGCTGTATCAGGTGGGTGTGAGTGGACACTGCCCCTTGATCTGTACAGCTGCACCCTCCACCCAAAATGGCCACGGTGGTAACAGCAGCATCTTTAGCATCTCGGGACAGTTGTCTTCTGGCCAGCGTCATGAGACCACCTCCAGCATTGCCAGCCTCATCTGACAGACCTGACTTCTTCCCATGCCCTGACTCAGTGTCCCCAGAGCATTGGCAGAACACGTACAGGAGCATGCATATATGTCTCCCCCCACCCCGCTGCCACAGGATTGCACAGGACGTGACTAGGAGCTCACGTGTACCCGACACATCCACACCGTGAGAGGGTGCATGACGGATGCCTCCTTGGGGCTGAATGCTTGTGTCCGTGGACTGTCATGCTCTCTGCCTGGCTCTGGAGTCTCTAGGCACATCTGGAATCCCTGAAGGCTTGGCCTGTATCTCCAAGACCCTACAACTCCGGCCTTGTTCTACGGCATGAATACACCAGCCATTGTTCTTCAGAGAGAGGCTCTTGGCAAAGCAGAGGGAAGTGGGGTGAGAGGGACCTGGACCGGAAACGCCTTTGAGTTTGTAACCTAGCAGCCGGGGCCTGGGCAAGGTGACTGTTAGCCTCTCTTGCCTCAGTTCTTTGAACAGTGTTGCCATCGATTGTTAGGATTAAATCAGTGAGATGAGATGACTGGACTCCTGGCAGATGTGCAATAAAAGGGTGACCACAGTTGCCGCTGCCTTCACCTCACCTTCTCAGAGAGCCTCCTTCCCCAACCCCACAGAACACTCATTTCAGGCTATGGGGCCAGGATATTGTCTTTAGCCAGACCTGGGGTTTCTTTTCTCATGAGAGAAGGGGGAAGGGTTTCTGGACCTAGAGAGACTGGGGGAACCCAGTCCCTCACATTTGTTCACTTGCTAATTCAAAGGGAGATTTAGCCACAGGTATTGGTGACTTTCTCTAGAAATGCGCCCTCTTCCCTATATAGTCTGCCTTCTGTGGATTCCCTGAGGGATAGCTTGGAGGATATGTCTCCCTCCCCTACCTGTGAAAAAGTAACAGCCCGCAATCCATGTGGTCACTGTACCAGTTGGCCCGCTTCTGGGTTCCAGACGCAGGAGAGGTATTCAAGCCCTTCTGAGGCCCTCAAGTCACTTCCTGCTTGGAATCACTGTGGAAGGGGTCGCTCTTTCTGTGGTATGTGTTTCCAGGTAACAGGAATGTAGGTTCCTGCTTTTGCCACTTCCTGCTACACAAGGTGCAGATTATGTGACGACCCCGGAGACCTGTCTCCTAAAAGATGCTGATGCAGGAGAAACTTAAAGTAGTAAAATTGATGCTGTAAAGCAGTATTTCCTAGCCTGCGGGTTGCGATCCACTTGGGTTGAGTGAACTTTTCACAGGGGTCACATATCAGATATCCTGCATGTCAGATATTTTACCTTATGATTTATAACAGCAGCAACATTACAGTTAGGAAGTAGCAAAGAAATAAGTTTATGATGGAGAGGGTCACCACAACATGAGGAACTGTATTAAAGGGTCACAGCATTAGGAAGGTTGAGAACCACCGGTATAAAGGATTTACTAAAAGAAATCTTGCTTGGGAAATACTAAATTACACAAGTAGAATTCAGCTAAGGGAGCACTGCCTCCAACATGAAGATAAGTCGTACTCTAACCAGCCTTGCTAGGAACTGCGAGGAAGAAAACCTGCACCATGACTGAAGCTGGACTTTGCTGAGAAAGTTTCTGCTGTTTATTCACCAAGATTGCCCTCCAATTAGGCTCCACTCCCTGATTTACAACTAGCCATTAGACCCATCCCCCTGTCAAAGAATGTGCCTTCTAGGGGCAGCTAAGTGGACAGGGCAGGGCACAATCTCCATTAAGTGCTGGTCTGCCACTGAGCCCCCTCCTCACTGCCCCCCACCCCCACCCCGTGCTCTATCAGGGAGGCATAGTTCCGCCAGGTGGACAAGATGGACCTCATAATGACTATGATCCACGGAGCTGCAGGCTTTGATGAAGACAAGTCGCTTTCAGCAGACAGGGCAAACATCTCCTGGAGGGATGCAGGGCTAGTAAACAAGGGGAAGGGGACTGCAAACTGAGAAGGGGAAGGTGGGCAGAGCCAGGGGAGGAGGAGCAGCACATGTCCCAGAATGCCCAGAACAACCCAGAATGTCCCATGGGGCTTCATCCCTCTGCACATTCAACATGGGATCACTGCTCTCTATCTTAAGAGCTCCCGCATCTGCTCCGAAGGTGCCACTAGTCATCGTCGGTCCCCCCACCCCCACCCCCTCTCCACCCCACCTCCTACCCCTGCATCCAAGTCAGAGACGGCAGACACTGGAGGACATTCACTGTCTCCTCTCCCGAGACCAACAACAATACATCTCCTCTGATCCCCTCATAGACATTTGCCTGACACCACACACCTCTACACTCTTCAGAAGGGACCCCCTTTGTGTGATCATCATAGAACTAAAATGAAATGAAAATCTACCTTAAAATGATTCCTAATGCCATGCGGTCTTGTTCTCTCTGCCTCGTGGACCAGCCACACCAAACTATTTCCGTATGTGTTTAACGTTCTCCCACTCGTCCTGGCCTTTGTCCTGTTCTCCATCCTCTAAGACCCCGCCCACATTCTCTTGGGAGTCCTCCCTGACCCTCTCCCTTAAATTAATGACTTGGTTTTTTTTTTTTTTTTTTTGGTGCCCACAGCACCATCAGCTGCAGGTGCTAACCCACAGCTCGTGATTCGCCTAAAGAGGCTCAGTTAGGTACAAGCTCCTCCCTGCAGAATGGGTTTTGGTTTTGGTTGTCTATGGCTCCCTCGTTCCCAACCTGGACCTGACATTGAGATCGAAGTGCTGCAGCGTGGGCAGATGGCAATGTATGCACAAGGGACAGTGAGACCCATCGTTAGCCAGGAAGGGAAGTCAGGCCAGTGTACATCTGGCTCCAAGTCCTTCCCCCCTGAGGACCTCAACTCTCTCCCTGAGTTCCCAAGAGATGCAATCCCAGACCGACTCCTGGGGAGGCAAGGGACCACATGACATCCTTCCACCTGGAATAAGCAAGGGGTCCCTTTTCCTTCCGGCTGAGACAGGCCTTGTCTCTTTTTAATATCTCTTTTAAGAAACTGAAGTAATTCAGAAATGCAGAGGCTTGGAAAACAGGAAGGTGGCACAGAGCTTAGGCATCTCCCTGAGGACATGGCAATGGTGCCAGGCTCCCAGGGAAGGCTGTGAGGGAGAAGTCCCCCCTTCCCATGGCCTGCTCCGTAAGGCTACAGAAGTCGGCCATCGACCCACCCGACCATAACGGGAGGCAGGTAGTGGAGCCAACAGTCCAACTCCGTCTCTAGAACAGACCCGCAGCCCATTCTTGCCATTCACTGCCTTGTTCCAAACAAGTCCCTCAGCCTCTGTTTAGTTCACATCACCGTGATAGCCCCCTGGCCTCTCTGCTCTCTCCAAAGCTCCCTCTTCTTGAAGACACTTCTCCACCCTGTCTCCACCTCCCTTGTTCTTTGGTTAAGAGAACCCTTTGTCAGGTTCCTCTACCCGTGAGCCCCACTTTTGCTCTCAGCAAAACCTCCTCCACAGATGAACCCACCCTTTGCCTTGCTACCCTTACCCACTGCCCCACCCAGCACCCTGCAGAGATACACCTGTCTGCACTAGATACACCTCCCACCCCAGTCTCCACAGCTGGCTCAGCCCCCTGCCACTACACAAACACACCGCATTGAAAGCCCAGGGAGGAATTTAGACTTTGTCCTCAAGACCCTGAAAAACATGAAAAGGTTTTAATCCAGGGAGGACCGTGGTTAAAGTTAGTTGGACAGCTTGGCTCCTCTGTGGAGGTAGAGATTAGAAAAGAAGACATGGTTAAACAACCCAGAAATGCTGAGCTGAGGTCTCAGCTGACCCTGAGGGAGGAGAAGTTGGGAAGAGGAGCTCGGGTAGAGGAAAGCAATGGGCTTTAGCAATTTAGAGGCAGCAGAGAGGGCGTATGAGGCTAAAGAAAGGGGAGAACAAAAAGCTAGAAAGGTGCACCAGGTGAGGACTTCAGGGGTCTCTTAACAGGTGGGTCCCTTTCTTATGGCCAAGGGGAAGCTGAGGAAGGTCGTTTCAAGTTTGATAGCAGGCACATATGTGTGCTTTGCATTCATGTATGAGTGGACGCATGTGTACACATGTACCCATGAATGGGGAGCTATTAGGTTGACATGGGGTGCCTTCCCCCATCTCTCTCCACCTTATAAATTGAGGACGGCTCTACCCCTGAGCCTGGAGCTTGCTGTTTTGGCTAGTCTGGCTGGCAGTTTGACTAGGAAACTCCCGGCCTCCACTGAGCTCCAAGGAACCAAACTCTAGTACTGAGTCTTGTGTGGCAAACACTTCACGCTAAAGCCATCTCCCAGGCTGTAGTGAGGATTTTAAATGGGAACATGGCCTGGTCACAACTGTGTGTTCAGGTGAACATTTGTGTACAGGTAGTGGATTGCAAGGGGTAAAAGTGGAGCTAGGGAACTGGCTGAAAAATCTATGCACAGTCCGGATGTAAGGTACCAAGACTTAGGTTAGGGGCTGCTGGGATAAAGCTCCAGGATGCAAGACATGCTGGGAAAATAGGACCCACAGAGGAGCCCCTATGGGAGAGATGTGGTTGATTAGGCAATGATCGCTGGAAGATGCAAACTAGAAGTCAGTCTTGGAGCAGGAAAGGCAGGCAGCTGCAGGGGGTAAGGTGGGCGGACCTGACTGGCTACTCCTTCCCATAAAGATAAGGAAGACTGTGATGAAGGTGTGTTTGTGGGTTTGAAGCAGGAAACTGTGGGAGTTCCTGACCAATGGCTATTCTCCCTGCAAGGTGGAGGCAGTTTTAAAGGGCTACAATGGAGGAGGGGAGGAGACTGTGACTGTTAGGCAGAAGGGTAGCTCTAGGAGGGACTGATCATTGGTCCAAAATAGGACATAAAGAACAATAAGCCCTCTTGCTGGGCCAGCTCAGAGACCCTGAAGCAGGATGTAAAGACTGCTTGGTATTGGTCTCTCCAGCCTGAGGGACTTCCTTTCCAACAGAGCATGCCCAGAATGCTATTACCTTTTCACCTAGTAAACCTTTCTGTAGGAGGAGTTTTCTTGTCCCGACTGCCTGCTCCAAAATAATCACTCGGAGGCTTAATATCAATTCGAAATGCTCAGCCGATAGCTCAGGCTTATGTCTAACTAGCTCTTTCTTTAAAAAAATAGAATAGTTTTTTATTTTTTTTAAAAAAGAGAACAAACTATTTTTTCCATTTGATATACCAATCCCAGTTCCCACTCCCTCCCCTTCTCCCATTCACTCCATTTTCCTCCCCACCCCATCCCCCCATCCACTCCTCTGAGAGGATAAGGCACATTGCTTTGAGGAAGGACCAAGGCTCTCCTTACTATATCTAGGCTGAGCAAGGTATCCATCTAAAGAGAATGGGTTCCAAAAAGCCAGTACAAGCAGTAGGGATAAATCCTGGTGCTATACTTCCTCTGCAATGTTGAAAGCCCACCCAAGGCATCATCAGGCATGGCTGGAGGCCAGGCTGCAGACATGAGGAGAGGGTGGCTGGGGGTTGAATTTCACTGGGACATTTGAGGGTGAGATGATGGGGAAGGGAAAATGAAGTACCGGGGAGATGGGGAGAGGCTGACATGGTGGACCACAAAGTCCAAACTTGGAGACAAAGAGGATCAACGGGAGTTGTAGGGGAAGGCAGAGGCAGGCAGATCTCTGTAAGTTCAAGACCCACTTGATCTACATAGCAAGTTCTCTACCAGTCAAGGCTACATAGTAAGATCCTGTCTCTAAATAAATAAATAAATACCCAAACTGGCATTGAGCAAAACACCAGCAGCGGGTGAGATAGAGGGGAAAACGTGATGCTCTCCCTTCTGAGACCACGGTCAAGCTTTACATACTCACACATGTTCCTAGACATCTGGAGACTACGAGAATGTTCTCTTGAAACTGCCCCTTCTGGTCTAGTCACATCCTACACAAGACCCCAGACTTGCCTGGTCTCCCTAAAGGAATCTCCTTTAGGTACCAGACAATCTCAGGCTCAGTGCCCTGGATGCAATCCTGGAAGTCAGCCCCGATGAGTCATGCCAGTTCTCCCATACCGGCCTGCTCTCACGACCTGGGGTTTATACCCTGAATCTCCTGGGCCTTCATGCTTTGGCCAAGGGCAGAAGGCAGTTAGCCCAGGCCAGGTAGGGATGACTCCCACTCCTGCCCCTCCCCTTGGAGTGTTCTTCTCTGAGTCTATGTGACTCCTGCTTCCATGTGAGACTATGGATTATGGTGTCGATTGCTGAATGCAGCCAGGAAGTAGCAGCTGAGATGTTGGAGCCTTAGCCTGTCGGGCTGTGCAGCAGCGTTGTCAGGAAGAGTACGGTGCTGATGCTGCTCCTGCTGTTCACCTTACTGTTTTTACAGCGTCCACTGTTTTCATTCAAATCCTTTGCTATCCTCGCTGAAGCTTCTGAGTCCTGGAGAGCAGCCTTTCAAACCTCCATCAAGAAGTGAATGGCAAGAGAGGAGTCTTAGCAAGCTCCTCCCCCAGCGTGAATGCTGGCTACCTCTTGCAGGGAACTATTGTGGAGTACCAATCCTTAGCGATCTAGTTCACTTACTCTCTATGTATGGAACTCAGTCTCGCCAGCAACAATATGAAGAGAATACCATTACAATATCTATTTTACTGATAAATTGGAACAGAGAGGTTCAATAACTTGTCTAAGTTCACACAGCACGCCAGCATCAGAGCTGGGACTTGAATTAACCTGTACTCTCAAGTCATTGTTAGAATGCTGTTAAGAGGTGTGTGTATGTGTGTGTGTGTGTGTGTGTGTGTGTGTGTGTGTTCATGCATGCATAGGTGCACAGCTGTGCTCCTTTGTGCAGGAGCCAGAGGTCAATCTCAAATGTCCTCAAGAGCCATCACCATGAGTTTTGGGACAGTGTCTCTATTGGCCTGATGTTTGCCAAGTAGGATATGTTGGTTGGATAGCGATTCCATGGGTCTGCCTGTCTCCGCCTCTCCCGTACTGGGATTTATAAGCATGTGCCACCATACCCGGCTTTTTATGTTTTCTGAGATCCTCGTGTTTGTGCAGCAAGCTCTACTGAATGAGCTCTCTGCAGCCAGGAGTTTCTTAAACTTCGTACCTGTAGCTTTCCGGACTCCTCCCCCCCCCCAAGTCTGCTCTTTGCACAGCGTAAGAAACATGGCTGTGCCTTTGAAGGTAGCTAAGACACTAGGTTCTCCTCCAAACTCAGGTCTGACTAGGAGGCTCTGGGGCACAGCGAGTAGTAACCACTGGTGAGGAGTGAGCAGTGGCGAGCTGGGGGCAGGACCTGAGGCCGGAAGATGCCAGGTGAGAGAAGGCTGGGTTAATGGCATTATTCTCTTCCTCCATGGTTCGGCACCTTTGTCCCTCGAAGCCTATGACCCAGGTCAAGTTTCCTCCCTGAGCCTGGAACCAAGCATGTGGAACATGGGAACAGACTGCCCCAAAGAATCAAATGAGGCTCTAGGACAGGGTCCAAGGTTCTGCAACTTCAGGCTCTTGCTCAGCCAGGCCTGGCATCCAACAGCAGGTTCTGAGAGGAAGCCACGCTTGTGGAACTTGATTGCTGCGGGCAGGAAAACAGCTGCTAATTTTGAATCAGCACTTACCATCTCCTGGGTCCTCAGAGACTCCAGCCGGGGCCTGAAGCCTATGTAAAAATGGCAGCCGTTGTCCCACACTCAGGTCCAGAGCTACACGGGTCAGCTTCTCCTCGGTGGAGGCTGAGGGCAGGGAGCAGATCAAACCATGTTTGCGGCAGCTCCTCCCTTAGTGGCCAGGATGTGCCCATCCCTTAGGCCCACTCTTCACAGGAGCCCTCCTTCAGGGTCTCAGGATGTTCTTCCTAAGTTTTCAAGAGTCAAACCATCTCTGAACTCAGGAACAACTGGTAACTCAGACCCTATGAGCCAGACTTCTCCCCTCTAGCTCCTCCTCCCATCTCCAGGCCCTGCCCTTCTTTTCAGACAACCCCTACCACGTACCCGCCAGACACTCCTCCCTTGGCATCTCCTCTCAGTTGCCCTCCCTGGCAGTTTCATACATTGGTAGTCTCTAGGACCACACTGCTGACACCTCCAAACCCAAGTCCCCAGGCTGGACAGTTCCCAGATAAACCCTGTCCTGGGTATTCGCCCTGGAAATCCTTCCTCTGACCTACAATGGCCATTCCCCAACCTGCTTTCCTGTTACTGTGCCCAGATGTCAAGCCAGAAACCAGGGCAGCTCCCCAGATTCAGAGTCGGTGACATCCGTCACCTCTGCTCCTTCTGTGACCGGAGTCTGTGCCATGCCTTAGGTCTTATCACCCATTTGTCTCTTATTCCGCTCCCTCTCCGTCTGCAACCACAATGGCTTAATTAACTGATTAGTTATTACTTTGTCCATGTATGTGCCTGTACACAGCACACGTGTAGAGGTCAGAGGACAATTTTGTGGAGTTGATTCTCTCCTTCCACCTTTACTTGGGTTCCAGGGATGGAACTCTGGCCATCATCGGGTTTGCACCCTGCTTGCGTGAGCCAAGTCTTTACTAGTTATACCATCTCACTAGGCTTGCAAGGGCTTTTCTCTCTTAATTCTATCATTTTGAAGAAGGGAAAGAAGATAGAGATGAGCCTCAGTCGTTCTCAGCTGGAGTGTGATATTCTCTCTCTCTCTCTCTCTCTCTCTCTCTCTCTCTCTCTCTCTCTCTCTCTCTCTCTGGCTCTAACCAGTACTGACACTACAGTTTCACAACTGATAAGGACCCTCAGACACAGCTCACTGTTAGCTATCTGAAATCCTTGCTTTTCACAAGCCCCTCCCTTCATCAGCCACTTCCTTCTCCCACCTCCATTTCCATCTCTGAAGACTTCTCCCTATGACACTGGGCAGAAACAAGCAGGGTGGCTACCTGGCTTGTGAGGATGGCTCCTTGTGTGGGAATGATTTCGAACAGACAACACCTCCCCACCCCCGATCTCCTGTATGCTACCGGACTCCAGGCTCTTGCATCCCCCAGGTCTTTGCTGATTAGATCAGGGGTCTTGAACCAAGCTGGACCCGTGTCTTGCCTGATTGCTTGGAATTTAGACTCCTCGAGGTTTTGGAAGTTCTAGGAGAGTCACTCAATGTCACGCTCATGACAGAGCATTACAGGAACAGCCACCACCCACAAGGCTAGGACAACCTGCTTCCTGCCTCCTAAATTAGCTGTCCCTTTGCTTCTATGCAAGGCCAGGATCCTTCCCCTAGCCTCTTTTTACTCTTTATAATGGAAGAAGCTTAATTCAAGCTCCTCCCATCTCAAGCTCCGCCCATCTCAAGGCGGCCTATAGGAGCCATCCTCCCAATTACCGTTTATTTATTTATTTATTTTTGGTTACAGATGTGCCGCCGCGTGTGTACACAGATCAGAGGGCAGCCCTTTGGAGCCAGGCTTTCCCTTGGACAATGGTTCTCAACCTGTGGGTCGCCATCCCTTGGAGTCACTTATCAAGCATTACAGTATGATTATTCATAAGTAGCAAAATTACAATTATGAGGTAGCAACAAAATAATTTTATGGCTAGGTCACCACAACATGAAGAACTGTATTAAAGGGCTGCAGCATCAGGAAGGTTGAGAACCACTGTGTCAGACCTTTACAGGATTCAAACTCAATCTCAGGTTGTCAGGCTAACACAGCAAGTGCTCTCCCTTCTGGGCCATCTTGTTGGCCTCACAGCTATTTTTTTTTCTTTTCTTTCTCTCTCTCTCTCTCTTTCTCTCTCTCTCTCTCTCTCTCTCATCTCTCTCTTTCTCTTCTTTCTTTCTTTCTTTTTTTTTTTTTTTTGAAGACAGGGTCTTTCTACACAGCCCTGGCTGTCCTGGAACTCCTTGTGTAGACCAAGCTGGCCTCAAAGTCAGAGATCCACCTTCTTCTGCCTCCCAAATTCTCGGATTAAAGGTGTGCACCACACCTGCCCTTCCCATCGCTCAGATTCTTGATGATTTCCTCCACCTTTGCCTGCACTTCCTCACCTTCCCACATTCACTCCGTGGTCATTCAACAAAGGCCACTGTCCCCTGGAGCCCTGTACCACAAAACCCCTTGCAGAAACCAAAATCCATATGCATCTTATAAAAAAGATACAATATTTGTATGTACCCTATGCATATTCTCCTGTGTTCTTTAAATCATCTCTGAAATATTTCTAATTCCTTTTTTTTCGCTGTAGCTTTTGGTTCCTGTCCTGGAACTAGCTCTTCTAGACCAGGCTGGCCTCGAACTCATAGAGATCCGCCTGCCTCTGCCTCCCGAGTGCTGGGATTAAAGGTGTGCGCAACCACCGCCCAGCTTGATTCTTTTTTTTTTTTTTAAGGAACACATGACAAAATTTTATTTTAGCTCTTCTGGGCCAATGCTTACCCTTATGTTCAGATTACAGAAAATATTTTATTTAAATATGAAAAAATCAAATATCTCTCTAAGTGAAACAGCTAAAGATTTGGCTTGTTATCAAACATAAGTGACATACTTGGCTTTTTAAAAAACATCAGAGACATCCTATTAAGTTGTTACACAAACTGCTTTGTTCTCCTAGCTGTCTAATGTTCATGGGCAGTCTGCTTCTATGGTGCATGGCACATACACAGGCTTGATCACTAGTCCCATAGAAATACTTAAGTGAAAGAAGAAAGATGATCTTTGCGATTACATAAGAATCCCCCAAATTTGACTAGTGTGTCCACTTACTAAAGAAGCCACCCATGACCCAAAGCACCTTCCCACTAGTTAACTGCCATTCTCATTCCGATCATATCCAAACAGCTGAGAAATAACTCAGAGCTAGAATGTGGCCAGGTGCCTTGGCAGTCTGATGTGAATGTCTAGAAAGTGGACAGGAAATAAAGAATTCTGCTTTCCTTCAAAGAAACTTTCCAGAAGGAGGTGGGTGGCCAAGGAATCCACTGGCCTGCTTGGTGGCTGCTCGAGATGGGGCAAGGCCAAGCATCTTCTGAATGTTTTGTCGAGCTGACATAGAACAGAGAGTGTACAGGAAGATGAAGAACAGTCTGTGGTGTTGTTGCCCAGCAGGTTGCCATGAGACACCCTTGGATGTGAGGAAGAGGGGTGAAGGGGAGCTTTGCCACCGCTCCACCATCAAACGTGAAATTAAACATTCCCATTAAGGCAGCGAAACAAAAGCCAGCTGCAAACATGGATTTCGTTCGTAACGTTGACAGATCTCGATGGTTCTTTAGTTTCTCTTCTTGTCTATCTTTCTTTTTATGATTCTGTTATAGTTTCCTTCTTCTTTTCTAATTTTTTTACTTTGTTTTTCCACTTCTGCCTTCAATCTCTTGTACTCGTCTGTCCTGTAAACCAGGAACCACGCTACGCCCTCGGCGCTACGCCCTCGGCAAGCAGCGCGGTGCACATGGAGATTAAAAACCATGAGCATTGCGTCTGCAAATGTGGTGCTCACCTCACGTCCCTGCCAGTGCCCCCACCTTTCACACGGTATGGGGGAAGTGCTCAAATGCCAGCCAGAGACCTGGGGGACCAAGGAACACTACCTCTGATTCTTTTAATTTTCGTTTTTGAGACAGGATTTCTCTGTGTAGCCCTGGCTGTCCTAGAACTCACTGTGTAGACCAGGCTGGCCCCAAACTCAGAGATTCATCTGCCTCTGCCTTCCAAATGCTGGGATTAAAGGCAGATGCTACCACTACTGGCCTTAATTTTAATTTTGTATGTGTGGGTGTTTTGCGTGCCCGAGTCTGTGCACCGTGTGTGCCTTCAGTTCTAGAAGATCCCAGGAGCGGGTGTTGGATCCCCTGGAATTGGAGTTACACATGGTTGTGAGCTGCCATGTGGGTTCTGGGAACTAAACCTGGATCCTCTGTAAGGGCAGTAAGCAGTCTTGACCACTGAGCCGTCTCTTCAGCCCCACATCGGTTCGTGACAAATGTCCTCGCGTCATTCCATCTTTGTGGACTCAGCACAGAAGAGCGGCACATGACAAACTCAAAGCTTCACTATCTGGATCTCTCTGGACATCCTCACCGAATGTTTTCCTCCAGCGTTGGCCGAGTCTGAAGGGCCGAGTGTATTTAAACTGAGATTACAGACTAAGACACGACCTGGCCTCAGGCTCACAGGCTGCTCTCACTGTGTAGGGATGAAAATACTGCTGGCCGGGAGAGCAGCTAGGAGCCATTTTTCTGCAGGGGTGTAGTTACTATGAGGACACCCATGATCTGGGTAACAATCCTACATGTATACACATACAAACAGCCCTAGTTAAAGCCATTGGATTATTTTTTTTAAGATGAAAGTAGGAAGGTGATGTAATAGGAGGGAATGTGTCAGAAAGAGTAGAAGGGGATGAGAGAGGGAAGTCGGGTGATTATGACCAAAATGCATGACGTGTGTGTATGAAACTGTCAATTAATTATTTTTATGTTTTTTTATATTTCTTTAGTGCCTAGGCACAAGTGAGCCACCACACCTGTGTGAAAGTCAGAAGACAGCATTCGGGAGTCAGTTCTGTCCCTACCACTTTGTGGATCCCGGGGATCAAACTCAGCCTTGGCAGCAACTCCCTTTATCTTCTGAGCCATTTCACTGGCCCAGTAAAAATTATTTTAAACCGGGTGGCAGTGGTGGTGCACACCTTTAATCCCAGCACTAGAGAAGCAGAGACAAATGGATCTCTGTGAGTTTGAGGCCAGCCAGGTCTACAGATGGACCATGACAGCCGGCACGGCAAAGAGAAACCCTGTCTTGGAACGGGGGATTACTTTAATAAAATAAACTGTGACCAGAGAGATATTCATGGGAGGTACCCTGGAGGAGAGGGGATCTGGGCAGCATCTTCCAGCAACGCATTTAGGACCAGAGAAAATATAAAAGGTACGACTTCTTCTGTTAATCCAAAATGAAAATAGATTTATTAATTCCTGTGAAAAACATATTATAACCAAATCACATACTTTATTTTGATAAGAAAAAAAATTTTCAGTAAGAAATTTGGCACGGTCTTCTCCTGCCGGGGCATGTGTGAAATCCTGGACTTTTTAGATCAGGGCTGCCATCATGATGACGAACAAAGCCACGCAAGTAGCGGGCCGCTGTGGTAAAAACTCAGTAAGGCAGGGAGGAGGGAGGTGAGGAAAGGGAACCAAGAGGTCTGCACACGGGGGCCTTCCCTACAGTCGTGCCCTGCCAGGGTTTATCCTGGGACAGTAGGAAGCCACGGGGAGTTACTGAAAAGCAGAATTGTCACTTTGACGCCGGTGTCAGAAAACAGCCCCCTGGGCAAGCTTTAAGTTCTAGCCACTTCTGACCCTGAGGTTTGAGGCATCGCTGTCTCTAAAGTGCCAGGCATGGAAGGAAGTGGGAAGTGTCCAAAGATGGGGCTCAGAGAGAAAAGTGGTCCCG
Source organism: Microtus pennsylvanicus (assembly GCF_037038515.1). Taxonomy (NCBI): domain Eukaryota; kingdom Metazoa; phylum Chordata; class Mammalia; order Rodentia; family Cricetidae; genus Microtus; species Microtus pennsylvanicus. The sequence goes on along the minus strand of NC_134591.1, from coordinate 51,952,993 downwards.
ACTCCCTGCAGTCTCCATCTCGCCAGCCCCAGGCTGAATGTAATTGTCCTCGATGAAGCCATCATCATCTTCATCTTCACCCACCTGTGGGCGGTTCCCACCCTCTGGTCTGGACAGTGGGCGATGCCGGTAGCTGGCCCGGTACTGGCGGCAGAGGTGGCACTTGGCAGCAAGGGCAATGAGTAGGGAGAGGACCACCGCCCCCAGCAAAACCCCTACCAGCACAGGCCATGCCCGGCCTCCGGTGCCTGGTCCAGAGGCCGTCGTTGACGACGTGGTGGTGTTGTACACTGAGAATTCGGCTGCATGGAAAGAGACAGGGTTACAAGAGGTCCCCAGATGTGGCTCTCAGGGGACACTGAGGGGACCCAGTCCCTCCCTGACCATTCTCTCTCTCTACCACTCACTTTGGTTTGCTTCAGTCATGGAGAGGCCTGATGACATCGGTGAGCCTTGGCCTCTTTCAGAAAAAGCTCTGGCTCCAGGGACACCCCAGGCTCCAGGCAGCCCTGGGGTACAAGTCCTGAAAAGCACAGAGGTGTGGGGGTCAGAGTTAGATAGCGGGTGCTACGGACAGGACCACTGCCCACATCACTGGTCCATGGAAGAGAAGCTAAGCTGCCATGAATGGAATTCAGCTCTGGAAGGGGCTGACCAGGAAGTTCTAATGCCTTTAGTAAGAACACTTAGGTCTAGGCACTAGCACTGTGCTCACAGAATCTCACTACATAAGTACAAACACTACCCTGCCTTACTGACGAGAGCACAGAGGCCCCCAAATGGAAAATGATCCAACAGAGGCCCCAGAATTTGAACTCAGATCTCTGACATCAGAGCATAGTCTGGCCCGCTCCTCGGCAAGCTGATGGAAACAGGACAGAAGCAGTCTGGGAGCAATTGTGGGGCACTGTCCAGCTCTGTAGCAGACCCCAGGAACAGAGGGTTGTCCTCAGACAGCCAGGGCACCCACCTTTCCGCTCCTGTGTCGGGAGCCTCCCCTACAGTACATCCCAGTCCTTCCGGCGGGCATCTGTCTACTCACCTCTACACAAGGGGCCCACACTGTGCCACCGCAGTGAGGCTTATACTAGGGAACTATTGGAGACGACCACCTGAGTAGGAAAAGATCACAGTGAGGGTCGTGGCACTCAGGGCTGGGGAACCCTGGGGGAGGAGCATCTGAGCCAAGGGAGTAGCTGGAGAAGGTCACATGCATAGGACTAGGCTTGGACACCTCTGGAGGAGGTCAACAACGTGTAGGGAGACACACGTGACCCTGAGGCATGGCCAGGGAAGGAAGAGCAAGACAGCTGAGGCTGGGCAGCATCTGCATGCGGGCGGCGGGAATCAGAGGTGTCCCTAGGCAGAGTGGCCAAGCAAGGGACTAAAGCACCCAGCTTAGGGGTGTATTCAGCCACAGTCCTGTGTGATACCCAGAGGATGCCCTCATTCACGATGTGCCGCTTCCCCCTCCAGTAATTTAACCCTCTTCTTACCCTCTGACGGAGCCATGTCCAAGCGACCTACACTTTGTCCTTATAGCCACAGTCTCCAGCCAAGATCTCCTAGCTGGTGTCTAACCACCCCCAATCCACTTCCCAGAGCCAACTCTCTGAGTCTTAGGGAACTCTTTCCACTGCTCCCCATATGCCAAATATGTCCCGTTCTTGGCTGAGGAACTCAAAATCCAGCATGGGGGCCCTCAGGCCACACTCTCCTTCCTGGCAGAGCCCTACCCTACACACACACACATACACACACACATACACACACACCTACCTTATCCACCTCTCAGCTCTCTGAGTTTTCACCCCTCAGTGCCAAATCAGCCCTCTCTGCTGGAGAGGTTACTCCAGGGTCCACAGGTGACCTCTGCCTCATCAGCATCCAGTCAGAACTGGCCACCACCAGCCACACACTTCCCTGAGGCAGAGGCCTGTGTGCCTGGTTGGGGGCAGGGAGAAGCTGGCTTCAGCACACAACTTGTAAAGTGAAGGAAGGCGGTGGGGAGAGAGTGATGGGGTGGAGGGAGGCAAGCCTCAGCAAGGAGACCTACCCAGTTCATTCATTCATTCGCAAGCAATCTCTGGTGGCCTTCTGTGGACTTCTCGCTAGGCACTCAGTACTCAAACAAGAATTTGTTACGCCTGGCAGTGAGTTCAATTGGGCTTTTCAACACTTGTCCCCTTCCTCCCCTGCCTTGCTCTGTAAATTGTTTCCAAAGATATACACAAAGTCCCTTTCCAAACGCCTCTGGACTCACAGCCTGTACTTGCCTGCCCATCCCCCTCCAACTGTCACTTCTCAATTCACAACACAATAATACACACCCCTCCGGATCTGCACAGACATACGTACACACCCGCAACTGGATCTAGTTTCTCTGCTGCACACAGGAGCCCTTGAGGATCAGAATAGACCAGAGTACCCGCTCTCACACCCCCACTGTCTTCCCCCTCTCCGCTCCCACCTTCAGACACTGTGCACAGTCCGTGGAGATGGCTTCCGGCTGGAACTGCTGAACCTGGACAGGTGGGCGGGCCAGAGCGGGAGCTTGACTCACCTGGAACCGCAGCGGGTGGGCGGGGCGGAAGTGCAGGTGGAGGGAAGGCGGGGCAGCAACCGGGATTTGCAGCGCCCTCAGCAGGGAGGACTCATCTTAACACTTCGCCAAGTATTGAGGGGAAGCAGATTTGCTCCCTCCCCAAATATTATGGATTAATGCAACTGGAATGCAGAAGGGGTCCAGGTTGTCCCTGAAGGGACAGACCTCAGCAGGCACTGCTACCAGCCCTGGTAAACAAATGGATTTCTAGTGCCGGTACAAAGTCCAAAGTTGAAGCTGGGAGTTTTACAGGCCTGCAAAGGCAGTGAGCCAGCTGGGACCATCAGGGGAGGGAGCAATGAGCAGTCTTCCCAGAGAGAGCCTGAGAGACCAGGCATGTTCCAAACTTCCCTGCAAAGTGTTTGTGTGTGTGTGTGTGTGTGTGTGTGTGTGTGTGTGTGTGTGTGTGTTGCAAAGGGGGTCCAAACCTTCATCTGGGGCTCGTGGTTCCTTTGACCCCAGCTGCCAGGCCCTTAGCTCTCCTCTTTGCTTTCCTTTGCCTTTCTCGTGAGGACTGGTTCCCCATTGTCCTTCAAGATACAGCTCAGGGGATCACCTCTACACTGGCCAGAACAGCCTAGGACAAGCTTGATGTCAGTGTTTGTCAGGATCATCTTGGGCTTACTCCTGCCTAGGCTGCCTCCTCTATCTACTTGGATGGTCTCCCAGGGTGGAAGACAACCTCTGGGGTTCTCTGGGCTTTCTGTAACCAGCGAAACACCCGAAGCTGGACAGGATCAACAGGTAACTCAGGGAGAAAGGATTGCCTATGTTATTGATACTGGGGAATGGGTGTGCCAGGATCCAGGACCAAGAGGGCACAACTGTAGAGAGGGCTGCCCAGAGGAGCTGCAAAGCAGATGATAAAAAGTTCAGTTAGATGGTGGTAGTGCACTCCTTTAATCCCAGCACTCTGGAGGCAGAGGCAGGTGGATCTCTGTGAGTTTGAGGCCAGCCTGGTCTACAAGAGCTTGCTCTAGGACAGGCTCCAAAGCTACAGAGAAACCCTGTCTCAATAAATAAATAAATGAAGGAAGGAAGGAAGGAAGGAAGGAAGGAAGGAAGGAAGGAAGGAAGGATCCGAGACGTCCTCAATTTCCTGACAAAGGAGGCTGGAAGGGAGGAGCGCAGGAGTGGGGAGGGTTAATAAGTTACAGGCTGCAGGCCTGCTTTACCTTCTCGAATATGAGATAAGACACGGAGTGGCAGGCATCCTGCTTGCAGCCCCGACTTATCCAGATGCGATGGTTCCTTCTCCATGCAGACAACCAAAGCCTTTCCCAATTGGGAGTAATGTCCCTCCCCTCTTGCCTACAGACAGTGTGGGTTCAAGGCCTTACATTAAAGACCTGCCTTAATTTTCATAAGAAGTACTATGGCTTTAGAGCTCACATAGGTTTTTCCTCTCTGCCCCCTCTGGCCCCTCGCAACCGCTACTTGGTGTCACTCTAGTAAGGGGGCGTGGCAACTTGTCTTAAGCCCTTTGGGGCTAGCATCTACAATGGGTCACTCCGCTGTTTCTTGGTCTCGTGAAGTTTTTGTTGTTGTTTTGTTGGGGGGAGGGTTGCATATCTAATTTTATTTTGAGACAGGAGCTCTCTAGTGACCCAGGCGGCCCTAGAACTCATTGTGAGTGGAGGCTGGCCTCGAACTCACAGAGACCCACCTGTTTCTGCTTCCTAAGTGTTGGAGTTAAAAGTATGCACCACCACGCTCAGCCTGTCTCGAGAATTTTTGTTTTGCTTTGCTTTGTTTTACCAGGAACATAGTGAAACTGTCTGCAGAGCAGAAGTCTGTATGCAGGGCCTGGAGTGTCTTGGGATGGAGTCCCAGAACGGCCCTTTGCCATGTTCTCTTCCTGTATCAGCCTGCCCCTTCCCTCTCTACACTGTGTACCAGCTGTGCTCACTTCCTTCCTATGCCCAGACCGTGCGGTGATCTCCTTTCCCCAGCTCTGCACACTGTGACCCCAGCTTCCCAACTGAAACTTTCAACTCCTGCCCCATATCTATCTCCAGCTTTTTCTAAGATAATTCTTCTTCCAAGGCTCCTCACTTCTAGGGTCCCAGCTTGGGAGCTCTTCAGATCAAACTTCCCTGCCACTCCCTAATCTGGGTGAGGCACCCTCCTCTCCTCTCTATTGTCAGGAAATGGGAGGAGGGGTCTGCCCCAGGCCCTACCCCAGGAAGTGCAGGACTGGATCTCTGTACTGCCCAGGCAGTATTGACCCCACAGATGGGTGTACAGATCTTGGGGACTGGAGTATATGGACCTATCCCAGAGAGGTCGATAGGAGTAGTCCTGGGAAAAAGTAGTTCAGCACTTAAAGGGATTAAAATTTTACCAAGAATTATAAACTATAATTATACTGGAGAAATTAAAATTATGATTGGAGCCAGGGTGGGAGTCCTTGTCATCCCTTAAGGAGTGAGAATAGCTCAACTTGTGCTTTTGCCCATGTTTTGCTCCACTGATCTGTTTTTAAAACAAGAACAAGGGAATAAGGGGTCTGGCTCCACAGGACTCCCTGGAACTTTTTGGGTTTCTAGTTTAGAGAACCGCCCCACACTTATATTAACAATTAATGGGGAAAAGTTCAAAGGTCTTCCAGATACAGGGGCTGATTCTTCTGTGATTGCTAAAAAACATTGGCCCATGGCCTAGCCTCTATAACATTACGGGGGTTAGGAATGGCCAGTTCTCCAGAGCACAGTACCCAATGTTTACATTGGAAGGATGATGAAGGTCATAAGGGCATTTTTAGACCATTTGTCCTGGAACACCTTCCTCTCAATTTGTAGGGAAGAGATACTTTGCAAGCTATGGGGGCAGTTCTGACTGCTGAACCTGTGCAGTATACATTAGCAGACCAGGGCTTTAGCCCCAGTTGGGGGCTAAACAGAGATCCTCAGGGGGATCCACAGGCTGTTGCTGAGGAAGGGTTGACTGTGGGGCGTGGCAGGGACAGAACAAGGTTGGTAAATTTATTCCGAGGGCCACTGTTTAGCCACAAGTTGCAATTCACATCAAACGGAGAGAAACTAGGCCAGTACGGGTGGAACAGTGGCCCCTATCAGAAGAAAAGTTACTGGCTGCTCAGCAGCTTGTGCAAGAACAGTTAGCTGCTGGGCATATAGTCCCATCCCCTTCCCCTTGGAATACCCTCATATTTGTTATCAAAAAGAAATCTGGCAGTTGGCGACTATTGCAGGACCTCAGGCAGGTTAACAAATGTATGGAAATTATGGGATCATTACAGCCAGGATTGCCAAGACCTGTGACTATCCCTAAGAATTACCATATGGTGGTGATTGCCCTCAAGGACTGCCTTTTTTTAACTATTCCTTTGCATTCTGAGGACTCACCCAAATTTGCTTTCAGCATTCCTTCTATTAATTTCAGAGAGCTGCACCAAAGGTATCAATGGGTTGTGTTGCCCCAGGCCATGGCTAATAATCTAACTTTGTGCCAATTGTGTTTCCAGAGCTTTGCAGCCCCCAAGGGAGCAACATCTCCAGCTATATTCATTATATGGATGATATTCTTATTGCAGCCTCAAAGAAATGTTATTTGCATGCAGGGTTGCAAACACTTTATGAGGGGTTGCAATGGTCTGGTTTAGTCGTTGCCCTTGAGAAAATGCAGACTATGTTTCCTTCCTGGAGTTCGACCACAGAAAAACCACTCTTAGACTAGATCAGCTCCGCACTCTTAATGATTTTCAACAGCTTTGGAGGGACGTTAATTGGATTAGACCATCAATGGAGTTAATAACAGGAGAATGAAAACCCTTATTTGAAATCTTTAGAGGTGACTCAAACCCCACGTCTCCTGGGCTACTGACACCTGAAGTCCATGAATGTCTTAGATTAGTCAAACAACGGTTAGCAGAAGTCCATCTGAATTATATTGATTATCTCCAGCCTTTGCTTCTGCTGGTCTTCTGCACAGCCTTGCAGCCCACTGCAGTCTTTTGGCAGGAGGGACCTATTCCCTGTGTTCATGGACGAGACTCTCCCAAAAAGGCTGTGCAGCCCTGTCATCTGGCTGTCCTGCGGGTGCTGCACACAGCCTACCTTGAGAGTCTTAGGACGTTTGACAAAATCCCTGATAAAGTGATTTTCTGTACAATCAGAAGCAGCTTAGCTGGCTCCAGTTATTTACCCAGAACGGACCATCTTTCTAACCACTCAGTCTGCTGAATTCGACAACCATTACCCCCCTAATAAATTAGTAAAATTTTGAGAAACATCTGGTTTGCTTTCCTAAAATTATTTTGCTAGCTTTCCTAGATTGCGCCCTTAATGCATTTACAGGATCCTCTGTAACGACACAGCTGCTGTAGTCACAGTCTAGAAGACTGTTAAAATAAAAGTTCCATACAAGGAATTGGCTGTTCTTCATTTAGCCTTAGTTACCTTTCCAGCTAACCTATTAATCTTTTTACTGATAGAGTCAAACCATAACACTCACTGTAGAGGGAAGAGTAGATACAGGAGACCGTGATCGTGTTAATATCTGGGGGAAGAAAAAGCAGCCAGGATGGGTACCAAGCAGCAGAGAGCATAGCAGGCTGGCTCAAGCAACAGGAGGGATGCTACTGGATGGAGTGTGGCAAGGAAGGTGAGAAAGATGCATGTCACTGATTCAGAGGTACATGAGTCTGCCCCTCCTGAAGATGACCCAGTCACTGCAGGTCTGGCTTGAGGACACAGGGTAGAAGCAGGGAGGCCAGGCAGAATGCTGATGCCAGCACTTAGACCAGAGTAGAAGTGGCCTCACGGAGGCCAGGAGGAAGCAGAGAAAACCCTCAGATAGAACTTGAAGGTGACGTCAGTAAGATTTACATACTGGATTTTGGATTTGACAAAATAACAGAAATCAGAGTTTTGTTCTGAAGATTAGAGCTGCCATTTACCCAAGACAGGAAGACTGGAGTGCACAGGATAAGGAGAACCCTTGGTCTGGCGCACAGTGGATGCCTGAAAGACAGACAGACACCCTAGTAACACAGACAGGATGCATAGCAGCAAGTAGCCTGAATGAAGCAGTTCTGAACATGTGTGATTGAGAACCAACAAAATGTGGAACCAGCAAAGTCTCGTGTCTGGGCAAGATAGCCAAGGAGCAGGTGAGAGAGAAAACTCTAGGCTGTGCCAGGAGCAGAGGTCAAGGAGTGGAGGAGAAGCAGGCCAGGAGATTAGGGAGCTAGTGCATGGCTGGTGCTGTAGGAGGCAAACCCGTGATGGGGGTTTCCTGGGCAAAGCATTTAAAGGGTGAGGGTTTAGTTCTGTAGAATGCAGCAAGTAAGTCACCTAGGTTGTGTGGGCTGCACTTTGACCTTTGAAACTGCCAAGTGGGAGGCTCTGAACACCTTGACCAGAACTGCTCTTCTGGTGTGTTGGGAATAAAAGCCTGACAGAGGGCGTGTGTGCATGCAAGCAGCAAATCAGAGACGCCTTCGGAGAATTCTGCGGCATAGGAGCAGAGAAACAGCAGGTGTGGAGAAGGGGCTGACGGTGGAGGAAAAGCTGTTCCTTGCTAAGACTAAGCTGCGGGACTATGTGTGTATGCTAATCAGAAGAAAGCAGGGAAGACAGGAAGGAACTTGATGACACAGAGGGGGATATCCCTGAGGAGTCATCTGAGAAGGTGGGGTCAGGTGCACAGAACTAGCTTTGGAAAGAGTCCCTCTGAGTCACAAGAGGAAGGTAATCCGTATAGGTAAACACAGTAGGGATGAGGTGCAAGCTTCAAGAAGTTCTCTTTGTTGGTGTCTGCTTTTCCAGTTCAATAGGAAGCAATGTGAACGAAGGGTGGGGAGGGGAGACTGAGGTTGGAGGAGAGAAGAAGGGGTGTATCATCCCAGGGAAGGGAGAGAGAAGGCTCACTGTGATCGGCTTAGTGTTGCTGTTTTAGCCACTTCTCTAATTGCTATGACTGAACACCTGACAAAAGCAACGTATGGGAAGAAGAATTAATTTGGGGTCATAGTTTAAAGAAAGGCACACAGTCCATCGTGGTAGGAAGACATGGGGTGGAGCATAAAAGTCGCTGGTTATATTGTATTCTGGTCGCATCGTTCAGAGACATGCAGCGGAGAGGTAAAATCTAGAGTTCAACTTGCCGTCTCCTTTTCCCAAGAACTCTTAGTCATCCCAGAACTCCAGCCTACGAGATGATGCCACCCACTTTCTGGGTGGATCCGAACACTTCGGTTAAACCTCCCTAGCCTCACCAAATGTGCCTAGCCTAGCGTTCTCACCCCGGGGTGATTCTAATCCAGTCAAGATGACAGCGAAGGTTACCACAGGGTGATTGTGTTGTTTGTTCTTCCACCATTCCAAGAGCAGGTGGGGAGAAGATGAAGGAAGGGCCTGAGCCAGGACTGGGGATTTGCCAGGCAAAAATGACAAAGAGAGAAAGGGGCAAAGGAACTGACTGCAGCAAGGGAGGGGCTATGGCGGGCAGGATAGAGAGAGAGGAGGCTGGAGAAGACAGAAGAGATGGTGAGAGCCTTTGATTTCAGAGCCAGTCGCTAGTGTGCTAGAGGTTATATGGAAGACAGGAAGAGGTGGGTGGATGGTAGCACCCAGAAATTAGGGTTACTCTGGGGATGCAACTCTTGATTGCATTGACAGTCCCTAGGCTATAAATCATGATACAATCCTGAGGCGGGGCCTGCAGAACAATGGCAGTTTCCCTCTTATCTGAAGCCTGTGGCTAACCTTCTGAATCATCAAAGGAGAGGGTCAAAGGAGAGCCTTCTAGAAGCGCCCCTAATCAATGACAGCTGGAGTTCAGACCCCAGCTTCCGACTCTCTGGGCAGTACTTTTCCAGCTCTCTCTGCACTGTTGAGTTACACATCCCATCGGCCCACCAGAGTGTTCAATTCCGCGCAGCCGTTTGGAGTGACAGACAGCAATCGCTTCTTTTCAAAGACGTGATCGTATTTCCTAAAGGAAGTTCAGAGTGCTATCGAAGCTCACCGTGGATGCTGAGTACGCAAAAGATGAGAAGCCCTGCACCCCACTTAACACTGGCTCCCTTATCCTTAGACCTGACCTCTCCTTGCAGCAGCCACGACTTCTAATCTACAGGTCGTAGGCTTGTAGTAACTGTACAGCCCCTTGTTTGTTTCTAAGCTTTTTTTTTTTTAATCAGGATCCCATGCAGGCTGGCCTCAAATTCACTGTGTAGCCAAGGCTGACCTTGAATTCCTGATCCTCCTGCCTCCACCAACCAAGTGCTGGGAGCACAGGTGTGAACCACCTTGGCCAGCTGGCAGGGCCCTTTAAGCAGGTGGTAAAAGCAGAACCGTGAATGAGTATGTTCTGCCAGAGGCGTACACATCAGCTTGGCACCGGTAGATGTCCAGGGTTAACCTGCTGGGTAAATGCGTGGCTAGAATTCCACAGGGCTTACTTGCTGTAACTTAAAAAAACAAAAGGAAGCTGGTGCTTGCCATTCCCACTCTATTGTAGGGACTTCTGTTTGACTTTTAGTAACGCTGCTTTGGAATGGTGGGTGGAGCCGCTGGAAGGCAGCTGCCCACTTCTCTGTGTCCAGTCACCTTCCTGGGACTTGGGAACAACTTTCAGGTGACATGAGGATTTTCTGAGGAAGCTGGTCTTTCCCCACTCCTATTTTTAACGGCCATTGCCAGCATCCCGTGAACGTCCCAGCCTTCACGGTGTTGCTGGCGTCCCACTGAGGCCTGAGCTTGAAGCTGGGTGAAAATGAGGCCCCTGCCAGGTCTGACAGCATACTGTGATATCAGTGCTTGGGAGGATGAGGCAGGAGGATCTCTGAGAGTTCCAGGTCAACCAGCCGGGGAACTAGAGCCAGTCTTAAAAGAAGAAAGCAAGTCAGAAGCCCTGTGTCCTGGTTATCACTAAGAAATTAAAGACCAGGGGCTGGAGAGATGGCTCAGAGGTTCAGAGCACTGACTATTCTTCCTGAGGTCCTGAGTTCAATTCCCAGCAACCACATGGTGGCTTACAACCATCTGTAATGAGATCTGGTGCCCTCTTCTGGCCTGCAGGCATACGTGGAGGCTGAACACTGTGTACATAATAAATAAATAAATCTTAAAAAAAAAATCAAAGACCAGGGTACCTGAAAGTTTCTGTCCCCAGCGAAGCCACCAAAAGACAGTCCAGGGCAACATTTCAAGGCCACAGATTTTGGAGCTTTCTTCCTCACTCAAAGCCCAGGACCATGCTGTTCCAGGAAGCACTGAGGAAGGGTTTACTAAGCCCGGGAAGTCTCCAGCCACACCGCCCTGAAACTCCAGTAAAATTAATTCATAGACTTGCCACATCAGATTCATCATCCAGGTTCATGAGACAGTTCCATCCAGAGTTACTGGCTCCACCTCGCCTCATCTGACATGGCCAAAGAACTAAACAATACACACAGTATTAGTGACCTCTCTTTGGATGCTACAAAATACCAACAAAAGCAATTTAGGGAAGGAGGGGGTTCTTTTGTCTTACAGTTCTGCGGAGTTTGGTCCCTCCTAGTAGGGAAGGTAGGGTGGCAGGAAGAAGAGGTGGCTGGTCACATTGTATCCAGTCAGAAAGCAGGGTATAATGTATGGTTACACACAGTCAGGACCCCCAGCCTAGGGAATGGTGCCACTCAGAGTTAATGTAGGTCTTCACAGATAACTCAGAGATTTGTTTCCATGGTGATCCTAAATGACACCCAGGTGATGAATGAGATTCACCATCAACCTTTAACATGGGGAGTGTAACTGTATAGCATCCCATTGATCCCGGCTACCTGGGCTTAGTCACCTTTACAATAGTCAGGCTAGTGGGAGCAGAAGAATTCAGCCATCCTGACAGGAACTGCCACCTCCATCCTTGAGGGCTGAACCCACACAAGTGGCCACATTCGGTAAACCACCAGCATGTCACTGTGCCTTCCTGGCTTCTGTGCAGTAGGAACAGTCATGTCTGCTGCATTCTTGCGACCATGGAGAACCCCGTCAGGAAAGGAGAAGTGGGTGTCTACCTGAGGCCCCACCGATAGTGGAGAAGCTCACAGGCGGAAATCCTCCGGTAGCCAGCACCACTTACACCTGTAAGGAGGTGGTCTTCCCGGGAGTGCAGGAAGCCCATACTGTATGGGGTTGCAACGGCGCGCACAGTAGGGCTACCCACTTTGAGCAAGTGTCCCTTCTGCGGATAGGGGCCGATAGCAAACAGATCATCTCCATGCCTACAGGGAAACGGGAGTAAGGAAAGGGCAGTGCTGTGGAGCTGCCTTCAACCCGGTCTGTATCTCCCTGTGCCACCGCCATGAATCCCTGTGAACCCGGTGGTCTTGCCACCACCTCCAGCTGTAAGAGTGAATGACCAGAACGCACTCTAGCACACTGATCCCGCAAGGGACGGCAAGGGACGCAGACTGTGAGCCTGGTGGCAGTATTCCCTCACCACATGTGCTTTGCATGCTAAGTAGGCTGGCTGTTGTTTGAGATAAAAGGACAATAGGTCACTTGTGCCATGTGCCATTGGGTGCTATTGGTTCTCGGTTTCCAAAGTGACCTGGTATGACTTAGAGACAGGATGTCCTTAAAGTTCTTGCCAAACCTATCTCTCCTGGTCTGCCTTTTGCCTTCTCTGGGGCCCCACTCCACCCTACCAGTGCTGAATTTATTGTTTTTATTGTTGTTGTTCTAAGAATAAAATTCCTTATGCTTTCTGAGTTTATAGGGATTGGTTTTCTGAGATTGTTGGGGCTGAGGTGTGCATGTGGGGTGACCTGCACAGAAGGCAGTGGCCTTCCTGGGAGTGCTGGCAGAGACTTCTAACCAGCTTCCTCTTCGGGAACACAGTCTAAAGTGCCTGCTGCACAGTTACTTACAGTCTCTAGCAGGTGATTTAACTTCTGGGGTCAAAACCAAGCTTCACTACATAACTAACTTGAGGGCCATCTGTTTCCTCACCTGAGAAATAAAGAATTACACCCTCCTCAGGTGACTGAGAGTCCTCGAGGTGCCAACACGGGCCTTCCCCAGGGTTGCTGGAGTTTTAAGGTACCATCTGAGCTTTGGCAGTCCCAGTAAACTAGTCACACCCACCAGTCCCTAGCACTTCAATTAAAGAGGCAATAGTAAAAGCAGAGAGAGTTTTTTCCTAGGAGGTCACATGGGGACGAGAATAAAGGAGTCCTGTGTGTGGGCACTGATACACAGTTTAGGTTTAAACAGGGGAAAGAGGTATGTAAAATTAAGCAGTCTGGCCAAGGTGTGGTCCTGACACTGTCACTGTCTCAGCTCCAGTCTGTCCTGCAAGGTGGTCCAGCAAGTTGTCAGAACTGTGTGAATTCTTGGGACCAATGAGACGGCTCAGGGACTAAAAGCTTTTGCCTTGCGAGGCTCACAACCCGAGTTCCATTCCCAGAACCCACAGTGGAAGGAGAGAACCAATTCCGAAAATTTATCCTCTGACCTACACACATGTTCCACACCCACACTCACACCTACATCACACACACACAAATAATTAAATACAAATTTAAAATTTTTACTTTAATTTTCTGTGCATTGGTGTTTTGCCTGCATGTATATGTGTGTGCACCACATGCATGCCTGGTGCCATCAGAAGCAAGAAGAAGGTGGTGGATCTCCTAGAGCTAGAGTTACAGAAAGTTGTGAGTGACCATGTGGATGCTGGGAATTGAACCCAGGACCTCTGAAAGAACAGCCAGTGCTCTTAGCCATTGAGCCAGCTCTCTAGCCCGAAGTTATCTCATTTTTAAGTTTATGTGTATGCGTGTTTTGCCTTCATGTATACAATTGTAGCATGTGTGTGCAGTGCCTGCTGAAGCCAGAAGATGGTATGGGATCCTCCTTGAACTGGGGTTACAATGTTGAGTTACCTGCCCTGTAAGTGCTGGTAACAGAACCTGGGTCCTCAGCAAGAGCACCAAGTGCTCTTAACCACTAAGCCATCTCTCTAGTCCCAATTTTTTTTTTTTAAATTAAGATAAGTGAAGTCTCTGGGAGGCAAGGTCTTCCGCTCTCTTGTGCCATGGTTTTAGCCTTCCTCTCCCCACTAGCATGAGACTCCTGTAAGAGAACTTTAAGGAGGGAGCAAACCTCTTTGGAATGTTTCCTCTCCTGCCAGGAGGTCACACTGACCCCTGTAAACATTCAGGACCTGTTAGCTGTGGCACCTGAGGTCTGTTGGTGTTCTAGAATTAGACTGTTTGTATTACTGGGTAAACGTCACTCCAACCAAGGTCAATAAAAGCATATTATGCTGTATATTGGACTGGTATAATCCCAGCTCTAGGGTGGACAAGTCAGGAAGCTCCAAAGCTGGAGGCCAGCCTGGTGTATATACTGAGATTCTGTCTCAATCTTTGAACAAAGAACAAAGCTCAGAGGTAGTACTTGGGCTTCTAGGCTCCAGCCTCAGGTTTAAGCCCCAGTACTTCAATTCTGAGGTTCAAACTATCAGAACCCTGTTGTGGGTGTTGATTTCAGCCTCTGGCCTCATAAGACTCCCTGAGCCAAATAGCCTTTGTCAAGCACTTTAACTGGGGCTTCCTTTAAATAAAGGCTTGTTTTTAGCTTTCTCTCTCTCTCTCTCTCTCTCTCTCTCTCTCTCTCTCTCTCTCTCTTTCTCTCTCTCTCTCTTTTCTCCCCAACAAGGAAAAACACACAATAGATTCAAGTAATCTAAAGTCCTCATCACAGCTTGTCACAAACACCTGCCTCATCTTTTCAGACCAGAATGAAGACAACACACGCACACACACTCACGCACACACAGTCCACACTCACGCACACACACTCAGTCCATACTCACTCCCTTGCAAACCGCAGAACACAGCCTCAGCCTGGTGTCCCAAGAATGTTTGCTAACAACCCCCCTCTCTATATGTATTATGTCCTGGAAGAAAAACAAAACTCATTTTCTAATGATACGTCTTCAGTTGCTTCTTGAGGTTAAGGGAAAGTCCCACAGTTACCAATTATTAACCTAAAACAAAACTTTGGAATTACTTTTTCTTCTCATTTCACAAGAATGTTTTTTCCCTTTTTTGCTGATCAACAATAAAAGATACTTTATTGATAAAGTTGATTTTTCAGGAAAGACAGCATTTAAGTATCTGGCTAACACGTTGCTTATTATTATAACCTTAAAGTTAATTTCATAATGTTGTTTGGGCTTTTCAAAATACAGTTGTAGGCCAGGCATTGATGGCCTTTAATCCTAGCACTTGGGAGGAAGAGGGAAGTGGCTCTCTATGAGTTCAAGGCCAGCCTGGTCTACAGAGCGAGTTCCAGGACAGCCAGGTTGCATGAAAAAGCCCTGTCTCAAAAATCAAACAAAAAGGAATTGTGGACTGGAGATGCAGCATAGAAAGAAAGCACTACAGTCCCTAGCACAGCCTCCCTCCCTGCACCAAATACACACACGCACACACACACACTCACAAACACACACATATACAAGCACACATTGTGACAATCAGCACACACACACACCATTTTGTTTTTGTTTTTGAGACAGAATTTCTCTGTGTAGCTCTGGCTATCTCGGAACTTCCTCTGTAGACCAGGCTGGCCTCAAACTATGCTGATCCACCTGCCTCTGCCTCTGAGTGTTGGGATTAAAGATGTGCACCACCACAGCCAGACCAGAGAGAGAGAGAGAATGCAAGGAAGGAATATTCAAAAACATCCACTTTGGATTTGTACATAACAAATATCTATCTTAAATACTTTGCAAAAAATATTCTAGAATATTTTCTACAAGGGCATGCTTTAGAAGAGAGTAAGAGTGTACTTGGGGAGACAGAGAAAGACCCATGGGAGCTATCCATGTCCTGCAAAATCACGGGGCAGAAGAAAGCAGCGCTCAGCTTCCCACACTGTCTTTACAGAATCAGAGAACCCTAGCTTCTCTCAGAAGTAAAGACGTGACTCTTGCTCCATTTCTTTTTTTAATGAATTGCACAGATGCCTGGCAGGTTTGCCTGGGAGGAGTCTCCCTTCACACAGAAGAGAACCAATCTGGCCCCGGTTCAGGAGAGGCGTTGCTGTCAATTTTGCTTTGTTTTGGTGGTCTTGAGGATGCGACCCAGGCTCTCACCCGATGCTGAGCTCATACTGAGCCACACTCCAAACCCTTGGATGTCAATGTGGGATGGTAATCGGAGAGAACCATTCTTTCCCTCTGATAGTCTCCAGCCTAAAATTCAAGTATTTTTTTTCCTGAAAATTTGCATAACAACGTCACTCAAAGGGCTTTCAGCTCAAACACTAGGAAAACTGGGAGCCTTTTCTACATAGAAAATATTCCCTTGAATATTTACAAGCAGGCTAAGGTCCTAAGGAAAGTCCAAGAAGGTACAGAACAGGCTGGAGAGATGGCTCAGAGGTTAAGAGCTCTTGCTGTTCTTCCATGGAACCAGAGTTCGGTTCCCTGCGCCCACATCTGGTGGCTCCAGCTACAAGAGATCTGAGATTCTCATCTGACTCCATGGGCACTTGCACACACATCACACACACACACACACACACACAAAATCTTAAAAATGAAACAATTTTAAAGACAACAACAAAAGGCTCACAAAAGACCATGTTGTATCTCTCAGTGTATGCTCACAGAGAGGAGTGGAATTCTGGCTTTGGTATTCTCTGTTCCTTTGAACCCAAGAGTCAGTGGACCGATCCAATGACCTTTTGCTTTTCTAAACTAAAAGGAAAAAAAAATCAAGAAAATAATGTTCCAAAGTAAAACTAAATCCTACAGCTGACATGCCTTGATGTTCTCATACATAGTGATTATTTCTTTCCTTTTTTCAAGAAAATAAACATAGAAAGTGGAGTTATCATTATACTAATTTTTACTTTATTCTCATATAGATGGAATAGGTCTTCAAACAAAAAACATAAAATATTTATGCATATGTATGTATGTATGTATATATATATACACATACACACACATCTATCTCTTATTTCAGCCTTTCATGTTTTTAAATTTGTTGTAGTTGGAATTCTCATTGGGTTGCCAACCAGCTCCCAAATAAAAACATGGAGACTTATTATTAATTATGAATGCTTGGCCTTAGGTTAAGCTTGTCCCATTAGCTCTTTTAACTAATTTAAGCTGTTTCTGTTCATCTACCCTTGCCTTAGGCTCTCATTAGCCTTCCATTCTGTACGTCCTATTTCCCTGCTTCCTCCATGTCTGACTGCCTGGCCGCTGGTATCTCCCTGGCGTCTCTTTTTTCTTTCTTTCTTTTTTGGAGCCTAAAGTCTTCCTCCTACTTACTCTCTCTACCTGGAAATAATACCTATACCTCCTGCCTAGCTATTGGCTGTTCAGCTTTTTATTAGGCCAGTCAGATGCTTTTGGCAGGCAAGGTAAAACAGCAGCACATCGTTACATAGTTACACAGATATTTCACAACCATTTGTAGTAAACTGTGACTTTTCCTTATTAAGGTCCGCCCAGCCTAAACTCCTCAGAAAATTGCCCATGTTCTCTTCTAGCTCCTTTGCTAGATTTGCTTTTATCTGTTTAAATTTCCCACACACTTGGGTTTTATCTTGCTAGGTGATAGAAAGACTTCTTTTTTTTTTTCCTTTTAGAGACTTGCCAGGGTGTTGTGACACCTTTGTTTAAAAAAAAAAAAAAAAAAAAAAAAAACCTGCTTTCCTCTCTGATTGAGGGTGTCACATTTTATGAGCACTAAGTCCCTGCCTTTGTTGACGTTCTTTCTTTTCTGGATTCTCTCTTTGGCTCTATCATCTGCCTGTTTGTGTGCCAGCATCAGCTTATCCTAGTTAAGATGTTAGAATCTTTTATGTTCTGGCAAATATTGATGGGAAATATTCAGAAAATCGTCACTTAGACACTTACAGCAGCCATAGTTGGATAGCCTGGGCTATACATATAGTTCCTTGACTTGAATTTACAGCAATCACCCTGCCCTTGTCCTCAAGTGCTGAGACGCTAAGCATGAACTGCAAAGCTCAGCAGTTGCTTTATTTCTTCAATTTGGTATTGGTTTTCGGCAGTGCTGGTGATGGAACCCACGGTGTTGTGCATGCTGTGTGAGTACCTTACTCCTCAGCTCCGTCCCAGCCTTTTAAAAATCCTTTCAAATTTTCACTGGGTGGTGGCAGTGCACGCCTTTAATTCCAGAACTTGGGAGGTAGAGGCAGGTGGATCTCTAAGTTTGAGGCCAGCCTGGACTTCAGGGAGAGTTCTAGGACAGTCAGGGCTACACAGAAAACCCTGTCTCAAAAAAGCAAAACAACAACAACAACAAAAACTTTCAAAGTTTTGATACAGGGTCCCTTTCCATCACCCAAGCTGATCTTCAGCCCTTTCCGCAACTCGGGAAGGTCTTGAATTTACGAAGTTCAATCTCCATGTATTGGGATGTAGGTCTGTGCTACCAAATCCCACTCTAGCAATTGTCTTAAAGTATCTTAGTGTCGGGAATTTGGGAGATCTCAGATGATTTATTCGGTATCACCATTAGCTGACCATTGCCAGAGAACAAGGGAGAGTGATTTTAGTATTGCAGGAGCAAAGGGACTGGCCAAGCACCCCACCCTCTCCTTGGGCTTCCTCACAGCATGGTGGCTTCAGACTGTTTATTTACACAGCAGTTCCAGGTTACAGTGAAGTGGTTCCCTGAACAAAGATGCCTTCCCTTTTCTGACATTTCATGATGTCACACTGATGTTTGTGGTTTGTGTGTATGTACATGTGCGTGCAGGGACACGGGAAGGCGAGAGCTGACACCATTGTCTTTCTTAGAAGTTTCTCACCTTATTTTTTAAAGTGCCTTTTGAGATTGTCACTTATTCCCTGCCTCCAAGCTGAGGACCAAACCCAGGGCCTTGTGCTTGCTAGGCAAGCACACTACCACTGAGCTAAATACCTAACCCTATGTCACTGACTTTTTAAAAAGGTCTATTTACTTTATTTTAGGTATATATATGTTTTGCCTGCACATATACCTGTGCACCACATTTGTGCCTGGTGCCCTTGGAAGCCAGGAGAAGGAACAGGAGCCTCTGGAGCTACAGTTAACAGGTGATTATGAGCCACCATGTAGGTGCTGGGAACCTCAACCCCAAGTTCTCTGTAAGAACGGTTAGAACTCTTAAGTGCTGAGCTATCTCTCCAGCCCCTTCATCTTATTTTTTGAGCAGGGTCTCTCACTGAACCTGGTGCCTTCTGATTGGGCTGGGCTGTCTGGCCAGTGGGCTCCAGACCATCTGTTTCCACCTCCTTGGTGCTGGAATCACAGACACATCGTCCAGGGCTTTCCACAGGTGCTGGAGCTCCTAATGCAGGTGCCCATGCCTCTGTAGTGAGTGCTTTGCCAGAGGAGCCGGCTCCTAGTCGCTGTTTACATTCTTCTGATGATAGTGAGTCACGACCTCATCCAAACCCAGGGAGAGACAAGACTCCACATGTCAGTGGGACAAAGGTCACCATTATGTTTCAAAAGGGACATTTGCCAGGTCAGTAATTTCTGCTACAATCTGCTACATCTTACTTCCTGATAGTCACGGAGTGCATCACTCTCTCTTGGGGTCTTCTAGTTAATCTTCTTCCTCTTCTTCTTCTTCTTCTTCTTCTTCTTCTTCTTCTTCTTCTTCTTCTTCTTCTTCTTCTTCTTCTTCTTCTTCTTCTTCTCCGTCTTCTCCTTCTTCTCCGTCTTCTCCTTCTTCTCCGTCTTCTCCTCCTCTTCCTTCTCCTCCTCCTCTTTCTTCTTCTTCCTCTCCTTCTTCCTCATCTTCTTTTTTAAATATTTTAAAAGATTATGTGGGGCTGGAGAGATGGCTCAGTGGTTAAGAGCACTGGCTGCTCTTCCAGAGGTCCTGAGTTCGATTCCCAGCAACCACATAGTGGCTGACAACCATCTGTAATGAGATCTGGCACCCTCCTCTGGCGTGCAGGCATACATACATGGAGGCAGAATGTTGTATACATAATAAATAAATAAATAAATCTTTAAAAAAAAGATTATGTGTATATGTGTGCCGTGTATGTTCATGTGACTATAGGTGCCCATGAAGGCCAGAGAAGGGCACCGTACCCCCTGGAACTGGAGGTACCAATTCGTAACCCCCCAGGAAGGATGCTGGGAACCAAATTCTAGTCTCCTCCAAAAGAAGACCCACTCTTTTTTCAAACATTTTATTTTATTTTTGCTTTATAAATAATACCATTCAAAATTTCCACCTCCTCCCATTTCCCTCCCACTCCCCCACTCACCTTCTCCCCTCCCCCTCCAGTCCTAAGAGAGGGCAGGGTACCCTGCCCTGTGGGAAGTCTAAGGCTCTCCCACTTCCATCCAGGCCTAGGAAAGTGAGCATCCAAACAGACTAGGATCCCAAAAAGCCAGTACATGCAGTAGAGACAAATCCCAGTGCCATTATCATTGGCTTTTCAGTCAGCCCCCATTGTCAGCCACATTCAGAGAGTCCAGTTTGATCACGTGCTCATTCAGTCCCAGTCCAGCTGGATTTGGTGAGCTCCCCTTAGACCAGTCACACGGTCTCAGTAGGTGGACGAACGCCTCGCAGTCCTGACTTCCTTGCTCATCTTCTCCCTCTTTCTGTTCTTCAACTGGACCTTGGGAGCTCAGTCCAGTGCTCCAGTGTGGGTCTCTGTCTCTATCTCCATCCATCACTGGGTAGCCATCTCCTCCGGATAGATGCTTTCCTGGCTGGAGAATAAGATTCTCATGGGATTTAGGAGGTTAGGAGTAGGAGCTGCTACAGTGAGGAGCTCCCATCAACCTAGCTATCTGCAAGTTGTGCAGAGGGCTGCAGGCCCACAACTTTGCTGGGTCGTCAGCTGTGCTAGGGTGGGTGCTGGGGTGTGTAAGGGCTAGGTGCTGGGATGGAGTGGAGGTGGGTGCTCGTGGAAGTGTGGGGTGGGTGCTGGGGTGGGTGTTGAGGTGTGTAAGGAGTAGGTGCTGGGGTGGAGTGGGGGTGGGTGCTCGTGGAGGTGTGGGGTGGGCGCTGGGGTGGGTGTTGGGGTGTGTGAGGGGCACTACTAAAGAATAAACAAACTCTACATTTGTGTGAGAGTGTCAAGAGGGACATAGGAGCCCCATGAAAAAACACCCAAAGGCTAAAGCTAGGACAATCCGAGTGATAAACTAAATCACATAGTGATAGATGGGAGTCCAAAATATGATATAAATACCTGTGGGTTCACAGTGCAGTAAATAAATGATAGATTAAACACTGAAGTAGGTAAAAGATATTCCAAAGCTGATGAGATGATTCAGCTGGCCAAGGTGCTTGCTGCTAAGTCTGACGACCTGGGTTTCATCCCCAGGACCCAGAGGACAAAACTGACTCTGAAAAGTTATCATCTGACACATGGTCCCTGGCATGCTCTCTCATGTATGCGTGTGCATGTGCACACACGCGCCAATAAATAAAATAAAAATTAAAAAAAGAATTCCAAATAATGTATGTAAATGCTTCACCCTCCAGGAAGAAACGCACAAATCCCCACTCCTTGAGCAAGAACAGGGTGGTAGAAAAGAAGAAATGCTATTTTACAGTTGAAAAACCCCTACAAATCCTCAACCAAAAGATCAAAGGCAATGACGAGCCCTGTGTTGATACTATGCCCCTTTGATATGACATGACCACTTCACCCCCAGAAACTCAAAGATCTGGTCTAAACATGACCAAAACAACCAGGAAAATTCCAGTAGAGAGACATCCTATAAAATATTAGAGCAGTGCTCCTTAAAATCGCCAAGGTCACCTGAGCAAGGAAATCCTGAGGAACTTGTAGCTAAAAGGAGCCCAAAGAAGCACAACAGCTAAATGTACTGTGTGTGTGTGTGGGGGGATTCTGTGGAAAGGAGACATGGGGAAGACGGATGAAATCTGAATAAGTAATGGTCTTTAACCCCAGCACCCACCCCCACCCCCACCTCTGCACGGACTCCAGCACCCACCCTAGCACCTACAGGGTGCAGTTTAATCACACTGGTCAACAGTGGTTCGTAAGTTCCAGGAAATGAGCCATGCTAACGTCAGGTGAAACCAATAGGTGAACCTGGGTGCAAGGTAGATGGAAACTCTCTGTGCTATCCAAAGCTATTTTAAAAATAAAGTCTTGTTTTCTTTTTTGAAAAGACTTTTTTATGGGTATGTGTGTGAGCTGCATGAGTTCATGTGCACCACGTGAGTGCAGGAGCCTGCAGAGGCCAGAAGAGGGTGCTGGGTATCCTGGAACGGGAGTTTTAAGCAGTTGTGAGCTGCTATATTGGTGCTGGGAACTGAACCCGGGTCCTCTGCAAGAGCAGTAAGCAGTCAGCCACCCAGTCTTCTCTCCCATCCCCAGATAAAATCTTTTCTTAAAGTGCTATTTCTTTCAGCTAAGAATGAAATTCACAGGAGCTGGTAACTTGGGGAGTGCCATTAGGAGCGCCAGCCATTGCTGTATTTCCACTGGCCCTTTGCCCTGGCAGTAAGGAAACCCAGCCAGGAACTATCAAGACTCATCCTTGACATCTACACAAGTATCGGAATGAAGGCCATGTAAGTCTGAGCGATGCTCTCTCCCCTCCATCTGACATACAACATACAAACTCAAGAGGCCTTTGCCAGCCATCCCTCATCCCTCATCCCTCCTCACCCTTCATCCCTCCAGCATGAGCTCCTCCCCAGGCATAGTGTAGTCTTCTGTTTCTCCTTCTCCCCAGTCCCCAGTTGCTGAGAGAGGAGAGTAGAGGTGACCAGATTGAAGGTGGAGGATAGTCTAACATGAAGAAAAGTTGAGCCAGTCAGTCCCAAACAAACAAGCACATGACAGATCTCCCATGATCTGGACCTTCCAGGAGTCTGGGGTCCAGGACAGAAGCTACACATTCAAAACCACAACCTTAGCATTTCAGGGAATGTCTGTCCTTCCTACCAGCATCTACATTTTGAAATCAATCCGTAGGAATAACATAACTCCATCCTGGGGGTTGAAAGTCTCGCTGTGTTGCTACAGACACTGGTACACGTCAGCAGGGCGTTGGACTTGCCCATATAGTCTCCTCACGCTATGCCGTAAGCGTCTATGTAAAGATAGAGATGTTGTCTCCACAATCTCTGATTCTCTGATTCCACTGCCCTACTACATCACAGACACTTCACAAAACAATAGAGACCCTCCAGGAGCAAGGTCACTGTGACTTCAGCTGTCTACCCCACAACCCTCTGACCATAATAACCCTGCTAGACAAATGCCACTCAAAATGTCATCTGCGGTCCTGCCCCAGTCTGAGAGCTTACAAAGATGGACTGAGAGTAAGCTCCAAGAAGCTGGTGTAAAGATTTGACTCTGTTGCAAATTCAAATACATGATCAGCAGAATCATACACAGCAAATGCATAGACCAGCCTTGGTATTTATGAATTCAAATCTGGCTGGATGTGGTGGCACACATCTTTACCCCCAGCACTTAGAAGGCAGAGGCAGGTGGATCTCTGGGAGTTCAAGGCCAGTCTGGTCTACAAGATGATTTCTAGGATAGCTAGAGTTACACAGAGAACCCCTGTTTCCAAAGCTCAGGAGAGCAGGACTGGGGCTCAAGTGAGTAGGTATTGATGCCACTGAAACCCCTCCCACTCTCAGGAGTTCTTTCTGGATTTTTCTTAATAACTATGCTTGTTTTATTTATAAATCAATCAGTCAATCAATTAATCACAGGGCTAGAGACAATTTTGTCACAATCCAGAATCGAAATCACTCACAGTGTGACTGGAAAGATGGTTCCGAAGTTAAGAGCACTGGCTGCGTTTGCAGAGGACCCACGGTCAATTTCCAGCACATACGTGGCAGCCCACGTCTGTCTGTAACTACTATTCCAGGGGATCTGAGGCCCTCTTCTGGTACCTTCAATCTACCCACAGCACCCACACAAACCCAGTGTGCCTCCACGTGTGCTTGTAACTCAAGTACTGTGAGAGTAGAGGAGACCCTGGAGTGTGACTAGGGATTGCTGGCCACCAGCCTAGCTCTCGGTTCGGTGAGACATTCTGTCTCCATAGAGGGGAGAGTGATATAATATAGCAGGGCACCTCATACCAACTGACCTCTGGCTCAAGTGTATACCAACACACAGGTGCATGTGTATGCATGCACGGGCATACACACACACACACACACATGGGCACATATAGCCCACATGTGCAAGCATGCACACACATACATGTACACATACATAACACACACACAAATAGAACAAAAGAATTCACATAAGAAGTGATATGTAGCAGAATCTGCCTGTTCAGAATGCACGATAAGACCACGGCTTGGTCAATGTAAACTGAGAACCTGTGTTATACTGGTCAACCTTAAGAGGGTGTTTCTTGCTTCCCCGTTACCCAGTCATGGAGAAAAACAGTCCTCTCCAAGACAAACTTCAAAGTCCTGGCTTCCAGCACCCCCGCTCTGGTCTCACGCCTTCCTGGCTCTCCAGCTAGAACCGCCACGTACAGGCACACCATTAGTCTCTCCCTGGAAAAAGTCCACTTCTATTTCAGGCTGCCAAGCAGCGCTGGGTCCTGGAAGATGGGGGACATCTCTTCCTGAAACTGTGGAAACAAATCCAGCTTCAAGGAAGGCCTAGTTCCTGCAAGGAGAATGTGCCAAAAGCCCCACGTCACTGTTCGGTCAGGAAGTCTGGCTGCTCGGGGTCCTTGCAACCCAGAAAAGCCCATTCATCTCCACAATGACCTCAAAACTTCCCCCAAAGTGTCTCTGTGCCCACAGCTTTTGGAATTTCCACAATTTGGGGAAGAACAGCTTTATTAGAAGTAAATTATCTGCCTGATGTGGAGTTGACCATTCATGCCTTATTTTGGGGAAATAATGTCTAGTTTCACTCTCTTGTTAACTTGCATTCCTCAAGTGGCGGAGTTAACCTGGCAATATATAGAATGTCTGTTTATGTTCACATTATTTTGAGCTTCTAATTTTCCAGGGGCTGAAAATTTGAGCTATGCCTTGCGGTTTCAATGCTCCTATTGTAACAGCAGATGTATTCAAAACCCACTCACCATTTGTTTGTGGGATGGTGGTATTTCATTTGGCACTTGCTGTGGGTAAACTGATGGTGTTTAAGTCACTTCGACATATGTAAAAATGTGTTTACACTTACAGGGCACTATTTTATAAAGCAAATGTTTGTATACAAACTCCGCAACATTTGCCTTTTGTTGATCTACAGACAATTGCAGCCGTGTTCTGTTTCCCAGCTGAAAATGGGGAGGATGAAAGGGATTTGCATGTGCTTAGGTCACAATTTCTTAAACTTGCCCATTCAGAAAAGACACCTGTAATTATTTATGTCATTTCCGAGAAGTGATTTCGGAGCTGGAGAGATGGCTCAGTGGTTAAGAGCACTGGTTCCCCTTCCAGAGGACGTGACTTTGATTTCCCCAGTACCCACATAATGGCCTCAACTGTCTGTCACTCCAGTCCCAGGGACATCTGACTGCCTCTTTTGGTCTCTGCAGGTATTGTATACACATGGTGCACAGACATGCATGCAGGCAAAACACCCATACACATAAAAATGAAAATTTAAAACACCAAAGTGTTTTTCGTACTTCTCCACAATGACATCAGGACCCCCAAAAGTTTCTCCAAAAGTAGGGCAGGTTCCCCAAAAGCATACTGAGTCCACATCCTGCTGGGCAAAGTGCACACTCCAACTTCTAGCTCATTCCAGATTCAAAGGTACCAAGATAGGTTGTAGTTTAAGGCATCAACCATTCCTCCGCTCTCACAATCTGTCCAGAAAATCTGCTCAGCCTCAGTCTAGCAAAGGCTATGGATGCCTTCCTCCGTTCTTCCTCATGCTAACCAGGAGTCAAGCCAATGTCGGGCTCTTCCCTACACCTTCAAAAGAGGGGTAAGCAGAGAAACAAACCCTCCCAGGGATCCAGCTTCCCCAGAAAAGTGGTTCTGTGCCTCCTGGATCAGAAAAGAAGATAGCTGGGGAGTTGATTAGGGGAGGGGGAGGGAAATGGGAGGCGGTGGCGGGGAGGAGGCAGAAATCTATAAGAAAGAAAAAAAGAAAGAAAGGAAGGAAGGAAGGAAGGAAGAAAGAAAAAAAGAAAGAAAGAAAGAAAGAAAGAGAGAAAGAAAGAAAAGAAGGTAGCCTTCAGCAGAACTGACGTGGGAACAAAGTCCCAGCCCCAGCGGGGGGCGGGGGGAATATGTAGTATGTTTAAAACCTTCAAGTCACCTGAGCTGGTATGAGCTCTCAACCCCATTCATTCATTGTTAGAGGTGAGGAGGACCCAGAGCCCAGGCTACCCCATAGCTTCTCCTCCCTGTGGGTGTTCCTTGGGGTATATTCTATGTGAAGACTGGCGGTGGGGACGTGGGCATTAAAATGCTGAGTCAGGTCTAAGAAAAGCAGCAGTGGGTTCTGGAAGACAGAGCAAGGGGGCTTCTCCCAGGTGCGGTCAGCCTCAAAGAGGAGATACGAGCTTATGGGATGTCTCGTCAGAAAAGGGCACCTGGCACCAAGCCTGATGACCTAAATTCAGTCTCTGGGAGCAAATGATAGAAGGAGAGAGGTGACTCCCACAAACTGTCCCCTGACTGGAGTAGGTGCACTATGGTATGCACACATACCTGTAATGTCAGCGCTCAGGGAGAAGAGGTAGGGGGATCCTGAGTCTGAGGCCAACCTGGGCTACATAAAGAGTTCATGCCACTCTGGACTGTATAATGAGTTCTACACTAACCTGAACTACATAAGAAGACTATGTCTTCATTTTGGAACTACGTATTCCTGGGTAGAGTTCTTCTCCCTCGGCATCCAGGAGCAGGCATGGTTAACTGTACAATGAAAAAATAACAGCAGCAGGGGGCTGGAGAGGTGGTTCAGTGGTTAAGAGCATTGACTGCTCTTCCAGAGGCTCCGGGTTCAATTCCCAGCACCCAATGGCAGCTTACAACTGTCTGTAACTCTTGTTCCAGGGATCCCAATACCCTCACACTGATAGATAAAGGCAAAACACCAATGTACATAAAATGCAAATAAATTAAAAATACTGAATTTGCCATGTGGTAGTGGTGCACACCTTTAATCCCAGCACTCGGGAGGCAGAGGCAGGCTGATCGCTGTGAGTTCAAGGCCAGCTTGGTCTACAAGAGCTAGTTCCAGGACAGGCTCCAAAGCTACAGAGAAACCCTGTCTCGAGAACCAAAAAATAAACAAACAAAACAAAGCAAATAACAGCAGGCAGACACTGAGCTGAAGCCTACAGGCAACTGTGGATGAGGAACAGCCACACCACAGACATTGCCTGTGTGGTCCCCTGTAAGCTTCAATGTGTCTCTCCTGGAGCAGCCAGCACTGAGAAATCAATGACCAGACCAGGAGTTTAAGGCCCAGCCTTGCCACAGCCTTGGGGCTCCCTAAGCTCCACAGGCCTCCATTTCCCCACCTGTAAAATGAGAAAGGCCATAAAATAGACCAGAAGGGTCTTCATGCTTCTAATCCCTTCTGTGACCCTGTGGCCTGCTCTCTAGGATCGGGGTAACTGTCTGTGTCCTGGAGCACATGCGTGAAGAGTCACGTGAGCCTTTTGTGTGTGTGTGTGTGTGTGTGTGTGTGTGTGTGTGTGTGTGTGTGTGTGTGTGTGTGCTGGGAGGAGGGGAGGCCCCAGAACAATGTCCTGCCTCCAAACCTCCTCAATAGGCGGAAACTACTGGCTTCCTCCCTTTCCTGTCTCCGGTGCTCCAGCAAAACAGATGGAAGGGACAGAGGGGATGGGAGAAACCAGTTCAATCATCCCCAGATCTGTCCTTGTCATAACACACACACACACACACACACACACACACACACACACACACACACACCTCAAGTGGCCCCCTTCCAGGAACTTCCAAGACACACCCATCCCCAGGCTGTGGGGGCTGGGCTTGGGAGGACGATAGGGTGGGAAGCAGAATGAGGCTTTCACCCCTCACCCCTGCCACCCTGCCACCCCTCCCACCCCAGCCATCATTTCCTCTTCCTCCCCAGCACCAAAGCACACTAAGCCTAACAGGCTGGGCACTCAGACGGACAGCAACTGACCCCAGGCCCAGCTGGCCTTGGCTGGCCTGGATCAGCCTCCGGAGTATGGTCTGGTGGGGGTCCCCTTTCCTATTCCCCGTTCTCTTCTTGGCCTCTCATGTTGGTAAGTCTGCCCTGGGTGTCTCCCCAACCCCTGATTTCCAGCTCTTAATCCCAGCCCTCCCCAAAAAACCCTAACATAGCATAGCGATGAACCTCACAATAGGGTGACTGCCATGAGTTGGCGGAGGGGAAGCAAAGTTGTTGTTTAATGGTTGTAGCATTTCAGTTTGATGAGATGAAAGAAGTTATGGAGTTGGGCCTTTAATCCCAGGCCTTGAGAGGCCAGGCTAGATTACATAGTGAAGTCCGTGTTAGTCACATAGTGAGACCCTGTCAAAAAGGAAAACAAAAGGAACTGTGGAAATGGGTGGTGTTGTTTACACAATAATATGGGTGTATTTATTAACACTGAATTCAATGCTTACAAATTCTTCTGAGGGTAAATTCTAGGATGTGTGTGTGTGTGTGTGTGTGTGTGTGTGTGTGTGTGTGTGTGTGTTTTGGTTTCTCGAGACAGGGTTTCTCTGTAGCTTTGGTGCCTGTCCTGGAACTAGCTCTTGTAGACCAGGCTGGCCTCGAACTCCCAGAGATCCGCCTGTCTCTGCCTCCCAATTGTTGGGATTAAAGGCGTGAGTCACCACCGCCCAGCTGGGTATATGTATTTTAACACAGTTTAAAAATAGGAGGGAAAAATAGACACTCTATCATCCTCATCATCACTATCATCATCATCATCATGATTTTGATCCATCAAAAAAATGAGATGAGGGTGGGGAAAACTCAGACAGGTGCTAGAAACCACTGCCTGTGCATGGGGGAGGGCAGAAGACCGCCATTGTTTGGGACCTTGGAAGTAACCCTTAGTCC
This sequence comes from Microtus pennsylvanicus, assembly GCF_037038515.1. Lineage (NCBI taxonomy): Eukaryota > Metazoa > Chordata > Mammalia > Rodentia > Cricetidae > Microtus > Microtus pennsylvanicus. The sequence goes on along the minus strand of NC_134591.1, from coordinate 51,924,351 downwards.
ATAATTCATTGACAGTTGGGCATGGTGACTTCAGTCACAACACTCAGGAGGCCGAGGCAGGTGGGTCTCTGTGGGTCTGAGGACAGCCTGGTCCACAGAGTGAGACCCTGTCTCAAAATAAATAATGACAATAATAGTAATTATGATGATGATGATGATGATGATGATGATGATAATAATAATAGTAATAAATCAAATGTGGCATTCTATTAGCAGAGTCTCTGGAGACTCCTAAACCTGCTCAGTGGAAATTAAATGATGCTGGCCTCCCGGTGGATATGTTTGCTTTTAAATGGAGTTGTGTGCAGAAGGCTTGGAGGAGGTTTCTGAAAATGGGTGGCAGACCCTTTCGGTCTGCTGATTAGAGGACTAGAAGCCAGAAGCTGCCTTCGAGTGATTCAGTCTAGCGGAGAGCACAGACCAGGGCAAGGGCCTAACAGAGACAGACGTAGAGAACTTGAGGAGCACTGACAAGAGAGAGCCTGCTTGCTCTGCCTCCTGTAGCAGGCCGAGAAAACAGGAAGGATTTCTTTAAGAGGGGTAGCCACCTGAAGAGTAAGTGCAAGCTTGGGAGGCATGGAAGTCCATGGGAAAGAGGACTCTGGAGGGAAAGCAACTGGGGGGCTAGTGTGTGCCACACAGATGCTCAGATTGTATGCATTACCCTGAAGGTACCTGGGAATCATGGGGCATTGTAGGCAAATGAGTCACGGGTGTTTTTGAGTCTTGGTGGCATCACTTTGGAGAAAGAGCTGGAAAGGAAATTGTGGCTTCTGAAATGGTCTGAGTCAGTAAAGACAAGGGCTGAACGACGGTGGTGCGGAAGACAGGGATGGCCAACAAGGTTTAGGAGAAAAGCTATAAGAGTATGTGCCATAGGGGCTGGAGAGATGGCTCAGCGGTTAAAAGCATTGCCTGCTCTTCCAAAGGTCCTGAGTTCAATTCCCAGCAACCACATGGTGGCTCACAACCATCTGTAATGAGATCTGGTGCCCACTTCTAGCCTGCAGACATACAGACAGAATATTGTATACATAATAAATAAATAAATTTTTTTTTAAAAAAAAAGAGTATGTGCCAGATAGGGGATTAAGCAATGAGGAGTTGAGACTTGGATAACCTGACTCTGCTGGTTTCTAACTGTATGACCTTGGGCAAGTCTTAAGCTTTTGTTTCCTGGTCATAAAATGAGAATAATAACACCCACCTCCCAGAACAGCCAGACTGGAAAGGAAGAGTATATCACTAAAGAGCCTGATGCATAATTGACATCCAATAAACATTAATTATTATGACACTGGGAATGAGATGACTCTGAAGTCAGTGTCTCAGGTAATGGGCGTTGCCTCTGAGTCAGGGAACTTGGGAAAGATGAGGTCTTAGGAAACACAACTGGAAATGCATTTGGAGCTGAAAGGCCACACCAGAGCTCCTGACTCAGAGGTGACAGTTAAAGCCATGGGTGTAGACGAACATGCTCAAGGAAGCCTGAGAATAATTATTACAGCAAGGAAACCAACTTCACTGGAGGCCGTGAGGATGCCACGGAGAAAGGGCATTTGGTACCTGCAAGGCCACCAGTAAATGCCAACTTCTTTTGCTAACAATAGACCGCCAAAGATATGCTGAGTGGCATTTAAATTGATTGATGACTTGACAGTTAACAGGCAGGAAAGGGGCAGGGAATGAGGGGCCTTGAGAAGGCTGGGGTCCCGGATCTGAGGCAGGCTAATTAGTTAGGCTCAGCTCCTTGGTCTTGCTCACTCTGAGATGCAAATTCTGCGATCCAGTTCCACTGGCCCTGGGCAGCCATCTCCCCACACGACTCCTTTCTCATTTCGTGCTTTACTCAGGCTGTTTGCCCACAGGATGAGCCTCTCCCCACCCCTGACCTTTCTCCTCCTGTTCCTCCTCACCACCTACCCTGCCTTAGTTTCAAAAGCCCTTCAGTGTTTTGTCTCTGATGAAGCCCGGCTCCACATCCCCTCCTGGCGTCCCCCCTCCCCTCCCCCACACGGGTTAGGTGTTCCTCCCGCTGCCCCAACACCTGCAACTGGGAGGGATATCTATGTCTAGCTTTCCAAGGTGGGACCCAGTTCCACCTGCGTCCGTGTCCCTCTGGGCCAGGTGGGGCTAGCACCTTCATTTCTACCCCTAGCCTATACCTTCGATCCCAGTCAATTGTTTAAGCGACAAGGAGGGTGTCTGCATGACTCTCCAGTTTGAGTGAGTCTTCTAACCTGCACCTCCGTGGTAGGTCAGGGACAGGTGGCTTAGGGATAGCCCTGGTGGAGACAATGGTTCAGAAAGGAGCCTGGGCAGGGACTTGACGGAGACAAAGGAAAGGAGACAGAAGCTCTGCTGTCGAGGGCCCCATCTGTCTGGAGTCCCAGAAGGATGTGCACCTTTGTTTATGTTTTAGGATGAAGAGTTGTGGGGGCAAAGGGCGAACATGTGTGGAAGGGAAGGGAACGGGGTGGAAATCCTTAATGAAGTGAGGTTTTCAGAGGGCACAGTGAAACATTAGCACCGGGGTTACGGGTGGAGCTGCGGGTTTCCGGGGCTGTTGAGTTGGCAGAGTCTACCATCAAGTCGCTGCTGTCCCGTCCCAGGTGCAGCTGTGGACTTGACTCTGCTGGCCAACCTGCGCATCACGGACCCCCAGCATTTCTTCCTGACTTGCGTGTCTGGTGAGGCTGGGGCAGGGAGGAGCTCAGACGCCTGGGGCCCACCCCTGCTGCTGGAGAAGGATGACCGCATCGTGCGCACCTTCCCACCTGGGCAGCCCCTGCACTTGGCACGCAATGGCTCACACAAGGTCACGCTGCGTGGCTTCTCCAAGCCCTCGGATTTGGTAGGCGTCTTCTCCTGCGTGGGTGGCGCTAGCACGCGGCGTACTCGAGTCCTCTATGTGCACAACAGCCCGGGGGGTGAGTCTGGCTTGCCAGGAGGTGGAGTGGCAGAGGGAGGGGCCGCTGTCCTGGATCACTGACCTTACCTTTCATCCACAGCCCACCTGTTTCCAGACAAGGTCACACACACTGTGAACAAAGGTGACACAGCTGTGCTTTCTGCACGTGTGCACAAGGCAAAGCAGACGGATGTGATATGGAAAAACAATGGTGAGGGGGCATTTGGTTGTACAGGTAGAGCCATGGTTGTGACGCCCCAGGACCTCCATTGCCCTCTATATACCCAGCTCATCACTGTGATAGACCTGTCGTCCTCCAGGCCAGCCTCCAGAGTCCTCCCATTCACTCACCTCCTGTACTAAGAGGGCCGAGAGCCTGTGGCCAGCTACCTCTTAAACCCTATGTTAAGACCTCATCTTTGACTCTCCCCTGAGAGTTAGCAGGTACTGTCACACGACCCGCCTAAGAAGAGCAGCGGTCCCCATGGGAAAGAAGACAGCTGATAACAAGTGCCCAGCACAGGCCAAGAGAAGTCTAAACTCTCTCAAAGAAGTGCCAAGTTCAGATCCTTGATGCCCAAGGCAGGCATATGCTGGAGTCCACATAGATATGTGGGTCTCAGCTCTGTTCCTGCCCACTATGCTGTCCCTATCCACTCCACGGAAGGACTCCGCCCCCCCCAGCTCCCCAAGTAGCTCCCAAAATGCCTGCCTCAGCCCCCTGATCAGCTGACTGACTCTTGGGTACTTGGCTTCTCAGGGAGAAGATCCTTTTCCTTGGAGGGAAGGCTTGGCACCAATAGGGAATGTAGAAGTGGGCAGGAGACCCAAGTCTTTGCAGTCTGATTAGAGTTCTAAGCAGCAAAAGAGAGCCAGGCAGAACTTGAACCCTTGTCTAACTGTATGGGTCCCAGATGAAGAGGCTGGGAGAGAGCCCTGAAAGGCAAGAAAGACATTCTTGGAGGCAGGGCTGACAAGAGCAAAAGCAAGGAGGTCTGAAATACCAGATGATTCTAGAAGGCAAACAAGCATTTAGAAATTCGAGAAGGTCAGGAGTCAGGCAGGGCGTGATGAGGTATGGAGCTGGAAGGCTGAACAAACTGGTGGAAGGAACTGCAAAGGGTGGGGGTCCAGCCTGGTGTGATAGACAGCTCTGAGAACCTACAAGAGGAGTAGGGGATGGAAGAGTCTATTATAAACACATCTCACTGGCTATCCAGGGGGAGGGTAGGTGGGCACATAGGACTAGCACGGAAGCAGAGAGAACCTAGAAAAGGCATGAGAAAATGGACAAATTGTAAAATAAAGAGGTGGGAGAGGAAGGACTCAGAAAGCCCGAAGAGGATGCGCTCCTGCTTCCTGGCTTGGATACCATATCTGGTACGCGCCTTTCCCCAAGTCGGATCAATGTGCAAAGCCGCATTGGTGTGACCAGGGCAGAAAGAGGTAACACCAGCCCCTCATGTGATGCTGAGGGCCCTGACCTGATTGTGTCCCCCCCCCCAGGATCCTACTTCCATACCCTAGATTGGCACGAGGCCCATGATGGGCGGTTTCAACTGCAGCTCCAAAATGTGCAGCCACCATCCAGTGGCATCTACAGTGCCACCTACCTAGAAGCCAGCCCCCTGGGCAGTGCCTTCTTTCGGCTCATCGTGCGGGGTGAGGAGCAGAAGACAGAGGCCGGGTGGTATGGGGGGCTGTGAGTCTCAGGATCCACGAGGGCCGCAGAGCTACCCTTAGTCCTCAGCAGCTGTGGACAGATAGGTGAAGGTCACCTACTGAAAACATTTTCCTCCAGGCTGTGGGGCTGGACGCTGGGGGCCAGGGTGTGGTAAGGATTGCCCAGGCTGCCTGCACGGAGGTGTCTGTCATGACCATGATGGCGAATGTGTGTGCCCCCCGGGATTCACTGGTACCCGCTGTGAGCAGGGTAAGTAGGAGAGCTAGGAGCTAGGCAGAGGTTGCCTGATGGGGAATGATTCTGAAACCATGGGGGTGAAGCTCGGGTGTGAGGCCCTACGGGGTCTGTATACAGATACCACCTTATTTTCAGCCTGCAGAGAGGGTCGTTTTGGGCAGAGCTGCCAGGAACAGTGCCCAGGCACAGCAGGCTGCCGGGGTCTCACCTTCTGCCTCCCAGATCCCTACGGCTGTTCTTGTGGATCTGGCTGGAGGGGAAACCAGTGCCAGGAAGGTATGGACTAAGCTGCCTCCTATGGGCTTAATTGTGCCAGACCCTTCACTATGGCCCTGACCTAAACATAAGCCCTCTAATGCCCTACCAGGGTCCCACCACCACCACACCAGCCTACTGGATAGCTTGTGCCCCATCTGTACCCTGATGGCCCTGACCTACCCATTTTAACTATATCTCCTCTATTCCTAGCTTGTGCCCCTGGTCATTTTGGGGCTGATTGCCGCCTCCAGTGCCAGTGTCAAAATGGTGGCACTTGTGACCGGTTCAGCGGCTGTGTCTGCCCCTCTGGGTGGCATGGAGTACATTGTGAGAAGTCAGGTATGTGCCTCTGAACTCCTCAAGACAGGTGATCCTTCATCAAATGCATCTCTCTGCTCTTTTGTTGGTGGTGCCCAAGTCCTCCCCTCAGGGAGTTCGAGTGTGGTAGGTAGTTCACCACTCAGGCACTCACATTGTGAAGGCTGGCAGCATTGGGGGGGTGGGCACAGGATCTAGAAGAGACCCTGGTCCATGTGAGAGTCTTTGGGGGAGGAGTCAAGATTTGCAATTGAATGTGAAAGACACAGGGGATGTTTGGGGAAGAATGTGGAGAAAAGTCCAGGGAGTTGAGACCCTGCTGTGGACTGGGCCAACGAAGCTAGGGGCTAGGAGGAGTGTTCAGGTCAAGTGATGGGGCCTTTGAATAGAAGCCAACGGTTGCTACTTAATGTGAGGACCTGAATAGCAATTGTTGAAGGGTGTGTAATAGTCAGACTTGTATTTGAGGAAGAACCGCTCATTGTGGGTGGAGTCCAGAAGTCAAGGACCAGAAATGAAGGAGTTGGCAGGTCTAAAGGCTCATGCCTATAATCTTAGCACTCAGGAGGCTGAGACAAGAGAATTGCCTGGAGTTCAAGACCAGCCTATGCTACAAAGTGAGTTTCAGGCCTGCCTAGGCTATAGCATAGAAAGAGAGAGGAAGGATGGAGAAGGAGAGAGAGAGAGAGAGAGAGAGAGAGAGAGAGAGAGAGAGAGAGAGAGAAGAGAGAATTCAGCCTGAATTTGAGCTGGGCTGGTGACAAAGGGCCTGCCCCTGCCTCTGGGTCTTAGAAGATCCTAGGAAATGTGATGGGAAAAATGGGGGAGGTGAACCCTCCATCTGGCTGGATGTGGTGCACCAGGGCCTAAAGGAACCATGCAGGACCTTGCTGGTTTTAGTTTTAAGTGGCAGGGCAGACAGTGGCATCCTCTCTGAGATGCAGATTATAGGACTTTGGTGGTCACTTGGCTGCCTCAGGATTGTTCAGGATAGCTGTCCTTTCTCTCTCTCTCTCTCTCTCTCTCTCTCTCTCTCTCTCTCTCTGTCTCTCTCTGTCTCTCTCTCTCTCTCTCTCTGTCTCTCTCTGTCAATCTCTCTCTCTCTAGACCGGATCCCCCAGATCCTCAATGTCGCCACTGAACTGGAGTTCAACTTAGGGACAATGCCTCGGATCAACTGTGCAGCTGCGGGGAATCCCTTCCCAGTACGGGGCAGCATGGAGCTCCGCAAGCCAGATGGCACCATGCTCCTGGTCAGCCCCAGTCACCCCACCTACCGTCAGCTACCCCGTTTCACCAGCTTGACAGTTCATTTCTTTGGGCCCCTAACCCCCTCAGAACTTGTAGACTCAGCCCACCGGCCAGGCCATGGCTTAAATGGGGCAGGCTAACCGGTGAGGGGAAGTCCCTGGGTCTATGTTCCAGCATTAGTCAATGCTGACTCCTATCTGTCTCGTGGAACATACATTCTCTACTCATAGGCTCCCTCTCTTGTCTCTCTTAGTCTACCAAGGCCATCGTGGAGCCAGACAGGACCACAGCTGAGTTTGAGGTGCCCCGTTTGACTCTTGGGGACAGCGGGTTCTGGGAATGCCGTGTATCCACGTCCGGAGGCCAAGATAGCCGGCGCTTCAAGGTCAATGTGAAAGGTTAGTGGTGTTCTAAGGCTCCAGAGGATGAATGGTGCTCAGTATCAAGGCTGGGACCCAGCCTGGTCCCACCAGGTCCCACCTGGAAAAGCCTTCAGGAACTGGGGGTATCCTCCTGTCTCCTGCATATACATGTGCCGTCTGCCACTGCACCCAGGGTCCCTTTAACTCCACCTCTGAAGTGCTGTTCCTTTACCTGAGTCACCTCACATGGACACATGAGGACAGCAGACAAGCAAACCTGCTTGCCTCCTCAAAAGGGATTCATGCACAGGAGTCTGTTGGGTGAATAAGGAGAGAATGACCAAGCGTCACAGCAAAGCACAGAGCACCCTCTCCATGGACTAGGCATTTTTTCACTTCATCACTATAAGCCTTGCAGCCCAGTACCCCAGGCCCTGCTCTCCTTCTGCCCACTCCCCCATTGTCTGTTTTCATCTCTCTTCTCCCTCTCTTCTCGCTCCCTCTCCTCATTTTCTTCTTCTTCTTCCCAATCCCTCACCATCTCCATCCTACTACCCCATCCACCAGATCCCACTTTTCTCTTCTCGTTCTTTTACCAGATCCAGGCTCCAGGCCTCCACTTGACTTGGATTCCAAGACGTTCTCTAGCATCTTAAGCAAGTTACAGCCCCTCTGCTCATTTCTCGCTGTGTAACAGGGTCTAGGCTGCTTGGGAAGACTAAACCAGAAGATGCATTTAAGTAGTTAGCACAATGGTGGGCAGAAAGTATACTCGATATAAAGGACAAATGCCGTTACCTAAAATGGCATCTGGTGCCAAGGTGCCAACCCTTCTCTGGTAGTACCACTGTGTTCTGCAGTCAGGACCCCTCTCCTGATGCCAGCCTTGCATGGTGGGGCATCTTCTGCGAGGTTCTGATCCCAGAGCCAATGTGGAAGTTCATGTGTGTGTGATTCAGGGGTCACTATATACCAGTCACTTAGCCTGAACTCTGATCTCCTGCCACAGGCACCGGGGACACCTTAGGATCCAAACTGGACACTCATCTCCCCCAGACCTGTACCTGCCCGTAACAAACTGTTGCCCCCTGACACTCCTTCACCTCACCATCCTGCATCTTCCACACTCCTCAGCCTCCCTCCTCTACCCCTTCCTCCCTCTCCGTCTCCTTTCTTTGCTTTATGCTTTCTGGGAAAGCCAGTCTGAAAGAAGTCAAGGAACCTATTTGGGCATTAATGCAATAATCTAGAAAGAAAAACTGAAGCCAGAATCGGGGCGGCGGCTGGAGAGGAAACCAGGCAGAAACACAAATACTATTTTAGGGTAGAACTGATTGACTTGAGGCAGCCTGATCAGACAGAGCGAGCTCCAGGTCTCCTAGCTGTGTGTCCTTAGGCAAGTTGTATAATATCTCTGAGTCTCGGTTTCTTCAGTCATGACCCGAGGGCTGCGGGAATGATCAGTTATACACAACAAGCGCCAAGTGTGGAGCAGGTGCCGCATCGCTGGCATGTTTTGTCTTTAAAATAAATCAACAGACTGGTGGATGATGAAGGGAGGGAAGAGAGCACGTGACACCTAGGTGGTCGCCGCCTTGCCTCCCAGCCTCTCTCTGCCCACTATTGCAAGAACAGAGAGCTGTTTCCCAACCTCCACCTGGCCACTCACACTCACCTAGCATCTTCTGAGACTCCTATGGCCTATGGTCAAGTCCCTATGGCCCAAGCGACCCAAAGACCAGCTTTCTCTGACGTTGGCCATCCCAGGCACATGGTGAACTTGGTCCCCTCCCACCAAACTAAATAATCTCCAGATCCCAGAGTGCTCCCTTCTTCCTGGACTCTGACTCCTCCCAGTTTTTTGGCAGTACCCCCAGTGCCTCTGACTGCTCCTCGGCTCCTGGCCAAGCAGAGCCGTCAGCTTGTGGTCTCTCCGTTGGTCTCTTTTGATGGGGATGGACCCATCTCCTCTGTCCGCCTGCACTATCGGCCTCAGGACAGCATGATTGACTGGTCTGCTATCGTGGGTGAGTGGGGGCTGAGTTAGGGGGTAGACTTTATGTAATAGTGAGGGGATAGGGTGGAAAGAGAAAAGGAGGGAGGGGTGATACCTAAAGAAGAGGAGGCTGAAGGGGAATGGTGGCTTCAAGACATGGTTGGGACCAAGCCATGTGTGTGGCACACCTCACCTGCAGTGGATCCCAGTGAGAATGTGACGTTAATGAACCTGAAGCCAAAGACAGGATACAGTGTTCGTGTGCAGCTGAGTCGGCCCGGGGAAGGAGGAGAGGGAGCCTGGGGGCCTCCTACCCTTATGACTACTGACTGTCCTGGTAAGAAGCCAAGAGTCTTCCCTTCCTATTCCCCCAGGGTTTACTGCCATGCCCACCCAGAATATGTCTGTCTTGGTCCACCCCCAAAGAATCCTGCCTTTCCCAGTAGAAGTTGTCCCAACCCTACCCACTGGGGATTATTATCCCGCTTAGTCCCCAAGGACCCATTGGATGATTCTGACCTCTCCTGACCTCTGGCCACAGAGCCTTTGCTGCAGCCGTGGCTAGAAGGCTGGCATGTGGAGGGTCCTGACAGGCTACGAGTGAGCTGGTCCCTACCCTCGGTGCCACTGTTGGGTGATGGTTTCCTGCTACGCCTGTGGGACGGGGCCCGGGGACAGGAGAGGCGGGAGAACATCTCATCCCCCCAGGCCCGCACTGCCCTCCTGACTGGACTCACGCCTGGCACCCACTACCAGCTGGATGTGCGGCTTTATCACTGCACCCTCCTGGGCCCTGCCTCACCCCCTGCGCATGTGCTTCTGCCCCCGAGCGGTAGGCCCACTGTGGGAATGATGGGCTAGGGATAAGGGAGGTTACTGCGCGTGTGTTTCCGCCCTGGAGCAGTAGGCCCACTGTGGGAATGGCTAAGGGAGGTTACCGCGCATGTCTCTGCCCCCAGCGGTAGGCCCACTGTGGGAATGATGGGCTAGGGAAAAGGGAGGTTACAAGAGAGTGGAGAGAACCCAGGATGCATGGGGAAGATAGAAGATACTAGGAGGACACGGTCACCAGGAGCATGTGGGGTGGGAATGTATGAGGAAATTATGACTCATGTGAAGAGCAGGGCCATGTGGAGGAGGTGGAGGGGGGTGGGGGGTGAGGGGGACGCTAAGCCACTGAGGACATGAAGAGGACTTGGGATGCAGGGTGACCAAGGGAAGAAGCAGCTTGGAGGTAGAGGTGACCTAGGGATAGTAGAATCAGTGAAAGGTAGCTCGTGGCTCCTGTGCTGGGACCACAGAGAAGAAAGTGTGCTAGAGTAATCGCGTCTGGACCTACAGCTAGACAGCCTCGTCCAATCCATCCCTTCCTTCCCACTCTTACCTCCCCAGGGCCTCCAGCTCCCCGCAACCTCCGTGCCCAGGCCCTCTCAGACTCTGAGATCCAGCTGACCTGGCAGCATCCTGAGGCTCCATCTGGTCCTATATCTAAGTACATTGTGGAGATTCAGGTGGCCGGGGGCTCAGGAGACCCCAAGTGGATGGATGTAGACAGGCCTGAGGAGACGAGCACCATCGTCCGTGGCCTCAATGCCAGCACGCGCTACCTCTTCCGGGTGCGGGCCAGTGTGCAGGGTCTCGGCGACTGGAGCAACACAGTAGAAGAGGCCACTCTGGGCAATGGTGAGAGAATGGGCCCTGCAGGATCCCTAGGCCTCAAGACTGTACTCTGCATGCGCCCCTCCACCTTCCCTCCAAGTTAGAGCTAAGGATCACAAGCCCTGACTTTCCGACCTCAGAAACTGTCGTCCATGACGCCTCCTCACAGCGTGGTACCAGGCTCTCCGACCTCTCCCTCTGTGGGATCCCACGGTGGCCTCTGGGTCCCCTGACCCAGTCTGTCCTTCATTGTGTCTAGGGCTGCAGAGTGAGGGCCCAGCCCAAGAGAGCCGGGCGGCTGAAGAGGGCCTGGATAAGCAACTGGTCCTGGCTGTGGTAGGCTCCATCTCTGCCACCTGCCTCACCATCCTGGCTGCGCTTTTAGCCCTGGTGTGCATCCGGCGAAGCTGCCTCCATCGGAGACGCACCTTCACCTACCAGTCAGGATCGGTCAGTGTCCCGTGCCCACATGATACCGCCTGTTGTGTGTGTTTGTACCCACATACATGTAAGCGCATATGGGCCTGCACATGCCTGTTCACGCCACAAGTTTAAAGCTACATTCAGTGGCCCTCTAGGGTACAAAACAGAACGTTCTTTCGTTTTGTTTTTCAAGACAGGGTTTCTCTGTGAAACAGTCCTGGCTGTCCTGGAACTCACTCTGTAGACCAGGCTGGCCTAAAACTCACTGAGACTACCTACCTCTGCCTCCCGAGTGCTGGGATTAAAAGTGTGCGGCACCAGCGCCCAGCCACCCCCACCCCCACTTCTTTAGAACTGAACTCAGCTCATGAGCACATTCATAGTAATGGTAGAATAATTAGCAGTCTCAGTTAAAAAGAAGACAGTTTGTCCATATTTCACCAGGTCTCATTCCAGGATTGGAAGCCACCATCTGGACTTGTCTTCTTTATTTACCCACCCTCTGAGGGTACTATCAGCCTGGATCACACAGCAATATCCTGGCCCACGCTGGCCTCCGTCCTTACTTGGGAGCCAGTTTGTATCTATATGCATATGTGGTTAGTGTCCTAAATCCTACTGACTGTGAGCTCTCATCCCAGCCTCCAGTCTTTTATCTTTCTTTTTCCTTTTTTGAGACTGGGTCTCTCTATGGAGACTCGGCTGGCCTTGAACTCACAGAGACGACCTGCCTCTGCCTCCTGAGTGCTGGGGTGAAAGGCATGCGCCACTATGCAAGGGCTCCTTTGAGAAACTGTTCACCCATGTTTATCCATACCCCTTGAAGGGCATCCGTGTGTGGCCATGCCCTCCACATAGCCAGCCTTTGACCCTCTAAAAGTGTGCATGGCCTGCAGCCTCACCTGCCTTCCTGGAGGAGAGAGGCTCACTCTTCAAACTCGTGTGGGATTTTAGTCCTCTTACAGCCAGGCCATGCCCTCTGGCCTTTGGGCCTACACAGACATGGATGGGGAAGGGCCGCTGACATCTACACCCTATCTTGTCATGTCCACCCCCTGGCTTTCCCAGCTCTTCTGAGAACATCCCGCTCTGTCACTCAGAGTCAGAACTCTAGCCTTGGCCCGTTCTGCTCGCGTCCTTGCTATTTAGAGTCATTTAAAAGAAATTCAGAGTTACCAAAAATGGCAGAAAGAAAAGAGAGGGAGAAACACCTCTCTCTCTCTCTCTCTCTCTCTCTCTCTCTCTCTCTCTCTCTCTCTCTCTCTCTCTCTCTCCCTCGGGCCAGCTCTTGTATAGAAAGTCCAGTGTTCAACTCTGGTGTCTGCTGTGCCTTTAAAAATCCCACTGAGAGTCCAGAGAGTCAACTGGCTTCTTTGTCTGAGCTGTGTTGACTTTGCCTCTGAGGCCAGTTCACACAGGAAGTCATCACTGCCATGGGAGGTGGGGAGAAGGGAGCAGGGACAGGTGCTGAGGCAAGGCAGTGAGAACGCAACCTTTAGTGGACATATGATCATTGCACATCTCAATAGAGTTGTCTGTTCTGTGTGCCTGCACACAGATGCTCATGTTTGTGCCATAGAGTGGTGCAGACGTGCATCCCGTGTATGTGTGCCTGCGTCCCTGTGCTGGCACGCCTTCAGGCCCTCGGGTGCATGTGTATCTCTGAATGGACGGATGCACCTGCATGTGACACAGCCGCAGAATGCAATGTTTATTCTGGTGTATGCCTCTGCTGCACACGCTCCATATGAGTCCATGTGACCTGTGTCCCCTGTGCTTACCCGTCAAACTGGGCACCCGCTCACTTAGGAAGGCCACTGCTTGGTCCATCTGGACCTTGCTTCAGTTGCAACTCTTTACTCCTGTTCAGCTGCTGCCTTTTCCTGCCATCAACCCTGCCCAGCATAGCCCTGCTTCGTAGAGAAAGCTGGGCAGTCCCCTCTGTTACAGTCCTTGAGTCTTCGCCTGGGTTTAGAGCTGTGTCTAGACACCAAGTCGAGGGACAAAGATCGTCTCTGCTTCTTCTGCTGTGAAGAAGAAAACCTGTCCACCTGCTCCCCACTGCTCAGGGCTTTGCACATAATAAAGCCTCAAGAAATGCACCCAGGGAGGCACAAGTAAATGAATAACTAAAGCCTCGTTGTAGGGTTTGCACAATAATGGGAAGCTCACTTTTTCCCATTACATCTCATTGCAATTTTCCATTTAAATATTAGAATGTTTTTGGTCCGTTGACCTTTCCAGGATCTGGCAACTTACCCACAAGCCCTGAGTTCCACCTTGTAGCAAACCCCACACACTAGACCCTTAGGCTGACGCCACTGGATGTGTCTTCTTACACACCTGTGCGCCGGAAACTCATCTGTGGCTCTGTCACCTGTAATTCTGTGTGCTGTCTGTCTCTGTAGGTGTGACTCTGTCCATCTGTCTAATCACTGGACCCTCTCTCTATGTGCCTCTCTGGTCCTCCTTTTACCCCCACATCTCTTGTGTGGACTGGTGGTCTATTCATCCCATTCCGTGAAGGGCGAGGAGACAATCCTGCAGTTCAGCTCAGGAACCTTGACATTGACCCGGCGGCCAAAGCCACAGCCTGAGCCCCTGAGCTACCCTGTGCTGGAGTGGGAGGACATCACCTTCGAGGACCTCATCGGGGAGGGGAACTTCGGCCAAGTCATCCGGGCCATGATCAAGAAGGACGGGCTCAAGATGAATGCAGCCATCAAGATGCTAAAAGGTCCCTGGATGTGACTCCAGACCCAAGCCTCTTTCTCTTCCTGAATCCCACGAACACCAGGCCTAGCTAACTCCCACCAGCATCTGACCCCCTCTCCGAGTTATCCATGGCAAAAGCTGACACTGATTTCTTTATGCAGAGTACGCGTCTGAAAATGACCATCGCGACTTTGCAGGCGAATTGGAAGTCCTGTGCAAACTGGGACACCACCCCAATATCATCAACCTCTTGGGAGCCTGTGAGAACCGAGGTGAGCCTCTAATTCGTGACCTGTTCCTTCCAGACCTCTGTCATCGGCCATCACCTGTACCACATTAGTGGCTTGTGGGGATCCCTAGGTTCCCCATTCACCACAGAATTTTCCTGCATCCTGCAAGCTGTCTCTTAAAATCGGGCACTGCTCATAACAACACATGGCCTGTATCTAAACCATCACCATGTGTCTCCTCACCTCCCAGGTTACTTGTATATTGCTATCGAATATGCCCCTTATGGAAACCTACTCGATTTCCTGAGAAAGAGCAGGGTCCTGGAGACTGATCCGGCATTTGCTCGAGAGCATGGAACAGCCTCCACCCTCAGCTCCCGGCAGCTGCTGCGCTTTGCCAGTGATGCGGCCAATGGCATGCAGTACCTGAGTGAGAAGCAGGTGTGTGCAAGTGCGGTGGGCAACAGTGGGAGAGGGGGGAGGCCTCTGCACAAACCTGGCCAGATGGTCAAACAACAGGCTCGAACAGTGAGGAGGAAGGACCCAGCGCCAGGTTCAGTGCCTGGTGCCAACTGACTGCCAATGATACGCAGAGGGAGAAGAGGACAGGAGGTAGATGGGGAGAAGGTGTTAGGTTTGGAGTCCCTGAGAGACATCCTGGGTGGAGGTGATGAAGGGGCGAAGTGTAGATCCCAAACTCGTACTCAAGAGACGGGCCTGGGCTGGAGACCATGTAGCGCTGCCATTTCAGCACAGAGACTCCAGCAGGGAGGGTGTGGAAATCCACTGAAGAGGGTGAGGGTGGGCTCCCAGATGAGATGAGCCGGGGACAACTGCCAGAGGGGCGCTCCAGCCTGACCAAAGGCATTTTACAGGCAGCAAAAATTGGAGTCTTTGAAAAAAGAGGGGCATCAGGGAGAGACTGATGGGCAAACATGTCTGAGGAGGATGGAGGACTAAGGGGAGGACCTGGAACATGAAGGCCACTTATGGATTTTCATCAATAAGGGAGAGGGGACAAGACAGTAGGGGAACTGGGACAGAGGCGTTGAAAGAGGAAGGGTGGGATGGATAGGTCCTCGGATCCCAGCTCTTGGAAGACAGACGTGGGAGAATCAAGAGTTCAAGGCCAGCCTGGGCTACATAATAAGTACCAGACTAGCCAAGACTACATAGCAAGACTCTGTTGAAGTGAAGGGAGAGGGTGGAAGAAGAGAAAAAGAAGAACAGGAGAGGGAGGGGATGGAGGAGAGGGCAGTAAATCAATTACGCCTGTCCCAGAAAGAGAGCTGTTATCTGGGCTTGATTGTGGCTGAAGTTGGGGGAAGGAATGCGTGAGAACCAGCAATGACTTTGCTCAGACCCTTGTCAGCTGATCTGTGACTGAGGCATACTACGTGGGTGGGAAGCTGCTGGAGCTCCTGCTGGCCCCATACTCCGGGCCTCTCAGCCCTCTGGTCCCTGACTTCTGACATTGCCTGCAGTTCATCCACAGGGACCTGGCTGCCCGCAATGTGCTGGTTGGAGAGAACCTGGCCTCCAAGATCGCAGACTTTGGCCTTTCTAGGGGGGAGGAAGTATACGTGAAGAAGACGATGGCAAGTCTCATTCCCACTTAGGGCCCATGCCTGGGCCTGCCCTTCGAGCCCCTCAAATAGGCCTTTCTTCCATCCTGGCCTCTGACCCTTTCCCTCACAGGGCCGTCTCCCTGTGCGTTGGATGGCCATTGAGTCTCTCAACTACAGTGTCTACACCACCAAGAGTGACGTGTGAGTATGGCAGGTGGGGAGGGGCAGAGGGCATGGCCCCCGAGGACACTCGGGCAGTGCCTAGATGCACCTCAGCAATGTCTTGGGTTATCGAAGTCATGACTCAAGTGTCAACAGTAGAAGCCAGGCGTGCAACAGTGAGTTCTAAGAATGCTTTGGGAGTTTCTGCCATCTTGGAGGGAAGCTCCGAGGCTTCCTAATACCTAGAGGGATTTTCATCTTGGAAGTGACTTCGGTGGCAGGACTGGGGAAGGAAGTATTTAGGATTTTCTTCGTGTAAGAGACCAAGGAATTCTTCAATAAGACCCAGAAAAACTGGGTAGTCACTAGGGAGCGAGGAAGAATACTCAAAGAGCAAGCCCACCTTCCTGGCAGAAGGGTAAAATCATGGCCACCTGAGGCTTTTACCTGTGCGTGGCCCTTCAGACCCCTCTGTGCCTCACACACACAGGCATATGCTTCTGCACACACGTTCTCTCTCTCACACACACACACAAACACACATGTACACAGACAAGCATGTGCTCTCACACACTGGCACGTACTACACACAGAGGTACGCACATATACACATGTGCGCTCTCTCTCGCGCGCGCACACACACACAGGCATGTGCTCACACACACAGGCACACATGCACACAGAGGTACGCACACACACACACATGCACTCTCTGTCTCTGTCTCTCTCTCTCTCTCTCTCTCACACACACACACACACATAAATACACCAAATGTTACTACAATTAGTTGAGTCTGGGGACCAGGAGTTATGAACGGGCTTCAGTGGAATAGAGACAGCAACTGGCCAAGGCCAGACACTAGCAGAGAAGCCACGTGCAGGACCTGGTATGGTTATGCAGCTTGGTTACGGGGAGATTAGGCCATGTGTCTCCCACACGAGTCACTAAGTGCCCCCTTCTCATTTCAGCTGGTCCTTCGGGGTCCTCCTGTGGGAGATAGTGAGCCTTGGTAAGCCTACACCCAGTTCTCCAGAGCATCCCAACTTACTGTGGGGCCCCGGACTGAGGGAGTCTTGTACCCTCTGCAGGGGGCACGCCCTACTGTGGCATGACCTGTGCTGAACTCTACGAGAAGTTGCCTCAGGGCTACCGTATGGAGCAGCCTCGAAACTGTGACGATGAAGTGTGAGTTCATGGCCCCTGGAGCTCTGGGACCTCAACTCTGAGATGAGTGGCCTAGGCTTTGAATCTGTGAGCTGCCCCCCAGTCAGTCCCTCACCTTACAGCACCCCCACTCCCATCCACAGGTACGAGCTGATGAGGCAGTGCTGGCGGGATCGTCCCTATGAGCGCCCCCCCTTTGCCCAGATCGCACTGCAGTTGGGCCGCATGCTAGAAGCCAGGAAGGTAAGAGCTTGGGCAAGGTGGGGATGGGCACTCTCCAAGCTCACGTATGAGGCCACTATGTCTCCCACCCTCACGCATTACCCAAACTCCCTCAGCTGGGGCTGTCACCGCAGCTGATTGGATTTAGAATGCAGCCCATGCCGGGTTTAGACACTAGGCCCACATCTATACTCTTTCCAGAACTCTTATTACTTAGTCTCAACAGCAAATCCCTCCTCTAAATTCCAGATGGCTAGTCTGTCTCCCTCCAAGCCATCAGCCCATTCTCTCCCAGGACCCTTCTTACCTGATCCAGGGCCAGAGAAAATGCATGAATGGTCACCCAAAATGGAGGAGGGGCTGAATGATACAGGAAGGGCTAAATAAATAAGTGGAAATAGTGGGTGATACAATATTCATATGAATAAACATAATGTAACAATAGCTGAGTCAAATAGCCATGTGAATAGATGAATTATCAAATTAAAATGAAAGAAGAAATACTGTAAAATGTATAAATATGAAAACGGGTTTTTTTGTAGTTTTTTTTAGTGTTTGGTTTTTTGTTTTTTTTTTTAGTGTTTTGTTTTGTTTTGTTTCAAGACAGGGTTTCTCTGTTAACTAATTCTACAGACCAGTCTGGTCTTGAACTCCTAGAAATCCTCCTGCCTCTGCCTCCTGATTAAAAGTGGGATTAAAAGTGTGTGACACCACCCAAGAAAATAATGAATTGATTAAATAACTACCTTAAGAAGGAAGGAAGCTGGGTGTCTGTGATGTGTGTCTATGTCCCCAGCTCTTGAGAGATAAAGTCAGGAGGACTGAGTTCAAAGCCAGCCTGGGCTACGGAAGAAGATTCTAGTCTCTCAAGCTGGGCAGTGGTGGCACACGCCTTTAATCCCAGCACTCGGGAGCAGAGGCAGGTGGATCTCTGTGAGTTCAAGGCCTACAAGAGCTAGTTCCAGGACAGGCTCCAAAGCTACAGCAGCCAAACCCTGTCTCGAAAAACAAAAAACAAAGGAGGATGAGGAGAAGGAGGAAGAGGAGGAGGAGGAGGAGAAGAGGAAGAGGAAGCAGAAGAGGAAGAAGAAGAAGAAGAAGAAGAAGAAGAGAAGAAGAAGAAGAAGAAGAAGAAGAAGAAGAAGAAGAAGAAGAAGAAGAAGAAGAAGAAGAAGAAGAAGAAGAAGACGATGACGACTCTTGTCTCTAAAAGCAGGCTGGGTGCGATGGCACAAGCCTTCAATCTCAGAAGCAGAGGCAGGAGGATCATATGGCCTGGGGTGTAGTTCAGTTGGGTGCTTGTTGTCGTGCACCAGGCCCTGCGTTTGAGCCCCAGAACCCCATAGGCAGGACATGGTGGTACATACCTGTAATTTCAGCACTCGGTGGTACAGTGTAATCTCAGCATGGAAGCAGGATAAGAAGTTCAAATCCAAGGTCATCCTCCTTTCCTACAAAGCATGTTCAAGGACAGACTGGCTTAGACTCTCTCAAAAGTAGGGAAGGGGAGGGAAAGAAGGAGAGGAAAGAGAAGGGAGGGAAGGGTCAAATAATCACATATACAAATGATCAAACCATCAACAACAGCCTTATGAGAGATGAATCAGCCAGCCTTTTTTTTTTTTTTTGACAGTGTCTCACTGTGTAGCCTTGGTTGGCCTGGAGCTTGTTGGGTTGGCCAGGCTGGCCTTGAACTCACAGAGGTCTGCCTGCTTCTGCTCCACTAAGACTTGTTCTTCCCACAGGCCTATGTGAACATGTCGTTATTTGAGAACTTCACCTATGCGGGCATTGACGCCACAGCTGAAGAGGCCTGAGTTGCCCACACACTGGAACCTGGCTCTGCTGGCCAGAGCAAACCCTCCCACCTGTCTGTGACTTCGGGCCCTTCTAACCACAAGACCCAAGCTGTCTCAAGAAAGTCTTTTAACTCAGAGGAAACAAGAAAAGATCCAAGAAGCACGGGCTGAGGGAAACAAGGGTCCCCGTTCTTGGCAGCTGCTCTCAGAGCCACCCTTTTTATCCTTCCTTCCCGCTCATTCTGTTCCTCCACATGAGTGCTCCCCATTCTCCTGCGCCCTACACCCAAACCCCACTTCTGATCCTCCACCAAAAGCAGAATACATGCCACTAACACCCCGCTTAGCCACCCCCACTCTCTGCTTGACCTCAGTAAAAATAAACATGCTGAGTAGCCATGTGTCTCCATTTTACAGATGATTGGTCCAAGGTGGGAAGAGTTAATCCCAAGAGCGAAAGCTGGACTTCTGAGGAAAGAAGCGCTGTCCTGTCGCGCTGCCCTTCGGGAGGGGTGCCAGGTGCTCTGGAGCCCCCACTGCCCACATGTGCCACCAGTCCCCACCTCTATCCCAGCTGCATTACCATCTCTCCTTGTTCCCCTTCCTGCTTCCCAGCCTTCTTACCAGCATGTCTCCCTGCATCTCTGAGGAGTCACCACAGCCTCAGAATCTTTGCTCTGCCCAAAGCAGTCCATGCCAGGACTGGCTGAACCCTGGCTCAGCTTGAAGCAACATCCTACCCCAGACAGATGGTGGCTGGACTTGGGGTCATTGTTCCCCTCTCGCACTTGGCTTCCAGGCAGCCTTCCCTGGCAGGTCACCAGCTTACAGCCAGCTAACTGGGAGGAGGCAGCGGCCCCTCCCAACTTCAGCCAGATGAGGTGGATTCCTCCGTACTGGTGCTTGGGGAGGTGTTTCTCTCCTAGCTGAAAGGGTGTCCCATTCCCCGCCCCATCCATGATGTGTGGCCTCTGACTGGCTTTTCCTTTGACTGCTCAGGACTGTCCTCAGATGTCTCTCCCACTGAGTCTTAGGAAACAAACGGAATTTTTGTTTTCAGTGAATCAGATGAACACCCTCCTCCCCACTAAGAAAAACATAAACCTGGTATGACAGTGTGGTCAACAACACAGATGCTAGAATTGCAGGCCTGGGCTCAAGAGTTGCAAGGCACACGTTATCTGTGTGGCCTTCATCGCATCTTTTAACCTCTCTGAGTTTGCTTTTCTCCTCTGAGAAAGGAGTGGACTTTAGCTGCCTCGTTGTCGCTGGTACTAAATGAGCTCTTCCGCAGCCCTAGAACTGGATCTCGTGCATCCTTAAGTGCTGTCCGCTAATGGTGTAATATACAAAGACAGCAAGATCTGTGGTGAACAGGGATGAATGGTCGGGGCCTGAGATGAATCAGGAGGAAGAAATCCATTGTAGTAAATGGGAAGCTAATGCAGGGTAGATGGAATGTGTTAGAGTAAAACTTCAGAGCTACTCAATGATTAAGAACATGCACTACTTTTCCAGAGGGTGGGAGTTTGGATCCCACCACGTACATCAGACCCTTCACCAGTGCCTGTAACTCCAGCTCCAGCGGATACAACCCCCTCTTCTGACCTCCACAGGCACCAGCACCCACATGACACACCCCACCACCACCCTAGACACACACACACACACACACACACACACACACATACATACCTAATTTTAAAAATAGAATATATCTTTTTTAAAAAAGTTTGCTCAAGTCTGGGGATGTAGCTCAGTTAACAGTTCCAGCCCAGCACACGCAAAGCCCTGGGTGCAGTTCCCAGCGCTATAGAACTGGACGTGGTATTATAAACCTGCAATTCGACCACCACGGAGGTGGAGGCAGGAGAGTCAGAAGTTCAAGGTTGTCCTGGTCTGGTTTCCCAGAGATGGAACAAAGAGAGCCTTCTTCCATCAAAGTCGTGACAAAGGCTAGGCCATCCTGGGCTTTAGAGGCAACCTCAAGGACATGGTCCTTAGCAAGAGCAGCTAGTGCAAAGGCAAAAATAAATTAGTGCTGGGAGATGGCTGGGAGGACCTGAGTCAGACTCCCGACACCCACAGGCAGCTCAGAGCCACTGGAATGTCAGTTCTAGGGAATCCGATGCCCTCTTACGGCCTCTGTAAGCACCCAACATACACAGTTTACACACATATACACATAAAATTTTAAAAAAAAGCTTAGCCAGGAGGTGGTGGCACACACCTTTAATCCCAGCACTCGGGAGGCAGAGGCAGGTGGATCGCTATGAGTTTGAGGCCAGCCTGGTCTACAGAGTAAGTTCCAGGACTGACTCCATAGCTACTGGGAAACACTGTCTAAAAAAAAAACCTAAATAAATAAATAAATAAAATCTTTAAGAGCTGTCAGTAAAGGTGTGTCTGGATCAGATTTGCATTTTATTTATTTTTATTATTATTGTGTGTGTGCGTGATATGTGTGTGGACAAGTGTGCCACAGCAAGTATATGAAGGTCAGAGGGCAATCTTATGGAGCCATTTCTCTCCTTCCACCTTGCGTGGGTTCTGGGCGAGGGGGGGACATGTGGGTTGCTAGGGTGGTGTAGCAAGTGTTTTACCCGCTGAGCCATGCAGCTGGTCCAAGATTGGCATTTTTAATTTTTTTTGAAGCATCAGTCTGGCTACTCTGTAGCACATGGTTATATAGGGTAAGGGGTGAAGATGAAGCACACGCCTGTTAGATTTAACGGGAGATTTCCTACGAAGACACAAACCACAGACTTACAACAAGTCATGGATTTAATTAGTAATGAATTTCCAGCATCCCGTGCACCATTGTTTAAAAACCTAAAAAAAAAAAAAAAAAAAAAAGAACAAGTGCCGCAGATTCAAAGATGGGAGGACATTGGTGTCTGATGATACTACCCAGGTGATCTATAGACTCAACATTCTTCTAACTGAATCTCGGTTACTCTCTTCATAGAAATAAACAGACATATCCTAGAATTCATATGGAATTGCAACAAATCCAGGATAGTCAAAACAAAAAGAAGAATCAAAATTGGAAGGCTTGCAATTTCAGATTTCAAAACTTACCATAAAGCAACAAACACCAAGCCGGTGTGGTACAAATACAAGGACAGGCAGGGTACAAAGCTCAGAGAGCCCAGGGAGGCTTGCAGCACAAAGCCCGAGAACCTGAGTTCAATACTCAGCACCCACACAAAAGTCCAGGTGGAGCAGTATACATCACAACCTCACTGCTGGAGAGGCAGACACAGGATGGTCCCTGGGGCCTGATGACCAGCCAGGCTAGCCTTGTGGGTGAGCGCTAGGGACAGTTAGAGAGTCTGTCTCCAAAAATGAAGGTATAGAGGGGCAGTTAGATGGCTCCATGGGTAAAGGCACTTGCCACCAAAGCCTGGCCACTTGAGATCAATTCCTGGGTCTCACATGGCGAAGAGAAAGGACTCCTAAAAGCTTTCCTCTGACCTCCGGACCTGCACCGTGGCACATGTGTATGCCTGTGTATACAAACATAGATAATTGACTGTAATTACAAAAAGAATTAGAGAGTGACGGCAACGAGATCAGTGAAAGCAGGTGTGAAACCAAGTGCGCAGAGGACGCGAGGCTATGTGGTCGGAAGGAGCCAGAAGAAGCACTTGTGGAGGAGGGTGGGCGGGGGCTGGCCACGAGAGTCTAGGACTGGATCCACGTCTACCACTAAAGGAATGATGCTTGATAATGGTTACGTGTTTCCGTGTCGGGTACCGTGCCGAGCATTCCGCGCACATTAAGTCTTCCGGTCTTCAACATGCTCACCCGGGGGTATTTCCATCACCCTTACTGTGTAGAAGAGAAGGGTCTGAGAGGGTAAGCAACTTGACTTAAAACATGACGGTGAGTGGCAAGGCTGCCATTCTGAACTAGAGGCCCTGGCTCCGGAGAATCTCTCAGCTTCTTCTCTGGCTTAGCGAGAGAGAGCTGCTCTGGGCCCAGTACAAATTCACCACTAAGCCTGCAGCACATCTTAGGGTGTCAAGAAGGCATCTTTCTCCCATAGGAGAGTCCTACATTGTCCCTATGGACTCTAAGGACCACAGCCCCCACTGAGAAAGACGAGCACAGTACACAGCCATAAATTCTGTCTCAACTGCCCCACCCACTCTCGCTTAGTGTCCCTCTACTTCACTCCTGGCCCT
The DNA here is from genome assembly GCF_037038515.1 of Microtus pennsylvanicus. NCBI lineage: Eukaryota > Metazoa > Chordata > Mammalia > Rodentia > Cricetidae > Microtus > Microtus pennsylvanicus. Next base: position 51,901,201 of record NC_134591.1, on the reverse strand, counting down.
GATCTCACAGGACGTGGCCTGGGCAGGAGTTGGGACAAGAGATGGAGCCAGTCATGCTACCTTGATTCCAGAGAAGCAATGGAAAAAGCCAGAAAAAAAAAAGCCTTATCAGACGGACCAAGACCCCTGGGAAAGGCGAGGCTGATGGGCACCTGGTCGAAGGGTCTCACCACAGTCCTGGCTGTAAAATACGGAAGTCAAACCAATTTGCTCTGAGTCATTCACTCCCTCTAGCCCTCAAGGAAGGGGACGATTTCCTGCAAGGCCTTCTGTGCGGCACAGGCTCCTTCCGCAGGCCTGTGTATCTCTTATCTCACCCAGGCCTTCTTCCATTGGCAACCCGAAGCTTCTGTAGGGGGCCAGTCTCCTCTTTCTTTGGATTCCAGCCTTCGATTCAGAGGTGACGGAGCAGCCGCCTAAGTAGGGCAGCTCAGGAGCCAGAATGTCTGGCAGATGACAGGAGGCAGCACAGACGACTGTGCGGGCTGCACCCCTCCAGCTGTCTCCCTTGGAGATACTCCTGGGTACTTCTCCACATGCTAGCATCACAGCCCTTCGGAGGGGGTTTTAGACTCAGCCTCCAACTTCAAGAAGCCCCCATGCCCAGTACATGATTCTAGATGAATAAGGAGAGCACCGGAAAGTGCTACAAGGTGATCTTTGGCCAAGGAATCTGTGTAAGATTTTTTCTTAATGGCCTTTTGGGACTGAAAAGATGGCTCAGCAGTTAGGAGCACTTGCTGTACTTCCACAAGACCAGAATTCTGTTCCCAGCATCCCCGCCAGGCAGCTCGCAATTCCAGTTTGAAGGGATTCCCTGCCTCGGGCCTGCTTGGGCGCCCGCATTCACATGCACACATCTATATGCAGACACACGTGTCTACACATAATTTAAAATAACATTTGTTGTTTTTTTTTTAAAAAAAATAGCCATTAGTCGGGGCAGTGGTGGTACATGCCTTTAATCCCAGCACTTGGGAGGCAGAGGCCGGGGGAACTCTGTGAGTCCGAACCTAGCCTGATCTACAAGAGCTAGCTCCAGGACAGGCACAAAAGCTACACAGAGAAACCCTGTCTCAAAAAACAAAACAAAACAAACAAACAAACAAAAAGCCATCAGAGACAAACAGATCTCAATTCAAGTCTCAGTAGTCCCCTTTCACAATGACTCTGGACGACTCCTTTACTCCTTCTGAGCCCGGCTTCTCTTCTGGAAAGAGGAGGACAGGGTGTCACAATAGAGCCGTGGGGCGATAAGTACATTGCCATAGTGCTGTCAGGGAGAAGTGTTTGTTTCTGGAAGCTAGAGGATAAGAGAGGGAGTGACCAGGAAGAGCACACTCCACCATTCTAACCCCGGGAGAGTCCCTTCTTGGGGACATCCTCTAGTTAGGGTGGTGAGATAGTCCGGTTACACGCATATCAAAACACCCCAGCAGGCAAGGAACACCAAATGGGTAGTGAAAAAAATGACTGAAACCAGAAGCAAGAGGCACAGAGCACACGCCTCCCTCCCCCACAGAGGCACAGTTCTACCAGGACACAAAAGGGAAAGATGTGTTCTCCAGGTTTTCAGGGCTAGCAGCTCTTTGGGGTCATTTTAAAAATTATATCCAGGGCTGTCGCCATGGCTCAGTGGCTAAGAGCACTTGCTGCTCTTATAGAGGACCCAAGTTTGGTTTCCAGCACCTATATCAGGTGGCTTCCAACTGCCTATGCTCTAGTTCCATGGGATCTGACACGCTTATCTGGACTTCATGAGCACACATACACACACATATACATAAATAAAAATCATTTTAAACTTATATCTCATTGTATAAACAGGCAATGTACCTCAAACATGCAATGTAATCCGGACTGGCCTCTGAACTCAAGATTTTCCGCTTGGATCTCCTGAGCACCTGGGATGACCTATGTGAGGTACCACTCCCTGGCCCTCTGCTTTTACCAGAGCCCTCCCTGGGCTCACATCCTCATCATCCTCAACCTGAACTCATGCTCTCCCTAAAGTTTCCATGGCTGCCAACCTTTCAGCTCCACAGGTGACGTGATGCCTTTTTTATTATTCCCAAAATGCTGAGGATGCAAGATTTTGGGATGGGATACCCTCACTGGACATGCTGGAGGGAAGCTAACAGTTGCAGAATAGAGAGTGAGCTTAATCTGAGGAGTGGGCACCACTGTTTAAAGGGTGGGGCTTCGACGAATGTCTCATTGCTTCCCGTCCTCCTCAGCCTGGCTCTCCCTCTCCTCTGTCCCCCGGTTTGGTATATTTATTTCTATTATGGCCTCCTAGCAAAACTATGGCTCCCTCATTTTAGAATGAGACCCATCGCATTGCTCCTGGCTGCACAGAAAAGGGGGACCATGAAAAAGGTGTGAACTTGAATCTCTCTTTTTAAAAGATTTTCTTTTTTATTCATTTGTACATGCCAGAAGAGAATACCAGATCCCTTGGAACACCCCCATGGTTTTTACCTACCACATGGGTGGTGGAATCCAAACCCTGGTCCTCTGCAAGAGCAACAAGTGCTCTTAACTTCTGAGCTAACTCTACACACACACACACGCGCACACACTTAAAAAAGAAAACATTTATTTGTGGGCTCCCATTTTTGTGAGTCATAGTGGGCATGTGAAAGTTAGAAAGCAATTTGTGGGAGTCTGTTGTCTCCTTTGTGAAGCACGATTAATAAAAACTCAGAGATAGAAACTGGGTTCAACCTAAAGGTCAGAAAAGCAAAAGAGCCGGCCACTGGCTCTTACCTCAACCTCAGTCCGAAATGGCAATCCTGCCTCCAGGAATCTCAGAATGGGACTGAGATCTGTCTCCTCCCATGCTAAAATCCTTTTTAGGGCTGGGATTAAAGGTGTGCACTTCTGGGATTAAAGGCAAGCACCACCTGGTTTCTATGGCAACTAGTTGCTACTGGGATTAAAGGTGTGTGTTACACTGCCTGGTCTGTAAGGCTGACCAGGGGCTGTTTTACTCTCTGATCTTCAGGCAAGCTTTATTTATTAAAATACAAATGAAATGCCACCACATCTTCCACCACTTGAGCCCTAGGGATCTAATTCAGGCCCTCAGGTTTGTGACAAGTGCCTTCAATGGAGCCATCTTGCTTTCCCTCTTTTTTAGTTAGTCTGTTCCCTCATTACAAGCTGTTGGAAGATAAGAAAGGACTCCTGAGAGGCTAAACTTAAGAACGGGTCTAAAAACACAAAGAAAGTCCCTAGGAGCTGTTAAGTTGGGGAGGTTCTGTGCCTGGGGAAGCCGTGACAATGGGGGAGTCCTCAGCTTGGAACGGATTCCGGGACTAGAAAATAGCACATTAGGAGGGAGAGATCCCAACTATGGGAGATGCGAAGGCGAGAAGGGCCCCAGGTTCCCGCATGGAAGGACAAGCCTAAGGACCATAAGGAGCTCTGGAAAGATTTTTTTAACTGATTTTTATTGAGCTCTACATTTTTTTTCTGCTCCCCTCCCTATCTCTCCCCTCCCCTTCAATCCTCTCCCAAGATCCCCATGCTTCTAATTTACTCAGGAGATCTTGTTTTTTTCTACTTCCAATGTGGTTTTGATCCATATATGTCTCTCTTAGGGTCTCATTGTTGTCTAGGTTCTCTGGGATTGTGATTTGTAGGTTGGTTTTCTTTGCTTTATGTTTAACAACCACTTATGAGTGAGTACATATGAGTACATATGCCTTTCTGGGTCTGCGTTACCTCACTCAAAATGATGTTTTCTAGTTCCATCCATTTGCCTGCAAATTTCAAAATGTCGATATTTTTTTCTGCTGTGTAGTACTCCACTGTGTAAATGTACCACATTTTCCTTATCCATTCTTCTGTCGAAGGGCATTTAGGTTGTTTCCAGGTTCTGGCTATGATAAACAATGCTGCTATGAACATAGCTGAGCACATGTCCTTGTGGCATGGTTAAGCATCCTTTGGATATATACCCAAAAGTGGTATTGTTGAGTCTTGAGGAAAGTTGTTTCCTAATTTTATGAGAAATTGCTACACTGATATCCACAGGGGTTGTACCAGTTTGCACTTCCCTGAAAAGATTTTAAGCAAGGAAAGAATATAAGGATATTTGAGCCTCAGAAAAGACACAAGATACCATTTGTAGATTATCAGAATGGCAAACTAAAAGTGATGTTGCCTGGGCTAGGGAGATGGCTCGGTGGACAAAACCCTTGCTAAGCACCAGATTGTCATTTCTTATATGCTGTCACCTTTTTTTTACTGAGACATGGTCTGTCATTGTCCTGGAACTTGACAAGTAAGTCAGGCTAGTAGCCCAGGGATCTATTATCAATACATCTTTGGTACTGGGTTTACAAAGCATGCACATACACCATCTCACTCGACTTTTTCTGAATCTCTATGCAGTCCTGGATGTCCTGGAATTTGTTCTTCAGACCAGGCTGGCCTTAAACTCACAGAGATCTTACTGCCTCTGCCTTCCGAGTGCTGGGATCAAAGGCATGAACCACCACACGTGGCTCACCCACCTCCCCTCACAGGGAGTGTAAGGATGAAGCTCAGGTGATCAGGCTGGCATGGCAAGCTCTTTACTGCCCGAACTATCTCCCCAGCCTGGCTTATGTAAGCCAAGCCTGCTGCTTTGTCCTGGGCCTCGGAGTCTTCAGGACTTTTTAACCAAAGGGAGCAGAACTACATGACTTCCTGTGTCCTAGGCATGTGCCAGCTCCTGCTTGATTTTCTACAGGAATGAAGTGTAGGCCCATATTTCTATATGATGTAGCATGCAGGCTCTAAAGCCATAGGCCCCACCTGAGGGTGGTCACGTCGTAGCCTACCAGACAGGCCCTCGCAACCTAACAAAAGGTCAGGATGTTGTTGCTCCTTCTTTATAACTTGGAGGATGCCTGATAGAAATGCTAATTCAAACCTATGTAACAGCTAGCATACACAGCAGACAGGTAGTTGTGGGTGTAACTGAAAGCCATTCACCTGGTTACCTAGGAGACAGAAAGCTAATGTATTTCCCCTAAGTTAAGTTTTGGTATAAAGAAAAATTCTTCAGGATATGAACTCAGGACTTCATGAGGGACCACTGAGAATCTCCCTCCCGATAAAGACATGAGAGTTGTGTCTTTATTTCTGTGCCTCCACACCGGTCCAGGGAGAGATAGTTTATGTTGGGTTCTGGTCAAGAGAAATAATTGTGGATCTGGGCTAGCATTGGACCCTGAAAATGAAGGACTGGGAACAGTAGCTCTTTCTAGTTGCACAAATGCAGAGGAAAAAGGACAATGACATCGACAGGTAGTTGAACATCCTCCTATGCAGGAACCAGAGGCCCCCATCTCAACTCTCTGACAGTTATAGAGTCCCCAGTGGACTCTATGCTTAGTGTACCACCTCCCTTAGAAGTCATAGAACTTGGTAGGGCCTTGGATGCAGGAGTAGAGCGAGAAGGAAGATGTAAGAATCACTGATGTGGCCAGGCGGTAGTGGCGCACGCCTTTAATCCCAGCACTCGGGAGGCAGAGGCAGGCGGATCTCTGTGAGTTCGAGACCAGCCTGGTCTACAAGAGCTAGTTCCAGGACAGGCTCCAAAACCACAGAGAAACCCTGTCTCGAAAAACCCCAAAAAAAAAAAACAAAAAAAAAAAACAAAAAAAGAATCACTGATGTGGGATGCCCTTCTGTATATGTATTGCTTTTATTGGTTGATGAATAAAGCTGTTTCAGCCAATGGCTTAGCAGAGTACATCCAGGTGGGAAATCCGAATAGAGATATATAGAGAGAAAGTAGGCAGAGTCAAGGAGATGCCATGTAGCTGCTGAAGGAGAAAGATGTTCGCCCAGAACCTTTACTGGAAGGCCACAGCCTCGTGGCGATACACAGACTAATAGAAATGGGTTAATTCAAAATATGAGTTAGCCAGGAATATGCCTAAGCTATTGGCCACATAGTATTTTAATTAATATAGTTTCTATGTGGTTATTCGTATCTGGGCGGCCAGGAACAAAGGAGCAGTCTCTGCCTACAAATCACTCTTAGGTTTCAGGCTCAGACGTCCAGTTAGCCCATGGGAGGTGCAAGAAATAAGAAGAGAGGCTCACAGGGCAGATGAAGGTAACAGTTCTGCTTGGGACCTGATGGGTTTGAAGTTCCAAGGAAGAACGAGCAGAGATAGATGTTCAATAGCAGCTAAGATTGATGAGGTCTTAGGAGTTACTGGTTTGTAGAAAGGGTTGAAGCAGTGTGATCACTCAGACAACACAAAGAGTCAAGCAAGGATGCATGGGAGCAGCAAGATTTAAGAGAAAAAGAAGGTTCAGGAGGACACAGAGAGAATGCTACAGGATGGGAAACCAAGAGAAGCAGACATTGTAGACCAGACGGAGGAATACCACGTGCTGCAACAGCTTGAGATGGACTGGGGTTAAGGCAAGAGCCACAATCAGGCTATGACAGATGGTGGGATTGAAGAAGGAAACAAAAGGAGGTGAAGTTCAAGTCTGCACGTGCCCATTCGGCCGGGACCTGGTGTGCCATCAGGAGACATTTGCGGTGTATTCCAAATGCTATGGGGCACTTGTCCGGAGATTTTAATGAGGAGTGAAGACACAGGATAGGCATGTGAAACATACCAGTCTGGGGCCAGTGAGATGGTTCCGCCGGCAAGAATGACTGGGATACTTAATGACCCGGCTTCAAATGCCAGATCCCATGCTAGAAGGAGAGAACCAACTCTCAAAAGTTGTTCTCTGACCTGACATACATGCTATGACACATACATTTTATACTCACTAGCTAATAATAAATAAAACAACATAAAAATTCCTTTCTTTTAATTGCCCAATTCTCACTACAGCATCTGCCTGTCATGCTGACGTCTAGAGAAGGTTAAAGAGCGAAGCCAAGGACGTCAGTGCTGTGAGCCAAACATAGAATAAGGGGGTTGGAGGGGTTAAAAGTGTGCAGACTCAGATCACAGCACTTGCTAATTAATTGGGTGTAGGAAAGAATCAAGTACTAATGTTTAGGGTTTAAACACTGAGTAGGTGGAGATGCCATTTACAAAGATGGTGAGATAGGGAAACACAAGGCACAGGGTTAGGGATAAGAACCAGAATCCAGACCTGGCTTGCTCCTTCCCTTCCTTCCTTCCTTCCTTCCTTCCTTCCTTCCTTCCTTCCTTCCTTCCTTCCTTCCTTCCTTCCATCTTCCCTCCCTCCCTCCCTCCCCCCCTCCCTCTCTCCTGCTCTCTCTCCCTTCCTTCTGAGACAAGGTCTCTCCATGTAGCCCTGGCTGGCCTGAAACTTACTTGTAGAACAGGCTGGTCTTGAACTCACAGACATCCATCTACCTCTATTTCCCAAGTTCTGGGATTAAAGATGTGCTCTACTACACCAGACTTTGCCCCCCACCCGCCCCCATAAAGGCTCTTTCACTATGCTGCCAAGGCTAGTCTCAAACTCATGGGCTCAAGCGACCCTCCCTCTTCAGTCTCCCAAGTAGCTGAGATTATTGGCAAGCAACCACTCGGAGTGTGGCCGTTTGTTTCTGTGTTTCGCTTTTAAAATAGGGTCTCCCCATGCAGTCAAGATTGATCTGGAATTCCTTATGCAGTCTAGGCGGGCCTTAAACTCACAATCCTCCTGCTCCCACCTTCTGGGCTCATAAGCATGCAGCACAGCTTGGGCATATTTAATATTATAGACACACAAGTAGAGAAGAAGCCAAATAAGCAGTTGGTTACCCAAATCTGGAGCCCAGGAGTGAAATCATAGCCGACTTTGAAGTCATCAGCATCCACCTCCTACCAAAAGTCTGGGACAGAAATTATGTGTGTCCCCTCTTATATGACTTGATTGAGCTTGGGTAGCTCTATATTTGGGAGGGGCATTTAAAGTGTGACCTCTGACCTTTGTAACCTGGGAGCTAATAGGACTAAGCCAGACTAACTGAATTGTTACAGCTGACAAGGAAATGGTGCCAGAAAAAAAAATGAAGACTGTAGAGGAACCCTAAAAGATTTCCCTCTTCCCATACCCAGCTCCTAAAATTTGATAAAATTAATTCACAAGGAAGAAGAAAGGAAGGTGACACTGAGAACACTTAGTCTGCAGAGCCACCCCTGGGAGCCCAGATGAAGTCGAAGGGATAAGTGTGAGTGTTAGCATGGTCACTTGCTGCTCCCCTCCAATCCATCTCTCCCCTAAGCAGGAGCTTTTACACTAGTACAGGAACCACCATTGGTCCAGCATAGCCCAAAGGCCTGGCTCCCATGAAGAGAGCATATACCCTCCCCCGCTATGGCCTGAAGCAGGCACAGCCGAAGAGCCGAGACCCAAGTCTTCCTCATTCTGAGCAAACAGACAGAAATACTGAAGGCCCTACTTTCCAAACTTTACTGTGTACTGAACCATCTGGGGATTTTGGTAAATGCAGTGTTTGTGTGAGTCAAGGAAAGGGCCTGGAATTCTGCATTCCTGACCCATTGCCAGGGCTTCTATCACTGCTGTCTATAGAGCACACACTAAGGTTGCCGAGAAGACCACCTCTGATGGACAGGCCATTCCTATCCAGGAGCATGTGTTTGTTTATACACAGGGCCCCAGAACCTGATGGAAATAGCCACCACCGGGCCTGTCTCTGAGGGAGACAGGCACCTCATGGCAGATCATCAAGGAGCGTGGCAAGACTACTGATCACTCGGGTCCTGAAGTGTAATCTCCCGCACCTTCCATCTTCCTGGATATGTGACCTTGAGTAACCTTTTAACCTTGCTGTACCCCATCTTTCTCACCTTCCTGTTGGAAATAAGGCTACTGTATGGATGCTGAGTCACCCTGTGTAGCATGGTGAACACTGTCCCGATGACCATATGCTCTTCCCCGGTAGTGCACGCAGCACCCACATGGTGCCTCCTTTTGAGTCACAGGCAAATACATACCACTATGTCCCTACCAAGAAAAGACTCATGTCTTCTCTTTTAAATTCCTCTTTCCCTCCTGCCCACTCCCCCTCCCCTGGCCCCTGGCCCCAATGTGGTCTGGAAGGGCCCCAGAGGGGCAGAGACAGGGACAGGACGTGGGGCTGTATCTGACAGGAACCTGAGGGGCTGGCCTGGGAGGGGATTGAGGCCCAGCTTCCTGAAGGGAGGATGGGCTAAGGCAGGCACACAGTGCGGGAGAAGATGCCCTCTTGGGCCCTCTTCATGGTCACCTCCTGCCTCCTCTTGGTCCCTCCAAACCAGGCACAAGTCACCAACCAAGGTGAGGTGTATAGAGGGTGGAGATTATCTATGCTTAGGCAAAGGGAGCCCTGGGAAGGGATGAAGCGCCCTGGGAAGGGATACAGGGTAAGAGACTCCCACTGGTCCCCTACTCTTACCCACTGGAAGAATCTAGAGCCCGACTCACCAACTGTTTCTCAGATGTCTTCTTGCTGGCCTTGGGCACAGAGCCCCTGAACTGCTTCTCCCAAACATTTGAGGACCTCACTTGCTTCTGGGATGAGGAAGAGGCAGCACCCAGTGGGACATACCAGCTGCTGTATGCCTACCAAGGGTAGGTTCTGGACTGAGCCCCAATCCCCATTTATCTGTCCCTATGTTTAGCTGAGTCACACTCTTAGCTTCCCTGTCTTTGGCCCTATCAGAGGATTACGCCAAGTGCATGCCCAATACATCACCACTCTATAAATGGGCCAGCTCAAGTCCCTATGGAATTCCTACCACAAGCAGCAAGAAGAAAATGGCAATAGTGGAGACAGAAATTGGGCATGGGTTCAACCTGGGTTGTCGGGGATGAGCATGATGACTGTGTAGGAAGAACCTCTCCTGTGCCAACAGAGAGACGCCCCGTGCATGTCCCCTGCATTCCCAGAGGGTGCCCACCTTTGGAACCCGATACGTGTGCCGGTTTCCAGCCCAGGATGAAGTACGCCTCTTCTTTACGCTGCACCTCTGGCTGAAGAATGTGGTCCTCAACCAAACTTTGACCCAGCGGGTGCTCTCTGTGGATAGTGTAGGTAAGGGTATCTCTACCACACTGTCCCTCCATTTGCTGCCTGTGAAAGCACCCAGAATCAGGCTCACCTGTAGTCTTTCGGGACAATGTGGGCACCTTCTTTGTCAGATTCCTAGAGGCATCTCAGAACCACCGCCCTTATTAATCCTTCCAGCCTTGGCACCCAGAACTAGATTTCTCTCATAAATCATTTCACATCAAGGATATCTTGCTCCTCTTATTAACATATACATATATTCACCTGTTCAACAGTCAGATCACCGATGTGTGCCAGGCAACAAGGAGACAGGGATGGAAAGAGGTCCTTGCTTTGAGAGGCACAAATCTAGCAAACCATTACACCACAGTGAGCTCATTATTCTCAAGAGCCTAGAAGAGGACAGCAGCCCCCTCTTTCCCTTCCATGGGAATGAGAACAGGTGTCTTTTTTAGTTCAGGGTTGCTCTATTCAGTCTTGCACAGCCCTCTCTGCGGTCCATGGGTTGAACCATAGACTGGCACTCAGTGATTTGATTGCCTTGTCTTGCCCTCAGGCCTGCCAGCTCCCCCCAGTATCATCAAGGCCAGGAGTGGAAGCCAACCAGGGGAACTTCAGATCCACTGGAAGGCCCCTGCTCCTGAAATCAGTGACTTTCTGAGGCATGAACTCCGCTATGGCCCCACGGACCCCAGCAACTCCACTAGCCCCTCGGTCATGCAGCTGCTCTCCACAGAAACCTGCTGCCCCACTCTGTGGATGCTGAGCCCAGTTCCTGCTCATGACCGACCTCCATGTGTTCGGCCTACAGTGTCCCAACAGTACGGACCCATGAGGACCTCCCCAACTGGAGAAGTATTCTAGCTTTCTACTCCTCTTCCTATTTCCTACCCCAACATGTCCCCTGAAAAAGAAGGGTCATCCTTAGGGGACCCTGGGTAGGATTGGCCTTTGAGGGGCCACTGTAGACTCTGACTAGCCTTCAGGAGCCCTGTCTAGGGGTCTCCCACTTTGGATCATTCACGCTAACATAATAGAAGCCTTTCAGCCCTCCAAATCGAGACTTTGTAAAAATCCCTAAACACCACCCAAAATTTGCCAGCACAGCCCCTGCTTTGTGTGCGTATCTATCCAGCAAGGAGCCGAGGTTTGCACAATGGTTCAAATACAAGGTATGTGAGCCTTCTTAGCTGAGCAGCAAGCCTGGGATTTTTCCCCCCAGGCTCCATCTCTGACAGTGAAGGGTGGAAGCTGCCTCATCTCAGGGCTCCAGCCTGGCAAATCCTACTGGCTCCAGCTACGCAGCCAACCAGATGGAGTCTCCCTTCGTGGCTCCTGGGGTCCCTGGTCCCTTCCTGTGACTGTGGACCTTCCAGGAGATGCAGGTGGGTCAGTAAAGGAATGAGGAGATGGGGAAGGGATTAAGACAGACCTCCAGGGAGACTTAAGCTGGGAATCATGGTCATTCCTGATGACCTCACACCTGGCATTGCACAGGACAGCTGTGCTCAGGCAGAGAAGAGGGGAGAAGGCTCTGCTGTGTGTGTGGAGACAGTTTGGGGACTCTCCTGAGTAAAAAGCCTCGGCCTCGGCCCTCTTCTTTGACCACAGTGGCAATTGGACTTCAGTGTTTTACCTTGGATCTAAAGAAGGTTATCTGCCAGTGGCAGCATCAGGACCACACTAGCTCCCAAGGCTTCTTCCACCACAGCAGGACACGGTGCTGCCCCACGGCCAGGTAAGACTGCAACTTTGGGTGAGCCTGAACCTGCGGAAAGTCAACGTGGCTGTGGGTCCCCTCCAGGCCCTGCTCTGTTCTCTCGTTCTCCAGTGAGTGTTTTCATTGTCTTTCTTCATTTCTGCTGGGAATGGCTTGCTTTTGTCAGACCTAATCATCTCATCTGGACTCTTGAGACGGCCTAGCAGGCATGTCCAACATAGGACCCAAAGGCCACATGCGACCAAGGACAGCTATGACCTTGACCCAAATCAAAAACTTACTTACGACATGCAGTTTTTGTGTAACCTGATTATGTGGCGCTTAAGTTTGAATTTTTTATATAACCAGGTCATTTCACAATATCAAAAGGTCGGACACCCTTGGCAATTCTGTTTACCTTCAGCTTGCTCTCCATGATGCTAACCTCCCACATTGCAGAGCTTTGTGAAACTTAGTGGTCACAACCTTCTGCTGCTCAAGTATGTACTGCAATATCCTGTGATCTGTGATCTAGTAAATCTATCCAAAACCCAACCTGGCCTTCAAGGACATCTACCAAAGGCCTCCCTGATCCTTCATCCTTTCTGAATTCAATCTATTACCATGTTGTTGGTTTTGCATACTAAGTGTTCCCAAAGTTGTGTCGCTGCCATTGCCCGATTACAACCCATCAGGTTGGGGAGAGAGAGTATTTGGTAAAGGGCTTGCCTGACATGCATAAGACCCTGGGTTCAATCCCCAGTCCTGGGGGTGGGGGAGGAGGGTTATCATCTCCCACTTGTTCGCTGGAAAGAGTTCTTCACACAGGAACTGGAGAGCTCCAGAAGTTCAGAAATAAACAGAACACCCCCTGCTTTAAAACCCTTGATAAGTTTCCACTGATCTTAACGAAGTCTGTCTGCTGTACCTGTGACTTCAGCTTCATCTTACGCTACCCTCCACTGATCTCTCTCTTCCAGCACAGGCTCCTTTCCTGCTCTGCTGACCTCTGACGAACTGCTTGTCTGGCCCTCTCTCCTCTTTACTGTCCCTTATCCTTCAGATCTCTGGAAGCAGTCCCTTCATTATTAGGTCCAATAGCAGAATTACGCATTTTTGAAAACCTTACTTACTTTGCCGCATGGGGTCAAGGGCACATCTGTGCCAGCATGAGTGTGGAGGTCAGAAGACAACGTAAGGGAGTCGATCTATTCCGCCACCATGTGGGTTCCAGGGATGGAACTTGGGTTGTCAGGCTTGGCAGCAAGTGCCCTTACCAGTGGAGTCATCTTGCTAGCATGTTTATACATGCTTGTTGTACTATGTAACTTTCCTTGTTTTGTGGTTTCTGTTTTTGTGAGACAGGGTTTCTCTGTGCAATGTCCTGAAACTCGCTTTGTAGATGAGGGAGGTCTTGAACTCACAGAGGTCCGCCTGCCTTGTCTTCCGAGGGCTGGACCTAAAGGTGTGTACCACCACCCAGTCTCTCCTTTTTAAACACTAATCTCAGATGCAATTTAACATTTATCCTTGTTGTGATTGTTTAAATAAAAATCTTAGTATGGGGCTGGAGAAATGGCTCAGTGGTTAAGAGCACCACCTGCTTGTCTAAAGGTTCCGAGTTCGGTTCCCAGCAACCACATGGTGGCTTACAACCATCTATAATGAGATCTGGTGCCCTCTTCTGGCCTGCAGGCATGCATGTAGGCAGAATACTATATACACAATAAATAAACAAATCTTTAAAAAAAAAAAACCTTAGTACGGTGGTACATACCTATAACCTCAGCACTAGGGAAGTAGAAGCAGGAGGAACTAAGGTCAACCTTTGAATTTAAGGACACCCTGGGCTATATAAGATTGAGTCTTTTTCCAAAAACAGTAACACAAAAAGCTCTCCGTCAGATCTCTAGTCGAGAAACACTGACATTGACTATGTGTGACTCATGATGACAAAATCAGCATCCATCTTTCCTCACCAATACATTCTCATCACCTACCACAGTGGGCAATGAGCGAGGAGGGGGATGGCTGGATAAAGTCCTTGCCATTCAACCAGATCCCTGGGGCCCATGCAAAGCTGGGCCCAGTCGAACACATGTGGGATCCCAGTGATACCACAGCAAGACAGAGAGACAGAGGATCTTTGGACATTCAAGGGCTAGCCTGCTGTACATAGCAGAGAAAAAGCCAAGAGATCCATCTCAAACAAGGCAAACCTTGAAGACCAACACCCAAGCATGTCCTCTGATTCCGCATGCGCACTCACACTCACATGAATGTGCACACATACATGTGCACACATACACAAGAACGCATGCGCACTCATACTCACATGAATGTGCACACATACACAAGAACACATACACAAGAACACATATGCAAGAAAAAACCCTCAACAAATGAATGAGAGTCACTCTGAAGAGTTTTGCTGTAGGCTGGGCAGTGGTGGCACACGCCTTTAATCCCAGCATTTGGGAGGCAGAGGCAGGTGGATCTCTGTGAGTTCAAGGACAGCCTGGTCTACAAGAGCTAGTTGCAGGACAGGCTCCAAAGCTACAGAGAAACCCTGTATCACAAAAAAAAAAAAAAAAAAAAAGGCCGGGCGATGGTGGCGCGCGCCTTTAATCCCAGCACTCCAAAACAACAACAACAGAAAAAGCTTTGCTGTATTCTCCAGATTTTTCATTGCATTTACATAGGTTTGTAAACAGTATTTAAGCTGGGCAGTGGTGCATGACTTTTAATCCTAGCTCTCAGGAGGCAGAGGCAGGAGGATCTCTGTGAGTCTGAGATCAGCCTGGTCTATAGAGCCAGTTTCAGGGCAGCCAAGGCTATAATAGAGAAACCCTGTTCTGAAAAACAAAGCAAATCAAAAACAATGTTTAATTTTTAAATATAAATTATATCACACTATATATTCACGTTCACGGAATTTTTATTTATTTATTATCTATACTATTGATTGATTTTTGATACAGGATCTCACGATGTAGCTCAAGCTGGTCTGGAACTTGCTATGCAGCATGGGCTGACTTTGAACTTACCTGCTTCTGCCTCCTGAGTGCTGGGATTAACTCTGCCCAGCTCTGTTCTCGTTTTTGTTTCTATGATACTAAGGACAGGATCACAGGCTAAGCAAATACCGTACCACCAAGCTATTCCCCCTACAACCCTAAATGGCTAATTAGCTTACTTTTTTGCTTAAATGTTTGTTGGAATTCAGTCCAAAAGAAGTAGCTTGGCTGGGCGGTGGTGGCACACACCTTTAATCCCAGCACTCGGGAGGTAGAGGCAGGGGGATCTCTGTGAGTTTCAGGCCAGCCTGGTCTATAGAGCTAGTGACAGGACAGACTCCAAAGCTACAGAGAACCCCTCTCTCAAAAAAACAAAAAACCATCAAAAAAAAGTGGCTATTCTTTTAAATAGTCGTACAGATTTTCATAGGGTGCAGCTCTAATCCATGGGTGAATTTAAGGTGACAAAACCAAATTAAGTCAGGCATAGAAACACACGCCTTTAACCCCACCACTGGGGAGGCAGAGGCAGGCGAATCTCTGCGAGTTTTAGGCCAGCCTGGTCTATAGAACAAGTTCCAGGACAGCCAGGGCAAAACAGAGACTCTGTCTTGAAAAACAAAACAAAACAACAAATAAAATCGATTCTTCTTTTTACCCAAATTTTCTCTTGCTCTATTCTATCACGAGTCAATTTCCACACCTCAATCGCCCTGGACTTTCCTCCTTCCTCTGCCCTTCAGGTCTAATCAGAAATAGCCGTGTTAAAACAGAAGTTTTTTGCATCCTTTCTTTCATTCTGTCTCCACCGTCTTCTCGCCTTCACTACTTTGCACAGGAAAATCCCGACAATGTCCTATTGGAATTCTCTGCTCCTCTCCCCTCCCAAGTCCTCTCCACAAACAGCAATTAGAAGAGTCTTCTGAGGTACAATGTGTTCGACCCTTCCCTGGTTATGATATTTGAGCATTTTCCTATGCTCTAATCCCCATACTTAGGAAGCTGAGGCAGGAGGCTCACCTCTAGCTCCAGGCATGCCAGAACTAGGTAGTGTGAGACCCTCTTACCACCTCCCCCAAAAGTTCATGCTCCTTAAAGAGGCTGTCCATGACGGGGTCTGCAGTCCCGTTTATCATTTCCTAGCAAGCTCTCGGTCCTAAAAACCACTCCTCATTCTAAACCATTTAGAATCTCCTACACAATTACCCCACCCCTATCACAAGTCGGGATGCAGAGGTGGATATATCTCTGTGAGTTTGAGCCAGCCTGGTCTATGGAACAAGTTCCAAGACAGCCAAGGCTGTTACACAGTGATACCCTGCCTCAGGGAAAAGAAAAGAAAAATCACCCCACAGCACAATACTCTCTTTATGTCTGCAAAGCATGTGCCTGGAATAGCCAGTTGTCCCCCTCCCTAACCCATTCATAGTCTGAGCCTCAGTGTAAACACTGTCTCAGCCAGGAAGCAATCCTTGACCCCGCCCCTCCCAGTTAGATGCTCTGCTGTGATCTCTCCTGTCAGCCCGTACTCCACACAGAAGAACACGGCTGTTCGTGTTTGTGACTTGCCCTTTGACATGGAGGCACCTTTAAGATTACTTTTTATCTTTATAGTGTTCAGGCCTGGCACAATGCTTGGCACATGAGTATCAAGTATTTGTTGATTAAGTGGGTGGATGTGTGAATGCAAGAATGACCATTAGGGATGATAAGATCACCAAGGGATTAGAATCAAGAGGATTTGATTAAGAATTAAGAGCATTTGAGAGCAGCCTTGCTAGAGTGAGACCCTGCCACAAAAAGCACACACCTTTAATCCCAGAAATCAGAGGCAAGTGCACGTCAAAGTTCAAGGCCAGCCTGGCCTACTTAGCAAGTTCCAAGTCAATCAGGACTACATAATGAGACCCAGTGTTTTGTTTTTATTTTTTTTTTTGTTTGTTTGTTTTTGAACCAGTCTTTTAAGAAAAAGAAAGAGGGAGGAAAAAAGCAGCCACATGCCCACCCATTAGAATTTACTTTAACCCACACAAGCAATAATGGTGGCTTCACTTTACGTGGCAACAGCAAAGGTCAAACTGTGATATGTTCTGGGTGTTATTAGCAAGTAATCAGTTTCGGGAAACAAATTCTGGAAGCAATGCCAGAAGGCTGCTGAATAAGAGCAAATTTAAAAATATAAATATGTTTGCTTCTAAAATGATCGTCTCTTTCATCTTGGAAACAGCCTGCAAGGTAGGTATCAAAACAGTTCCTCAAAGGAAGGGAGCTAGAGCAGAGAGAAATCACGCCATTGGCCAAGGTCTGAACTAGGAGGCTGAGTGCTGACTCTATGTTCATGTCTTATTGTTCTTGTTATCATTGATGCTGTTATTAAGCTAGTACAGAGTGGCGGGTTTCATCATATAACCACATTATTTTCACATAGCATGCCTGCCCTTTCCTCAAGGAAAGAGGCTAGACCTCATGGCATAAAGGCAGAGAGAGCCCTGGAGGCCTAAGGCACAGAGGGAGGACTTCAGTCGTGATCCATGCAGGACACAGTGCCTGTGTGTTGGGGAGGATGGAGAGGTGTCTGGGGCAAGCCTGACTCGGTGACTCTGTCGGATTGATTCTTAGAGATCCCACCTGGGAGAAATGTGAAGCAGAAGAGGAAGCAGAGCCATCACAGCCTGCGCTATTCTCCCGCTGCCACTTCAAGCCACAAAATGACAGTGTTATTCACATCCTTGTAGAGGTGACCACAGCCCAAGGTGACATTCACAGCTACCTGGGCTCACCTTTCTGGATCCACCAGGCTGGTAAGTATCCCCACATAATTCCCACCTTCACCAAGTCTAACTGGAAGGCTGAAACTTGAACTCTATAGACTACATTCTTTCATCTTTGCTCATGTCTTTATATCTATTATTATTTAACGTTTCTGACCCATGGCCCTGGTGGCATGAGGCAAAATACACAAAAGGGCTTAGCACAGTCCCTGTTGAAACCCCTGCAGTGCTCCTCCCTACCCCAAGCCTGCACTGGAGAGAGGTCTCCAGCGGGAGGCTGGAACTGGAGTGGCAGCACCAGACATCCTGGGCAGCTCAAGAGACCTGCTACCAGCTCCGCTATGCGGGAGAAGGCCACGAGGACTGGAAGGTACCATAAAGCAACGCATGCCTGTGGACCACCACACATGCATTCCCCATGCCAACACTGTCTCTGGACTTGTCCATCTATGTTGAACTGATTCAGCTGCTGTCTAACTCCCTCGTGGGCATGTGGAACCGTGGGCTACTCCATTTGAACCGTTCTCTCCCCATGCTGGAGGTGGATCTCAGTGGCATAACACTCACCCAGCATGCAGGAGGCCCAGGTTCCATCCCAGAACCCTTTCTGTGAGATGGTGGCCTCCCTCATCCTCTCCCTATCTCTCTGATTGAGACGAGTTTTTCTTACTAGTACCGCATCCAAAACACTCTCTCCTAGATAAATGTCTGCTCCGCCTAGGTGAGTGGTTCAAACCCTATGGTTTCAATGGCTATGCATCAACTAAATATTAACAACCTCACATTCTAGACCCCACACAGAAAGGGACTTAAGCACCACATGCAAATTACCTAAACTTTTGAAGTCTCCTCATTAGTGAAATGGGGAGAAAGCTACCTGTCTTGGAGTTGAATAAAAATTAACTATAAGGACTAGAGAGATATTTCAGCAGTTAGCAGTATTTGTTTCTGCAAGGAACCCAGTGTCAGTTCCCAGCACCCACGTAACTCCATAACTCCAGTTTCTCCTCATGGAATCTGAGGGTACCGGACACACACCTGATGTACATATGTATATGCAGACAAACACTCATACAATTAAAATAAATCTAATATAAATTCCTAGCATATAGAAAGGTACTTAATACACAAACATTGTTTTTATTCTCAGTTAGCATGTATATATATATACACATAGAGGTATGTGTGCATATATGTATATATACACACATGCATATATGTATATATACATACACACGCACACACATATATATCTTCCTACCAGACAACTCTAGTAAACAACTTCATCTCCAACAGATCAGATGCACTGTATTGAAGCTAAATTCATTTTCCTCCCCAGTTGTACTTTGACTAGATATAGCTCATAAACGATAATGTATACAAACTTTAAATACAGCGTAAATTTTTCATGTGTATCCCAATTGTGTAGCCAATTTGTCAGTTACCCAGATCTACATATAAATACACAAAACTCCATTAGATCCTTATGCCTCCCATAGTGGCCCTGCGTAGTAACCAAAGCTGGCCACTATCTTGGCGATACTCATCTGACCGTAGCTAAACTTTCTATAAAGTAGACCCATATGCAGTTTTTATTTCCAAGATTACTGCTCTCACCTCTTTGACCGTGGAGCCACCTCTTACCCAAGACCGGAGCCTAGAATCATCCTTGATTCCTCCTTTCACTTCCCCCTCTCCTACTTAGCAACAAGTAATTTGAATAACGTATTAAACACGCTTCACTCCTGGTTTTCCCATTGTCCGTCCGTGTTCTTGGCATACTAAACTAGGCAGTATTGTTTCATTGTGCTCCCATGGTGCCTTGCACTAATTAATTGCGATTATCTGCCTACTTACTTCTTCAGATAAAGCTGTGCATTTCACTTACTTACCTTTGTCTCTAGCGCCTAGCTCAATGTTAGGCATTTCCTAAGCAACTCAAATGTTTGCTAAGTGTATCCTTGCTTGTGCAAAATAGTGTTTGTGGCCCCCCGGCAGCTAGCGCAAATCTGGCGTCCTCTGCGCTTATAAAACTTGTGGCACTGTGTGGCCCTGAGGGTCCAAGCATGTCTCTAATCCAAGGCAAGACCAGTGTAGGTGGTGAGCGCCCGTAGCGGGGTCCCCACATCTTGTGGCTGGATGCACAGCTTTGTGAGTGCCGGGGTGTGTTCCCAGGCTTGAACTCAGGCAGGGCTTTTGATCCTGCACGCCTCGTGCGGAATTTGTGGCACGGTCTGTGTGGCTCTGAGGGTCCGCTCCACGCTTGTCCTCTCAGGTGCTGGAGCCGTCCCTCGGGGCTCGGGGAGGGACCCTGGAGCTGCGTCCCCGAACTCGCTACAGTTTACAGCTGCGCGCCAGGCTCAACGGCCCCACCTACCAAGGCCCCTGGAGCGCCTGGTCTCCCCCAGCCAGGGTGGACACTGGCTCCGAGACCGGTGAGGATGGGCGGGGCCGAAGCTGGTCTACGCTGCGTAGAGGGCGTGGTTCGGGACGATGGGCGGGCCTCGGAGCTCCCTGTGTCTCACGGTCTCAGAGTGGTGTTGGGCGCTTGGGAAGCTGGGGGTGGAGCCAGGGCTGGAGCCTGCACGCCCCTAGGCGGGGCCATGGGTCGACCGAGGTCACACGCTTTTTGTCCCCCTAGCTTGGATCTCCTTGGTGACTGCTCTGCTCCTGGTGCTGTGCCTCAGTGTCCTCCTGGGCCTGGGGCTGCTGAAGTGGCAATTTCCTGCGCACTACAGGTACCGCCCTGCCAAGAGGGTGATGGGGTGTGGTCTCTGCAAGGCCAGTGGCCTCTGAACAAGAATTCTAGAGTCACTTGATGACACTGCTCTCAGGACCAACAGAATATCCACACCCACCCTTTCAGCTGCTTCCACACTCCTCTGGGAGTGGCACCTTCTCTTTACACTCTAGCCTGGTCACTCTGTGGACACTTTCAACAGCCCCACCACCTAGATGCTCAGTGACCAGGGCTACTGTCCAACCTTGGCCCAAATCAGCGTCCTTGCGGGCGTCTTCCCAACCCCACCTCACCCAGTTGGCCTTGAGGCCTGGTCAATCCACCTCAGGAAATAGATCCAACAATGCTTTCTTTCTCTAGCCCAGCACACTGCCTGACTCATTGAAATAGTGCCTCTTCTCTCCTCATAAGCTTCTCTAAATACACATTAGCCTATGGTGTGACCTGCCTAACTCCTTCAGTAGCTACCCAGGATAGAACCCAACAAAGCTCTACAAAATCTTTTACCCTGTATAATCAGCCTTGCCAGAGTCCTGACTTACCCCCAGTTAGGCTGTTTTACTGCTCAACGCCTTTGCACACAATGTCCCTGCTGCCAGGAATATCCTCTTAGGCTGACTATCCAGTCATCTTTAAATAACTTTCTTCACTAACTCTTAACCCCTCCTGGCCTTCCCTCACTGGCTGGTCCTTTGTGCTCCCGTAGTGTTTCCCTGCTTTAGTCTATGTATTTGGTGCGAGGAGTGTTGAACCCGGGGCTCATGCACGCTAAGCCCGGCTTTGCCACTGCCCTACACGCACAGCCCAGCATTTGTTCCTTTACACGTCTTCCCCATCATACCTTTCTTGGTCATTTTTAAACCCTCAGCATAGTGCTTGCCAAGTAGAAGGCCCTTAAATCAATGTCATAATGAATGACTCATTTATGTGAGGGCTGGGGAGAAACTGTAAACCTTAAAGATAAAATCCGCACCACCTCGGTCATTCAATTGGTTCTAGAATCTGCTGATTCTTGAACACCTAGCTCAGGAGTCAAAGTGTAGAGTGTGTGTTTTGGTTATAGGCTAGGCCAGGCGCTCTTCTCTGGAACTCAGGAGAAGTGCTTTGCTTTTTTTTTGGTCAGGTTCTTACTTGTATCCCAGGCTGGCCTGGAACTCACTGTATGGTCCAGTGTGACCTCAAGCTCCTGGCAATGGCAATCCTCCTACCTTGCCCCCCACCCTGCCCCACCCCGAGTCCTAGGATTATAGGCATGAGCCATCATGCCTGACTTTCTTTGAACTTTTAATCTGCCTTTGTATAAGAGCAAACTAGAATGGAGCCTCTATTCAAGGTAGCCATATCTGACAAGAAAAAAACAATGTGGACAGAGAAGAGGAAGTGGTATTGCTAACAGGCACACAGGCTTTTTTATTTTTTCCCTGAGATCAGAAAGCTACTTCTCCCAGGAGATGGGGGTGAAGGTCATGGAATAGGCCACACACCTTTGGCTGAAACCCTTGAACATGAAAATCCGGGGCCATCCAGTTGGAAGTTTCCACAGTACACCCTAATTGGTACTCTTCCCAGACAACCTTCAGACAACCTTCTGCCGTCACATCGCAAGAAACTCCACTGCTTTTCCTCCTTCACCGTAGCAATTTCTCAGGCACCTACTGTGGGCTCAGGGGATAGAGAAGTGGAAAACAGACAGTGTTCAAGCTCTCACAGAGCTTGTGTTCTGGTGGAAACATAAAAATACAATGAATATACAGTAAGTTAAGAAGAACAGCAGACCCCGAGAGACAGGGTGATGGGGAAGGAATGGTACTGATTCGGCAGAGCTCAGGGACTGCCGACATGCTCTGGCTACGCCCCGTCTCTTCAGGTTTACTTCTCTGCCTCACTTTGGTGCCCTCTTCATCACTCCCAACTCAATCCCGAGTCAGACTCCTCTCTCTTCCTTCTCTACAGAAGACTGAGGCATGCTGTGTGGCCCTCCCTTCCAGACCTACATCGGGTCCTAGGCCAGTACCTTAGAGACACTGCAGCCCTAAGTCCTGTAAGTACACCCCAGCCCTCCCTTCCTCCAGTCACCCCACCACCAATGACTCTTGTTCCCACAATGCAACTTGTTCAAGGTCTTTGCCGACATGTACTATCCCTAGGAGTTACCCCCGAGCCTAAATATTATTTAATCCAACCCACCCCATGCCCTACGATCTGCTCCAATTCAGGCTGTCCTCAAACTCACAGAGATCTTCCTGCCTCTGCCTCCCAAGTGCTGGGATTCATCTATCTCCTTTGGCTCATCTCTCTCTCAGCCTAAGACCACGGTTCCTGACACCTGTGAAGAAGTGGAGCCCAGCCTCCTGGAAATCCTCCCTAAATCCTCAGAGAGGACTCCTTTGCCCTTGTGCTCCTCCCAGCCCCAGATGGACTACCGAGGGCTGCAACCTTGCCTGCGGACCATACCCCTGTCTGTGTGTCCACCCACGGCCGAGCCGGGATCCTGCTGCACTACCCACATTGCCAACCACTCCTACCTGCCACTCAGCTATTGGCAGCAACCCTGAAAGCGGTCCCCTTGCTACCACAGACCTAGGGCTCCCACATACACCCTTATCCATCCTGAACACCACCCATCTCCTTGGGCTTTGTAACACTCATCTCTCCACACTACTGCTGACAAATTCAGAGCCCTTTCTCCATATAGCCACTATAGGGTCATCTCCACTAGGCTCCTCTGACTTTTCTTCTCTTGAGACAGGGTTTTATTATGTACGCTGATGGCCTATAACTAGCTATATAGAAGAGGCTGGCCCCAAACTCACAGAGATTTGCCTGCTGGAGCTAAAGTTCCCATGGCCTATAACTCCTCTTGTATGGGAAAGTCTCTACTCCCCCACCTCCCATTGACCCTTTAGAGTGAGGTCCCCTACTGCCATGCTGCTAATGAAACTGTACAGGCCAAGTTCACGTCAAGCCTTTTAATTATGCCATCCAAGAGGGTCTTGTTAATCATTTATTTATTTGCTCTCTTGGCATTTCCCTCCACCCTAGCTCTGCACCTGCCTCTCTGAACACACCAGCACTGGAACCAAGTCTGGAGCTAGAGCCAGGTTCCGTGCCTGTCTTTCACACCCGCTAGCTGTGCAAACTTAGGCAAAGAGCGGAAAGCCTTTGAGCCTTTCCCTGTCATCTCCAGAGCACGAACAGTGACAGAACCCCGCAGAGCTGCAGAAACAATTGAGGACACATTGGCAAAGATATGTTAAATACTCAACATACTTCAACTAAAGTCCTAATGATTTCTTTTCTATCTCCTGTTCTGGCCTTTATTGTATGATGCCCATTAGAAGTTCCTGTCTCCAGCCCAGACTTCTACTATAGTGCCCATGATGCTTTATGTGACTTTTGACATGTGTGTTTCTTGCTACAGGCTGGTGAGCCGTGAGGCCAAGGATTTGTCCTTTCCCCCCAGCACCTTGAATACTATTGGGGGCATGATAGGCAATAGACCTTCAATAAATATTGCCTAAATTAAAGAAATCTTTCTGAATGATGTTGCCTTAATTCCATGCCAACTTCCTTCATATTTCAAGCCTCTCCTGTGCAATGGTAAATAAACTTGAACCACTCAAGCTACGGATTCCTCTAAGCCATCCAGTTTCTCAATCAGATGATACAATGTTTGGGTCTTTGCTACCTCCAACTATACCCAATTTGTTACTCGGGGTCTTGTCAGAGACAGATGGACATACTAGGTAATTGGACAAGTTTATCTAATTTTTTTTGTGGGGGTTGGTTTTTCAAGACAGGGTTCTTTCTCTGTATAGTGTTGGAGCCTGTCCTGGAACTCACTCTGTAAACCAGGCTGGCCTCAAACTCAGAGATCCGCCTGCCTCTGTCTCCCAAGTGCTAGGATTAAAGACATGCGCTACCACTCCCAGACAATTTGACAAGCTTAATACAAGGCTCTTTACTAAAGGGGAGGGTGTGCTTTTGGAAAACCACCAAGGAATTATCCCTTGTGGGGCTAATAACAAACCTGGTACCAACCCTAGACACCAAGCAGTACGGGAGACATCAAACCTAGGGGGACTAAGCCTCCTGCCTTTGGTAGGTGGGAGCAGAGGAATAAATAATTCAAATGCTTAGTTTTGAGTCTCTTGGAAAAAAAAGTCTTTGTAAACGGAGGGGGGGGAGTGTGAATCACACAAATGTATTGTGTTTCATCTATTGCCACAAGTTCATCTTTTTCCACCTCGATTCACAGACTTGATTCACAGGGTCTGCATCAGATGATTTCCCAGAGCTTTGGCTTCTGCTTGGGTTCTATAGAAAGATATTGGTAAATTGTATCCCCTGTTGGGCGGTGATGACACACACTTTTAATCCCAGCACTCGGGAGGCAGAGGCAGGCGGATCTCTGTGAGTTCGAGGCCAGCCTGATCTACAAGAGCTAGTTCCAGGATAGGCTCCAAAGATACAGAGAAACCCTGTCTCAAAAAAAAAAAAATGTATCCCCTTTCTCCAAAATTCAGATGTTGAGGTCTCAAACCCAAGTACCTCAAATAAAAAAAAAGCTGGGTGGTGGTGGCGCACGCCTTTAATCCCAGCACTCGGGAGGCAGAGGCAGGTGGATCTCTGTGAGTTCGAGGCCAGCCTGGTCTACAAGAGCTAGTTCCAGGACAGGAACCAAAAAGCTACGGAGAAACCCTGTCTTGAAAAATCAAAAAAAAAAAAAAAAACCAACCCATGGTTATTACACACAAAACTAGTCAAAATGAGTCAGTATGGCTAGTACTGGGGGGGGGGGCAGAGTTTAGACATAGATAGTGGAAAGAGAAAGCCAAGAGAAGATGGCAAGGACATCAGGAAACACCACCAAACCACTGGAAGCCAGGAGAAGCACGGAACAGGTCCTTCCTCAGACGTCTCCAAAGGAGCCATCCCTGTCAATATCTTGGTCTGGCACTTCTAGCCTCAACTGTGAGTAAATCAGTAAATCACCTAGGACACCCAGTTTGTGGTCCTCGGTTAGAGCAGTTCTAGCCCACTCAGAGGCTGGGCTCACGGTTGCCCCTGCAGACTCCACAGTCTGACTTGCTTTCTGCAAGCTCTTTTGAAGGGACCGCTAGCACTCAGTTCTCTCATCCTCCCCACAGAATCACCAGTGACTTGTTTCTCAAGTGGCCAGATCTTTCCCTTGCCTAGTTTATATCATAAATGGTAAGGTTCTGTTTTTGTTGTTGCTTTGGTTTGGTTTTTGGAGACACAGTCTCTCTGTGTAGACCTGTCCTGAAACTCACACTGTAGTGCAAGCTGACCTCGAACTCATAGAGATCCCCGCCACTGTCCCCAGAGTGCTGGGATTAAAGACATGTCAGCACTGCTAGGCTAGCCACTGTAAGCCTCTGCCTCAGGGTGCTGGGGCATGGGCGCATGCTCACTTTCCAATACGCATGTTCACTACAGCTGTGCTCCTGTCCTCCCTCTCTGAAATAGCCACCTTAGCAAGGCACAGACAAAGCAAAGTGCTTGTCTTGCTTCCATGCTGAGTCTTTCTGCACAGGAACCTCCACTGGCAGATAAAAGCCAAACTCCTTAGCTTAACATGGAAGCCTGACACCAGGCTACCCTTTCCTACGTTTTTTTTTTTTTTTCGGTTTTTGCTTTTTTTAGTTTCAGGAACTCTAGGGCATTAACACTCTAGCTTTCCATGGTAACTAGAAACAGAAAACCAAAAAAAAGTGTTTCAGAGCTAGAGACGACAGTGAGTTTAGACAAACAGTTAAAGAGTCTCCCACCATCATGGGGTGACCTTAGGCTAAGGACCAAATGCACCCTTTTCTGACTTCTTCCTTAGGCAGTATGTTGTTGGGATTGCAAAGGGTGCCTTTGTTAACATCTATTACCTCATTCTAACCTAATTTTTCTTATTTGTTTTGATTTTTGGAGATAGGGTCTCTCTGTTAAGTAGCTCTACCTGTCCTGGAACTCACAGAGAATCACCTGCTTCTGCTTCTAAGTGTTGAGATAAATGTGTAAAAGGTGTGTGCCACCATGCTTGGCTCTCTGACCTAATTTTTTTTTTTTAATGTAAAATGAAGACAGCTGATTTATCTGCCTAAGAGTTCAGGGAATTTGCCAGCTGCGGGAGCACATGCCTTCAATCCCAGTACTCCGGAGGAAGAGGCACCTAGAGCAGCCTTGTTTACAGAATGAATCAGGACAGACCAGGGCTACACAGGAACCTTGTCTGGCGTGAGGGTGGGAGGATTCAGGGTCACCCTTAACTACATGGAGTTCAAGGCCAGCCTGGGCTACAGGAGAACATGTTTCCAAAAAAAAAATTATACAAACTGTTTTAATGCAATAGTTAGATGTTCCATTAGTGGTATCCATCAGTATTTGTATCAGTGCTGTTTTACCTCCGAGCATCCATCCGACTCATTAGAGCCCTAAAGTAAATGAGTCAGACTTGGATTCTGGATGTTTTCAAACAATTTTTTTAAAATTATTACTGGAGGGAAGAGGTGCACTATGGCATAGGTGTGGAGATCAGAGGACAACTTTTTTTTTTTAACGTGCATGGGTGTTTTGCCTGCATGTATGTCTATGCATCTCATGCATGCCTGGTGCTGGTGGAGGTCAGAAGAGGGCATTGGATCCCCTGGGACTAGAATTATAGATAGTTGTGAACCGCTGTATGGGTGCTGGGGACTGAACCCTGGGTCCTCTGGAAGAGCATCCCGTTTTCTTAATCAGCTAAGCCATCTCTCTAGCCTCCCCCCCTCTTCAAAGGATTTTATTTTTATGCATATGTGTGTGTGTCTGTCTGTATGTCTGTGTCTGCATGAATGTATGCTACCTGTGAGCTAGGTTCCGGTGGAACCAAGAAGAGCCAGTTGGATGCTCTGGAGATATAGTTGTGTGCTGACAAACCAAATTCCAGTCCTTGGAAGCAAGGCAAGTAGCCCTTAACCACGGAGCTAACTCTCCAGGTCCCAGACCAGGATTCTTACCAACTTCTTTTATGACCATGGGCAAATCCCACACTTTGGGCCTTAGTTTTTCCATCAACACAACCTGGTTCAGGATCCGGTGTGGCGACAAACGCCTTTAAATCCCAGCGGATCTGAGTTCCAGGCCAGCCTAGACTGCATAGTGAGACCCTCATCACAAACAAATGAAATGGAGCCGGGCAGTGGTGGCGCACGCCTTTAATCCCAGCACTCAAGAGGCAGAGGCGGGCGGATCTCTGTGAGTTCGAGGCCAGCCTGGTCTATGAGAACTAGCTAGTTCCAGGGCAAGCTCCAAAACTACAGAGAAACCCTGTCTCGAAAAACAAAACAAACAAACAAACAAAACAGAACACCAACATGTTTATTGCTTACTGACAGGTTGCATGTAACCCAGGTTAAGTCAGAATCACTAAAATTCTCAAGACTCCAAAGCCCCACGAAAAACAGCCAAGGGCCGCTTAACCTAAAACCTAATCTTCACGACGGAAAAGGCCGGAATCCCAATCCTTTTTTTTTTGTTGTTGTTGTTTTGTTTTGTTTTGTTTTGTTTTGTTTTTGGTTTTTCGATACAGGGTTTCTCTGTAGCTTTGGTACCTGACCTGGAACTAGCTCTTTTAGACCAGGCTGGCCTCGAACTCCCAGAGATCCGCCTGCCTCTGCCTCCCGAGTGCTGGGATTAAAGGCGTGCGCCACCATCGCCCGGCTCTGTCTCACTTTGTTAAGCATCACACACGCACGCACATCTCCTCCTAGCAGGGTGTTTGGCTAGCTGGATGCATGCCAACAAGCTCCTGCCCTTCCCGTACAGGCTTGCCACCTGCCCAAGGTCTCTAACCACTCGGCTCCAGGGGATCGCGTTTACCCTTGTCATATAACCTCTACCACCCACACCCAGGCTCCGTTCTCAGACTCTCAGGTCACCACCAACTGCTCGCTCGGTCCCACCCGGAGAGACGTCAAGCGGTGGGCGGCTTTCGAGAACCGACAGGCAGCGCAAGCCCCGCCCACCGCACTCCGCTCCGGACTTGGACTCAGGCTCCGGGAGGTGGGTTCGGGATTTCTCCCGCAAGCTGAGCAGCCACACTCTCGTGAGATCTGAGAATCGTTCCCGGAAGACTCGCCCCTTTCCAGGGCAGCGACCAATGGGCAAGGGCGACGGTTAAGACGGTTGGGTTTTGAAGGAGCCAATGAGTGCTCGCAGCGGAGAGTTTAAGCACAACTGCTCGGCGTGCCTTTAGCTGGTCGGGAAAGAACGCGTTCTGTAGACGCACGGACTGACTGTGAGGACCTGGGGGTTAGTGCGTGGGAAGGCAGCGTACGGGGAGGTGCCGGTCTGGTGGGAGCTGTGTCCGGCGGAGCCCAGAAACCCCGGCAAGGTCCCGAGCTTGGTCGCCTCTCGCCCCCGTAGACGCTGCCATGGCGCAGTTCGTGTTCGAGAGCGACTTGCACTCTCTGCTTCAATTGGACGCGCCTATCCCCAATGCACCTGTTGCGCGCTGGCAGCGCAAAGCGAAGGAAACCAAAGGCCCAGCGCCCTCGCCCATGCGGGCCGCCAACAGATCTCACAGCGCCGGCCGGACCCCGGGCCGGACTCCTGGTGAGTTGGGGGCCGGGAGAGGGAGAGATGCAATGGCTGAGAATCGGCCTTCTAGCTCCCTCCAGGGGCCTCGACAGACTGTCTTCTCTCTCCCTGTCCCAGGCAAATCGAATTCCAAGGTTCAGACCACCCCTAGCAAACCTGGAGGTGACCGCTATATCCCCCATCGCAGTGCTTCCCAAATGGAGGTGGCCAGCTTCCTCTTGAGCAAGGAGAACCAGCCGGAAGACGGGGAGACGCCCACCAAGAAGGTATGATTGCCCAGGGGTCGTGAGGCACGAGACCTTATGTGTCCCTTGGATGATAGCGGTATGCCTCATTACCACCTATCTCTGTCAGGAGCATCAGAAAGCCTGGGCCCTGAACCTGAACGGTTTTGATGTGGAGGAAGCCAAGATCCTCAGACTCAGTGGGAAACCTCAGAATGCCCCGGAAGGTTGGTCCCAGTCCCTCCTAAGGGAGACATGTGCCTGCTTTTCCTGCGTAAAGTCGCAGGCAAGGGTGGTATCAGTTTGAAGGTCTAGACTCACTCTGTTGCCACAGGCTACCAGAACAGACTGAAAGTCCTCTACAGCCAGAAAGCCACGCCTGGCTCCAGCCGGAAGACTTGCCGATACATTCCTTCCCTGCCAGACAGGATACTCGATGCCCCTGAAATCCGAAATGACTACTGTAAGTGCATCACTGTTTTTGTCTGTGGATGGAGAAAGATGGCCTAAGGATGGACCAGTCCAACAGAGGACCTCATGTTCCATTCTTTCTGCCTCTGGCAGACCTGAACCTCGTGGATTGGAGCTCTGGAAATGTCCTGGCTGTGGCACTGGACAACAGTGTGTACTTATGGAACGCTGGCACCGGTGACATCCTGCAGCTGTTGCAAATGGAACAGCCTGGGGACTACATTTCCTCCGTGGCCTGGATCAAAGAGGGCAACTACCTGGCCGTGGGCACCAGTAATGCTGAAGTGCAGGTGAGACTGGTGCCTGCATTGTGGCCCTGTTGTCATCAGCCCTAGGGAAGAGCTAGCTCAGCTGCTAAGATGCTCGTGCCCAGCTCCAGTCTCTGATCCTGTGGTCTCACCTCTACAGCTATGGGATGTGCAGCAGCAGAAACGGCTTCGGAATATGACTAGCCACTCAGCTCGAGTAAGCTCTCTAAGTTGGAACAGCTATATTCTGTCCAGGTCAGTGGGGTTTTTTGCTCGTCTGTAGCAGAAGTCTGATTTCTGCCTACTTCTTGCCAGAACTGAAGTGGCTCTGACTCGATTCTCTGCTGCCTCAGAACTAAATCTCTTTTCTTTTCAGTGGTTCACGCTCTGGCCACATACACCACCATGATGTTCGGGTAGCAGAACACCATGTGGCCACATTGAGTGGCCATAGCCAGGAAGTATGTGGGCTGCGCTGGGCCCCGGATGGACGACATCTGGCAAGCGGTGGCAATGATAACGTGGTGAACGTGTGGCCGAGTGGTCCTGGAGAAAGTGGCTGGGCCCCACTGCAGACCTTCACTCAACATCAAGGTGCTGTCAAGGTGAGGAAGCATTTGAGCTGAGGTCTCTGCAGACCCTCAGCTAACAACTAGAGACTCTTAAAGAGAGATGACATGGTGGGGTTAGGCTGGGACACTTAGAGCTTCTTGACCAGCTCTACTGCCTCTCCATTGACCTGACCCAGCCTTTGTCCATCCCACCTAGGCTGTTGCGTGGTGTCCCTGGCAGTCCAATATTCTGGCGACCGGAGGAGGCACCAGTGACCGACACATCCGCATTTGGAATGTCTGCTCTGGGGCCTGTTTGAGTGCTGTGGATGCCCATTCCCAGGTAGTTTTGTTGGGGCTCGATAGTGGTGATTCATGTTGTAACCTATTCCAGCCAATTCCACTCCGACTCTATACCTGATAATTTCTGAACTAACTCGGTTCATTCTTGAGTCACCATTTCCAAGTTTGGCTTATCTCCAACCCTAGGTCCCAAGTATCACCTCCTCCCTATATCCTGAATTAAGCTCGTCACTTCACCTTGTCTTCCTGATGTATTGTTCCTCTTGTACTGCTTCAGAATGGCAGATCTGCTGAGAGATCTGAATCTCCTAGAATCTTTCAAGAGAATTGTTTTATCTTGGACTATCATTCACATCTGTCCTCTCATCACTGGGTCTTACTATCATTTATTTTTTTGAGACAGAGTTTTGCCCTGCCTAGCCTCAGACTTAGAGTGATCCTCCTGTTTCAGCATTCCAAGTGTGCGTCACCATGCCCAGGCTCCCTCTCTTCCAATCTTTCCTCTCTATTTCAGTCTGAGTGGTATCTTACTGTCCTTAAGCCTATGAACTCCCACAACCTACAACATCCAAATACATTAGAACATTCGAGGCTCTTGCCATTGATGTGTGCCTTGCTGTAAACACTCCGGCCAACCCCGTTCATTTCCCTCACACTCAGCCTTCCCTGCAGGCATTGGCTCTGAAGTCATATACTTGGACTTACTCTGGGACAATTTATGGAACTTCCTACTGGTGGATTTATCTTCCATAAAATAGATATTTGTCTTATGGAACTACAGTAAGGACTGTGAACCATTACGGTTGCATCTGTAGCACATTATAGAATTCCTAATACTAGTGGACTCAATTCTGAGTAGCCCGGGCTGTGTGTCATGCCCATAACAACTCTTTTCCACAGGTGTGTTCCATCCTCTGGTCTCCCCACTATAAGGAGCTCATCTCAGGGCATGGCTTTGCCCAGAACCAGCTGGTTATTTGGAAGTACCCAACCATGGCCAAGGTGGCTGAGCTCAAAGGTAGGTGGCAAAGGGAAGCCAGGCAGAGAGGCTACATAGTGTATGATTTCATTTGTATGAAATGTTGAGAATAGGTAAATGTGAAGAGTAAAGGGCTTTGGAGAAGATGGGAAGTATGATTTAGATTGCTGTGGTACCAGTTGGAACATTGCACAGCCTTGTAAATACAGTAAAAGCACTGAATTATTTAAGAGGGTGAGATGATGGTATCAAGTTTTATTTCAAGGGGACTAACAATTATAGGGTTGTGTGTCTATACTCAAATACACTGCTCTTACCCTAGGTCACACAGCCCGGGTCCTGAGTCTCACCATGAGTCCAGATGGGGCCACAGTGGCATCAGCAGCAGCTGATGAGACTCTGCGGCTGTGGCGCTGCTTTGAGTTGGACCCTGCCCTGCGGCGGGAGAGGGAAAAAGCCAGCGTAGCCAAAAGTAGCCTTATCCACCAAGGCATCCGTTGAAAACAGACCCCTCTTGGTTTTTTTGTTGTTGTTGTTGTTTTATTTTTTAATAAAGTTGTATCTTCCTTTCTTGTGTCCCAAGCATCCTTCCTAGGGGCTGCCCCTACTCTAATCAGAGCTAGAAATCTTGTGGGAACTTTCAGCCACATTTTGTTGTGGTGGTGGTACTGGGGATGGAACCCAGCACCTTACAACTGAGCTTCATTTGTATTTTGAGACTGGGTCTAGGCTAACCTTGAACTTCTGAGCTTTCTGCTTCAGCAACCCTCCTCAGCTAGAATTACTGCCAGCACTACCATCCCTCTGTGCGCTGTATGCCCCACCTCCATTTATACATTGACACAATCTCAGTGGTTTCCTCTGTCACTTTAATTAAGACACAAATGAGTACACCGCCTGTATTGCCAGGCTTGCTGCCCATCCTGACCTTTGGCCCAGAAGCTCATGCTTCAATGTGTAGTGAAAAGGAGCCTGAGTCCATTGTGACAGATTATTGCTGACCTCTTCAGTGTGAGGAGAAAGGCCACAAGACCCTGGTGGGGGCCAGCCCTGAGTGTTCCTCTCCCAAGTTTAAGGCAGGGAGGGGGAAGTGTCCAGCCCTTTCAGCCTCCAGTTCCGGTGGCAGACAGCAGTGAGACCACATCCCTGGAGCTGGCTGGGAGAAGGGATGGGAACAGTAGTCCCTGTAGACCAGCTGTGGGGAGGGGAGAACCAGTCCTCCTACTCAGTCCTGACCACATGAGCCCTGGTCATAGGTGTAGGTGGAGAGGACACTGGTGGATGCTGCCCAAGGTGCAGTCCTGAGGCACTTAGGTGGGCAATAGCTAGGCCATGCTTCTCAGTTGGCCTTGACCTTGGTGATAGCTGGAGTTCCATTTTGCTGGACTGTGCGGGGCAGCCGCTTTCCCTTAGTGTAAGAGTGGTACCAGAAATTGGAGAAGAGCACGAAGAAGAAGGTACCGTATATCCAGATGAGGTGGATGATGAGAGGGTACTGGTAGTTGCAGCTGGGTATGAAGTAGTATTGGCTGATGTGCAGTGAGACCAGGACAAACTGGATCTGGGAGAGAAAAAGACAAGGGTCAAAAACAGGTTTGGGAGGGAGGAGAATAGAAATGAAGGCTTTAGGGAAGGACGGTATGAGACTGGCTGGGTAAAAGAAGGAACTAAGGAATATTGGGGGTTTAGTTTTAGACCCATCAGGCCCCTCACCAGCTGAATGGCTGTCATATGTTTTTTCCACCAAAGGTAGGGTTGAGCCACAGGACCAAGGGCAGACAATCCATAGTATAGGTACATGACAACATGTACGGAGGAGTTTATCATGGCATGGAAAGAGCCCATTCCTCCTACGATGGAAAGAAAGCAAGAGTCAGGAAAATAAGCCTCTGCTCCCAGTGGCCACCCTTCTCTCCAGTGGCCTCAACTGCTCACCTGGAGCAATGTTTATCCCCCACCACCAGCTCCAGGGAAGCACAGAATGATGGAAGACATGGAGGAAGGTCACCTGCCCGTCTTTCTTCCGGAGAATAAATATCACCTGCGAGAAGAGTGGAGGAAAGGCTGAGTGCCAGTGCCTGCCTTTCTCCCCCAGTTCTAATATCCATTGCTACTCACTGTGTCCATCAGCTCAATGACCTTGGAAAACATGAAGAGCCAGGCCACTCGAACCATCTGTAACAAGTTAGATCAGTCTTAATGCGTTTTACACAGTACCTAAACAGCCTCTGCTTACTGGCCAGACACACACAGGACTTCTCTGAGTGCTCCTTTTATCTAGGTTGCTTATGATTTTCTACCTAAGGCTCTACTTACCCGAAGTGCCTCAGGGCTATTGGAAAAGTCTATAGGGTCACAGCGCCAGGTGTATGTAGTCAGCCAACCAGACATTAGGAACTAGGAAAAAATAAGAATTAGACCAGAGTTCCTCTCTCCCTGTAACTCCTCCCCTTCACCAAATGAACCTCTGGAAGGTAGACATGCCATGCACTGGCCCATGCCCTATGCCCTAACCCTTACCCTGCAGACAGAACTACAGCCCAGGCATTCCAGCCTACCTCATAGACAATGTAGAGGGAGAATATCACCAGTGAGAAGTTGTAGACAATCATGAAGCCACGAAGTTGGAAGGGCTTCCGATTAGCCATGATTCGAGGCCCAAGTGAGAGGACGAAGTATACATAGGTCAGAAGGATGGATGTTATTAGCAAAGGGGACCCCATCAGAGGGTATTTCTGGATCCGGGGATCTGTGAATAGGAGGTCAAAGGAGTTAGGGTCACAGGGTTCAAGATACCTTTCTAAGTCTAGTCATGAGATCAGGTCACAAAAGGATGAAATAGTTCATAAGGACTTCATTAGGATATCAACCTAGATCCCGGGGTCCCAGGGAAGGCGTGGCTATGGACAGCAGCTTACCTGCAAGCTTCATCAAGTCCTGATACCAGTTCACAACAGCCTCCATCCTGGCTAAGGACTCTGAGGAGGGATGGAGAGTGGGCATCAGATAGGGATCACTGCATGCCCCCGTCCTACTGTTGGTCCACAGACACAAGACAGCCTGCTTCGCTGCGACTAGAGCTCAGTGTACAGCACTTTCCTAGCACGTCATGACCCCGAGTTTAATCCCAGCCATGGCGAGCGGAGATACAGTGGGAGAAAAGGCCATTCTGCTCCCCAAGCACCCTGCCTGCCTGCAAAGAGCTGTCCCACCCTTCCTCTCCACACCTTCCCCTCCTCTCTCTCTACTCCTGAGTTTTCCTTCCTGGCCTCCCTCCCTTCCTCTGAGGCCGGTCTCCTGGAGTCTTCATCCCCACAGCACAGTTCATCTTCCCTCCTCACCCAGTCTCATCTCCCCGGCAGTGAGTGAGGTGAGCCCTCCATCATCCTTCCTCCAGCTATTCCCCCCTCCAGCCTCTCCTCTTTTACTCCCCTTTCTCTCAAGTAAAGTCCTTCTGGTTCCTTCCCGAGACTCCCTTGCCAGAACTCCCACCTCCATGGTCTTTCTACCCCAGTATCTGAACAAACCTCTGTCTTCAGGGGCCCCTCACCTCCGGCCGCGGCTGCTTCCCAGTGCTCACCTTCAGACTCTCTCCTCCTCTTCTCACCCGCAAGCTCCCCTCTCTCTCTCTTCCACTCCTGGAGCCTGGCTCTTTGAGACTCCTGCCCTGGCGGCTCCACCTGTCTGACTAGATCTTGCAGCAGCCCCGCCCTCTGCCCGCCCCCGCTACCATGGGCATGGGGTGGAGGGTGGGTCCAGGCCACAGGTCAATGCCTAGAGGAGCAGGACCCACCAGAATTGAGAAAACCAAGGCTCCAAACTCGCCACCTTAGACCAGCCAGATAAGCTCTGGTCAGAAGATTGCTAAAAATACACACCCAGCATTCTCTCCCAAGCCGGCACGAATTCTCAGTTTGTACTACTTCAGAATGGGCATCACCCTTCCCTTCCAGGGAGGGCAAGGACACCAGTGGTATGTGAGGAGGTGGGAGAGTGGGGGAGATCTCAGGAATCTTCCCTCCTCTGGGAGGGTTCCTCGTGGGCTAGGCCCCTCCTCCTCAAAGTTGGAAGGAATGTCAGAAGAAGGCTTACAGGGAGGGATTCAAAACCTACTAGCCTAGACCCAGGAAAGCCCAGGACTCTGTCCCATAGGGATCAGGCGATTGCCCAACAACCTCAGTGCTCCAGGTGCCCTCCATCACTGTCCTTTCTCAGGGCTCAACTCTACCGTTTCCATCTGCGCTCTCACGCTTATACACACTAGCCTCAGACCCCGAGACATACACCCTCTACCAGGGGCTAGCACACATCCACATACAGCCATGCAAATCTTGCTGACCACACCACCAAAACAGGCATCCCCACTGGACTCCTAGATCTTACACCTGGCAGGGACTGCATACACAGAGTGGCCCTCACACTTAACCAGGTATGGACACATGGAGAGGTGAGGGAACAGGGCCTCACTCCCACCTCCCTCCTCCACACAGGGCTCTTGGTGAGCGACACTGATCATTTCTTCACACACAGTCACACTTTGGTTGGTGGCTTATGTTGGAGTGGGGCCTAGCACATGTGCTCTCACACACGGTTCCTCTCTGACATGTGAGCTTGCCAGCTCCTTATCTCCCTCAACCACCTCCTTCCATTCACTCCTCACTCAACACCACACACACCGGTAGTGGACAGCAGGGGGTCAGACTTCTGCGAAGGATCTCTCCCTAAGCTTGAGGGAAACCCGGGTGTGTACGGTGGAACACGGTCAGTTCCTTTAAAATGGATGGAAGTGAAAAAGGGCACCGGAGAAGGGAAGGGGAAGGGAGACGAGGAGACGGAGTGGGCAAGGCCAGGAGGTGCTGGAAAAGAACTAGGTGTGAGCAAATGGGGGTCAGGGGCCAAGGTGTCGGGGGAGGGAGCATGCTGGGCTGGTCCAGCCCCAGTAGCTGGGACCTCCCACCCACTCGCCCCAAGAACAGCCTCGCCCACAGCCTGGGCAGGGCAGGCGGCAGGGCAGGGCTAGCCTGGCCAGCCAGGCAGGGGGCACTGGCACGTGGGGAGCCATGGAAGGTCCACACTCACCAGTGGGAACCAGGCGGGCAGCAGTGGAGGGTTCGGAGGGATCAGGGCCGGAGAGTAGTCCCAAGGGCCGCCTGCCGGCCACTTCCTCATCTGCTGGGCCGACTTTCTGTCACCAGAGGGGGAGGGGGCGGGCCGGGCGGGGGGCGCCTGCTGATTGGGCGGCTGGCCGAGGCAGGAGGGGCCGTCCAGCACCCGCCTGGTCGCCAGGGCGGGAGTAGGGGCGGGTCGCCAGATCCCCGGGCAGGAAGCACACCCAGCCCCAGCTCTCCACCCCTTCCTTCGCATCTCTCAGCCTGCCCCGCTGATGACTGTGGCTTGGCCTGCACCCAGCTCCTTCTTGACGTGCAGCCTGCATGGTCTCATTCGCGGACCTCTGTCCAGTCCAGCATGAGGACCACTCATCTGCAGTCTGCGACAGGCACGCCTTAAGACGCCGGGGAAATTCCAGGGTTCAACCATTCTCTCAAGTGTTCTCCAGCAGGGGCAGAGGAGGGCCAGTTGTGCCTGCTAAGGGCTGATTGGGGTGGCGGGAGGCCTTAACGGGAGGCAGCAGCTTGCCACCACCGTACCTCTCAGAACCTATAAACTTGGATGAGTCCTAGCTTAAGGAGCCACGGAGAGGATTTCCTGGAATGGAGATGAGAGAATACAAGTGGCCCCAGGCAAAAACTGTGAATCATTGTCTAAACTAGCCTTCAAGGTAGTGAGTGGGGGTGGGGGAGAAGGCAAGTGAAATTGGCTGTGGTTCAATGTAGTAGATCTCAGAGGCCAAATGAGGCTGACTTTTATTCTAGAAGTAAAAGAAAACAAGATTTTGAGGCAGCTCATCTCATTCATCAGACATTTACCGGCCATCTACAATGCAAAACCACATTAAGTTCTGGTCCTGTCGCTTACACAATTTACAGTTCAGGTACAAGGTACTAGAGAGAGATAAGGTAAGAGAAAACCTGGACCTGAAGAGGAAACTGATGAGACTGGGAAGGACAGGCATGGGGGTTTCTACTCAGTTGTCAGTTCAACACTACGTGCGCCCCCCCGCCCCCCCGTAGCCCAAACTATTAGACCAGGTTTCAGTGATATGAAATCGCTTTCTCTTTGGCCTAGAATGATCCAATTACAGCCTGGACACCTGGATGCTGTGTGTAAGGAGTGAGCTGGGGAATCCAGAAGAGGCAGTGGCAGAGAGGGACACTACATTGATAACTGGCGGCTGTGGCTACCCAGGCCTGGGCATCTTAGAGCTTGGTAAGAGGTGAAAGCCAGGGTACAGTTCTGAGCACACCGTAGATTACCTGTTAGAACCTACTCTTGATAAGAAACAGCAAAGAATTCTAAATCCAGTCTCCTTAGCACTGTCCCCTAAACCCCTGGCCTCTCTGGTCTTCTCACTCTGCCTATCTATGTCATTCTCAAGCCACAGCCTGCGCTACAGCCGTCATTAATGGCCGGCATCTTTCCAGTGGGCATCCATGATGGCTGCTTATCCGAAACCTCCCAGTAGAGCATTCAGAATGATGCTCTGCGTGTATGCTTAGGAAACACTTGTTAAATGAATGCTCGCAAATTCACAGACAAACATATATTGATCTATGGGACTGCCTCCAACTCTCAAGCCTTTCTCTTGGCTCAGCACAAGCTGCAGTTAGATCTCCAGGCAGATCCTGCCTCTGGCTTACTTTCATGCGATTTTCTGCATCTCTCCCAACTCCCTTCTCCAGCGGGAGAAGCTCATCTTTTAGTCATATCTCTTTCTCCATAACTGGGCCCACTGCCTGTCATTCAGTTGCCCCTACACCAAGTGCGTTGATTAGATGTTAGAATGAAGAGGACAATGGAAGGAAGAGGGAGAAAGTCAGAGACCCAGAGCCAAGTGGGGAGAACAGTAAGAACTCACATCTTTCTATTTCCCTTGAGAGCAGTATTGAGCTAACTAACGCTTTCTGAGGTCCTGATATCTTTCATGTGCACTCAAACAGCTTTGAGGCCACACCTGTCTCTGAAGTTCTGAGTTTAAATGTCCAGTTAGTATGTGTGAGATCGTGTATATACTGTGGAATCTCTTAAAAATGGGAACAAATAGTACCTAGCTTTTGGAATCACTGCAAAGGTTAAAGGAGATGAACTCATGTACAGTGCTCAGCATTCTGCTTCACCAACATGTTTGCATTTGAATTAATGAGTACTCCTTTAAAAAATCTTTTCTAAACAATGTGCTTCTCTGAAAGCCCTACTAAGAGATCTGGGGCTACATCTCCATTAGGAAAGCACACTGGAAACCGCTCATAATGAACTCTGGCAAAGCCCCAGCCTAGGAGAGCAGACATACACACAAGTGAACAACACAGAGTAGCATGTGAACCTTCCAAAAGAGAGACCCAGCGGCTTATGAATGCTCTGGGAAGTGGGGACCTCCATCAAAGGTGGGGGTTAGTTCTTAGAGGCTTCTCGGGAAGGACACCTGAGTTGAGCACTCAGGAACAGTTTCTCACAGTCAGGGAGGGCCTTTGAGACAGAGAAGCACACAATGGCCTAGAAGCAAATGATGTGGCATGTGTTGGAAACTCTTAATAGCTTAGTAGAGCTCCAGCTCAGAGAGCACCCCTAACCTCCCCTACACCCCCCCCCCGTGTGTGTGCATGCGCATTTTGAGACAGGCTCTCAGATGCCAGGTCTTCCTGCCCCAATCTGTCTCCTCAGTGCTATGATCACAGGCATGTGTGGCCATCCCCAGCCTCTATTTATAATTTTTGGCTCTGGATGCACACAGGAATCACCTGGGGGAGCTTTCAGAATCAGTGCCTGCCTCTCATTTCTAAATTGATGCTAATGGTTGTTTTCAATAGGAAAGGGCTGGAATTTGTTTATAGGCTGTATGGAAAGAAACAATGGGACCCACCAGGAACACACACACACACACATAGACTGGCCTTTGGCTAAGAAAAACACCTCACAGACTGAATGTGTAGACATGAAGTCTGTCAGTAGGTTGGGATGGAATTGAGTTTCATAAGGGAGGACTAAATTCTCTTCAGCCGAGGGTGAGGAAGGCATTCAGTGAGCATGAGCGTCAGTAATAGGAAACGGTACTGATGGCAGGCATTGGGCAGGCTTCTTGGGCACAGAAGACCCCACCCTGGAGACCGTGCATGGGGGCCTTCTTCATCAGAGACTCAGGTTTAGGGGTTTTGTTTTACTTTGTTTCTTTTATAAAGGTGTCTGTGAGTGTGTGTAGAGTAACACCAATCTTTTGCATTGGTGCTAGGAATTAAACTCAAGTCCTGTTTGGGTGGCAAGCACTTTACTGTCTGGGACATCTTCCTAATGCTGTCCCACTGCCCTTTAAAGGTAGGCCCTTACTTTACAGCCCAGGCTAGCCTGGAATTCTCTATTCCTGCCTCAGCTCCCCGAGTGCTGAGACTGCAGGTACATATGAGCTCCAGTGAATTTAGGAGAGTGGACCTCTATGGGATAGGTTGGGATCTGCAGGGAAGCTACATGGAAGGCCTTGGAGGTGAGAGGGGAAGCAAACCAAACCAGAGCAGGCTGACACATTGGAAGATCTGAGCCCACAAGATAGATGAGAATGAAATCCCAGGGAAGTGGGGAAGACTGCCAGGTCCAATAGCTACAATCCCTTCCCTTAAAGGAGCCTTTCTGACACCTGGGAAGTGAAATGGCAGCTTCATTCTCAGTCCCACCCTGACAGACTCACTCTTTACTCACTGCTCTTGAAGGAAATGTTCTCTGTCCTCTTTCCCTAAAGCAGCGATTCTCAACCTGTGGGTCAGGACCCTTTTGGGGGTCGCATAGCAAATATTTACACTACAATTCATAACAGCAGCAAACTTACAGTTATGAAGTAGCAACAAAATAGTTGTATGTTTGGGGGTCACTACAGCACGAGGAACTGTATTGAGGGGTGGTAGCATTAGGAAGGTTGAGAACCACTGCTCTAGGGGAAAAAAGAAGCAATGACATTTTCCCTGTGGTTTCAGCCTGAAAGTCACCACCTGTATGAATTCTACCAACTCTAGTACATGAGTGAAGCTGTTTGGGCACAAAAGAAAAAAGTACAAGAAGGATCAGAGAGGCAGGAATGGCAGTGCCGAGTGGCCGAGTGGGAAAAGGTATACCAGATGTTTCTGAGTGAGTGTAACAGTGGAGAAGACTGTGAGGGACTCAGGGTTCTCTAAGGCAGCCTCTTGAGAACTGTCAAGCTCCTACCTACCCCATCTTGTGAAAGACAAAGGGCACTTCTATAATACAGCACCAGACAGAAGCAGAGAGGGGGTTACACCTGTAAGGTATGGGGAGCAAATATGTGGGTGAAGGGTGTTCCAGTCAATCATTCTGCAGGGCCCTGGGCCCCAGCCAGATTTCTGGTTCCTGGCTAAGGTGGCCAGGACTAGAAAGGCATCTGATGACAAAAGGGAGAGACAGCATGCAAACACTCATCTTCATCTCTAATCTGATAAAGTGTGCTCGAGGCCCTGGATGGCGAGAGATGAGGTCTGATAGGCATGCAGCCAGTGCCATGTACTATGGGTTCCAATCAGTGTGCATGAAACTGAAGAGACTGGGGAGAAGAAGAACACTGAGGAGGAAGGAGAGGTTTTTTATTAGGGAGCAAACCAGAGCAGGTTATTAGGGAGGAAGAGAAAGAATTAGCAAGACCTGTGAGAAGGATCAAGAATGGCACAGAGAGATTTCCATTCTATTCAGTCCTTCCTCTGAACAGCCTGAGGCCAGGCGCTTCTCTTGTGCTCTTCTGGTTGAGTCCTGGAATGTCAGCACTGCCGTCAGGTCTTAGATGGAAATTGGGAGTTAGAGAGGTTGAAGACGTAGCTCAAGGTTATGTAGAGAGCACCGCTGAGGAAAACATACAAAGGAATGGACCCAGGAAAGCACAGGACAGGCATAGGGAGCTGCAGGGACACTCTGTCTAAAAGATACGGTGAGTGACATAGGTAAAAATGGAGACTGGCCTGAAGCCATGAATTGTTTGGGATTTAAAAAAATAAAACGAGGAGCTGTTTGTGTAGAGATGCTCTTAAAGATTTCTGAGCAGAAGACTGACATGGTCCATCTAGTACTCTGGTGGACAAACCTGCTGCAGTAAGTGTGTATCAGAAAGAAAGCAGAAGAAGGGAGTGAGACCGACAGGGACCTATTCAGAGGCACAGACGTGGCACATGTCTGACCTACATCAGTGGTGGAGAGAACAGAGAGAACCCAGGCCTGATGTAGGTTATTCACCTATAACATGGGTGGAGTGGACGGAACATGAATGCAGTCTGGGACATTCCGAGGCCGAGGTGAGGAGACACACATCACAGGCAATGAGGTCTAAAGATCTCTCTAGAGGTGGCACCTCACAAAGCATACAATGGCAGCTCCAGTTTGGGGCTGTCCCTGCTTTCACTTCTCTCAACACATTCCTTACCTACTACTTCTATGTCTTCCGCAACATACCCCCAGATCCAAGCTCCTCATAGCATTTAACCCATCAAATCTTGAGTTTTTCCATGAGAGGGATCCCAATGAAGCAGAATGGAGAGATGCAGAGGCATGGAACAAACTTGGAGACCCTAAGCCCATCTAAAAACCACACACAGCCCAAGTACAGGTGGGTCTCCTTCCTTCCTTCCTTCCTTTCTTTCTGTTTTGGTTTTTTGAGCTTGTGTAATTACGTGTATTTACGTATGTGGATGCATGGTCCTATGGGTGCACATATGGAGACAAGAGATCAATGTCTGGTGTCCTCTGCTATGGCTGGCTATTGTTTTTTAATTTTTGACTCTCTCTCTCTCTCTCTCTATCTCTATCTCTATCTCTATCTCTATCTCTCTCCATGTGTGTGTGTTGCTTGCACATATGTATGTACACCATATGCAGATCCCTGGAACTAGAGTTACAGGAAGTTGTAGATGCAGTATGGGTACCAAGAATCCAACTCTGGTCTTCTGCAAAAGCAACAAGTGCTCTTAACCACCGACTCAACTCTCCAACTCTCTACCTTACTTTTTGAGAAGGGTATCTCACTGAACCTGGAGCTCACTGAATGATGAAACTGTTTGACTAGCAAGCTCCAGGGACCTTCCTACATCGACCTCACAACCTGTTGGAAATCCAAGTCCATACCCTCATGTTTGCACAGCTAACACTCTGTCCCACACACCTCCCTCTCTCTCTCTCTCTCTCTCTCTCTCTCTCTCTCTCTCTCTCTCTCTCTCTCTCTTCTTAAGTTAAAATAGTCTAATTGCAATGTTGTAATCAAAACTGTCTAATTAGGTAAAATTGACTTCTTAGGAGAGAGAATAAGAGAATAATAGCATTTGATTGCTATTTGCCTTAAGGACCTTGTATGTACTTGAAAGAAGGTTGGATTGTATCCTGTTGAAAAGTATAGCTATAGCTACTTAAAGGGTTAAACTTAAGTATACTTGGCTGAAAGTATCCTTCGAAATAAGTTCCTTTTTACAGAGGTGGCAACTGAAGTTCTTCAAAGTGAAACAATTTGTCTTAAGATTATACAAGGGGTGAGTGTCTAGGCTAGGATTTGAACAAGAATAGCTGCAATAAAATAAAAACTGCTCTAGTGGAATTGTGTAGAGGATATAAGAAAGGTTGCTTAAGGGTGGTCAAATGTTCAGGGGGGACACACTAAAAGCTTTTAGGACTGGTGACATTTGAACTGCAAGGATGAATTGCTCACTGCGTGAACAAGGAGTGGAGGCAGGAAGGAGGACGACATTCTGAGTGGGCAGAGCATGTTAAGCCAAGGGGGCAGTACCTACCCCCAATGTCCTGATGGCTACAGCTGACAGCATTTACAGCAAAGTGGTGAGAATGGTAGAGGATGCCATGGACCAATGTCTGAAGAACAGTGGCCAGTGTGACGAGAGGGACAGACCTGGGACCATGGAGCTCTGGCTCTGATACCCAGTAATTCCCTTCAGCCCAGCATGTGCTTTGGAAGTATAGTCAATTGAAGCAGGGGCTTATCACAGCTGCTAGGAGAGGAATCTGAGTGATGACGAGCCCCCTTTAGAGACAGAAGACTGAACTGAGTTGTTAGCTGGTTCAGACAGGGATGAGACATCATTCAGAGACTCTGAAAAAGAACATCTTAGGTGAGGGAGCTTCTTCAAGGATATAATTCAGGACCACACTGGGGCTTCAGAGAGGAGCATAAGCAACAGCTAAGTGGGAGAAATAAGTCACAAAACTAGATACAAAATCGATTCACAGTATCAGTCAACTCAGTGTAAAAATGTTCCACTGATAGCTCTGTACAGTTGCTAAGGAGACCCTGGGAATGAAACTCATACAGGGGTGTCTCTCAGGGCAGCTCTCTAGGCATAAGCATAGAGGAGTGGCAGGAGGAAGAGTTTATGGCCTCTTAGAGGAATTGGTCAATCATTTATTCAAGTAACTTCAGGGAGCAGATTTCTAGTTAGGAATAGCTAAGATGTATCAAGGTTCTCCTGTTGTCAGACACCATTTTAAACAACCTTCTAGAATATCTACTGGAATAAGGAAACAGAACACATATTTTGATGTCCCGGCACTATTCAGCTAGTAAGCAGCTAGACTAGGATTTAAATTCAAGCAACGTGACACCACAAATATATACACATGCACAAATATATTTATATGCACAAATATACATATGTATATATCTGCACTTCTTGTTTTTTTAAACAGTATGGCTGTGTAACTATGGCTTGCCTAGAACTTACAGCAATCCTCCTGCCTCTGTCTCCCAAGTGCCATAATTATTGGCATGTACCACCATGCTCATCAAAGTTATTTCATATTACCACTCCAAAACTGAATCATAATAGAACTAAAAGCAACACTTCCATACATGCTATGCGATACCAGAAATACATTATCGTCCCAAAGACCATGAAGTTCTCAGGTGGAGAAACTGTGGCTCAACTCTGACAGGTTAAGTTGACTTCAGGGTGCTTGACCTTGAAGGGCGGGCGGAACTAGAAGACA
Source organism: Microtus pennsylvanicus (assembly GCF_037038515.1). Lineage (NCBI taxonomy): Eukaryota > Metazoa > Chordata > Mammalia > Rodentia > Cricetidae > Microtus > Microtus pennsylvanicus. Next base: position 51,856,517 of record NC_134591.1, on the reverse strand, counting down.
TCTGTACAAGGTACAAACGTGGAGCAGGGAGCATAAACAGAGGTAAGTGACCTTTCATGGTGGGCGTGGCACTAGATTGGGGATAAGTTGGGGTGCTAAAGGCCTCATAGAGAGGTGACATTGGAGCCAGTTTTAAAAATTGATTGGGAATTTGGCATGGTGATTAGGAGGCTGAGGTAAAAGGATTGCCAAGAGTTTTGGGCCAGCCTCAGTTGGATGAGATCCAGTTTAATAACCCTTTCCCCAAAAAGAAACATGGCTGACTATTTATCAGACAGGATGATAAAGCAAAGTAGTAGGGGGAAAATAGAGGCTCGAAAGAACTAGCCATACCAGGCCATCTGTATGGCTTTTGGAATTAAGCAGCTGGCAAATCAACAAAATAAGCCAGAAGGCAGGCAACTAGGTCAAAGAGACTTGCTTGCCTTTCCACAAACTGTGAGCCACTTTTAAATAGCCCCAGGAAATCTGCCACGTAGCCTGAAGCCCTTTAGTCCAGATTTCCTTGAAATCTCATTTTCTCTTAATAAATCTGACTGCCTGGCTGGGCCTGTCAGTACAGCTGCTTGGGAGGTTGAGGCAGGAGGATCTCAAATTCAAGGCCAGCCTAGGTAATGTAGTGAAACCCCGTACCAAAACGAAAGTAAAAAGAGAACTGGGAATGGAGCTCGGTACAGAACACTTGCCTATTATGCATGAGGCCCTAGGCTCAGTTCCTAGTCTCTCTGTCTCTCTCTCTCTCTGTCTCTCTCTCTCTCACACACACACGTTGCATTTCATTTTAAATTACCCTCAAGTAAAATGAAAATTCCAGGATAGCCAGGTGGTGGTGGCGCTGCCTTAAATCCTAGCACTCGGTAGAGACAGGTGGATCTCTGTGAGTTTGAGGCCAGCCTGAGTCTATAAGAGCTAGTTCCAGGACAGGCTCCAAAGCTACAGAGAAACCCGGTCTTAATAATAATAATAATAATAATAATAATAATAATATAATAAAAAATTCCAGGATAGTTTTATTCTATGGCTTTTTTTTTTTTTACCAACTTGCTAGATGTGTGAACCCCAGTTTGAGAAATACCAGGGGTAAATGGTTAAAAAGATTTCAAGCAAGGGAATAATAGGATCAGATCTGTAATCTAGAAAGACCTGGCAGCTTCTGGGAAGAGAAGCTGTAGTTTCCAGATGTAGGGAGACTGTCTGAATAATATTCTCACTGGGAGTGGTTCAGAGGCTCAGCTGAGTGCGAATGAGTTAGGTGTTGTGGAGACACAAACTGACAGAGCTTGGTATTGGACATAGGGGAGGTAGTTGGGAACATGTGGGAGAAATAGTTTAGGGTGCTCCCTTGTCCCTAGCTTAGATAATACCCAAGGAAACTAGAAGAAAAACAAGCGTGGAGAAAGAAGGATGACTGGATTTGGACACCTGGAACCTCTGGTAACTGTGGGTCAAATGGACCAGGGATACCAAAATAGCAACCTGCAATTCAGCAGAGATCTGAGCTGAAAAGGACACTTGTTTGAGTTGTGCACAAAAGGATGGTGGTCATATGGAAGGTAGGTAGCTTAAGAAGGGGTTATGGGCAAGTTGAGAAGAGCAGCAATCAAGAAGGCATAAGTTCAGAAGTCCCAAAGCTGCTGAGGAGGGCTATCCAGTGAGGCGGGAGAACAAGAGGCTGAGATCGAAGCCAGTGCAGGGAAAGAGACTTAAAGGAAATAGTAGCATTGCCGAGTGCTACGGAGAGGTTAAGTAATTTAAGAACAGAGTCAGAGAAAGATTTCTACTATGGAAGACTCTTAAAACATCATTAACCAGGCCGTGAAAACAGGTGGACTCCAGAGAAACTAGCCTAAAGAATAAAAGATGATCTCCACGTAGACTGTGAGAAAACACAGCAATCCAAAGGACCACACACTAGGGAGGTGGGGTGAGAGCAAGGGAGGCAGCGGAGAGGCAGGAAGTAGAAAGGCAAGCCACTCAGGGCACTGTATTTGGTTCAGGGGGTGAAATTACTATCATATGGCGGAGGTAGCCGGGAACATGTAAGAAAAATAGTTCATGGTACTCCCATATTCCTGGCTTATGTTACTTCCAGAAAAATTGGGAAACAGGCATGAGGGGAGGGATGACTGAGTTTAGGCATACAGAACCTGTGTTAACTATCGGCCAAGTAGGTAGGGTTATCAAAGTTACACCAAATATAATCTGGACTGAAAAAAAATCCTTCCATATATATTTATCTTGTCCAGAGGAGCCAGACCCTTGAGAGTGGGAAGTTAACTTTGAATCCACAGCCACTTCACCACCTCTCTTTTGTTTGTTTGTTTTGAAACAGGGTCTCACTATGTAGCTCTGGCTATTCTAGAACTCATTAAGTAGACCAGGCTAGACTCAAAGTCAGAGATCCGCCTGCATCTGCCTCCCAAGTGCTGAGATTCAAGGCATGCGCCACCACACCCAGCTACCTCACCACCTCTTTGGGTCGTCTTCATGAGAAAGGCAGGAATGCTAGAGAAGAGCTCCAGGGACGAGGGCTAGAGCAGCAGGTCTTAACCTGTGCGTCAAGACCCCTTTGGAGGTCGAACAATCCCACTGGAAAACAGATTTTACATGATTCTTAACAGCAGCAAAATTACAGTTAAGAAGTAGCAACGAAAATAATTTTATGGTTGGAAGGTCATCATAACATGAGGGACTGTATTAAAGGGCCGCAGCGTTAAGAAGGTTGAGAACCACTGCTCTAGAAGAAGGCTCATGACAGAGAATGTTAGAAGGAGCTGTTAGGGGTTTGAGGAATTTAGGAAATCTGCTCTATTTATGTGATACAGCTATGCAGTAAGAAAAATAAAACAAAAAAGAAAGCACACACAAGTGGCCTTTGGAGTCAACATCAACTGCCTGGCTAGAAAGATCACTGGGGTCTTTCGGGTGAGGTAAGGGAGGCGCAAGGAACAAAACAGCCTTGGTCTCTGCCATGCTTGGGAAGTGTTCAAGTAGTAGCTCACATTCTGAGGGCATGTGGCTCTTAACAAAAGACCACATTAGAGGGACCAAGGCTCTGCCTCGGTGACACATGAGAGTCAGGCACAGGACAGACAGAGCCTGCTAAAGAAAGAAGTTTGTCCTGTGGACTAGAGTACATGTTGATGTCCCAGTGACACGATGGAGCACCATGGCCTGCCAGAAAAGTCACTTCCTGTCCCTATCATTTTCCAAGTGCTAGCCCCTGCACATTCCTGACTTTGAGGAAGCAATCACATCAAACCTCTACAAGTTGGTGCTTAACACTCAGGGCAGACCAGAAAAGGGAGCACAACTCCTGGTCATACTACTGGTCAGCGACAAGCCACAAAAGGCTCTGCTGCCACTCCAATCTGGAACACACAGGGAAAAATGTCCAACTCTTAGTTCCACTGGACATCGATCAGGAGCTGAGCAGGGTGGGCGTTTGGAAGGCTTCAGCCTCCGTCCTGCCTAGTGCTGGGATCAGCGCACACGGCTCCTGTGTCCACCAGGCACAGAGAATACATTGTCCATAAGGAGGATTATTCTGTACAAGAAACTCAGACAAAGGGAGAGGTTGTTTCCAGCTGCTTGGGGGAGGTGTGGAGGGGGTGGAAAAGGGCTCGGCCTCACATCGGGGGCATTCCTGCCGAGTTTAGCTTTTTCCTTTCAGCAGACTGAGGTGGTTCATCCTCTCTAGCCTGTACCTAGTGCTGGCACTCTGCAAAGCTACAAGGAACATTTGGCTACAACCTACCTATCTTAGCTATTGTCCCCAAAAAGCAGTTGAGTGTGGTGAGCCAGCTAAGTAGGACAGCAATTCTACAATGGAAGAAGAGAAAGAATAGGTGGCCAGGGCAATCAGCAATGGCTGAATCCCAGCCTCAGGGCAGAGCTAGAGAGAAAGGTCTTAGGTAACCTTGTCGGGCTTGACTTGGATTCCAAAGTGGGATGAACTGCTGTGGGAAGACGTGAAGTTTCACACCTGCTGCTGCTTTCTCCATCCCAGAGCAAACCTGAGGGACAATGCAGCAGACCTCTGGCCAAGGGCCCCAAGTGCAGCGGACGATGGTTAGAAACAGGAATGCTAGAGCAGTACAAGTCATCTACAACCCAGATCTGAGCGAGTAAACAGTGTTCTTTTCCATAGGCAACTCCATATACATTCCTCCTGAGAGAGCAAATAGTAGGGGTTCCAGACATTCTTTCCATTGTGGGGTGAACTGGTATATGAGCCCCAAAGTGGGAGAGCAGCAGATTTGTATGCTGAGATGTCTGGGGCTCTGGAGGGAGGAGGCGGTGGAAATGACAGTATGTGCTACCAGAGCAACTAAGAGAGGTGTGGGTGCCTCCACCACCAAAGTGTTTGCTTAAGGGCATGAGATGTAGGTGAGGCCCTGAATGCTCCTCTTGCAGCAGGAAGATATTCCTGTTCTTGGAGGACAAGGAAGCCATTTCAATAGTATGGGGGGAATGAAGTCAGTTTAGCTGGAACAACAAAGACTCTCAGGGTTGGTTACAGGCGGAGCAAAGGACAGCAGTCACTGGAAGATACTCTGAGAGTCTGGAAAAGACCAGCTAGAGTTCTATTCAATACCCCAGTTAGCCTTGACATTTAGTGGGAAGAGAAAAGATGAGAAGATAAACAACACCTGGATGGGCTAATGGCCCGGCCAATTTAAGTGGGAGAAAGGTTTGGCATTGCCTCAGAGCAGATGATAGGACTCCCCTGGTACAGTGTTCTGTGGTCAATTAGCTTTGTCAACACCACTCATGTTTCCACAGCCCAGCAACAGAGGACCACTTTTCCAGGCCTTTGCTGCCACAGCCTGGTAGAATGCTGTTTAACAAAGACCAAAGCATTAGTGTGTGGCAGGAGAGAACACCAACAGTGCAGCTGGAAGAAACTCTTTGGATCTTTAAATAAAAGAAAAATTAAAGATAAGGGACTACTTTAAGGTGAATTAGAATTACCTGGTAGATTGTTCATAAATTTGAATCAGACAACCCTGAGTCAGTGAACATCAATTTAAATAACTTTATTGAACAAAGAAACCCTTTGGCCCACTTCTGCTGACTCAATCCTTGCCCTTGCCCATGAAAGAATGCTGAGAAAGGCAACAAGGCTGCCTGTCCTTTTGGACAGTTCTTCACCTCTCCAAAAGCAGACAAGGTGGATGGGGCTGTGCCCTTCCCACTTTCAATCTGGATTTTATCTGAGCCACACACTGAGTGCCATGGAAGAGGACAGAAACAGGGAGTACTGACTGTGAGGACAAGGCAACCCTGACAAACGACAGTGTGAAGTACAATTTGTCTCAACGGAGGAAGATGGTATTTCATCTGTGCTATTGCCTGACAGGGCCCCTTCCTAAGAAATCTCCCACCTACTGCTCCCTACACATCTCCATAGGCGGGGTAGGGTAAAAGATGGGTACTTTTCCCTATTTTCCAGGTAAAAGCAGAACTAGTTTCACCAGACCTGGTGGAGGGTGTCCCAGCCCAGAAACCTCTTCACCTGCAGCCTGGATGGAGCCAACAGGATGGAACCTGGGCAGGAGAGCCTACAGCAAAAATATACCTTCAAGACATGCAGGCTGCCATGGTCTTTGGATTACTTGATCCTATCTCCATTAGCACACCACTGTCATGGTGCTGTATCAACCACAGCGCATTCTGGGTAAAGGACAGTAAGTAGCAGGGTGGAAAAGTAAAAAATAACTATCATTTATTCAAGACCCAGTATTTCATATACCATGCTAAGTGTTTTACATTCATTTTCTCATTTTAATCCTCACAACAACCCTATGAGGTAGGTATTATGACCATTTACAAATGAGAACCTGGGCTCAGAGAAATTAGGTCACTTTCCCAAGGTCGCACAGCTCTTCACAGAGGAGCTGAGATCTGTCTGTTGCTGAAAGCCTGTGTTCTTTTCATTGTACCCATCTACGTCAGCCTTGAGTAAAAGATAATTTCATTGCCCAACTCGGCACGGATCACCTGAGAGTGGAGGCTGCTGTCCACACTCACCGCTGGTAAGGATGCATTGAAGCCGACTTGATGTTGGTTTTTATCCCACTTGGCATTTTCCCTAAAAGTAACACAAAGAAAGGTAAACTTTCACAATAAATCAATCAGAAATGCAGCTTCTCAGAATCCTGTCATCTATTCTGTGACTTCTGACTCTGGATGGCAGAGATTACAGGTTGTGGCTCTTCAGCCAGTTCCCTCACTGAAGGTATCAGGATCTGAAAGGAGAGGAGGGTCTGAACAGTCACCCCCCGCCCCCCGTGGACTTCTGCTCATCCACCATCTACGTCTGGAAAAGACAGGCATGTAGCCTATGCGGTCCCTGTTTAATGTTACAAGCAGAGCACTGTGTTCTCTGCTATTTTAGTTGTCCTTTTCCCTAGGCAGCTGTTCCGTGAACCCCTCCAGACTGCTCTCACAGTAAGTAAAAATGAGCACAAGAGACGGCAGGAAACCAAGACCAAGGGACAGGGGCAAGGAAAGAATCCATGCAGACCCAGAAAACTGCCAGCTTGTTGATTTTTTTTTTTTCAAGACAGGGTTTCTCTGTAGCTTTGGAGCCTGTCCTGGAACTAGCTCTTGTACACCAGGCTGTCCTCAAACTCACAGAGATCCTCCTGCCTCTGCCTCCTGAGTGCTGGGATTAAAGGCGTGTGCCACCACCACCACCTGGCATTGATTCTTGATTATCTACCAAACGGTCTTGATCAAGGTCTGGTCACTTATTTCTCTACCTAAGAGATACACACTAACATCCAGAATAAATAGGACAATTGAGACAAAAGTCTGAAATGGAAGTAAAAGGCAACACCAGTTTTTGCTATTTAAGTCCTTCTCTTCACTCTCTGGTACTTGTTGCAAAGCTTCCAAGTGTCTTCTAAGTAGCAATGAAAAGGAGGAAAATCTCCAGGTCCGGGGTTAAAGAAGGCTTATTGTGGCTCATTCCCACACTCCTGGATAGTTAGCCCATGTCACCCTACCTGGTTGACCTGCTTGAGCCATCTGGACTCCACTGAGCATTGTCTGCTGCTGGTTTGGAGCACCTGCCATTTGAACTTGCTGTAATCCTGAGGCTCCTGCAAGGATTGGACCAGCTCCTGGCTGGCCGGGTTGGCCAGGACCACTGCTACCTGAAGGTCTCCAATTAGATAGCCCCTTCCCAAAGGCAACAGCTGCCACTAAGGCATTGGTGTCTGCAGGGTTGAAAGTCTGCTTGTTTGGCCGGAGACCTGAAGAAAAAGCCAAGAACCCTGAAGTGTGTGTGTGTTCAACTCTGGACTAAACCCAGCAGCTGGAGGGCCGTGATGACCACCAGTTCTGACTACAGAGACAACTAGAATTCCTCCAACCCCAAAGAGCTATCTTTGTCCCCCAAAGCTATCTTTAATTTTCACTTTGTCCATTTCTCCCATTTGCTTTAAGGCTAGTCTCAGACACAAAACACTAACAGGATACAGACACTTTCCTTGCCAGTTTATTCTTCTTTTTTAAAATCACATTTATTTATTTTGTGTGTGGTGGTCAGAGGACAACTTGTTGGTTCTTCCCTCCACCATATGGGTCCCAGGGATCAAATTTAGGTCAGGCCTGGCAACAGGTGCCTTTGCCTACTGAGCCATCTTGCCAGGCCAACCAGTTTATTCTTCTATCCTTACTTCACCACTAGGCTGATTACTATTACTATTCTAGTGATCTTGTACAGCTCCCCCTCTGCTCTGCCAACCATTCCTCCTTACCTCCACTCTCTGATTCTCGTTCTTCTTTGCTGATTTTCTCTAAAAGGTTTGAGCACATTTTATTCAAGCTCTGGATCTGCTTCTGTAACACATATGAATTGATATAGAGATTAGTAATGATTCTGGGGAAGCATCTTCCTTGTGCTCTTCCAGAGGCAGCCTAGTTGTAACCAACCACATAACCCTATTACACAGGCTTGATAAAGCCTTGTTTCTTATGAAGAGATGGGGATGGGGCAGCAGGGCAGTGACTCAGTCTAACCTGCGCTGTATCAGCACCAATTCTGGCAGCATCTGTTGTCAGCTGCTTCTCCTGCTCTTCAACTTCAGGGTCAGGCTTGGTTCTCAAATGGTCAGGGACGACCTCATGGCTGAAAACAGGCACTCGTCCTTCAGTCTGACGCTGTAACACAGATTGTATTAATCCTATTTGCTATCCAAGTAAAGTTGACTCTAACCCAGTTTCCCTTCCACAAGAAACGGCATTTTCAGAGACAACACATCCTGAGGTACAAATGTAGCTTCCTACGGCACTGTCTTTTCACACACACTCTAGCAGAACTCGGGCAAACTAAATTCCACACCATAACTTTCTTTTTGTTGTTTGTTTTGTTTTTTTGTGATTCCCCACCCTGACCCCCATTCTGGGACCAAAACCAGGACTTTGTTCTACCACTGAGCTAAATTCCCAACCCCACATTTTAAAGACTGATTGGACAAAGTCACAGGCAGGCAGAACAGCCCCCCCCCCTTTTTTTTGCCTGTTATAGATGTTGGAAAAAAGGGTCATGGACTTAGTGACATGGGCCTTGGTTTTCACAGCATTGTTTAAGAGTGACTCCCACCTCCAGAAGAATAAAAAAGCAAGTCTTCCAGATGGCAGCTCTCACTTTCCATTGCTATACAGAGGATCCAATCAACAACTGTGCTCTAGACTTTCAGTTAACTTGATTTCCCAAGTTTAATCCTTTCTTCTTACCATGAGGTCTTCATCTCGATCTGGGGACAGCACCAGAGGGATGATGACCTGGTTACGAAACAGGGGTGTCTTCTCATGCTTTAAGACCTTGTTCAGAGTGTTCAGCTGTCCAGAGAGCAGTGCAAAGCTATCCAGGACAGAGGGCCTGGGGGTGGTAAGAAGTCATCAGAACTACTTTTCCCTATAAAGTAATCTCTAAAAGTTCCCAGTGCGGGAACACCCAGACTCACCCCTAGAAGACTCACAGCCCTAGGACTGGCCTAGGCAAGAACCAGACTTGCTAGCAGAAAGGATGGAGTTAGGAAAGAGGAACACACTTTCAATTTCTGACATAGATGTTGAAAAAGGTAACTTGTCTGAATGGGATTGGGAGTGGTAGTAAACAGAAACTGGTTACACTGTGGTAACTGAAAACTCCTAAGGTGTATAAAAGCCTCCTTTGTAGCCTCCTAACAGAATCCACCATTGCAGAGTAGGTTAGATCTCAGATTCAGCCACATCTGTGGAAGGAGATACAGCATGAATATAGCTATAATGGTCCTCCACTGGGGGAATACCTCCTCACCAAAGTCAAAGCATAAGCATTAAAACCTAGAAACAACCTGGGTTGGGAAACTGGGTACTTCTCTACTTCCTGGCTATGGAGGCCTTAAACCAAACTATACTTGTCAATGTTGGGCAACCTAGTTCTTTCAAAATCAAAAAGGATATTTGCAAACTGATAAATAGTTACATCACTGGAGATGTCCTGTCAGCCAGGGGGCTTGGCCCCACCACCCATGGCTCCCTCCCCAGCTTGTCCTGGCAGTCCTTACCAGGTGAGCCGGTCATACTCGTTTTCCAACTTGTAAATGAAACTCCCCAGTGAATTCTTCAGATCAGCCACTTGATTCAGCAGTGCATCTAATGATGCCTCAAGCTGCTTCTCCTCCCTCTGCATCAGTAGGACATTGGGTTACTCAGATACCAGGGAGTGTGACACACAGAGAGGCTAAATTGTTTTCTATCTTGGTATTTGGGTTACTGACAGCATCAACCCTCAGACCTTTCAACCTGTTCACCTGGCCTGAGGTCCTCCTGCCAACTTGGTCCCTTCTATCCTCCTACACTATGGTCCTTCAATAAGAACATTGCACCAGGCCTAAATCCCTTCCGCTTATGACCTCATGTTTTTTTTTTTTTTTTGCCTTCAAAACAAAATTGGCTTAGCACTGTATCCTTTACCCTTTATCTTTTCATTTCCATCCTCTTCTCCCAGCTCAGAAGGTTTGTCGCTCTTAAAAGCCAACTTTCTCTTGGATCTGCAGTAAGACATGCTCAAGCCCAATCTTCTTTCTAAGCCTAGCCCTTTTCTGGAAAATAGACAGAGTCTGCCTACCACACTCCTGCTTGCTGTCATTAACACTGCTTTCCTTGGGCATATGGAAAATCCTTGTATTGTGTCACTTTGTGGGGTTGGTATTGCCACATTTCTTTTTCTTTTTTTTTTTTTTTTTTTGGTTTTTCGAGACAGGGTTTCTCTGTAGCTTTAGAGCCTGTCCTGGAACTAGCTCTTGTAGACCGGGCTGGCCTCGAACTCACAGAGATCCACCTGCCTCTGCCTACCGAGTGCTGGGATTAAAGGCGAGTGCTGGGATTAAAGGCGTGCACCACCACCACCCAGCTTGTCACATTTCTTTCAGAAGTTCAGTACATTTTAGAAAGGTCAGGCAATGTTAGCAGGGGTGCTATCGGTACTTAAGGTCAGAAGGAATTCCTGAAGTTCATTGTCCCATGGGTGCCTCTGGAGTCCAGGTACATACACCATTATTCTCTGCCTTGTGAACGCAGCTACTGTCAATGCCACAGTCTGGAGAATTTCACATTTTGCCTAGATGTGTAAGGCTTTCTCTGAATACCAGCTCTGCAGTCCCCTCCCCAACGGGTCGTCTATCCTTAGCATTTGCTGAGTCAGTGTGTGCTCATGGATGTCTGTGCCAGTATTCCAGTGTCTCTTTCGTAAACTCGGGTGACCCATAAACCCGCACTGTAGGACTACCAGGTGCAACGAACTAAATGAGTAATCAAAGACAAAGGCGAGGTAACCAACACATTGTTTCTGAACGTTAGACAATTTTAAATGCTGAGTCGGCGGAGGGTTTCCGTTTGACCATCTGTGGTCTATTTACCCCATTTCTCCACCCTTAGCAACTGGGTACAAGCTGGGAAGAATGATACAAAGCTGATTTGCAAACCCCACAATGTGACTGATGGGGTTAGATCCACCCACAGCCTCGGATTACAAACAGCTTAATTTTCGTCCTTGGCGGCCCACAATCTCTTTAGCCCTTCAGAAGCCTTGTTACGCCAGGGTCGAGGCCTGGGGCCAATCCACTACTTTCTCGACCCTTTCACACAGTCAAGCAAGTCGGCCTTGCCTCCCCCAGGTCTCTGACCCTCTCGCGTTAGCGGGCTCAATTCCCGCAGCTGTCCTCGTCCCTTCCTGTTTCGCCGTCTTTCCCCAAACAGCCGAGGCCTCTGCCCTCTCCTCACATCCCCAACTTCCCAGAGTCACCCTGTCCACCCTCCCAACCTGTGGCTAGGGGCTGGGAGGCCCAGCCCGCTTCTCACCTGCATTGCCACGACCGGGCTGGCGCAACCACTTCCTCTTCCGGTTTCTCGCACTGCCGGCTGTGTCCACCAATCAGAAAGCTCAGAACGCGGCCCTCCCAACGACTTCCGGTTCCTGCCCGGTTCCGAGCTAGCTGGGTCAGAGGTCAGGAGTGGAGCAGCCTCCCTGGCCCGGGCCCGCGCGGGAGGGCAGTGTGATGGCCTCGGAGCGCCCGGAGCCAGAGGTGAGGGGCAGGCGGGCGCGGGGCCGAGGCCCGAGGGCAGGCGTGTAGCAGCCTCCACCCTCCGGAGCCTCGAGGAGGCAGTAGCTGTTTTGTTTACTCAAATGTCATCGTGGTCCGCGTCTCCCACCCACAGACCTAGAGATAATGCTGCCGACAAAACTCTTGTTTGGGTTAATAGTTGCGGTTTTCATTGGTCACACCGAAGCTGACCGACTTTGCGGATTTTCGCATCTCATCAGCTGGAATGCAATCAGTAGCACGAGTTGATTCCTCTTTGGCGTCCATGCTTTTGCAAAAGCCCTGCCACCATCGTAGCAGTCTTCACTTCCCAGATCCTGTCTCCTTCTTTATAAAAATCTTTGTTCTGTGATGTGGCTTGGGGAGCACAAG